>NC_065584.1:154683374-155996262 GCF_024542745.1 Macaca thibetana thibetana
TCTCGTTCCTCTCTCTAAGACTTAATTCAAGTCCAGGCTTCACTGGAGCAACAGAACATCCCTATAATAATTACAGGGCCTTGCTCATCATCCCTGCTTAGTAGGGCACAAAGACATTGATAGATACACCACTCTCACCCCACATCTTGTGCATGACCAGCATGTGGCTATTTTTACAGCATCTCCAGGGCTTATCAGCCCTCCAGCTCTCTACTCGCATTCATTCACTGAGGCATCAGGTCATAGCAGGACCCACAGAGTGTAAATGACAAGCACAAAACCAACAATAACAATAAAGTAACCAACTTATACAGCGCCTTTGTGTCTGCGAAGTCTTCTTCCAGACAGACTTTGTTGCTTTTCAGGAGACTCCTCAAGAGGTTACAGATAAGAGGCCAGACCCCCCAACAGTGACCTAGCAAGTCAGGGACAGAGCTAGGACTCAAGCCCTGGTCTTCTGACTCTCAGACTAGCCCAACGTGTGTCACCAGGAGGCTTCAAGATAGCCTTTAGAGACTGCAACTCAGCTGGTTTGTGCTGGGGCCTGTGAATCTGCATTTTAGTAAACTCTCAAGAATTCTCACGTAGGTGGTCTCCTCCAATCTGAGAAACATCCCACCCCAACACGTGGAGGAAAGAAAATGATTCTTGCTCAGTTCTCTCCCTCAGGCGGCAGCAGAGGTTTGGCTGGTGGTGATGCAACTCTGCCCCTTGCTGTGGGCAATTAGGGTCAAGGGTTGATTAGACAAGCTGAAGGGAGACTGGCTGGGCCTGGAAATGTGAGTTCTGTATCTGGTACTGGAGTGCCTCTCTGTAATTCACTCTATGGGGCTCCTTCCTGGGTGAGAAAATAAATTGGGGGTCACTGGTTCTCAACCTCGGCTGCACATCGAAGTCACCTAGGGGCTTTAAAAAATGTTGGTGTCTGGAAGCAGCCTGTAGAGACTGTGATGCAATGAGTCTGGGGTGTGGTCTGAGCATGTGGGATTTTCAGAAGCTCCCAGAGGATTCTAAGTGGAGTCATGTTTGAGGATCACTGAACCAGGACACTGAGGTCAGTTCTACAAAATTCCAGCCTGTGACTGAGAGCAGATGTGGCACAAGAAATGTTGTCTTCATATGTCTGTGTGTCTGTGGGTATGTGTATAAGTGTGTCCCTGCTTGTGTCTGTGAATGTGCCTATGTGTATGTTTGTGTGTGTCTGCATGTGTTGTCTGTGTATGTTTCTGTGAATGCACCTGTGCGTGTGAGTCTGTGTGTGTGACGGAGAGACCTAGAGGGCAGGGCAGAGGGGATAGGAGGGGCTGTAGAGGTGAAGAAGGGCTCTCTGGGGACACGAGCACCCTCTTTTTACAGATAGAGCTCAGAGAGGGTAAATGACCAAGCCTGGACCCTAGGCCTCCGCAGCACCATATCCACAACCCAAGGTCTAAGATAAGAGGCAGAAAGGAAAATCAGAGCTGGTGTATGGCTCCAGGTTTTGCTGGCTGACATGAATGTTTTGTTTGTTTGTTTCTGAGATGGAGTCTCACTCTGTTGCCCAGGCTGGAGTGCAGTGGTGTGATCTTGGCTCACTGCAACCTCCACCTCCCACGTTCAAGCAATTCTCCTGCCTCAGCCTCCTGAGTAGATGCTACCATGCCCTGCTAATTTTTGTATTTTTAGTAGAGACGGGGTTTCGCCAGAGACAGTTGGCCAGGCTGGTCTCAAACTCCTGACCTGCAGTGATCCACCTGCCTTGACCTCCCAAAGTGTTGGGATTATAGGCATGAGCCACCGTGTTTGGCTGACATGAACTTTTGCTTTGCTTCTTTACCTGCTGCAAAATGCTGGGCTCAGGCCAGTTCAGCCAGATGTGCTGCCATGAGAGGGCTGGGCCAACCTCTCTGAGAACCACCAGCTCCCTGAAGCTGCTCCCTAACCAGTAAACCCTGCTTTCTCCCCAACAAATATTTCATGCATACAGGCTATGCCAGTGTGAGAAAGAGCCAAGTCCAGGCCCCTCACCAGGGAGCAAACATTCCAAGTGACACTCCAACATCTTGGGGCTGAAGGCTTTTGGACAGAGTGCTTGCCCCAATGCTACCTAGAGAAAGCCCCTGGGGAACTGAAAGTGCTCAGGACTGGGGCTGAAGAACCTTCCTCTTACCAGCTCTGTGATCTTAGGTACTGGCAAGCCCTGGTTTCTACATCTGGCAGATGGGCATGCAACACCTGCCCAGCCTCCTGAACAGGGGAGCTGGAGGCACAAGCAGGGGAATGTAGGTGAAGGCACTCAGCAAATTAGGCAGGATCCACTTGTGCAAGAGGTTATTTCCAGGCATGACCTGAGGACTGCCCCAGCCACTCTCCAGCCCAGATGTCCCCTCAACTGCCTGCTGATCCCTGCCATTTTTATCCTTAGATCTAGCCTCTGGGTTAAGGATATTCAGAAGATTCTGCTGATTTACAACCAAGGATTCTGACAGAAGCAGAGGCAGGGGTGATGGTGCACTTCGCACCATTCATGATGCTAGTGTGACTTGTAAGCAGGTCAGCATCAGGAGGTGGCACAAGCTAGGAGGGAGAAGGCTCCTGCAGGGATGGAACCAGAGGGCCTTTCCAGGAAAGGCCAAGGGAGAGGGCCGCTGGCTGCTCTGAGGCTTCCTGGGCAGAGAGGGTGAGCTGCTGGCTTAAGTGCCCTAGGGACCTGGGAGTGACTGGTGGGGAAAAGAGGCTTGGGAAGCCAGAGGGGACCCAGGAAGGCCATACCAGCTTGACTTACCGCAGCCTGGCCCAGTGTCAAGGACTTGGGGCCTGGAACCTGGCAGGTCGAGCTCTGCACAACTGTGTGGCGTATTTCTGAACCTCTCTAAATATCATTTTGTCATTTATAAAATGGAGATAAGAACAATTCCTTTTGAGAGCCTTTTATATACATAAAAGCAGACTAGCTGTTATTATTACTTACAGTTTCACTGAGACTTTAGCACAGGCAGAGTGTGTGTGTGTGTGTGTGTGTGTGTGTGTGTGTGTGTTCTGCCCCCTATCTGAGTGTTCACCCCATCTTTGCTGTATTATCTCTCTCCAGACTGAATGGAGTGCAGTAGAAAGGAGAAGAGTCAGGAGTCAGAAGACCTGGATTCAAATTCTGCCTTTGTACTGGATGAAGAACTGTAGACAAGTCCTCATTGTCGCTCAGAGTCTCACATATAAGGACAATAGATGGGATGATAATCACTACACCATGAGGTTGCTGTGAGAATTATATAAAATAACCTATCAACAATAATAGCCCACGTTTGCCCCACACTTACCAGTGTGCCAGGCACCGTTAAGGGCTTCACATGCATAATTTCAACCACTACAACCTTTTAATTATCCCTACTTCTGTAGATGTCCCTACTTCTATAGATGAGAAAACTAAGGCTCAGAGAGGTTAAGCAATGTGCCCAAAGGTCACACAGCTTGTATGTGGCAGAGCATGAGTCTGAATCCAAATGGTGACTACTTCACTACTTTACTAGGCACAGGATCCCAGCACATCCAAGTTGGAAGATACCTTAAAAGCACACCAGGTCCAACCTGCTGCTGACTGCTGAGGAGCCTGAGAGCCCTGCTCCCAAATTGCATCACAAATCAAATCTCCTTTTCACCCTGACCTGCATCGTAACTTCCCAGATGATTCTCTGCATCTGAAGGCCTTCACCAGCCACATGGCATCCATAGAGCGAGTATGGTTCCATTCAGAGGAGGGCATTGACACCCAAAGAAGTCAAGTAATCTGCCCAGGACCACACAGCAAGTCTGAGGCTGAGCTGGGAGTCCAGCCTCCTCCTGCAGGCTTTTTTGCTGCAAAGCCTTGTATTACATGTACTTGGTGGGGCTGGGGGCATTTGATGCTGGAGAGAGGGTAGTGTTTCTGAGACCTCTGAGTCCTTAAAAGCATCTAGGTATGACCCTTGATGCCTTGTGATCTAGATTCTGATGAGACGTGGGCAATAATTTCTCCTCTTCTCCCTGAGATCCAGCCCAATGTGGAGCTTTGTATCCAGTACGGCTGCATTCCTGCTGTGCCCATCCCAGTGTCAGCTACAGCCTGGGTGGCCCATGGAGTGGCTCACACTGCTGGTTGTCTACTCAATATTCATTCCGATTTTTGCATCAATGTGATATCAGCATGCCCAGCCTCAAGTGATGAAATGTGATGGGTCTAAATCCATCATGGTAATCCGTTTCCTCTTTGCCAGTGATGGGCTTGTGAGTTGCTGAATGACACAGTTCCAATTAACAAGATGGGAAGGAAGTAAATGGGAACCTCCAGGAAAGATTTTCCTCCTGAATGAAGACACATATGAGAAAAGAACCCTGGGTCCTCTCTCTCCCACTCCGCCTTCCTTCCTACTGGTGATGCTTTTGGGAAGGATATAATGCCTGGAACCAGGGTGACTGCCTTGTGACCATGGGGCAACACCTGCTGAGGATGTCACAGCAGGAGGATAGAGAGAGCCTGGGCCCTCGCTGACATTGTTGAGTTGCTGCACCAGCCTTGGAACCACCTGTCTTGTCAACTAAGATCACATATATATGTACAGGTTATGCCATTATCTGTTTGGTATTGTTACTTGCAGTCAGCATGTCCTAACCAATAAAAGGGATAATAAAGGAACTGGGCGTGGTGGCTCATACCTGTAATCCCAGCACTTTAGGTGGCCAATGGGGGGGTGTATCATCTGAAGTCAGGAGTTCAAGACCAGCCTAGAAAACATACCGAAACCTATCTCTACTAAAAATACAAAAATTAGCTGGGTGTGGTGGTGGGCACCTATAATCTCAGCTACTTGGGAGGCTGAGGCAGGAGAATCACTTAAATCCAGGAGGTGGAGGTTACAGTGAGCCAAAATTGCACCACTACACTCCAGTCTGGGTGACAGAGCGAGACTCTGTCTCAATAATAATAATAATAATAATAATAATAATAATAGTAATAAAGGGATCTACTTTAAGAAGTCAACACTCTGATATCTGTTTTACATTTTAAAAAAAAGCTAAGTTTTGGAGAGGTCACTGTGATGCAGGGCAGGTGAGCCTCGCAGAGCAGAGATACTCTGGGCACACTGCCTATGGGGTAGCCCTGCTCTGCGAGAAGCAGTACCTCTGCTGCTGCTGTCCACTGCTACATGGATTTAAAAATGCTGTCTAACACCCCAGCTTGCCTTTGAATTCTTTGCTGGGCAAAGCCAAGAACCCTCCTGGGCTAAGCCCCAATTTGGGGGCTCACCTGCTCTGCCTCAACTCAACTTTCCCACTTTATCCACCCCTCCCTAACTAGTAGAGACAAAGGGATTTAGACCTCGTTCCATCTGACTCCCAGGTCTGTGTGCCAAACCACCACACAGAGAGGGCTGGCTCCTGCTGTAAGGATATCAGATAAAAAGCTGATTTCTCCTCCTCTCCTAGATCTGTCTCTAAATTACCCTATGTCCAAGTACTCAGTGAACATCCCTGTTGGAAAATGTCCTGTCAGACAGATGATGTGTTTCGGAGTTGAGAAAAAATAGAGATGAATGGATGGGGTCTGTGTAGGATGAAATGAGTCCTGCCCATCAAAGCCTTGTGCTAGCTTTAGGATCCCAGGACACTCACCTGGGAAGAAGCAGTGAAAAACACCAGGGAGAACACATTTTCCACTCTCTCCTGTCTGGATCCTTCAAGGCTAGTTCAAGTGACCTTTCTTCCAAGAAGTCTGCCCTGACTGTGCCAAACAGAACTGGGCTCCCAGGGCATATGTTTGCACACTTCTTATAATGGGCAGATTTTTAAAGTTATTTATGTGCCTATGTACCCCTTCTTATAACTGAGTGTGAGCTCCTGGAAGGTCAGACTGTGTCTTAGGGCCAGCACAGTTCTGAGTATCAAGTAGGACTGATGCAGGGCATCACTGGGGCTTAGCCCATGAGGGTTCTTGTCTTCACCCAGGAAAGAATTCAAGGGCAAGTGGGTGGTGGGATAGAAGAAAACAGCTTTCTTGAAGCAGCAGTGTTATGCTGGCATAGGCAGAGAGTAACAGCTCAGGGCAGTTCTGCAGTCATATATATACCTACTTTTAATTGCATGCAGATTAAAGGGTGGTCAATGCAGAAATTTCAAAGGGTATTTCTGAGTCATCAGGTCATTGCTATGGGAAGGTGGTGGTAACTCCTGGGTGTTGCCATGGCAATGGTAAACTGACATGACACACTGATGGGCATGTCTTATGAAAGTTGCTTCCGCCTGGTCTCTCTCTTAGCTAGTCCTCAATTTGGTCCAGTGTCTGAGCCCTGCCTCTGGAGACAAGTCCCACCTCCTACCTCAGCAGTGCAGGAAATGCTTTCTGGTTTAACATGACAACATTCAGTGCTAACCACACACCCTGTAAGGGCAGCTCCCTCAGGTTGGGTTCATCCCCTATTGTGACACACACACAACCCCAGGGCTCAATACAAATCCTTGTCCCACCAAAGGGAGCTTCTTCCATCAAAATGTGGGGTGTTTGTTATGGGACACGCCGAGAAGCACAGTGGTCACGTAAACCTCGGGGAACCCAAGACATCAAACAGTCATCACAAAAGACAGCCGAGAAGCTTGGTCTTGGCTGAGGTCCAGGCAAGAGTGAGAGGCGGAGGGAGCAGTGAGCGGTGGGGTGGGGGGTGTTGGTGGGGGGTGGCGATTCCCTGAGAGGAGCCCAGTAGGAACCAAATGTGAAGACCTATGGGACACCTGGGGCTAGCTTCAGAGAGCACCGGGCACCATAGAAATGGCAGCTTCACAGCTTCCTTCCTTGCTTCCACCAGGCACTGCTGCCTTGGCCCAGGCCTGCGGAATGTTCCAGAAGCTGGCAATGCCCTTTGTCTGGGCCTTACCCTTCCCTAGAACACAATGGCTTGTTCTTGAAGGGCTCAGGGTTTGTGATTCCTCAAGTAAGCCAAAGAATCAACAGCTTCCGGGGGCTGCCCCTCAGCAGCTCCTATCCACGGTTATTTTTAGTCGCATTTAATTTGGCAGCTAGGAGCACTTTTGATTTCACAATGATTAGTTAGAGCTTGTGTGTGCGCTGTTTTTCTTCTTACCACCCGCCTGTCTCCCCCAAGGGGACTGGGTGTTGTTTTGACTTTCATGTGTTACAATAAAAACTTTCATTGTAGCAAAATGTTTGCTCGTCAAAATTAGCTTGGTTAATTCCAAAGAATTGTTTCATCTTGGCTCCACAGACACCGGGGATCTTTTTTACAAGAGGAATTGGCCACCAGCCAGCTATCTCCGGGACAAGTCCTCTGTAGTGTTCATCCCCCTGGAATTTACCTTTAAAGAGGAAAGACCTGCCTTCGCTTTCCAGAGGAAAGCCGAATGCGTCCCCGGGTTCATGTGCTCCACAGCAGGGCAGGGAAAGCCGGTGACGAGTGTAGATTTGGTTGTGTTGATTTTAGAATCACAGGCCTGAAGGAAATCCCCACAAAGAGAAAGACACATGTGAGGGTGTACACAGACACAGCTCACACAAGCACACACCCACAGGTGTCACACTCATGGCACGAATACACACACGTTCACAAACCCATAGACCCGCCAGGGCAGGGCAGCTGACTCTGCACACACGGGAAGAGAGAGACGCAGAGGCCTGAGCTCCACGCCAGTCCAGGTAGAAACGCTTGAGCCACCTCACCTGCATTTGCAGGGCTCAGCAGGCAAGCCCAGCCTCACCCCTCTGAGACCCACCCACGTAAGCAAGGGTTGGGGCGCCACCTCCAAACAGTCTCAGTTATCCTGGGGCCTGGGCTCAATGCTCCCTTGCATGACCGACCTCCCACTCCTCGGGGAAGCTGGCACTCCTGAGCCCGAACCCAGGCCAAGCGGACCCCGCTGACAGCTCTACCACATGCCGCCACCACTCCCTTGCCACAAGCTGAGATCGTTGTTAAACAAGAAGGCGCAGGAAACTCACAGATGTCCATGACAGTCGGCAGACCAACGTTAAATGCAGTCGTTGCACAAACTGTTGGGGAGGCTCAGATGAGAGGCTCACCACAGCAGGGATGGAGGGACAGGCAAAAGCCGCATAGAGTTGGAAAGTTGTCTGACCTGCGTCTACACCTCTGGGACAAAAAGGGGTTGGGGGAGATATCATTGCCAGACAGACTCGCTGGTAACACCGCTCCTTCTCTCCCCTGTGCCTCTCCACACCCCATCACAACTCTCCTTACTTGGAGAAAAGGGACAGTCAACATCTAAACATCTAAAGGGGAAATTGGTCTCTAGACCATGTAAGCATTCCTTAAATTTTTATCAGGTGCCTACCCTGGGCCAGGAACTGGAGATGTAACAGAGTACAAAAGCCATGCCCTGTGGGCACTGGTAGGGGAGAGAAGCAACCACGGGCTACGGAGCAACATGCAGCACCGACCAAGGTGATGAAGAAGAAACACACCACCCACCCCACGGGTGACGGCAAGTGGTGAAGGAACAGGCCCATCATGCAGGAGGTCTGGAGGCACCAAAGGGATTGGGGAAAGGAAGAATGTGAGTGGGAGCCGAGCGGGTGTCTGGGAAGGGCAATTCCAAGCCAGCCAATCAGAGTTGATGAAGCTCCAAGGCTGGGCAGGCTGGGTAGGCTTTAGGAAGTCGATGTGGCAGTGCTGAGAGAGCGGAGAGGAGAGCGGAGTAGGGGCAATGAGCCTGGAGAAGTAGCTGGAAGCCAGGTCTTGTAAGGTTTCGTGGACACGGTGAGGGCTTTCGAGGTCAGCCTTCATCTCTAAGCACCAGAAACCAGGCAGCCTGGCAGCAGCTTGCAAAACTCTGACCCACCCTTCAGCTGCTGGTGCTCTTCAATCTAGAGGTTTCTGTGGCCAGAACTTTCAGTTCCCTGGCTTAGAGACTAAGCCCTCCTTCTTAGTCCCCGTTAGGGAAGGGACATGCAGAAGCTGCTGGAAAACTCTTCCTTCCCTGCTGTGTGCCAGCCAGGGTTGAGGACTGTGGCAAGGACCTGGCCTCGGGACCCAGCTGAGTAGAGGGGCAAGAGCAAGCTGTGGATGGCGTCCTGTGTATGGCTTCCCTTGCCCAACTGTGTGGCCTTGAGTAACTCACTCGCCCTCTCTGAGTCTCAGGTTCCATCGTTGTCAAATAGAGATACTTCACTACAGAGCCACAAGGGTCAAATGAGCAGCAGAAGTCATTATAAAATGTGAGAATCCCTCACATCTGAAAGTTTTTACTTTAAAATTGTTTCTCCCCTGCAGGCTCAGGACGGGATGCTGGCTGCTGTGTAGGGGAAGCAGAAGGCTTCTCTGATGAGGGACCTGTGCCTCCCTCCCCTGCCCCAGCCCCCATTCTCCCTGCTCTACAACTAAGTGGTTTCAACTAAAGGCTGAGGCCAACTTAGAGATCCTGCACAGCCCTTCTGGTATCCAGTTTCTCACCCGAGATTTCTGCCCAGGCGTGGGTTTCTTGTTCCTTCCAGACCCAGAGCCACAGCCCAAAGAGCAAACCAGCTGTGCTCTCTGACTGGCAGCTGGAAGAGCCCTGAGGAGCCCAGGTCCAGCCTATGTCCAGGATTCAGAAACGGGAGGATGAGGCCACCAGGGTTCTTCCCATGTCCCCCAGTAGCCAATAGCCTGATTGCAGCTTTAGGGCAGGCTTCCTCTCTGCATTCCTTAATTACTTTTTTAAAAAGTCGATGATTCTTAAAATTGATGCTGCTAAATCACCTCATTTTTAGATCCTAAGGATGTGTATCAATGGGTAAGTGGGTAAAATACAAGAAAACATGAGGGGATGCTGAGGGAATAACTAATACAGATAATCAAGGAATTCTGCAGACCTAAAATTCATTACCCCTCAAAGAGACAAGACTTGGCTGGAGAGCGAGCGAGAGTGTAGGGACAGTCACACCTGGGGACTTGTGGCTGGGCACATGAGCAAGAATCTGCTTTTAAAGAGTGCTGGGGAGTGGGACAGGGGCCCACCAGGCTCTGGGTGCCCAACCTGATACCTTTCCGTCTCCTGCCTTCATTCTGAACCACCTGAGCTCCAGCTGGTGCTTCTCCACTCACCACAACTCCACCAGCCTTTCCTGGAAGCGCTGGCCGCTCAGAGGAGCAGCAAGGTTCAGGGAAGTCAAGGCAACACAAAACCGTGAATCTGCCTGGGCCCCATGCCCGACGTGGCATAAGCCCCTGCTGAGCAAAGACAATACACTGAGAAGCCAAATCCCCAGCAAGAGATCAGCAGTCCTCACCTTCCCTTCCCTGCCCAGCTGGTGTCCCCAGACCCTGCACTGGGCACTGGAGGTACAAGATGAACAAGACCCCATCTCTGCCTTCAAAAAGGTCAGTGTCCCTCTCTGAAAACCAGGTGTCTGGACCCCAGTGGCTGGAGAGAGAAGAGGACTGCATCGTCGGGGAGGGAGGGATGACAGAGGGAGGCTGGCCTTCCCAATCCCTGAACGATTTGAGGTTCTTTTCTCATAACCAGGAGGTCCTTCAGGGCCCTGTGGATGAGCCTCAGACAAAGCACCTGCCTCCATGTTTTCTCCTCTTAATTATTTACTATGCAGTTATGTGCCAGACAGTGTGCCAAGTGCTTTACACATATGAATTCATCTAATTCCCTCAATAATTCCATGGGAGAGGTGTTATTGTGTATCCATCTCTATTGGACAGGTGAGGAAGATGGAGCACAGAGAGGTGAAGTAACTGGCTCAAGGTCACACAGCTATTAGATGCTGGAACTATACTGGACACAGCAGCCAGGTCCAGGGCTGCACTTTCACTGACTGTGGTAATGGCTTCTCTAACAGCGATGACATGAATAGCACAGGTGACCACAAAGTGTCAGTGTTGGGAATCTTCCTAACATGCCTTTTGCTCTATTTTATACTTGAGAAGTTAAGCTGCTAGTATAATAATCCTTAATATTCATTGATTCATTTGTAGGTGCCAAGAACTGCTCAAAATACTTTATATACTTTAACTAACTTGATCCTCACACCAACTCCATGGGGTGGACACTATTATTACCTCTATTTTACAAAGGAAGAAACTGAGGCACAGAGGGGTTAGGCATCTTTATCAGTCAAGCGTTTTCCAGAGAAACACAGAACCAATAGGATAGATTGATTGTTTGATAAATCAATAGATAGATTGATTATAGGAACTGACTCACGCAATTACGGAAGCTAAGAAGTCCCACTATCTGTCATCCGCAAGCTAGAGAACCAGGAAGACTGGTGGCATAATTCAGTCTGAGTCCAAGTTCAAAGGCCTAAGAGCGGGTGGGTGGGGTGGGGATGGGGGCCTAAGTTCTCGTCCGAGGCCCAAGGCCTGAGAACCAGGAGTGCCAATGTCCACAGGCAGGAGAAGATGAATGTCCCAGCTCAAACAGAAAATAAATTCTCCCTCTCTCCTGCCTTTTCATTCTATTCAGGCCCTCAGTGGACTGGATGGTGCCCACCTGCACTGTTGAGGGTGGTCTTCTCACTCACTTGATTGATTCAAATGCTGGTCTCTTCTGGAAACACCCTCACAGATACACGCGGACATAGTTTTACCAGCTCTCTTCCTTAGCCCAGCCAAGCTGACACATAAAATCAACCATCACAGCACCTGGGTGATTCCCCAGGTGATCACTGGCAAAGCTACCATTTGAACCCAGGCAGTCTGGCTCTAGAATCTGTGTTCACAGCCACTCCACTCCACTGCCTATAAATGTAGAAAGTTAATGAAGAGAAGAGCCACAGCTCAAAGCCAGGTCTGTAGACTACCTGTGCCTGAGCTTAGCCATTATGCCGTGATACCTGCTCTGCCCTGTCTGTGACACTTTTCCAGGTTAGGGATTCCAAGCAGAACCCCAAGCCTCTAGTTCTCTACCTGCCAAGGCAGCGAGTCCATTCTTCCTGGGCTTCTCTTCCTCCAAACAGGCTAGAAGCCTTTCAGGGTTTCTCCCACCTGCCTTGCTTACCTGGGCCCGCGCTGTCCTGAAGCTTACCTGTCCTCCCAGCCTTCTGGTCAGATATGAGCTCCTGCTAGACCCCTGGGTTGTGAATCTCTGACTGTGGAGCCATCCATAGTTCATTTGGGGAGTTCTGGACCCTTTCCCAGGTTTGTGCCCATAGACAGAATCCGAGCTCTTTTTTCTTGGTCCAGCTCCTAAAATCAGGAGGCCTTTTCTACTGACAAGGGTCTGGCTTTCCCTCTCTTCTGAAGCTTCTGGGCCACTTTTTCCCTTGCCCTACCCCTGCTTTACTTCACCCACCAGTTTCTCCTAAGGTCACATAATCAGGCTGAACCATGGTGCCCTGGTCACTCCTCACCCTCCTGAGTGAAGCTGTGGGTGGCATCAAGCCCACTGGGAAAGAGGCCACGTCGAATGGAAGCAGCTGTGGCAGCTGCCTCCTGTGCCTCATCCTGCGCAGCTGGGCCCAGGTCAGCCTGACCCAGAGTGGTACTGTGGCTTAGCTGAGCACTTGACGGCCAAGGGTATCCTGGCAGAGTCAGACAAGAGGAGGCTTCCCCAGCATCCTCTAGAGGCAGCACAAAGGAGGGGCCAGACAGATGGCACTCTCCAGGCCTCAGATCCTGCTCCATGATCTTGGGCATGACCTAATCTATGTTCCAGTTTCGTCTTCTGAAAAATGGGGGACATGATAAACACCTCCAGGGCAGCTGTGAAGATTAAGTCCTGACTGCTTGGCAGAGGGTGAAAGGACTCTTGGAGTTCTCTTTCAGCTCCACCAGCTAAGCATTCTGTGAAAACCAGGGAGGGAGTCTGTGGTCAGGCTGCATAATGTAGGCATCACATTTCCTGAAAAACCAAAAGACAAGAGGTCACTTACCATTGCCATTTGCGACACTCTTCAAGAGGAAGTTCTAGCTTCTTCCAAAAATACCTCTGTGCAGGAGTAGGGGGTGCCACTGCAGAGCCTGCCCTGGAGTTAAGCATTGTCCTGTCTAGGCATCTTGTTTGAAAAGAAACGTGTCCTGTCTTAGGAAAGGCAGCAACACAGCAATGGGGGCACCTATGTGGGAGGGAGGCACAGGACTGAAAGTCAGGATAAAGCACAAAGCGGGGCTGAGCTCAACTTGGAAGACAAACCTCACCAACTCCCATGGCGGCTGAGGGCCAGCTTGGGGTGGCCACACACCTAAGTTCCTCGTCCTTCCTTCGGGCAGTACTTGACTGTTCACAAAGCCTCTTTTGACCTATGCACTCCTCAAACCTTGTAACCCTAGGAGATAGCTTTATTTAGGCCCACTTCACAGATGAGGACACTCAGAACCAGACAAACTGACTCCCCTGTTGTCAACAGTGTATTAGGGGCAGATCCGGGTCTTGGACACAGCTCTGACTCCAAGCCCAATACTCTGCCCCCTACATTGCTCACTGCCTGGACCTACCAAGAAGAAGCCGTGTCCAGCTGCCCAATCCCAGTGCCATTGCATCCCCTATGGGGAAAACTTGTATGAGTCCAAAGGTAGTAGGCCAGCAATCATGTGTCTACAGCACAACTAGTTAGGATTCTTCAGGTCCAGTTAGAGGCCTACATCCAAAATTCTGGGTGCCAATGAGAGAAATAAAAACTGCAGTGAGTGGTCAAGCTCCAGCCACCTCCTTTTCCCCCTGTCTTTCCCCTTAGGAGACCTCAGATAGTTTCCAAGAGAAGAGTAACGAATGAACACCTTCTAAGACAGTGTATTACGCCAGGCTGTCAGGATAACACTGGCAGCAGGGCTAGAGGAAGAGCCCATAATGAAGTCAACCAAGTCACTAGAAAGGATATAGGGACATAGGAGACTGCCAGCCTCACCCCAATCAGGGGTCCTCCTTGGCTCATGGGAATGGCCACCTCCTTCTTCCTCCCTCCTTTCTGTATTGCTGGCCTATGCTGAACACCCTACAGCAGAACCTACACCCCACACCCTATGTATTCCTGACACCCTACAGCAGAAGCCCCAGAGGCTGGGGGCCAGCGTGCTGTGTCTAGAGTATGGGGACTGAAGGAAAGGTAAGACCTGCTCCCCAGCCCTGGAGAAAGCAGCAGCAGCTCCAGAGGGCAGGCCTGACGCTGGGGATGGAAGGAGGTGACTGGCCAAGCACTATGACCTGACATCTTCTGGGCCAGCAGTGGCTTATATGAGCTCCCTGCATTGTGGGTCTGTCTGTGGCATCCATCTGTAAGAGGAGGGTCTTAGTCTCTAGGAGTTGCACAGCTTTGGGATCCATGTGATCTTCCTAAGGCAGGAGAGAAGAATCCCTCCCCTTCAGGTTAAAGGCCTTGCCTTGCCAGTGAAGTCCAGATGGACAAGTCCAGTACCGGGCAGTGCACAGTGGAGAGGGCAACCACTATGCTGCAGGGATTAGTGATGTCGTGGCTATGGCCGCACATGTGTGGGGTGTGTCTGCAGGGGTGATGCACGGGGATAGGTCAACTGTCCAGGAAAACCCCTAAGTGTGTCAAGAATGGGGCTGTGTGTGTCTCGTTCATCCCCCAGTGCCAACCACAGTGCATGGGAAGCATTAGGCTGCACCATCGCCTAGCTGTGTGACCCTGGGCAAGTTACTTACCCTCTCTTGCTTCAGATTCCTCTTCTGTAAAACGCAGCTGGTGCTGGGGTTGTGGGGAGGATTTGATGAGACAGTGAGAGGGCCCAGTATGCTTTCCTTACCAATGTCCCTTGTGCCCACAGAGCATCAGGAAACATGGAGCCTGACACCTGGGGTCCCACTGGGAGAGAAGGGACTTTTGATCCTAGAAACCAGAACCATCGTCGAAAGAGAAGGCCAAAGGCACTGGAAACCTGAAACCTGGAGAATGCTGTTTACTGAGAACACTTCACAAAAGTCATCATTGTTTTCTCTGAGAAGCAGTTCTCTAAAGGGCCCTTGAAATACCTTACCAAGAAATACTCCAAGAAGAACAATCATTGCAACTTCCTTGGAGAGCTGCCTCAAACAAGAAGACTCACAAATCACCTTCCATCTAGATGCGGAGAGGTGAAGGTGGGTCTGAGGCAGAGGGCTGAGTTGAGTTCTGCTGGAGAGCTTGGCTTTAAAAACGCAGGATTGAAGGCACTGAAACATCTATTTATAAAGGGCTTTCACCTTGTTGGTGTTGAAAAGGACTGTACTCTGTCACAAAAGAAAATAAACTTAGCACAGAAGCATTAAGCCTAACACATACTAAGTGCTCAATAAATGCTACGTGTAATCACAATTATGTGCATTATAAAATATTACTATTATTTATAGACATAAGTATTTGTATATAAGTATACATAATATGTATATTGATAATAACAATACTATTGTCACTCAATAAAAAATAAACGCTGCTATCTGGAAGAGTGGGAGAAACAATCAGGCGACCTTGAAATTTATTATTTTAGAACAGAGAATCAGTGCTCAGAGGAGAAATTTGGCAGGATGAGACCGGCCAAGGTAGTGCAGACAGTCAGGCTGGAGCTGGGAGAAGCCCTGTCTGCTGTCCACCATACTCCAGCCCTGCCCCAGGACCACAGCCTGCAAAGGGATCAGCACCCCCAACCCCGACCCGATGGTGTCTCTGGGCCAGGGCGACTGCTGTTGGTCTCACTAGCAGCTCCCTCTGCCCTTGCTTGGGGAGCCTCTCTGGAGGTTAATCTGTGTCAGCTCAGCCCTGCAGCCACACCAGCTGCTGGCCCACCCTCCTGGGACCCCAACACCACCAGAGCTGGCAGACCACCCCAGAGGGCTCCCCTTACCCTTCACTTACAGATGGGCAGTGTCTTGCCTAGGGCCCCCCAAATCATAAGGGGCAGCAGCTCAAAGGGCCATGGGAACCAGGGACAGTCCTATCCAGAGATGCCACAGGGGACTTGGTGGCTACTCTCCTGAAATAGGCAAACCTAGTCCCACCACTCCCTCTCCCTGGATGGACACTATCATGTTGTAATGAAGAAGAACACTACAGTTTGAAAGACAATTTTGCTTTTATCCTGGGCACCAGGGGACTGGGGAAAGCATAGAGAAGGGTGTTCAAAATTTATTTTATTTGCATACTTCGCAGGGGGCCACCAGACTCAGTCCCCCAACCGGGTTTGAAGCAGGGCAGCCCACTTGCTGGCTGCTTGTGTTTGGGAGGTCCATTGAGCTCCCTGGGCCTCAGGTGCCTCCTCTGTAAAATGGGAGTAATTGGGAGTCACTTCCCAGATTAGCGTCTGGAAGTCAACTGAGGCTAGACTTGTAGCAAGGCACTGGGCACAGACGCACAGGGACAGGTGCGGGAAGCAGCGGCTGTCATTCCATTGGCATGGTGAAACGTCTGAAAGAATATTCACCAAAACGTAAAGTAGGGGGGCAGGGAGGTTATCGCCGAGCGGCAGGATTTCGGTGATGCTCATTCTTTTTCTTCTTTTCCTTTTCTTTTGGTTTATCTGAATTTCCCAAATATTCCACAATGTTCCTGAATGCATTGTGTCATTTGAAAATGATAATAAGGGAAAAACAAGCACTAAGCCCTGCTGTGATGTGTGGCCGCCTCCATGCTGGGGGAAGGGAGCCCAGGGCAGTGGCAAAGCCCAGGACCAGCGCCCCAGGCGCGGGGGAAGGCGACGCCCCCTCCCCGGGGCAGGGAGGACCCCCTACCCCAGAGGGCGGGCGGGCCCTGCGCCGCTCGCTCGCTCCGGCTGCGCCTGGCTCAGACAATGCGAACACACAATCATTCATTATAACTCAATTACAGTGATTAAAGCTGGTGGCATGCAGAGGCAGGAGGGAGTGTTGCCAACAAAATTTACACTCCGTGTCATCAGCGAGAGATAACAGCAGCTGACGCGGCCGATCGCCTCCCCTGCCATCTGCTCAGTGCGGGGGCCGCCCGAGGGGCGAGAGCCGCTGCGCGCTAATGGTGGACCGTGGAGCAGAGAGCCGCAGAGATGGGCTGCCTCGGGCTGGGACTGGGATAGCAGCAGCGCTGGCTAGGGAAGCCAGCCGCGACCCCTCCCTGCAGACTTGGCCGCCCCCGGAAACTCGGCATCTGGAATGGGGGTGTGGGAAGGCCAAGGTGCTACTGTGCTGGGTTGGGCCCACCATGGCAGAGGCTGGGATTCTGACGTCTGATTTCCATCCCCCTGTTTCAGATGAGGAAACTGAGGCACAGATGCGCAAAGACTCACACCCTGTAATCCTGGGGCACAGCCAAAATTCAGGCCTGCTCTGGGAATGGCGCAGAGAGGGAGGCAGGGAGCTGAGGACACTCTGGACTACAGGGGAAGGGAAGTTGGCCAGGGTGAGGCCTGAGACCCTGGGGGCCCAGAAGCCATCAAGGGTGGTGGCAGGAGGGCCCACGGGGCAACGCAAGGAGCACTAGGCACAGGGCAGGGCTGCTGGGGGAATGTCGTGGGTTGGGGAGAGACGGTTGGCCTGTGTCAGGTGGGCTCTGGCCACAGTGACCAAGAGAAACTCAGGGGGCAGGGCTGGAGGCAGAGGCCCACAGCTGACATCTGTGCTACCACAAGGTAGAAGGTTGAGGAGGGTAAGCTGCCTTTCAAGGGGTAGCAATGACGCAGGCCATCCCAGAACACTAGGCTTCCAGCTTTGTCAGCCGCAGGAAACAGGGCACCTGTTCAATGCACCAGCAGATGTAGTTGGTCTCCCATCTGGGAGAGTCTCCCTTCTGAGCCCTGTTGAGCAGCAGTGGGACATGGGAGGTGAAGGATGGGTTCAGGCCGCCTTCCCCTGGTTATGCACTGGGTATATTTTTCTGGCTGTGGCATGCTCTGAGGCTACCATCACCATGCTAGTGTTCATGCCACCAGCTGCCTGGCGCTCTCCTCTCTGCCTCACCCTGTCTGACTCCACAAGTAGACCTTGTTTCCCAATGGCAGAATTCCACCCAGAGTCTCCTTGTTATACTGTCGGAGGCTCCTTGGTTCTCCCAGAGTCCATCTCAGTCCTCAGCATTCTCCTGTCACCCTCACCGTCCCTCAGGAGCCTCTGCACATGCCACACTGCCCCTCCTCCATGGCCTTCCTCATCCCCCTCATCCTTCAGAGCCCAGCTCAGACCTTACCTCTTCCAGGAAGCCATCCTGGCCCTGGGGGCCCGTGGGTGCCTATCCTTTGGACTTCCATGCCCCTGTGCCAGTTCGTGCCCGGGGAGCGCTGATCATGGAACATTGGGGTCATCTGGGGATGGAGCCGTTCCCCACCCCCAATCCTGGCAGCAGCTTGCGGGCAGGGGCTGTGTCTTGTTCATCTCTGAAGTCTGGGGCCCAAGCCGAGTGGGTCTCCAGAAATGTCTGTTGACTGGATAGAGTCTGAATGAGTATGTTCCAGGGTGGCTAGACAGGACCTGACACACGGACTGTCTCACGAGGCCTGGCTCAGGACAGTGCAGAACAGAGCCCACAGATGGGAGCAGAGATCAGTGTCCTCAGAGTGAAAAGCAAGGGCAGGAAGCTCAAGGGACAGGAGCCACCCTCCTGCCGGCTCGGGCCTCTCCTCACATCTATTTGAAGCCCCTCAGTTCCTGCCCATACAACCCCACTCTGTGCTCACCAGCTCTCCCACCCTAGGTGGCAGGGCAGGGCTGTTGGCTCAGAATGGACCCTCAGAGCTGCTGACTGTGGAGGCCGGAAGAAAGAGGGAAGAGGGAGGCAGTTGCCCTCTCTCTCCCGCTGCACATCACAGGTCTGGCCACCTAGAGACCAGGACATAACCAGCTGGGGACAGCATAGAAAGAATGAGATCCAGGCAGGGCCACACAGCCCTGCTCAAGATGCACAATCCCCTGAATTCCCCAAGAAGAACTGAAAGAGGAAGCTGAGGAGGGGTGGTGGAGGCTGGGGATGGGGTGAGAAGCTCTGCAACACAGAAACACTCAAGAGTCAAGAAGCCTGGGTTTTCGTTTCAGTCTTGACTGGAGGTTGTGTGAAGTTACCCATTCCTTCGTTCTGCACATGGTGCAAGGCATGTGCACTGGGGATACCAGAGGGACTGAGCCTGACAGAGGTCCTGCTTCCATGAAACTTTCTACTCCAAGTCTCTGTGCTCTCTGGACCGCAGTGTCCCCATCTGTAACAAAGATATTGGACTAGATCTGGCTTTCTCAAGCTGTGGCACGGAGGAGAGTTTTGTAAGAAAGATGACAAGGCATTGAAAACCATGGGCTGCAGAGCAGGAAATTATTCTCTTCCCAATTCTCATTCAATCGTTTCTGATTTGGACAAGGAGCAAGTTTCACTTGGGTGCGAATGGGTCCAGCGCAGCTCTCAAACACTGGGTCATCTCCCTTTTTTAAAAAGGAAGGAGTGAGAAGAACTTGAGGCACCGCTATTTAGAATTCTTTTCATTGCATTTACAAGTATGCAGACTTTTAAATTTAAGATAAGGAATATTGGTATTTTATTTATGATAATATATAAAATTTCCTTTTAAAATACTTACATTTAGGCTTTAAAAAGTAAATTTATTTTTAAAAACCTATCAGGTAAATCATAGGCAAATATCATTAGATGACTGCGATTCTTTGATTGAGTAGATCTAGGTAGCTCTGCCCATGTTGGTGGGCAGGACTTAGTGTCCTGAACACCTGCGCCTCCTGGAACTGAGCCAGCAGGGCCAGAGGAGGGTGCCTCACACTGATAGAAAGGTGATGGTGAGTCAAGTAGCAGTCTTGGGTAACATCTGTCCTTAGGGCTTCCTGGAGACTAGGGAGTGTGTCCCCAAACAAGCTTGAATGCAAATTACTTTCGTCGACAAACAAGCTGATCTACATAGTGCATGCACAGCAGTTGGCAGCAGTTTCCAAATAGTGCCCTGCACAGGGGGATGGCCTCTCTGCGGTGTTCAGCAAAGTGATTCAGTACTGTGGGCTTCCTTCCTCCTCGCTTCCTCCCTCCCTCCACCTACTGACCCTCCTGGGAGGCACTAGAGGTTCTCTAAGGAGTAGCTCCAGCTCTAGCACAAGGAATCTACAAACTCTTCAGGCTCATCCAAGGACAAACTAGCTCAGAACTGCAGAGAGGTAAGCAGTTCAGGGACTGGCATGTTTAAAATGCCTTTCCCTCTCTAAACCTACAACTCCGATGCACCCTTAAACACCGAGTCAAATGTGACCTCCTCTGGAAAGCCTTCATGAATACTTGCCCTTTTTTACCCTTCTGAGAGTTGCCTCTTTCCCCCTGATGAGGACCCCCACAATATGCTGTATATTTCATGCCCCTAGCCTCCAACACCAGGTCTGCTCTGTCTATATTTATTGAATTAACGCATGGGTGTATGGGCCGATATGCTTGGCTTACAATCCTGAACTAATTTTCAGATTCTATTCACTCTACTTCTCCTTTTAAGGAAAGGAAACTTTTCATTGAAAGCATTCTTTTGGGCATTTAGTAACTATTTACCAAACACCTATCACATGACAGGTACTCCATTAGGAATTGGGAATAGAGAAGTGAACCAAACTTGATCTCTGCCCTCAAGAAATTCACGGTTGGTTGGAAAAATGAGGCAAGCAGCAAATGAATAGCAACAAGGGAAGGATTTGAAATTTATCTTCACTTAGATGTAAACCACTCAGAATTTAATCTACTTAGCAAGGAGATACAGATAGCAGATCAATGAGGTTAAGTAAAAAACCCTGTAACCCTGAATTTGAATTAGAAGCCTCAGTAGACCTCATGGTGTTAACAAATATATAAATACACACATATGCATTTCTCAGCTTTGCTACTGAAAAGGCCTAGAAACGATGATCATTTCATTAGCATCAAGCACCCAGATTATGGTCTCTGAATACCATTTTCCACTAAAAAGAACCAAGGTTCATTGGAAAAATGGCCAATTCCACATCCAGGATGGAAAATGTACAAGATAAGCCAGGGACATTGTCTTTTACCAGAAAGCATGGAAGCTCTCAAAGACTAGTATGGTCATATTATAAAGACTCAGGAGACATCTTCAAGAGGATCCCCAAATAGGATGATTTCAGAAGCAATAAAGATAACTCCACTTGCCTCAAACATATCAAATATGTTTAAATTCACACATTCATAATGTTTTAAAAAAGAATACCTCATTGGTCAATTGTTGAGGATACTAAAGAATTAACTTATTATTTTGAAAATTGGCAATTAAAACAAATGAATCAAGCATTCATCTTGCCTTTCCTGTACGAACTGTACTTCAAGGTAAACAAATGGTTGGTGAGGGGCAGTTTCTCTTTATAGCAATATTCAAGCAAATATTGCAATTGGAATCATCCTTATGCAGCCCCTAATGAGTTAATGAATCTACACAATGGTCATCAGTGACTGCTAACATACAAAAGGAGAAATATCTAGCTACTATGTGTTTCCTAATGAATCTATGAAGAATTCTGCCTCCCTCCAAAATCAAGCCTGGATCTAATCAAGCTCCAAGATCTAACTACAATTTAGCAATCAGCAAAATTCAGATTATGTGAAGCTCTAAGGACAATTTTTTTTTTCCCAGTAAATAAATGTGTGTATGGTTGTGGTACGAGAGAGAGAATGTGGTATGAAGGAGGAATCTAAAAGACATATCAATTGTGCTTGCTCTGTGTGGATCTTATTTGGATTCTAATTCAAATAAATATACTTTGTAAAAAGACTTATGAGACAACTGGGGATCTCTGAATACAGATTGGATATTTGATGATATGAGAAGTTATTTTTTAGGTTTAGTGGTATTTGGTTACATTTTCAAAACAGGTCTTACCTTTTGGAAATAGTAAAATATGTGCTAATTTAATGATGAAATGTCTGGAATTAGATGCATAACACTCCAGCGGTGGTGACTGGTGGAGATGGGTGGGGTATAGATAAAAGAAGATTAGCCCTGAGTTGATAACTGTTGAAGCTGGTTGATGGGCACATGGAGATTCATTATTCTGTTCTCTCTACTTCTCTATCTGTTTGGCATTTTTCATAATGAAAAGCTAAACAAGTCTAATCCGTGCTGTCTCTGCATGAGAGCACTGCCCCTGCACACTCACAAAATCATTAGAACCACAAAACAGCCACGCTGGAGAGGACCCAGGGATTGATTATTCACCTGCCTTCAAGCAACACATAAAGGATGAGAAGATCAAGGACCGGAGAGATCCTGTGTTGTGACTAAGGTGATGTGGTGAGCCCGGGGCTTTGCTCTCTGCCACTGGGCTTGGGCACCCCCACCCAAGGCCCCCTTTGAGTCACCAGAAACTATAACGGGGGCGAGTTCTTTTTGGCTTTTTAAAAAAATCTTTAATTATGAAATATTTCAAGCATCGCAAAGTACAGAAAATAACACGACACTTCTAAAGCCACCACGCAGATTTTTAAAATGTGAACATTTTAACATTCTCTAGAGTTTCTAAAAAGTAATAAAATGTGATAGGTACAGCTGGACTCCCACTGACCCTTCCCTTTCTTCTCTCCCCACAGATAACCATTATCCTGGTGGTGTGGGGTGCTCTTTCTACTCATATATATATACATACACATATTACTCATATATATATATATATATATATGCTCAAATATAGAATTGTTTTGTGGATTTCTATTTTATATAAATAGTATCACATCATGTATTTCCTTCCACAACTTGCTCTTTTCACACAACATTGTGTTTTTGAGATTTATCCAAACTGATACAGAAAGATCTAGCTTATGCATTTTAATGCCTATGTACAATTTTATTATAGGAAAATGCATAGATCTTTTAAAATCCATTTATCCATTAATGGACAGGTTGTTTCTAATTATTTTTGCTCAAACAAGGAGGCAATGAAGATTCTGTACATATCTCTTCATGGAGTTGTTGACGAGTTTCTCCAGGGTGCATACCTGGAAGTAGATTCGGTGGGTCACAGGGTTGTGCTGTTCCTCCTTCATGATTGCCAAATTGCTTGGCAAGGGTAACATATTAGTAATAGTAATAGTTGTTTGGCAACCACAAAGTGGTTGAACCAATTTATGCTCCCAAAGTGTTTGACAATACTAGTCATTCACCACCCTCGTGGAAGCTTCATATGATCAAACTCGAAAACTTGCCAGTCTAAGGGGAACAGGTCGTTCCATTTCATTTTGTTTTGTAAATTTGCATTTCCCTGCTAGCTGGTGAGATGAGGCATTTTCACGTGCTTATTGAGCATTTCTGCTTCCTCTCCTGTGAATCACCTGTTTCTGTCCCCTACCCATTTTCCTCTTGAGTTGTTGGCTTTCAGTGTACTGATTTGGAATAATTCATTATCTATTCCAGACACCACTTTCTTCGGTCAGTTATAGGTATTGTGTTTATGTTTTTTCATGTTTTGTTACTTTATAGTATCTCTTGTTGTACAGGTATTTTAAAATTTAATATCATCAAATTGATCTCTCTTTATTTTATTATAGCTTTTGCTTACTGTCTTGTTCAATAATTTTTCCCATCCTCTGAGTCCTCAGGTTGTTCTCCAATATTCTGTACTATAAGCTTAAAAACCTTAATCCTTCGAGAATTTATTTTTGTGTACTGTGTGAGGTAGGGATCCATTTTCCCACCATGAAGATGGCCTGTTGCTCCAGAACTTTTTGCTGAATAGTGCTTTTCTCCACTGATGCATAATACCATCTATGTGATAGTCACATTCTCACCTATACAGCAGTCTACTTATGGACTCTCTATTCAGCTCCATTGGTCTATTTGTCTACACACGCAGCAAGAGCACACTTTCCTGCTTACTGTAGCTTCACAGTAAGTCTTGATATCTGGCAGGCCAAGTCCTCCTCCCTTATTTCTTTTCAAAATTATATTTGCTATTCTTGGTCCCTTACTCTTCATATAAATTTTGGTATCAGATTATCAAATTACACAGAAAACATTCCATTTGGATTTGTTTAACATTGTATTTATAAATAGCTGTAAAAGACAGCTTCTTAAATGAAAAAACTCATAAATGACTTTCTTATAAATGACTATGGCATAATTTGTGATCTACAGAGGTCTTTTTACATTTAAATCTTTAATATAATTTTGTATTTTTATCCTTAAAGACCTTACATAGCTTTACTTGGATGGACTCATAGGTAGCATTTATTGCTATTATAAATGCATTTTTCTTCACATTTTCTAATTGGTTGCTGCTTATGAATAGGAATGCTATTGATTAATGAAATTTGATCTGGGATCCAGCAACTTGACTAAACTCTCTTATTAAACAGTTTTATATTCTGTTTATATCTAGTCACATTATCTGCAATTAATTACAACTTTTTTTCTTTTGCTTCAATCATGATACTTTTATTTATTCTTTTTTTTTATGTTATCCTATTGCATTGGCTAGATCCTCCAGCACAATGTTGAACAGAAACAGTAATAATGAATAATCTTGTGTTTAAAAAAATTTTGTTTAGAGATGGGATCTTGCTACATTGCCCAGGCTAGTCTCAAACTCCTGGGCTCAGGTGATCCTCCTGCCTCAGACTCCCAAGTAGCTAGAACAACAGGTACACACTGCTGTCCTGGCTTATTGTTTTTATGACCTTAATATGATGCTTCTGAAACTTCACTGTTATCTATTATTTGGCTGCAGGTCTGATATAGCTCTCCATTGTCAGACTAAAGTTTTCTTTGATTCCTGGTTTGTAACTTTAAGGGAGTCATGAATGGGTGTTAAATTTTGTAAAGTGCTCTATCTGCTTCTTTTTACTGGTAAAACTTCCCAAGACTTCCAGGTGTTCTAGAAAATAATTTGTGGCCTCCAATAGTTGCTTGTAGGGTTCTATGTCTCAAGCTTGTTAATTATGTTGTTCATATCTTTTATAACCTTATAAATTTCTCTCAGCTTGATCTACCGGTTCCTCTTAGTGGTATGATAAAACTTCCCATTCCTCCTTGTAATTCTGTCCATTTTTGCTTTATGTAGTTTTTCGGTATTGTTCTGAGCTAGGGATCCCCACTCTGCCTTTAAAGTCTTTTATTTATCACATTAAATGATTCCCTTTTCTTTCATGTAGGCTAGCAAAATTGTTTTATTTTAATTTTATACAATATGTCTGTGTTCACATGGTCAAAGGGAATCCTTGTTAGCTTGCTGTTTCATTTTTCGGAATTGGAAATTCTAGGCCCAATCTTTTCATCTTCCAACCTGTTGCCACCAAACACTTGCACAGGGCAGCTTCCATCTGTGATACCCTGGAGAGACAAGGCCACAGCCCCATCCTCACTCCCTCTCTTGCCTCAGCAGTCAGCAGCTCCCAAGGGCCCACTTCTGACCTGTCTGAGAGGGGCACTGAGTCTGGGTCAGGTTGAGCACACGTAGGGTTTTCTGGGCATTCACAGAGGTACTCAAATGGATGTAAGGAAGGTCTGATCTAGGCAGGGGAGCTTCTGTCTCTTGGCTTTTCTTCCCATACTCTTCCACTTAAGATCACTGATCTCCTCTGCCCATGGGATCAGTTCTGTCCAAGCTTCTGCTCCAGTCCTCATGAGGCAGGCAGTCCACCAGTCATCCTCCACTCACCCACCAATCCTCTCATCCACTCATCCATCCACCTATCCATTCATTGATCATTTCCACCACCCATTCATCTGTCCATCCATCCCACCATTCATCTATCCATCCATTCATCTACCCATCCATCCATCCACTCATTTATCCATCCATCCATCCATCCATCTACCCATTCATCCATCCACTCATTTATCCATCCATCCATCCATCCATCCATCCATCCATCCACTCATCCATCCATCCATCCACCTACCCATCCATCAATCCATCCCATCCATCCATCCATCCATCCACTCCCATCCATCCCACCTATCCATCCATCCATCCATCCATCCATCCATCCATCCATCCATCCATCCATCCAGCAGCAGTGTCATAGAAACCTTACAAGTCGTGTGACCTTGGGAACTTGAACTTCGGTTCTCTCATCCATAAAATGAGTATAATAATAGCAATGACCTCATAAGTCAGTTATGAGAATTAAATTAAACAATATTTATGAAGCACTGATTGACATGCACTAGCACTCTAGAAATATTAGTGTATTATCTTCATCACACACTCACTGATTCACCCAACTAACATTTTCCTGAGTACCTACAATGCACTAAGCACTGGAAATACAAGACAAAGTCGCTGTTCTGAGAGTCCACTGTGTGGTGGGAGGGTCAGTTGGGCATCAGGAGACAACATATCATTAAAGTAATACAGATGGTCTTTGACTTACAGTGGGGTTATGTCCCAATAAACCCATTGTAAGTTGAAAAAATTCTAAGTCAAAAATGCATTTAACGTCTGTAATTTGGGAGGCTGAGGCAGGTGGATCATGAGGTCAGGAGTTCGAGACAAGCTTGGCTAAGATGGTGAAACCCCATCTCTACTAAAAAATACAAAAATTAGCCGTGTACGGTGGCAGGCACTATAATCCCAGCTACTTGGGAGGCTAAGGCAGGAGAATCTCTTGAACTCGGGAGGTGAAATTTGCAGTGAGCCAAGATTGTGCCACTGCACTCTAGCCTGGGCGACAGAGCAAGACTCCATCTCAAAAAAAAAAAAAAAAAAAGCATTTAATACCCAATAAACCCATCATAAAATCGAAAGTCCTAAGTAGAACCATCTGTAGTCATACTAACATTGTGCTTGGTATGTGCTACCTAAAGTTGGGAGAGAACACTCTGAGAGCACCAAGGAGTAGCGAAGTGGGCAGTCAGGGAAGGCTTCCTGGAAGAAGTGACATTAAGGCCTACTCCTGAAGAATGAGCAGAAATTCAAAGAAGGATGCACCGCATTCCAAGCTGAAAGAGAAGCACACGCAAAACCTAAAATGGGAGAGCATTGCTTTTCAGGGCATTGGAAGTACTGTGCTGCTAGTGTGTGAAGGGAAACAAGATAAGTGGGGAGGGATGACTTTAAAGATACAGGGCCCACACCTGGATGAGTTAAGGGTGAGATGTGCTGTGCAGAGGGCCAGTGAGGGGCTCCGAGCCGGGCAATGATGGGGCCAGATGTGCAGTTAAAAAGGTAACTGTGTGAGTGTGGTGAGAGCTTAGAATAGGTATATTACCCAAGTAAGGAACTGATCATACACCATGATCCAGTCACAGATCCCCGGGTCTTCTAATGCCAATTGTGTTAGGGACTCAGAGCCCTGGGGCATTATCATGGGCATTCTCAGACATGGAATTTCAGCCTCCCTCCATCTTCTCCCCATTCCGCTGCCTCTTCTGGTTCAGGCTGGAACTGTGGTCTCTGCCCAGCTCCCTCCTCTGGTTTCACCTGCCTGCTCAGCAAGAATCCTAGCCCAGCTTCTGGCCTGGAGGATACTGGTGGGGGTGAGGGGTGGGGAAGTTGCAGCAAGAACTGGGACGTAAGAAGGCTGGATGGAGCTGGAGGGAGAAGCAAGAACTAGATGGGTTAGGTAGGGATGCATTGTTGGGACTGTGCTCTCTTTTACCCCAGGCCTTAGCACATGCTGTTCCTTCCACCTGGAACACTTTTCTTTGAACTTTTCATTGCCATGCCCATGGTATTCTTCACTTCTGTTTAACTCTTGGTCCTTCCAGGACCCTCTTGCTCTGCCCTTCCATACTCAAGTCAATGCTTCAGCTATGTGTGGTGGCATCTGGTTTGCACCTTCACGTATCTCATGGAGTGGGAATTGTCAGTTTCTATGTTTTCTCCCAGTTGGCTGAGAGCTCTGAGGGCAGGCACTATTTTTGCATCTTAGCATCGAGAACCATGCCAGGCACATATTAGATTCTCACGATATAAACATTGGTAGGATGGATGGGTGAATAGGATGGCAGATGGATGGAAGAGTGAATGAAGGGGTATATGGATAAATGTGCAGGTAGGTAATAGATGGGTGGATAAATAGATGGATAGAAGGCTGGGCAAGATGGGTGGGTGGGTGAGTTCTAGGAAGTTCTTGAGGCAGGAGGCTGGTTTCCATGACTGTTCTGGGCCATCTCCTTTCCATGAGTCATTTCCTTACCAGTCCTGTTGGTAGAGCAGCAGGAAGACTCATTCCCTGGATATTTATCCTCCAAGCAACATCGAGTCCTATAAGCTGGGCAGCTCCCTCCCAGCTTTCTGTCCTCCAAATGAGTGTGCTAAGGGTTTAGGGGAGGGGGATGTGTTTCATCATAATGTTGGCTTGGACTCTGTGAGTCATGGTAAGTCACTTGCTCATGGTAAGTCACTTGCCCTCTCTGGGACTTAATTGCCCCATCTATAAAATTGGGCTTAGTATAGATGTCTCTTCAAATATGAAAGGTCCAATTTTGGTATAATGTTTTAAAATGCTCCATTAATCATACAATTTTTTTAAAAGTTCAGATTTGTTTGCTTTATATTAAAAATGATGCTCATTTGTAAACACTGAATAAGTTATCGGGGGAAAAAATTACACTTGTATCATCATGGGCTATTTGACGGCCAGTATCTAACATTCAGCAGGTTTGCTAAGGACTCTTCTCACTCCAGCATCCAGATCTCTGTGTCTCCATACCTTCTCAGAGACCCTACAAGTTACATAATTACTGCCCACGCTGGGGTTGGGGCCACCTGGGGGCAGGGAACAGTGCTGTGACTCAGAGGGAAGCTAGAAAGGGTGGCTTTTTCAGCTCTTGCCAGAGATGACCCAAACATTTTTTTTGAGACAGTCGCGCTTTGTCGCCTAGACTGGAGTACAATGGCATGATCTGGGTTCACTGCAACCTCTCTCTCCCGAGTTCAAGTGATTCTCCTGCGTCAGCCTCCTGAGTAGCTGGGATTACAGGCGCCTGCCACCAGGCCCAGCTAATTTTCATATTTTTAGTAGAGATGGGGTTTCACCATGTTGGCCAGGCTGGTCTCAAACTCCTGACCTCAGGTGATCTGCCTGCCTCGGCCTCCCAAAGTGCTGGGATTACAGGAACAAGCCACCTCGCCCAGCCCATTTGTTTATAATTTGATGGGAACTAAAACCATTAAACCTGGCCTCTGACAACTATGGTCCTCCATTTTTAAAAAAACATATATTGCTTTGAGCAAAAACAGCACAATAGAATTGAAAACACTCCAGACATCATTTCCCTTCTCTGGGATCCAGTTACTGAGCATCCGATGCCCTGGGTATCACACCAGACACTGCGAATTAGGATAATCCCAAACTGGTGAAAGCTCATCATTCACTAGCACTGCCCTGGGCTGATGAGGTCCTGTGCACTGCCCTCCAGGGAAGTTAGTCTAGGTGGGAAGAGACAAGCAAATAGGTGCAGGGACCATGTTGTCAATGCTATGGTTGCTACAAGCCTGGATTTCTGCATAAGAGGAAAGGAACCCTTAGAGGGTGACAAAGAAAGGCTAGAAAAATGGCAATCAAGGCCTCCTGTCACCCTGTTAAGTAAAAAGGGGTAACGTGGGGGGATTAAGTATGGAAATAGCTTTACCATGGAGTGGGCCCCTTCTCTTAGACTGGAATGCTTCCCAAATACTGATGTGCACAGGAATCGCGGCAGCGTGTTAAAATGTAGATTCTGCTTCGGTAGGACTGAGGGAGCTCATTCTAGATTTCTAACCAGCTCCCAGATGTGGTTTGTGCCGCCAGCCAGGGTTGGGTGGAAAGCAATGGAGGGGTGGTGGGTGGGGAGAGGCAGCAGGAGGAAGCATGTGCAGTGAGAGGTTCAGCGCAGGGGAGGCGCAGTGTGCTGGCATTAAGGACAGCAGCAGTGGGAACACAGGTCAAATGAAGGAAGGGGCTGTACTGTCTCCCCCATCTCAAACAGTGAGCTTCTACGGCAGGGACTGAATCTTGGTCATCTCTCCATCCTTGACTGTGCCCAGGAAATCTCAGTGAACAGCCTTGCAGAGGTTCAGTCTCTCCTCAAAGAGTAACACTGGTCTTGCTTTCTAGTAGGACAAGCCTGGAGGGCGAGTATTCCCTGAAGGACATTTTCCTCTTCTCCCAAACCTGGGCCTGCAAGCCCCAATTCCACCCTGATCTTGGCACCCATGGGTAACCTCATGCTCTTGACAAACACACAGTCTTATTCTGGCCAGAGCCTGCTCCCAGCCTCCCAGCCCTCTTGCATTGCCTAGAGATGGACACACGAGAAAGGTACGGTCCAAGGTGCACCGTTTTCCTCACACCCCTGCAACCAGTTGAGGCAGAGCTGTAACCCACTGCAGCCTCAGTCCGGTCCCTTCTACCTGCTGGCTTTGTCTCCTCCATAAGCCTGAGAGGACCTCCCTCTCCAGCTAAATGACCCCTCTGTGTGGAGAGAGGCCAGCTGTCCTTTCTAGTCATAAAGACTGGGCTGTATGCTGAGATTGTCATTCCTCTTTTTTTTTAATGTTAGATTCCCTTTCTTGTATGAAATGACAGCAGGCAATTGTGCTGATTGAGAATGACTTTGACAAAATAAGGAGTTGGAAATCATGTTAATCTCCAGTGCCCTGAGCGCTTTCGCTAATGGGTGCACGAAATCCAAGCGCCTGGGTACCGCCCCTGGGAATGGGCACCAGCATTCTCCTCTTCCCTCCCAGCCCCCAACTCCCTCCCTGGGGACAATGACCTGCATTTCTGGGTCTGCCCCTTCTGCAAATGCTTCCTTCTGAATCATCCAAAAACACGCCTTTGTGAACTAGAGATCGAAGATCTCCTTGTCCCACCTAAACATGTTAAGTTTAAAATAAAATGGTGCAGGTTTCCAGGGTCCAGATGCTCAAAGACACTTTGCAGTTTCGCTTCAAGTTCATTACATTTAATTTTTTTCCAAAAAAGTTTTGCATTGACAGCTGTACAATACTTTGGTGTTAACCTGTGGTCTTCCTTCCCCTCAGTGAACTCTGCCCTGTCCATCTGTCCAGAGGAAGTCTTAGCTCCTACCCCACACCCTCCCTGGCGCTTGGATGGGAGGTGACGCAGTGTGGGATTGTGAAACCCCCGCTGCGCTGTTGGGTATCTGGGGGGCGGGGGGAGCAGCGCGTGGGAATGCTGTGAGATAAGAAGAGCTCACATGGACGGGAAATGGCCCAGGCTCCAGAATGTGAGAGCGACACTGGCCTGGCTGTTTTCCTGCGGGGGGGACTGACAAACTGGGGGTTGAGGCAATTAAGACGCAACAATCAAACCAACCTTTAAATAGTAACTTTTAAAAATATAAAAACAGTTCAGTACAATGACTTTTCATTCTTTTTTTCTTCAGGAATAACTTTCTTCTACCCTCACCCTCCCTTCTGGCTAGAGCCTTAGCAAGAGGTGGCAGACGGACATCTGAGGCCCAGAGAGACTCTGGATGCCCCACGCGCCCAGCCTTGGAGAGGCACAGGGTGTGGCGCCAGCCTCCACATCCCATGCCCGGTGCGCTCAGCTGGGGAGCAACCTCACTGAAGGTGGGTGGCGTTCCCTGGAGCCCCTCCCTCCTCCTCAGCAGACGGAATCACGCATTACAAAATAATCCATAAAAATGCGGTATAAAAATTATCTTCGATATGCTACATCCATGGAGAGCCCGCCACCAGGACTCACAGCGGCCTTTAGCTTTTCTTTAAAAGAAGAATAAGAAAAAAAGACCAAAAGGAAAAGAAACAAAAAAACAACCCAAATCCTAACACCTCAGAACATGGTACCGAAAGGTGGCACCTGCCAGAGGCGATAGTCTACCTAACCTGTTTGGGCCACGAGAGACTGCAATCTGCAAGAAATATCCACAGTGTGCCAGATCTGTGTCCCCCTCTCCCAGCCCCCAACCCCCACTGCCCTGCCCAGGGCGGAGGTGAGGGAGATCCTCCTTTCAGACTCACAACCTGTAGGTTTAAACACTTTCCCCCCTCTAAGGGGAGAGGAAGAGGCTGTAGGCAGGAAGGGGGAGAAGGCATTTTATAAAAGGACATCACTTCTAATTCTTTTTATTCAAATTAAAAAAAAAAAAAAAAAAAAGCACCCACATCAGTTGCTATTTTTCTCTGGTAGCTCCCTGAGCTGAGTTGCTATGCTGTCTTCTAACTTTTTGTCCTTTTTAGGCTGTGTCCCAAGATTCAGAAGAGCTGGAGAGGGAGTTCCTTTGAACTTCCATTGCTCATAACAATAACTAAGTGTGCACCAAAGAGAAAGACCAGGCTGAGGAGGAGAGAGGGAAAGACCAAGAAAGAGAGACACAGAGAGGGCAAGAGGCAGCCAGAGTGCAAGAGACCACAGAAAGCTCTGTTTCTGCAGGCGTCTGCCCGAACAGGCCCCCATCTCAGTGCCTTCCATCCCTCAGTCTGGCCGGCTGGTGCTCAGTCCAGATGCCCAGACCCGTGTGGACGGACAGGCATTCCAGCAGGTACCTTGCAGCCAACCTCGTTGCCTTTTCCACAATCTAAGACTTTTCTCCTTATTCTTCAATTGGTTCCTCTCCCTGTCTCCTCTTCCCAGGTGAGAACATCTGTTTATTTAAAAAAAAAAAAAAAAAAAAAAAAAAAGCCACCACCACGAGTGGATTACAAATACAGCAGGCGAAACACACGGTCAGAGTTTCCGGTGGGAAGGGGCCTCTCCCACTGGTCAGTCCGCAATAGGAGTCTGTTATTTACATTTTTCACAAAACTTGTGCACTGCACAATCGGCAAAAAGAGACCCCCTCCCCCAGCACAACAATGTGGTCCACTCCAGCATCCCCGACCCAAGGTGGGGCACAGGGCAAAAGAAAGGGGAAGAACAAAGAGACTCATGAGCGGGTCTGTGGGGAACCGGAGCCATAAGCCTCCAATAAATCTATTTGTAGCAACTGCCAGCATTGTTCAGGGGGAGGAGGAGGAGCAGAACCCATCCGAGTCTGTGAGACACATCAATCTAGGCCCAGAAGTCCAGATCGTGATGGGGCACGCGCCCTCTCAGCCGGCCGGAGCGCAGCCCCGAACGCGCGGCTGCCTGCGGCCCATCCTCCGCCATCCTCAGGGCCCCTCGCCTGGGGGTCTCCCTGTCAGAGCCGAGTCGGTTTCTCCCAGAGTTTGACAGCCCTGCTTGAGTTCTTGTTTAGTAGATGACCTCATAAACTGTGGCCTTCTTGTCACCAGAGCCTGTTACAATGTATTTGTCATCCGCCGAAATGTCACAACTCAAGACAGACGAGGATTCTTTAGACTGGAGGAGGAAGACGAGGAGAAGCAGCAGGAAGGCGTGGGGTGCGGGGAGAAAAAAGACAGGAATTCATTTTCCAGTGCTCAACACCATCTCGGTTCTCTTGGAAACAATCGCCCTCCTCTGCCCCTCTCTGATGCTCCAACCTGGAGCACAGTGCAGTGAAGAGGAGGTGGGGAGGCTTTAAACCACCTTTGAAGCATTTTCAGGTAGAGCTCCCCTCCCACCTGCTTTTCCACAATGAAAAGCTCAGCAACAGTCTCCCATGTGATCTTTACAGTAAGTCATAATGATCACAACAGGACGCTTTAGCACGAGCTTCTCTGAGTTTACAAATAGGAAGAAGCATTTCCGAGCTAGGAGCTGGCGTCAGCAGCTCAGGCCCACAGCCTGATGAGTTAGGAAAAGGATTGGCACCTGATGTTTGAAGCATGTGCTGTAACTAAAGACCCTAACAATGAGGTTTGACATGCTAGACACCAGACATTTCAGTCTGGGTCCAGAAAGTGGTATGTTGGCTGAGGGAGTGAGAGAGAACACAAGTGTGTGTGTGTGTGTGTGTGTGTGCGCGCGCGCGCGCACGAGAGAGAAAGAGAGAGAGAGAGAGAGAGGAAGAAAGTGTGTGTGGTAGACTGAGTGTGCATGAGTAAATGAGTGTGAGTTTGATCATGTGTGGGAAAGAGTGCACGTGTGTGTGTGCATACGTGTGTGTGCCAAAGTGCAGTATGGCAGGCCCCAGATCCTGGTACATTATAAAAAGCCTCTTCCTTTCCTCCTCTCTTTCCTGTCCATGTCCCTGCTGGTGCTGAATGGAGGTGGAAACACACACTCACTCGAGGAGGGAAGCTGCCCAGCGCACCTCCTGCAGGTGCTCAGCATCCAGCCCAGAGCAGAAACATTTATGCTACTCCTCGCTCTCCAAATCCGACAAGCAAATCCGACAAGCGCCCCTGCTTAAACGCCCTTGCCCTCGGGGGTCAGAAGCCATTAGTAGCAGATCATATGTCTTGCTGGAGTCCCCAGGTCCTTGGGAGAACCCATCTTGCTCCCCCATCAGGTAGGGGTGGGGAGGGGACCAGGGCAGGTCTGATCCTGGCTCCAGGCTCCTCCTGTTCTTCCTCCTGCTATCCTCACTCCCATCACCACCGCCAAGTTTCAACTCTGGGAGGAACCCAGAGGAGGGCTCAGATGGTGGGCAGTACCTGGAATATGCTGGCTCCATAAGGCGTCCTCCAGGCGTTGAGAAGGTTATCTTTCCCAGTGCTCACGAACCACTTGCCTGCAGGTGGGATGCAAAGGCATGATCAGGTTGTAGCTCGCTGCCCTCTAAAGCAAGACCAGCCCCAGACATGACCAGCTGCCATAGAAAAGCAGTGAGAACTGCTAACTAGTATGACTCTTCAATTTCGAGAGGCATTTTGCAAATGACACGTGGATACCTGGAGAAGGCCTTTCTTTGAAATCCAGGGGGAGGGCTGGGCGGGGCTAGGGTGGGAAAAGGTAGGATTTGAAGTTAATTGCAGTGATAACACTGCCCCGAAAGACTCTTGTTAAAGCCACTAAGGTTGACTGGCCTTTCTAAATTCTACTACTGGAAGGTGGCGGGAAATACCGAAAATATCCAAGCCCTGGGAGACTGGAGACCTGGCTGAAGACAGCAGTCAGTGGGCGCCCTTCCTCCAAGCAGGCACTCGGCCAGGGCTCTACATGTGTTAAAGCTCTGTTGCTCCCTGAAAGCCATGAACACCATGCTATTCCGGACCACAGAGGAAAATCCACTAGAGTTCAGAGAGGGTGAGATGTCCAAGACTGCACAGCTTGTCAGTGGAGGAGCAGACATTCCCATCCAAGGCTATCAGATGTCAAAGCCACTGGTTGTAACCACCAAGAGGAACTACCTGCACTGCTACTGTCCTGTTCCTTTGCCCCAAGCCTGCAAGAACTGGCTCTGGCCTAGTGTCCTGAGAGTTCAATAACTCACGGTGACATCTGCATCCGAGAAACAAGGATGGGGAACAAGATCACTAAAGGGTGCTGAAGGGGCACCAGCCCAGGGGTTAGAAGGCCTGGTTCCGAGGCCTGGCTCATTCTATAAGCTTTAGGCCCCTCTTCTGTCCTGTTGGGTCAGGCTGCCCTGGGCTCCCCACCCTACTCCATCAGGCCTGGGCCCATCCCAGGCTCACCGCAGTAGGCGAACTTGAGGGAGAGCACGCAGCTCTCGTGCAGGTGCAGCTGGTACTTGTCAGGCTTGGTGTGGTGCAGCACCTCCACGTTGCTGCTCTCCATGCCCACGGCCAGCCACTCCCCAGTGGGGCAGTAGCCCAGCGAGAAGATCTGCAGGCAGTGGGAGGGGAGACGGACTGAGCTCAGCATTCTTTGCCCTCAAGAGGAGGGCGGCTCCCAAAGGTGCTGCTCAGGTCCTCTGAGGCTCAGGGTCCCTCCCTACCCACCCAATAACCCAGGAGTATGGGAGGTCATTTTCCATCCCATTTTATAGGTGAGAAAGCACAGACATTTTGCATTCAAAGTTACTCTGTCTCTGTGACTTTCGTCTTTCCTTAAGAAAAAACTGAGTTAAAAAAAAAAAGGCCTACTAAAATATTAAACATTTAAGATTAAAATATTAAAGTGGGGAATGCAAATAAGAAATAATAATCCCTGGCATTTCCCGAATGCTTTCTGTGAGTCGGGTTTATGGCTACGGTTTTTAGAGGGATCATTTCAGTGCCCACATCAGACCTAGGAGGGTGCTACTATTATTTCCATCTTGTGAATGAGGACGCCAAGGACAAAGTGCTCAATAGCAGCGGAGAAAGAAATCAAATTTCTACAGTTGGGCCAAAAGTGTCCAACCCCAAGGTCATCTCTGTCTGTTTCATTGCTGCTTCCTCCCAGAAGCCTTCCCAGATGGCTCAGGTTGGTCCCGAGTCTCTGGGCAATGGTCACTCTGTGAGGATCCCTTTGTCCCTGACCCAGCCACTGGGGCCCTGGAGGGAGGGAACACACTGCTCTTTGGGAAGGGAGGAGTCTTGGGCCGCGCACCTGGGAAGTGAAGTCATGCTGCTGTAGCTGCCGGCCCTCCCGCAGGTCCCAGGAGCGCACCGTGTTGTCCAGGCCCCCTGTCCACAGTTTGGTGCCATCGTGGGAGATGTCTATGCAGCTGGCCCCGTCCGTGTGGCCCTGGAACTGCCTATGAAAGTCAAGCAGGGAGGAGGATGAGCCCCGGGAACCACAGACTGCCAAGTGGCAGCCATCCCAGGGGCAGTCTGAGCAGAAGAGGAAACTGAGGCCCAGAAGAGTGCACATGGTCCCTTAGTGAGCTTGCAGCAAAGCTAGCTCTGGCCTCTTTCCAGTTCCACAGAAGGGTTTGCCCCGGGACAAGTCCCGTGGGAAATGGGGGGTGAAAAGGGGACCTCACACCAGGCTTCTGAGACTGAATCCCTCCAGGGTGGGCCTCTGGAGAAGGTGGAGCTGGAGGCTCAGGAAGGCCCTGGGGAAGCCATGTGTGAGATGACTGATAAAGAGAATGCAGGGCCTCACTGCCTTTAGGACACAGCTCCTTAGCCCGCACTCCATGCGCCCTCAATTTACCCTCTTAATCTATCTCTTCGCCCTGCATGAACTATGGGGCTGAGGCCATCCATGAACACGTTGAATAACACACACAGCCCATGTATAAGAGTCAGCTGGGCCAGGCACCCCGTCTGCTTTTGCACTGTAGCACTGTCAGAGGCAGATGCTCCATTGTCACTGTTTTACACAGGAAGAAACTGAGCCGCAGGGGTTCAGCAACTTGCACTAGGTCATAGCGGAGGCAGGATTCAAACCCAGCAGTTTTGTCCTAAGGCTTGTCTAGACACCACATGATGTGGCTTCCCAGTCAGGTCTCCCCAATCTGGTCTCTGGGCCTCTCTCCCAGCCTCTCTGCTTGCTCCACTAATCTGACCTCCACTTTCCCAGACATGCTCTAGCTCCACTTTCTTCCCAGAGCCCTCTCCAAGCTCCTGGGCCCAATGGCCCTCCCTCCTCTGTCCCTCGAATAAGGCAGGCAGAGCTGTCTTTTCACCTGTGCATCCCTCATCCCAACGATTATGGCCACCCCACGGCACCTCAGACAAGGCCAAGGTCACAGCAAACAAGACCAGGCAGGGTGGGTAAAAACTTCCCCAGGACGAGGCACTAATGCTCCCTCCTGACGGCTCACCTGACCAGGGTCTGGTTGTGCAGGTCCCAGACAGCTATGTTCCCGTCGCTGCAGCAGGAGAAGCAGACTTTGGCATCAGGGCTGATGGCCAGGGCATAACAGGCGGGAGCCGAGGACGTCAGCTCGGCCTTGATGCGGGGCGTGGGCGAGGCCAGGTCCCAGATGGTGAGCGTGCTGGCCTCGCCGCCCACGATGAGCGTGCGCCCGTCAGGAAGCAGCTTGCAGGAGCGGATGTAATTGTCCCTGTTCTGGAGGGAGAAGGGGCAGGGCTGAGGGCTGCCTACTTCCCCTCGTGGGCACCAGGAGAGTCCTGTCCAGCAATACTGAGCACCCTCACCAGCCCTGCTTACAGCCTCCCCTATACCCAGCAGCTGCCTGGCTGTCCCCATTCCTCAAATTCACAAGCCTTTGATCTTTCATGAATACCAGGAGGTCAGTATCAGCCCCACACACAGAAGGCACAACTGGGGCTCAGAGAGGTTAGTCAGCTTGCCTAAAGTTGCTCAGCCAATACGATGCTAAGCCGGGCCCTGGGGCTCTCCCCCGTGGCCCAGGCTACCCCATCCTCCTACACCAGCTGGAGGAGGCGCGGTGGCCCTGGGATTCTCACCAGGCAGTCCAGCTGGGAGATGGGGCTCTTGCTGCCTGGCTGGCTGATGTCCCAGATCTTCACGCAGCCCTTGCCACCTGTGTAGACGTGCCTCGTGGGGTTGCTGATGGTCACGGCACACACCACCTCCCCGTGGCTGAGTGTGTTAATCTGCCGGGCGTGCCTCGGGATGCCGGGGCCTGCCAGGGCGTCGTGGGGGAAGGGCACGGGCTGCATCTGCCCATCAGCGCTCACATGGAATGAGTACGCTCTGAAAAGGTGAGAACCGTCACTGCTGCCATCCACCCCGGCCCCTCAGAGTTCCCACAGGCCTGGCCCAGGTCACCTGCACCGCCCCCGACTGGCTGCCCTGCCTCCAGGCCCCTCTGCTCTGAAACCTTTCGAACCCAGTAACCCCATGTACTGGGAGGGCTCCACCAGGGTGGAGAGTGCTTAACAGACCAGCTTTGATTTTTACACTCGGTTATATATCCTTGCTCCAAATCAGACCAGAAACCCACAGATGTCCTGGAATGCCCTTTCCCACAATCCATTCATTCCCCCAACAAGCCAGCCCTGGAAAGGGCATGGCTGAAATGCCACCTCTTGCTTTAGGAGCCGGCGGTATTAGGGAAGGGATCTGCTTGCCCCTCAATAGCAAATGTGAAAGTCCGTGTCAGAGTCGGTGGGAGCCAGCCTGGCCTGCCTGCTGTTTCCGGCTCTGGTGGGCGCCCTCTCAATCAGCATCTAGATTCTCGTGGACAATTAGAGGACTGTGTCAGGCAGTGTCTCCGCATTATCTATAGGCTCAATCTTTTAGTTTCCTAGCAACCCGAGGAAGTGAAGGGCCGGGGAGAGTGTGCCCTCCAGGGGAGGAAAGCACTGCTGACAGGGAAGGGCCTGCGACCAGCGGCACTGGGGCCTTCCCAGCAGGTAGAGCTCAAAGGAGTCGGCAAGGCCCACCACAGCTCCAGGTGACTCAGTGAGGAGTGTTCCTTGTCTCCCAGCCCAGTGGCCATGTACTTAGCTAACCCCATGGCTCCTCTGTTGGAGGGAGCTTCTGTGGGTGCTGAGAAGCATGGCTTGGCTATAGTTTTCTGGGGTTGCAACTAGGTCTCGGTGCCTCCAGAGGGACAGATACCTTTCCAAAGGGACATGCACCAGGGCAAATTCTTCGTCAGGGGATGACGTGTGTTGTTGGAAGGAGGGGTAGAGTGCTCTCTCCTCCCCACCCTACAAAGCATGCAGTAAGTATAGCCAAAGCTTACGGTTTTCCTCCAGGAATGGAGGCCAGGCTTGAGGGGAGGCCTGTGGCCCGCATTGGGGGGTGAGGATCAAAACCAACCTGTAAAGCAAGGCAAGACAGCCCTCCATCAGCCGTGTTGCCACACACCCCCACCCCTGCCTCCTCCACCACCCACCCGGGGTCCTACCTGCATGGCTCTGCCACTTTATAACCCAAGAGACAAGCTGAGCAGAGCAGAGCCCATTGATTCAGAGGAGACACAGGCCCAGGAAGGCCCGTGGCAGGGAGGGGGTGACAGTGTGTAGACCCCACTCTGAACCAGCATCCTCCCTGTTCTGCAAGGCAGAGCTGGCCCTGCCCTACTTCTTTCCTCTCCTGTGGTCCTAGTGGGCCTGCCAGTGGAGAGAAGGCCACCCAAGGTCCAGGAGGTAAAAAGGAAAACTATCTCCTGAAAAAGGGCCCCTCTCTCTGCCAACCCTAACTCTTCTTTTTCTTTTTATTTTTTGAGATGGAGTCTTGCTCTGTTGCCCAAGCTGGAGTACAGTGGCGCAATCTTGGCTCACTGCAACCTCCGCCTCCCGGGTTCAAGGGATTATTCTGCCTCTACCTCCCGAATAGCGCCTGCCACCACACCCAGCTAATTTTTGTATTTTTAGTAGAGACAGGCTTTCACCATGTTGGCTGGCCAGGCTGGTCTCGATCTCCTGACCTCAGGTGATCCACCCGCCTTGGCCTCCCAAAGTACTGGGATTACTGAGCCACCATGCCAGGCCCCTAACTCTTATTATTCATTCACCACAATAGAAAGTCTTGTAACGACCAGTCCCATCTACGAGACCCCTGCTCCATGAACATCACCTGACTCGCCTGGGATTCCCACCCCCCAGAGCTGGGAAAGGCAGGGGCAGCCCCGTTTCGCAGACTGAAAGGGAAGCTGCCTTGCGTGAGGTCACAGGGCAGTTCGTAGGCCAGTGGGGGATGGAACCCAGGTCTGCTGGCCCCAAAGCGTGTGCCCTTCCAGCTAAGTCTCAATTGTTTCCGATACACGTTCTCCCCACAGGGTCAGCTGCCTGGCCTCGAGACCCTGAGGGGCCCCCAGGCCCCCTTTGGCATGTGGAGAGCACCCCTCCAACCCCCACCAGCTCCCCACACCGCGCCCAGTCCCCAAGAAAGGAGCCAAAAGGTCTACGTACAGCTCCAAAGCTCACCATTGGCGATCGGCCGTAGGCAGCGGCTGCAGCGGCGGCGGCGGCACTCATCTGGGGTGGGATGTTGTGCAGGCTGGCGTAGGCGCCAGGACTGGTGAGGGAGCCGTTCATCTCGTGGTGGCTCATCATGGCGAAGGGCGCTGCATAGGAGCTGGTGATGGAGATGGGCGTGCGCAGAGCTGAGGCTGCGAGGGGGTGAGCATCAGGGAGGTGGGCCTTAGGGGGATTGGGACATGGCCACGGCCGCCTCACCCAGCAATAACCCTCCCTGCATTCTCAAGCTGCCTGCTCCAAGCAGTCCCCTCAGACTGAACCCACCCAACTGGGATCCCTGCCTTCAGAGCCAAAGAAACTTAGAGCTTGGCAGATGCACCCACCTGTTTTTACAGAGCAGGATATGGAGGCCCAAACAGGCTTGCATAGAGCCTCACTGGACTAATGACAGGGGTGGGAACAGATCTTGGGAGCCCTGACCTGTCTGATGCTGTTTTTATATGTCTGGCCCAGCAGGGGCCCCAGAAGCCTTGGTGTTACCTCCTCCTCAAATCTGACTATGAAGTCCCCAAGGGCAGGCCCTGGGAGACACTGCCTGTGCTCTATCCCATGGGTGTGTGTGACCCCTGCCCTGGCCAGGGGCAGACCCCCTCCCCCCAATCAGATCAACCCAGCCCATGGTGCCTACCCATTATACCTATCGGGTCCATGCCCGGAGGTTTACCCGGCATCGACCTGAGCCCTGGGGTCGTGCTGGTGCCTGGAGTTGGGGCGTCGTTCCTTGGGGTTGGTGTGTTGGACTTGAGCCCAGGGGTAGAGGATTTGTCGTTCTGAAGAGGGGAGATGCACAACAAGGGAGGCCATGAGGCTTCCATTCTCCTAGGAGCCGGGCACAACTGGTGCCAGTCCCAACATGAAGCCCAGAGCCAGCCCCGTAGGAAGCTTCTGCCGAACAGCCTCTCAATCCTTACCCAACCTTGTTTGGCAGGGACTGGGGTGATCACTCCCATTTTACAGATGTAGCAACCAAGGCTCAGAAAATGTTAACTCATTAGCACAGGCCCAGCAGGCACAGGAGGTAAACCTGGGCCAATCACCCATCCAGCTTCTTCCACTCCACCCCTCTGCCCGCCAATTGGCACCATCCCAGCTCTGGTCCCTGCTGCTCCCTTTCCACTCCCTTCCACCCAGACCCCACATACATGACCAAGGTCTTTGGTCTTGGAGGAAGGTGTGCTACTGGAAGAGGCCACCGAGGCGGGGCTGGTGGGCGCATCCTTTTTCAGGCTACGGGCCTTATCCAGCCCATTTTCAGGAGGGGAGTGTGCCGGGCTGACCCGGGGCGTTGCGGGGTCCTGAAAACACAAGCGATGCAGAGATGCACTGAAAGCAACAGCCAGCCTTGAGGCTTCCCTGCTCTGGGAGTGAGAAGGGAAAGGGCATGGGTGTGGGAAGAAGAGCTTGGCTCAAAGACTGGGGGTCCCACAGTGAGGGGAAACTAACTCTTAACCATCTGGTCCGACTGAGGCCTGGGGAGGGTGGAAGGGTGATCTGCCCAATGTCAAACACAAGTTCAGGACTTCAATCAGCCTGCCTGGGTTTGGCCGAGTGTAGATGCTCTCCAGCTCCTCCTCCTCAGGCCCCTGAGGCTGAGCCCCTGGGGGGGATGGAGGATCACTCACGGGGAATAGAAGATGGCCCCTATCTGGGATCTTTGGGGGTCTCTCTCTGGAGACGCATTGCAGGAGGCCCTCCGGGCCCATAAATGCCTGGACACCATGCAGCAAAGCCCTGCCCTGCTCCTCTTGGCCCCCTGAGACCTCAAGACTGGAGGCCTTGTCTCCCTGCTCAGGCTGCCAGCAATATTAGAACAGACAGAACAGATCCCACCCTGGGGAGGAACAATCCCAAACCATCCCCAACCAAGAGCCCCCTTCAACCGGGCCTGCCCATACCTCATTGGAAACATCCACCACCAGATCATCACTCTTGTCCCCATCACTGTCCTGCAACCAAGAGAGAAGCCAAATGGTAAGAGGCCACACTTTCCCCACCCCTGACCGGGCCCAAACCACCCTATCCTTCTACTGGCCAGGACCTGACGCCAGGCCAAACTCCAAAGTCCATGCTTTCTACTCCAGCCCTGCCCTTCCACAGGCTCCACTCCAGCTCAACACGGTCCCCCTGTGAGGCTGTCCCCTACCCCAGCCCCTAGGTTACTCCACTCCTGTGCCCACTGGGCAGCCACACTGACACCCACCCCATCATAACAGTTCTAAGCCCCTGCCCCCACAGCCTGCCCTTCTGCTTCTCTCTGAAGCCAGAACCTTCTTCCCAGCTGGTTTTACAATCACCATCCTTCACAGTCAGTGTGCTGCTCTCACCTGGTCATTCCCCCCGCTCCGTGTGGGATAGTGACTTGCCTTCTCTCCCAGAAACACAGCTGAGTGCCCTTTGGGTGTGCAATGTGCCCGAAGCCACACAGCAGCCATGTAGCTGAAGAGGGCTGGGTGCAAGACTGCAGAGGCCCTGATCATATCCTCCCCTTCCCTCTGTCCCAGCTCTCAGCCCTGCACAGCCTGGCACAGGGGAAACACAACAGCCATGCTTCCACTAGGGTCTCATGTGCCGGGGGCCTCCCATTAAAAGGCTAATGAAAGACATGACTGGGTGGCCAAGTGAGTGCGTGCCTGGGGCTGACTGAGAGGACTGTAGGGTCCACATTTTGTGGGGCATCGGGAGCAGCTCCTTAGAGCCAAGTGGGATTCTGGCAGCACCGTGACAGCAGCATGGGTTTGTTGGCCCATCTGTGGGAAGAGACCCCATGAAGGCCAGGACGACCTCCCCGTCCACCTTTGCCCTGGAGTGGCTCACATACTCACAGTGTGTGAACTTCACCCCAGCCCCGTCCCCACCCTGCCCTCCTCAATGGGGCCGCCTATTGCCACCTGTGCTGCTCTGACTCCCTGCCAGCCATAAGAGGACCCTGGCCATAGCTTGGGCCCTGCAGACACCCCCTGCCCTCCCCAACAGAAAGCCCAGTGGCGCCACGGCCCCTCGGACGTACGTATCGGCTCAAGCTGTCCTTCTCCTCCGCCTTCCGCTTCTTGGCTTCCATGCTGTAGTCTGCAGAGCCCCGGTGCTTTTCACTGGCCCGGAGGCTTTCCGAGGGTGACACAGAGTTATTCTGGAAGGAAGAAGAGGGTTTGGGGTTAAAACTTTCTGCTGTGTGTAACAACTCGCACATCCACACACTGCTAAGTGCAGGTGACAGGGAGGTCAGAGGAGGGAAGAGAAGCTGAGCTCCTCTCTGCCCTGCAGATCGTGGCTCCATCAGAGCCTTGCCAGGGAAGCCTTCCCCACTCCCCAGACTGCGTTCCCGGGGAGATGCCCTGGGAGCACCCCCAATTCTCTTTTGCAGCTCCGCACTGCTATTAAATAATTAACCCCGCAGTGAGCCGTCTGCCTTCTGGCCTGTGAGACTACGCTCCGTGAGGGCGAGGGTCACCTGGGTCTCGTTCACCACCCATCTCGAGCCTGCCGCACTCATTTGCTCAAAGGACGGGTAAGTGGAATTTGCACTGAGTCTTGTAAGATGGATCTGAGCTGACAGGTGGGGGCCATGAGCAATACTTCATTTGCTGAGCCCAATAGGAATGGGGAGATTGACAGGGAAGGAGGGTGTCAGGCAGCCACCAACTTCCCAGTGGAGATGAGCAGCCGAGCGTTCGGTGTGAACACCCCCGCCTCCATGGCAAGGCTGTCAGCACTCTGGAGAAACACCAGGGTTGTGAAAAAACAAAAATGCCACGTCATGAAGCCTTCCTCTCTGACAGAGACAGGAAAAGGCGCAAGGGCAGGGACAGTCACCGCCTCTGTAGCCATTACCAAGTGGAGACCCTGAGAGGTTGGCGAATGTGCCCAAGCTCCCCTAGCAGAAGGTGGCACAAAGGGAACCCCAAATTTTCGTGAGTTCTCCCTCAACTATAAAGCAAATGAGGATGAGAAGCCTTTGGGATGGGAGGCCTGGGAAGAGGGAAGATGATGGAGCAGTCCTGGGGGTTGATAGTGGTCAGAAATCACCATGTGGCTGTTACCACCGAGCTGGGGAGCAGGGAGGGAAGTGCTACTGGCAAGGGCACCTGCCAGCAAACCTCTGTGTCCAGAGAATAACATCAGGACCAACGCCCCTCTACAATATTGGTGAAGTTTACTCCTTCCTAAGAGCCCAAACTTTACCTTCACCCACCCACCAATTTCCAAGCAGCTGCCCTGGGTCAGGTCTGGTGCTGCAGGCCAGGAGTGGCAGAATGAACGAGACACAATCCTGGTCCTCCAAAGCAGCTATGGTCCAGCTATGATGGAGCTGGAAGAAAAGGACAGGCCATCCCCAGTCCCAGTCCCCATGCAACACAGGAGGTCACATGGAGACACAGAGGGACATCTGTTCAGAAGAGAAGAGCATCAGAGGGCAAGTGGAATGAGGCTTCACTTCTCCACTTTCTCAGAGGCCAAGGGTGGCTCAGGGGTAAGGGCCACTTGGAGGGAACAGAGCTGGGCAGTATTCGGTGGGAAGAGTGCGGCAACCAGCCTCAGAACTTAATTTCCTTTCCTAAGCCGGTTTCTGGGCAGCCCTTCCCTGCCAAGTTTCTGCCTGAAGCAAATTAAAATGGCAGAGTTATCAAGCCTTGAAGAAAAAATGGAGGTTATAATGGAACTGCAGCTCAACCTTCCCCACAGCCGTGCAGGAGCGGCGGCGATGCGCGCACAGCCGCAATTCAATTAGCTGCTGCAATCGCCGGCAGAAAAATCACCGTCATTTCATTTCATTTCCTCTGACGGTGGCGGCCACCCTGTGCTAAGCAGAAATGCTTCCAGCCCCTCGCACTGGCTGCCCCTTGCAGGCGGGCGGGCAGGAGAGGGGGCGTGCGGCTGCTCGTGTTTCTCCTTGCAACCCGGTGCTCGGCTCGGGAGAACAGCGAGCTCTTTCTTCTCATGCAGTCAGGCTGAAAACCCTCGCCGCTACCGGAGAGTCATGTCAGGCATTTAGCGGCATCGATCCAGCCCGCCTCTGGCTGGCAGGCGGCCAAAAAACTAAGTATTTTTTATTGCTTCGGCTAGGCAAGGAAATATGAATGAAGCTACCTCTAATTGGACTCCAGACTAACCCCTCTGGGACAGCTTCCAGCCCGTCCCCCATCCCCCCTCCCACTCTGACACAGCCTTGTCCTTCCTGCCGTAGGCCTCATCTGTTGACAACCTGGTTTCCAAAGCCTGATTATTTCAGTCTACACCGCCCCTGACACCGTCACCACACCACATGCCATGCGCACAGCCTCAGCCCTGAGCTACCCACTGCTGCCTCTGCCCAGCATCTTGATTCATTCCCATTGGAGTTTCCTGTGGCCCATGTGTGCCATGCCTGAACCTCAGTGAGCATGGTAAAGAGCCCAGCTCTTGAGGGTTCCCAGAGAGGGTCTTTTAGCAGAAAACTTTCACAGATGGGGCACAAAGCCAGAAGCCAATAGGGATGAGGATGAGGTAAAGACTCACGCTCTTTAGAGAGTGCTGGCCTTCCCACTCCCCCACCAGTTCCACTGCAGTGGGTCCCTGATAGCCAAGCAGGAATTATTCCCATGGTATAGATAAGGAAACTGAGGCTCTGAGAGGCCAAGGGAACTACGCAGGGTCTCATAAAGCTGGGACGACCTCAGTCTTAATCCAGTCCTCCTTCTATCTAGGCAAACTGCCTCTCCAAAAATGCCACTGTTAGAGGATCAGTACGGAGGCAGTGAACATGGATTTTCAGCTTCAATGACTCCTCTTTTAGGTACCTAGCCATTCCTCAGCCCAAATGTGGTCCTGGATTCCTGAGCATGTAGGCAGGGCAAGAGGCGACGCCAGCCTCACTGCCAATGGGAGGTTTAAAAAGTCAGCCTGGGTTGGGGGAGGGCCAGGAAGGGAAGGAGGGTTGGACTGGAGAGAGTTGCCCAAGGAAGCTGCTGTCTAGATGGTTAGTTAACTGCCTGACCTTCCAAGTCCTACTTAACACGAGGTAATAACCAAAGCCATCCTAACAGATTAGATGGCCCCAGATACAAGGACGGCGATGAGGAATAAAATAGCTTTGCTAATCGCTGGAGGATTTTTTTTATCCAGACTCCACTGCGCTTATTCAGAAGGCTTATTCACTTGAAACAGAACCTCGGAGCCTCAGTGTGATCAGAAAGATTTACAACAAATCTCAGAGCTGGCAGACACGCAGGCGGCCTGGCCTTAATGCTCGCCTGCTAGCACTTTCTTAAATCGAGTGAAAGCCCAGAGCAGGGAGAAACTGCAGGCGTTTGAAGGGAATGAGGTGGATGCAAGATGATACAGAGGCATCCTAGCTGGGGGGTGGGTAAGAACCTTGGCCCTCAACATGGGACACCTCGGTCCTTAGACCTGGGTTTAGCCCAGAGACTCTACAAAGCCCCTTGCAATGGAAGACCCAGGGCTAGTCAGCTGACCTCTCAGAGTATCACCTCTCATATGAAAGGGAGTTAGAGCTCATTTAGCCCAAGCTCTTCATTTGACAAATGGCAGACCTAAAGCCTGGGGAGATGAAGGGCTTCCACAACTGAAGGTCACTCTCAACAGGTGACGACAGCAGCTCCCATTTTATTACAGTAACTACCCCTCACCCTGCCACTACCACCACTGGCTCTGGACTAAGACACCAGCACTGAAACCAGGTCTCCTAGCTCGGCAAGAGTAAACAAACAACAAAACCCCCCGTTTCAACCCACAGAGCAGAACCGGGAACCCGGAAGCCAGCTTTGGACACCAACTGACTGGTCTCAGGCCCACGATTCTGGGAGCCCCAAGTCCCACCTCCTCCCAGCACCCAAACACCCCTCCGGCTTCCAGAGTGCCAACACTTACCGCACTGGATTCTCTCTCTTTGGGGAAGGAAGGCCAGGACAGGAGGAAGGTCAGGCACCCCGAGACAAAAACACAAAAAAGAAAGGAAAAAGGTCAGTCTAAGTCCAGCTGGCTTTTGTGATTTGCTAGTGCACTGGTTTTAAAATGGGCAGAAGGCCTGGATCGCTGTCTCCGTGGATCAGCCAAGGCAGGGCCATTAGGTGGCGTTTCTCGGTTTGGAAATTCGCCACCCAAATTCCAGTGCTGCCCCCACCCCTCCAGTCCCCAGGGTGGGGAAGGGAGGCCTTTGACCCAGTTCTCCCTGTTATGCCAAAGGGCACCAAGTTTACTCTTTAGCAGACTAGGGGTCTTAAGACCACAAGCTTGGGAAGGATCATGCCATACAAAATACCAGCAGGACCTGGGAGTTAAGAACTTTATTGTAAAAATAAAAAGGAATTTAGGAGTGGTTTCTTTAATTTTGTTTTTGAAATTAACACCATTCTCTGATTCTTTGTCAGGATGCCCCTAAAAGCTGAAGCCTCTGATAACTTTCCCAGCTAAGCACTAGCTCCCCAGTTCTCCTGTCTGCTGTGGAGAGGCCCCTCTTCCTCTGCCAAAAGGACCATCCCACTGTAAGACAAAAAAATGTAGCCTCAGTTCTCGGGACCGGCTACCACCCTGTGGCCTGGGCCAAGGCAGGATGGTGACATTCCAGGTCCCTAGTGCTCAGAAGGTGTTGGCTACGTGCCCTGGTAAACACCGTATCTAAGGGCAGAGTGCATTTGGCACCAGTTTTTGAAAAGAGCCTCCCAGGGAGCCAGGCGTTTCTCTTTTCTGATCCAATGAACCACTCTTGAGACCACGCTCGGTGCAGCTTCCTGGGTCCTCATGGTCAGGGCTCACAGAGGGTCAGGGAACAAGTTCTGACTCCAAGTCAATGTGATCTCTTGCTGGGGTGTGCACTACCCCCACGTACAGGCAGCCAGCTAACAAACCTTTACCTGAGCACTGACTGTGCACCTTTCCCAGGTTTCTGCATTGGTGAGATGTAGATGTAAGGAAAACACCCAAGAACTTGGCCCTGTGCTAGGGAACTAATGATCATGGTAAGCACAAGACATTTTCCAGGGGTAGAATGTAAGAGGACAGTAACAAGGACTCAGCCTTGGCTTCCCAACTCTTGAACTCTTATGAGAACTTGAAAAAGGCCCCTAGTCTGACCAGGAAGGCATCCTGAAGGGGTGGACTGGGGCTGGGCCCTGAAGGCCAGGCATAGGTGTCGTAGGAAGATGGGAGGGAGCTCCAGATGAACAGACAGGGTTTTCAGGACAGGGAGTTCCTACACCAAGGATTAGGAACAGGTGCATGGGATGCGGATGGCGCTGGCTTCCATGCACCAAGTATTCAACAGATGGCTCCAAATCCTTGGTAACTCTTGGTCCTAGGGTGACAGCACTTGCTGGGTCCACTCACTGTGAGGCCTATGAGTGCCCATGCCCAGCCTTGCCCCACCCCACCCTCTGCCCCAGCCCAGCCGCACCTCTGTGATCGAGTTCATGGTGGTTCTTCTCATCCTTCACCGTCAGATGGGCCTGGCTGCCCAGGGCGCCCAATGCCAGCAGCCCGGAGCTGCTCCCTGTCACTGGGGGTATTCCTGGAGGCTGGAGACCTGACGGGTGGGGTGGCAACTGGACCGGGGGGCCGTGTGTGGCATGGGAGAGGTGCTGCGCCTGGAGCTGCTGCTGCTGCAATGAAGTCGGTGGTGAGTACAGCTGAGCTGGGGAGGGCAGGGGAGGCGTGGCCACCTCAGGAGGGAGGGAGGGAGGGAGTGGCTCTTCCCATTCCTCTTGCTCCTTCATTGGGTGGGTGGTAGGGGGAAGCACCCCCAAAACCTTTGCCCCCAGCTCAGTCCACATGAATGTCTCGCTGAAGGAAGTCTGTTAATAGACTGCAATGTAAAGATTTAGGTCTTCAAGCACCCCCCAACCCGTTGTACCCCAGTTTCAGGAAGAATTTCTCAATGTTTGTTTCCAAGCCTGAGATAAATAATGCATGCATCAAAAAACCACAGAGTCACGGGGTTCCCTCTGAGTAGAGAGGGATCCATTTTTAAGCTCGCAGCCCTGGCAGTGTTTGCTCATGCATACATGCCTTCAGCATTAGCTGCCGGCAGCTCCCACCCTGAGGCTGGACTCTGGGGAAGGCTCCTTATTTCTTAGGAACTCCAAGCCTGCCTTACAGAGCAGGGGCAGGACAGGTCATCACAGCAAAGGCCCCAGAGCCAGATGAGCTGGAGGCCAGTGGAATGAGAGCTAACGTCACCGGACATCAGTGGAGAACGGGGTAACTGGAAGAGTGGAGGCTTTGGAACTAGACAGACCAGGATTGGAATCCCAGGTCTGGCACTTCCTAGCTGTGTGGCCTGGGGCAGGTTACCTCAAGTCTTGGACCTCAAATTTCCTCATCTGTAAAAGGGGAAAGCAGCAGACCCCAGAGGATTATTGTAAGATAATGTTTGCAGCAGCTCACGGCACACAGCTACTAAGCCTCATGGCAGCAGCTAATATTTACAATGAGTTTAAAATGGATTCCTGAACCCTTCTAAAAACTTGCCATGCAGCAAGTCAGTATTACCAACAACAACAATGCAATTCTCTCTGTCTCCTCCCCAGTCAAGGATTCGGCTGCCCTGGCTCCAGAGGCCCAGCTTCCCTACTCAACACTAGCCTCAGGGGCTTCTCTTTCCTCTCCCTTTGCCACACCCAACTTCTTCTCCACTACTGCAAGGGAAGTTAGGTATGCTGGTATTCACCTATGCACACATCTTTCTTCTCAACTTGTGCAAGAGAAGAAAACTAACACTTACTGGATGCCTGAATGAATGCCTGGGCACCTTCCAACCACCTGGCAAGGGAGGGGTTGTGCCCATTTAATAGATGCTTAGGGGGCTGGAGTAGGTAGCTAGTAATTGGCCAAATCCCACCACTAGTAAATCTGTCAACCACCACCCCTCACCCTAAGAATGTTCGTTCCTAACAAGATCCCCAAAGCAAGAGGGGTTGGCGGAGAGTGCCATACAGAATAGATCTGAGAAGCTTCCAGATCTCACGCCTTACTAAGGGAGCTCGCCTGTCCATATGAGATGGTTTTCTGGCAACTGTGAACAGATAACAGAACACAGCGAAGGCCCACGGCTCCGGCAGGAGGAGGCAGTAAGTATTTCAGGTGATGGATAAAGGGCCCCACTCTCCCCCAGCTAAGCTGCAAACTGCCACCTGGCCTCATCCCAAAGTTAATGGCAGCCACAGTAGCCATGGCTCTCCTGGCCCCAGAGGGCTCCCTTTGTCAGTTCTGGGTGAAAGGCGGGCACTGCAGCCGTCGCTCAAAGCTGTCAGAGCACTTCTGTGACTTCTGCTGCTAGGCAGTTCACGTGCACTGTCCCAGGGTGGTCCGACCCCACATCTGCACTGAGACACTATGGCTGACACAAAGCTATGGGGCCGCTGGAGCCAGCATCACAGAGTCCAATGCGGAGATCCAACCCCTCCCAGCTAAGAAACTCCAGCTCCTCTAGGATGGGAGCTTGCTCTGAGCTCCTCCACTTTTTCTTTTTTAAGAAAATGTAATTTTTTATATCTCATTACAAAACTAATACATGCTCATTTTAAGAAAATACTAAAAACAAGTAGACGTTAAAAAGTTTTTTTAATTACCCTTCAATCCTACCCTTGGAAGATTCTACTATTAAATCTGCCTAGGTTTTTATTTATGAAAATCTACACATTTCAAATGTATTTTTATAGAAATGAACTCTTGTGAACCATACCGCTATACAGCTTGATTTTAATTTAGGAATGTTTTGAAGAAATTTTCTTGACCTTTTTAATGGCTACCTAGTATTCCCTGGTGTGGTTGGACAATACAACTTTATCTGGATACCTGGTTTTAAAGTGAGTCTCCAGTAGGGCCCCTTTGTTTAGACCAATTGTTAGTAGGCCTGTTAATTCTGCTGGTGGTAACTATTTAGTAAAATCCCAGAAAGCAAGGGCTGAGGTATTTAAGCCGCATTTTATAGTGCAGAGCCAATAAGATCCCTCGAGGAAGAGACAAGGAAGAGGAGGGGAAGGAAGGCTTCAAAGAAGTAGCTTTGCTGCCTGTAGACACAGCTAACTCCTTTCACGAACAAGTCTGTTTCTAGAGAAAATGTGCATTGAACATTTGTACCCAAGGAAAGATGGAGTTGAATAGCTCCACGCACCCTGACTCTTATCTTACCAGGAAAGGTCTCTTCTCCTACCCAACCCTCTAGGCTCAGCTTTGCCCAGTTCAAAGGCTGTCTCCTCTGGATGCCCTCCCACCTCAGGTTAGAATGGATTTCTCTGTTCTACAAGCTCTAACGGCTCAGACAATGGAGCCAGGCAGAATAAGGCGGACTTCCAGCTCTATCCTTTATCAGCTATGAGTCCTTGGACAAGTCAGCCGACCTCTCTGTGTCGTGCAAGGATCACATGTGTAACTACAGGTAAAAGCGGAGTAGGTGCTCAGTCTTAGCAAATGGACAGACCCCAGGTGAAAACTGTTTCTTTTGCCTTTGTGCACTGCTTGGCAACCTGTGAGTTCCAGAAACAGAAACTGTGTCTTCTCCATCCTAGCACCTCTAACAGTGCCTAGCATATTTGCTTAGTACATGCCTTCTAAGTAAATTAGTGAATATTTTGGAAAAGGTGTATGAAGAGGCTGAGAAATGATGTCCACAGGTGCCAACCGCCTCTCAGCTCCACGCCTTCCCTCCAAGGCCAGTTAGATGCAGCCAGAACAGTTAGTTGGGACAGGAAGCATCAATGGGGTCATGAGGTGTCCTGCTTGCCCAAAACATGAACCAGAGAACCAACGTCAGAAACTTGGAACAGAGGCAGCAGCGGCTGTTTGGCAGGCAGTGGCTTTCAAAGCTGTTAAGCTTCCGAGGCTGAGAGGCTGGTTTTCTGCCTTAGTGTTGTCAGGTAAGAGCGTCCTCTTTGCAAAAGAGAAAAAGAATCTCCCATGCAAACTGAAGCGTTCCTCATTTCCGAGTGCAAGAGCAACCTGCTGCAAAGAGCCAGAAACTCCCTCGAGGTCTCCTTGGGGTGGTTTGAAGGCACAGCGAGGACCGGCCCAGCAGACTCTGGGAAGCAGGGGCAGGAGAGCCAAACTCCAAGGCTCCTTCCTCAGTGCGAGAGCAGATGCCAGGGCTTGTCAGATGGAGGGTCTGCTAACAACAATCTTGGGTACAACAGAAAGTGAAACGAAGATTTTTCCCTGACAGGTCTGGGGGCCAGCGGGCAACGCCCCACCTGACCCCTGTCCCTATCACAGCTCAGCACCTCCGCAGGCAGGCGGGCACAGCTGTCCTCAGGCTGTATTCCTATCCCCTGCAACACGTCTGTTGGCTTCAGAGCACAATGTGCTCAAACACAGTGATGTCTGAGTGGGAGGCTGATACTGTTTGCAACTGGGTAGCTTTCCCCATGGCAGAGAAATGGAATCAATTCCACCATCAGAGAATGCCTGTCTCCAGCTTATACCATTCCTTCCAATATGGGAACTTCTCCATCCACAATATGAAAGGAAGTCAATAATTCCCTCTTGCACCCCTAACCCCAAAGAGGGGCTAGGAGCCTGGAACCAAGCCCATGCATGGGCATTCACTTTTCCCTCCTTGAACATTTCCTGCCAGAGCATAAACAGGACAACGAACATGTACTCCACAAAAGTGATAAGCGCCTGTGGCCTGGCTCAGAAGGTGCGGTCACTTCCAGGAGAGGCTGAAGGGAAGATCTTGCTTGCAGAGTACGTGTAACTGGATTACGCACATCACGCCTTAGGCCTTCGCTAGGTAACTTAATGCTGTGTTTCTCAGGTTCACAATTTGGGTTGAACTTAGTTAGTGAAGCTGTCTAAGCATTTCCAGAGCCAAGACACACCAAGGGCTCCCACCAGAGGAGGCAAAGACGGAGTCCTGACTGCATAGAATGAACACTTCTGCTCTCCAAGGACAGCGAGAACAGCTCCAGGCCCCCAACTGCTCCTTCTCTTTCACATCACTCAGTGGGCACCATAGCTCCGTGCGCATTGAGCTTCTGGGGTTGGTAATAGCTTTTAGTGCTCACAACAACCCTTATGATCCCCACTTCAGAGATGGCGAACGGGCTCGAGAGGCTGAACAGCTTCATGAAGCCAGCAGCAACCAGAGCCCAGACTCAAACTCGGCGTTACCCCCCTCCACCACAGCTGCCTGGCTGAAAGACGGATCCTAAGGCACATTCTCTTGGCCATCCTTTCTCTCATACAAAATTCAGTCAATTGAATGCAGCTCATCCACATCTTGGAGCGAATGCAAGAACCTTAGGTATGGCTTCAAAATATCCTGTGTATTCTGTGACAAGCTACAACCTCTCTCTTCCTCCCCTCCCTCCCACTTAAAAAAAAAAAAAATCAAGTCAATGCTCTGTGACATCTCCCCTACTATTAATTTCCAAGGGAATGAAGACCAAATTGTCAGTGCGTAAGCAGACGAGACCTCCTCCACTTTCCAGTCCCAAGACCTTGAGCCATGATACAGCAATTTTAAAAAGAAGGTTCCAGAAATGGGTGATACATCAGCTCACAGGGTCTTAAATCTGCCTGGGAAAGACAGATGTTGCCTTCTGCAAGTTGCTGACCAAGGGTCAAATTTCCCTCCTCGTGCTCAGGAATCTTGTCCTTCTAAAGCCCCTCCTGTTAATTTTATCCAAGAAGCATGTAAAAGAAACAGGGCTACTGTAACCAAGTCTCGCCAGGCCCCAGCTAGAAGACAGACAGTCTTCTTCCTCTCTTCCCTTGGTGGACACCTGAGTTCCCTGTGGTCCAGCAGGGAGTGGGTAGGCTTGGCTCGAGAACCCAGTTCCCTGTATCTGTTTTTCCTTCCCCTTTTCACACACACCATCCTGACCTTGGATCCTGCCCTTTCTCACCAGGAAGGAAGACCCCAGGAATACTCTAATCCTCATGATAAATATGCCACTGGATACCTCCCAGCCCATGCCAGAGGCCTCTGATACTCTCTTTGAGTTGAGCTGAGCCACGACCTCAGAATCTTTCAACTCCACGAGCAAGAAAGCCACTAAACAAGTAGGGCAGATGGAAAAACGGAGGCTTGGAGGAACAAAGCGACTTGCCCAAAGCCCTCCTCTAAGTCCAAGACCAGGGTCTCCTTCCGGAGCAGCAAATCCAACAGTGCAGTGGGGGTAGCCACTGGAAGCTGCCAAGAGCCTCCTGAGACCCTCTTTCTCCTGCCCTTTCCTGCTGGGGCCAGGACGCCTGCCCTTTTGCTCAGCCGGTGGCTCTGCATCCCCTGTTATCCTTCTTCACCTCGCTTCCCAGAGGCAGCTCAGCTGCAGGCTCGCTCTCTGCTCTCCTCGAGGAGGAGATAAAGAACGCCCTGACTAGATTAGCAGCCTCCTTCGCTGGAGTGCAGTCAAGCACGGCTCCCCAGCGCGAGCACGCCTCGGCTGTCCGTAATTCCTGCCTTGTGAGGCTCTGTCAGGCGCAGCGATTAGACGGCTGCCTGCTTAATGACAGGGTGATGGCTGCATTCACTCAGAGCTGGAGAAGCAATTACCTTGAAAATGGGGGTCACAGGCCCCACTCGTTGGCTTTAATTGAATTCCAATGTCTGCCTCGAGCTGCCTCGACCTAACTTGTAGCTTCCTAAATACTACTTAAAGGAAGTACAGCTAATCCAAGCAGTGCTTCTCTCCCAATTTTACTCCTTTCTTAAAACTTAAAAAAAAATTATTTTCATAACAGGATTTTAATCCCAGCACTTTGGGAGGCCGAGACAGGCAGATCATGAGGTCAGGAGATCGAGACCATCCTGGCTAACACGGTGAAACCCCGTCTCTACTAAGAAATACAAAAACCTAGCTGGGCGAGGTGGCGAGCGCCTGTAGTCCCAGCTACTTGGGAGGCTGAGGCAGGAGAATGGCGTAAACCCGGGAGGCGGAGCTTGCAGTGAGCTGAGATCCGGCCACTGCACTCCAGCCTGGGCGACAGAGCAAGACTCCGTCTCAAAAAAAAAAAAAGGATTTTAATCCCAAAGAGGGAGGGAGGCAGAGGGGGAGAGGGGACCCTGCTGTGGCCACTGCAGGGTAGGAGGAGTTGGCCTGGAAACCTCAAGGAGATAGTTGGAAACAGGATAGGGGTGAGGAGCTGGAAGAGAAGTGTCAGAAAACAGAATTCACAAGGTATGTCCTACTCCTGCAGTCCCCTGCTACCACTAGCAGAAGAACCACCAAGCTGAGAGCTGGTCACTGAGACAGATGACACAAGCCACCCTCCAGGGCTGCACCAGAGTCAGGGGAAGAGTCATGGGCTGCGAGTCAGCCACCTGGGCCTCTGGCCTGGCTTTGCTCCTAAACATCATAATCACCACCCCTCTCGGTAAAACCAGGGCATTGAGCTAGATCAGAGGTTCTTAACCAAGGGCTATTTTGCCTCCTACAAATATTTGGCAACATCTAGAGATGTTCTGGGGTGTCACAAGTGTCGGGGGTGTTATTGATATCTAGTGGCTACAGGCCAAGGATGCTGCTGACCATCCTACAATGCACAGGATGGCAAAGAATGATCTGGCCCCAAATTTCAACAGTGTCAAGGTTGACGATTCCTGGGCTAGATGATCTCTGATGATACTTCAAACATTAAAATATCATGATTTCTCCTCTTGGGGTGCTGCCTTCCAGCACTGAACACTTCTTCACGTTCCAGTTTTAAGATTCCTCTCTGCCCATTCCACACAGTAGGCCAGGATTCAAACCAGGCCAGTGCTTGCAACCCCCACCCGCCCAAGCAGCAATGAGAAGTGTCCCTATGGGCTCAGCCCAGAAGGGCAAACCCACTGGGCTACCTTCACCAAAGGACTCTGCAACCATCACGGGTCCTGACAGCGTGATGGAGGGGTCGGTGCCCGTAAGTGTCATTCTGTGATTCCAGCCTCCCAGCATTCCTGGTAGGAGTCAGGAGTGCCCAAAGAGATGAGCCGGTGTACATTCTCCCTTTACAGATACAGGAACTGAGGCCCAAGGAAGAGAAGGGACTTGCCAAAGGTCACATGGGGGAACAACTATGACTAAAACACAGACCTCCAGGTTTCTGCCCCAGGCAGAAAAGTCAAGAGTTATCATGTATCCCATCAAGCAGAGGAAAATTCTGGGGCCTTAGTTCCACCTTGAAATAGTGACTTCCCATAAGAACAGAAAGAGGAAAGAAGACCAACCAGGTTCCCAGAATGTTAGAGTTGAATCAGTCTACTGCTTCCCAAGCCTAACTACACTTTAGAATGATTTAAAAATCATTAGGAACACAGATTTCCAGTCCGATCACCAGACCTATGGAAAAGACCTCTGGTGCAAGTGCCCCTGAATCTGTACTGTCCAGAAGCTCCTCCGTGGACTGGGAAGCAGTGATCCCGTCCACCCGCTTCATTTTAGAGATGAAAGGTGGACAGGTACACCCCAAGGGTAAGAGCCTTGCCCAAAGTCACACTTAAAAGACTCTTCTTCCTCAGGTGCTTATCTTAAATGTCACTAGCCTCACACCAAAGCAGCAAGTAGGAGAAAGATGCCACTTGAACCTAAGAAATGCATTAAAGATACAAGCCAGGTAGACCTAGCTTCCCCTTTCCACTAAGGGGCCAATCCGGAAGTGGGCCTCACAGAGCACTCTTGGGTATGTCTTCCTGTGTAAAGGGGAGATGGGACTTCTAGAAAGTCAGGAAAACTGGTCTAGGCTCCCCAGCTGGAGTTCACAAGCGTACGTGATGAATGCTCAGCCAGGCAGCTTCGCACATGGGACAGCAAGACGTAAACCCAAATTCCACAGCACGATGCACATCAACAGTACAGCAGAGACTGTTCTGATCCCAGCGGCCAAAGAAGGGCAGACTTCTGCCAGGGAGGAGGCAGACAGGCACCGGGGTAAGTGTGAGGAGGTGGCCAGGTACTGGCCAGTTGGCCTGGCCTTGAAGGTGACCCTAGGCCCCCACCCTCCTCAATGGCAAGGACACCAAAAGCCAGTGGAAGATGAGGCAGATGGCTGAAGAGGTGGATTTGAGGCATGCCTGGCTCCCCTTTAGTTTGAGGCCTAGGAGGCAACTGGGAGTCAATAGGGAAACAGTCCCACAGGGGTCCAAGCCCTTGGGGTGTTTGTAGAAGCCGGAGCCCTGGGGCTGCCATTCTTTGAGGCCAGCTAAGGTCAGGGTCAATCTCTGGTTATGATAAATGAGAGGAATAAAAGGGCTATACACACGGTAAGAGGCAGATTGGGGAGTCCACGTACCCCGATGATGGCGTTCAGCTCCGTCATGGTGACCTGCTTGGCGCGTTCCACTGCCTGCGCCACCTGCTGCTGGTGCTGGAGGGAAGAGGGTGTGCGTTAGATGCAGCCACTCTCCTGGACAGAGGAGGTGACGGACTGTGCAGCACTGGCAGGGACTCTCGGAGAGGCCCAGAGCAGACAGAGGAGCCCCACTGAACAGGCATAGGACACAAGCAGCGGGGAGGGTGACAGGCGATTTTCCTTTCTCTTTTAGACCTTTGTCAATGAGCATGTATTAGTTTTGTAATTGAAACTTCTTTTTAAGTTCTAAAATAAAGACGCATGCCAAAAGATGGCTATTAGTCAATCATACACACACAAATTTTTTCATGCAATTTGCGTATGAGCTGGATATCAGATGGTATTACAGGATGATTATTAGTTTTCTAAACACGGTAACAATACTGTAATCATGAAGGACGGTATCCCTGTTTTTAGGAGATGCAGTTATAGTTTTAGTGGTGAATTGTCAGAATATCTGCAATTTACACTCAAAGGATTTGGGGAAAAAGTGTATCTACATATACCTTCCCCGTATCTGTTTAAATAGAGAGAAAACAAAGTATGTTTCCAGATAAACAGATAAAGAAAGAAAAAGTGGTAAAATAAACCCTAACTTAAACCACGGACTTTGAGTGATGATGTGTCAATGTAGATTCATCAGTTTCAACAAATGTACTACTCTGGTGAGGATGTTGATAGTTGGGGAGGATATGGGAAATCTCTGTGAAGCTAAAACTGCTCTTAAAAAAATAAAGTCTATTTTAAAAAGTGGTTGCATTAATTCCCTTTGGCCTTGAGGTAGTACCAGCCACATACACAGCTTTCTCCCCTACTGGGCTGCAAGCTCTGAGGGCATTGTCGTATCTGATTCTTACATATTAATTCAATCATTTATTGGTCACCACTCTGTGTCCAAGACCCAGGAGTCCGTGATGGAGCTGACATGGTCCCAGCCACTGAGTGGGAGTAGAGGGCAGGGCCTGCCCTGGCTGGAGTGAAATCGGGACAGAAACAGAGCCTGCTAAAGTCGGCCCATCTGTCTGGTCGGCACCAGGGGACTTCTTTGGAGGCATTTATCTCAAATCAGGCACTGGTCCAGCCGCTGTCCCAAATGGAGGTCCCTTGGAAGGCAGGCTTAGAAGGTGGCATGACCACCTGGTCATGCTCCCAGCAAGGACACTCTGTACCAGGAACTAAGGTCCCCTTTGGGCTGGGGATGCTAGTTTGGATGGGAAAGAGGCACCCACTGCCCACTGATGGTTAGGTCGCACGCCAGAACCCCCATCTCTGGACTCAGGCAATGGTAGAGAAACAATTCTATCAGAAGAAGGAGCAAATGGTCTCTCTGATACGGCCCCCTGCCTTCAGACTGGCCGGAGAAGGCTCTGGAAATCTCCAGGTTGTCAGCTCAGTCAGTATGAATGGACAGGGGCTGAGGCTGGGGCTAGGGCTGGGGCTCAGGCTCCAGTGAGACCCCACCAGCCACTGGGCTGATTTGGAAAGAAAAGGAAGAAATAATAAAAGAAGGTCTTACCTCTTGTGACAGGAAAGGCATGATCTGTGCTAAAATTGTATTCAGTCTCTTCGCAATCTCCGTCTGCAAAGGCAAGGAGACCACATGAAGCTCAGGCAAATAAATTAAGTCACTGAAATGTCACAGACAAGTGGAAATGCAAACTCCCCCCCAAACCACAGCCCCTCTCCACGGGGCTCCATCCTTTCTGCCCTCAGTCTGCCTCCTGCCAGGAGGCTCTAGCTAAATCCACAGCATGAAGCAATCTCTTTCAACTCCCTCACAGCCAGGCTGCCTACATTTTGGGGAGCTCCAATTTCCATCAGAGGTGGTATATATGTCTGGATCAGAATATAGTTTGCATCCTCTGGATGGAATCCCTAATTAAAGCAAAATGAAATAAAAATCACCCCCAACAACCCAGCAAAATCCATTATAAGAGTGAAACACAGTTTAGTGAGAGAGGAACTGCTCTGCCCGCTGGTGCCCAGTGCCAACAGGACACGAGCTCTGAGACAAATGGGACAGAGCTGATAAGTGGTCCTATGTGGCAAAGGGTTCCCTGGGACTAGCCTCTCCCTCACCAAGATCAATCCATACCCCATATATATGCTACCAGCCTAAAATCCTACCATTAAACCTTCTTTTTTTTTTTTTTTTTTCCAGTGAAACACGGTCTCACTGTCACCCAGGCTGGTGTGCAGTGGTACGCTTTTGGCTCACTGCGGCCTCGACTTCCTGGGCTCAAGTGATTCTCTCACCTCAGCCTCCCAAATATCTGGGACTACAGGTGCACCGCCATGCCCAGCTAATTTTTGTATTTTTGTAGAGACTGGGTTTTGCCATGTTGTCCAGGCTGGTTTCAAACTCCTGGGCTCAAGTGATCTGCCCACCTTGGCCTCCCAAAGTGCTGGGACTACAGGCATGAGCCACCGCACCCGGCCAACACTTCATTTTTTAGGATACAGCATTGCCTTGTCTAAGAAGCTGCTCAGAGACGTAATTCATTAGATCCCTAATCCCTCACAGAAGTCAATCTTAGAAACGCAGATCAATTCTCTGCCTCATCTCCCAACACCCCAGAAAAGACTGCATTTAGAAAGTCAACAGTTTCCACCAGCATCCTATGTAAACTTTAGATCTCAGATCAAGAGTGGTGCTATAAGGGTTAACTGAGTCCAGATAGAAAGGCCTAGAACCACTGACAGATGACTCTCAGAATTGCTTTTCTTATCTCATTCTGAATCCTGAGCCGGCCAGGACTAAGGTCCCAAAGCTGGCTTCAAAGCTCTCATCAGCACATAGCAATCTTTCAGAGACAAAACCATGACAACAGCCTTTAAAAATCTGTGAGTATCTGCATGTCAAATGATTCTGGATGAGAAATCCTTGTGCACTTAAAATAAAAACAATCTGAAGGCGCACAAATAGACCCTGGACTTCAGGAGAATTCCTGGGGCTAACACCCTCCACCCCCTCCACCCTCGGCCACTAAAGAGGACATCTCTGGTTTGTGGAAAGGCAAGCCATCAACTAAAGAGCCTTATGGGCTTTTGCAGGCCTGCGTGCTGGGCTGCCAGCCATGGTGGCAGGGCTCGCCAACCTACAGAGCCTGTCCGCTACAGTGGGGGATCCTGGTGGGGAGAGGATCAGGAATCACTGCTGTCAGCTTTCTGCCTGGAACACTCCAGCTCCTCAGGAACAGAGTCAGTGTTTCCCAGCCGGCACCACTGTTGGCATTTGGGGAGAGACAATTCCTGTGATGAAGGACTGTCACTCACATCCCAGGCCAACTGTGTCAACAACGGCCCCCACTTCCGAACTGCCCAGCTCAGACCCACTGGGACTTCACATTGACACATGTGTGGGGCACTCTAGCCAGGACACCATACATCAGGCTTCCTCAAACGCCATGCTATTGACATCTGAGGTTAGATAATTCACTGCTGTGTAGAGCTGTTCTGTGCACTGTAGGGCTTTTAACAGCATCCCTGGCTTCTCCGCCTCCTAGACACCCGTCATTCATACTCTAAGGAACCCAGGAGGATTACTAAATAATCATTATATAAATTATTAATCTAGTTAAGTGGGAAGAACTCTCCCAAACAGAGTCCTTCCTCACTCTGCTTATTTTTTCCCCACCTAAATCAACTGATAGTAGGAATGGGGTTCAATGAAGCAAAAAAGTCCGGGTTGGATAGGGCAGGAGTTCTAGAAACAAGCATAGGCTGCACCTCACTCCAAACCTGCACAGAGTAACAAGTTCGCTCACCTTTGAGTTCACATGCCAAATAAGAATAGAAAGATATGTAAAAATAAAAAGCAAACAAAAGTAAACAAAAGAAACCAACCTGACTGTTCAGGAAGCTCACAGGTCCAAGGCCCGTTATCTCAAACAATGATAGAGCAGTGCCTGGCACACAGTAAGTGCTCCATAAATGTTTGGCCCAACGAATAGTATCACTGGCATCTACGCATTTATTGAGACTTCATATTGCAGTGACCCCTGGCTGTGGATCTGGGCCTGCCCCAGCGTGGGCAGCATCCGTGGGAGGGGCCGTGGTGGATGGAGTGTTGACATACAACTGGCTGGTGGGTAGCCAGTGGCCCAAGCCCTTCACCAATGGTGTGGAGCGGCACCTCCAAGCCAGGCCAATCGCAAGCCACCTAGATGGGTCTCTGGCCACTGCCCCTCCCCATGGCCAGGAAGGCAGGGGGCAAGTTCAGAACATCCCCAGTCACTCTGGCCTCCTCAGCAACTATTAACTTTCACAGTCTCTGGGAGGGCAGGGTGATTATAAAAAGGTTCTGACTGTGGCCTCCTTCCACTGGCAAACAGGCCAAGGGTCAGGGTCTTGGGAGTTGGCAAAAAAGAAAAGTAGCTGACCTTGCCCTTCCCCACACCCTTCAGCAAACACATGGCCAAAGGCTTCCCACAGGCAGGATCTTCCCATAGGGCTGGTCTGGAGCCCAGCTCACTCTGGTTATGAGGCCAAGGGGTCTCCCAGGATTTATGTAGCCATCTGGGCCACCAGGTGACCACAGCTGGGTGGCTCAGGCCAAGTTCTCTCTCATTCTCACCCCTCCACCCTTCTAAAGTAGTTCCTGCCTCCCAGCACCACAAGCAAGCATCAACTGAGGGCTATCACAACAACGCCACACAGATTCAGAACCTTCCACGAGCCTGGGGTAGTGGCGTTCAGGCTGTGTTTCCTGAGGCCCACGTTCCATGAAGAGAGGCCTCTCTGCATGGCAGGAAGGCCTTTGGCACGTCACAAGACAGGACTCTGTAGGGTTGAGGCAGACAGAGGGGAGGGGCTGGGTTTACGTTGGGAGAACCTCCTGGTTCATGGTAAAAGTTGTCCTAACATAAACCCAGCCCCTCCCTTGGGAAAGGGGTGTGAAGCAAGCACATCCCATCCCTCCCAGCTGTCACTGTGCCATCATCTCCTAGTACCCTCTTGGGGTCTCCCCACAAAGTAGAAGCAGGGATTGGTCCTCCCCCATCTCTACAAAGGCTGCCCTACCCTGAGAATGGGCTGTGTGTACTCTGCAGAGTCAAAGCATGAACAGGAAAGCTGTTTGCTCAACATTTTTAAGACATGTTTATTTTTTGGAGGGTGGCGCTTGGGGGAGGGGAAGTTCCTGGAAAGGAAAAGCTGGCTTAACAGAAGCCCTCCTAACAACAGTAATGGCCGCTGACATCGCCCACCCAACTTGCCATGTGTGCATCCACAATAACCCCACAGAGAAGGCGCTTGTCAACATCTCCACTTTTCAGATGGGGAAACTGATGCCCAGCCATTAAGTGACTTCACTAAATGACTTCTTACCAAGAAGCCGAATTTTGACATTTCAAGAGAGCTTAGAGAAATATTTTTAAAAGAAAAACCACCATTAAGGTTAATAATTGACAGCACTTCTGATTAGAACAGCTGTTAAAACAGCATTGGATCCAACTCAAACAAGCTCTAAACATCAGTTCCAAAAAAGGGGAAAAAAAATTGTTGAAGTGTGACTTCAACAATTGGGACAGGTCACAAATCACAAACTGGAACTCGATCATACGTTGGAAAATTCCTTTTGGCAACTCGGCACAATCCGTTGTTATCAATAAGGCGGCTGTAGTTTCCAGAGGCCGACCTCCATCCTTCCCTCCATCCCGGTCCCACAAAGCCACTGCTTTTGAGCCGGGTCTTCAGAAGCGAACCTGAGAGGTGGTGGGAGGTGGGAAGACGGCTCCCTTTGGAAAGCACTTTGGAAAAGGTGTTCAAGGAGGCTGGTGCCGCCTTTGAAAGTTTCTTTTCAAGTATGGTTCAAAGCAGGCGGCTTTGTTGGTGGAAAAACATTGTTCCTCAGAAGGGACTAATCTACTAGATACAGACAGAGAAGCAGTTCAGAGAAATGGGGACAGAGGTCCTGCTACATTCAGAATCTGCACTACCAACTGGGCGCTGCGAGTAACATCTGCCCTGCATCTCTGTCGAGATTGTTAGGCAAATAAATGACAGAAAACAAGATAGTGGGGGGCAAGGGTAATTTCCCAAAGAGCAATCTGTTCCATGCGTCTTAGTAGCTCCCATTTGCATGATCATCTCCTCATTAAAGCAGGACCTCTGAACATCTTGCTGTAAACCGAGGGTACTTGAGCATTCTAAAAGTCTATTTCTCTAACCACAGTCTAGTATTCACGTTTGCTGCTACTTCGGACTATCCTTGGCCCTTGACCCAAGACACTAAATTAAGGGAGATGGAGCCTGATCTTGATCTGTACCCCCCAGCAACCTCCTGCTCCTGGGCTTGCGGCACCCAGCCAGTCCTTGCCCTTATTTTTAATGTAGGTGACTGTGTTCAACACACAGTCGAGAGTGACTTCCACCAGAGGGTCTGTCTGCTAGTTAGTTTTAAACTGCCCTGTCCTGTGCACCTGTGGACTCTGAATGCACAATTCCTTTTAAACTCAGCCAAATAAGGGCAAGGAGAAGAGAAAGCTGCCCCTTTAAAGAATGTGGTATGCTCCAGTGCCACACAGAAATGAGCTGGCCTCTACCTCCAATTCTGCCCCCATTTAGTTGTGTGGCTTGGGGCAAATCACTTCCCTTCTCTGGGCATTAATTTTGCCGTCTGCAAAATGAAGGGATTAACTAGATAATGTATTAAGATCCAGGAGCGCTAACTTATAGAGTTTTAGAACCCTAAATATTCCCAAATTGCTGTGCAGCTTATAATTTCCTCCATAAAGATCCATAAAACAGAGCATCACGTGAATTTACAAAGGACCAGTGGAGAAGAGCCAAGCCACCTTGAGATGTGGATGGATGCTGGATGCTGGCTGCTGGCTGGGCAGCTGGCTGACCTGGGCTGGGTCCCAAGGACCAGCCTTCAGAGCACGAGCCATTCAAATTTGTCCATCAGCAAAACTGCGCTTCGCTGCGGAAGAGCCTCTAGGCAAGAACAATGATATCATATTTCTAAGTGTCAAGCCCCTACTGTGCAGTTTCTGTGATTCACAAGGGAAGACTGGTTGGTGAGGCTAAGACAACCAGGCCAGGGTTCTCCAAGTTGTTGCATTCAGTGGGAAGGAATTCCATGTCTGTTAGACAGGCAAGCGGCCATCCCATGCTACTAGGTGTTTAGTTACATTTGTGAAATGAGGATTTCTTCTTCGGAAAATCAGGGCAGTGTCATGCAAAGAGCATGGTACTGTGAGTCTAGAGACCGTTTGTGGATGTGCGTGAAAGATGAGATGAGGAAGGGACCTGCCCATTTGAAAGGTGAATTACATTGCAAAGCCATGGGGAAGTGATGATTTTCATCCCAGCAGGCCTCTGGGCCTCAGGTTACTCCTCTAGAAAATGCGTGTGTTTAGGGGTGTCGTCTCAGTCAGCTCTGAGGTTCTTAAATTTTAATCAGGTTTTACCTGGTTCTCTGACTGAGTCCTTGGGATTTGAAAACAGTCTGCTTCATCTCGAATTAAATCTCAGAGCTGCAGGGAGAGGCTGGGGTGGGAGGCTGTGCAGAAAGAGGTGGCCCTGGCCCCAACCTTCCCAGCAGCCTCCCAGCAGCCAGGCGCCAATCACCCAGATTCAGAACACCACGTCTGGGCATTTAACTTAAAATATCCCATTGCATTTCCTAGGCAATACTAAATGGATAGCCCCTGAATGATTTGACTAAAAGAGGATATTCCTTGCCAGGTAGTTTCTCCTTAGGCCGAGCTCAGAGAACACTGAAATAAAGCAAGCGGGTGTTTTATCAACAGAGGAAGAAATCCATGGGGGGCCGGGGGACAGCCAACAAAAGCTGGGATGGGGTTCCCAGGCCCTGTTCCATGCACGCCATGGGCTCTGAGAGGAAGCAGTGCTACAATATAAGAAGGGGAGGAGGGTCAACAAATGATCCATGCAGTAGCCTTGGGAAAGGTAGCCCCTCCCGCTACTGGAGGGGCTGGTGAAGGTTCACATCACAGATCACTCAATGATAGGTGAGCCTTCTTAAAGGCCCTTTTAGCACTGACATATTGATCAAATTATATATAACTACAACGCCATTAAATATTTATGCCCTCCGAGGAAGCCTGCTGAATTCTTTATGCAGGGAGGACTTGGTACAAGAAAGGCCCAGCCCCCTCAGCGTGACCCTGAGGATCTGTCTCCTCGGGGAGGGACAGGGATGCTGGCCTGGGCCAGCCTGTGAGGACACTCTGGGCACCAGCCCCTGTGCCCTCCACAGGCGGGTAAGGATGACAGTGAGGATCCAGGGCAGGGAGAAGGAAACGCACTCACTCTTCCCCAGCTAGGACCAACCAACGGCAAGGGACTCTGGGGTTGCTGAGGTTGGGACGACCCTTCTGCACACTTCCCTGAAAGGAATCCCACCTCCCCTTTTCTTCCAGGGGTCTACGGTGTAAGGGAACTGGGGATAGTGAGGCTGAGTGAGCATGCATCCAGGCAACCCAATCCCAGAAAGAGGTGGCAACATACAGTCTAGAGTCCTGTATTCCTAGCCCAGATCCACCCTGCACTTGGGCCTCAGTTTCCACTGAATAAAGAAGGCCGATCTGAGTCCAGTGTAATAATCAGAGCTCTCAAAAATGAATTAGGTGCTGTGTGAGTGCCCTGCCCTTGGGAGCATTCCATGGAGACCCAACAGAGACTTGGAGGCAGGCACCACAGGGCCCATATGACAGCTCAAGTCCCTCTCGGCTTTGGGACTCTAAGAGTTTCATTCCTCAGACTCTCAGTTTCCATCTACCGGGCTTCCTGTTAACAAGATCCAATAATCTTTAAATATTTGTTCACTTTAATTTCTTGGTTCCCAAACACTAAACTCTGCTTGCCTCCCACCCCTACTTGTGAGGGGAGATGGCTCTCAAAGAGCTTGCTTGTACAGACAGAACAGGGAGTGCTTTTTCAGATTACACCTTCCCCCAACACTGCCCATTCATCCCAGGCACACCACCCCCACCCTTCCCTCTCTCCTTCTCCTCCTCCTCCCCTCAGATAACCCCCTGCCCCCTCCCCCACCTTCCCAGACTCCATTGGCCAACTCCTGCCAGGAGGAAAAATTCTCAATTCATCCCTGTGGGGTTGCCATGGCAACCCCCAGCCACCTAATCCCCCTTGGAACATTATGCAAATCTCCCCTTGCCCCTCAACAGGCTGTAAAAGTCACATTACCCTTGCAGAGACAGCTCATTAAATTTTGGGGGTCTCCCCACATCAGGTCAGCACTACAAATGAAATGCTGGCTAGGATTTTTTAAGGGCATGGATTCTTTGGGAAACCCAAGTGGCATGAGGGAAGACTAAGGTGAGGGGAAGAGGAAAGACTGACTGTGGGCAGAGACAGAGCCCCATTCTATCTACCCACCATCTTATTCACAACCAAAGAGCATACCTCTTCCATAAATTAAAAGAAAAAGGGTTAGAGGGTCTTCTTTCTCCAAATAAGGAAGGCAGGAGTGATGGCATTTCTTAGGCTATGAAAATCAAGATCAGTCATTTAGAAACTTATTTTATATGATAAGCTCCTTCTCAAACTGACCTCCTCCCAAGTCACACCATTTGACCTCTCATTTTACAGATGACGCAAATGACGCCCAGAGTGGGCAAGAAGCTGTCACACAGGAAGACCACACAGGAAGACCAGGTGGTAAGCAGATCTCCCAGGTTAGAGCCAGACTTCTTCCCTCTATATCAAGGCCTCTCAACCAATAGTAATTGTTTCCCCAAGGGATTCTGGCAATGCCCAGAGACATTTCTGGATGTCACAAACTGGGGCACTGATAAAGATAACTAGTGGGAAGAGATTAGAAATGCTGTTAAACATCCTAAACACAGAGGACAACCTCACCACGAAAAAGTATCCAGCCCCAAATGTAAACAGCACCCAGGTTGGGAATCCCTGATCCACATGTGGCTGACACTCAGGTTTTATTGAATTCTTCAAGGGTTCATCTGGTTTCTTCCTAGCACTGGAATCAATGCCTATAGTACGGTGGTCTGGGGGTGGACACGGGGGAAGATCACAGGAGACCTCATCTTGATATGGTCTGTGGATAAAGATCACTGAGGTCCACGAGGGAAGCAGGCCTGGTTTCCAGTTCTGAACTGGCCGCTGGTCCGCTGTGCAACAATGAGCAAGTTACTCAACCTCTTTAACCGTCAGTGCTGCTATCTGATGCGTGGCGCCCACGGTGCCTATGCTGCAGGATTGTAGAGCCAACAAGTCACATATGGGAAAGGGCTCTGAGAAATCTTACAACATATGCAACACCAAGGATCTTGTCCTCTATGTCTGAGGTCTTCACAATTTGGAGACTCTGTTCCTTTGTGAGAATACCTTGCTTCGGCCTTTCCATGTGCCAGGTATTGTGCTAAGCAGGCTATATGCATCCTTCGTGGCACTCCCTATAACTGTAACTATACAATTTATGAAGCCACCAGCCACCTGTGGCTAGCTAAATTTAATTAAAATTAAATGTCAAACTCAGTTCCTCAGTCACAGTAGCCATATTTCAAGTGCTTACGAGCCACATGTGGCTGGTGGCTGCCTTACTGAAGAGTGCAGACACACAGCATTTCCATCACTGAAGAAAGTTCTACTGGGCAGCACTGCCCCAACAGGCAGGTGTTATTATTATCTCCACTGCAAACTGAAGATCACAGAGGTCAGTCTGCTCAAAGTCACACACCAACAGGAATTGATCTGGGACTCAAACCCACATTTGTCTGACTCCCAAGTCAACCTCTTAGCCATAGAGACAAATCTCCCAGCTCCTGGTGCTCTACACGTAACTCTCCAGGATCACCTGGCAAGAACCTGTGATCTTCTGAGGGAGAAACGGAATTCACTGGGCAAGAAAAACCCCACCCATCACCCAGTAGGCCTGGAAAATGCCCAATGGGCATTCAGCGTCCCGGGAGTTTAAGAAGGGAGTTTGCCCAATATCCCTGGGCAAATGGATAGTGAGGAAGAGCTGGGTAGGGGTCTCTTGAGAAGTAAGGTAAAAAACTAGGTAACAGAACAGTGAGAAAACCCAAGACGCAAAGAGAAAGGGGTATCTAGACACTTCTCAAGTTCCTGCAGGCCGGGCCTGTGGGTGCCACACACAAGGACTAGGTGACATGGAGGCTGAAACCAGGCCAACAGCAGAAAGACCCTGTGGGGGAGCGGCAGGTCTTTCGAGCTCTAAACCAGGCTGCTTCTCCCCCATTTCAAGTCTGGCTTCATGGAGATCCCCCGTTTCTCTGGGATAAAGTATGAGATCCCAGGAATTGAGGGATGGGAGACGGGAAATTCTTCCCGTCTTTCCCCAGGGCTTCTGCTGTTAGGCAAAGCAAAATAAGAACTGGACTTTAGCTTTCTTCACTGGAGATGGAGATCAGAGGAAGGGGCCTCCTTCTAGGAAAATAGGCAAGTAAGGGTTTAAGGATGAGCTAAAGACCTATTTTGACCAATCAGTACCAACAGGCTCACTTCCTCTATCTCCCCTGCTCCTCCTTCCTCTATCCCACCCAACCAGTTAGACCCTCATTCCAGACCATCTGGCATCACCTGCTGCTTCTGAGCCCTCTGAGTGTCCTACTTTTCCCTGGACAGAGGCCAGGAAGGTTAATAGAAGTTCTTGTACCCCACCCCCACCAGAGAGCTAGAACAGACTCCCATCCCTTGTCCACTAGTCCGCACTGAACTGCCTTCCTCTTCTAATTTTCCCCAGCAGAAATCGCAAAGCATCACTGGTTCCAAAGGATGCCCCTGCCAGTATTATCAGAATTAATCAGTTTCAGATCCAAACTCAGCAAAGACCTGTTGAGGGCTAGCCCAAGGGAAAGATTTGGGGAGTGGGTGAAGAGTCGCCTCCTCCAAACTTTTGGTCATATAGCTGGCTGGGTGATGTAGGAGTCCAAACCTCAAGTCTTCATGGCTGACCAGGAAGGGAGAGCCCTCTCCTGTACCCAAATTGCATATGGTACTCAGTGCTAAAACACTAGTGGGAAGAGCTCTTCTGCATTTGAGTCTCCATTTGAAGAAAGGATCAGCCTTCAGTGCGAACAAAAAAGCAACTTCTATTGGCCTGCGGTAGTTTTCATTCAAAATTAACAAACAAAAATAGCAGTAGAAGAGCTGTGAACAATAGTCAGACTTAAAAGCCTCATGAGATCAGGCCACACACAACACTTGGAACTCCATGCCCAAACAGACAAGGCCTGGCAAGCTGAGTTTACCAATTCACCCACTCAGCACTTGTCTCTTCCCCATCTCCGCTTTGTCATCTCTCCCTCCCAGTTATCTCTTCCCACCCCACCCTGCCTTCTTCCCCTTTTGCACTTAAACTGTCCATAGTGTGAGATGAAAAGAAAAAGATGCCTAAGATACATTAAAGACACTTTTAAATAAAGATTCATGACACCTTTACAACTCTTTCTATAATCACAACGTTTGCAGCCTACAGGCCTCTGTCAGAAAACTAATAAAGCTTCTGTCCTTCCCAAAGAGTCCATAACACTCTTCAGGGTAAGAGAGAACCCTGAGCTGGAATATTACCTTCCCTCCTCAAGTCCCCACAAAATGCACACTGTATATCCAGTATGGGCCAAGCACTGCTCAGGGTTCAGGGCCCTTAGTGAAAAATACAAAATGGTCCTGTCCCTCATGAAACTCACAGTCCTGTCACAGCACAGGCCTCACCTCCCCCACCCCAATTTGAGAACATAGCCCTCTAGTACCCAGGCCATCTTCACATTCCAAGCTTTCAGGGTATGCTCTGATGCTTTTATCCTATGTCTGTCTGTCCTGGACCCAAATACCCATTATTTTAGCTGCTAAGATGAAAATGTCAAATCTGCTTTGCAATCAAGTGCTACAGAAATTCTAAGGGGTTTCATTATAATCTATAATACCTGGAAGATCAAATTTTTCAAACCGTTTGTCCTCAGGAAAGTACTTCCCCTGGGATTGTTTGGTGGTGGCAGCAGCCAGAACACTGGATCCTATCATTCACACGGTGATGGAAGGAACCACCTAAGACACCAGCCAAGCCCATCCATGCTCCTACCCTTTACCAACAGCAGCCAGCCTGAGAGAGAACAGGACAACATGGACTCCAGGCCCTAACAGGGTTTCTCTGGCCTCTCAGGCCCCACAGATGGGAACTTGCTTCTCTCTTCTCCCTTCACAGGACACATTGGCAATGGGAGGCTTTGGTGACAGAGAGGCAAAGGAAACCTCTTCCAAAGGTCTGCATCTTCAAAGCAATAATGAAGTCGGCTGGTGTGAAGGGGAGAAAGGTATTTGTTCTCAGATAAAATCTTCGGGGTGGACTAGACGGGCCCCTTGGTTAACCCTCCAAGCCTGGTATGAACCTCTACTTAAGAATAGAAGTCCCTGTCCTACCCACCCTGTTGATTTCCAGATGGGCCTCTTGGGCCATCAACTCTGCAGTGAACAGCCTCCTAGAATCTAATTCCTTAGCAGTCCTGCCCTGACTCTCCAACAAGGTGACCCCTCTCCTCCAGCCCTCCCCCAGAAGGTGGCCTCTGCCTAAACATTCACAGTGACAGCTCCGCAGCCCACTGATTGTGCAACATCCTTAGCAAACAAAAGAATTCAAAATCAATGCTGATGTGAATTCAGACTCCCCCATTACCTCGAGAAACACAAGGTCCTAAGGACTCTCAGTAGGGCAAGGCTGACCCACAGTTTGCTGCCTGCAAAGGACGATGCTTCAAAACAACAAACCCACCAAATATTCCCCGCTTACATGGCGGCAGGACATTTCCCCCTTCCTTAAGTTTCTCCTTAACCCCAACTTGAAGGGAACAATTATTTTATAAAGAATTTTTTTAAACTATGTATTTTGAAAGAGAAGAGAAAGTCAAAAGAAGAAAGGAAAAAAAGGAAGAAAGTATCTTGGCTGTGCGTCTCAGAGAGCATTTGTTGAAAACAAGATATTGTCCCTTTAAGCATATAAAAACAAGGCCCTTGAGCACGCAGTTCTCACTCTGGTACACAATTATGGGTGCTTTCAGCTGTCTAGCACTACTTCAAGTGCTCTCTTAAACCAGACTGTCAATGGCATGTTGAAAGCTATTTTGCTGGCTGCTATCATTAATAGCAAAGTGGAGAGCTGGGCTGATGAGAATTAAATATGGGGGAGGGGGCGGGTCATAACCAGTCATTACAGAATTACCAATATGAGAAAGGAGACAATGCCACTTTGGGGAATAAAGTTCAAAGCAGCGCATTACGGTAGGAAAGCAGGCAGGGCAGGCCACAGACGGCCCAGAGCGGGCCCCCGCCCCCACCCCGCGGCAGATGGACTCAGGCCAGCCCTGGAGAGCCAGCCATGCAGGGATGGAGGGAGCCACGGAGTTGGGAGCCGCGACTGCAAGGGCAGAGGGGCCTTGGAGATCACTCTGCTGCAAAATGTCACCACCTCGCCTCACTTCCCAAGTGCAGTCCCCGCCCCACATCATTCCAAAGACGTGTGGCTTCCAGAACATATCTCACTGCCTTGCCACGAGCTGTTGCCACCCTGGAGGGGCCTCCGCTGCCGACTTCTGCCTCATAAACCCTCCCTTTAAGACTTGCCTCAAGTAAAGCCCTCAGTGAAGTCCGCTCTCACCCCACTCTCCCCTCCCAGGAAGAATAAGCTGTTCTGTGCTGGGTGCTCCTCCTGTGACACTCGGGCCACACTAGCACTTACCTCACTGCATTGCAATTACTTATTTAGACATCCGACTCCCCCGCAGAGGGAATGGTGTCTTATTCGGCTGTGTAACCAACCTCTGCCCACACCCAGCACATCCCAGGCCCCTAATAACCGCTTTGGGAATGAATCCAACCCCCTCATTTCACTGATGAAGAAACTGGATGCCGGGCCATAGGAGGAAGCCTGCAGAGCAGGCGGCCAGCCCACAGCTAAAATCCCCACTTCCTACTCAGAGTTCAGGGAATCGCAACTCTATTCTCAGATAACCTGAGGAAATTTTGAAGAAAAACCAAGATGTCTAGTGAGCACCTATTATATACTAAGTGCTATAGAGCCCTCAGCAGAGGGGCTTCTTTCGTACCTACAAAAATGAGATGAGGAATGAGTGCCAGATCACAGGGGAAAACACTGCCGAGGTTAGGTCTTTGTCACCTTTTTGCCCCTGGTGTCCCAGTATTTTGTACAATGAGATAGAGGGACTTTCTCCCACGGAGAAAGCAAAGGGAGATTTATTCCTTGAGGGACTCCTCCTTCAACAAAATAGAAACAAACAGCCTAGAGCCTTCCTCTGCAAGGTGGGAAGGAGGAGTTCAAGCAAAGGAAGAACGCTGCCGTCTGCCGTGGGCTCCTGGTCCAAAAGAGTTCAGAGAATGAGTCCTGAATTAGGAGCCAGGTTCCCACCCCTTGATTTGTAAAGTAAGGACAAGGGGTCATTTGCTCATCTCCCAGGGTCATTTCAATGACAAATGCACAAGAAGGAAAAGACCCCAAAAGCACTGAAACCGCCACTCTACCACTCCCACTGGCAACTAGAGAAAAGGGGTCCAAAGGCAGTCTTGAGGGGTTGGGCAGCCTCCCTCTAGCTAGACAGCATGCAGGGAGCTTGGAGCCCCCAGACCCCAAAGCTGAGCGAGGCAGGCACCCCCTCAGTGAGAGGACTCGTGATTACAGTCTGTTCCAGGGAAGATCAATATGGCAGGAAAAGTCAGATGGATACCAGGGCATAGAACTCTGGCAAAAAAGAAAAAAAAATTTCACAGTTCAACTCAGATGCCACACAAATAGGCACTTCCCTAGTCTAAGGACCTTTGACCCCTTCTACTTTGCAAGTGGTCCCACATTCCCCTACCAAGACAGGCTCAACTCCTTGGCAGAGTCTTTTGTAACCTCATCACCTGGTAGCTCCCTCTGGCCACCTGTACCTTGCACCTTCACCGTGGTCACAGAACTTCTGTGTGCCTCAAGATCTTCCAGCCGAGCCCCTTATCCTTTAGACGAGAAGATCCAGAGCGGGGAGGGGAGGGGAGTGACAAATGGGGATTTTCCATTTCCCACCTCAGCTCTGTGTTTATGGCACCCCATGGCTAGGGTAAAAAGTTCACAGGTTGTACCTCCCTTCTCTGTCAATGAATCTTTCCTCTGGGATTGCTAGTTATGCATTATGTATTATTATTACACACATCAAATCATTAGTTGTGCAAATAGCTGGCAATTCAAAACAGGACTGTGGACAATAAGGGTTCGGCGATATGATTATACAACCCGAAATGGGGCACTTTGGACTCTGGTGGGGCCAGGTTTGTAGTCTTAGCCTGTTTGGATAATAACGCAGAAAGAAGCAATAGTAATTAAAGACACAGAGTACATTAGAAAAGGAGCACTCTTCATTTCTTGAGTCTGACAGAAAAGAGTCCTGGGCTGGAAGGGAAGCAGCGGTAGCAGCTTTACCACTAACGTGGGACTGTATGACTGGATACATCAGCTTCCCTTCTCTGGGCCTCCGTTTCCTCATCTGTAACTTGAAAAGTTTGCATGAGAGCCCAAAGGGCTCTTCCAGTTCCAAGATTCAAAAAGAAACTTACAGGAAAGGTTGTTCAGTTTACAGAAAAAAAGGTGACTGTATCGTGTTGGCACAACACTGCCCCAAAATCAAAATGGCTCAAGTCCACTTTCAAAACATCAGTGCTCACCAACAGTGGGTGAAAAGGCTGCCTGACCCAGCTTCTCAGAGCGTCAGTGCCTCAAATCCAACGCATGGCAGTCGCTCTGGGGCCCCTGGTTCTAAGCTGGCTTTGTTATTTGTGGCTGACACTGGAAAGCCTCTGCACAAACAAGATGGCAACTGATGAGCCAGTCAGTCATCACTGCCTCCCCAGCCTCTCTGAACCACCCTCGACATTTGGACGGAAAGCAGGGGGCTTGGTGGAGGTGGGTGACCTCTTGAAGTCCCGGGCCAGGCCTGTGATCCTGTAATCTTTGCTTTACCGTAATTAGGGAGGGAGGCAGAAGAGTAGGAGGAGAAACCATTTATTACTTCTCTGGGATTTTGACAGCTTGGAAAAAGAGAGAGACAGAGAAACAGCCAGAGAAGGAGCCAGCCACAGTGAGTTTAACCTCTCAGTAAAATAAAAATGGGCTGGACGCACCTCATCAGCTGCCCTCTGTCAATACCCGGGCCCATCTGGCAGGACTCGAGGTTCCCAGCTAATTGGCATTTCCCATAGAGCCAGCAAAGGAGAGTTTTTAAAAAAATATGTGGTGGTGATGGTGGAGTGCGTGTGAGCGTATGCGCACGCAGGCTGAGGACTGCCACACTTCCCAAGGTGCTAGCTCTGTAGATCATCTATTATATAAAAGTACAGACAGTCCCCACCCCCACCCCAGCTTAAAGATGAAGAATCCAGCCTGTTTGTTCCAGGCAGATGTAATCACACGAACAGTCAAGTCTAGAGGGCAGGACACTGCATGAATAATTCAAGCACTCCAGTCACTTGATTGTGTGTGCAGATAAAACACCAGTCAACCGCTAAACAGGTCAGCTGATAAACTTGTTTGCTCAGGCCTAACCACCATTCGCCAAATGCACCCAAGACCCACACTACAATTAGTGGCAGGGCTTTCTTCTCCAGAACCCTTGCAAACCTAGGGAGTGGCCAACTCCATTAGGTTAGGGTTGCATTTCATGGCACACGTTTCTTCACCTCCTTGCCTCTTTGTTCCTCCACAGCCACAGGGTGATTTCACCCAACTCGGAGACTGCCATAAGCTTGAGAAGCCACTGCATTCACAGCACACATGTTCAGGCTGGGAACTCAGGCTAGAGGGCAAAGGTGAGTGGCAAGCAAGGTAAAGTGCCCAGTGGGAAAGCCAGAGGGCTGGATTTGAGTCCCAGCTCTGACTTCCTGGCCTCCCTGAAGCCTCAGTTTCCTCACCTATAAAAAGGGGGCAAAGAATCCCTCTTTCCACCACCGGCAGTTGAGAGGATTAAATGAGACAACGTAGCCAAACCCCAGGCATTCTCCCCTTAAGAACCTTGTTTGGGGAATGGCCAGAAATCCCAGATGTACACAGCTGCTCTTTATATAAACCCCACCATCAAATGCGTTAAGATATTTAACTCTTCCTGCGTTCACAGCATCCCCAGGACTCACAGAACAGATCTGCTGCGAGCCAAGGTGGATTTCTTAGTGCCAAAGCACCATCCATTCAGACATGCGGAACACCACCCATGCAGACCTCAACATGCAACGAGACATTACACCTTAATTACCAAGCTCTTACAATAACTGCTGCTATAAATTTTAAACCTGGGTGCAATTACCTTCTTTAAACACACCCAAGATACTAAGCGTTGAGAAAAAAAAAGAGGGGGGTAGACAAAGGGAGGAAGTGGCACCCTGCATACACCCCAAGGTCCTTGAAACACCTGGGACCCCAGTTCCATTTCAAGCATTCTTCCGGGACCTGGCCCGTTCCAGTCGCAGAACCTGTCTCGATTCTATTTTCCCGAGGAGAAATATCTTTACGTATAAAGCCCTGTCTGTTTATTATTTCTGTGTGTCAAGAAGTAAAAACATGGTAGCCTTCATATGCCTTCCTAAGGGACTAACTAATCCCTCAGGAAGCCACAAGTTGGCTTCCCACACATTGCTCAATAAACTCAGGCCCCTTTCTGGCTTCCCTTCACCCAACACTGGGGCTCCCTCCAGGAGGGGAAAGGAAAGTACAGATCCCAAAGGCTCTACAGGAAGCCACTCAAGTGGAATCTACCCACTTTCCAGGGTCACCTGCCCTTCTCACCTGCCCTGGGTCCTGCCTCCTTAAAGAGCAAAATTGAAACCTTGTAAACGACTGTTAATTTACAGCAGAAAATCCATTCAAGTCACGGTCACCAAAGGCTAGAATGAGTCAACAGTCTTCTGAGATTTCATGAACACCAATTGTTAAAAAGAACAACCGGCCTGCCTGCTCCATTTATACGTGCCAAGTCAACTCTAATCGTTGGCCAAGCCAAATTATAGGCAGCCTTTCCTCAGAACACAAATACACAAACAGGCCTCTCCCACAGCCCAGCCTAGCACCGGGACTAGTTACTGATATGCACTGAGATAAAGGGTGTTTGTATTTGCTCGGTTTGAGGTATACTGTTATTAGAAGAGTGACAATACCAGGTAGTTTACATATCCATCAAACGACACCACACTAGCTAAACTGGTTTGACTTCAGGATTTCAAAGCTGAGCTCAACCCCCAGCCATCTCAAAAGTCCTGGCTAGGCTGCCCCTGGGCAAGTTACTTCACCCAGGAGCTTCAGCTTCCTTCTCTGTAAAATGGGAATTCGGCTGCCTTCAAATCAAGACAGAGATGAAAAAACCACCTTGTCAATGCAAGGCATTAAAGTTGTATTTCATTCTGGCTTTATATTTTTAAGCAGTTAGCAGCTTCATTCCCTTAAATTTCGACAGCTCAGCCTGGCTTTTAAGGCTCTTGAAGTTTAATCTTATCAACGCAGAACATCACATTTTTGCAAAAAGAAAAAAAAGAGAGAGAGAAAGAAAAAAAAAATCCTCCTGTATTTCCTCTTGAGAATTTTACATTAAAACAGATAAAAGCAGCCAGCCACCTCTGGGCTTTCAGGAGTTTGTAAAGCAGATCCTGGAGGTACAACTTTCCCTTTGGTCCTTTATCCTCCACCAGGATCCAAGACCAGGACTAATTTCACAAGCTCGAATGCTAAAAGCTCAACGTGTCTAAAAAAAAAATCAGCAAAGCCTCAGACCCTGCATTTCAAGGACTTGATCCATTCACTCTTCAAGGAGAAGGGGGAGGAATAGAAGAACCAGGCTCATTTTCAAACAAGAGAGAATATAAGACGTCCACATATGTAAGTTTTTAAAAAATGAAATATATTTTTCAAAAGAGAAAAGCACTTACCTGCTTGTGCATTTCAATGTTCAAGCCATAGGACATCTCATAGTACTAAAAGTAAAAAGAATGGCTATTAACAGACAACACAGAAATCTGATCATTTTTGAAAATCAGTTTTTTCTTGGAAAGGTTTTGCCCAAGTCATACTTTTACAATACATTTGCTAAAGAAGTTTAAATCAAACCCCAAAGCCAGCTTACAGAGCGGTTTAAGAGCTGACAAGGGTGAGTGTTCCTCTCATCTCAACAGAACGTTATATATGTGGTAGTAAGGGGAGCTGGGTCCTCCCTCCCACAAGCACCACATGTGCCCTATATCCTGTTTATACAAGGTTCAGGTTCAACAGGGAATCGTGTGTACACTGGGACCCTCTTGTCCTCTGAGAGTTATTTAGCACTGTGTCGAAGGCCTCTTATGTGGAAAGCAGTGCAGGCAGCCGTGCCCTCTCACAAATGAAGATTAAAACTTGCTGAAACGGACACTGGGCAAAAGGAAGACAGTCTGCCTACTGCCCCAGCGTGGACAAGATACCCAGCTGGGGGATCCCTGAGGAGGGGAGTGAAAGCAGAGGGCTTTATAAGGCCTCTCCACTCCTCACAACATCCTGGGGAAGGAGGGCTTCTGTCCCCCTCTGGCTAGATCCCAGCTGCAAAGCAGAAAAGTTTCTAAACACTCCCAGGAGGTCACTAAGAGAGATTTTTAGCAATCCTAATTTCACATGGGCTGGTCCAATCCTATCTTACTAGCCAAGATAGGGCAATGGCAATCGGCCCCTGGGCAACTTTCAAAACACAAATTAAAGGCACACAAAGATAGTACAGAAGTCGCCGGCCTGGAATCGGGGTTTCTCTTTCTGTCCCTCCCCTCACTCACCCTCTTCCAAGTGGCCCCGGCAATGGAAGCTGGGGAAGGGGAGGGCAAGACCAGATTATGCCCTCTACTAAGGCCGCCCTGCGGCTGGGCGGTGGTGGGGACCTGGCGCTCATCTCCCCAGATACACGCCGCGCCCCCGGCCGGGGTCGGCGCCCCCACTGCCCCCCAGGCCCACTGCCGCATCTCACCATCACATAATGGCGCTGCATCTCCGTCTTCTCGTTTGCCAGCTTGTCGTACTCCACTTTGAGGCTGCGAGGGCAGAAAAAGCCGGCTCAGGCCTGGCGCCTGGGCAGCCTCCTCTGAGGCCCCGACCCAAGGGCCTCGGGAGCCACTTTTCCACTTCCCTGACACCCTCCGGGGGCGCCCTCTTATCCCACAGCCAGGGGACGCGGGGGGATTTGGGTCCCCGCCGTGGGGAGGGGGATGTGAAACAATTCGAAACTTCCCGCGGCCCAGTCAGAGGACTTATCACGGCCGCAGGGGAGCAGGACCCTGACGCTGGCTCCCCACACCCAGAACCCGGAGTGAATCTGCTCGCCGCAACCTAGACCCTCATTCGGGGATCCCACAGGCGGCGCTGGGAGCCGGGCGGCTGCGGGCAATAAAGGGTTAAGGCGGCGCGCTCGGAAAGGGGAAACAAAAGGCGGAGGCCCGGGCTGCCCCGCCGCCCCTGGGTCAGGAGCCCCCTCCGTCCCCGCGGGGGATGGCAGGAGCCGCGCAGGGGCCGCCCCTCCCCGCCAGCCCCGGGGCGGCCCCCACCGGCCTTACCTGTGATACTGAGCTTGCAGGAACTGGAATTCGTCTTTGATCCTGTCACAAGACTCAGCCACCGTGAATTTAAATCCCGGCTGCCCGGGTTGATGGGGAGCCTGGAGCCCGCGAAGACAAGACAGGGGAGGGGGCAGGGGCATGAGACGGCTCTCAGAGCGGCCGCGGCCCCGGCCCCTCCCCGACGGCGCCCAACCAGAGAGGCCACCCTCAGCCCAGAACCTTCCCAGCAAGTTTCTCAGCTCTCCGACAGGGAGGAGGGGGGGCGCCCCATCTCTCCCAGTCGGCAGCGGGGCTCCCATGCCTTTCACCAAGGGCCTCCCTCTCCCCAGTAAGGCGGGGGCGGGAGACAAGCCGGGTGAGTTGGGAGACTTAAGAGCTGGGCCGGGGACCGCGTGAACAGCTCCCCCTGGAACACAGGCAGCCCCCCGCGCCACTCGCGCGGAATTAACCTCCTCTCTCAACGGCGCCCCCCGGCCGCATCCCCTTTGTGTGAGAGCACACGCACAAACACACACCATAAAGGTAGCAACAAGCAAAATGGAGGTGCCAGATAAACTGCCTCGTTTACCCTGCCATGATAGATGCTTAAATAAACCGAGTTGCAATTACTCACCGGATGTCTGCCCTGCGGATACATGGCAGGGAGGGGTCGTGATTCCGAGAGCGTGGAAGCGCCGAGAGCCCGGGCCGGGGAGGTGCGGGGGAGGGGGGAGCCGAGCCCGAGCGGGGGGCGGCCGGGAAACCGAGAGCTCGCCCCCGGCCCCCCCAGCTCGTTCTCGCAGCGAAATCCCAGAGTCGGGCGCCCGCCCCAAGTGGAGACAAAGAGCCGCGGAGCAGGCGGCAAAGTCGTCGGCGGGCGCCGGGGCCGGGCGGCGGGCGCGGGCTTTGTGCGCCTAGGGCTCGGCGGGCAGCGGCCGGCCGCCCTCCCTGGGCTGCGTCGAGCGCGTCAGTGCCCGGGACTGCGCGGACATCGTCGGCACCCCGGCAGGTCCGGCGCGGGGTCCCGAGGCCGGGGGCCCCTCCTGGGGCGAGCTCCGGCCCCCTTTGGGTCAGTCAGCGCGTCGCGCCTGTAGGGGGGCGCGCCGGGGCAGCCCCAAGCATCCGAGACGCGCGGGTCCGATCCTAGAGGCGGCCGGGCCTGGGGCTCGCTGCGAGAAGAGGAAGGAGGCGGGCTACGAGGTGGTGGCTTGGGGCCGCAGGAGCGCCGGAGGGTGAGGGCGGGAGCCCGGCGCGGGCGCTTCGACGCCCCCCCTCGGAGAGGAGAGCCTGCTGTTCCGTCTGCTACTGACGCTGCCGCCGCCGCCGCCGCTGCTGCTGCTGCAAGCCCTTCCCAGGGCCGGGGAGGAACTCCGGGCTCAGTAGGTGCAAATCAAACGCCCTGGCATCCTAACTCCAGCGGGTACGGGAAGCCTCCGCAAAGGGTTCTCGCTGCTCCCAGCTTGAGCGCCGCGTCCCCAGCGAGGAGCGCTCGGCGCCACCGCCGCTGCCGCCTTGGAGCGCACAAGCAGGAGAGCGCTGGAAGGGAGACGCAGCCCGAGACCGGGGAGCTCTGCGGCTTCCTTCCTTTCCCTCGGCCCGGCTCTCCTCTCCGCGCCCCGACAAACCCCCAAAACACACACACCCAACACACACACGCGCGCACACACACACACACACCCCAAAAAAAAGTGCCCCGGACCTACGGATACCACACACAGACAGGCGAGGGGGACGAGCACGAGGTCTGAACTGCCGCGAGAGCAGTTCCAAATAGGGACTGAAAAGTAACAAAATAATGTGGCAGCTTCGTCCGGCGCTGGCCAATGGGAGCGCGGGGCCCCCACGTGGGGCTGCGGGACTCGGCCTACGACTGGGTGCCGCTGGGCGCGACGTCACAATGCCCTCTTGTGTCTAAAACTATGCATGAAAAGTAGCAATCAGGCCCTACCCGCTGGTGACTTTCGCATGGGAGTGAAAAACAGCGCTCCTCAGATCAGGAATTAACCGAAAGACATATAATAAATAGATATATATTATAGTCCTGGGCTGCTAGAGTTTTTTTCCTCCTCTTTTTTTTTCCCCACGATCTACTAGCAAATAATTATTTGGCGGGAGGAGGAAAGAGGGAAGACAGAGGAATAACAACAAAAGAAAATAAGACAGGCTGTACAATCTTCAAAACCTGTGGCTGGTAGTAATGTATCAGTTTATTCTGCAGCGGCGGCGAACGATTCCTCCCTCTAATCTCATTAGGTCTGCAAAGCAGCCCAATTAGATACTATAAAACAAACAGAATCACTTTGTCACTTTAATGTTTTCACTTCAAAAGATTTAGGACTGATAAAATGGTGGCTCCTAAAGTTGCCTCCGACCTTTAAAAATTTGCTTGTAACTGAGGATGTCCCCTTTTCTTCACCCCTTCTTCTGCCCGCCTCCCCCCATAGCCCCCAGCTCTCCTTTGTTCACTCGCCCTTCTTTTCAGAAAGCCAAATAAACATCTCCTTTGATGTGCGGCGGCTGCCTGCGAGGAGAAGTCTGAGGGACTCTGGCTTGGCGGGCAGCGCAGATGGAAGGGCCTGGCTGCCCCTGGACAACAGGCTCAGCCACGGCTGGCCCCATTCGGGGCGCCTTCCCGGTGGGGACAACTTCACCCTCGCCGTAGCCTCGCCGCTCGGGCTCCTCACTGCATCCCCAGGCTGAGGGGGTTGGAGAAGGGGTCGGGACCCTGCTCGGCCGAGGCCCGGGAACTCCGAGTTCCCACCTGGTTTGCTCAGCCTGCTCCCGGCAGCGTCACGGCGTTGGCGGAAGCCTGTAGGTGTCTAGGTCGCCAGCCTGGGCACCCCGGGGGGCGCGGACGCTCCCCCACTCGCGCCTCGCCCACCCCTGCCCCGCGCCCCCCGGACTCCCCGCTTGGTCGCACAGGCCACTCGACTCCCGGGCCAGCTTGCCCGCAAACCGATGGCCTCGCCCTCCCGCGCTCGGGGTTACGGCGGGGCAGACGAGCAAGCAGGGAGTGGCCCTCGAAGCGCGCACGGCCCGGTGGGCTGCCAAGGCGGGACCCCCGGGGCCCTCCCCGGCAAGTCCGCGAGCCCGCACGCACCCCGGGGCCCGCGGCGGGCGCGCGCGAGCCGACCGCGCGCCCCTGGATCTATATTCTCCCCTCATTAGGAGCCGGAGGTTAGCTTTTGCATCTTAATGAGGAGCTGAGAGCTAGCGGGCGCCCGGAGGCCGGAGCGCGGGGAGTTACACGTGAGCACCCGCCTCAGAACTGAACCTCCCCGCGCCCACTCCGGCCGCCAGCCCCGAACTGCGCTCCCTTCTTCATTTATTTATTCTCCTAAATAAAAACATAAATCGTGTTTCGGCGCGCACCGAAGACGGAGGAGGGAGAAGCACGGCTCGACAGATGCGAGCATCTGGCCGCAGCATTCATTAGACACAAAATGGCTCCTCTTTGGAGCTTCCTTTCCCCCTCCCCCTTCTCTGCCCTCCCCCTTACGTCACGGGTGGGCGCACCCGCTTCTTACCCGCCCCGCCCCTTTCTCGCTCCAGCCCCACGTGGGGGACGCCGACCACGCCTCCGAGCAAGGTGCGCGTCACCAATCACGGACCGCCGAAGGGGCTCTTCGTTGCTGATTGGCGGAGTTGCTGGGCCTTGTCAGTCCGCGGCCAGAGCTGTCAGTCAAAACCACGCGGGGTGGGGGAGCGCTGACAAATGCCGAGGCTTCTGAGCCTCCCGCTTGCAAATAGTGCTTGGAATGGCTGCTTAATTAGCTTTGAATGGCTTTTCCTTCCAGCTCAAACAATCTGTCACTACCATGTGGTATAAAGGAGCCATGCATAAAAAAGTAAGCAGAGGCTAAATATCAATTTGATTTTGTGTATCAAAGGAATATTTTATTTTTCTCCCTAGTAATGAAACGTATCAATTTAAATAATAAAAGGTAAAAACACACACACAAACAAAAAAAAAAAAAAAAAAAAAAAAGGAAAAGAAAAGAGGGAAAAAAAAGAAAGAAAAAGAAAACCCAAACTCTACGTTGTTGCGACTCCTGCGCACGCCTGAAACAGGTCACTTCTACAGCCCACGTTCTGGAGGAAGCCTGAAGACTCCCCGCTCCCCCCTTTAAACCTGCATTTAGTGTTTTGTTGTCGTCGTCCTCCAGAAGTCTAGAAGGAGTGGTGGAGGAGGGGTGGCCTGTAAAAGGGGACGTGGGGGCGGGGGATGGGGCGAACTTTAAAGAGAGCTCTTTGAAGCTGCCACTCAAAGTAGAGGGGGTTTTAAGACCCCGTAAACTGGGGGTCCTAGAGCAGGTCTCGATTTGGGAGCCGAGAGGAGAGGGGGCTGAGAGCGGGTGTGCGTCTCGCTTGAATTTATTAAACACAATGCCTTTAAGATGCCAGGGACGCGGCGCCTCGCCGGGCCTCCCTCTCAGTCTCCCTCTGAACTGGCTCCGACGGCGCCCGCCCGCAGGGGGCTGAGAAGCCCCGGGGCCCCCAGGTCGGGTCTTAGAGGACTGTGTACACACAGAAAACCACAGCAGCTCTGTCTCTGGCCCGGGTGTCCCTCCTGCCCCGATGTCCACGTCCCCGGTGACCACACAAGCCAGAGCGCTCCCGCACGGCAGACCCACGTCGAGTTCACCTGTGAGCCCCAGCGCCAGCGCCGAGCCCGGCACGCTGGAGGAGTTCGCGGCTGAGTGTCCCCGACGCGGTTTTGCAGAGCGCCGCCTCCTCCGCAGAGCCGGGCGGTAGAACCACTCTACGCAGTCAGGAAGAACAGCGCTTGAGTGCTCACTGGGTACAAGGCAGGGCACTGCTACCCAGGCAGCGCTCTCCTCTCCCTTACCTCACTCCCGAGGGAAGCGGTTTGGCTGGGGACCCCATTTTATAGAGCAAAAAAGAGAGGCTGAGAAAGCTCAGTCATTTGCCCCGAGCTGGGCAGAGGGTCAGGATTCGAATCCAGTTTAATGGTCAACCTCAGCGACCCCTTTGCTTGCGCAAGCTGGATACGTGAGAGTTTTTGCTGAAGAAAAGACATTCATTCATTCATTCATTCATTCCCAGCCCTTACTGAGAGCCTGGTTTTAGGAGTACAGGCCTCTCCTGCCTGTAGCTCCCACTCACTCCTCACCCAGCATCGCTCCCCGCTCCCACCGGCTGCCTGAACCCTGAGCAGGAAGGGGGCAGGGAGGTAAGGAACCAGGCCAACATCCCTTTAAGCTTACCACCAATATCTCCCCTTCCCCCCCACCCCCCACATGCCACCCCACAAATTAGGAAAAACAAGGAGAAAAATGCATGTCTTTTATGCTGGAGAAAGAGAAAAGAAAATAAAAAACATGTATACAACACCCCGTCCAAAGGCTTGACAATTATTTTAAAGAAGGAGGGGAGTCGACAGAAAGAGTTCAAACGTCTCTGTCTCCAGTTCTAATTGGAAACGTTTCAACTGTTTATGTTACAAGAAGTGTCAGGGTCATTTGCTACCGGAGAGCTGACTTCTCATTGGCTGCTTAATTGAGTACCTCGGAGTCCACCCCACGTGGGAGAGGAATTCCTGGCACATTTAAAAAAAAAAAAAAAAAAAAAAGTCACCCGGGTGAGACAGAAAGCCCGTTCTGGATTTACAGAGCAGCGGCTCTCCAGCCCCCAGCCCCTCATTTGGGGTGCAAGGTGGCTGGTGAGCGACTGTCTGCCAGTCCGAGGAGCCGCTTCTCTGATTCTTTTTAAAATATTCGTCAAACACTTTAGCTGAGTTAATATATGTTTTACCCCCTTTCTTAGGAATTAAAGGGTATGGCTCAGGCCAGCCACCAGGCTGTGGTCACCTATTTGAGGAACTGATCACAGTGCCATGTGTGGGGTTGCAAACCTTTCCATGTCATCCCTTCCACTGGCTTTGATTTTTGGAAGCCTCTTGTTGGAACTGCTCAGAGAGGACAGAAATCTCCCTCACCATGCCCCGCTCCCTCGCTCCCTCGGTTGATTCTATAAGGCTCCTCTGATTCTTGGGCTTTGTCTTCATCACTAGAGTAATTCTGTCCCCCCCTACCCCACCCCTCCACTCACCAGGCATTCCAGACCTTCCTCCACAAGCAAGGACCTCAACACAGAGCAAAAGGAAGGGAAATTTTTATTTATTTAACAAACTCTTACATAGTGCTCAAGCTGTGTGCAGTGCTATTCTAAGCACTTGACAAATATGAACACATTTAATACTCACACAAGAAATGAAGTGGGTGCCATGAGTATCACCCCCATTTTACAGATGGCGAAATGGATACACAGAGGTACAATGATGTGCCCAGGATCACGTCAGTGACCGATGGACCCAGGCATTTGGGCATCAGTGTCCCTGCCCTTAACTACTATGCCCTGCTGTATCTACAAGCTTGGCTTTCCTGAGAATGCAGGCCAGGGCTGCAAGAGGGACCACAGGAACCTGGAGGGCCCCAGAGGGTCCCAGAGGGAGCTCATCCTGCAGCCACCTCATCTCAGGGAAGGCAACAGAGGCTAGTAGAGGGAGAGAACTTTCCAGGGTCTCCCAACTCCATCTTACCATTCTCTGACTGATTCAAGTTATGTGACCTTGGGGTACTTATTTAATCTTGCTAAGCCTCCATTTCCTCATCTGTAAAGTGGAGATAACAATCCAGTACCTGAGAGAATTGTCCTGAGAATCAATGGAGATAATGCATGTGGTGTACTTAGTACAGAACCTGGCACATTAAGTGATCGATAACAGTTAGCTGTGGTGGCCATGATGATAACACACAACTATCTGGGTGATTCAACTCCTCCAATATTTTCTGTGTGCCTGGAGAGGCTAGGAAGCCCTGGTGGGAGCAAGCCAGGCAGCAGCCCTAACCTTATTCTGCATAGGCACAGCCACGCCCAGCTGGGAATACCCAGCTCCTCTCCTCTGGGCTCTCAAGAAGGCCCTCCTGAGGTCACTGGGCCTTCCTCTCCCTCTCTGGGAATCCCATGCTTTATCAGGGTCCTCAGATGACCTTGGGCATCCCTGCAGCCCAAGGACCCTTGGAGCGTGCAGGAGGCGGGAAGGAAGGAATGGGGAGGGGCAATTCAGAGCTAACCCTGGGGTGAGGTGGGAGAGGATAGAGGCAGAGAGAGATCTGTCGGCCACCACAGTGGAATTCATAGCATTTCTGAGAAGACAAGCCACAAGAAATAAGCCTATAAAGTATGAAGTAGGGAAGAACAGTTGTGAGAAGGACGGTTCTGGAAGGACTTCCTGGAAGGGTGGCGCTTGAGCTCAGCTCAAAAGGATGGACAGAAGTTGCGGTGGGCAGAGGGGGCAGGATGAATAAATATTTCTAACAAAACCCTTCCCTTCCCCCTTCCCCAGCACCTAGGTCGTTTCTGCTTCCTTGGGTCTTGTCTTAGTTTTGCCACCTGACAAGCTGTTTTTGCTCCCTGGGGAACAGAGCTAAGAGCTTGCTTCTCTAAGACCCTGCTCCCATCCCCACTCCCATTTTAGGCTCCAATGAGGATGCCTCTGAAGGTTACTACAGCCAGGAGAGAGGGGTCCACTCATCTGGACTGTGTGGCAGCACCAACCTGGGCTTCAGGAGGCCTGAAGATCTGCAAGACCTTGGGCAAGACCCCCAAACTCCTGGGGTCTCCATTTTTACCTCTGAAAAATAAGAATAATGGCACCTAATTTCTTACCTGGCAAGAATTTACGGAAAGCTTACCTCCAAAATATAAGGAAAGCCCTTGCCTTCGAAAACATACACAAGGCGAGACTGTCCCCAATTCCAGGTTGTATTCCAGGCTGTATCTAGGCCCTCAGAGCTAAATAGAACCTGTGCAGGGAAATAGTGTTGGGTAGAAGGGTGGGGGTGGGGGTGAGGGGACCAGGACCATTAGGGAAGCTGCCTGTAGAGGGTGGACCTTGCTGTGGCTCAGTGGGAAGGAAGGAAGAGAGTTCCAGATAGGAGCAAAGGTGCCCAGCCAGGACACTCCAGAGAACACTCACTGGGGAATGGTTTGGTTTGCTCCATGGCCCAATTAGCGGAAGAGGCCACTGCCTCTCTCCAGAAAGCTTTGGAAGCCAGACTACCAGGCGATGATTTACGATGAGGCCCTCATGCCCACCTGAGACTTTGTGAGGGGCAGGTGTGCAGGGTAGGCATGGAATGTGTTTGTTCACCTGTCTTTAGCAGAAGAATAAGACTGGAAACATTCTCCCCCACACCCGCTCCAAAGCCGAGCTGAATTGCATCCCGCTGTTCCCAAGGTGCACTTTGCTGACCTCTATTGACTAATGGCGCAGGGTTTCCATGCCTCATGCCGGAACCGGGTAAATATTTATCGAAGTGATTGGGCGTTCTAATTAAGAGATTTGTGCCGTTTCTTTCTTTCCTTTTTAAGGATTCAAAGCTGAGGCTTAGGAGATTAAGAAATATTTTGCTGGTATTAATGCATTCAACTTCACAAGGGTGGAGGCCCACGCTGTAAGAATTATCCAGGCCAGTGGAAGGGAGTTCTGGGGTCAGTCTGGATCATTTAGGAGGAACTTGCGCCAGGCACACCTGGTCTTTGATGGAGGTTCTGAGTTGGGGCGGGGAAGGAGGAGGGAACGAGAGATGAGAGAGTATTTGCCTGACAGATTTGATTTTCACTCCCAGATCTGTTATCAGCTTTGTATCTTTTTAATAAATGAATTTATAAATGTGAGTTTGTCACATACATCCAGCAATAGTGAGAGTCTGATCAAGTGTGTTCTCATACACCAGTGGCTCTTAACTGAGGGTGATTTTGCTTCCAAGGGGAATTTGGGCAGTATTTGGAGACATTTTTGGTTTTCACAGCTCAGGGTAGCAGTGCCTTTGGGTACAGAACAGAGATGCCTCTAAACATCCTGCAATGCACAGAACACCCTCCTCAACAAAGAATAATCCAGCCCCAAATGCCAATAGTCCTGAAATTGAGAGACCCTGACATATATTATCTCATGTAATCTTAACAAATAGGGCCGTTCTCTATGTCCCTATTTTGCAGGTGAGTAAACTGAGATACAGGAAGCAAAGTGTCACATGTGCAGGAAGGGAAGAAGCTGATTGGTGAGCCCAGTCCCCTCTGTCTCCAAAGCCTACCCTCTGTCCTCTCCTCTCAGTGCCCTCTCTACTAGAAAGTAATTCATATCCCCCCAGTTCTAGGTTCCTACCTTGTGCCGCATTTGAGCCATTTTAAAGATTGCCCTACAAGTTAGCAATTATCTAGTCATTCAGATAAAGTCACTTTATGAAGAGCTAATGCTAGAGAGGTCCTGGGATCCTCTGGCAGCTCCTCCAAGTGGGGACAACAGTCCTAGGTTATTAGGTGCCTGTGTAACATTGGAAAATAGTCACAAAAGTTGCCGTTGGCACATCCCTGAAAGATGTCAGGGTGGAAGGCTAAATGGAATTAGGTTGTACGGAGTTTGGCAGGGAGGTGTGGCCTAGTGATGGGGTATTCTTTGCCTTTTTGGGGAGTGCCCTTCCTGAAGTTGAGATTCTGCAGGAGGGAGATAGGGGCAACCACAGAGAGGTGGGTTGAAACAAGGTTGGGGGGCAAACACAGGAGACTGATGGGGACTCTGAAAGTCCAAGCTGCAGGTGGACCTTGGAGTTCTGGAAATAGAGAGAGATAGGGGCAAGAAAGGGGGCAAAGGGGCCTCACTTGCAAGAAAGGCACATAGAAGACTATAGATTTTGATGTTGGAGTGGAATTGAAACCAATAAAAAGACTCAATTTTGAGGGCTTGGAGTTCCAACTTATTATTTGACCACTAACCTACCATAAAAAATCTATGAGACAAGGTACAAACAAAACCAACGCCATCTTACTTTTGTCTTGTGTTTTCTGCTTAAAGCATTGTCTTGTCTGTGGGTTCCTAGTTAAGACACAACATGGAGAGTGAGGAAAATGATGCCCATGGCAGATGAAGAAGCTGAGGGCCAGGGAAGGTTAGGTAGTTTGTCCACCACCACACAGTTGACGATGGTGAGTTGTGACCAAACTTAGGCTTTCTGGCACTAGAATTGATTCTTTCTATAAACCAGTCAAGCTTTCAAATTGTGCTCTAAGGAGGTCCTGGGATCCTCAGAAGTTGATGGGGGTGCCAAGAAGATAAGGAATTAAAGAGAGTGGTCACAGGGATCACTTCCCCCACCTCAATCAGAACAGCCCCAATTTTTACCTGTTTTATAGTTTAGGTGTCCTGGTGATGCCTCATTCAGAGGACCTTGTGTTTCCTTGTGCTTTGGGAGTCTTTTAGCTCTAATTTTGCATCTCATTTGCTCCTGTGAAATGGCCTACTAGAAAAGGGAGACTCTGGGAAGTCCCATTCATACCCCTAGAGCCTCATTGGTAGGGAAAGTAGACTCAAATTCAGGCCTTGTTGTGTGGAAGGGCTGAGCAGCTCAGAAGGGACAGGCTACAGATTATTCTGGGGGCAGCCTCCCACCCTTTTACAGGGAAGGAAAGGAAGACCCGGAGAGGTGGAGTAACCTAGCCAAGTCATATGGCTCATGCATGGTGGGCCTGGGATTCTATGTAAGCCCTGTTGAGCTGCAGAGGCTGTGCCCATCACCACTGCACTACCCTACCCAATACTATCCTGCCTCACTAACCCACCATTCCTTCATGCCAGGTCCCAGTGAAATAATGCTCTGTTCTCTGCTAAGTAGGGGCCTGGCACTTCCTAATACATCACCTAATTTATTACCGTGGCCTCCTGGTACTTGTCTTCCATTTGAACCTCCTCACTGGAAATGTTATGCACTGCAGAGGCTGACAGCTGAACATTATGCTTCTAGACTTACTCACTGCAAGGGTTCTGAAGAAAACATGGCTTCCCCATTAGATCCACCCAAGCAAGATGGGAAAACAGCAGTAAGACAGAGACCATCTCTGGCTACCTGTTCTTTCTGGTTGGTGATATGTTTGCGGAGATGGTGAGTTTTTCTGCACCTATGTTGCAGTATCTAGCCACTACCTTCATAAACGTCCAGTGTAAGTTGTGTGGGTGGAGGGTGCAACTCTCTGAGCTCTGAATTTTGATGACAGACCTCCCTGAAGTCAGAAGTTCTTGAGGTGACCATCTATTTCCCCATCCTCCTGACTATACCGGAAGAGGCAGCCCTCTGACCCTATAAAACTCCTAGAAGAAAACACATGCTAAAGCTTTGTGACATTGGATTTGGCAATGATGTGTTGGCAGTGATGCCAAAATCACAGGCAACAAAAGCAGAAATAGGCAAATGGGACTAGAACTTAAAAACTTCCATGCATGAAAGGAATAGATTAAAAGAGGGGGAAAGGGGGCTGGGTGTGGAGGTTCACACCTGTAATCCCAGCAGTTTGGGAGGCTGAGGTGGGAGGATTGCTTGAGCCCCAGGAGTTCAAGATCAGCCTGGGCAACATGGAGAAACCCCATCTCTACAAACACACACACACACACATACACACACACACACGCAAAAAATTAGCTGGGCATGGTGGTGCACACCTGTAGTCCCAGCTACTCAGGAGGCTGAGGTGAGAGAATCAGCTGATCCCAGAGGTTGAGGTTGCAGTGAGCCATGATCTCACTGTTGAACTTCACCCTAGGCAACTGGAGTAAGACCCTATCTCAAAAAAAAAAAAAAAAAGGGAGGGTAAAGGCAACCTACAGAATGGGAGAAATATTTGCAAATCACATATCTATAAGGAGTTAATATCTAGAATATATAAAGAACTCCTACAACTCAATAATAAAAAACCAAATAACTTAATTTAAAAATGGGCAAAGGACTTGAAAGACATTTTTCCAAAGAAGATACACAAATGGCCAGCAAACATATGAAAAGATGCTCAACGTTACTAATTGTTAGAGGAATGCAAATCAAAACCACAATGCAATATCACCTCACCCCATTGGGATGGCTGTTATTTAAAAAAAGAATTGTTGATAAGGGTGAGGAGAGATTAGACCCTTGGTGCATTGTTGGGGGGAATATAAAATGGTACAGCCACTATGCCAAACAGTATGCAGATTCCTCAAAAAATTACAAATAAAATTACCATATGACCCAGCAATGCCACTTCTGAGTATATACACAAAAGAATTGAAAATAGAATCTCCAAGAGATATTTGCATACCCATGTTCATGGCAGCATTATTCACAATAGCCAAGAGGTGGAAGCAACCTAAATGTCCATTGACAGATAAGTGAATAAAGAAAATGTGATGTGATGTGGATGTGTGTATGTGTGTGTATAGACACACGATGAAATATTATACAGCTCTAAAAAGGAAGAACATTCTGTCACATGCTACAACATGTATGAACCTTGAGAACGTGATGCTAAGTGAAATAATTGTTACAAAAAGCCAAACACTGTATAATTTCACTTATTTGAGGAATCTAAAGTAATCACACTCATAGAAACAGAAAGTAGAATGATGGTTGCCAGGGGCTGATGGGAGAGAGGTATGGGGAGTTATTGTTCAATTAGTACAGAGTTTAAGTTTTGCAAGATGAAAAGTCCAAAAATCTGTTGCACAACAACAGGAATATAGTTACTATTGAATTCTATACTTAAAAGTGGTTAAGATGATACATTTTATAGTATGTGTTTTTTACTAGGATTAAAAAATAGATAAAAGGTGGCAGCGCCTCTGGCAGGTGAGTTCTGTAGAGTTCTAGTCATAGTTCCTGCAGGCCAAGCCTCCAGGACTCTCCTCTAGCTTAAGATATTAATTCCTTCTATTAAATGTCTGTTTCAAATAGCTGGGGTGATCCTTGTTCCCAGCACCTGGCCTCTGACTGATATACTCCTGCTTCTTCCAGCAAACCTCCCTACTTGTCAATCTCTGCCTGACTGGTGCTTTTTGGGGTCATTTATGTTTCCTTGATGTTTATCTGTTTTATTAGAATAGTGATACTGAATGTAATGATGATACAAGGCCGTTAAGCATACACACGAACAGGTGACTCCGTGCAACCGAGGCACAGCATGCTACTCAGAGCTTAAGTGCTACTTGCAGATACACAAGTTGGAATCCTGACACCCCAGCTTTTTTGCTTTAGGACCTTAGGCAAGACACTTGTTTTTGCTAAGCCTCAGTTTCCTCATCTGTAAAACTGGGATAATGCTAGTACCTTGCTCACCGTGTTGTTGTGAGAATTAAGCAGGATAACGCGGCTGGCAGCAAGCCTTCAATGACTGTGAGTGATTTTGAATGAATGAGGACACATCAACCGCTTGGTCTCAATGTGTTCAGACTCCTCAGCCTCTTTATCTAAATCCAAGCTTGGATGCTTTTCTACCTAGAGCCAGATTCTCTGCTCCCAGAATTTAAATATGTCTCACATTAATGGGAGACACAGAGAGATGGGAAGCTGGGGAGCCAGAGGCCTCAATGTTAGAAGTCAATGTTCATCAAAGGGCCCCTGGAGTCCTCGAAAAAGGAGAATGCAGAGGTGGGTGGGTTTTCAGTAGACCTGAATGTATGTGTAGGGGGTGAGAGGTAGGGAGATGCTCCTCCAAAGCCAGCAAGGGCGAAACATGGAGGCAGCCCCAGCCCACCTGCCTGCAGCCTCCCTCTTTTTGGAGGCCAAACCCAGAGAGAATGAGAGCCAGAACCAGGCTGCCCTCCACAGTTGGCACACAGGGTTCCTCTTTTAGCCAATGATGAGAAGGTCCTCTCCAGCCTAATTAACTGCAGACTTGTAACTTCTAACTCAGACAGGAATGAGGCCAGACACAGACTGAGCAAGAACAAAGCCCCCACGACTGTGTCTATAGGGCTGGGCTTCAGAACGAATCTTTAGAAGATCTCCGTCATACTGTTGGTTGGGGTCGCAGAATTGAGGTATAGAGAGGACCTACACATGGGGTAATCAACCCACGGGGGAACTGTGAACATGGACCCCTTCCCAGATGATACTCCAACATACATGATTTTGGAAAGGGCTCCCCAAAAGGGGCTGAGGGAGATCAGAAGAGCAGATAACTTGGCCATGGATGGCTGATGGGTTGAGGGCCAGGCTAAGTGACCTGGCCTTCATTCAGGGGATACTAAAATGACTGACTTGTAGGTGTCAGCCTTGTGCTAAGCCATTGACACAATTGTTTCATCAAACTGTGTAACAACAGGGCCATGATTGCTGCACCCAGAACCACCTCAGCACTGAAGCCCCATGCCCCAGCTGCAGAGAGTATTGGGAGAGGAAAACGCTGAGCTGAGACCCCTTCTGCAGAAGACAGCCAGCTGCCTCCCCAGGCAAGCCAGCCTCAAATGATGCTAGGATGTGAGGGTCCCGGGAGGCCTCGTGCCCCAGCCCCTTTGAGGCAGCTCTGTAGGACCAACCCAGCTCCAGAGCTCCCCATGGGGTCGCGGGGACCTTTTTGTGACTTCATCAAGCCCTATGTACTTTTCCCTATGCCCCGTCCTGCCTCCAGGTGAGGCGCTGGCAATGAAGCACTCCTCAGTGAGCATGGGAATATTCTCTACTTTATGATCGCCAGATTTAGCAAATAAAAATACAGGACACCCAGTTACATTTGAATTTCCTTTAAACAATGAATTTTTTTTTAGTATAACTATGTCCCAAATATTGCATGGGACATACTTATACTAAAAAAAAAAATCACCCGTTGTTTATCTGAAATTCAAATTGTACTGGGTGTCCTATATTTTCATTGGCAACTCTGCTCCATCTCAGTCTGTGCTTTGGGGAACCTGACCTGTAACAAACCCCACCAAGTGGGCACTATCATTGCCCTCATTTTAGAAACAGAACACTGAGCCTCGAATTCTGGTCCTATGAGTGACCCTGGTTATTAAGGCAGGAGTGGAACAACAGCAGTGGATTTGGGAGCTGGATCAACTGGATTGGGGTGGGGGGTGCAGAAACTCCTCAACTATTTTCACAGCCCCACCACGAACTGGGCCTACAGCTCTGGAGGAAAGGACTCCAGTACGGGTTTTCCAGCCAGCCTTCCCTGGGCAGGGCTGAACAACCCCCTGGAAGAACATTTTAATCAGCCGCCTTGTCTGTGCCTCTCTTGGCCTTTGCTTTCATTGTCAGAGTCTCTGTCAATAGCTGGAAATCCAGGCAGCAGCACAAGTAGACATTTCGCTCCTTCCCAAGCAGAAATCTCACAAAGGGCAGGGCTCCCCTCTTTACAAGGAAAACAAACAGGTCTTCAGGCTCCCAGGGGCTGGGGGTGGGCTGGGGCAGAGGGAGGCTTGGGGGGAGGGGGAGGGGGCAGCCAGCTGGCTCAGCCTGGCCCAGGCTCCCACCCTCACTGGCTTTCCACTTCCATCTGCCTTTCCCCCACGCAGATCCAGACTGCGGGGGGAACCTGGGCGGGCTCCCCTCTCCTCTGGAGAGTGCAGCTGGCTAAAGCCTCAGTATTGCTCAGCCAGCCCTAGCAATTCCACTCCATCCCTCCCTGGGAACCAGGGTGACCTCTAAGCAAATTGGGTTCTGCCACTCCTCTGCTCAGAATCATTCTATAGCACCCTGCAGACATAGACTGTGCCCTTCCACGCTTCAGGCCTTTGCCCGTGCTGCTCCCTCTACCTGCAATGTCCTTTCTTCTCTATTTGAACCCATCCATTCTTCAAGATCCTTTTTTCTTCTGTGAAACCTTTGCTGTACCCCCTTAGTCAGAATGAGTCACCTCCCTCTCTGGGCTAGCATGGTATCTTTACTTGTGTCTGATGCCCTCATCCCAGGCTGTCCTGCTCCATGTTTAGCTGGGTACGTGTGGTCTCTCCCCGAGGCTGTGAGCATTCATCTGACCTTCGTGCAGCATTTTCCAGTTCGTGAGGTGGTTTCACATCTCTGCTCCCTTATAGCTCTCTTGGATAGACACCATTGTCCCCATTTTAAAGATGATGCAATAGAGACCTGAATGGTTTCCTGATGTACTCATCATCAGGTAGCTAATAACTGCAGAACAGGACTTGATTGCGTAGATCTTCGAGTCAAAGGCCAGTGCTGTTTCCAGGAAAGGCTGGCATTCTGACCTTACATGCAAACACCACCTAGCTCAATGGCTAGACACACAATATTTCAATCGTGCTGAGAAGAACCCCTTCCCCTGCTCTCCCCACCAACCCTCCTGAGGCCCCAGCTCCTGGCTGGGTATGAGGATGCTGGGGCACGAGTTCGACTTCCGGCTCTGCCTGCTTCCTCTTTAACTGGAATGCTGGGGCCGGGTGACTGGGAGGTCAGCTTCTGGGGAGTGCAATAGGAAGCTACCATCATTGTGCCATTGACGGTAAGGCCAAGAGGAACTGGGATTGGGGCCCATGCACTCCGGAGAAAGGGAGTTGTACCAGGTGCTTTCCGCCTCTGTGTGGCCCCAGCATCAGCAGCCTACCTGGCAAAGAAGCAAGCCTGGAATCTCCCATTTCCCATGGGCCACTGTCAGGGCTGCCCCAAGTACAGGGCTTCAGTAAGGGCTTCCACCCTAGACCTTTAAAGTAGACACCAATCTCATCAGGGCATCGTGATGGCTCTACTGTCCAACCAGATCCCAAATCCCACCTCTTGTCACCCACTCTGCTGCTACCAGCAGGTCCCAGCCACCATATTGCCTCTGCTGGCAGACTCTTGCAGCCCCTAACAAGCCTCTGTGTTTCCACCCTTCCACCCCTCCGTGTAGTCGGCGCTCAACCGAGGAGTCAGTATGATGATGTCAGTCCTCTGCTCCAAACCCTGCCCTGGCTTCCCATTTCTAGCCAAGAAAAGCCCAAGTCCTTCAGTGGCCTGGTGGGCCATGGACAGATCATGGAGAGGATCTGTCCCCATTGTCCTCTGCCCCTCTGCCTTGCTCACTCCACTCACCCCCTCCTCTGTGCCAGATTCAGCCCTGCCTCTGGCCTTCACACTAGTTGATCCTTCTGCCTGCAAGGTTTTCTTGGCTAACTTTCTCTCCCTCTTCCTTCACATCCTGCTAAGAACCTCACCTTTTTAACATGGCCTACCATGCTGGAGTCAGTCCAGTTCCACCCCCACCACTCCTGACCCTACTCTCTGCTCTACCTGTTGTTTCTTTGGTAGCCGTTGCGCCTTTTAACAAGCCATGAAGCTTGCTTATGTTGATTGCTTACTGTCTGTCTCCTGCCCTGGAATGCCATCTCCATGAGGCAGCCAGGGACTCTGTCTTGTTCACTACTATAGCCCTAAAAGAGTGCCTTTGCCTGTGGTATGCACTCAATACATATTTGTGGGTGGAACTGAATCTATGAATGTGGATTGGGGTCCCCAACCCCTGGGCTGTGGACCCTGGGCTGTGGACCAGTATCTGGCCATGGCCTGTTAGGAACAGGGAGGCACAGCAGGAGATGAGCAAGCATTATTGCTTCAGCTCCACCTTCTGTCAGATCAGTGGCAGCATTAGATTCTCATAGAAGTGCGAACCCTATTGTGAACTGCATATTCGAGGGATCTAGGTTGTGTGCTGCTTATGAGAATCTAATGCCTGATGATCTGAGGTGGAACAGTTTCATTCCAAAACCATCCCCATCCTGTCCGTGGAGAAATTGTTGTCCATGAAACTGGTCCCTGGTGCTAAAAGTCGTGGAGATCGGTGATGTAGATAACAGTCCCTAAATCATTGAGCTGTATAATAATTAAATCAATCAATCAAGAACATGAAAGTTCTCATGATCAATGTGTTAAAATGAACATGACTCTTATCCCCAGTGAAAGGGGTTAAGGGTGCTCCCACCCTCTTCCTTCCTGTTGCTGGGGCCTGGGTCCCCATTCTGTGAGTGGGACCTCAGCTAACAGAGACCTGGCCTTCTCCCCTTCTAATCCCCTGCCTTTCCTGGAGAGTGTAGTGGGATGGGGAGGCTCATCTGACAGGGATTCCTAGAACAGCCTGTGTTTGTGTCATAGGAGGACATGATGGCCCCATGTGGGAAAGGGACGTGACTGAGGTCTGATGCCCAGTCTAGGTCCCTCTCACCATCCCTCTGGCAACTGCATATTTGGAATCCCAAAGCAAGAGTCAGTATCTAGCAAAGGACGCATTAAAAAAAAAAAAAAAAGAAAAAGAAAAAGAAAAAAAGAAAAAAACTGTTTGTGAAATGTTTTAAGATAGAAAGCCTTACATAGGCATTTTTCGTTTTTATTTGGTTATGCTTATATTAAATCATTTTTGTTGCAAAGAATAAAATAATATGAAATTTAAAATTCCTGGAAAATCTGAGGTATATGATTGGCTGTTTGCATTTTTCGTTTCAACAGATATTTATTGAGGACCCATTACACATAAGTCTTGGAGATGGGCAAGGACAAAACACAGTCTCTGCTTCCAAGAGTTCTTTGGCTGGGGTCCGGAGAGGATGGGAGGTGTTGTGTAAGAGAGGATGTTGCTGCTGTAGCAGTTGTCTCTTTGGTATTTATCCAAATGAGTTAAACACTTATATCCACGCAAAAACGTGCACAGGGACGTTTATAGCAGCTTTGTAATTGCCCAAACTTGAAAACAACCAAGATGCCCTTCAATGGGTAAATGAATAAACTAACTATAGTACATCCAGACAATGGAATATTATTCAGGGATAAAACAAAGATATGAGCTATTAAGCCACAAAATTATATGGAGAGACTTTAAATGCATATTACTAAGTGAAAGAAGCCAGCCTGAAAAGGAAAAGGCTGTATGATTCCAACTAGATGACATTCTGGGAAAGGCAAAACTATGGTGACAGGAAAAGGATCAGAGGCTGTCAAGGGTTAAAGGGGAGGGAGGGACGAATAGGTGGACTACTGGAGAGTTTCAGGACGGTGCAACTACTTTGTGTGACACTTTACACATTTGTCAAAATCTAAAGAATGTACAACATCAAGAGTGAACCCTAATGTAAACTGTGGACTTCACCTAATTATGTATCACTATTGACTCATCAATTATAGCAAATGTACTATGCTAATGCAAGATGTTAGTAACAGGGGAAACTGGGGGTGAAGTGAAAGGGTGTTGGGGAATTCTACTTTCTGCTTGATTTTTCTGTAAACCTAAAACTGATTTTTTAAAAGTCTATTTAAAAAAAAAAAAAGAGCATCATGAAGTGTAATCATGGAGAAATGCATAGGTATTATGGGAGCAATCTGGGGTAGGGATTGGGGAGGGCTTGGGAGTATGGGATTCAGTAACGAAGTCAAGACCCTTGTATGTAAAGTTAGACAGACAAAGTTTCAAATTCCACCTCTGCCACTTATCCACCATGTAGCCTTAGCCAAGTTACTTAACACCTCTTAAACCTCAGCTTACTCCTCTGTAAAATGGGGCTGATGAGGCCTGCCACCAAATTATTACGAGGTTTAAATAAAATGCAAATAAAGTACTTGGCACTGCCAGTGATGAGAGTCAGTGCTTGGTGAAAGACAGTTTCTCTTTATGCCACGGTGGGTGAGGAGGCTGGCTCAGGTGGCGTGCAGGAGGAGAAAGCATGCTAGCCTGAGAAGCAATGTGGGCGGAGCCCTGGAGGTTCAAGGAAGAGCAGATGCAGGGGGTTTGGCTCAGCCAAGAAGGGCATGTGGAGGGTGGAGGCTGTGGCTGCAGAAGCAAAAGAGATAGGTAGGGTGCTGTGGCCTTGTGTGCCATGCTAGGGAGTTGGTGTTTCCTCTTGAGGATTAATGGAAGGCAGGATGACTGGCACTGGGTATAGCCATGATTGGCTTGGCAGTTTAGAACGTTCCCTCCAGCAGGCACAGAAAAAAATGATGGGAGAGAGTATGGGGGAGGGGGGAAGCAGGAAAGGAATGACAGCAGCAATCCAGGGACAATTTTTCTGGGGCCAGAGTAGTGGGAAAAGTTGGACTGTGGGGTCTGGGAGTTCGGGATGTGGCTTGGGAAAGCAGCTTAGCTGAAGTCACCCGCTGGCTAGCTGTGTGACTGTAGGTAAGTCATTTAACCTCTTAGAGTCTCAATTAGTTCTTCTTTAAGAATGTCTGTCTTCTAGAAAGATCCTGAAGTTGAAATAAGATAGTAAGAATGAAAGAAGTTCTGGGGGCGGGAGAGACAGGAACTATATACTGAAGTCTCCGACTATGGGAGGTGGAAGATGAAAACGGCACAGTCTAAAACTGCAGCATTCAGAGCAAGGCCTGTGGGGCTGACGGTGCTGGGTTTGAATACTGGCCCCGCTGCTTACCAGCGTGAAATCTTGGTCTTACCACTTAATTTATCTGAGCCTCCTTTGTAGCATCTGCAAAATAAGGATACTAATACCTACCACACAAGGTTCTGTGGTGGGGTCACATGAGACAATTGCCAAGGGCCCAGAACATAGTGAGGGTTTCAAAGATGAGAACAGTCATTACTATCATCATTATTATTATCATCCTTGGAGGAATATAATCAAGAATATTTTTTCTTTTATTGTGATCTGTGTTATCAACATGATGTATGTATCGTGAGTGTCTTGAAAATAAAAAAACTTAATTTATCAAAAGAATAAGAAGACAAGCCACAGACTGAGAGAAAATATTTGCAAAACACATTATCTGATAAAGGACTGTTAACCAAAATATACAAAGAACTCTTAAAACTTAACAATTGGAAAACAAATGACCTGATTTCAAAATGAGCCAAAGATCTGAACAGAGACGTCACCAAAGAAGGTATATAGATGGCAAATAAGCACATGAAATGATGCTCAACATCATATGTCATTAGAAGATTCCAAATTAAAACAGTGATGAGGTACCGGTCCACTCTTATTAGAAGGGCCAAAATCCAAAACCCTGATACCACCAAATCCTGGTGAGGATGCAGAGTATGTGTGCACTCTCATGCACTGATGGTGGGAATGCAAAATGGGACGGCCACTTTGGAAGACAGTTTCAGACAAAACCAGAAGTACTTTTATCATATGACCCAGCAATCTCACTCCTTGGTATTTACTGAAAGGAGTTGAAAACGTAAGTCCACACAAAAATCTGCACATGGATGTTTATAGCAGTGTTTTTTTCATAATTGCCAAAACTTGGAAGCAACCAAGATGTCGTTCAGTAGGTGAATGAATAAACTTATATCCAGGGAATGGAACATCATTCAGTGATAAAAAGAAATGAGAAGCCAGGTGCAGTGGCTCACACCTATAATCCTAGCACTCTGAGAGGTCGAGGCAGGAAGATTGTTTGAGGCCAGGAGTTCAAGACCAGCCTGGGAAACATAGTGAGACCCTGTCTCTACAAAAATAAGTTTAAAAAGAAAAACAAATAAAAAAAAAAAAAATGAGACATCAAGCCATGAATAGGCATGGAAGAATCTTAATGCATTTTGTTAAGTGAAAGAAGCCAACCTGAAAAGGCTATAGACTAGGATTCCAGTGATGTGATATTTTGGAAAAGGCAAAACTATAGAGAGGGTAAAAAGATCAGTGGTTCTCAGAAATTAGGGGAGAAAGATGGGTGAATAGGTGGATCACAGAGGATTTATTTAATTTCAGAGAAAGGTCTCGCTCTGTTGTCCAGGCTGGAGTGCAATGATGAAATCATAGCTTACTGCAGCCTCAAATTCCTGGGCTCAAGTGATCTTCCTGCCTCAGCCTCTGAAATAGCTGGGACGACAGGTGTGCACCACCGCACCTGGCTATTTTTAAAAACTTTTTGTACAGATGAGGTCTTGCTATGCTGCCCAGGCTGAGCACAGAGGATTTTTAAGGCAGCGAAACTACTCTGTTGCTGAGACAGTGGATGTATGTCATTATACATTTACCAAAACCCATAGAATGTACAACAACAGTGAGCCTTAATGTAAACCATGGACTTTGGGTGACAACGACACATCAATGTAGGCTCATTGATTGTAACAAATGAGCTCTCTGGTGAGGGATGTTGTTAATGAGGAGGTTGTATAAATGTGGGGGCAAGGGGTGTATGTGAAATCTGTGTATTGTCCATTCAATTTTGCTGTGAACCCAAAACTGCTCTAAAAAATAAAGCCTATTAAAACACTTTTTTTTAATTAGCTCAGATTTGACACACAGAAAGAAACATATCCAGGAGACCAAGCACAGATGAAGCTCATGGATTCAGAATCTTGGAGAGGGGAAGGTCTTAGAGATTCTGTTTTCTCAGTCTCCAATCTGTGACCCTCACTTTTACCAAGATTCCCTCATGGGAACCGTCCCAGTTGGAGGGCTTTTTCAGTGGGGGCATGACTTTCTTGGAATCTCAGTGGGTCAGAAGTAAAGACCTTAAAGATCGCTGCCTACTCCCTTTGCAGTTCTGATGAGAATTAGGGTGTAGGGGACAGTGCCCCAGTCTCCCAGCTGTGAGCGGTACAACTGGCTTGAGTCTCTGAACTCTCAGGGCAGAGGTCTCTCCTGTGACCTCCTCCCTTGTTGGAAACGGCTTCGCCATCCCCCCAAGGTGGCCTGTGAGGGTTGGACCTGGGAGAACCAGGATGGCCAAGGTGTGCGGTGCCAGGCCCAGATAGAAGGGTAGTGGGGGATAATAAAGGTCCCCTGAACTCCAGGCCCAAGCCCAACAATCATCCTGCACTCTCTAACCCTCCCCCTTCCAGGCTGATCCTCCTGGGTCCTGACCTCTCATCGCCTGGTGCCCTTGGCCTTGCTCCATGTTTCTCTAAGGAGAGAATGGGGAGAGGCCTCATGGTCTAAGAGGCTGAGGGCCAGGCCTTGGAGCAGGAGAAAGCTGGGTCTGGACTTTTCCATTCCAAGCCCCACTCCTCTGCTCTCAGCTCAGCTGCCTAGTTGCCCCCCTCAGGCAGGAAGGGATGGTGGACAAACAGCTTGCATGTGGCCTGTCACTAAGAGGGAGGTGGAGGCACTCCTCGGGGCTCCATCCATGGTTACACAGCGCCTGCTGCCCAGTCATCAGATGAAAAGCCAGCAACTGCTCCTGAGAGGACCTCATTGATTAAGTCTCTCCTTGTTATTAACAGCAGGAACTCTGGGCCCAGGGTGTAGCCTTGCAGAGCCCTGAGGGAAACAGGGTGATGAAACAGAGACCTGTGGTCACAATCGACACATGTCCCTTGCTGGCTAAAGCCCACACTCCCTCCAAGGCCCACAGGGCCCCGGGTGACCTCAGCAGCCTCCGCTGGTGCCCTGCGCTGGGCTCCAGTCTCAGAGCTGCACCGCTCCTTCCCAAGTCTACTGCCCCACTGGCACCCAGCAACGGGCTTGAGCCGGCTCCCACTGACCTTTGATTGTCTGTGTTCAGTGACATCGTGCCACCATGAGAGTGTTTACACCATACAACGCCAAATGCTACCAACCTGCTGACCCCTCCTCTGCCCACCCTAGAGCCAATTACTAGAAATTTACTAGCAGGTCACTGTGCGTGCTGGTCTTTGCCAGACACACACTTCCTTCCCTCTTAAAAATATTATTAATTGTTTTTTTAGAGACAGGGTCTTCCTTTGCCGCCCAGGCTGGGATACAGTGGTGCAATCATGGCTCACTGAACCCTCAGTCACCTGGGCTCAAGCAATCCTGCCTCAGCCTCTTGAATAGCTAGGACCACTGGTGCGTGCCACCACACCCAGCTCATTTTTTAAATTTTTTTCTAGAGGTGGGGTCTTGCTATGTCACCCAGCCTGATCTCAAACTCCTGACCTCAAGCAATCCTCCTGCCTCAGCCTCCCAGAGTACTGGGATTACAGAGGTGAGCCACCACACCCGGCCACTTCCCTCCCTTTTTATACCTCAGTTCAGGTGGGGCTTCCTTAGAGAGGCCCTCTCTGCTCCCCCAGGCCTGCTCACACGTGCTGTTACAGAACTAGGTCTCTCCTCTCTCCTCAGAGCTGAGTAGCGTGTGGGGCACGTAGCAGGGACTCTGTAAGGCTGTGGGGAGGTGCATGGGACAGGCTAAGGCATGACAGTTGCGAGAAGGGAAGGAGCGGCAGACACCCTTCTCCGGGGACCTGCAGTGTAGCTCTCTCTCCGTCTGCTCCAGTTAAGAATGATGTCTTCTTCCTGCATCCCTCCTCCCTGGAACAGATGATTTTCATTTTCTGCCTTGATAGCTTCAAATCGCTGCCTGTCTCTGGGAGGACTCAGGCACTTATCCTTCCTCTTTAGCAGGGGGAGGATCTCTCTGGACCTCTAAGCCTGGCTTTCTGTTTTCAGCAAAGGCCTTGGAAGTTGCAACCTCTGCAAGGCTCCCCTGCCTTTCCAAGCCCTCTCCTTCTCTAGCACCATCTTTCCCTTCCTCCCTGTGGGCCTTCACACTGCCCTCAGATTCCTCTTCCCTCCCATTTACAAACCTTGCTTCCAGGCGCAGACCTGCAGTTGGTCATTTACAGCTTAGTGAGAATTAGTGGTGAGGCAGCCAGAAGCAACGGCTTCCTTTCACTTCTCATCTTTCAGGGCTCAGCTCAAACCTCCTTAAAGAAGTCTTCTTGGAACAATTTAATCTTTACTTGGGATCATAGACCTTGTTAATTTCTTTCACAGCCCTGACCACAGGTTGTGATATGTATTCATCTATCTTCCTCTAGCTTGTCTATTTACTGGAATGTTGGCTTTAGAAGGCCAGGGAACATGTTTGTCTTCCCCACTCTTACACCCTTGGGGCCTGGCCAATTGATGTTGAAGGGGCGTTTCTTGGCTGCACAAATGATTGCTCATCCATGTGCAAATCTGTGCTCTGCCCTGCCCAGTTGTGTCACTGGAGACAGCTCCCTTGCTCTGTGGTCTCAGCATTCTCATCAGCAGATGGGTATAACGGTACCCGCCTCTCTGGATTTCAAGCCTGTTGTAAGGATCAAATGTGATGCCAGGTGGGAGATGTGGACCCCAGCCATGTGTGTTGGGGGCTAGGGCTTATTAGTCCCAGTGGCTGTGCAAATGGCATCTGCCCTCCTTGTCTCCCTGCTGTGTGCCGTGAAGGGGTTCCAGGAACTCCAGGTGGCAGCAAAGAGGTGAAGAGAATAATAATTGATGAATGAAAATAATGATAACCAAGTAAATAATAATAATAATAAAAGTAATAATAACTGACTTTATCAGGTGCTATTCTCAGCTCTGCACAGGAATTAACTCATTTAACTTTAGAACAGCCTGGTGAGGTAGGTCCTCTCATGGTTTCTATTTTATAGGTGAGAAAACTGAGGCCAGAGAGATTGAGTAACTCATCCCAGAAGTGGAGGTGGGATCAAGTTTTACCTTTTGATGGGACTTTCCCTCAAATCCCTTCAAAATGCTAACTTTCCCCGTTTCGTTTCATGACTGTTTATGGATTGCTAAAACCAAGAGTTCATCTCTGAGTGTGACTTTACCCCTTTGGCAGGCCCTGGAGGTCCAGCAGTGAGTGGGACTGATCCCTGCCCCCAGGGAACCCATTAATGGGGTGCAAGTGTGTGTGTGTGTGTGTGTGTGTGTGTGTGTGTGTGTTATTCTCAGCTGCCCAGTCAGCCAGGAAACTCCCTGAGGACACAAGGAGGACTGTTCCTTCTCTGCTGTGTTACTCTAGGACAGAATGAACTCTTACAGTCCTAGAACTCCAGAAAATCAGCACCAGAGTCAGCTACTCATCAGCAAAGTTACTGATCCCTTGCTTGGTACTGGGTTTGGTGCTTCATGCCAGGAACACAGTGGGAGCAAAGCCAAGCCCCCATCCTCGAGGGACATCCATATGTGGGGATGGGACTGGGACTCCGTAGGTCAATTCTTAGGTCAACTGAGTCCAGAGAGAGTAGGAGCCCTCCAGGGTCAGGAATCAGGTCAGTGACAGAGCCAGGACTAGAACCCAGGGCTCCTCCCTCCTAGGACTGCCCCTTCCAACTCTACCACCTGCCTCTGGATCCTGTGGGAAGCCGGCTCTCCTTCCTCCAGGATGCAGGTTGCAGCCTGGAGCAGCGGCTGACCCAGATCCCACACTGTTAGCCCAGGGCCTATTGGGGCCTGCATGGGAAAGGTGAGAATGAACCCACCACCCTCCCCTCTACCTGGCCCTTAGCTGCCTTCCTTTATCACCTTGTTAAAGGCTTTTTCCTCTCCATTTGGAACCTGGAATTTCATTATTTCGCATGTGAAGCTTAGGGATAATAGGCTGCCACTTGAAGGCTGCTTTTCATCTTCAAAGCCCTCTGCAGACTTTTAATTAGTCCTCTCTGGCCTGCTCCAGTAAGTGTTCTTGGGCTAGGAAGGGGGAACCCAAGGGAGGCGGAGGGACTTCCCTCAGGTATGTGGGGCTGGCAAAGGCCTGAGGAGGAAAAAGAGGAGCCCTGGATTCTGGAAACTTCTCCTAACAGATACCTAGCTCACCTAGCTCCCAGACTCCTTTCCTGTTAGGACAGCTGAATAACCGAGGGCAGGGGCAGGTGGGAGCCCTCTTGTGGGAATGTGGCTCAAAGAACTTCATAACCAGACCCTAAGTTGCAATTCCATCCCCTGCTGATTGCACGGCCTTGGATGATAATTAACCTCTAAGCCTCTGTTTTCTTTTCCATGGAATGGAGGTAATAACAAAGCGCTCCTTGATGTTGAGGATTGAGCTAGGTAAGTATCTGGCACAGAGTGGTGCTCACTAGCAGTGAATGAATGGATGAATGAATGAGTGTGGCTAGTGGTGGGCTGGAGTGGGGAGGATTAGAAGTAGAGAGAGGCAAGGTGGGGACTGAGAGGAAAATAGGGACTCTCCTTCTTCCTTTGCCCCTCCTTATCCTTAGCCCGAAGGCCAGGGGTTTTGCCCACAAAGCAACCCCTATCAATGGTGTTGCATGGCTGGTCAACGAGGGATTGATGTCTGCCTTTGCAAGCCCTTGAAATCCCCTGAAAATGGTGATATGGTCTATTTTTAACAGTGGAGAACCCCGTCGATGAGTTGCCAGGTGAAAATATGTCCATCTGCTCAGCCTCCCCAGCTGGACCGCTGTGAGAGTCAAAACTAGACAGCGATGCCACAGCCCCAGCTTCAGGGTCTCTCAGACCTGGAAACAAATCTCTGCTGCTCCACTCACTTGGACAAACACTCAAGCTAAAGCAGGGAGATCCTCCCTGCCTCTCAGGATGATTGAGTTTGGTTCTGTGATGAGCTGTAATGTGTACCGAGCAGCTCACTGTTGAGCTCAGTGGTAGCCAAAGCCAACAATGTAGGAGCCTGGGACACCAAGCACGAGTTGCACCCTTGGGTCCATGGCCACATGAAATGGGGAGGGAGGTTGCCTCCCGTCAACTGGTCACCTACCCCGTCCTCTCCATAGACTGGCATGGGAGTTAAAAAGGAGGGCTGAGAAATGTGTTCAATGTTTCAAAGTCATTCCTGGCCAGGTGCAGTGGCTCACGCCTATAGTCCCAGCAATTTGGGAGGCCAAGATGGGAGGATCACTTGAAGTCAGGAATTCGAGACTAGCCTGGAGTTCAAGCCTAGCCTGGTCAACATAGTAAAACCCTGTCTCTACAAAAAAAAAAAACAAAAAAAAAAAACCCACAAAAATTAGCTGGGTGTCATGGCACGTACCTGTAATCCCAGCTACCAGCTCCTTGAGAGGCTGAGGCATGAGAATCTCTTGAACTCAGGAGGCAGAGGTTGCAGTGAGCTGAGATTGCAGCACTGCACTCCAGTCTGGGTGACAGAGTGAAACTCCATCTCAAAATCAATAAAGTATAAATAAATAAATAAATAAATGTCATTCCTTAACATTTTGGTACCTCTAAATTTCAGTAGCAGGGACCCCTTTGCCCCCGTCCTACTTGGGACTCCTATGCAGGTTATTTAATGACAGTTTCATCCTTCATGTCCTCTCTTCAAACCTGTCAAAAGCAGGAACTGAGTTTAGGGTGTGACTGGGTCCCCAGTGGCTGGCACACCACAGGTGCACAATTAATACTTGCTGTTGGTGGTGACAATGTAAGGGATGGGGTTTGGAACGTGGGAGGAATCAGAAGGACATCATCTCATGAGGAATCAGAAATACCAATCCTGCCTCCTGTCTGTGCCCAAAAGGTAGAAATATTGAGAGAGAGAGGATGGGAAAAACATCCACGAGAGAAGTGAGTACCACCTGGCTGGTGCTTCCACCATCTGCCCAGCCCTCTTGACTGGGACAGGGGGTGCAGAAGGGCTAACCAGATATGACCAGATCCCTGAGGCAGGGTGTATTTGCTGAAGGGTGGGAGGAGCTAGCTGGTTAAGGGATGGCGTGGGGAAGGGGGTGCTAGGGGAGTATTCTAGGGTAGAGCCCCAGGGTGGGCAACCCCAGAGCGGCACAAGGTAACCTCTGCCTGGGGGGATTCCTCCTTCCCTCAGCAGCCAGCATCTCTTGGGACCCTGCAGAGCAGGAGCCCGCAAGCCCAAGAGACTTGGGGCATCTCAACCCTGCTTCTCACAAGAAGTGTGATTTGGGCAAATTATCTAACCAGATATGGCTGGAAAAGGCTTGTCCCTCCCATGTGCAAAATCCCCACTGGCTCCCCAGTGCCTGTGCCAGGCGTCTGTGGTCTGTCAGCTGTGAGGATGGTTTCACGTGTAATCTATAGGTTCTTTCCACGCCTTTCCAAAACTTGGTGAATGCCTGGTACCTTCTTCTGTGACATGACTCTATGGTCAACCAGAAATGACACATCACATTCACTCATGCGCTCACTTGCTCACTACTCAAACTATATTGAGTTTTTCTATATTCCACAGTGCTGGCCACTGGAGGTTGGATGTGAGTCCCCACATGTCTCCCCTTGAGGGAGACAGATAAGCAAATGAACCATGACCACACAGAGTCATCAGAGCTCAGCAATGAGCCTGTATCTGTGGGTCAGCAACACTGCCTGGAGGAAGCATTAAGGTTTAAGCCCAGAGAGAAGAGAAGATACGAGGGGGTTGGAAGAGAAGATATGGAGGAGGTTGGGAATAGAAGCTTTCGTGTGGAGAGGGGCACATATGAAGGTCTGGAGAACCACAAGTACTTCAGCAAGGCCTAGCAGAGAGCTGAGGGACTAGGTGGTTAACGGCCTTGCATGCTGGGCTTTATTCTGAGGGTAATGGGGAGCCATGGAAGAGTCTGGAGCACCAGCGTGAAATGTTCAGAAAATTTTCTTTTTCCTTTTGGCTAGAATAATAATAGCTGAGCTAACACTGGTTTTTCTGTGGGAAAATACACAAATCATTGCTTAATAGAAGTGGTCTATTCAGAAGAAAAAGCCTGCTAAAAGATGGGATCCTGAGACAGAACCAAACAAAAGATGTGACGACATTGGTGACCTCAGGTCCACACCCTATCTCCTCACCCTACCACCCCAGCTTTGCCCCCGTTATTTCAGACAGACCTTCCTTCCAGCTGGGACACGTGTGGGTGTGGCTGTGCCTGTGACTTAGCTCTGTGGTCACCCTGCCTGTGTGTGCCACTGCCCCCGCCTCCCTGCTCCCCACCACTGCATCTCTCCAGAGCCCAGTTCTGCCACCCCCTCCAGTAAGCCTGCCCTGGTTCCCCCTGGCTGCTGAGAATATTTTGCTATTTCCACTTGGAAGAACTTTAGTAGGGTTTCTAAGGCAATGTGAATGCTCCGGTTGGGCTGTGTGGTGGACTAATCAGTGCTCAAACCTTAACCTGCATAACCAAACAGTAAGCAATTTGAGGGCAGGGGCTATGCCTCATTCCTTTTTGGAGACCTCAGTCATCCAGCCATCATCTGTGCCTGAGAAGCAGCAGGTCCCATATTAACATGTCTCTTCAGTGGAATCATGTTTAATTGTGTGCATCCTAAACTTGTCCAGGAATATTGTGAGCCTCCTCTTTGGAATAAGTGTAGAACCCCCCTAAATTTCTGCAGGGTCATTCTCTTTGGTGCCTGGTGACCCAGTCCTCTTTCTGAGCCTTCTGGACTTGCCAGAAGGCTCACTTGCTATCCCTTTCACTGGGCTCCCATAGATTTTGGTGCCTATCTCTATTGTGTTTCTTATTCTATTGGGTCAAAGGCATTTTTTAAAAAGTGTCCACTCTCTCCACCTCCCCACCCCCACACCCAGCCCAGTGTCTGATTTGCAGTAGGAGATCAATAAGTGTTTGTTGAATGAAAAAAAATGTACTAGTAAGAGTACAGGACCACTCCTTAGGCATATTAAATGGGAACACAATCACCAATTGAATTCGTTTCCTTCAAAAGAGCCATGTATCCTGGAAGCTCCATTCCAGACGTCCAGATGGCAAGGCCGGGGAGAGCTGGGAGTTATTCCTATTGAAACCGTTTCCTCCAGAAGGCCCAGAGTTCAAAAGGGAGGCATTTGCCACAAACAATTGGGCCAGTGTGAGACGATGTGGGTGGCACGCTTCCAAGGTCTTGGTGGGACTTTGAGCAGTTACCAATGCAAATAGGAGAGAAGACTTATCCCCGGGGGCAACTGTGGTCACCCAGAAATGGAGCCTTTGGCAACAAGGAGAAAAAACCAGATCAGCCACTGCACGGGGATTTTCTGAGGGCTGTGGAGTGGCCTCTGGACTTGGAGTCAGGAGGCCTAGGTTCTCAGCTGGGATCTGGGTTTTAGATCAAGGGTTAAGATGATCTAATGCCAACCTTATTTTCCAGAGGCATTTTTCTAAGCCAAGAATTAAATGCAGGGCACATCAAAGGAATTTTCCTGATTTGTGAATTGTTTCTGCCAACTCAAGCTTCAGAATAAAGATCCCTTTTCTCATTCTTTGATATTTATCTATTGAATATAGGACTATTCTGAAAACCTCTACGCCAGTGAAGCTTATCTCCCAGAGCTATCCCTGTGCATCCTACTGTCTGACCTCCCTGCCTTTGCTCACGCCCTTCCTCGTTTCAGAGAGTCATCTCCTGATATTGCAGCGTCATCCAGACTTCGTTCAATGTTAACTTTTCTTTGAAAGTTTTCTCTGATCACCACAATTTATAGTGATCCAAAGAGAGAGAGCGAGCCAATAAGCATGTAGAAGACATGGAGCACCTATTACTAGGTAGTATTGGCTCAGCCTTACAGTGTGCCAGGCATTGTGCTAAGCTCTCTACAAGTATGATCACACTCAGCTCTCAAAACAATCCTCAGAAGATCATTCTTATACAATTTAAAAAATTCCATTTGTGGGCTGGGTGTGGTAGTTCACACCTGTAATTCTAGCACTTTGAGAGACACAAGTGGGAGGATCACTTGAACCCAGGAGTTTGAGAACAGCCTGGGCAACATAAAGAGACTCCATCTCTACTAAAAAATTAAAAAAAAAAATTAGCTGGGCATGGTGGTGTGTGCCTACAGTCCCAGCTGCTCTGCAGGCTGAGGCAGGAGGATCGCTTGAGTCCAAGAGACAGAGGCTGCAGTGAGCTGTGATCATGGACTTTACCCTGGGTGACAGAGTGAAATCCTGTCTCAAAAAAAAAAAAAAAAAAAAAATCCCCATTTATGGTGGTCATTAGTGCTGTCATCCTATACTTCTGGGTCTCTTTCTTCTTAGTACAAAGTAGAATTTCACTTCCTGACCCCTTTGTGGTTGGTCAGGTGGAGCCATGTGAATAGTTCTGGCCAATGCCTTGTGAAATGAAGTAACACATTGCTCCAGATTGGATAACATTTCATGTTCCTTCCAGAATAGTGACAGGCCAGCAACGTTTGCAATAATGGCTACATCAGCCTGCTTTTTGCTAAGTGAGTAGAATAAGCAGAAACTCCTACTAATCCATGATGAACATGTAGCATGAGCAAGAAATACATTTTGATTGTTTTATGCCACTAAGATTTTTGGACTTGCTTGTTACTGTTGCATAATCCAGTCTATGCTGACTGATACCCAATTTTACAGATAGAGAAATCAAGCTTGCATGGGGAGGCATGGATGACCTTGGCGAAGAGGAAGCTTGAGCCCTTATTGTGCCCAGCGCCCTGACTGGCTGGCTGACTGTGAAAGGCCTTGAGAGCCTGAAATGACAGAACTTGATGCTGTTACCCCTAAAGCACAAGGGAGAATTTAAAACAAGGAGCAACACAGCCATCCTTGGGCTTTCAGAAGGATCGCTCTGGCAGCTGCTTCTGGCTGAGAGGTCACTCTCTATTCGTCCATCTGTAAAGATCAGCCCTGAACCCAGTTGAAAGCCAAACTCCCAGCATACACAGAGACCCTCAGGGCAGGTCTGCCATGTGCTTACAATTCCCCAGCACCTAGAGCGGCCCATCCGTGCCTCCACACAATGGGCAAGGCTGGTTGGAAGAGGGAGCTCCCAGGAGGGCTTCTCCCCATCAAGGCAGGCGTACTGGCTCCGTTGTCTTTTTAAATGACCATAAAACAGCAAGGAAATGAATGCCAACTAACAAGGTTAAAGGATCCTTAAAAAACAAATGATGCCATTTTTCCCCCAACTCGCTGCTGAGTAAAAATTTGTCACTTCAGTAAGCATTTTATTGGTAATTACAGAGTTACTTTATTTGCATATTACAGAGCTGCTAGCGGTCCTAGTGAAAATGCTTAATGTCGCTGAGCATCTTGGAAGGAATTACTCAACCCAGGGAGGGAGAATTCAGTAATTATTTCCTTAAAACTAGAATTTGCTAACAACTTTGCAGTAGATCACTTTGTGGTCCCCAATACAGCAATTAAATAATAAGCAATTAAGTGCCAAAGTGACTCAGGCATAGGGCCTATCCCCAAATAGGGCCTCTGCTTTATTTCCTTTGAAAGGGGAATAAAGCTACAGTTAACCCTTTTGACTCCTGAACCACCAGGGAACACCGATTCCTCTTAGAGCCAATTAGAGAGGGCTGGTGCTAAATGTCATCTCCTCATCTTCAGAGCAGGATCTGGCAACCCAAAGAGAGACCTGGGGCCCATCCTGCAGCGAGGAAAGGAGGCTAGCTCTCCCCTCCAGCAGCAGGGATGGCAGGCACAGAGGTCAGGTAAGAGAATTCTGGCATCAAACTGGCTGGGCTTGTCAGCTGGGTCCGGCTTATTATCCAGGTGTCTTGGAAAGGTTACTCAGCCTCTCTAGGTCTCAGTTTTCTCACCAGTAAAGAGGGGTTCATCATGTGATCAACTGCACCTGGTGGCTGTGATGATTAAATAACGTGACACATGGAAGGTAGAACTTTGAACACAGGAAATGCTCAGCAAGTGTGAGTTACAGTGTCTCACCCAGAACCCACCACGGCACTGACAAGGAAAGCCCAGGCCCCTGCCAACTAGGAGAAGGGAAGACATTTGCATGTAACTCCTCTGCCTGCACTGGGGAGGTGTGACAGTAGGAGGGAAGGAGTGGCACTTACCACTTGGGGTTTGTTCTGCCCAGGATCAAATCCTGGTTCCACAAGCACACACCCAGAGGCAGTGTGACTTTGGGCCACTTATACACTCTCTGAGAGCACCAGTTTCTCACCTGTAAGACAAGAAGTGTGATACCCATCTGAGTGCCAGGGTCTCCAGGTGACCTGTATTTAAGCACATGCTTTAGTTGCTTAGCTTCCTGCCAGGCAGATTTACAAATATATATATATATATATATATATATAAAGTGTACATGAATATGTCCTTTAAAAAGATCATTACAATTTCAGACTTGTTCTGTCTTAATTTCTGATTGATACTTCATCAGCAATGGCTTGGAACACTGGCTTTTTGTCTCTCCCTCTGTTAAGTATTTAACCATCTGAAAACAAACATTGGAGAAGATGGAACCTCCAGGGGCCCCTGATCCTTCTGTAATCCTTGATCCTTCTGTGGTAGGGCTGAGTCCACTCTCTGTTTTATCTTTCTGCGAGATCTGCTCCAGTGTGCTATTCTATTTAATACTGTAAAATGCTATTTCACGGAGGAGAGAGTACAGAAAGGTATCTTTTACAAGATTTGCTTTCCCACCTCCATGGCCAGCCTGACCCCTGCCTCCAGGTGGGTTTGTGAGGAATACGTAGTGGCCCTCTGAGAAGGAATATCCAGTGAGATAGAAGAGGTCCGGTCCTCAGTACAGGACTTGGCATCGAGCTCCGTAACGGCTGGTCCCCATGAGCAGCTTGACCTTGCCTGGTATTATACCTAGGAAGTTTTTCTCTGTAGCTAAAGGCATTGGTCCAGAGTCATATTTCTTCCCAGCCTCGATGCTGATCTCACTGTTATCGATCATTCACATTTTGGCATGGCCTTTTCTGGGACCATGCTTCAGAGACGTCTCGCGTCTCAGGGCCAGGAGAGGGGAAGAAGTGCACCAGGTTCCAGCCTCAGCGGATGTAAACACAGAGAGGGTGCTACCTTTGACACCCCTCCTGGGAACTTTAGCCCCTATTAGTTGCTGAGGGTGGAGTGGCCTGGGGTCTTGGGGCCACTGCCCTGTGTGTTAGCGTGGTAATTTTAAAGGTGGCCCTCTCTGACTAGTGTCCGGCCAATGGGGATCAGGCTGGCCTTTGTTGTTTGCCAACTTTAGAGGCCTCTGCAGGCAGCAGGCTGGATAGACAGCTCTGGAACTGGGCTGTTTCTGCTTTATGGATACTCCTCTCTTTGGTGAAATTCAGCCCTCCATGGCCATACAAAAGATGAATTCCACATTCACGTGGTGGCTCTGCCAGCTTCCAAAGTAAGCTCTTCGGGTCAGACTCTCACCAGACCAAATGATGCCTGGTCCCTGGGCCTCCCCCTGTGACTTGGCTTTTGGGGTACCGCTTGATCACTGGCTCCTGGACCCATTCTGGCTTATTAATGCCCCCCCCAAACATAGCACCAATCTTCATTTTGCCTGTACTAGCGCTTCAAATGGATTGGTGTGGAAGCCAGCTGGAACTGACTGGATGAGCTCATCGACCATTGCCCAGCCAGGAGTCTGCAAGGAGAGAGGATTGCTGATTAAAGCGGAACGTGTGTGGGAGGTAGGGAGGAGAGGCTTGGGAAGGACTGGGCTGGGTTCATCAGGGACTCCAAGGAGGCTGGCTTTCTGCTACAACAAGAGCATCCAGTGCATCCTAGAGGATCCGGCAGGAGCTTAGAGCAGGGGCTCTTGGGAAATGCAAAAAAAGGCCTGGACAATAAGTATAAACCAACATAGAAATGGCTCGGGGAGTGCTGGGTGCAATAGCTCTGTAATCCCAATACTCTGGGAAGGCCAAGGCTGGAGGATTGCTTAAAGCCAGGAGTTTGAGACCAGCCTGGGCCACAAAGTGAGATCCCATCTCAATCAATCAGTCAATCAATCAATCAGGTGTGGTGGCACATGCCTGTAGTCCCAGCTGCTTGGGAGGCTGAGGCAAGAGGATTACTTGAGTCCAGGAGGTTGAAGTTGCAGTGAGCTGTGATTGTGTCACTGCACTCCAGCCAGGGCAGCAGAGTAAGGCCCTGTCTCAACATAAAAAGAAATGTTCTTGTCTTTGTGGAAATAAAATAATGCAGAGCCCAGTCCTCCCCTTATGAGATGGCCATACACAACTCAGCAGCTGACACCTCTTTCCTACCCACCTGCCAATGCTAACTGCCCCTCAGCGAAGAGCACCTCTTCTTCAGGGCTGCCGATGTTTTGCAGCATGTGTTGTTGGCACATCCATTTGACAATTCTGGACTGCGACAGTCTCTCATTTCTGACTTAATCTCTCACTTACCTCTTCCACGGTCATTTAACTTTTCGCCTTCAGCGTTCAGTGAGTGGAGGCCTTGAGGGCTGGGACCAGGTTTCACAGCTTCTGGGGTCCCTCCAGGGCCTGTGCAGAGTGAGGGCCAATCAGTGTTTGCAGCTCTGGTTTGCTGTGGGCAGCAGGGGCTGGAGGCTGTAAAGCTGCTCACATGGAGGGAGGGAAAAGGCTCGGGGGCATGGAACACACATTTCCAGCCAGGAAATCTGGAACCCTCGGGATGGAACCCATCCTGGAATAGAAGACATATGGATTAAAAGTCTGACCTCAGATGGAAATTTCTCGTCCCCAGCCTGTGACTCTCTTTTCAGTGCCTAATGGAAGCCTCTACAACCTGGCTTGCTTCCACACAGTTTGTCCCAGCCCTGCAAACTCTGCCCAGCTGGCATTCAAGCACAAAGACAGTGGTGTGCTGGTAAATGTTTAACAACAGGCTCTCTGGGAGAAAAGACTGATTTGTTTCCTGATCGGTAGCATTTGTCAATTTTTCGTGGTACTCATCATCTCATCATGGCTGATCCTAAGCTACCCAAGTGAAGCCACTGAGCACAGAGTTGGGAAGAGATGCAGAGGAGCAGCTTTCTTGGACAGGTGGGAGCTGGCTCTAGCACATCACTGCCTAGCGACCTCCTAGTGCCACCCCCTTCTGATGTCCTCATAGTACTTATCCCTTTTACTGGCCTTCTGAAGCTGCGAGGGTCTCCTGGTTCTCCTTCTCGCCATCTGCCCTTTGCTTCTCCATGAATCACTCCACCACCTGCCCCGCAGAGCAGCATTCTCAGTCCTGACTACGTGTTTGGCTCCCATAGGGAGCTTTTAAAACTGCCCATATCGGCTAAATGCGGTGGCTCACGCCTGGAATTCCAGTACTTTGGGAGGCCAAGGTGGGAAGATCGCTTAAGCCCGGAGACCAACTGGAGTACCAAAACCCTGTCTTTATGAAAAATTTTTAAAAGCTGGGTGTGGTGATGTGTGCCTGTAGTCCCAGCCACTTGGGAGGCTGAGATGGAAGATGGCTAGAGCCTGGGAGTTTGAGGCTGCAGTGAACTAAGATAGAGCCACTGCACTCCAGCCTGGGCGACGGAGTGAGACTCTGCTTCTAAATAAATAAATAAAACTCCTGACTCCCAGGTCTTACCTCAGAGCAGTTAGATCAGGATCTCAGGATCTGGCATCAGGCAGCAGCAGTTTTTGAGGCATTCCAGGTGATTCCAATATGCAGCTAACTATGAGAACTGCTGATTTTATAAATACCAAAGCTGGTTCTTTCTTCCCATGCCAGTCAAATCAGATTCCCCTGGAATGGTCCTTGGTTCACTGTATGACTTCAGAGCTCTCCAGATGAAGCCATGTGTAGCCACCATAGAGGCTCACTATCTCTGAGGCCCCGGGCCCTGCCCTTTCCTAAGTGCTCACCATTCTCCCCAGGTGGCCTCATCTCCCTTAATGTCCTCCTATAATGTCTCCCATAATGTCCTCATCTCCCATAATGTGTAATGTCTTAGAGATTTGTCTTTTCAAGTCTCCATGTCCAGCCCTGATCTTTCTCCTGAATTCTTCCTGCCTTGCCATGTCCACCTGGGACACTCCAGATGCCTCAACTCAACACATTCACCACCTCTCAGTCTCTTGTTCATTCCCTGTCTTCTCCATGTACATCCTTGTCTCAAGGTAGGGCACCCTCCACTCCATGTGTCTCTTCCTTTCTCACCACTTGTCCTGGCTTGCCCTGGAGAAGTCTGGAGTTCATGGCTCTTTCCATTCCTGCTCCAGCTACCCCAACAGCTCTAGCCTGGGCTTTTTGGAAGTCATCTTCTGGACTCCAGCTCCCTGCACTACTAGTGACCTTGCTAAATCACTCCTCCGCACAACCATATGCCTTAGCTTCCCTTGGCCTGCAGGGAATACACACGTGGGACCCCACAGTGTCTCTCTTGCCTCCTGGCTTCATGTTGATCACATCCCAGCCTCACTGAACTGCTCAGTGCTCCCTTACAAGGCCCAGCACCATCCTGCCTATTCCCTTTGTTCCCATTGTCCGCTGGCCTTTCTCCCTTCTCCACCCATGGACACCCTTTTTATCCTGCAAATGCCCAGCTCAAGTGGCAGCTTGTATTAGTCTGTTTTCACGCTGCTGATAAAGACATACCGAGATTAGGTGATTTATAAAGAAAAAGAGGTTTCATGGACTCACAGTTCCACGTGGCTGGGGAGGCTTCACAATCATGGTGGAAGGTGACAGGCACATCTTACATGGCAGCAGGCAAGAGACAGAATAAGAGTCAAATGAAAGGGGTTTCCCGATATAAAACCGTAAGAACGCTTGTGGACTTATTCACTACCATGAGAACAGTATGGGGGAAACTGCCCCATGATTTAATTGTCTTCCACTAGGTCCTCCTGCAACACATGGGAATTACGGGAGCTACAATTCAAGATGAGATTTAGGTGCAGACATAGCCAAACCATATCACTTCTCTTCCGTGAAGACTCCTTGACCACATCCACAGAATTAATTATGCCCATCCTGGAGCCTTGCTCCTGTTGTGCACAGTCTACTATGGGTCCAATCCTCCTTGGATGATCTCAGTTAGCTCTCTATTTCTGTTTCTGCCTCTCTTCTCTATGCTCTGTGGAGATAGGGACCTTTTTTGATCATCTTCATAATCTCCCAGTGTCTAATTAATCTCCCAGTTAGCAGATAGGGGATGCCTGCTACATGTTGTGATAAGAGTGGATTTAATTCATTAATTTAATCAATTAATAATTGTTTATGTTTTCTTTTTTTTTTTTTAAGACAGGGTCTTACTCTGTCACCCAGGCTGGAGTGCAGTGGTGTGATCATAGCTCACTGCAGCCTCGACCACTCAGGCTCAAGTGATCCTCCCACCTTGGCCTTCCAAAGTGCTGGGATTATAGGTGTGAGCCACCATGCCCAGCCTAATGAATAAACTAATCAGCAGGTATGATGGGTTGAACTTTGTCCTCTAAACGTTCAAACATTGGAGCCCTAATCCCCAGTATCTCGGCATGTGACCTTTTTCAGATATAGTGTCTTTTCAGAGGTAATCAAGTTAAAATGAGGTCCTTAGAGTGAATCCTAAACGTATGTGCTGGTGCCCTTATAAAAAAGGAGAAAGGTGGACTTAGACACAGAGGGAGAACCTCATGTGAAGACAATGGCAGAGATTGAGATGATGCTTCTACAAGCCAACAAATGCCAAAGATTGCCCACAAACCCCCAGAAGTAAGGGCAGAGGCAAGAAACAGGTTCTCCTTCTCCCCCTCAGAAGGAACCAACCCTGCTGACATTTTGATCTCAGATTTCTGGTGGGGTCTGTAGTACCAATGTCCCCATTTTGTAGATGTGAAAACTGAGGCTCAGAGAGGTTTGGATGACGTTAGTAAATGGTAGAGCTGGATTTCAGCGTGGGCCAGCCTGGTGCCAAGGCCTGTGCTTCTGATCAGCATGTAAAGCTTGTCCCGTCTCCCTCCAAGGTCACTGAGCCCCATCAGGGTCCAGGCACTAAAGATACTGAGAGAAGCAAAATACAGCCCCTGTCTTCACTGAGTTGCCAGTTAAAAGGAAGACAGCCTCTGAGACCAGTGGCCACCATGTGAAGACTTCTGACCTCCAGAACTGTGAGAGAATACATTTCTGTTATTGAAGCAACTCAGTTTGCGGTACTTTGTTATGGCAACCCTAACAGATTCAGACAGCAGGTAACTAGTATGTCCTAGAACTTTGATTCCAAACTGAGTTCAAAATCATTTTTATTCTACAAATGTTTATCGCATACTTACTATTGGCAAGGCAACGTTGTGGGCCTGGGAGGCAGAGCAGTAAACAAAAGGGACAAGGCCCCTTCTGTCCTATGACTGCGTTTCCAGGGGGAAGACAGGCAATAAAAACACAAACGAGGACAGAGCTAATGATGACAGTTGCAAGGGGTCCTGAAACATGGCCCCTTCTTTCTCTTCTCTTTCTCTTATTTAGGTCATGAAAATTCAATGATAAATGTTCCATCTCTGAGTTTTGCTTGTGTGGGGTCCTTAAGAACAAAATGAGATACCTTTTTTTTTTTTTTTTTTTTTTGAAGCAGGGTTTTGCTCTGTCACACAGGCTGGAGTGCAGTGGCACGATCATGACTCACTGCAGCCTCTATCTCCCAGGCTTAAGCAATGCTCCTACCTTAGCCTCCAGAGTAGCTGGGACTACAGACACATGCCACTATGCTTGGCTAATTTTAATTTTTGTATTTTTTGTAGAGATGGGGTCTTAGTATGTTGCCTAAGCTGATCTCAAACTCCTGGCTTCAAGTGATCCTCCTGCTTCAGCCTCCCAAAGTGCTGGGATTATAGGCCTGAGCCACCGTGCCCAGACCAAACAGACATTTTTAGTAATCAAAGTGCCTTTTGTTTTCTTCTTCCCACTCCCCTGGTTAAAAAAAAAAAAGGCTAACAAAACAAACAAAACATTTTTTTTTCTTTTTCAGACAGGGTCTTGCTCTGTCACCCAGGCTAGAGTACAGTGGTGTGATCTTGGCTCACTGCAACCTCTACCTCCTGAGTTGAAGTGATTCTCCTACCTCGACCTCCCCAGTAGTTGGGCTTACAGATGCCAGCCACCATGCTCGGCTAATTTTTTGTATGTTTAGTAGAGACGGAGTTTCACCATGTTGGCCAGGCTGGTCTCAAACTCCTGACCTCAAGTGATCTGCTCGCCTCAGCCTCCCAAAGTGTTGGGCTTACAGGTGTAAGCCACCACACCCATCTTCTTTTTATTCTTTATTAAAAAAAAAAAAATCAAACTATTCACGAGGGGCCATGCTCTGCAGGATGGGTGATGAGGGTGACTGTCCCAGTGTCAGCATGTGGTTATGGGCTCGCTGTTTCATGTGGAAATGGACTAACAGGCCTGCAGAGCTCAGCCAACTTGGGAGTGGGCATGTCACTTTGGCTGACTGAAGTGCGAAGCCAAAATCTTCCTTCAGTGCCAGGGAGCCCTTCCCCAAGACAAGCTTTAACCATGGCCCAACTGCCTAAGGAGGCAGGGCAGGAGGGGTGTGAGCCTCTGGATAATTTCTTTTCTGGGTGAAGAATCACAAAGACTGTAATTTGAGAATCTATAGAATCGTAACACCTCATTTAGCCAGTGCCATTAGGGAGTGAGGAGTTCCACATAAGTGAGTTTTCCAGATAATTGAACTTCAGTCCCTTAAGAGCCAAAGCTTAAAAGAAATTAACCAGTTTGACAGAAGGCCTTCTAAAGTATGTTCTTCTTCTTTCAGACCCTGGGTACCCAGAAGAGGTTTGACCCCTTCCCAGCAACTATGATGGGACCCTCAACATCTGCGTCTGGGTTGGATGAGTCACAGTTGCTTCCAGGGTGGTGGTTCTCAGCCCACCTTAACTGCGTGTTCAAATCTTTTCAACAACTTAAAAAAAAAAAAAAGTCCGGATGCCCCTGCCAATCTTAGGTCATTTCGTTTAGAATCTCCAGAAGGCAGAACCAGGTAGAGGTGTTTATGAAAGCTTCCAAGATGATTCCAATGTGTAGACATATCTGAGAACTACTGCTCTAGGGTGCGTTGAGTTTCCCCCAGTAATAAAAAGTAACATCGTCTCAGCAACCATCATGCAAGTGACTGCTCCTGAGTCAGATCCTCGGCCGGTGGCCCACCTGCCTTGTCTTTGATTCCTGCCACTATCTGGTAGTTTTAGCCCTGCTTTTCAGATGGGAAAGCTGAGCTTCAGAGTGGCAGGAACTTGCCCACTTCACTTAGCTAGACAGCAGCAGAGTCAGGGTGTCCAGCCTCTTTCATCCCAATGTCCTCCTAGGTAGGACAGCCCTAGCTGGCTCTCTGTTTGGAGCATTCTTCCCCATCTTGCTTTGGTTTTTCTGTCCCCTTCTTCACTGCTGGCTTCCAGCAACACCTTCCCCTTATTGTCTACATACCTTTCTCTAATCCTGCCATTCTGGCATCGGCCCAGTCTGTTCCAGCGTCAATTTCTTCATCTGTGAAATGGAGATGGCACCACCAACTGCACAAGGCTTAAACAGGGCATGTAAAACACCTAGTCCAAGTGGAGGTGGTGGCTTGTCCTCCCAGATCAAATCCTCCTCCAAACCCATGAGGAACTCTCTCAGTCAACCCCACCTCCCCCTGCTGCCCCCTCTACCTCTGGTTTGAATCTGCTTGGCACTGGGAATCCAGGTCACTCAGCTTGCTGGGACTATGCACAAACTAAGAGTAAACAGGCTCCAAGTGGAGGCCTGAAAGATGGCCCTTTCTGTGGGAAATGCATGTGAGCCTAGTGCATCATTTTTAGCAATTTGTCTCCACTGCATAGGACCCATGAGATTGCTGTGTAAATAAATCAGCTCACTTCTCTGCCTTTTGTATGCTCCTTGGGGGATCCTGAGGCACTGGGCACGCTGACGGAGCTCCATCATTATTTGCTGGCTGTCTATTTTGGAGATCGCCCCTGGTTGGTCACCCCATGATGTATAAGGAGGATGCAGTCCCTTCTAAAGTCAGCTCCTGCTGCTGCTCTGTCCTTACCTCCCCCATCTCTTCCCTCTCTGGCCAATGGTGGCTTCTCCCAAGCCTCTGAACTTGTCCAGAACATCCTCTCCTTGATGCTTTTGTGCCAGCTTCCCCCACGCTCCCTCCTCTATAAGCCCTGCCCTGCTTCCTTTCAGCAAACACTTCTTAACAGCTTTTGTAGACAAGGAAGGTCACTGGACCAAGCTCTGAGAGGGAAAGAGAAGCCTTACCAGGACCCTATCCTCAAAGAGCTTCTACTAGGGTCCTGGTGTTTGGGTAAGGAGCCCAGTCTGTTCTATTATAGTATTATAGCATCAGTTTCTTCATCTGTGGGGATGGGACCACTCATCTTATGAGGCTTAAAGTAAACAGGATGTATAAAATACCTGGTCCAAGTGAGCACCCAGGATGTGGAGGCTCGATCTCCTAGAGGACCAGACCAAACCCTCCTTGAAACCCATGGAGATCTCTATCAAGTCAACCCTGCCTCCCCTTCTGGCCTCCTCTACCTCTGCTGTTAGGCTAAGACAGCTCCCATGAGAGTAATGAGGCTCAAATAAATGTCATTCCTCCCTGCCCAGCTCTTGGCAGGACAAGAAGTTTACATACTCCCTGGGTGGAGAGGTGGGGGTGGGTGCCGGAGCAGAGGAGGGACTGGAAGAAGCACTGAGTTCCAGCATTTCTGTAGTTAGGTCTTCAGGAGATGACTTCTTCACACCAGCCTCTGGTCCAAGCTGTCTGTGCCCTGGGCTCACCTGGACATACCTCTGTATGCCTTCGTCTGCTCTTCCCAGCCAGAGGCAGACTCCGTGAGAGCGAGCTCCCTCTTCCACCTCCAGTGGCTCCTGTAGGCCCAGCCCAAGAGCAGAGGGCCGTTGTGTTCCCCCACTGGAGTCTGATTCTGTTGCCCACGTTACCTCCAGCCTCTCTGAACACAGGCCTTGAGAGACCTGAGCATGTAAGGGCTTCCGAATGCAAACAAGGAGTGAAGTATTTCAAAACTTGGTATTTCACCAGAAATGGCCCTTCAGAGGGGCCCAAAATACACAGCCCAGTGTTTGCACTTTAAAGAGTGGGAGGCCCAGTCGAGGCTCCAGGCAGCCAGGTCTTCCCTGTGTCAACAAGGGGAAGGAAAGCAGCTTGGCCCTGTCTGGGGCATCCTGAGAAAGGGGTTTTCCGACTGCAGCTGGAGAAGAAGGCAGGGCAGGGCGGGGCTGCCAATCCCCGGGGCGCTTCCTGCAGACGGTGTGGAGACCCAGGGGCTTTCTTGTGAGCTCACAGAGGAACCTTTTGGGGAATTCCCCAATGATAGTAACAATAGTTCCTGGTTACTCCCTGTGATGTGCTAAGCTCTTTCCATGGTTTTTCCCATTCATCCTGATGAGGTCTGCAGTACCAATCTTCCCATTTTGTAGATTTGAAAACTGAGGCTCAGAGAGGTTTGGATGACATGTAGGTGAATGGCAGAACTGGATTTCAGCGCAGGCCAGCCTGGTGTCAAAGCCTGTGCTCCTGATTGGCATGTAAAGTTTGTCCCCTCTCCCTGCAAGGTCACTGAGCCCCAACAGGATCCAGGTGCTGAAGACACTGAGAGAAACAAAGTACAGCCGCTGTCTTCACTGAGCTGTCAGTTAAAAGGAGAACAGCCTCGGAGACTGGTGGCCACCATGTGAAAGTGACAGTGCTTTGTCAGAGGCTTTCTGCACAGTCGTGGGAGTGGGGAAAGGAAGAACTCGCCTCTTCAGGGGCCCTGTGGAAGAGGGGGCCAGCAAGCTCAATTTGGAGAGAAGAGCTGGCATTTTCCAGGTGGGCAGAAGGGACAGCACGTGTGGCCAGCCAGACCCTGCAAGCTGTGTTTGTTGTGATCACTGAGTGGGCCTGAGTGCTGCAAAGTGAACCACTCACTCTGCGGTCTAGGCGGGGCTGTGGAACTTGGAGGATTTTAAGGAGCATGGAGAATGAGCTAGGCACTCTCAAAGGCTCAGGGAGATGCGGAGGGGGCATGGAGCAGACACAGATTACCCTGTTCTGACCTCTCTTGGCACATCAGACGCCAAGAGGACCCCAGTGACAATTTCTGAAGACCTCATGACAGCAGTGTGGGTAATGATGACACAGTGGTGGTGTCTCAAATGCACCCAAAACTTATTTGTGTCACCATTTTTGACAGATCCATCCTTAGCACAGGCCCAAGATGCAGGCGCTTTCACCCCCATGGGACCCATGAGGAGAGTGGAGTGGTTCCACATCAGGAGAATAGGACGCTTTGCGGTGTGAGCCGAGGGAGGCCCTTTTGCTTCCCTCTATGGGGCTCAGTTTTTTCAGCAGAAAATGAAGTGGACAGGACGATCCCTGAATTCTGGCTTGAACAAAAGCTCCCATGTGGCACTGAAGGTGGAAGTGGTTCAGCTCAAGGAATCTGCCCTGTGGAGCATGAGGAGTTGAGACCAGCCTGGGCTAGGAGAAGGACACCAGCCCATGATCCAGGCTAAGCTCTGTCATGGGCAGGATGTATAACCAACACAAGTCATTTCACTGCTATAAAATAGAGATTATAATCCCTCTCCTCTTCACTTATGGGCTTACTGTGAACATCAAATGAAATAACAAGCACAGAAATGTTTCAATTGTAAGCTATGGTGTCAAGTTGAATCATCTTCTGGTTCATGAACCACAGGGACCATTTAACCCAATTTCCTCATATTCCAGAAGAGGAGACAGAAGTTCAGAGTGGCTGTGACTCGTCCAGTGCGTCCTCTGTGGCAGAACTGAGACCAGCTCCTAGATGCGATCTCTTCTCTTTAACCACCGCTGTGGCTGCTATGATTCAGAGACCTGACAATATTTTGTCACAGAAAAAAATTTAACCACCCCTCTGCCCTGCTGACCCTTGGCATGGAGTATCTCTCTGCCTTCAAAAGAAAAGAAGAAAAGAATTCCAAACCCCAAACCCCACTAACCATACAGCAGCTGCTTCTTAGGGAAAGCTGCCACCAGGAATGTAACGCGGCAGAAACCAATCTCACTGCCTGCCACCAAGCAAACGTGGCCTGTTCTGATGGCTCGGTGGCCAATGTCTTCCTGTCACCAAGCTCCTCCAAATCGTGGGAGAGATTGTTTTGACATTTGATTAGCCACAGAGTGTAACTTGTGAGTGCTTGAGCGAGCCGACTCCCAAGCAATCGCATCGCTGAGTGCTTTAGCCTGTTAGAGATACCACGTATCAGGGAAAGCGATGGTGGGCAGGGCTCCAAGAGGGAAGATAAGTGGGCTGTTGGGAGAAATTAATACGAAGAAAGGAAATGGCGAATGAAGTCAACGAAAACAGGGTCCTATGATATCCATGACTCATAAATTTCATTGATACCCGGAATGCGAGTTCCCTGCTCTCCCTTGAGTTAGTAAACTGCTTGTCCTCGGGGCGACCCTGCAGGAAGATTCATGTGCGGGAAGGAGGTGGGAGGAACAGGCTGGAAAGCCTACGTAACTTTTAGGTGGAGCTTGCACAAAATCCTCTCTCTCCTGCAGGGAAGAGCCTATGAAGATGGCCCTGAGAATAGATGAGTGCCTGCCTAGGGCATGATTCAAGGGGGAAGAGGTCACCAGAGGGAGACAGGAAGGTGATAATTGTGGGGGTGGGAATGGAGATTGGAGGTACCTAAGACAGAAGTCACCATTGAATCCTTATTTCTTAGCAAGGTTGTTCAGGCCACCGTACTCCAAACTATTCATTGCCAAGAGTCCCTTCATTATTTTTAACCACCATAAACCCACTATGTGAAAGACTGAGTCTGCCAAATGAATTAGGTTTTGCCCAGAGCTCAGACTTTGGAGTTCCATAAGCCTGCTGTGAGAACTAAGTCTAATCTATGGGGGGTTCTCAGTAGGATGTCTGACGTGTTGGAAATCACCTGGGGACCCCTCTGCTTTCTGCTGGGCTCAACTCAGGCTGGCAGCTGTTGATCCTGTGCTGTCACCTCCACCCCTCCTGCCGGTGCCTATGCCTCGGAAGCCATGATGGAAAGAGGGCAGCTCCAGGATGCAGGAAGGAGAGTGAAGTAGTGGGAAAGGCCTGGTCTGGGAAGCTGGGGAGGGGTGTGGTCCCAGAACATAAAGAGGGTAGGGGGAAGAGTAGGTGAGGTGTCATATCAGGGGACTTCCTGGAGCTGTGGATTTGCTAATGCTGCCCTCTCTTCACTCTGAGGTCCTGTTTGTGATATCAAGTGATCTCCCTATATTAGACTCTCATGTACAGAAAAGGCTATACCTTTGTAGCCAAGGAAAACCCATTTCAGTGGGCGAGAACCCACATCAGAGTCCGCAGGTGAGCACCCCTAGTAAGGCGAAATGAGGAACAGATTGGAAGATCCAAGAGATCTGGAAAATGGGGCCTTTTATGAACCTGAGAGGCAGGAACTGCCATTGCCCAAACCCAGCTCCAAACCCAACTCAGCAGGATGAGGCCTCACCATACTCCACCCCAAAGCCTGCAGTGGAAACCTCAGAACTGACCTTCCAGATTGACCAAGTTGGTAGTCTTAGCTCTAGATTGCAGCTGAGGAAACTGAGGTACCTAGAGGTCAAGTAATTTGTTCAGCATTACATGCTGGACTCTATGTCCAGCTTTGTCTGACTCCAAGCCAGGGCTTGTAATGCTGCACCATGTACTGTGTGGAGGTTTTCGTGTACTTCAGAGTTTCAATAGCTATCTTCTCAACTGTACTGTGAGCACTTAGAAGGCAGAAGCAAAGTTTTCTTTACTATTTGCATGGCTTCATTTTAACACATTTACTGAGGGCTCACTTCATGTCGGGCATTGCACGAGGTGGGAATAGCTATATGATATCATATTTGGAGCCTATGTTCAAGAATTTCAAGACGGTGACAGCAGAGCAGGAAACCAAGTGCAGGGCCTTTCTGAGAGCAGCTCCCGAAGCCAGTCCAGTCATCAGAAGAGCAGAGAGAAAAACACAAAACCAGACTCAACCGCAGTGTCCTCTGAGAACGGGGATAGCTGTAGGCACAGGGCTAAGGGAGCTCAGAGGAGAGCCCTAAGCCCAACAAGCACTTGCCTCGGTGGCAATACTACGCATTTGCAGCTTCTCAGCAGGTTGTGTGCTGAGGAAAGCACCTCAGTGCACGTAATCTCGCAGTGACGTAATGAGGCAGACATTATTTATATAACAAGAAAACAGCATAGATCCTATACTACCTACCAGATACTTCCCTCTTCCCTAAATGTTTGTAACTATTAACCACTTTGCTCTTAATCTTTTGATGTAGTTGCTTTGTTATCCCCATTTTACAGATAAAGAAGCTGAGGTTCAGAGATTAAGTGACTTGGCAAAGTCAAAGCTTCAACCTCAGATTAGTCTGTTTCTGGGTCTAGAATTTTTTCTACCAGAGCAGCACTTCCATGCAAGTAACCTCGGTAAATCAGCTTTAGAAAACAAATGATACGCAGACATTGTGTGAAGGCCTCTGGGGTCCCCTCCTTGCTGGGATGAGATAACAGGTCCACAAGGGGGCCAGGGGCAGCTGGCGCCCAGGGAGGGGTTGCACAGTGAGCCCCAGGGCCTGCAAGCTTAGAGAATCCTTTGTCTGAGGATCAGCATGGGTAGGGGTGGGGCTGGTTAAAACAAACGATTGCACCTTTCCTCCTTTTAAAGGTGAAAACATTGGGAAATGAAATTAGAATAAAATGAAGGGGAGAAAAGCATCCATTGTCCCGGTATCCAAACACTACCGCTGTTAATATGTTGAAATATTCCCTGCCAGTCCTGGGGGATGTGGGGAAAGTGTGCCTTCTTATATTTTGGGGGAAATGCGAAGTGGTATATAACCTTTATGGGAAGCAATCTGGCAACATCTATTAAAATAAAAAAAGTATATACTCTTCACCCAGCAATCTCACTCCTGGGAATCTAGCCCACAGAAATAAAAGCTCCATTAGGTAAAAATGTAAGTACAAAGATGTTTATCACAGCGTTATTTGAGTGGTGTTCATGCATGTGCATGCACACACAGGGAACACAATGAATGCCCACCCCAGAGAAAGGCTGAATAAATGAGGGTACATAAACCGCGGACTATTATATAGCCATTAAAAATAATGAATTAGCACTGTACTAGTTGACTGGGGGTAGGGAGGTACATTAGTCTCTTTTGTGTTGCTATGAAGGAGTACGCGAGACTGGTTAATTTACAAAGAAAACAGGTTTACCTTGGCTCACAGTTCTGCAGATTGTTCAGGAAGCATAGAGCTGGCATCTGATTCATGCAAGGACCTTCACAGAAGGAAGTTTATACTCATGGTGGAAGGTGAAAGGATATCACATGGTAAAAGAGGGAGCAAGAGAGAGGAGGAGGTGCCAGGCTCCTTTAAGCAACCAGATCTCATGTGAACTCGTAGAGTGAGAACTCACTCATCACCATGAGGACAGCACCAAGCCATTCATGAGGGATCTGCCTCCATGCCCCAGATACCTCCCACTAGGCCCTCTTACAACACTGGGGGCCACATTTCAACATGAGATTTGGATGGGACACACTTCCAAACCATGTGAAGAGGTGTGTTGAAACGGAAAAGATAGATGCAGGGTGTGTAACATGATTCATTTTTTATAAAACAATAACAAAAATGACCTGCCTTTGTGTTTGTATGCATATACATGTATGTTGACACAGGTCTGTATAGGATTATACAAATCTGCATATAAACATGGAAAGACACATAATAAACTGTTAACATGTGTTACCTGAGCAGGGATAGAAGGTATGGGGTGGGGTGTCACTTAACAGCATGGGACAGGAAAAGAGGAGAGGGAATTCTCAGAACAAAAAGGAAGAAAACAAAGACTACTTATTTCCAGTCTTTTTTCACTATATAATCTTCCTCTAGCCAACTCCCTAGCTATATAATCGGTGCTTCACATGCAGAGCAGTTTGGTGGTAAAAACAGGGTCACAATCACACAGTACAGTAAACATCTACATCTAACTCCAGGCCCTACCAGATCTCCAGCCCTGCTTTTTTTTTTTGACAGGTTCTCGCTCTAATGCTCAGGCTAGAGTGCAGTGGTGTGATATCGGTTCACTGCCACCTCAACCACCAGGGATCAAGTAATTCTCCTACCTCAGCCTCCCAAGTAGCTGGGATTACAGATGCACACCGCCACACCTGGCTAATTCTTTCGTATGTTTTGTAGAGATGAGGTTTTGCCATGTTGCCCAGGCTGGTCTTGAACTCCTGGGCTCAAGCAATCTGCTCACCTTGGCCTCCCAAAGTGCTCGGATTACAGGAGTGAGCCACTGTCCCTGTCTCCAGCCCTGTTTTTAAAATTCAGTCCACTACTCTGGGAGTCTGCTCATCCAGTGGTCAGGCACTGCTAGTCATTTTGTTCCTCTACTTCCAAAGCCTCCATTGCCTGCCAAACCAAACAAGGCTCCCTTGCACTGCCACTGCTGGACATAAGAGCACCATCTCCAGTTGTTCCCAAACATGAGGCGTGGCCTCTGAGGTCTTGGAAACCACTGGAGCTGTAGGAGCTCCACACATGGCTGCCTGATCTCCTCTCGGTCCCTCCTCCCCGGGCTGGTCAGGGTTTGGGGACTGCAAGCAACAGAAAACAAAATGGGCAAGTGCAACCAACAGCATAAAAAGGAACTTGGTGGGAGAATTTGAGGGAGGTCACAAGATGGAGAGAAGGATAAAAACTGAACTGTGAACTGACAGGAAGCGGTGGCTCCAGAGTCTCTCAGGAGCAGAAACTCTGTCCATCTCCCCAGCTGGTCATTCCTGGGGAACTGAACGAACTCCAACCCTACCTTCTCCCTTGCCTCTGCTCAAGATTCAGGGTCCCAAGAGAATGTGTCATTGGTTATGTGTGTACCCCCTGGCTGAAGAAGGGCAGTGGGTGGAAGGTTCCAGCAAAAGGAGCCTTTGGGGCCCCCCCATCCTTGCCAGTGAAACACAGACCTCCTGTGCTTTCTATAAATTGAGACTGCATGCTGTGAGGGGAGCACTTTACACAAAGGAAACTGGGGGCTGCTGGGGGAGGGGAAAAGTCTCCGTGGTCTCAAAAAAGCCAAATCTCTACTTCTCACACCCTCCCCATTCAGAGTCTAAGGAGATGGGCTGGGTTGACTTTTACTTCAGATTCTTTTGGTTGCAAGTGACAGAAACCAACTCAAGCAAGCATAATCAGAAAAGGGGGCTTTCTCTTAAGGAATCAGAGGAGCTTGAAGAACTCAGGCTTTGGCTGGGTGCAGTGGCTCAGGCCTGTAATCCCAGCACTTTGGGAGGCCAGGGTGGGCAGATCACCTGAGGTCAGGAGTTCGAGACAAGCCTGGCCAACATGGTAAGACCCGTCTCTACTAAAATACAAAAATTAGCTGGGTGTGGTGGCAGTCGCCTATGATCCCAGCTACTCAGGAGGCTGAGGCAGGAGAATCACTTGAACCCAGGAGGAGGAGGTTGCAGTGAGCCGAGATCGTGCCACTGGACTCCAACCTGGGCGATGGAGCCAGACTCCATCTCAAAAAAATAAAATAAATAAAATAAATAAAAACAAAACAAAAAAAATCCTCAGGACTTAGGAAGGGCCATTTGAGAGCCAAGCTTCTCTCTGGCTTCTCTACTTAAAACTACATGGTCTCTAAGTCTGCCCCTTCCCCCTCCCCCGGCATTTGTCTGAGCCCTTCTCTCTCTCCAGACTGACTGTCTGCCCTTCATGCCCATAAAATTGGAAATCTTCCAGCCCACAGCTCCTTCATTTACATTTTTCCCTATCCAGAAAAGCAGTCCAGCTGTCTGGCTGTCTCTTAGCCTCAATTAGAAATCTCCCAAAGGGAGAACTTGATTGGCTCTGCCTGGTCAGGTTTTCATCCTTGCTCCAATCAGCTGTGGCCAGTGGGTGGGGTCACCTGGTGGAAATACGGCTGCCGGGAGTCTGGGGCTGGGGTAGGAACATCTCCTCCAGGGCAATGGGAACCAAGGGAGAAAATGGAGGGAAAACTTTAATTGAAGTGCCGAGTCCAGCAAACCAAGAGCATTTTTGAAACCACAGAAAGTGAGAGGCAGAAACTCAGCATGCTATATGGAGTTAGGGGTCAGGACAATGGATAGAAAAGCGAGAGAATCAGATTGGGAGCAATAGGGAGCCATAGCTTCAGAAACTGCTTGAAATTACCGAGGTAGCAAGTCTTGCTGCTTGCTTTTAGCAGCTGCACTGGAACATGATATGGGACTGGGTTAATCTGGCTTTAAGACCCAGGCGTGGAGCTGACAGTTGTGATTAAATTGGGGAAACAATTTTGAAAAATTAATTTTTACTTTTACCAAAGTGATATATGGACATAGTTCTAAGAAATAAAAAAAAAAAACAAAAACAAAACAAAAAAAAAACACACACACACACACACAAAAGAGGCTTCCTGTGCAAAGTAGCTGTCTCCTACCCCAGAGCCTCTCATCCTCTCATCACTCCTGAGAGGAAACAGTTTCAACTCCCTTAGGCATTGCTTCTATTATTTATCTTCATATACTTCTAAATAATTTGCTATGCTGCTTTTCCCCCCATTATCTATTGACTTCATGTTCTGTAATTGAGGGTTTAGCTACTTTACAAGCTCTCTCCTCCATTTCTCCTTTGATTATCTTACTATGTTCTATCATAGTTTGGGGCTGTGTTTGCATTATTATGGCTGTGAAAATATTATTCCCCCATGACCCAAGTCAGGTACCTTCCCGTAGTTGCACATCATTTTGCTTTTTTGTTTGCTCAATTCTCTGTCCTCCAAAAGAACTATCAAATGCCCATCAATATTGTTTTCTAAAAGTTTGAAACAACATACTGGATAATATACAAATTTCACCTCCATGCCTTCCCTTATTTGTACTGGCTGCTCTCTGGTTATCTCTAAAATCCAGCCAGTTTCTTGGGTGAGATCCCCAGTTTCCTGTATCCCATGTATTCCTATTTATTGGTTTCTTTTCTTGTTTGGCTGAAGCACACCCTATGGTAATTTCCTAAGGAAAGGTGCAAGGGAGGTCAATTTTTCGTATGTGTTTGAAATGTACTTATTCCACCATCACACTTGATTTATGATCAAGCTCTGTATAGAGCTCTGTGTTCAAAATAGGGTTCCTCTCTGCATTCATGTTTCCATTGTCTTCTATTTCTCAAGTTCTAGTTGAAGTCTGACACCATGTGGATGTGGCGGACGCGGGGAGGTGACCCTGGGTCGGTAACTCCTCCAGATGTAGACTTTAAACTAACTGCAGTGCCTTCCACTCTGCACATCGCCATGGATTTTTGCAGACTTGGAGCATTCAAGCGCTGAATCTCTCAGGAATCCTTTAAGATAAATCAATGTGCTTCTCATTGGTCTGCCTTCTGCAAGTGCTGAAGTTTGTAGCTTTCTCCACTGTGCTGAGTCATTACCACTCATCTCTCTGCTTCCCAGAGTCCAGGTCTTTGTTGAAATCTCTTATCTCCTGATGTCACAAACCACTTTGGACTTGGGATTTCATGTATGTCTCCTCATTTACTGTCAATTTAATAAAATGTTGCCAGTGAGATAAGGTCAAGGTATATTTAATCCATCATATTTAACTGGATTGGAATTCTAGTTCTTTCCTCATATATAAATATACAATATTTATATAATATATGAATATGTTGTATTTTATATATTATAATATAATATAAATAATATAATTATATAATATAATTACATATATTTATTTATATATGAATCTCACAAGCAGATTTCAGAAGGTGATTTCGCAGTCTATTTTGTGCTGCTACAATAGAATACCTGAGACTTGATAATTTGTAATCAACGGAAATTTATTTGGCTCACAGTACTGGAGGTTGAAAGTTCACATATATGTCCATATCCAAATTATGGAAGTTTTATGGACTTATTTTTTAATTGCTGTATAGTATTTTATAATCCATTAAGAAGATGTGGGATGGTTTACTTACCCAATCCCTTATTGATAGACATTTAATCTGCTTTAATTTTTCACATAATGAACACTTTTATGCATGTGGCTCTTTCCTTCTGTATTTGGTATTGCTTTCTTGGGATATATTCCAATATCCAAAGGATGTGAACCTTTTAAAAAATTCCTGATAAATTTCGCCCAAGTGCTTTCTAGAATGTTTGTGACCATTTTACCTGTGAGCAAGAAAAAGGAGTAGACTGTTGTAACTGCCTGGCTTGGTCTTCTATGGCTGTTTACACCTTGTTTCACTTCAGGTCTCCTGCAGTTTGCCCCAGCACCAAGTTCTGGTCAATCTGTGTAAGCTGACAATGGCATCCATTCTTGCTGAGAAATGTCTACATTCTTGTCTTGACCAGTTTTAAAAAAAATGCAGATGAGGGAAGAAAGAAAATGTGAATTCCTTTTTTCTCTTTCTTAGTCTTACTTCTGTGGGTGGTAGGGGAAGTGCAGGGAAAAGAGAAATAATCTTTCTAAAGTTATTTGAAAAAAAGCATGAGGTGAAACCAGTCTGGAAGGTCAGTAACTGTAAATAAGGAGAATTTTGCTACTTCACCTCATTACTTCAGGAACAAAGGTGTCTGAGTATACCCATAAGGTCACTGTTACGATTTGAATGTGTCCCCCAAAGTTTGTGTGTTGGAAACCTAATTCCCAATGCAACATGCTGAGAGCTAAGACCTTTAAGAGGTGATTAGTTCATAAGGACTATGTCCTCATGAATAGATAGTGTCATTATTGTGGGAGTATACAGTGTCATTATTGTGGGAGCTTGTTATAAAATTAAGTCTGGCCTTCTCTAGTGCACACTCTCTCACCATGTGATGCTCTCCATCATGAGATGCAGCAAGAAGGCCGTCACCAGATGCAGCCCCTTAATCTTGGACTTCTAGCCTCCAGCACTGTGAGCCAAATACATTTCTGTTGATTGTAAATTACTGAGTACTCTGTTATAGTGGCACAGAACGGACTGAGATAGTCACCTTCTGAAATCGGCTTGTAAGATTCGTAGACTTTCAGTGCTGGAAAACCTGGTGAGGTCATTCACTTAGGGCCCCATTTTACAGGTGAGGAGACAGAGCCTAGAAAGACACAGCCCACAGCCACAGAGCAAGCCAGTGGCAAGGCCTTAAAGAGAGCCCAAAGCTCTTGGTGCTACACAGACTGATGCTTTCCTCTGAATCAGGCCTGCCTGAATCATACCTGGCATTTCTTAGCATCTTGTTCATGATAAACACGATCTCAGTGATGGCACAAGGTGGGCTGTGGGTCTTTCCCCAGCACAGTGCTCTGAAGGAACTGCAGCAGTAGCAGCTGAATCAATATCACACTTTGCAGGGAGCCTGTTGGCAGCTGGACATGCAGTGAATTGTGGTTCTTGGCGTTTGTGGCTGTCAGAGCCTTTCCTGTGGGGAGGGTAGCCTTCCTGTGAGGCCGGCTAGGCTTTAGAGCTCAAAGGGTAGGTCCCAGAGCCCCCAAAGAGACTAGTAGCCCTCAGAGGTTGCTGTGCACAGCCCTAACTGTCCACTGGGCTCCTCCACATACAAAATCTCACTTTGGGTCAGGTGCAGTGGCTCACTCCTATAATCCCAGCATTTTGGGAGGCTGAGGCGGGAGGATCACTTGGGCCCAGGAGATAGAGATGAGCCTGGGCAACACAAGGAGTCTCTCATCTCTGCAAAAAAATTTAAAAAATTAGCCAGGTGTGGTTGCATGTGCCTATAGTCCCAGCTACTTGGGAGGCTGAGGCAGGAGGAAGACGAGGCTACAGTGAGCTATAATATAGCCACTGCACTCCAGCCTGGGCAACAGAGTGAGATCCAGTCTCAAAATAAATAAATAAATAAATAAATAAACCCTCAAAACAAAACAACTTCATTTTGACCCTTACATTTAGTCCTTCCAGACTTTTAACTGAGTCTGACCAAGTGTTTCTGGTGCCAACAGGTTTGAATCTGTTCAGGGGAACAGGGGACCAACCTGTGAAAGCAGGACTCACGGTGGTCATTCTTTATTCCCTAGAGTCTGGGAGCTTCTTATGGGCCTGCTGTTCTTCCACATCAAGCCTGAAGCCAAGAGGCTTCAGTGTCTACTGCCAGGAGCCATCTCAGCTCCACCACTGGTCCAAGTGTCTGATCTGAGCACATTGACATCCCCAGCCCCAGGTGCCTCATCAGTAAAATGGAAGAAGTTAGGTTTAATGTATGAAATTGCTACTGGCCAACCATTTTTGATCTACGACAACAACATAGTTCATATGGCTCAATCGACTACTAGTACCTAACTTACAGCATTTTTATGATTAAAATAAGAACATTCATACCCAATGCTTAGCACCCATGTAAAATGTAGGAACCACCAACATCAAGGGCTTATTTTCTAGACTCGGGACTTGGGCAAGAAAGAACAAGTGAGCTAACAGGAACTGAGCATCTACTCTTTGCTAGTACTGTACATGCAATATTGTTTCATCTTCTCAACAATTCCAGGGAGGGTTGGCATGGTTAACACCATCTTACAGATGAGGAAACCGAGGCACATGGAGGTTAAATAAATTGCCCCAAATCACACGGCTAGTTGACAGTTGGGCTGTGATTGAAATCCAGATGTTTCTAACTCTGGAGGCCATGTGCTTTCCTAAAGCACTCTGTTACTTTCTGAGTTCCAGTTTTGGGCACTTAATAGTCTTTTCCCAAATTTTGAATTTGGAAAATATAAAAGACGATTTTTGAATGATCATGAATGAATTAACAAGCTTCATGCATGTATTATTTTAATTGAGCTCATAAAATGTTGTGACTCATCATACCACTCCATGAAAGAGGAACTCTTGTTTCCACTTTACAGGCGAGGAAACTGAGGCTCAGGAAGGCTATGGGACTTGCCTGAAGCCACACAGCAGGAAGCAGAATAGCTGAGATCCACCTCCAAGTCTGCTGGACTCCAAAATCTATGCTTTCTCTCTGCTAGGCGAGAACCATGGCTTCCTTCCTCTTAGGGAAAGGGCTGCAACACAGCCAGGCCGCTGGCTGGAATCTTCTCATCCCAGGGGATGCGGTGGCCACTCTCCCCATCCTCTCTGTCCTGTATGTGATTCACCTGCCTATGACTGGGGCAAGGCCTAGATTTGTGGGAAAGGATCCCGGCACTGGGATCATGATGAACGGCAACCTCCCTGCAGCAGCCCCCTCCCCCAACAACACACGCACATCAGAGCTCTGGGGGGAGGCAGAGGGCCCTCCTTGCTCAAAATAGCTCTGTGTTATTAGCTGCATTTAATTGAAGGTGTTTCGAGGGCAGCCTCCACCGGGCCCAAACCAAATGGAAAATGACACACTGTCAAATTAATGTCCCCAGACCATGATAAATGTCCGGGCTTGGTGAGTAATGCTTCCATTTCTTGTTTTAAAGGAGAAGGATGCAGCCAGGCTCCGAGCGTCTGTCCCTGTTGTGCGGGGAAAGGTCAGGGGCATCCTCGGGATAAATAGCATTCCTCGCTGGCCCGCCCACCCGAGCTGGGCTTCTCCGGCTTCTGCTGAGCTCTGCTTTCTCTCTCTTCCTGTCTCTTGAGGCTGGCAAGATTGCTGAACAGCTTGTGAGCCTCCCGGCCAATGTCCAGGGAGGAAGGAGCTGGAGATAAGACTAATTCTCACCATCCACCCATACTTTATACCTTCCAGAGTGCAGTCACCTCGGTTATCGTGTGTGTTAGTTGGCATTCAAGGCCTGCTCCTGACCTCCAGCTGCACGCCCCACTGCCATGCCCTTGGTTCAGCCATACTGATTCCTCAAACCTGCCCTGCACACCCCAGCCTCTTAGACAATGTGGAACACAATTGCTAAAGCGCCTGCTCTGTGCCGGGCTCTGGGCTCGGCCCGTGCCCTGGAGGACAGACGGCCCATGAGAGTCAGAGCTGCCCTGGCATTCCCAGCCTGGCTGTGGTAATCTCTTATTGAACATAAACAATTTCCCAGAATATAAACATCAGACAAGGCCACAAGCAAGACGAAAACAAGACCACTCCGTAATTGTGTCTGAACACAGACAAAAACAAGAACACGGTCCAAACCACAGAGATCACCAAACACCCCCCTGTCCTGGTGAACATCAGGGACTACTGCTTCTTTACCAATTAAAGCTTCAGCTGTGCTCTCTGCTTCCCTCTTTCTAGATAAGATTCCCAGACACAGAATTACTCCCCATCACTTTCTTCCTGACAGCATTCCCTCTAGAACCAAGCTCTGCTCCCTAGAGCACCTCGCACTAGCCCAGATCCTGTAACTCATTTCCAGCACCCTCTCACTGAGCTGCCTCGCCATTCCCTGTGGCGCGTGTTCTCTCTGTTGCAATGGGTAATATGCCCACCTTTGTTCAAATATAGGTGTGTTTCTGGCAGTTTAGGTTGGAAGGCACTGGCACCACCAATTTAGCCACAGGGCTGGGCAGAATGATAGAAGAGCTAAATCGTCCCACAAATAATCTGTTTCAAGAGCAAGGAGGGCAGACCATTCATTCTGGATGGGGTGGTTTGTGGAGGAGGAGGCATGAGTCTGTCAAAGAAGGAGAAATTGAGCAAATGAGGCCCAGGGAACAGGTGGCCGGGACCCTCCAGGTGACAGGACCCTGAGCAAAGGCCCCAGGTGGGACAGGTGTGGGCAATGTCGTGTTTCCATCCTCCTCTCATTGTCTCTTGAAGTGGGGGAGATATTGCTTGTCCTTCAAGGCTCACTGTGTGTGTCCCCTCCCAGACTGCCCTGGGGCTCAGTGTCCCTGTTGGTAAAATGAGAGGATTGAACTCTCTCAGTGCTTTTTATACTTTTCTTTTTAGAGGACAATCCTTTGTCAAAGGTGATCTTACCCAGAAGCCCAACATAGAAAAGGCATACAAGATGTAAAGGATGCTGCGTTGGTTGAAGTGGAGGCTGGGGATGGGGTCTTTGGCTTTTGGGCATCTCTGAGGGGGCCAGTGCTCCTGGAGAGTCCTAGGGCTCCTCAGGGCCAGGTGGAAAGGCAGGCGAGGGGACAGGGGCTGCAGTTTCCTCCAGTCCTCTAATTTGATCTCTCTTGCTCTCCTGGAAGCTCCCCAAGGCCTGGAGTCATCTCCTCATCGACTGTCTAGCTCAGTGCCCTGCAGGCTGAGGAGGCTGAGTAGACGCTGCCTGAATCCATGTGGTCCTCACATCAGTCCTGATGGGTTCTTGCTCCCCCATTCTTCCAACATGGCTGGTGAGGACCCCAAGGAAGCCCAGGTTAGGAAAGGGCAGTGCCCCAAGTCGTGTGGACTGTGGATGGCCTGCCGGCTTCTCTGATCTCTCCCCTCCGTCTCGCACTAGTCCCACTGTGCAGGGATCCAAGGCTCAAGGCACCCTCTGTCTCTGTCTGTCTGCCCTGTGGGCCCAGGTTCCTTTCCTTCCCTGCTGACAGCCTGGAACAATATTGAGGGCACACAATGGCTCTCCCAGCTCCATTATCGCCAACTCCCCTGCTGCTGAGAATGGACCATCAGTCCCTGATGATACATAGCAGAAAATTGGTTGTCAGGCCAATAAATGTATCCGATTGGATTTTTGACATCTGGGCAAACCCATTCATAAGGCATTTGATTAAAGTGCTAAAAGGTAGTGCAGAGATAGCTGGGCAGAGCTGCCCTCGGTCTGGCCTAAATAGGGTGCTGTCTTCCCTCTGGGCGAGATGCCCCCTCCTCCCTTGTCTGCTCATTCTCCTCCTTTTCCATTTTCATCCTTCACTGCTCTGAAAGTGCCGCACTCAATCAGGGCTCCCAGTGGCGAGAAGGACAGCCGAGCCAAGCCGGAGAGGGATTGCCTTCCTTGGCTGCCTGTGCGGGAGGCTTGGGCTGGCCTCAGTCCCTGGCCCGGAGCCCTGCCTGTGCTGGCCCTTCCTCCCGGGCCGTCTGTGGGCATCAGTCACCAAGTCTCAGCCATTCCTCTTCCTGGGGCGTGGAGTGGAAAGAGCCCCCATCCAAAAGGCTGCTTTCAAATCTCTGCCCAGCCTCTCCTGAGCTTGGTGACCCTGGGAGAGTTCCTATCCATGAGTCTGTTTACCCAGCTGTAAAGTGGGGATCATAAACACGGGTGCTTCCATACCTTGAATTGGAAATGATAGGGCTGATTAATTAGGGAACATGAGACATATGACTGGACTGCTGTTGGTGATGACAGTCACAGTGGGTGATGACACATGCACCCTGTATGTGGGGAACATGCTGTTCGATTATTTTTAGCTTGCAATCACAAAATGCAAGTTTGGCTATAAGACATTTTAATTGTTGGATTACTATAGAGAAAATAAATTTACTGCCAGTCCATTTTTTTTTTTTTCATTCTAGAATCTCTCCTTTTTCTATTGCAAACATTTTTTTCTGTGATTTTTTTTTTTAAACATGATGTTTCTTAGGAAGCCAGTTGTCCCATTTTAGTGGTGGTTGAGAAGATTGGATGAGAGGTATCATGCCAAGTGTCTGGCACAGAGTGGATGTTCACTAAGTCCTTTTTCCTTCTCTTCCTCTTACATCCTTTTCTCTCCAGCCCCAGAGCCACCACCCTTGTTCAAGCTCCCATTATGTTTCTCGAGATCTGGTCAACAGCCTCCCAACTAGCCTCTCTGCGCTGTTCTCTCCTGCTCCCCATTCTATCTGACATGTGGCCCCTGTATTGATCTTCCCGAAATCCAGCCCAGTATTGTCACTCACAAGCTGTAAGCCTGGGTGGTTTCTGGACCCCTACAACACCAGCTTCCAGCCTCAATCCAAAGCTAATTTCTCTACACAAACCTCCTTCCAGGTGTCCCCCAAATATCCAGAATGCTTCCTTACCACACCACTGTCCTGTGCCCCCTGCCCTCCAGGCTGTGCTCTGTTACATCTCTTTGTGTGCACAGTTTCTGTCTAGTCAGCTGCTCCCTGACTGTGGAGATAATGACCCCTGCCTTTCTTCTCTCCGCGCTGTCTCTTTCAGAGCCAGGCCATGGTGCACAGTAAATTAGCTGATCAGCCCAGAGCTCATCCTCCAATGATCTGGAGCAGGAGGGCCCTATGTGTTCACTGGCATGTTTTCAAGACCCCAGATCTGAAGGCATGCTTGTCAAGGGCTCTGATAATGATATAAACTGCTCCAAACTGGGACAGATGTGTTGAACCTGGGCTCTGGATGCCTGTGCTTGGGCTGGGAAGAAAAGGTGGTACCCACTGGAGTGTGTTTGAGTTGCACTAGGAAGTTCCACCATATGTCCTTCTACTGTGCCTGTGCCTGGAATCCAACTCTTAGGCCCCCACCCTGTTCACTGCGGGGACCCCTCCGTGTCCTTTGGTGTGAGAGGGAGTGGTTTGATTGTCCCAGGTCCCCTCCGGGCTTGGCCATTCCAGTCTATGGAGTTGAATTAGCTGGCTAACTTGTCTCTGAAATGGATGATGGCTGCTGGTGCCTCCCCAGAGCTGGAGGCGCCTCTGCAGAAAGGCTCCCTTCCCTCCCTCCCCACTCCCTTCCAGAGTGTCTCTGCTCTCAGACTGGGCTGAGCAAGTGAGAAGCAGGCTGACCCTCACTTGGAACTTCCCACCCAGCTGAGCTGAGCTGCCAGAAGGCTCTGACTCCAAGAGCCACTGAGTGTGGAGTCCCAGCCCTGGGCTCCCCAAGATCCTGCTCAAGGGTGTTGAATGGCAGGCCCCAAAAATATATGCCCATGTCCTAATTCCCAGCACCTGGGAATATTCTCTTACTTGGAAAAATAGTCTTTGCAGATGTGATTAAGTTAAGGATCTTGAAGAGATCATCCTGGATTATCCAGGTGGGCCCCAAATCCAGTGACAAGTATCCTTATATGAGACACACAGAAGGAGATTTGAGAGAGATGGTAGACGAGGCATCGGGACTGTGGAGGCAGATTGAGTGATGCGGCCACAAGTCAAGGGATGCCCAGAGCCTCTAGAAGTTGGAAAAGTCATGGAAATGGATTCTCACCTAGAGTCCCTGGAGGGAATATTGTCCTGTCAGCACCTTGATTTTGAACTTCTGGCCTCCAGACTTATGAACTACAAATTTCTGGTGTTTTAAGCCACCCAGTTTGTGGAACCTGTTAAAGTGGCTACAGGAAACTGATACATCTGCCTCCAGCAACGGCTTCCCTCTGCACCCTCTCCACGGCAGCCATCTTTGCCGGTTGAGCTGAAGGGCTGTCAGCCTCTCAGGGTCAGGGCTCCTGTTCCCCACCCCTAGCAGCCTTCTAGGGGAGCTTGGGCGAGAGTGCCTTCCTCCAGGCAGCGCCCCCTTGCTGAAGCAGCCTCTCCACTACCCCTGATTCCCCCACCTCCAGATGCTGCAGACCTCTGACCATTTTTCCTGTGGTTCCAATGCAGGCTGCTTTGTCATTGGTGTCCCTTATCTACCACCTTACAGAGCTAAGTGGAAGCTTGAGGGACCACCTGACCACCCCTCTCTCATGCCTCAGATGGAAATGGGGCCCAGAGAGATCAAGGGCCCCAGCCGCGTCAGCCAAGGCCCCACAGAGTTGGAGGGACAGGACTCTGTGCTTATGGCAGCCAGTCCCACTTCCTCCTGCTACACCGCACGTCCTACCCCGGCCCTTGCAGGGCCTCCCACTGACCATGGTTCCTCATGAAATGCTTGATTTCTGTGCATTCCAAAAGGCATTTCTCTTTCCTATGCTTGAGTTTCTTAACCTCTCCCTGGGCTCCAAGCTGGCCCAGAGTCTCTGGCTTCCTGTGAGGTCAAGTACGCAGGTGTTCAGGGGACACCCTGCACCCTGTGACTGTGTCCTGGACTGCTCTGGCTCAGGGCCAAGGGCTTCTATGTAAAACTGGGAGCAGATGGGGAGCAGGGAGGATGCAGTCTCTTCATTCTGTCTTTGTCACTGTGCAACACACAGCAAGTTCCATTGCCTCTCTGGACTTTGACTTTCTCATCTGCAAAACGGACAGAGTTGAATGAATTACCTACTCAGGGTCTACCACAATCTGTAAGATAAAGGCTAAAGGTATTGAGCCATCTCTAAGATCCCTTGAGGCCCTCGGCATTGCTGCAAGTAGTAGGCATTTGATAAGAACAAACTAGTGAATGAATGAAGAAAAAGTGTAAATAGCTAAAACAAATATAATAGGGGCCCTAAACCAAATAATCTCAAAGCTCTGGGCAAAGGAGAGTTAATCTCTCCAACCCTTGTTTTCCTTATATGCAAAATAGAGATAATAAACATTTACCACCCAGGGCTGTCTTGAGGATTAAGTAGAAGAACAGAGGGAAAGAAAGCTCAGAGCCCAGAGGCTGAAGTATGTTAAGTGCCGCCAGGGTAAGGGGGCTGTCCCATTCATACCACCTCATGACTCGTCTGTGGAAGATTAACAGAACCTAGTGCCTGGTATACTGTAGATACTTAATAAATGCTCCTTATCCACGTGAGAGCCATGTGCCAGGGCTGACTCACTCAGAAGTCTGCAAGACTCAGTGGAAGATCAGGCCTGAAGGTCTCAGGGTGAATGAAGGGGGAGATGAGGCCAGACCAGAGCCCCGTGAGTTCCTCATCCAGATACTGGGAAGAGGGTGTGTTCCCAAGAGCCACCATGAAGTCGAAAGAGGGCAAGGTTTGTCCTCAGACTGACCTGGGTTCAAGTTGTAGCTTTGCCATTCACAAGCTGTGTGACCTCAGGCAAGTTACTTAGCCTCTCTGAGTGTCAGTTTTGCCCTCTGTAAAATGAGGGTGGATAATGCCCACCTCTTAGGGTTCCTGGGAAGATTATATGAGGGTGTGTGTGGGTAAGGCACCTGGCACAGAAAAGTCATTCAACATGCATTAGTAACTTCCTTGCCCTTCCCTGCTTCTCTGCACACAAAATTGAGAATAAGGGGCCGTTGGCACATTGTGGGAACTGGGAAGACTCCCTGGAGGAGATTCTGCCTTGGCTCTGAGGAGGCCAGGGGAGGCGGAGTGTTGGACTGCAAAGCTCCTTCTCCTGAGGGCATCTCTGTGTCACCATGCAGTGGCACAGACGGCTACCCCATCAGGCTGCCTCTAAAAATAACCTCCCCTCTTGCTGTCAGCCCTGGCGCTTGTTCAGGGCTTCCTCTTGGCGCTGCCCCTGCCCTGGCCCGGTTCTGTTTGTGGCTCTGCGTGGGGTTTCTGCAGAGCAGCTCCAGCAGAACCAGAGACCTGGGAAAAGGTGGCGGTGCTTCTCAGAGCACGGGGCCCTAGGGGTCCCAAGGGTATAGGCTGAAGATGAACTGGACCAAGCCCAAAGGTCCTCTGCTGATACAATCTGAATCTCACACCTGGTAGCACGGGGGCTTGAAGGAAGAGGCTCCTTGGTGGCCGGGTGGTCCAATAGGGCCTGCCAGCAACCTCTGAGCCTACAGGCTCCTCCTTCCTGGCATGGCCATCCGGTTAAGGAAAGGCCCTCTTGAGCGAGGCGGCGAGGCAGGTTGGGGGCGGAGAGGTGGCCATGCGCTGTCCTTGGGCATTCGCAAGTGCTTTCCTATCCATGATCTTAACTGGCCTTGACACCTCCCCAGTCACCTGGGAGATGACGACTGTGCCTTGAAACATCTTGCTGATCCTCTGCTGGGCAAGGTGTCTGGCCCACAGTAGGTGCTTAGGGAACACACACGCCTAATGAATGGATGAGCACAGGCTTCGTGCCTGCACAGAGCTGGTTCTAATGTGTGCCCAAATTCTTACTGGCCTAGGGGCTTTTAGGAAAGTGACTTCTCTTCTCTGAGTCTCATCTTCTTCATTTAAAAGACGGGCATAGTCCAGGTCTCCACTTCTGAATGAACCCCTCTCCACCTCTGCCTCCATTAAGGCCCATGTGGGAGGCTGCAAGGCGGAAAGATAGGCAGAGTAATCCCTGTGGAGCACCAGGCTCCATGTGGGCTTGTCCCAAAGGCTAGCTAGCTCCTCCCCCGGCCCACCCCGCCTGGCTACAGGGCTCATTAGCTTCATTTTGAGGTTTAGGAACCAAAGCTCTGGGCACCAAGCCACTTGCTCAAGGTCACACAGACAGTAGTAGGGAGATAAAATATTGAGCCCTGAGTCTCCTGACTCCAATGCTATACCTGTTTTATTTCTGGGTGAGAAAGAGGAACGTTGAGAAAGAGAGAGAGAGAGAGTGTGTGTGTGTGTGTGCACGTGTGTGTGTGTGTGCGTGAGAGAGAGTGTGTGTGTGAGAGAGAGAGAGAGAGAGAGAGTGTGTGTGTGTGTGTGGTGGTGGTGGTGGTGGTGGGAGGCAGGGTGTGAATAAGAGAAGAGGGAGGATGAAAGAGCAAGTAGGCTGGAAGAATGACCCAGGCCCAGATTGGTCTCAGGTGCGTCTGGGGAGGGTGGGTTGAGAGATGGACCAGCCCTGCTGGGGTTGGGTTGGGCTGAAAGCCACAACCAGAAGCAATGCAGCTCTGGATGGGTCACGCCTTATCTCTGGAGAGCGGAATCTCACACCTGCCTCCCAAGTTTTAGTTTTCTCTACACCCCACAGAGCATGGTGCTTAAGAGCACTGGCTTGGGGATCAGATGCATCTGGATTTAAAACCTTGTGCAGCCACCTACTAACTGGGGGAAAATCACTTAGCCCCTTGGGGCGTCATTGCACCTTTTGAGGTTTGGTCAACACTAAGAGGGTGGGGGACTCCTGAGAGCTCTCTCAGGGGGTCGATGTGAACCATGGGAAGTGAGGCTGCACATGGACAGCATTTAGCACAGTGGAGACATGTCATAAGGATTATCGGCGATTGGTATCATGCGATTGTTGCAGGGATAATATGAGACACCAATGTGAACATCAGAGCACGGCGCCTAGCACCCGGTAGTGCTCAATGTATTAATTCAACCCATCTCTACTGAGGACCGTAGACTCAGCCACATCTGGAGCTGACAAGGGTCCCTCTCTTCCTGGAGTGGGCTTCCAGGCAGCTGTCTGGAGGACAGTGGGCTGTGAGTGCTGTGCAGGTGCTTTCTCAGCACCCCCATCACCCCCGTCCTGCCAGCTCTGAGGTGCAGCACTGTTCTACAGGCTGGATTCGGAGCACTTGATGGGAGCACTGGAAACATCTAAGGAGGAAAAGGAAAAAGTGAAGCTGGTAATTAGCTGCTAAGGATGCTGGGAAAATCTCTCCTCAGCTCCTCTCGGGGCTCAGGTTGATGAGGAACCAGCCCCAGAGGCCAGGCCTGGCTCAATCTCTCCTTTCATTAATGCGGTTTCCACTGGTTGTTTCCACACTGGAGTTTTCATGCCAGGTTCTCTACTTCCTCTGGGAGATAACGGGCGGTGTGGTAGAAATGGTTGTGGCTCTGGATTCAAATCGCAGCCCTGACACCTACTAAATGTGTCTTCTTGGGCACATTTAGCCTCTTGGAGCCTAGCCTCTTGGAACCCTGGTTTCCTTATTTGTGACAAGGCATCCCTGGCAGCATTGTTGTGTCAATTAAAGCAGAGCATGTTTACATTGTACCAGGCACACACTGAGTGTTCAGCAAGTCTTAGGTTTTGCTTCCCCTGCCTGGTTCTCAGCCTCCCTGAAAAATGAAAAAGAGAGGCTTATCCTCATGGAGATTGAAGGAGAGTGGGTGCTGGGCGACCAGGAGCTAAGGACCCAGGAGAGAGAAAGATGCACACCCAAGAGATGGCAAAGGGGCCCCTTCTGATGATGAGCTAGGGGCTCTACTATCCTACTGGGGTCTGGCCCTCCCTCCTTCATGTGGGTTTCTGGTTGCAGGAGGCCTTAGAGGGGCTGGTCATGCCCCAGTCTTCCCCACTCACATGCCAAAGAAGGCTGGTTGTGGATAACTGAAATCCCAGAGTCTGCTTCTGCCATACTCTTGAGGCTGAGGAATGGGCTCAGCCAGCTGGGATCCATGTCACTGCATCAGCACTAAGACAAAGGGACAAGCTCTGGACCAAGAATTAGGAGACTGGCTCAGGGGTAGTTATTTTTCTGGGTCTTGGATTCCCCATCTGGGAAACATGGAACCAATAGTATTTATCTGCTTGGACTACCATGCAAGTCTGCACATGATCTAACTCCAGAGAAGTTGGTCACCCAGATGTTCCTTTTGGGACTCCTGGGGGCTTCCAGCGCACTCTTGTGCTCGGTCTCTCTCTCTCTCTCTCTCTGAAGTGAAGATATAAGAGGCAGCAGATGGCCAGGACCTTTGCTGTCATCCCAGGAGTCCTCACTGGGTAAATAACACTGACTCCCAGTAAGCCTGGAAAGTTCCATTCTTTAGGGACAACATTAGTGAGCATAGTGCCAGCCACTATTTTAGTCACTTTTAACCCAGGCTGCCTGGCTCCAAAGACCACACACTCTTGCCCACTACATGGTCTTGCCTCTTGTGAAGCACACACGTAATATTCAGAATGTGGCTCTGGAGTGAGATTGTATCAGTTAGCTATTGCTGTATAACAAGTGAGTCTAAAAACTAAGTGGTTTATTTTTCACAATTCTATAGGTTGGCTGAGCAGTGACTCTGCTGCTTTCTGCTGGGTTCATTCACTCAGCTGCATTCAGAAGGAGGGTGGGCTGAAAGGGCTGCTGGACTGGGGAACCCACCGTGGCCTGATGCACATGTCTGATGCTCGAGTGCCTTGGTTCTCCTCCAAGTGTCCTCTCACCCTCCAGTAAGATAGACAAGCAGCCTTGGGGCAGCAATCCAAGGGCAAGAGCAGGAGCTGTCAGGCCTTTTGGCCCCAGGCTGCTGAACTTGCTGGTACCTTTCCGTCACATCCTGTTAGTGATTGGGTGAGGGAAACAGATCCCACCTCTTGATGGAAGGAGCCTCAAAGACATTGTGGACGTATTTAATTTGCCACAAGATGCCTGGGTTTAACTGTCAGTTTGGACACTTTCTATTGTAAACTTGGGCTTTTCACTGAACCTATCTGAACCTCAATCTCTTTCTCTGCAAAATGGGGATAATCCTAATCTCCCTTGCCAAGTTGTATGATGACTAAGTGAGAAAAAGGCATGAAGTGCTTTGCCCAGTGTCTGAGACATAAGCGCCCATTGCGATTGTATTAATAGACTCTGCTCTTACTCGTCCATGACCTCAGAGCCAAAAAAGACTTTGAGGAACTCAGAGAGGCCTGGTGCCCTGGCCAGCTGACAGCAGAGCCTGACAGTTAGCTAGGTCTCCCAACGTCCCCGTTCTTTCTGCCACACAAGCTGCCACTCTTAGACTAAGCACAAAAGACAAATCTTCCAGTCTGGGGATGGCAGATCGATTTTCTCACCCTTGCTGGCTATGATTGATTGGTGGTGCTGCCCTGAGTTCTACAGTGAGAAAAGCTGTGAGGTCTGGCCCCAGCTCAGTGGGAAGGAGGGCCACGATCAATCAGAGATGCTTGCCCTGGGTGCAGTCGGGGGGCGGGGGCACACACTCAGTTTGCTTGCCACTCCTGCTCTGGTCTGGACCTCACCCCTGTGGCTGTATTGAGTGCTGGGTGAACAATGTGCTCCAGGCCTTTCATGTCACAGAAGAGGACGCAAGGTCCGGAGTGGTCAGGAGATTGGCCTCACGGTCACACAGCAGGACGTTTCCTGGTCAGTGACTTTCCCATGTTTCCATTCTTCCCAGATCCCTGGGGAGTCTGGACAAGTATGTGTCTGGCTCCTGTGGCCTGAGTTTCCAATCCCCAGCTAAGAAAGGTAGAGACTCCAGGGCTTTCTGCTCTGGCTCAGGCCTCAGGCAGGGGGTTCTCAAAGCACCAGCATGGGGAAATAGGCTTCTCGGCTCTTTGTTTGGATTCAGATAGGGCATTTTCAAGTTTCTTGAGATCACAGTGGAGGTCAGCCAATTCTATTTCCACCCGAGGCTCAATCATCTCTTTCCCTGGTCTTCTGCACACACGGGCTGGCGTGAACTCAGATGGGGCAGGCCCACAATTAGGAGCGAGGGAGGCGTGGTTACTCAGGCGCTCAGGGCCAGCAGGTTTGGAACTCCCTTTCCGAGGCAAAGACATGACACAAATCTTCCCACTGCCCAGCCAATTCCTCCTCGTGTATCTGCCTGGGGTGACACTCAGACAAGGTCTGCACTCAGGGCCCAGCCATTAAGGAATTCATTAATCAGAATCCTGTTTACAGCTCTCTGGCAAGCGATCATAATTTACTGGCTCAAGCCAGACCCTGGGCCTTCCTGCAAACTGCTGTGACATTTGGTAAAAATATCAGCTGGGGACCAGGCCAGGCTGGGAGGTGTGTGTGCAATTCATGCTGACTTGTGAAATGGAGACGCTGTGTGGGTCACAGGCACTAGGGAAGGCTGGAGGACAGGCTGTCACTTGTTCCAGGTGTCACCTTGGACAAGTCACTTCCCTGTCATCTCACATCTGTATTGCGAGAGGTTTGGAGTAAGTCACATGGCAAGTCTGTCAGCCCACAGACTGCCCCCCTGTGCTCTCCACAGGATCCACCAGTATGGTGTTTTTTGTTTGTTTGTTTGTTTGTTTAAAAAAAAAATAGAAAATGGAGTCCCTTGCCAACATTTACAAACTGCAAATTTCACTTGAAAATCCAGATTTCTGGTACACGGAGAGTGTACTCCTATCTGGCAATGAGGGCCCGAAGCTGAGTATTTCCTGACATCTCCAGATGGGTCTGCGGTCTCAGGTTTGCCAAGGTTAGCAGCGATCCCTGCTACGCACATGGGCCCAGGGCCTCCATGTACGGCTGTGCAGGTTGCACACTGTGGAGCCCAAAGAGGGCTGAATTCCTGCAATCTGCTGGCGTGCCGTGGCACTCATGTGGAGTTTACATCGCCGGAGGAAGGGGTCTTTTTTATAATTCTCACAATGGCCTTGTTTGGGCCAGCCGTGGTCCTGCCTGGGCCCACAGAGTTTCTGTAGTTTGCATTCCACAGAGGGCCAGGGTGGGGCTTCCTCAGAGCCACAGGCAGGGACACAGTGGCTGGGAGGCCTTGGGGAAATCTCTGCTCTTCTCTGGACAATAGTTTCCTCATTTAAAAAGCAAGGGCATGAGCTAGCTGATCTCAGGGGCTCTTCCAGCTCTAGAATATAATTCACCGGAGGGGAAGAGGTCGTGGCCGGAGCACACAAGTGGGGAGCTGGGCTGTGTGACTCTGCTCTGGGGAGAAGGCTACAAAGCCTAACAGGAGCCAGCAAAAGGGGCACAGCACAGACTGGGCACAGCCCTCCTGCCCCCGGGCTCATCTTTCAGTGCTCTTCAAGGCAAACTCTGGCCATCGGTGTTGGAAAAATTTATAATCTGGCCTTTTCCAGAAAAAGTTTATTGACCCCTGCCCTAGACCCACCAGTGCCCATGAAATCGGAGTTCTGATCAACTCAGCCCGTTTTTCGTATTTTACAAATGAAGGAAATGAGGCGCAGAGAAGTTAAGCAACTTGTCCAAGGTCACACAGCTAGTGAGAGACAGAATTAGCATCTGAATCTAGTGGTCTGACTCTGGAAAAGCACTTTTCCAAAGTAATGAGATTTCAAAGAACAAACCCAACACCCAAAGCACAGGCCAGAAAATGGACAATGTACGACCGCTGTATTTGGCATTTTATTCCAAGGCACTTTCTTCCCTGGAATACATATTTTAGTTGATCATCAGAAGAGGATTTCTATAGGAGAGGCTGTGTGTAATTAATGCTTTTTGTTTTTGAAGGTTTGAAGTGGGGCCATGAGATAGTACTAATCTATGAGGCTCATTTGGAAAATGGCTATTTGCACATGGCAGCCAGGCAGAGAAGGGTTCACTAAGTGACTGCCTACGGCACGGGGAATATTTAACCTATTTAGGAGAATGAATGAGATACAAGCACTCCTGAACCTATGTTTGTACCGTTGATCCACAGTGTAGGTCCTTATAGAATATTGTTTGTTTTATGTTGACTGATGAACTGGTTTTTATTTCCTCTATTTAAAAAAAAAAAAGAAAGAAAGAAAAGCATTCCTTGTAACAGGTCCTAAGGAATACCACTTAGGCAAACTTACTTAAAATCTGATACACCTCATAATGTTAAATGCTTCATGTAAAATACACTTGTTACATAACATCATGTAACTGTTTACTGTTAATCAATTTTTTCAGAATACTTTTATTATTTAGGTAAAGTAGGTTGATACAATGGATTGCTATCAGGATGTCTTATGTGCAATATATTTTATTGCTTCTCATACGTGCTAGTGCTCCTTCACCTTGAACACTATGGAAACATGTTTGAGAAAAGGAAACACATGGAAAGTTAATATCACTACACCGAGTTAACATTTAAAATCAGAACCAGGCCAGGCACGGTGGCTTATGCCTGTAATCCCAACACTTTGGGAGGCCAAGGCGGGCAGATCACCTGAGGTCAGGAGGTCGAGACCAGCCTGGCCAACATAGTGAAACTCCATCTCTCCTAAAAATACAAAAATTAGCTAGGCATGGTGGTGGGCGCTTGTAATTCCAGCTACTTGGGAGGCTGAGGCAGGAGAATCTCTTGAACCTGGGAGGCGGAGGTTACAGTGAGCCGAGACCACGCCATTGCACTCCCGTCTGGGCAACAAGAGCAAAACTTTGTCTTAAAAAAAAAATCAGAACCATATACCCGAGTAGATGCTACACCTCTTCCTGGAAGTCACTCTTTAAGATTCTGATGACTAAAGGCAAGCCCCTAAATCGGCATCACCAACAAGCAAAAGCCAGCACCACTCAGGACGATCATTCCAGTTTACTTGCCGAACCAAGCAGGTTTATGTCATTGACAATATACTTCATTACTACCAAATCACAAATTGAATGCCAATCAAGGCATAGATTTGAAATATGAAAACAAACTTGTAACTTGATAAGTCATCTTTGGGCATTTTGGAATCTTCTGGAAAATGATTTTCTGCACAATGGTTTGTTCTCCAGCTTATACAGAACTTACTCATACCTTATCTCATAGTCCATACTCTATTGGAGTGTGATGATGGACGTTACCATCCCCATTGCACAGCCAAAGAAACGGAGACCCAGAGAGTCCAATGGCTTCACCCAGCAGAGCTGTCTTCACCAGCTCATCTGCGCCTTGGCTCTGTGCTCTTTGAATGTGCCAACTCTTTGGTTGAAAATAACACAGTTGTACTTCTTTTCACTTTGTCCCCAGTTGTCATTAATTCCAAGGGCTTCTTCCAACAAATCCAGAGGAACAAGTCTTGAAAATACAGCCCACGGGCTATACTTTTTAGAGGCCAGGCCCTGGCAGGCAAGATGCGAGTGCTGGAAGAGCCCCTTCAGCAGGGAGGCAGTGGCAGAGGGGATGAGGAAAGGTGTGTGGTTTGGGAGCCAGAGTGAGTCCTGTTCAAATCCTAGCTCTGCCACTGGCCCACCCAGTCACCTTGGATGAGTCATTGAGTTTCTTTGGTGCCTCTTAGGTTGAAATGGCAAAATCTGCATAAGGCTCCTGGCCACTCAGGTTTGACCATTATCATTCCGTACACTGGTTTGTTTACTCCTCTGTCCCGAGATCAGACTCACACAGCAAGTCTATACCCAGTTCTTCACTTAATGACTGGAGTTTGTTCCTGAAAACTGCTGCTAAATGAAAATCTATTAAGTGAAAAATTCATTCCACACATTTTCACAGGGAAAAATGATGATTCCTTCCTCCCGCATGGCCTGTTTTAAGGCGGCCTCATGGGCAGACTCTCCAAGGATACGGTCTGGAAATGTATGCATCTGCAAAGCTCCACAAGTGATTCTAATGCATGCCCGGGCCTGAGAACTCCCTTGACTCTTTTTTTTTTTTCTTTTTAATTAGAGATGGGATCTCCCTGTGTTACCCAGGCTGGTCTTGAACTCCTGGGCTCAAGTGATCCTCCCCACTCAGCCTCCCAAGTTGCTGGGATTACAGGCATGAGGCATCATGTCCGGTCAACCCCTTCCTTTTCCCTTTGAAGAACCCAAGATTCCCTCACACTGGCCCCAAGATCTGAAAATGTTCTAGGGGTTTTACACCAAATAGTGCTTTACAATCACACCCATCAGCTTCCTAAACCCCATTTCACAGATGGAGAAAGTATTTTACAGACTGGAGGCTGGCTCAAGGCCACCCAGAAAAAATGGCAGCACTCTGGGCCGAATCATAGGTGGGTCCATTCTGGGGTCTGTGCTCTCTGACCTGCGTGTGTGAGGAAGGTGGCTTTGCTAACCCAGGCCTTCCTGATATTAGACCTGACGGTCTCAGATCATCGTCTGCCAAGGATTGAAGGTTCGAGTGTGCCTGGCCTCTGCTGCAGCTCACACATACACAGCTGGGGGGCCCCAGCACTTTTACACAGGGTCCTGGCTCATCGTTTCCCCAGAGATTTCCCAGTTCATAAATCCCAGGCCTTCTTGGTGTAAACAGGAAGAGATGACTAGCCGGGGCATTTGGTGGGTGCTGCCTGGCCTTTGCACGCCTCATACATCAAAGCGGGTGCCCCAGGAGCTCTGGCATGGTGAGGGGGTTGATTCGGGGCAGCCAGGTAGAATCGAGCTCTTCCCAACACCTGTGTCCCCTCCCCAGCCAGCTGGGCTTCTGTTTGGAGGCCAGGGCAATGAGTGCTTTCCATACCGTCTGGGAGACAGTGTGCTCCTGTTCCGGTGGGGCTGTGTGTGTCAAGAGGTGAGAGACACTCCTGTCGCCAGAGGGTTTGCAGCCTCCCTGGAGAGACCAGACATGCACTGCAAAAGGAGTGAAGGAGGTGCATGTGCATGAGTGTGTGTGTGCGTGCATGTGCACCTGCACAGAAAGTGCACGTAAGGTCTGTGAGCTAGGAGGGAGAAGGCTAAGGAGGAGGAGGAAAGGCATGGAGAGAAAGGGAGAAAACAGGAAGAAAAGGGAGGGCAGGAGAAGGAAGAAAAGAGGGAGGAGTGGGAGAGAGGGGAGGAGAAGGAGAGGAAAGTGCAGGGAACTGGAGCCAGAGGCCTCAGAGGCTTCGTTTTCCAGCTGACCACCACCCACTTGGTTGGATGCAAGATCAAGACTATTCCCTCAGGCCTGGGGTTCCAGGTGCAGTGCCTGGAGGGTCCAGCAAGTAGTAATATACAAGAGGGAGGGAAGGTCTTGTGGCGGCTCCCACCTGTAATTCCAGCCCTTGGGGAGTCTGAGGCTGGAGAATCACTTGAGCCCCGGAGTCTGAGCCCAGGAGTTCGAGACCAGCCACAGTGAGACCTTAGCATGGTGACCTACACTTGTGGTCCCAGCTACTCAGGAGGCTAAGGCAGGAGGATCACTTGGGCCCAGGAGGCAGAGGCTGCAGTGAGCTGTGATTGTGCCACTGCACTCCAGCCTGGGTGACAGAGCGAGACCCTGTCCCCCACCCTCCAAAAAAAAAAAAAAAAAAAAAGAAAAGGAAAGAGCGAGGCGGGCCACTTGCAAAATTGGAGCGCACTGAGACTGACTGGAGTCTCGTCCGAAGGTCTCAGCCTCCGGAAGCTCCAGCTCATTGTTGCCGTGTGGAACAACAGCTCCGTGCTGCCAGATTTTCCAATGTTCTAATCCAGAAGCTGAATTCCTGTAAAAATTTCCAATTTTTAAAGCCTCACTTGGACCAAACAACACACATTTGTGGGCCGGATTCTGCCTGCTCAGCGTCTGACCTGGTCTCTTGGCTTAGAAAAGAGCACGGCTTTGGGTTCAGATGAACTGTGTGTGTATCTTATCTGCCACTTTCTGCCTGCAGGGCCCCAGACAAGTTATTTAATCTCGGAGCCTCTGTTTTCTTATCTGCAAGATGTGGATAAGAATGGCTATCTCCAAGGGTTGTGGTGGGATTAAAGATAACACGTGCAAGAGTCCCCTGCAGGGAACTAGCAACTAGCACGTAGTAAGTGATCAACAAACATCAGGTCCGTCTGTCTTCAGCTTGCTCTTCTCAGGCAATGCTTCTTAGAAACGCCCCCTCGAACAGCTTTCCTCTTGGAAACAATCTCCCTTGGTTTACAGTGAAGAGGTGGATAGTCTATACATTTGAATCTGGGACTGGCTGGATTGTAGTTTACTGGCTGACGTGTGTGAGAAGGCTTTCTTCCCCAAAGCGGAGGGCACAAGCAACCAGACATGTGCAGGCAGGCATAACCCACTCTACCCATTCCACCTTCCCCCTCTGTCAGAGACTGAAGCTCAGAGACGGGAAGGAAGGCTTGCCCAAGGCCACCTAGCAACTGTTAGTGGCAGAGCTAAGAGGAGAATTCAGTTTCACGGCTCCCAGCCCACGGCTCTCTGCACCCTCTCTCTCAGCTGGGAATGAGTCTCCAGAACTTGGGAGGCCCGGTTTTCTCGCAGAAGGTACTGTCAGGCCGCCTCTGGGTGAGCTGGAGCCTGAAGAAACTCAAGCCTGCTGATGTGGCAGGTGCTCCTGCAAGCTCTCTCAAGCCCTGAAGCCCCTGAGCCAGGGAGGTGAGCCTGGGAGCAGAGTCTGGCCTGGGCCATCTCTGGGCCTGGGCTCCACCCTTCCCTGTTTTGGTCCTGACTGTGCATTGCTCCCCTACTGGGGCACATTCATTCCCTCGGCCTCCTCAGCGGGAGTGTGCACTAGCTCAGAATGGGAGCCCTGTCTTGCCATCTCAGTACTTCCCATAACAAATCAAGTACTCAAGACCTAGTAGGTGCTCAGTAAAAGCTTGCTGAATGGAAAAAATGGAGGAAGAAGGACTGACTTCCTGTCTACCAAAGGAGCAAAAACCAATTGAGAACACCACCACCAAAAGCCGACAAGATAGTAGTGGTGAAACTGGTATACCCAACTCCTGCTGGTAGCATTTGGAATTATTACATCTTTTAAGAAAGCAGTTGCACCATATATAGGATGCACTCTACAGACGCTCCTCCCCTTTGACCTAGTAATTCTACTTCTGGGAATATGCAAATGTTCTCTCCTTTCTTAAGTCACCATTTTTCTCCCTCCAGCTCCACCTATTATTTGAATAACCTTTTCCTCTTTCTTCTCTCCCAGAGATTTCTTGCTCAGAGACTTCTTGAAGTGCTTTTGTTGTCCTGGTCCAAACTGCTTTTAAAGGAACATTAACTCATGAGCAAGGCTGGCACTATTAAGCCCATTAACATTAGACACACATGAGATGGCAGCCCCGAGTCTTGGAAGCCAAGCGTGACAGCAGGGGTGGCTTTTCCTTCTGTTCCTGGGGCTGCCCTTGGGCTTACGGGGGAGTCAGCCATGTTTGCCTTTGGTGCTCTCCCGCCATCTCCTTCTAAGTCCTCTCTTCCTTTCCCCTTCTGAAATCTTGTCCATCTCTGAACAGGTGAGAATCTTGAAGGCCTCCGCCCAGGAGGGCCCAAGATGTTTTCTCTCCTTAGGGAATTGGTCTCATAGGATGGATTTCTGGGGAGAGAAAGGGAGAGCATGCTGGGTAAGTATCAGGGTGGGTGTAGGAGGCAGGTATAGCTGGAAGGACAAGAAGTACCTTTCCAAGTAGCTCCTTTAGGAGCAAAGACAAACTGAAACAGAGAAGTCCAGTGACATAAGTACCCGATGTGAGATTCACAGAACAACTCAAAATATTTCTAGCCAGTATTGTATTGTCACCCCAGATTCTCCTGTTGAACGGAGCACAGCTTCTGATCAGATTTGTGTCTTTGGGAGAAGAGCTTGCAAACAAATAAGCAAACATGTTTCTGAGCGCCAAAGGAGTGATTTTGTAAGAGAGGAGTTCACAGTGAGTCTAGGGGCTCTCCCTTTCCATGCCAAGTGTATTGGCAAAGCCCCTGCTTTCTTTCTCCACACCAGCACAGTCAGACGCATTGGCATAGGGGCTACTGATCTTATTGCTTCTTACTTTTCCATGAAATGCTGTGTCCTGGAGAGCTATCCATCTTTTCAATGTATATCCAGTGGTGGCTCCCAATTGCTACAGTCTTCTGGAATATGCACTTACCATGCTCTCATTAACTTTTCTGCGTGAGGGACATCTAGGCCACCTACACATCCCCATATCACAAACATCACTGCAATCCACATCCTGGGCCACGAACCTTCATGGATCCCTTGTTCCCTACAAGGGAAAGCCAAATCTCTACCTCCCCTGAGAAATTTACCTGTGAGCACATGGATGTTGGAGAGGTTCTCAGAGATGGTTTCGTCCAACTGGTCAATTTTCCAGATGAGGACTCTGAGGATCCAAGAGGGGAGATAACTTGCCCGCAGTCACCCATACATCCAATTGGTAGCAGACTCTGACTACAACCTTGGTCTCCCTCCTCCTCTTCCCTCCTCCCCCAAGCTTAGAACATTAGAGGCAGCAACCAGGTGACAAGGGGTGTAGCCAGCTAGAGACACATAGATTCACAGCAGAACAAAAGCTTGACTAGATGGCAGAAAGGTGGAACGAATGAAAGACTTTGAACCTCCAGGTTTATCTGTCTTATGAAAGATACAGGAGTCTGGCTGAAGCTGCCTAGTCACTGAAGGGGTATGTGTGCGTATGTGTGAGATCTCTGTGTTTCATCCTGAAAAGATAATGATACCAGCAGTGATGTTGCCTCTACAGAGAGAGCAAACAAGCCTGGAGCGGAAGCAGAGGGAAGACATTGAGGAACAGCCAAGTCAAGCCAGCTGTCCTCTCAGCAGCCAAGGTGGTTTCCGATCCATGTGCTGCGGCGTGCTCCTGAAGCCAGAATTGCCTGTGTGTGAGTGACAACTCAGGAGGGTCTCTCCTAGACACTTGTTAAGTCACCAGGAGGTTTCTAGAAAAAATAACACAAGCCATAGAGAACTCTGGACTTGTCAAAGTGCCTTCTTATCCCTTATCACATGATTTCATTTCAGGCCAGTTGTAATCTTTTTTTTTTTAAACAGAGTCTCGCTCAGGCTAGAGTGCAGTGGTGCAATCTTGGCTCACTGCAACCTCCACCTCCCTGGTTCAAGTGATTCTCCTGCCTCAGCCTCCCGAGTAGCACCTGCCACTATGCCTGGCTAATTTTGGTATTTTTAGTAGAGGTGGGATTTTGCCATGTAGGCCAGGCTGGTCTCAAACTCCTGACCTAAGGTGATCTTTCCACCTTGGCCTCCCAAAGTGCTAGGGTTACAGGCGTAAGCCACAATGCCTGGCTGTAATCTTAAATGCTTAAAAATAAATAAATAAATAAATAAATAAATAAATGAAGACTGTGTTTATTGTTTAAAATCTAAAACAATACAAACAGGCATAAGAACAATAATTTTAAAATTTTGTGACCCTTAAAGTATTCGTTTTGTCAAAATATTAGAAAATTTTATTCCTATTGTTACACAATTTATTTTTTCACCAAATACTTTATTGTTTCCTTTCCTTTTTTTTTTTTTTTTTTTGAGACAGTGTCTCACTCTGTCACCCAGGCTGGAGTACAGTGTCAAGATCTCTGCTCACTGCAGCCTCTGCCTCCCGGGTTCAAGAGATTCTCCTGCCTCAGCCTCCTGAGTAGCTGGAATTACAGGGGTGTGCCACCACACCCTGCTAATTTTGAATTTCTAGTAGAGATGGGGTTAGTAGAGATCTAAACTTATTTCGTATTGGCTAGGCTGGTCTTGAACTCCTGACCTCAAGTGGTCCACCTGCCTCGGCCTCCTAAAGTGCTGGGATTACAAGCATGAACCACCATGCCCAGCCAACCTTTCCTCTTTATATGTCTTTAAGTATTCTTCACAAGCAACATTGTAAAAGACTATATAATATTCCATGTGTGACTATATTATAATTCATTAAACCATTCTCCTGAAGTGTCACGTTAATGGACATTTATGTGGTTTTTGAAGTTTTGCTATTATAAATCTGTGACAAGCATTTTTTTGACATATATATATATATCTTTGCCCCCAATTCTGACAATTTCCTTGGATTAGATTCCTAGAAGGAGACTTGCTGCGTCAAAGGATTTTTTGGGGGGTGGGGTTCTTAAAATATAGCACCAAATTGCTTTCTAATGAATGAAGGTGCTGTTAGTTTATACCTGTGTCCACATAGAGTAATAATATTTTTTTAAGTTTTTGCTAACTTAATAGTTTAAAAATGACTTAAAATTATTTGTGGCACATTTTTATTTATTTGTGTTTTTGTGGTCATTAATTTGCATTTATCTTGTTAATTTTCCATGTATATTTTGTTGATTTTTCCATTGGTACTCTAGTTGTTTTCTTATCAATTTGATTGACTCTATATATTCAGATCAATCTTTCTTTCTATTACAAATGTTTTCAAGTTTGTAATGAGCCTTTTTATTTTTCTTTATTATGTTTGTGAGAATTTGAAATATTTCAATTTTTCTTTGGTCAAATGTATTAATTTTTCTTTATCTTTTTTACTTTCATGTCTTTTATCCTTCTAGAACTTGTTTCCCCCCCCATTTTAAGAGCCAATATTTATCTTTGCTTTCTTCTAGATTTTTTATGGCTTTGCTTTTTATGTTTAGCTCTTTAATCCTCTGTAATTTCTTTTGGAATCAAGTATGATGTGAAGATCTAAACTTATTTCATTTTCTAAATAGTTAACCAATTGCCTTACCACTAGTTAATCCAAAATTTTTTTCTTTCCTTGCTGCTAGGAACTGCCATTTTATTATCTGCTGACTCTACATATGTACCTAGCATGTTTATGTCCTAAGTTCTGCTTTTAGGCTAGTTTTCTTTTTCCTCTCTCATTGACTTATCTAATAATTTTTGTGCTGCAACCATACTGTTTTCTATAAGGATTATAAACTCGTATTATAATATTTTCTTGCAGGGACTGTGTCCTCTCATTTCACTTAATTCTCAAAATCTTCTTGGCTAGCTTTACCTCTTCATTTTTCCAGATGAAAATTAGAATAATTTAGAAATTTAGAATAACTTGATCAAGGCCTATATTCCATAGTTTAAAAAAAATTGCATTACATTTTTACATTAATTTGGGGAAGAATGAACATCATTATAATATTATAATATGTCTTATAATAGTTAGAAGAAGTCTTATAATAATTATTATAAGAAGACTTATGGGCCGGGCATGGTGGCTCATGTCTGTAATCCCCACAGTTTGGGAGGCTGAGGCAGGCAGATCACTTGAGGTCAGGAGTTCAAGACCAGCTTGGCCAAAAGGGTGAAACCCTGTCTCCACTAAAAATACAAAAATTAGGTGTGGTGGCACACATCTGTAATCCCAGCTACTTGGGAGGCTGAGGCAGGAGAATTGCTTAAACCTAGGAGGCAGAGGTTGCAGTGAGCCAAGATCACACCATTGCACTTCAGCCTGGCTGACAGAGTGAGACTGTGTCTCAAAAAAAAAAAAAAGAAGACTTATAATAGGACTTCTCTGAGAATATGTTGTATCACTCATTTATTTAAGTCTTTATATCTCTGAAATGTTTTATTATTTGTCCATGTTGTCCTGCTCATTTACTGTTACGGTAATTCACATTTACAATATTTGTGGCTACCATCAATGGTATCTTCTTTTCCAAATGTTATACTCTTACTTGTTCTTATTGGTACATGGAAGAAGTAATTTTAAAAAGTATATTGTACATATATATTTATTTTGCATTTAGTATTAGTATAACTTGAGTACTATTATTCTAATAGGTTTTTTGGGTTTCTGGGGGTGTTTTCAGAAATTTTTTTGGTAGGCAAAAGTATACTATCTGACAATTGTGTCTCCTCCCTTCTGTTAGCTATCCCTCATGTCTTCTCAGGTCTAATTGTATTATATTTGCTGGGACCCACAGAATAGTGTTACATAATGGGAGTATTTAAGTAATGGGAGTAGTAATCTCTATTAAATTAATAGATATTACTGGCTTTTTCTACACTTTTGATGAATACTTCTGGTTTCTTACTAGGTATTATGTTGGCTGATTTGAGAAAGGCTTCTGTTTTTATTTCAATCAAGGTAGGAAAGTATGTTATTTTAGTTTACATATAGGTTTTTTTTTATGAGTTCTTTATGTAACATTTTATTGAATCTTTTTTTTTTTTTTTTTTTGAAACAGAGTCTTGCTCTGTCACTCAGGCTAGAGTGCAGCGGCGTGATCTTGTCTCACTGCAACCTCTGCCTCCCTAGTTCAAACGATTCTCATGCCTCAGCCTCCTGAGTAACTGGGACTGCAGGGGTACACCACCACACCTGGCTAACTTTTGTATTTTTTAGTAGAGATGGGGTTTCGCCAGGTTGCCCAGGCTGGCTTCAAACTCCTGGCCTCAAGTGATACGCCCGCCTTGGCCTCTGAAAGTCCTGGCATTACAGGCGTGAGCTACCGTGCCCGGCCTCTTTTCTATTCTTTTAAAAATAATTGTATGGTGTTTCTCATTTAACTTATTGATATGATGTCTTATATTAACATGTTTCCTAATATTAAATCATGTCCACATTCCAGGAATAAAAATTACTTGATCATGGCCCATTCATGTTTTCATTTAAAGCTGCTTTTGCTTTGCTAGTATTTTACTTTGGATTTTTGTGTCAATATAACAGATTGTTAAGAAGGCAAGATCTGGAACGAGTCTGCCTGGGTTTGAATCCTGGACTTGCCACCTCTGGCTATGTGCCCTTGGGCACGTTCCTTCCTTCTCCTCCACAAAAATGGGATAGCACTGGCATCCAGCTCAGCTCCCAGGGTTATAAGAATTCAATAAGAGGAATATGTGTAAAGTATTTCTACATTTATCTCATCTAAACCTAATGACCCTACGAATTAGGCATTGCCAGCTTCATTTGATAAAATAGAAAACCAAGGCTCAGAAAGGCTAAGTGACGTGCTCAAAGTCGCACCGCTGGTGAATTGCTGGTGAGATGTGTCTTCTCCACTTCTCTTTGCCGTCTCTCAGTAATTGAGAGCCATTCACGGTTCTTCAAGGAGCAAACAGTTCAACATCTGCTTGCCTTAGACATACAATTTCCTTTGTTCTGAAGGACCATATTTACTTTGTCTGAAAAACTTCTACTTATCCTTCAAAATCCAGGTCAAATATCTCTTCCCCTATGCAGACTTTGTGCCTCATTGGAAAGATCCTTTAAGTTACCACGACATCTAATGCTTATATTTTTGTAACTGTCACACCATTTTGCAGTGGTTTCATCCTCCTCCAGGGTCCTAGGCCTCCGAGGAGGGTTCACCCCCATCTGTTGAATTGAGTCGTAGGCCCCAAGTGAGAAGCAGTGTGGCATGGGAGAAAGGGCCCATGTTTGGAGACCCACTGGAATCTAACTCTCAGCTTCACCAGTACCAACAACTTATCTTTCTCCTTCCTAGCCTCATTTCCCTCTTCTGTAAAACAGGAATAAGATCTCAACCTTACAAGGCAGTTGTGGAAATCACATGTGGGTAAAGCCCTTAGCTTGGCACCCAACACATAGTAAGTGCTCAATAAACATTGTTTCTTTTTTCTTTTTTTTTTCCTTTTCCTTTTTTTTTTTTTTTTTTTCCTTTCCTCTGATACCTCTTTCCCCATGGGAGAACCACAAGCTTCCAGGCCAGGGGGCATTTCCCACACATCTTTCTCCCCACTAGTATCTGGCACAAGCCAAATAAGAAATGCTTCTTGATCACGTCTCCCCACAACCTTGTGAAAAAAGAAGGGATTTGTGTACCCATTTTACAGAAGATGAAACTGAGGCCTTAAGGAGAAAAAGATCTGCCTAAGGTCACAGAGGTGAGTAAGCAGAAGCACGAGCACCAGAACCTAAATTCCTTGACCTAATTTCTACTCAAAGACATTGTTTCTCTGGCTCTAAAATGGCTGCACTTATAGAAATGCATTCCTCAATTTGCACCCTCTGGGACTATGCCAGCAGGTAGATGTGGAAAGAAAAGCAATGAGTCAAACCACCCTCTTCCATTGTCTTTGGCATTTGATTATGTTACCCTCTCATAGCATTTGGGGGCTGATTTCAGCACTGGGGCTGTGGTGTCAGCCAATCCTGGGATGAAATCCCAGCTCTGCCACTTTATGAGTTGAGTGATAAAAAACAAGTGACAGAATCAGAAGTTTTGTTTGACCCTTCATTTTCCAAACTTAGCAACATAATGAACAACCGAGCAAGATCAACAACAGCAACACCAATAATCGGACTCTCCTAAGAGTTTCAGGTGATGCATCCTTATCCCTGCTTTACAGATGAGGAAATCAAGGCACCAAGATGCTAAGCAAATTGCCTGGGTTTACAGCCGTGGCACAGAAGAGCTAGATTGCAAACTTGGGCCACCTGGCTGCAGACGCTGCTTTGTTTTTCTCTTAAGGGATGCGCTAGAGTTCTGAGGAAATGCTTGTGAATGTGTGAGAGACCCTTGCTGGATGACAAGTGGCCCCTCTCTGTCCAGAGTTAACACCCGAATCTTCAGAGGTACAAAAATCAAAGCAGCAGTAAGGAGCGGTGTGGCTCCAGGGAACTGACTGGCCTGGAGGCTGGATTACCAAAGGCAGCAAGAAAACACCAGGCTCTGGCCAGGCAGGCTTCGGTTCTGACCTCAGATCTTGGACTAGCTCCAAGGCCTGGCCCAGGGCAAGTCACCTCATCCTCAAGCCTCAGTTTCTTTGTCCAAGAAATGGAATAATAATAGGGAGTTGGTGTGAGGTTTGGCCCCTCTTGCTTTTTCACACCCTACAATTGGTCACAGCCCAGGCTTGGCAGTTTAGCTTTAGGAGGAGGTCCTCTCCTCACTGCCCTCCCTCACCAAGTCCTCAGGTACCTGCATCGTTCTTGCCAACGTCTCAACAGTGCTGTTTCCTCCTGTCTTTGACTTCCAAACCACTCTGCCTCCCCTACCAGGGTCTTCATCTACCAGTGCCATTCCCCAGCCGGGAAGTCAGCAACTCCCCGTCCCTACCCCTTCCTGACACGGACCCTCTCCACGTGCACACACCTGCATCCACATGCAAATGATCTTGTTTGGGTTCTTCCAAAAGCAGAGTCAAGGACTCAAGGACAAGTGGTCCATTTGAGAGATGTTCCAGAAAACACCAGCGGGAAGAAGAGAAGTGAGAGTGAGAGGGAAGGTGCCCAGTACAGACAGGGGTATTCTCAAGCCAGTGGCTACTGTGGGTGCCAGGGCTCAACCCTCCTGAGGAATCCCAGGAGAGAGTCTAAAACTTTGATCTCGGAGCCGCACCATCTGAGGGCCAGGGAGCTGGGCTATGACTCACAAGCTCTTGCAAATGACTGGGTGAGGGCTGCTCCCCAGGACTGTTAATTCCTGGCACTACCAGTCTTTTCATGCCTGGGGGAGTGCAGACTCCAGTGGCCACAGTTAGGTTCCAGCTGAAGGGATTCTGACAGTGGCAGACGGAAGCTGGCAAGACAAAGGGTCAGGGCAGGGCACTGACAGACTCTGTACACGGGTGGGCCTCACACATGGAGGGCATTTGCATCTCCTGGACGGCCTGATAAGCACAGATTCCTGGGACGCACACTCGGAATGTCTGCTTCAGGAGGGCTGGGGCAGGGCCTGGAGTCTGCATTTTTAACAAGTGCCTAAGTGGTATGCTGCTGGTTGTCCAGGGTCCACAGTGAAAACCACCGTGCTGCACACACACACACACACACACACACACACACACACACACCCCTGCCAAATAAAGTCCAAATGTCTCCGCCTAGTGTTCAAGCCACTCTGTCATCTCCTCTAAATACAGTTGCAACGTTATCTCCCGCAGGCCCCCTGCAGATATTGATGGCTTTTTTGTGCTGTCTCTGGAACCTACTCTCTTCTTTCTGGCCTCTGTATCTTGGCTTGCTCTGTTCTCTGCTGAAATATCCTTTCTCTGCCATTTCTGCCTTTTGAGATTGTGCCCATCCTTTAATTTCAACAGCTTACCTCTTTTCTTCAGTCCTTCCCTTGTCCCAACTCCTTCTCTTCCTCCACTTGCTCTGGGCCTTCATAGCCCCTTATCTGGGCCTCTCCAGCAGCACTTGTGGCTGTCTACCTTGTATCCCTAGGAAATAAGTGCTTGATTTATCCTCTTCATAACACCCTACACATCACTTTGTCAAAGAAGATCTCTTGATTTTCAAAGCCACCCTGGGACATAGGGAGTTGGGTGGTATTATTAACTCTATTTTGCAGATGAGGTTGAGAAAAGCCAAGTAACTAGCCCAAGGCCACACAGCTGGAACAGGTTGATCAGGCTTTGACTTTGGGTCTTCTAGGTGGAAATTCTGCATTCTGCTTTCCCTCTTGTCTCCTCGCTTCTCTACTGGCAGCCCTTGAGGGCAGAGGCGGGAGTACCTTCAATCAATATTTGTTGGATGAGTGGATGGGATGGGTTGGAATGGACTGGAATCTTCTTTGAGTTGTTCTCAGGATAGGCTCTTGTAGAAAAGCTTGGCCTTTGGTTGACAAAATGCCTTAAGTCCTTCATGTTGTCTCAGAGAACAGTTATCCATCTTCCCCTCTAGAACCCAGAAATTGCAAAGACTCTAAAATCCCTGTTTGGGGTCAGACCACCCTTTCTCAAGCTATACTTCATCATGAGTTAACATCTTTGAGTCATGCCCTTCACCTGCCAGCAAGGCTGAGAAACTCCATGGCTATCTTATCCCTCCAAGTGGTCCCTGATCCTCTTCCCATCGTCCCAGACCCACCAGCAAAACCCCAGGAAATGTGGTTACTTCCAGAGAGCAAGGGATACCCATGGCTTGTGACTTATTTCTTATGGTAGGAAATAAAGGGTCTTGGGGTGAGTGAATCGAAACAAGGGAGAGAAAGGGGTGGGTGGGTGGATGGTGCTTCTTGCAGGAATTGGCCTTTGGCTGCAATGTCTGGGCAGAGGGGAACCCTGCTCGTGGTCCTTGAAAAGGGAGTTCAATGGGAGGGGACCCGACCTATAGTCAAGAGATCCGGGCACACTTTATCTCTCTGAGCCTTGATTTACCTGTGTACCCTGCTTTCCTCAAAGGGCAATTTTAAGAGCCAGATAAGATAATGGTTATGAAGGTAGTTTACAAATCACAAAGCCCCTTACTATATCAAAACCATATTTTTATTATACAGACAGGGAAGCTGATTCCTGTAGAAGTGACCCAAGACGCACAGGTGATCAGCATCCCAGCATTCACTGGGATATGCCTCACCATCCGCAGGCTCCCAGCTTCTCTGTGCTGACAAGGGATGGAGCCCTGGGGTCTGGGGCTAGAGTTCCAGATCTAGTTCCACCTTTGATACTAGCCTACCGTGTAATCTCAGGCCTGTTACTTCATGTCTCTGGACTTTAGCTTCTTCGTGTTTTCTTTTCAAAGGGCCCTCTTTCCTTATTTTCCTGATTGTGTTCCCTGCCAGCTACCTCATTCATAACATCTTTAGCCACCATTTTTCTCTATGACCTCCAATCCATATCTCCAGCCCCGTTTTTATTCCTTGCCCCCAAACCTACCGTATGCCTATGAAACACTCAACAGGTACCAAATGGAACTCAGGTCTTTCCCCACAAACCTGAACCTCTTCCTGTATTTCTTGTCTTAATGAATAATATCATTTCATGTGACTCAACCACATGACAGATGATGAGGAAACTGAGGTCCAGAGAGGCCAAGAGACTTGCCCAATTTACACAGCAATCGGTTGACAGAGATATTAATAGAACTAGAGCTCAAATTTCCTGACTCAGGGCCAGATGTGCCGTTCTACTCTCTTTCATTTGACTGGGGAGTGACTTGAAAATATTTTCATTAGTCTCTCAATAACAGGGTTGTGTTAGTCAGGATAGGTTGGACTATGGTGCAGTGATCATAAGCCCTGGCATCTCAGTGGCTTAGCACTATAATGATGATTTCTTTCTTTCTTTCTTTCTTTCTTTCTTTCTTTCTTTCTTTCTTTCTTTCTTTCTTTCTTTCTTTCTTTCTTTTCTTTCTTTCTTCTTTCTTTCTTTCCTTCCTTCCTTCCTTCCTTCCTTCCCTCTTTCTTTCTTTCTTTCTCTTTCTTTCTTTCTTTCTTTCTTTCTTTCTTTTCTTTCTTTTCTTTCTTTCTTCTTTTTCTTTCTTCTTTCTTTCTTTTTTTTTCTTTTTCTTTCTTTCTTTCTTTCTTTCTTTCTTTCTTTCTTTCTTTCTTTCTTTCTTTCTTTCTTTCTTTCTTTCTTCCTTCCTTCCTTCCTTCCTTCCTTTCTTTCTTTCTCTCTTTCTTTCTTTCTTGTCTCTCTCTGTCTCCAGGCTGCAATGCAGTGGCATAATCTTGGCTCACTGAAGCCTTTGCCTCCCGGGTTCAAGCGATTCTCCTGCCTCAGCCTCTCAAGGAGCTGGAATTACAGGTGCCCACCACCACACCCGGCTAATTTTTGTATTTTAGTAGAGACTTGGTTTCACCATGTTGGCCAGGCTGGTCTCGAACTCCTGACCTCAAGTCATCCACCTGATTTGGCTTCCCAAAGTGCTGGAATTACAGGGGTGAGCCACCATGCTCCACCTATAATGGTGATTTCTCATTCATGGACAGTCTAATGCAGGTTGGGTAGCTGTATTAGGGAACACCAGGTAAACAGAATCAATAGGATCTGTCTATCATATATAGTACACATGCACGCGCGCACACACACACATAAAAATAGGATCTATAAAGAGATTTCTTATCAGAAACTGGCTCACATGATTATGGAGGTTGAGCAGTCCCTTTATCTGTTGTCTACAAGCTGGAGACCCAGGAAAGCTGTGGTGTAGTTCAGTGGCCTGAGAGCCAGAGATCTGATGGTGTAGATTTCAGTCTGCATTTGAAAGCCTGAGAACCAGGAGTGTCAAGGGCAGGAGATCAGTGCCCCAGCTCAGCAGTCAGGCAGAGGGATGTGAGTCCTCCTTTCCTCTACCTCTTCGTTCTATTCAGGCCTTCAGTGGGTTGGATGATACCCACCTACATCAGGCAGGGCAAATGCGCTTCACTCAGTCAACAAATGACACACCCAGAAATCATGTTTCACCAGATATCTGTGATCCATTCAGGTTGACACGTAAAATTAACCATCACAGTAGCTTTCTTCATCTGTAGATACATTCATTGAAATACATGACCAGGACAGAGAGCGAGAGAGAGGAAGAAGACATGCTGGATCTTAGCTTCAATCTGGAAGCTACAGACCATCCGCCAGAACTAGCAACATGGTCCCAACGCTTTCACACAAGAGGCTGGGAAAGGTAGCATGTGGCCACGCAGTGAGCACGAACAGTCCTTGCTACAGGTATCAACCTACCATATGCCAGGGGAGACCAAAACCAAACCATGTGGAGAAAAAAATACCCTCTGCTGTCAAGAAGGTCACTGCATCTGGGCAAGGCCAGGTATGTTTTTGGTGTCTCACTAAGAAAGGTCCCCTCCCTGGGGATGCCCTGAAGGAGTCTGAGGCCTGCACACAGATGATGGCCAGAGCTGTGGAGGGATCTCAGTTGGACAGGTGGCAGTGGAGCAGGGCTGGATGAAGGGGAGTGGGCTGCAGAGATGAGAAGCAGAGGGGAAGGTGGTGGGGAGGAGAGGTGGAGGGAGGAGGAAGAGCTTCATGGAGAACTGGTGCACCTAAGCCAAGTTAAGCCCCATAAACCTGCTCTCAGTTGGGGTGGCTGGGTGGATTGTGCTAGGGGCTGGCCCTGGCCCTGTGCTGCAGAAAGACCTCAGGGCCTTGCACTCTCTCAAGGGATGGGCTGGGAGGCAGAACTTGACGGGGCCTGTTAGAGATGTTACAGACCCAGTGCGGGAAGCTGTTTTGATTAAATTTGGGAGCATAATTGCAGGGTTTGTGCTGCGGTCTCATTATGGCTTTTTAAATCTTGTTAACCTCTCCTCCCCATCTCCCAGCCCCCTCGCTTCCCTCCACAACCACAGGCTGTGGCCTTAGAACAATACCAGGAATAGTTTCTGTCTCTCCCTCACAGCTTTCTCCTACTCCCCCAGATTAGATCCTGGAGGCCAGATGGACTGAAGGAAGGAAGCAGGGAGGAAGGCCCAGCAAGCAGAGTGGGGGTTTCATGGGGCTTAGTCATTCGGAGTGCCTCTTGGTTCGGTCCCTGTGCATCCAGCAGGGTGTTTGGTGCTTTAAGAGACACAAAGGGGTTTTAGGCTTGATTTTAAGTGATTGTATGAGTGAGTGGAGATGGGTTCAGGAATTTGAGAGTGGCTGGAAGGGATGGGCTGGGGAGGGATGGCAGTGGCCTGGAAGGTTAGGAGGAAGTAGAGATAGAGAACAAGGGACGAGCTTGGTATGGGCCAAGGTGTGAGGTGCCACCTCTGCACAGGGATTGCATTAGGCAGGAGAGGCCAGGCTATGGCACAGTCATGAATAAGCCCTGGCAGCTCAGCAGCTTCATACAATAACGGACATGCACTTCTTGTTCTTGAAAATTCTTGGTGGGTTGAGTGCAGACGGATGGCTAAGTGTGGCTATGGAGTAGGGGTGGACTGAGAGAATGGACTGTTTGGTGCCCAGGGAGGGCATGCTGGCAGATGAGGCCAGTGCAATGGGGTGAGGTGGGGGATGAGGGTCTCCAGGCCTCTGGCTGTCATGGCTGCAGTGGTGTGGCATTGGTCTGTAAGCTCCCCTGGGGAGTGGATGCCACCCCCAATGGGGCTGAGGGCACAGGGTGTTGCCTAGGGAACCAGGGCTGAGGCAGCGGCCTGGGCTGCGGGAAGAAGGGGAGAGCAGGCTGGGTGGGGAGCCTGGCTCCACCCCTGCGGCTGTCTCTCCCCAGGGGCTCTCTGGCCACTCCTCTTCTCTGTCTGCTTCTCCTCCCACCTCATGACTCAATCGCTGTCTTCAGCCCTGACTCTGTCCTGAACTCCTGAAGCTGTGCCCATTACCTCCCTGAAGGGTCATGGCACTTTCAGCCATCCAGAGTGCAGGCCTCAACCCAGACCTTCCGTCACAGATGCCCCTCTGCCCTCCACCCCATCATGCAAATGTTGATTCTGTGGATTCCTCCTGCTAAATATCCCTGGAATCTTCATCCTCAGCTGCATCCAACCTTCCATGTCCTGGGCCATCTGCTCGCTGCTGGGCCATGTGGTCACCTTCTCATTGGTCTTTTAGCAGCTGCCCTTACACCCTCCTCTCCCCAGTTCTTGACACTGTAGCCATAGAGGATTATTTTCAAAATCTGGTCATACCGTTTCCTGCTTCAAACCCTTCTCTGACTCCCTTCTGCCTCCCAAGGTCCTTCACCACAGGTTCCCGCATATCTCATCTCCAGCCTCTCAAGCATCTCAGCAGTCTAGCAAACTAAGTCGTCGGAATGCATCATGCTTTTTTTGCAGCTCTGAGCAGCGTGGTGTTAAGCAGAGCTTAACTAGTCCTCAGATACCACCTCTTTTAGGAAGCCCCCTGGGTTCCACAAATAAAACGATCTCCCCCATCCTTTAAGCACTTTCAATAGCCCTCACTTTCTAGCCTATATTGCAGCAAATTTCATCCATGTTTCCTCTGTTCCATCAACTGCAAGCTCCTCACGGGCAGGGCCATCCTATTGACCACCAGTGTTCCTGCCCAGATTCCACAGCCGGCACTCAGATGTGGTGCAGGAGGGACCCCACCTTACTGAATGAGTGAGTGAATGAGAGCTGCAGCTGGGGCTGGGCTTTCTGCGGGAGTGGGCAGGAAGAGTGACCAGGGACTAAACACTGGGGAACCTTTAGGGCAGAGCCTGAGCATCGGAGCTAAGGCTTGTTGAATGCTTCCAGGGGTCCAGACACTGCTTGGCAGGGAGGTCTTTCCATCAGAAGACAGAGAAGGCCCGGTCAGAGGAGGAGGAGGAGAGCCAGGGGCCATGGGCAAGCAGCACACCGCCTCCCAGCAGGGTCCCACTCACATGGTGGAGGAGGACACGTGTGTGGGCAGCTCCCTTGAGGCGGGAGCTGAGCCAGATATGGGAATATTGCCCTCTCCCAGAGCCGTCCTGCCAGTGTGGGGTTGTGTCTCAACAGCCATCTTGGGAAACACTGGCTTAGTTCTTCACAGCCCCGGGGGGTACCAGGGGCATTCCCCAGAGCAAAGGGACAAGGGGCAGCTAAGCCATGGTCCCCACTCTGTGCCAGGATGTTCATACCATCCATGGGGTCCTCTGTCTGCCCATCAAGTCCTTTGCCTCCTGCCCCTCAGCCTGTCTCTTGCCTCAGCCCAGAAAGCCTCTTCCTTCATGCACTGAGCCAGGTCTCACCCAACTTCAAGGCCTTTCTTCCAGGAAGATTTATGAGACTTGCCAACCTCCTCCTGCCACACTCCTACCCCGTCAGTGCCAGTATACGGGCCTACTCTAGCTGCGTGGCTATCTCGGGGAGACCAAGCAGAAGGAAACAGAGAGCAAGTCTTCTCTCTGCGTGGGCCCAGGAACCCCTGACTCTTCTGTCTTCTCTGCACATTTGTGAAACTGAGCTGGGGTGGTAGGATGAGGGCTAGACCGGGAGTCAGGACACCTAGCTCCTGGACCTGGCTTGATGGAAGGCCTGAGCAAGCCACTTTCCTCTCTGACCCTCAGTTTCCCCATCAGTAGAATGGTGAGGTTGGGCTGGCGGGGCCTCAAAGGGCCTTCTAGCTCTGACATCATTGAACACAGAAGCCTACCACGGCAGCAGCTGGTTGATGAGAGCCCAAGGGCCCTGCACTGGTTACCTCAGGCAGGGTTATCTGACCAGTGATCCAGATGCAGGAAGGCTGGGCCTCCCCAGGGGTGCAGATTTTCAGTGCCAGGTGCAAGATACTGGCCAGGAAAGAGGGAGCAAACGTTACTGGAGGTCAAGAGCAGAGCAACAGGTGGAACCAATGGCCTGGGTTTGCCAACCCAGGCTGGGGTGAGAGGGAAGAGAGCGCTGGGCAACCTGGCCAATCAGAATGAGCATGACACTGGAGGTCTGGGTTCGAGCTGGGCTCCACCACTCGGTAGTGACAGGACTTTGGGTTGGTCATTTAAATACCTCTGGGTCCAGGTTCCCACCATAATATGGGGGAGAACAATTTCTATCTCACAAGGCTGTTGTGAGCATTAAATGTTAGCCCATGCTTGAAATGGTTGAGTAGCATCTGAGCTTAGCACATCATAGGTGCTCAATAAACCCTCATTCTTTCTCTCCTCCTACCCTCTCCAGTTTCCACCAAATACATTTGCTGATCTGGCACCAGTGAGCCACACGAGGGTGAATGTCAGGTCTTCCATTCCACCCGCCAAGGTGTGCGCCCAGCCTGTCAGTCTCAACACTGTGCTGTGCTTGGTATCTTAGGGTGTCTGGTGTGGTCTTTTCCTTCAAGGCACTTAGAGTCTGCTGGAGAGACAAGACCACATTCACACTCACACAGACTAAGAAATGGATAAATGACATTTCTCCATTTCCTGGCTTTGTTGCAGGCCTGGGAAAGCCAATTTCAATGTTATTGTCCCAAGAAATGGATAAATGACATTTCTCCAAGAACTGACCCAAGGATAATTCAGAGCGTGGTGGTCCCATACGAACCATAAGCACTAGAGAGATGGGGGTTTCGGAAAACAGAGTTCAGTCTGGATGGGAGTAACCAGAGCAGTGGAGAAGCTAGGCTGCCTGTGGCCAGCTGAGTTGAGAGTAGCAGGGCTGATTGGGACTGCGATGGGTTAGACCTGGGCCGACTGCTGAGGCCAGAGGGTCTCCAGGGCACAGTGAAGGCAGGGCTCGAGGCATGCCTCTGTGGGGAGAGCCCTGGAATGCTAGATTGCAGGAGTCCAGCTCTCATGACTAAGCCTCCTGAGCTAAGGCATGTGGAGCATAATCTTCTTCCAGGTAGCAGGTAGACAAATGGCCTTTCGACTTTTGCCAGGATTGGCTGGCATAGGATGGAGTTGATGAGAACAGCTGTGGGCTATGAGGAGATGGGAGGGTGGGGCAGGAGCCAAGGTGGGGGCTACTCCCTGGACAGAAATTCAACTGTAGTTCCATCTGTCTTGGACCACCCCTGGCCACACAAAGGCCACGGAAATGGGATTAACACATGCTCAGCACCTACATGGTTCCAAGCCCATGCCTGACACTTCACCTTCAGAGGCTCATTTTCCCCATGCTGGCTCTATTATCTTCAAATCCCAGATAAGGAAACTGAGGCTCAGGGGGGTCAAGGCCCAGAGTCTTGCAAAGAGGTGGTAGGTTGGAGCCCTGTACTCTTCCTCCTGTACCACGCTGCATCTCCATGACTTAAAGGTTGCATGCTAAGGCTTATCATGGACTCCAGCTCTCCGCCATCTACCTCCTAGGTTGAAAATCAGCCCATCGCAGTTGAAAGGTTGCACCATGCCCTAGGCCATGTTCCTCATTTAATCAGCCACTGTCCTGCTGGCTCATGCCTGGTTACACACGCAGCCTCCTGGAGGGCAGGGGCTGGGTCTCATTCCCATGCCCAGCAGAGCCCTGGCACAACTGCTTCCCAGAAGCGATTCTGGTAATTAGAGTGAGTGTTGGGTGGAACTACCCCACCCCGGCAGGTGTGTTTCTGGAATCCACGGATGAGGTGGTTACTGACAAGTCCGGGAGGGAGAGAGGGAGGGGCAAGGAACTGCCCGCCTCCCCCAAACTGGAATTCTTCCTAATGGGCTGAGTTCTCAGCTGATGAGAAAGACGTCGGACAGGACCCTAACAAGAGAAGGCTCTAGATGCAGCACCGAGTGAGTAATTAGATGCTAACTAATTTGCATTTCACAAGAGAGTCAGGGATGTTGGGGAAAAAAAAAAGCTGCAAAGATGAAAGGCCTGTTGGAGAAGGGAACGCTGGGGAGGAGAAGCCCAGACAGAGCCGAAGAGGAGCGGCGGTGCAGGTGTGCTACCAGGCACAAGTGTGGAGATGGTGGGACGAGGGCAGAAGGTCTGAAGGTCCCTGCAATGCCCTCGATGGCTCCAAACAGCAGCCTGGGCTGCCTACCATTGCCTTGGGATGTTTTTTTATTTGCATTTGGAATGGCCAGGAGGGAGACAGCAAGAAACTGAGGCTGAGATGCATAGATAACTCTCAGTTTCTAGGGTAGGGCTAACAAAGTTTATCTGTAAAGGGTCACCTGGTAAATATTTTAGGCCTTGTGGCCGTACACTTTCTGTCACATATTCTTCTTTGTAAAAGGTACAAAAATCATTCTTAGTTCTAGGGTCCAACCAAAACAGACCACTGCTGGCCTTGATGTCTGGGTCTATTACTTCCTTCTCAAAATGGAACGTGAGGCCCAATATCCATTCTGCATTTCTAACAAGTTCCCAGGTGAGCACAGAACGCACTTCAGTTATGGAGAGTGTGAGGTCGCTCTGCAGCATGGAGCCTGCACTGGGAGGCCAGCCATTTAGGAACTGCTGATGGAAGACGCCTGCCTTGTTTGCAGAACACAGTGGTAGCTGTAGGTCCACACACTCGGAGCTCCCTCCCAAGAAGACCCCGCTGCCCATCTGCAGGGAGCGTGGCAGGCAGGCAGCCCCAGCTGTCAGCTCCTTCATGGTGTCTACCTCAGCTGCAGACACCCACCTCTTCTGAGGTCATGCCCTCCCGGGGGTAGCCTGCATCTGGTGACTGAGCATGATGGGAGTGGAAAGTCCTGGCTACTTCAGCTAGACAGAGGATGACTCCCTGCCAGGTGACTGAGGCTTGGTCAAACTTGCATTGCAGTTTGCCTTCAATCTCCTTTGGCTGAATCCAACTTCTCTCCTTTTCTTTCACTGGTGCAGATCTTTAATAAACCCCTGGTACCCCAAACTCCCTCCCAGAGTTCACTCCCACAGAACCAGCCTGTGACACGGGCAATGGGAGCACATCACGGTTGAGGGCAATGGTGGCCACAGGTTGGGGCTTGGCACCAACAAGATTCGCCTGGGGGCAAATACACATCACTGTGGAAACTAGAGGCATCTCAGGTCTAAGACCTCCCAGGGGTCCCAGCATGGCCAGGAGGAAGCAGGGCAGATGGAAGCAGGAGCGCAGTGGTTCGGGGTCTGTTAACCTGGTCTGGCCTTGGCCAAAGGGGCTACTGTGTTGTGTGGCTCTGTGCAAATCACTGCTGCTCTCTGAGTCTCTGAGTCTGTATTTCCTCATAAGTAAAATGGGCCTCATGAGCCATTATCCTGGCTGGTTTTCCTGTGGCTGCTGTAACAAATCACCCCACACATGGTGACTTAAAACAACAGGGGTTTATTATTTCACAGTTCTGGAGGACAGAAGTCAAAAATCGGCATCACTGGGCTAAAATCAAGGAGTCGGCAGGGCTGTGCTTCCTCTGGCTTTAGGGGAAAATTTATCCTCACTTCTTCCAGATTCTGGGAGCTGCTAGCATCCTTTGGCTTGTGGCCTCATCACTTGGATCTTCAATACCAGCATCTTCAGATCTTTCTCTGTTCTCAATTCCCCTCACTGTCTCTCCTCTGTGTGTCAAATTTCCCTCTGCTCGTCTCTTGTAAGGATGCTTGCGATTGCACTTAGGATACACCCTGATCATCTAGGATAATCTCCCCATCTCAAATTCTCTAACTTAATCAGATCTGCAAAGATTTTTTTTATTTTTCCTCCCAATGAGGTCACATTTACAGCTCCAGGATTAGGACCTGGAGCTGTATTCAGCCGACTCCTCTTGCCATCTGTCTCCCTCACAGGCTTTTCAGCTCTGCTTGAGTTCTTCTTCCTGAGCTGCAGTTCTAGATGCTGGCCCATACCATTTGCTTGCACAGCTCAGATATTCTCACTCTGCCAAAGATTATTTTTAATGTATATTGATTAAATATATGGCTGCTCTGCTCACACTGTTGGTTTTATTGGCAACTTCCACAACTAATATTTACTGAGCACATACTGTATGCTCCGTGTTTTACTCGAATTGTCATTCTTCTGCCCAAGGAGGTAAGTACTGTTATAATCCCCATTGTGCAGGTAAGGAGACCAGGGGCAGAGAAGTGAAGTGGCCCATGGTCCACCGATGTGGTGCTGGGATTCCCGCTCTGGTTGTCTGAGTGAAGGACCTTCTCATCTCCCACACATACTCCCTCCCCAGCATGAATAGGGCTTCTATTTGGAACTATTTACAAAGTCCTGTTGTTTTTGAACTTTGGAACAAGTTTCTTATCAGATTCTACACATTGCAGACATAACACAGGAAGGGCTGTTCTAGAAAGCTGAAGATCCAATTCTAAGAGCCAGGGAATGCGGTTCATTTGGGGCTGCATTTGTGACCTCTGCTGTCAAGTCAAGCCCAGGCAGGGGAGGAGGGGGCATCCCAGGCTCTCATCTGCCTGTTTGACAGCATATCTCAGTGGTTCTTAATTACCCTCCCAACTTTGAACTGTTTGGGACTTTGAATATCAGCCCTTGTTCCTGTTAAATTTTTAGGTTGAGCTTCTGGGTTCAGCTACTTATTCATCAGCAAATGAGCCAGTGCATGTTGCTAGTCATAGACACTTGTATTTACACTTTGGCCTGACTCTAATTTCAGGCCCTAGGAGTACGTATATGTAAAAAATTGTGTCTGCTCATGTAAGAAAACTACTGTGGAAGGGTGTTTACAAATGATTATCTTGTGTGTAAGGTTCTAAGATTATCTTCTAAAACCATAAATGTGCTCGTTTCAGCAGCACACAGACTAAAAAATGGGAACAATACAGAGATTAGCATGGCCCTTGTGCAAGGATGACAAAATTCATGAAGTGTTTCATATAGATTTTTAAAAGCCCATAAGTGGGAAAGTGGATGGCCCCCTTTAAGAGTATCGCTGTCGAGAGGGAACTGAATTTTAAAAACAAGCATGCAAGCAGACCTCAAGGTTAAAGGGTATGAAGCTGATCTACGCACATATTCTTGCTCTGGATAGGAAGAGCAGCAGGAGCAAATGGGCTTCAGGGGGTTGGGGGCATGGAGGATTTGCCAAGCTGGTGCCAAGAATGGATGTAGGCACATGGTAAGGAGGGGCTGTGCCGGCCATGGGGGGCTTTGTAGACCACACCGAGGACTTGAACTTAATTTTCAAGGCCATAGGTCACCTCTGTAAGATTTTAAGCTGAACTGTGACATGTTTGTGTGCTTTAGAAATGTTTTTCTGGCTGTGATAATGGCTGCAGCAAGAGGTGAGGAGGGCCTGGATTCCTGTTGATAAACAGTAAGGACTGGGTTTGAGCGAGAGGCCAGTCCAGTTAGGAGTTGGTTGCGGAGGGGGAGCAGGGGGAGAAGGGGAGAAAGACGTCCCTGTGCAACTTGGGTGAGTGTGGGCATGGTGGAGCCTTTCCCAGAGATGGGGCACCGGGATGCGGAGAACCGGTGGGACCGTGCTCCTGGGAAGAAAGCACAAAGGCAGTTTCACCAAGAGGGGAGGATTGGGGCTGGAAGAGGTGATGGCTGAGAGGGATAGAAAGTGCGTGCCGTCCCCTCTGTCCTGAGGCAGGATGCTGAAAACTGCAGCTGAGCAGAGGCACAGATTGAGGAGGTGGCCACGGCAGGCACCCATGGGAGAACTCTGGGGTAGAAGCCAAAAGTCTAGGCCTGTTCCATCCTGAGTCACCACATACCTTCGGCAAGGCACATTCTTTCTCTGCCTCAGTTTCCTCATCTGCAAAACCCAGGAGTTGAACCACATTGAGGGTTCCTCAAAGGAGATGGGCTGGTGAGGGGATGTCCTTGAGCCCCTGGAAACAATGTGCAAAATTGTGTGCCTATGTCCCCTTTTGCAGAGGGGCTGGCAGGGTCACCTGAGGAGGGAAGTGACATCAGATCTCATAGGCCACACCTGCAGTTGGAGACATGCTGGTAAAAATTGCTCTCTACATATGCCCAGGATGAGTCTCATCTCACCCAACCAGTTCCTGGAAGGCAGAGATCTAGGTCATAGGATGTGTCTCGACACCCCATGGGGGTCTTGCAATACCTGTGGAGCCACATGTGCTGGCATGGAGACGCCTCAGTACATCTGGGTCTTCTAGGAGAGACCCCGCCCCCTGGTCAGCCCAGGCACGTGCTCCCTACTGGAGCCCCTGGGACCTTCAAACCATGTCTCTCCCTTCTCCACCCTGCAAACTCCTGCTCCTTCTCCGTGCAGCCTTTTCTGTTCCCTGGAGCAGCCCTGATTTCTCACTGCATTGGGATTTCCCAGATGAGGTGTCTGTACCTCATGCGCAGCCTACTTTTCACCTATCTGGGATGGAGGTCATTTGCATATTCCCTTCTCTTTCCTTCCTTCCTCTGCCACATGGGCCTATTTTTGGCAGGGGCCATGTCTTAGGCACTTCAGTGTCCCTAAGTGTCTCTCTTAGTGGCTGACACACAGTTGGTGCTCCATAAGAATTCCTGTAGTCTTCCTAACTTATGGAATGACTGCTAGCAAAGTATTTCCTGTTTCCAACCCAGGCTCCCCACTTACCCTGCTTCCCTGAGAGTTTCTGGGAAGATCAGCAGCAGTGGCCGGCACTTGCAGCATTTGCAGGGCCCCTCATGGGTCCTTTCCCACAGAGTCCCAGGATGATGAGCATGAAATGAGACCAATAAAAGATTGCAGAAATCTTGTTGGACCCACATCTAGGATGGAAAGCAATCTCCACGTCTGAAGCATGTTGGAGCAGGCCTTCCACCAAGCCCCTTAGTAAAAGGGTTGTATGTGTTGTGTCGAACAAACCTGGTTGACAGGCATTAGCATGCCCATTTTACAGATGTGGAAACGGAGTCTGAGAATTTACCAGCCTTGCTCAAGCTTCCACAGCTATGCCAATGCCGCCAGCGCGCCATCCCTGGGGTTGGAGTCAGGGCATGTGGGGTGATGTTTCTCTCGGTCGTGAGCAGATGGGCTAGTGCCCTACCTGCCGGATCTCACCGTAGCTCACCCTCCCATACATCCCGTTAAAGGTCCAGCCAAGATCCACTTCCCTCCCTGGTTTTCTTGCCTGTGTTTTGCTCAATTCCTTCTCTTCATGCACCACAGGACGCACTCTGAGCAGGCGGGGAGGCCTGTGAGCCTGGCAAACAAGCTATTTGCTCTAGGAGGTGGGCTGCTTCTGAGGACAGCACAGGGTTTCCGGGACGGTGCTAAGGAAATCACCCACAACCTGGCTCCCTGGCTAAGCGACGATTGAGGTGGCCAGAAGAACTTAGAAGTAGCCCTCCAGTCTTGGGGGAAAGGCTGGAGGGCTAGAAAGAGAGCAAACTCTGTGACTGAGCTGTGGGAAGGCTGGCCAAAATCCCAGGGCCTTGCTGATGGCAGGCTGGCCGCCGGGGCACCCCCAGACGGGCCAACGGAGCCAAGCCAACAGCGGGGAGAGAGGCCTGCCCTCCCACACACACGTGGGAATGAGGGCTGCTGAGTCACTGCCCAGCTGGACGCAGCTCCCACAGAAGGCTGGAAAGAAGGCAGGAGAGTATTCCCAGCCAGGCTGGTGGCCTCAGGACACCCTGAAGTTAGCTGAGCCCTCTAAATGGGCCATGATAGCCTGGGCTGCCCCTGGCGCTCCTGAACTGAGGCATATTTGCCTGTTGCCGGCTTCTGGGGAGCTCCAACCAGGCCAACAGCCCTTCAGACAGGACATTGGATTAGAGGTCAGATCCCTGAACTTTGGAAAAAAACAATCCCAGGGCAAGTCACTTCATCTCCCACATCCTCACCTTTCCTTTCAGTTACATGGTAAGGCCGACAGAGAATATGGGAAAGGTCTTCACAGGTTGCCCTGCATATAATAGGATTCAGGCAGGCTAGTGGCTCTGCTCCACACCTTCCCCTGAGGAAGGGACGGCAGTGTGGCTCCCTGCTCCCCGGCCTCCCACCGTTCCCCGCTTTGCCAGTGTCATCCCTGCCATGTGCCCTTCTGAGCAACCAGGCCCCTCCCTGGAGGGCCAGGGGGAGTTCCTGGGGAGGAGTTCCTGGATTCCCAGTCACCTCCTGACCTGGGTCTGGCCGGGAATCCACCTTTCACCACGGGCAGTGGGCAGAGGAGGGCACCGGCCCTGCAGGCAGAGGCTTCTCTGCCCTCCAGCACCAGCAGCGCCCGCTGGGAGGCCCAGGTGTTGTGCAACTTGAGAAGCAGCTAAGCCAGTGGACCACTCTGCCAGGACAAGTATCAACAGGAAACCTCACTGCGCATCTAGTTCACATTCCAGGGGCACCGAGTCCAGCCCAGAGACACCGTAACAAGACACCACTCTGGCTGGGGTTGGCTGTGACACAAACCAATTTTTTATCTGCCATCTAAGCCTCCCAATTTGCATGCCAGTGACGTACCTTCCACCGCAGGGCGCTTTCCAAACCTTCTAGTGAGGTTGTGCGTCCTAAGCTCTGAGCAAACAGGGAGTGAGTGATCCTTTAGACACAGGAAGGCTTTGCTAATGGTCATCAGGCATGACGACCTTCAAGGGAGGGACTCGTCTGTAAGAAGCAGGGCCCCAGCAGAGGACCTGACACCAGTAGGCACCCAGGGAGCACTCAGTGGCAGTTCACTGAGCAAGTCACATCTCTGGGGATTAAAGAAAAGAAGGTGAAGCAGAATCTGGTTAAATGGGTCCCATGTGTGCTTGGAGAAACCCCCCCCATCTCTTTCTCTCTATCACATACGCACGGGCCCTCCCACTCCATGCACACGTCACTGTATTATTTCTCATGATTGGAGCAGGATGCTGTGGCAATATGGAACTCAAGCCTTTTATCTCTCAGGCCCAGAATGGGAAAAGGACTTACTCAAAGTCACCCAGCAGATTAGTGACAGCACTTTTGCTGTTTATTATTTACTTTCCCATGTCCTGCCATTTCATTGCACAATTGTCCTCCTTCTCCATCCCACTCCCAGCCAAGTCCCTGCATCTGCTGCCCTCACCACTAGTTTCCAGTGCTGTATTTGAAATGCTTAGGGAAAGGGTATCGCTGGCAGAGGGAAGAGCACGTGCAAGCTCCCTGAGGCAGCAGGGAGCAAGTGAGGTGAGCACCCCACCCCCGCCAGCGAGCACAACTTAGAAAAGGAGGGGACAGTGCGGGTGGGTGGGAGTCGGAATAAGATCCGACTTCATAAAGTTTGTTTCTGGATGCGGAGCTAGCAGCCCATGGGGCCAACCTGCTGCCTTCAGGCAGGTAAGTCTCTCTGCTTGTGACTAAGGAAGTCTCTGCAGTCCTGAGACACCAAGGATCTGGGCATGAGCCTGCTGGGATGTGGGATGGGGGCGTGTGTGTGAGAGAACCCACATCTCCTGCTTCCGAGGTCAGAGCACCAAGGAAGGCTTCCTGGAAGGGGCAGACTTTGTGTGGGGCCCAGAGGAGAGCTGTGTGAGCACCCTGGACAAGCTCTATGGATTTGGGTCAGGAGTGATGCAGGACGTCACACCACAGGCATCTTCCTGGACTGAGCACAGCTGCCCCCATGTGTGCCTCAGGCATTGGGCCCAGCCTGATGTGTCTCAACAGGGTGGGGTTAGCCAGAGGCTGGCATGGGTGGGTGTTAGGGGAAACCAGCAGAGAAAAGGTGAGCCAGGGCTCCCTGACGTGACCTGAGAGATAACCCTGAGGTCAACCCATAGGGGCCCCAGGGAGGAAAGGTGAAGGGAGCCTGGCACCCTTGCTGGTTGTGAAGTGATGGCATCTGCTGTGGGTCTGGAGCAAACACACAGTTTGCCACAGACCCTGATCCTTGGGGACCCCGTGGTCAGTGCAACTGGAGTTCAACACACACACACACACATGCACACACACACACATGCATGCATTGCATACTTACTATGGCCAGACATTGCCAGAAGTGGTGGAGCCTCTAGGAACTCAGAGTGTAGGGAAGACCCGTGCATTGCTCAGAGAACACAGGCAATAGAGTTTTGCTCGAGGAGTATTATTTTTAAAGTGCTACTGAAGCTCTCAGGAGGGAGAAAGGAATTCTGGTTGGAAAAGGCCAGGAGCAACTCTGGTTAGATGCAAATGAGACATGAGTTAGGGCTGAACCACCAGGGTGGGGAGGAGGTGGGGCGGGGCAGGCATTTCTGGCAGTGGGAACAGGTTAGGCTCCGAGCAAGGTGGAACAGGGAGGGGTCTCGTGTTCATGGAGCTGGAAACTGTGGTGAGGAGTGTAGGAGGTGAGGCTGTGCAGCTGAGAGGGAGGGTGCCAGAGCTTTGTATTTTCCCGGCATCCTCTGTTGTAGGCCAAGCCTTCGCACCTTTGGGATCCATAGCCTCAAGACTTCTACATCTGGGAAGGATATTCAGGGGTGTCTGGATGCAGACTGTCATTCTCAAACCCAGGCGTGCATCCAAAACCCCAAGGGGTCTGTTGAAACAGAGTCTCCCCTATATTCCCCCAGGGATTATGATTCAGTAGGCTGGGTGTAGGGCCTGTGAGTTTGCATTTCAAACTAGTTCCCAAGTGATGCTGATGCAGCTGTTTGGTCTGTGGACCACACTTTGAGTAGCACTGGTCTAGTTTGCTGCCATGGCATGCCCTGGGCAGTTCCTGTTGGGAGGTCTCATTCCACTTAACCCAGTTGTTTCTGGGACTGGGTTTGGGAGAAATGAAAGGGTACCCTGAGTGTCCCCATCTCCATGACCCAGACCAGGCTGTGACACTCAGTAAAGCCCCAGGTCACTTCGTGGATCAGGAGCAGTGACAACCATGTGAGAATGAAGTTTTCTCGCACTCTGGGAATGGGGCAGAGGAGAGGAGCTCTGGTCCCCAGTCTTCCATGCAGAACACTGGCAGGGAGTGCTTCAGAACCGGGAGGAAGGAGCCAGGAGGCCCAGTCAATTCATGTAGAGATGGGAGTGTGAGAAGAGGTGTGTATGTACGTGCACACGTGCAGCCCAATACCCATTGCAAAAAAGAACTCAGGTTAGTTACGACCCTGGGCAAGTCTCTTCCTTTATCTCAGGGTCATTTTCCTCCTCTGGAAAAAATAAGGGAGTTGGATTAGATGGTTCCTTCTGAGAAAGACAGATCTGAGAGACTGCCCTGGTAACAACGTCATCATCTGATTAGCACTCAATTTAAAACAGCTAATAGACATCTAACATTTTGCAAGCCTTGGCAATTACTGGGCAGAGCTGGAGCAGAAGCTTCATCTGTGGGGACCAGCCCATATATGAGGGTGTCATCAGCCACTCAGGGGACCTTCAGCATGAATAACATTGCCCCGAGGAAGCTTGTAATGCAAAACAACAGCAGCTCTTTCCCCAGCAGCTCCCCGAGGGTCCTCTGAGGCAGTTTTCTTGAGTCCCTGCCGGGCTAAGGGAGAGCTGTCTCAGGGGTTCTGCCGAAGCTGGCAGAGGCCGGCCCCTCTCCCCACTTTCCCCCAGGACTCTGCCTGCTGACACTAGTGCAATTACAGCATCCTTCTGAGAGGCTGACAAGGAAAACGAAGGCTCTGAAACAGAAGAGAAGGACCCCCAGAGAGCCCCTGGGCTGTGGAGGCATCAGGAAGGGCAGACACAGGCAAGGCAGTCAGCCCTGGATTGAATCTAAGTCCTACCTTCACGAGCTGTGTGAACCTGCACAGCATACTTGACCTCTCTGAGTCTCAATTTTGTTATCTACAAAGACATCCTCCTGGTTGGTTTTGAGAATTGGCTAAAATGACAGAAATGCAATTATTTTGGAGAAACAAAACAATTAAATCTACTGAAGCCTTCAATGGTGCCATGTTGTAGATGAAAGCGGTGGTTAAGGGCATGGCATGTGGCATCTCAGACCTGAGTTTGGGTCTCAGCTACTTGCTGTGTGACCCTGGGAACCTCACTTACCCCCTCTGAGCCTTCATGTCTTCATCTGTGTGATGGGAATATTTATGGCATTTTCCCCAAAAGGCTAACAGAATGAAAATTAAAAGAGGAGAGCATGTACAAACTGCCTGGCTCATAATAGTCCTTAAAAAGTTGTTCTTCTCGTACTCCCCAGGCAGCCTCGCCTAGGAGAGAGGGTGGCACTGCCGTTATCCACAGCCAAGCGCCCGCCTCAGCTGTGTGTCACCATGCCGCCCTGGGCAGGCCTGGCCAGGCTGAGGGGCACAGACAAGCCCACAGCAGGCTGCCCGCCCAGTGGTTAGCTCAGGAAAGCCTCAAATTATACAATTTATGAAACCCAATCCAGTTTTCCGACTGGAACGTGTGATTAGAGAGATTACACATTCACTGTTGCAATTATGGTAATGTTGATGTGTGGACAGATAACTGGCAGCAGGGCTGTTCTGAACTGTCTATTTATAGGCTGAAGATGCTTGCTATCTCAAGGCAGACATATGGGCCATAAAGGCAGGCGACAAAAAACAGGAGGGGGAGAGCAAGCCTCCCCCGGAATGAAAAGACACCAAAGGAAGCCATAATTAGGGCTGGGATCGGCTTATGTAAATCAGGTAATACTTTCAAAACAGAGATGAGATCTGGTTTTAATAAAGCGCATTGGAACAAATGGTGGAATAATGACTTAATAAATCTAAATACAAATATTTTGTTCCGTCTCCAAAATGAACAGCCCTGGCATCTGCCGAGCCTGGGCCTGGGCGAGGGGGCGGCACCGTAGTGTTACTGTATTCTTTCACTCCCTCAGCAGGCTCGAAGATTTTAATTTTTAGCCTTCTGCTAAATTACATGGGCTGTCAGTCAACTGTGGGAGATATTTTGAGTAGGGAGATTTATACAAACACACAGAGCACACTCGGAAGACTCCGCACAATATCTTTTACACCGGCCGGGATGTAAATCACAGGTTGTTGGGAGTCCGATTACAGCTCTTCCGGAAATAGACTGCAGAGAAAACATTCAGTAGCAGGAGGAATCTGGTGGCCCTCTTTGGTGCCCCCTCACCCCAGTAGTAATCAGAAAAGCTCTTTGCTTGTTCTTTTTAGTACCTTTTCCCACCGCTTCCCATCCCAACTCCATCCTCCTTCCCATCCCAACTCCAAATACATACACACACACACACACACACACACCCCCCTACCTGTAGGTCAGGTTTGGCCCATGTGCTAAGGATTTGCAACCTCTATGCAAACCCATGGCACACGGCCCAAACCCGACCCACAGGTGTGTGTGTGTGTTTTGCTCCGCTAAACAATGTTGGCCTGAACACAGGGCAATTTAAAAAAATTAATGCAGATATTTTGAAATCAAGACATTCCCCATAAAATGTATATTTCCAGCTTCTCCTGATAGATCTGAAAATCTAGCCAGCAACATGCAGTTTGCTGTCCTGCATGGTGACAGTGAGCTGGAACTGAAGATGTCAGGTGAGTGTGGCTTCCACTGCTCCTCACTGCCCCGCAATCCCTGTGCTCCACCTGCTTTAATTATGTTGTCTGCCTGGTCTCCAAGGCCATGACATTTTTGACCACTGGTATAAATTCATCCTTTTTTACACATGATGGTCTGTGGCTCAGGAAATGTAATTGAAAATCACAAATAATGGATGCATAAATCACTAATGCATACATTATTATGCACTCAAAGCTGGATTTATTAAATAAGAAAAGTGAAGACAATATAATATATAATAATATTAATGTAAAATTAATGTCACAGATACATACGCGTGTGTGTGTGTGTATATATATGTGTGTGTGTGTGTGTGTGTGTGTGTGTGGAGAGAGAGAGAGAGAGAGAGAAGGGAGGTTTCAATGATTCTTGCTTGGGAAAGACTGTTCTTTATTCCATTCTAGTCTATTTCATCTTTTTCAATAGATTCTGGTTGTCACACTGATGTTCTTAACTTGACAGAATTAAAAGATGGTAACTTTATGTCAGTCCCTTATATTTTACTGATCTGTGAAATCCTACGGCATGGGTATTCCTTGCCCCAGTTTTGAGATACTTGTAGATTCTCAGAATTGGAAGACAGCTCTGAGGGCATCCACTCATCATCATCCATCCATCCTTACATACATCTGCCTGTGTGTCCCTCCATCCACCATTCATTGATACCTGTTCATCCATGTGTTCACACATTTGTACAACTGTCCATATATACATACATACATACATCTGCTTGTCTATCCATTCATACATCTGTTCAGCTGTCCATCCATCCACCTACCTACCCATCTATCCATTCACCCAACTGTCCAATGCCCAGAGCTCCCCTTCCTGCTAGTCTGCCCTCTCCATGTAGACATCCAGTAAGTCTTCCTGTTCTGGTCAGCTCCGGGTGTTAGAGAGTTCTTCCTATGGAAACCTGTGTCCTCACTGAAACGCATGTCCCTGTGACTTCCAGCTGACAGTCTGCTTGAGGGCTTTGCAAATATTCAAACCTCATACCTCTGTCAACTCCTTAACAGAACTCTCTATCCTCCCTCCTCAAGCTTCATCGCTCAACAAAGGCCACTCGTCTTTTCTTCTCCTGGACAGATTCCTTGGAGCCCTTCCATGAATCCGTCTGCAACAGGAATTTGGAACTTCTTGGTCAGGCTCCTTGTTCTTCCTCATGATGGCATTTCACTGTGGGGCCCCGAGCATCCCAGAGTTTAGTGGGCATTCTGCTCTCTCACCATGGATGTTGTTTCTATGGCCTTATTTGGGGTCTGGATGTCCTCATCTCACTGGTGACATGTGGTTGTCAGGTCCCCCAAGCCTGCTGGTTATTTTCACACATACCGCTAATTTCCCATGTGGACATTGACAGTGACCATGGACTCAGTTGAAAAAGTGCTTTTTGGGGGTTTTGTTTTCCTGCCAGAAGGGATTAAAAGTATTTCCTCCTGTTAAACATTATTTCCAACCACTCGCCACCAATGTTAACATCTTCAACAAGACCTGGCCTTATGCAGCAGGAAGTGGTTGGCTTCCCTACAAGGAGGAATGTCTGGGTCTGAGAAGGCCTCTCCACGCCCCAACCCCCAATACTTCTCTCGTCTGCAGGTGAAGCTTGGCGTTTCCCCATGAGCACATCATTGATTTTGTAAGGCTTTGGGCCTGGTTAGGATACTCATGTCCCCTTGAATGGGAGGTGGGTTTACACCTTGCTCTATTCTTGGTCATTTATGCCACTTGTGGGGAGATGAAGGTTTTTAAGGTCAAAGTTTGATAGAAGGTGAAAGAGAGCTGCTAGAAAGGCCTGGTCTTGAGCTGGGGTGGGAAAATAGACAAAATGGAGAGCACAAAGTTCAACTTCATTCTTTTGCCTTAAATGAGATTGAGATGGTTCCCTCAACACTCAGTGAATCTTGTGATTTTAAGTGCTCATTGTACAATGCCACCGCTTCCCGGAGGCTCTGCCTTCCTCATAGCACGCTAAGGTCCTTGGCTTCTCTTGCGTTCCTCTCTGAGCCTCACTTGGGCCTGGTGCTCCTTTTTCACACATTCCTTGACTAGGACCAGATGCTCCATGGAGACTCAGCCCTGGTCTTCCTATGGGCTGCACTCCGAGATGCACGCCGAATCACCAGCAGCTGCCTCAGGGCCCCCTGTGACACTGATGAGCCAATCAACATGTTTGTTTATGTGCCCACAGTGGTGGGAGGGCCTTTTGTGAAGGGGAGAGGCAACTGGGCGTGACTAGAAGGACGTGTTCAGACATCCAAGGGTGTGTATGCTGGGACCAGAAACACTTCCCTTCCTGGGATACAGGAAGGGTTGGTGGGGGAGTTGGAACTGCTGGAAGACATTCCAGGCACGGCCCGGGATATGACTTGTGAGCAGGATGGAGCTCAGAGACAGGAAGGAGATTGCCACAGTCAATTTTATGTATCAACTTGACTAGACCAAGAGATGCCCACATAGCTGGTAAAACATGACTGCTGGGTGTGTCTGTGAGGGTGTCTGGAAGAGATTAGCATTGGAATCCATAGACTGAGTAAAGATGATTGCCCTCACCAACACCAATGCAGATGGGCATCGTGAGGGCCTCTGAGAACCTGGTTACAACAAGAACCGGAGGAGGGGTGAATGTGCTCTCCGCTTCAGCTGGGACATTCATTTCCTCCTGCCCTCATACAACCGTGCTCCGGGTCCTCAGGCCTTCAGACTCAGCCTAGGACCAACAGCATCGGCCCCACAATTCTCAGGCTTAGGACTCAAACTGGGACTTATCCCACTGGTTCCCTTCTCAGGCCTCTGGACTCAGATTGAATTACTTCACTGACTTTTCTTGGCCTCCGGCTTGCTGACGGCAGACCGAGGGACTCAGCCTCCGTAGTCCCATGAGCAGATCCCTCATCATAAATCTCATTTTATATATCTCTATACGTCCTGCTGGTTCTGTTTCTCTGGAGAACCTGACTAGCACAGCGAGAGATAGACAGATGGAGGGGGTGATGGTGGGAAGGGTGGCAGTGTGGAATGGGTCTGAGTGAACTAGCAGGTTCAGAACAGCTATTAATGATGACTCTCGTATCTCAAGCACTTCCTATATGTCAGACACTGGGCTGACTGCTTAATATAAGTAATCTAATTTTACCCTCCCTGCAGATGTTTAGGAGTGACAGGATGAAACTGATTTCCTTATTTACTTGGGAATATTCACATATAAGCTACCCTATCTTCTTCCAATAAAGAGAATTCTGAATATACCCTCTGAACTTACCTCCTCCAACCTTCTCCTAAAGTGGAGGGAGGGGTAGGCAAGGGGAGGAGAAGAGTCCTGTGTACACGGCACTGCAGGGAGTACTTCATGATCACACAGTGTGAGATGCTTCAGAGCAACTGGGGAGATGGCAAGAGGATTGGGAGTGAAGAAAGCAATATTGCAGGGGGAAGTTATTGTGTATAATTTGAGAGTTTCTAGTAAAAATGGAATTCCTTCTCAATTATTTTTGGCTGCAGAATTGGACTAGACCACATGGGGCCCTGGATTTATAAAGGTTACATAGTTATGATTGTTTTTATTTATAGATGAGGCAACAAATGCTAAGAAAAGTTAAGTGATTTCCTCAAGGCCACACTGCTAGAAGTGATGAAGACAGGACTTGAACATGGGCTGCCCGCCTCTGCACAATGCACTTGCTCTCTCTGCTGCATATTTCCCGGGGCTAAATAAGTACGAGAAACATGTCCTCATAGATGTTTAGACACAGAAGGGACACAGAGCCATCCCTCCCAACTGTTTGGTCAGTAGAGAAACCAAGGACCAGAGGAAGGGAGTGACTGGCCCAAAGTCGGACATGGAATGCGACATCAGGTGGAGACCCCAGCTTTCTGCCCTAACGAGTGTGATTCTCTGTGCTGAGGGCTTACCATGAAGCAGACACTGTGCCTAGGGCTTTATAAGCAACATCTATTTAATCTCTAACAGTTCTCAGAGGCAGGTATCACTATCCCCATTTTATAGAACAGGAAACATAGTGGCTTGCCTGCATTCATACAGCTCAGAAATAGCAAGGCTGGAATTTGAAACCCGGCCTCTTTGACTCAAACCCATGCTTATCAACAGCTCTTTCCCCCCTCTGGCTTTCTTGCTTATGGTTACTAACATAATAGAATGCTTTTGGTTCTCTAATTTCAATGTCTAAAACGAAATTATACTCTATTTATAGTCAGGTCAAACATCTAGGTAGAAACAAACACTTTTCATGCAGAATTTGAAATTGTTTGTAATTATTTTCAGAGAGGAAGGATGGGGAAGGTTGGGGTGTAGATGGCGAGGGACTTGCCTGCTGGGTGAGGTTTCTTAACCAATGATGCAGAACTGAACAGAGAGAGGCCTCTGGGAGTTTATTTGGTTCTTCTTCTCCCACTGGAATCATGTTGACAAGTTCATTCCTACTGTAAGGTGGGTGATTGACCTCTGCTTTACCCTGAGGAAGCTGGACACCAATACTGACACACGTGTGCGTGAATGCAGATTTTATTTATTGGACTGTACCATGTACAAAAAAGCACACAGACATGTGCACAGCACACATAGGCCATTTCATTGCCTCATCTCTGAAAGAGCAGATGGGCTGGATGAGCTCACAAAAAGCTCCAAGTTAAGGTGGAAATGGATGTGCCTTTAGAGAGGGGTAGATAAAGGGAGAGAGAAGACTCAGAGGACCAAGTCGTCATATCCAGCTGAGAAATCTGGAGGACTTCCTGGATGAAGTGAGATTTTTTATCTGGATCTTAGAAGAAGAGAAATTCCTCGGCTATCAGAGATGGGGAGAGGTGGATAGTGCAGATTTAGGGATTCTCCATGTATGTGTATATTTCTTCCTTTAAAATATTTTCTTCTCTACCTTTTAGTTAAAAATCCATCAACAAAATTCCTTCAAGTGCTTTTGTCACCCTAAATTCTCTGATCTTTTTTTTTCCTTTGCTGAAGTTTATTGTTGATTTCTTGTGAAATAAATCATAATTGCCTACTGTCACAACATGAGAAGCACTTGACAGGCATCTATCCTGAGACATCACTCAATGCCTGTCTCAGCCAGCTGGCTCTGGGGCTGGGGAGGCAAGGGGAAGAGTCCAGCAGCCAGGCTGAGGGTCCCAGGGCCCCCAGATCACTCCCCATCATCAGGCAGGAAGTCCCTTCCCCCGGCATGCCCTGTAGCAGGGGAACAGACACATGCTACAAGGGTGCATTGACAAACTCCCACTCCTAAAAAAAAAGCTATTTGAACAGCCCAAATTCCCATTCTCCTTCTGGGCAATTGGCAGTTTGTAAACCCCAATCACCAGATGACAAATTATTATAGGGAATGATCAATACATTTTTTCAGTAGAGTTGGCATTTGGGGAAAACAGACTGACATGCAAAGAGACAGTCTTGGAAGTATTAATGTGCAGAGTCTACCAATTAATCAATAAGTAAATATTTCTTGAGTGCTTATGTGGATAAAAAGGAAGCATTGTGCAGTAATTAAGAGGGCTGGCTATGAAGTCAGATGGATCTGGGTTTGAATCCTTGATCCACACTGGGGAGGTGTAACCCTAGGCAGGTTGCTCAACCACTGTGCACCTCAGTTTTCCTGTTTATAATGTGAGGATGCTATTACTGCCTACTTTCTGGGATTATTATCAGGATTAGACAAGATAATGGGCTTGCATTTCAAAATAGCTACAGGAGAGAGTTTTAATTGTTCTCATCACAAAGTAATGATAAAAATTTCAGGTGATGGATATGCTAATTAGCCTGATTTGATCCTTTCATAATATATACATGTATCCAAATATCACATTGTACCTTACAAGTATATACAATTACTATTTGTCAATTAAAAATAAGATAAAACATTAAAAAAAGATAACGTAATAAAGGTGGACAGTTCCTGGCCTGTGATGTGCTCGGTAAATGCTGCTGCTGTGGTTGATGTCATTGTACTTGGGCTCCGTGGGGAGTTCAGGAGAGGACAGAGTTTGCAGCCTGCCAACGTCTAAAATCAAGCTGGAGAGACCAAACACTGACATCACAGAAAATGGTAGAAAGCATCAAGTTAGAAGTGTTTTGATTCTGATTATGGATGCAACAGAAGCTTTGGAAGCAGTTGCTCATTCTGTGTGGCTGGATCGATCAGGGGAAGCTTCTGGAGAAAGCAGAGACTGCCTGGGAGGATCTTGAAGGGAAACATCCACTGAGCACCTGTGACAGGTTGGCTGCTTCCAGGAGCTCTTCAAGGGAAGTGTCGTGCAATCTCCATTTCACCCATGGAGAAGCTGAGGCTTAGAAAGGTTGAATCAGAGAGTTAGGAAACAGTGGGGTCCTGGTCAATCAGTTTATGGGGTTTCCATGATACTCCAGGCTGGTGTATAGGGTGCAGGAGAAGGTGTCCAGATCAGAAGTCTTAGAGTCATCGTTTTCCTGTTGCTACCACCTTTAAGCAAGCCAGCACCATCAGCTCTCTGCCCTGGGTTCTTGCAGTGGCCTCTAGGATCTACCCCAACTGCCCACTCTTAACAGAGCAGCCAGAGTGAGTGTACCAGCTGGGCCCTGGAACACTCCAAAGGGGAGTGTTTCATGAAGTCTCCATTAGCCAAGAAACCTGCCCAGAAACTCCTGAGGCAACTGGGACCCAGCAAGAGCTGGAGCTGTCAGAGGGGCCACCCACAGCAGCTGTGCCTCCAGTTGAAGGATACTGCCACCACCAAGACAATGAGCACTCCAACTGTTCTCTCCCCATGCGCTCCAATCTCCTGCCACAGCTGCCCCTGGCTGAACCCAGCTGGAAGCCAGAGGGCAAAGGAGCTTGAATAGTATTGTCAAAGCAAACTTAGTAAGATGTTAAGGAAGCTTAAGCCGTAGGCCTCTCACTTGCAGGTTTTCGTTTGTTTGTTTGTTTAGTTTTTATTTTATTTTATTTAATTTTTAATTTTTTTTTTTTTTTTTGAGACGGAGTCTCGCTGTGTCGCCCAGGCTGGAGTGCAGTGGCGCGATCTCGGCTCACTGCAAGCTCCACCTCCCGGGTTCACGCCATTCTCCCGCCTCAGCCTCCGAGTAGCTGGGACTACAGGCGCCCGCCACCATGCCCGGCTAGTTTTTTTTTGTATTTTTAGTAGAGACGGGGTTTCACCATGTTAGCCAGGATGGTCTCGATCTCCTGACCTCGTGATCCACCCGCCTCGGCCTCCCAAAGTGCTGGGATTACAGGCTTGAGCCACCGCGCCCGGCCTATTTTTATTTTTTGAGCTAGAGTTTCACTCTTGTTGCCCAGGCTGGAGTGCAATGGCACAATCTCGGCTCACTGCAACCTCCACCTCCCAACCTCAGGTGATCCACCCGCCTCGGCCTCTCTCTTTTTTTTTCTTTTTTTTTTTTGGAGATGGATTGTCACTCTATTGCCCAGGCTAGAGTGCAGAGGCGCGATCTTGGCTTACTGCAACCTCTGCTTCCTGGGCTCAAGCGATCCTCCCACCTTAGCCACACAGGTAGCAGGGACTAGAGGCATGTGCCACATGCCCAGCTAATTTGTTTGTTTGTTTGGTAGACACAGGGTTCCACCATGTTGCCCAGGCTGATCTTGAACTCCTGGCCTCAAGCGATCCACCTGCCTCAGCCTCCAAAAGTGCTGGGATTACAAGCCTGAGCCACCACACCCAGCCTCTTTTTTTCTTTTTTAAAACAAGGCCACCTAAATTGTTTAAACTTTAAGCCTCCCCAAATCTGGATCTGCTCTGGGATGCAATTGTCCCAGACCCATCGGTCTCCTGGGACTCTGAGCAGGGTAGAGGGGATCTGATGAGCAGTGGGGAATTTGTGATCGAGACCTTCTTTTAAAAATCCAAGTTGTATTTTGCTACTTCTCTTCTTAAAACCTTCTAATTATTACTTGGAAAAAGCCAAGGACCTTACTATGCCTACCAGGCCCTACACAGCAGAGCGGTGTCCTCCTTTCCCCTCCTCCCTGAATCCCTCTTGCTCATACGGCCCCCACCATGCGGGCCTCCTCGATTTTCCCCAGTGAGCCAGACATGCTCCTGGATCCTTGCTCTACTGCAGCCTGGAGTTCTCTTTCCCAGCTTGTGCTTACGGCTTTCAACTCCTGGTTCCGAAGTCATCTTCCTCGGGAGACTTCCCTGACCTCTGCATTGAAATTGGGATGCCTCATCCCTGCTTTATTTTTCTCCACAGCACTCATCATCTTCTAATTATTCCAGGTACTGTATTTATTTGTTTCGTTTCTTACCTGTCTCCCCTCACTCCATTGTTGGCTCCAGGAGGGCAAAGATTTGTCTATTTCATTCACTCCTGCATCCCCAGTGCCTGGAATAGTACCTGGCTCATAGTTGGCACTCCATAAATGGTAGTAGAATTAGGTGCTCAGTAAATGGTGGCTGCGTAAATAAATAGACTGATGAAGGAGGGACAATGAGACAAAGTTTCTGGGTCTGGTGGGAGGACAGATGCACAAGACCCAAGGCTTTCAGGGCAGCAGGACTCCTGATCTTGTGGCTGGAGTGCCACAAAGGGCATGTGGGGGAAGCCCAGGACTCCAGCTCAGGCACTTTGACACTGAAGACTGGGTCTTTTCTATCAACGTTTCTCAGACTCACCCATGCTCTGGGGGTGGTGCTTCAGGGAAGAAGAGGGAGTCCACCTGCTCCAGGCAGAACAGATCTGTTTGGACTTGTTTTATATGTAAGGTTTTCAAGAACTGTTTTATTTGAAGAAAGGTCTCTGGTTCAGAAAGGATTGAGCCCTCTATGATGCCTTGTCATCTCTTGAAGAGGGTGTCCCAAGGTGAGGTGACACGGCACAAACAAAATCGTGAAGGAGAGGCAGGGGAGATCGAGTAAAGCTCCCCAGTGTGGCCGAAGCCTGTGGAAAACCCAATTATGGGGATGGCAGGCTGAGCACGGGCCTCCAATGCCAAGGAGTTTGGACCAGATGCAGAAGGCACTGAGGAGCTTTGTGGATTTTTAAGGAGGGAGATGTGAGAGAAGCAGCTGCTTGAGAAGACAGGGCTTGGCATTGCTATATAAGATTGGATATCCAGCCGAGAGGACAGGGCAGGAGCTTAGAAACAGTGAGGGATGTAGGGGACAACAGAGGTAATGGAGAAGAAGGGGCCCATCAGTATTTCCAGGGACTCCCCTAAAGGTGCTTCAGAGCACCCTGGTGCCCAGACCTGTTCTGGGCTGTGTCTTTTGGATTCTGCTCTACCCTTGGTATCACCTGCCTTTCCCTCACTTCTGAATATTGAGCAAACAGAAGTATAAGACCAGGGCCAGGACTAGAGCGTGCCTCATGCACAAAACTTAAAAGGAACCAGAAAAATTTAGTGATCAATAAAAATAAAATGTAAGTGAAAAATTTTATAAACATCACAATTAATGCAAACAAAATATCAAAATTTCAAATAAAGACAGGAATCAGAAGCAACCGAGATGTCCTTCAGTAGGTGGATGGATGAATAAACTGTGGTACATCCAGACAATGGAATATAATTCAGCCATAAAAAAATGAGCTACCAAGCCACAAAAAGACATGGAGGAACCTGAAATACACATTGCTAAGTGAGAGAAGCCAATCCGAAAAGGCTACGGACTGTATGATTCCAACGATAAGACATTCTGGAAAAGGCAAAACTATGGAGACAGTGAAAAGATCAGTGGTTGCCAGGGGTTGGGAACGGGGGAGAGGAGAAAGGGATGAATAAGTGAGATCAGGGGACTTTTAGGGCAGAGGAACTATTCTGCATGGTGCTATAATGGTAGAGGCAGGTCATTATAAATTTACCAAACCCACAGAATATACAACCCCAAGAATGAACCCTAATGTAAACCGTGAACTTTAGTTACTACTCACGTATCAATACTAGTCAATGCTATTGATACTAATCAATATCAATTCTAATGTGCCAATACATACATTACAATACATTCATGAATTGAATGCATTTGATTGGACGCATGGGAACTTTGTAGTTCCCATTTAATTTTTCTGTAAATTTAAAACTGCTCTAAAAGAATTGTCTATTAATTTTAAAACATCAAAATTAAAGGAAAAAGAAATCCACGCTGAATAAAATATCAAAATTTCAAATAAAGATAGGAGTCCTGGCCAGGATTAAGGTGAGAGATGTGAGGCACTTATTTTCAAACCTGTGCAAGTATAGGGCCCAATTCTGCACTTCCTGAACTGTGAGAGTCTTTAGAAGCCTCCTAGCCCGATCCTTGTGTTTTACTGATACAAGAGATGCTGAGGCTGGGATAAGGAGGGAGGGTTGCCAATCTCACCTGGTGAGGTTGCTGGAATCCTGGGTCAGAGCCACCCTCCAGCCCTGGCCCCAGTCCTATGCTCCCTGCTGCAGGCGGGTGACTCACGGTCCCATGCACCCTGTGTGGCCATGCAAGGGAAGAAGGAGGCTGAAGCTTAAATATCCTTTGATCAAGTGCCAAATGACCTTGGATCTCACCAAGTGTTCAGGGGTTGCTTTATGAGAAGGCTTCTTTGTGTCTCTCTTGGATTATCACATCATTAATGGAGAAGTGGGACCAGTCGCCACATTCAGCACATGGGCTGGGTGGGTCCTGACATCTTCCTGAGCTCTGCCCAAGCCAGACACTCCACGCTCCTGGGAAAAGCACCAAAAATGCTGCCTTTCCACTTCTTCCCCTCAGACTCCTAATGATCCATTTCCAGCTCAGCTGAGAGCCTTCCCACTCTCTGAACAGAACAGTCCGGATGTTCAGAGGACACGCTCCCCCACTTGACACTCACTTAGGGCACTCTTCAAGCAGACGCCTGCCTCAAGTGGGTCTCTGGACTTCCCCTTGACTCATGGGGGCTCCCTTTCCATCCAGGCCTGTGCAAGCCGGCCCCCTGTGCCAGAACACTCCTCGCTCTTCACAGATGCGGAAGCCAAGAGGGGCTCTGAGGGCGGCTGGGCCTGACCTTGACCCCCGAGGGGCAGGAGGACGAGGCAGCAAGCGCAGCCATTAGCGTGCGCACCTCCAGAGTCCTCCAGGGATCTGAGGAAGCGGCCTAGTCATGCCAGCTTGGTGTGACAGGCCGCATGTCCTCTAGCAAGGGCTCAGGCCTGTGTTTCCTCTGATAAGCCTGCACCATAAAGGTCAGATTACGGGAATTACAGGAGGATTCAGCCACCGCCACTAAGGTTGAGGATGGGCAGGAGACCCGCATGTCAGAGAGCTCAGAGATGGCACTGCAGGGGTGGGAGCTAGATTTAGATGGCAGGAGCAGTCAGATTTGGAGTGGAAGACACAACATATGCAAAGACGGTTTGGATTCTGAAGATCACAGGGGTGGAGCCAAGGGAGGGAGAGGAGGTGGATCCGGGGTTTTCCCTTGGTGAGGACAATGGATGCTCTCTGGCTTTGGAGATAACCGAGAATTCTAGGTGGAAAGAGCCAAATATGCAAATAAATGTAAAACGAGAGGTGGGAGGGGCCCGGGAGAAAGGATTTCTAAAGGCATCCATCTTCCACTTGGTCGGTTGGCAGGCAAGGTGCAGGAGGCGCTGACACGTGAGCAGGACCCTCACTGGAGACCAGGCTCCCTGGCCCGCTGGCGGTTCCTAGCTGTGAGGCATCCGCGGCACATTCTTGCTGTTTTCGTAAGCCCCACTATCTTATATTTGCTCAAGTAAGCTTTCTGCTGACACAGAGGGTAGGAGATGGCCCATAAGGTGTGATTCTGTGGGCATCACCTTAACAAACATCATAATGACTTGGAGTCTGTAGGGTGGGTGATGGTCCCTGCTGTAGAGAAGAAGAGGCTGAAGTGCTGGGGTGTGGGTGGCTCGGGGTCAGAGAGGTCTGGAATGAAGCACCAGCTTGCCCCTGTGTGACCGAAGCCCCCAGCTGCGTCCCATCATGGTTCCCCTGTTGCTCATTGAACTAAGTTTTGTTTTAAATGGTAAAATCCAGAGAAAGTTAATATAATACAACCAGGAACACCACTGGCAGCCTCGCCGTACCACCCAGATTCCCTGAGCGTTCACATTCAGCCTTATCTGCTCCAGCCTCTCTTGGCTTTCTTCCTCCCCTTTCCGGGTGGGGTTGAAGGTCCCTGTGCATCCCCCACTGCACATCCAGGTCCCCACCTCCCTGCTTTGATGTGGCTACTGGGTGGGCTGAAGCGGGTACGAACCGCCCCTCAGCTCTGACAGCCCTGGGTCAGCTGAGATTGCCTCTTCAGTCTCCCTTTAGAGGCTGTGGACTTGGGCTTCCATGGCAAGCTCCAGCCCCAGAGTCCTTCCATCCTCCCCAGCCATCCCCTGAAGATACAGGCCAGGTCCCTTGTGTCTTGTGTTAACTTCCCTGCTCCATGGAGGCCTAGCACACAGTCTGTGTGTCATGGGTGTGGTTGGATGACTTTGGCTGAATGCACCACTCTAGGCCCCTCCCGACTCCCTTTCTCCAGAGCTTGGCCCCCGGCTGGCTGCAGCGGGAACTGATTTCAGTGCCAACAGGTAGCAGCTCCTAAATGTCAGTTGCTCCCCCAATCCTGTCTCTGCAGTTCCTAGGTTACTAATACCCTCTAGGTTTATCATCCCTTTTCCAGGTAAGTTGTGGGTTTATTCTTCTAGAGCCCTCAGATGTCTCAATACAGTACATGACTTATAAAGTTCACACAGCAGAGATCTCACACACTGGGAACTTGGCTCCCAGCCAAGAGCTGAGCCAGGACCTGGAATGGTGGGGCCCATATGTGGGGTCCAAGTCGGGCCACATGAACTGGGAGAGCCCAAGGGGCAGCCAGTAGGGACTCAGGGTCATTGCTAAGGGAAGCTGAGGTCCTGGGCAAAGACTTTCAGCACACCTGGAGGCCTTTTTAGGTAGCACAGGGCTCTCATGTCTTTGCTTAGATAAGAAGTCAGGGTTGCTTCTCCCGCTAAATGTCAGTCTCCCAGGCTGCCTTTCTCGCCTCTCATTCTTTGTCCTTAGGTCATGAGGACAGGATTCGTTGAGGCCCTGACTAGCTGTGACCCCGAGGATGATGGCCAGGCCACATTTGCTCTCTGATAAGAGAGAAGGACAATCCCCTCCCAAACTGGTCCTGCCACAGGGTGGTCAGGAGGCGCATAAGAGATGAAGTATGTCACCCCAGGGTTGCTGTGCAGGCAAAGAAGGTTAGAATTATTGCCCCCGCCACTGCAGGAAGACGGGCTCCTGGGCAGGAATGTTGTGAGCTCCAGGGGCACAGTGAGCAGGCCAGCCTGCAGGTCAGGGGTTTTCTGGGTAGTATCCAGGGAAGGACTAGGGCCTGGGGACCTGAGCAGGGCCTGCATTGCCCAGGTTTCCGGGGACCTGTCTGATGCCACTGCAGGCAGCACTGGAGAGCTAGACCCAAGCCCAGGGGTGGCCTGTCCCAGCAGCCTACCTAGACCACTCGGAGAGGCCAGGAACCTCTGGGCAAGAAAACCTGATGAGATCCAGTTCAGGGCAAGGGCAGGGCAGGCACCAGGGCAGGGCAGGGGGACAGGGATCCGCAGAATGTTAAGGGACCTCCTAGGGTGACCAGCTCTCCCACTTTGGTCAGGACTGAGGAGTCTCCTGGAATGTGGGACTTTTCTTGCTAAAATGAAGACAGTTCCAAACAAGCTGGGATGATTGGTCACCCTAAGGCCACCATTGCCTGGCCATTGTTTCCTTGGAGACGAATCACTGACTGGTTAGGGGAGCTGGAGAGTTTGGGGGAAAATGCGCATGCCTAGCCTGCCCCTTCTGGCTCTGACCTCCAGCCCTGCCTGCCTGTCTGTAAGGAGGGGCCTTCTGGCCTCTTGTGGGCCTTGTGACTGGATCTCATTAACTGGTCCAAGACTGTTTGGGCAGTGGGGAAAGGGGCTGAAATTTCTTAAGGCTTATTCAGGAGGAAGAATCAGGAAACCCACTGATCCCCTTGCTCTAAGCCAGGACCTCGGATCCAGTTTTGGACATAAGGCTGACATTTTCATCTCCATCGTCTGCCTTCTGGACTCTCTCTTACTAGGTTCTAGACTTGGAAGGAGAGAGGGGTGTTATTCGTTGGCCTCCTTGACCCCTCAAAGGCACAGAGTGGTAGGGGGCGTGGAACAAAGCACTCAGGCCTCAAAAAGTTGAGTGAGTGACAATGGACTTGGGCAGTGGTGATACAGTCCCACTGAGAGGCAAGATTCCATGCCCGGGAGTGTCCAGTGCAGCCCAGACCAGGCCCACAGTTAGCATCTAATACACACGAGCCATTATTATTGTTCTTGCTATTGTAATTAGACTACCAGCTTTTACAGCGTTTTCATACCTATCACCTCATGGCCTTCAGACAACCCCAGGGAGTAGGTGGGAGGGCATTTCTTTGTCCATGTTTGCCAGTTGAAGAAACAGGCCCAGAGAGGGCCGCTGAAAATCAGTGGCAGCTCCCAGGTCACAGTCTGGGGCTCCTGGTTCCAGGGCTGTCACGGCCTGTCTGGGCTGTCTCTGGCTGGAGGATGTCAGGGCGGGGGGTCAGGGTGTGAGTGTGTGGTGGGGAGTGTCAGGAATAGGAGAGAGGGAGAGGGCGTGGGGATGGAGAGAGAGGGAAGAATAACGGAGATGCTGTTTTAGGAATCTATGGTTATATTGAATTAAGATGTTTCAGTAAATCTGTAAGAATGAACATGTGAGGGGCGTGGCTAAGATGAGGGGCCATGGCTAAGCTGAAAGCCGAGAGGGCCGGATTGAGGAAGAGGCTGGGTATGGACATTTTGCAGTGAGCAGCCCTTCTGCCCCTCTTCCTAAGGGAGCCAGTGTGGAACAGAAGACAGAGTATGCTTTGGTGTCACAGAGACTCAAGTTCGAGTCTTAGCCTGGGTCACCGAGGAGCTCTGTAAGCTTAGGCAAGTGAGCCTGTGTCATCCCACCCTTCTGGGCCTTAGTTTCCTTGCTTGTGAAGTGGGGACACTCATATCTACCTCCTAGGGTTGTTGTGAGGGTTACAACATCTGGCACATAGTCAGTGTCCAACAGAATGGGTCCCTTTTGCACATGGCTCACGTGTCCTCTCGTGAGCTGGAAGAGGCCCCCCGGTTCTGTAAGGTAATGGAACCTGCCCTTCATGCCATGGTGTGCCAGGCGGGCTGATTACGATGGAGGCATGATCTTCAGTGGGGCCTTCATACTCAGGAAAGCTTTAAGTATTAATACTCATGAATGTTTTGGTCTAATACTTAGCTTAGTCAAAGAGAATTGAGGGAGAAAGTGTGGTGCTCTTTGAGTTCGGGAAAAACAAATTGCCAAGGACTATGCCAGGGCGGGGCTGGGTGGCCTTAGCAGAAAGGACGGAGTCGCTTGGTCCTGCTGTCCCTCCTTCCTTCAAGTCTTGGATTTTTCCCTTCCACTCCCTGTGCTTCCCTTTACTTGCTACATGGCCCCTCCCCCGAAAAAGGAGAAGGCCGGATCCTAAAGCAGGGAAGTCCAGCTGGAGAAACGATCCATTAGGCAGATGAAAAGACATTTTTCTCCACTGCTGTTATACTGTCCGCCCCAGACAACACACTCATTACAGTTATATCTCATTCAGCTCACCTAGAGAATAAAATTAGAAATCAAGTCAACTCCCCAGAGTCTTGTTATATCAATCTGACTTACACAAAACAGGCCAGACAGAGTGTGAGGTTTCCATAAAATTAGGCTGTCTCCCCAGGGGCTGCCTCGAAGCTACCCAACATTTCAGAAAACTGCCAGGCGCCCTTTTGCATAATTTATCAATTACACACAATTCAATTCATCACAGGCAGGAGGCAGGAGGTAGGAGGCAGGAGGCATGGCTCAGGATGAAGGGGACCCTGCGAGCAGGGAGTGGAGGAGAAAGGAAATCTAGATTCGACCGTCCACCCTGACACTGATCGGTTGAATGAGCCTGGACAAGTCCTTTATCCTCTTGGGATGCCACTTACCCCAACCACAAAACAAGGGGACCTAAATGTTTCTGATCCCATTCTAGAATTAGTTTGAATGCTGAAGTTCCAGATTTGGAGAATCTGAACACCGTGGTAGGAGGAGATGCCCAGAGCATGGGCCCTGCCTGGCAGAGCTTTGGAGTATTCAGTGACCCAGGTTGGCATGAGGGTCTGGATGGTGCCCAGGTGACAGGTGATCTGGAGGCCACACATAGGTCTGATTGTCTAATTTGTCTAGTAGTTGTCATGCTTATAATGCCACTTCTTACATCTGTCTATCATGTTAACTTCCTGGGCCACCTCCACTTTATTTCAATTGCTGCTCATAGGTCCCTAGGGAAGTGGGCTGGGCTGACACGGGCAATCCTGCTTTCTGACGCATGCTGAGGCAGGTGCCTGGGGAGCAGGAGTGATGTGCCCACAGCCACTGAGACCAAGTGCCATTGATCCTGTGGTGTCTCTCCACCCCCACCACACAATTCCTCTCTCTCCTGGACCCCACTGCCCCTGGAGCACACTTTTTCATGGTACAAGCAACACTTGTTATAACTGGCTGCTTGCCTACCTGAGGGCAGAGAGCAGGGCTGTTTCTCTGTCTCTCAAGCACTCGGTCAAGGACCTTCCCCAATTGTGGATGCTCAGGATGTGTTGTGAGATGAAGGAATAAATGAGTATTAAAGACACAAAAGAGATAGCTTGGGAATGCCAGTTTCCTCACTCCCTGTCCAATACTCCTGGCTCTGGGACCTGGCAAACCATTTACTTCCCTGACTTCTATACCATGATTGAAGGCCCATTTGTAGGCTCAGCTGCATCTAGTTCTGAGTCACCACAGAAGGGACAAGACATCTTTCTCCAACCTCAACCCTACCATCTTGGAAGCCTACACTTGGCCATTGTGTCCACAGCAATAGAACTTGTGAGACAGCCATATTTGAACCTACTCCTAACCGATCCCCAAATCTGCACACCCTATAAGTCACCATTCTGCCACATTGTCCTGTAAGTTTCCAAGTGCCATCTCACTCCATCTCTTGCTTCAATCCTTACAGGATCATGGTAGGCAGATAGGTAGGCAGGGATTGTCAGCCCACTTTAAGGATGAGAAGACCAGAAAAGCAGAGTGACTTGAAGGCCACATAGCTTGTGACAGAGCTGGGACTCTAACCATCCTATAGAGGAAGGACAGAGACTCAGACAGAACCAGTTATTTGCCCAAGGCTCACAGCTAGCAAGTTGTGAGGCTCAAATTCATACCTATGCTTTCTGATTCCAAACCAGTTGTTCAATACCTCATTGCTGGCTGGTGTTTTGTTTTGTTTTGTTTTATTAAAGCATTGAAAAGAATTTGTAGGTCTCCCCCAAGAGTAGTTCCCTACTGCAAAAAGATCAGAGTGGGATTTCCTAACAGAACAGGAACCCACTGGGCCACTGAGACTAAACCAAAGGCAATTTTGCTATGCTGAAGTATCTACTAAATTATCTGCCTGGCAATTATCAGCTCAAATAATGAAACCTAATAGGTCCTCATTATTGTCCTGGAGGAGGGCCACAGTGCCGGAGAAAGGATGAAGTCACAAGGGGGCCTATGTGTTGTCCCTGAATGGAGGGTCAGAAAGGTCAGGAGGGGGTTATGGGTGGGAGGAAGCTGGGGGAGCCTCCAGTCTTTTACTGAGGAGGCTTCCTGAGAAGGCTCTGGAAGCACTCAAGGGCTGCTTTTGTTCCTGGTCTTGGAGCGTGCAGGCAGCTTTCTGGGGCAGTGTGTGCAACTCTTGCTCAGCTTGGCCCCTCGGCCTGTGTGTGCGAGAGCTGAAAGGCTTAACTAGATGAGGTAGTGCCAGCTCCGCTTTGAGATGTCTTTGGGGGAAATGTTTGCTGCTTTTGTCTGGAAGCAAAATCCTTAGCCACTGTTTTCTCCAGCCTCCACGGAAATTAAAGCCAGGAAGCTAAGCGGTGGGTGATTACGGGGTTCAACTTGCTTATTGACAGCCCACAAAGGATTATCATGGGGCTTCTAGAAAAAGCCCACAGAGGTTTGGCAGTGCAGCGGCTGCTTCCCGGCTTTGAGCACTGCTCTCCAGGAGCGCCACCTCCTCCAGGCTCCGCCTTGCGGGCTGGGGCACCCCTGCCCTCCCAACCCACAGGACGCTCACAGGGACCAACAAAGGCAAAGCCCTTTGTGAAGGGTGTCTGCAAGGGGTGTGGAATGAGCAGGGAGAGAAAAATGCCCACCCCATGGTACAGAGTGCAGATATTTTAAAAGGTCTTGTTGAAGAGGGGTCATTTAGGTGAGTTGTTCAAGTAGTGAAGGGCAGGGGTTAGTCAGCAAACTACAGCCACATCTGCCCGCTGCTGATTTTTATAAATAAAATGTTGTTGGGTACCGCTGTGCCTATTCCTTTACAGGTGATCTATGGTGGCTTTCAAGCTGCAACACCAGGGCTGTGTGCAGTCATCCTCCATGTCCACAGAGGATTGTTTCCAGGAGCCCAGTGGAGGCAAAAATCTGCAAATACTCAAGCTCTGCAGTTGGCCCTGCAGAACCTGCATATACGAGAAGTCAGCCCTCCTTACACTAGGGTTTTGCATCCTGCAAATACTGTATATTTGGCCCACGCTTGGACCTGCACAATTCAAACCCATGTTTTTCAAGGGTCAACTGCAGTTGCAAGAGGTTCTGTGGCCTGCAAAGCCCAAAACCTAAAATACTTACTGTCTGGCCCTTTAAAGACAAAGTTTATCCACCCCTAGGAAGGGGAAAGAATTTGAATTTCAGAGTTGACTGGATATGGATTCAAACATCAGTTTCACTTTTGCTCCTTATTGCCTTGCACACATTGCTTTCCCTCTGCGCCTCAGCCTCTCCATTCGTAAAGTGGAGACGATCATCTATTTAACACACACTCAGGATAGTGTTCGCTCCGTAGCTGGCACTCTTCTAAGTGCATTAACTCATTTAATTCTCACAACAACACGATGAGGTAGGTGAGATTATGGTCATGCCTATTCTATAGCCTGGGATATCATGAATGCTGCTGTGTATTTCCCCAGTGCTCTCTCCCTCTCCCCTCCTGCCATGGTCCCCCTCCCACTGTTTAGTTAATAATAACATATCATGTTCTGTCTCAGATGCATATCAGTTGTGTGTAATTATTTATGGAGAAATAGACAGATGAGTCCCTGCTTGGACCGTTTTCCCAGGCAGCCTTACCTACCACTTAGCATCCTCTCTCCCCTAGTCTAATAACACTGTCCACTTTAGATGCCGGGGCCTTGATTTATTAGGTAATTTGTTTCTTCTCTGTGGCTTGGGCCTGCCTGTCATCAATATAATAGAATGATGGAAGTGCAAGCTATAGACACCAGACATTAAAAACTAGGCAAATATTACCCATTTCAACTCCTTGTCAGCCACAGCCAATCCGTAGCAATCCTTGGTCTCTGCTTATCTAGGGGGAGGAAAAAAGAGGACACCCAGGACCTGACTTCTCACAAAATGGCTCTTTGAAAATTGGGCTGGTTGCTCTGCTTGCAGATGCTCAGAAGAACACACACATGCACATGTGTGCATGAACACACACACACACACACACACACACACACAGAGCAAAGGAGTCTAATCAGAGAGACTAAATGTGCTGAAGAGGGAAAGGGACTGAGCCCCATTCCAGCCCTGCCATGCTAATCAGCTGAAGGGACCAGGGCAAGTCACCTCATCTCTCTGGACCTGAATTGCCTCATTTGTCAAACAAGAAGGTGGATGAGATGAGCTCCAAGTGGCCTTCTAGCCTTCACAAGCTGTGATGTGGCCAAGGTTACACACAATGTAAGAGGCTTGGTTGGAAACTGAACCCTTGCTGTTTGATGCCAAGATGAGTGCTTTTAACACTCTATCATGCCATTTCCATCGATCATAATTGTAATCAAAGTTATCAGTCTCTTCACTATCAATAGCTTTATCACAATCACTGACATAATATCACCAATAAATGATCTTAATTGCATCATCAAAAGAGTCATCAGTGCCATTATCTCCAAGAGCATCTCACCATCATCACCATCATCATCATGTTAATTTCACTGTTTTATGTATTCCAGGTTTTATATGCAGGATGTGATTTAATGCTCACATCAGTCCTAGAAAATAGGCACCATTATAATTATCCTCATTTAATAGATGAAGTAACTGAGGTACAAAGTGGTGGCATTTTTGAGGTCACACAATAGTAAATGTCAGACTTTGGATTTGAACTCAAGTCTCTTTGGTGCCAAAACGAGCTCTCAATCATCATGCTATGTATCATTATCACAAATGCTATCATCAGTGTCAGCATAACCATTATCATCTCCACTGGCGTTGCCAAATCACACAGCAGCAGCTTTTAAACCACTCCCAATGTAATCACCAGAATCAATGTCATTGGTAATGTTGACATTGCCAGTATCAGAATCCTTATCACCAGTATCATTATTACTAATATTATTTCAATATAAATACCATCATTAATCATTAGCAATATTGTAATTGCTACTGTCATCAATATATCCCATACCAATGTCATCAATATCGTCAAAAGCATTGTCTCTAGAGTCATGGCTAATACCAACATCACTATTCATATCACCATTGTCACTGGCAATATTATGGTCACTGTCACCAAACTGTCCACACCAACATCATAATCAATGTTACAAAAAGCAGAATTATTAGGGCCATCACTAATCTCACCATCCATGGGGAATCACCAATATTGTGTCTACAGTATGATTAATATCTTCAACTGCTTCCTCACAAACATTATCACCCTCAGTTCACCATCATCGACATCCCCATCCAGACAATCAGAGTAAATAATAGACATTTCAATTAAATGGATAACATAAACATCAATATATTTATCATTGCCATAACCATAATCTACTGGGTCCCTACTCTGTGGTAGGTTTTTTTCTCCTCTAGTACTATACAGATATCCTGTGAGAAATACGGAATGTATAGATATTTGATTCATTGCCACACAGCCCATTCAGAGTTGCCAGGGTCATCAGGAATTTGAAATTTCTCTACTTCCAGAGTTAGAAGATTCCTGGTTCAGGAATTTAATATTCTTAAATACCACCCATTCTTCAAAGTCCAACTACTGAAGAGTTTCCCAGTGGGATTCCAGCTCCTGCTTCCTTGTGCTTCTGTCACACATTGTTTGAATCTCTGTTCTAACATTCACTGGTCGTCTCTCGTCCAAGCTGTTTATGTGTCTGTCTCCTTCTCTGGGATGTAAGTTCCTGGAGATGGGCTAGGTTTTCTCTGTATCCTTTAGAGGCTCTACGCAGAATGTTCTCAATATTGATGTTTGGGAGATAGAAGGAAATGGAATATTAGCTAGTCCATAAGAATCATGTGCCAGAGTATAAATGGCATCAGACTGAACCACGATATCTAGAATTTAGTCTGTGTTGTCCCTAACTGTACAACCTGGGATCATTCATTTCCCCTCCTCTACCCTGCCCCCTCCTTCCCTCCTTCCCTCCCTTCCTTCTTTCTTTCTTTCCTTCTCTCCAAACCTAAGAGTCATCCCTTTTCCACACTTGACCCATCACCAAGTTCTGTGACTCTACCTTCCAAATACACCCTCCAAGCTGCCCATTTCTCACCCCTCCTCTTCTGCTTCCACCCTAATGCAGGCCCCACGTTTCTTGCTAAAACCACTGCAGTTCCATCTCAATTGGTTTTGCTGCTTTCGCTTTGCTCCCTGCTAAACTCTGTCCCCCAAGCAGAGACCGGAAGATAAATCAGTTCACATTACTCCCCTACATGACTTTGAACCTCACTTAAAATAACACCCAGGCTGTGTCCCTTGGTCTGCAGAGTTTGTGAAGTCTGACCCCTGCCCCTCCTCCCTCCCCGCAGGCCTCAGCACCTCTCCCCTTGATCCCAGCACCATCTGTCTGGCAGCATGTTGAAGCTCTGGAGCTTGCTTCTGATGCTAGGCCTTCACCTTTGCTGGTCTCTCTGCTTAGAAAGTTCTTTCTTTGGTCCTCCACGTGGCTTGCTCCATGATATTGTTCAGTTCTCCAAGCAATGCCCTTTTCTCAGAGAGGCATCTGTGACTACCCTCTGTGAAACAGGACCCTTCCAGAGGCGTTCTCTTCTCATTAAATCCACCCGCCCAACACATATTTATTGACTTTCTACTACAGGCTTTCTCAACTTCAACACGTGACATTTTGGACGGATCATTCTGTGTCGGGGGGGATGGGGAGACTCTCCTGTGCATTGTAGCATGTTCAGCAGCATCCCTGGCCTCTACTCACTAGATGCTAGGAGCATCCCCTTCTTACTTCCTAAAAATGACTCCAGACATTGCAAAATGTCCCCTGGGGGGCAAAATTGCCCCTGGTTGGAAGCCACCAAATGATATGGATTCAGCACTCTTTAAAAACCTGGGATGCTTCCGTGAGTAAGACAGACCGCACTATCAGCACCCCACACTTTCTTTCCCTGGCCTTCTTGGAGTACATTCTAGGGGTAGACAGACAATAAATATAATAAATACCTAAATTATGCTATTCTAGAAAGCGACATGCGCTATGGGAAAAACTACAGCAGCTGAGGGGTGATCACGGGTGCTGGACGGAGTTGTGATTTTAAATAGGGTGGTTAGGGTAAACCTTGTTGGCAAAGCGCTTTAATATTTACTTTTTTAAACCATTGCATATATAACAACATGAAATGATGTCACAGCTTTGTTTCTGGGTTTATTGTCTGTCTTCTCTCCCAGAAAGTATGCTCTATGAGGGCAGAAACTGTTTCTGTCCTGTTCAAAACCTTGTATAGTTAATATATAGGAACAGTGTCTGGTCTACCACGGATATTCAATAAATGTATAGGTATTTTTCAAGAGCTGGGAATATAAAAATAAATGAGAGCCTAAACAGGCAGTGTTTAGTCCTACTCTGATGTTTAGAGATACCCCTTACCTCCCCATTCTACCCACCACCAATAGTGAGATATCCCCAGTACTAACTTATTTCAAGGCTAATTAAGACGTTCTGTAATTTTAGTTTATACTCGAGTTAATTTCAAATAAGTGATTCTCTTACTGGAATATTAGTCTTCCTTTATTCAAGCAAATCTGGCAACAAAGAATCTTGTCGAGGAAAGTCCTTTCCATCCTGCTAAACTGCTTCCCACCCTGACATCTCCCCGCCACCCGTCCCGCAGTTTCAGCTCTTTCTTCTGAGACATCACTGAGCAGGAAGAAAGGATGCTTTGGAAAGGGAAAGGCGAGAGCTTCCCAACACTGAAGGTGTTCAAGGGTGGGTTCCATGGCCACTTTGCAGGATCCTATCAAGAGGACAGGAACCTGCAGTGGTGGTGACACAAAGCCAGTGATTCAAAATGTTAGTGAGCAGCAGGGTCACCCAGAGAGCTGATTAAACAGATTGCCAGGCGCCACTCTTGGAATTCTGATTCAGCAGCTGGAGGGAGTGCAAGGCCCAGGTGACACCTGGTGCTGCTGTTCGAGGGACCACAATTTGAACCATTCCACAGTCAAGTGCCCTGCAGCCCCTCTCACACCTGAGGGTCTGCAATGGTATGAAGCCTCCTTTTCAGGCATGAAATGCAGCTCTCTGGTTCCTGCCTGTTCCTCGCCTCCTGTTAAACTCAACTTTGAACTTGTCTTCCCCGGACACCTGCTATGGTCCTGCTTTGGGTCTTAAACATCTCATTTTTACCCCTGGTGTCTCCTGTCCACCCCTCTTCCTTTTAAAAAAATAATTCCTGCCTTCTGCCTCAGTCAGTAATTCTTTTAAAAGTCAAAGATGGATAGTAACCTCTGCTGTGAGGGATATGGGGCCAGGAGACTTTGCCTGGGAGGGAAGCATACGACCTTGGCACGCTAGAGAAGCACCAGAGATAGCCCAGGAATTGACAAGCTCGGAAAAGAAGCTCTGGGCTTTTTCTGAGGAATGTGTACACTTTGTGCCTGGGTAATCATGGATGGTTCAGGCAGAGGTGTGGTCTGAGCTGAGATCTGCAGGCTGAAACGAAGGGAGCTATCGGGTTGAACCACATGAAATTGCTGCTATTCAAGCGTTCTTGGCCTAGAAAACCTGAAATTTCATATGGCTCAATCTAAGAATATTATTTTAATTCCTCCCACGAATCAGGTATAATTTATTTTGTAGATGAGAAACTGAAACCCAGAGAGATTAAACAACTTGCCCAATGGCACAGAGTAAGAGGCAGAACCAGGAACCCAGACCTGTTTGACTCTACGCCCTAGATTTAGGATTGATCTGGCTCAGTGGGTCTCAAGCTTTGGAGAGAGTTTCTGAATCCCCTGGAGGGCTGGTTAAAACCCAAATTGCAGGGCCCCAGCACGCAGAGATCCTATTTGGTAGTTGGGAGGGCAAAGAGTGGGAGTTAGAGAACCTGCATTTCCAACAAGCTCCTAGGAAGTACTGAAGCTGGTCTGTGGGCCACACTTGGCATTGTACTGGTCTAGGTAGACAAGAAGGAGGAGGGCATTCTTAAAACAGCCAAGGGAGGTGGCAGGATGAGCAAAGCCCCAGAAGCAGGAGTGGGCATGGGTAGGGGGAGGTTGGGATGGTGGAGAAAATGGAACAGGAGAGTGGCAGAGACAGGTCGTCTCCATCCTTCCTGTCCCAGTCCCTCTCGCTCCCACCTTGCCCCTTCCAAGGAGACAAGATCAGGCAGCATCCATCTCCCCTGCAGAGGCTCATAGAGGGTTTCTTAGCCTGGATAATTTCTCCAGCGCCACTGATCCCTTCTGCCGAGTGTGATAAACCCTATTTCATAAAGAAGACATGAATGGCTGTAATCAGATACAATGTTTGCTGCACTGAACAAAATGAGCAGAAGAAGAAAAAATATGCAGCCAGGCTATAATTATGGGTGTAATATTTCAGCCCATTAGCAAAAAATATCTCAGAAACCTGCTGCCCCTCCTTCTCAGCTAAAAAATTGGATGCTAAGCTGGTGAAGGCAAACAGAGAGAGCAGAGCACTGAAGCAAGGGCTTAATTAATTGCTGATACCATTTTTTTTGTTTGTGTTTTCATTTTCGGTTGGCGGTGGTTCTGAGAATTCTGGGTCTTTTGCTGCACCGGATAAAAAAGAGGTGGCCACTCCCGGCCGTGCTGCTCTGAAGGCGTCTCTAGGCGCCCGTCACTCTTCCTCAGCTCCATCCACCCAGGTCTAGTGCTCATCAAGGGCCTAGCACTTCCTAAACACTTCGTGCATTCAGCCTTTTTGGACAATCATAGCTATCTTTTATTGCTTGCTGTGTGCCAGGCGCAGTGATAAAGCCTTTACAAATTTGATCTCAGTCTTTCCTTTGGGAGCAATGTGAGGGAGTATAATGGATGTTGTTGATGTTCTTCAGGTCCCTTTTGACTTCTCTTGTTTATTTTTGAGCCCTAGCACCTGTGACTATCTTTGGAGGATGATCCATGAGCTGCTAGAGTCATGTCGTGTGGGTGAGAGAGTCCCTGTTACCTGGAAGTCTGTGCCCTAGGCAGGAGTCCTAGGCCTGTGGGCAGCAGGGTGGGAGTAGGAAGGCCTGCCCCCTGCCAGGGGTCAGAGTATTGGAGAGGAACTTACACTTCTGAGTTCCCCAGGGATCCTGCTAAGGGCAGTAAGAGGCTTTGCCTGAAGTCACTCCTTGCCTGGCTTCCTCCCCAGCCCTGCCCTGCTCCCTCTACTCTTCCCTGGGAGTCTTTCTTCATAAATCATCTGCATATCAATCTTTGTCTCAGAGTCAGTCCCTGGGGCACCTGACCACCATTTTACCCCAGAGGAAATGGAAGTTTAGAGGAGATAGTAGCTCACTCAGGGTCCTTAGCTAAGAAACTGGGGACTGGGATTAGACTCCAAGTCATCTGATCCCAAGGCCTCTTCTGTGAATCCCTACACGGTGACACCTTTTGTTAGCAGCATCAGCAAGATAGTCCTGGCCTGCTCCTTCCTTTTCCCACCATTTGCAAGCCTCTGCTTCCCAGAGATGTTTTTCCAGGATGTTCCCAAACCCTTCACCAGTACCGTTGTGTAGTATACAGATGTCTGTCATATTTCCTGCACAATCTGGCTCTATGATGTCTAGAAATGTGAGTGTTCCTCCCCAACCCCACTAGACTGAGGTTTTTTTTTTTTTTTTTCAAATTTTATTTTAGTTTCAGGGGTACATGTGCACATTTGTTATATAGGTAAACTTGTGTCATGGGGGTTTGTTGTACAGATTATTTCATTACCCAGGTGCTAAGCCTAGTACTCAATATTTATATTTTCTGCTCCTCTCCCTCCTCCCACCCTCCACCCTCAGGTAGGCTCCATTGTCTGTTGTTCTCCTCTTTGTGTCCATGTATTCTCATCATTTAGCTCTGACTTGTAAGTGAGAACATGCGGTATTTGGTTTTCTGTTCCTGTGCTAGTTTGCTAAGGATAATGGCCTCCAGTTTCATCCATGTTCCTGCAAAGACATGATCTCATCCTTTTTTATGGCTGCATAGTATTCCATGGTATATATGTACCATATTTTCTCTATCCAATCTGCCATTGATGGGCATTTAGACTGATTCTGTCTTTACTATTGTGAATTGTGCTGCAGTGAACACACATGTGCATGTGTCTTTATGGTAGAATGATTTATATTCCTTTGGAAGTATACCCAGTAATGGGATTCCTGGGTTGAATAATAGTTCTATTATTAAGCTCTTTAAGGAATCACCACACTTCTTTCCACAGCAGTTGAACTAATGTACACTCCCACCCTCAGTATATAAGTGTTCCCTTTTCTCTGCAATTTCACCAGCATCTATTATTATTATTATTATTATTTTTATTTTTTGACAGAGTCTCACTTTATCACTGGGCTGGAGTGCAGTGGCATGATCTCGGCTCACTGCAACAACCTCTGCCTCCCTGGTTCAAGTGATTCTCCTGTCTCAGCCTTCTGAGTAGTTGGGACTACAGGTGCATGCCACCACGCCCAGCTCATTTTTTGTATTTTTAGTAGAGATGGGGTTTCACCATGTTGGCCAGGATGGTCTCGAACTCCAGACTTCATGATCTGCCCACCTCGGCCTTCCAAAGTGCTGGGATTACAGGCATGAGCCACCACTCCCAGCTGACTTTTTTTTTTTTTTTTTTTTTTTTTCCAGCTGACTTTTTAATAATAGTCATTCTGACTGGTGTGAGATGGTATCTCATTACAGTTTTGATTTGCATTTCTCTACTGATCAGTGAGGATGAGCTTTTTTCCTATATGCTTGTTGGCCACATGTATGTCTTCTTTTGAAAAGTGTCTGTTCATTACACTGAGTTCTTACAGGGCAATGATTCTGAATTGTGCATCTATAAATTCCCACTCCAACACAGGGGCCAGTGTTCAGTAGGCTCTTGGGAAATACATATGGAATAAATACATTCATGTATTAATGGTAGAGCCATTTGGCCTTCACCTGTGAATATAGCACCCAGCCCCATGCCCTTCCTAGGCCCTGGGATCTATATGAAACCAGGGTAGGTTGGAGTTCACCAGTCACCACCTTACACTCTGGAATGTGGCATTGTCTGGGCAGGTTAATAATTAGATCCATATTTTTTTTTTCTGGGCCTCTCTAGTTACCTGTCTTTTACTTTAGGCTCACCAAACTCTGCAGGAGTCTGACCAGTTCCTCTATATACATTCATTCATTAAGTCTTTCATTCACTCTGTAGTCATCTACCCATCTAATCCCATCCATTCATCTAAACTGTAGTCATCTACCCATCTAATCCCATCCATTCATCTAAACTCACCCATCCATCCATCCATCCAACCATCCATCCATCCATCCATCCATTCATCCAAGCTCTCCTGAAGCTGGCTGTGCACCAGGCCCTGCCCTCAGTGACAGTCTAGTGGGGGATATGGATATAATAAGGAGTCAATCATCAAACAGTGTGACCTGTGCCTAGAGGGGGAAATGTATAGGGTACTATGGAAACATAGGAGGGACACCTTCCTTAACCTCAGTGATCACAAGGCCCCTGAGCTATGATCTGCCAGGTGAGTGAAGACAGGACAGGAATGGGGTAGACTGTTTCTGGCAGAGAGAGCAGCAGATATGACACCAGAGATGAATGAGTGCATGGAAAGTTCAAAGGAAGAAACAAAACTCAACCTGGTAGGATCTCTTTTTGTCAGGGGAGGTGAGAACTGAGGCTGGAAGGACTGGTTGGAGTCAGATCATACAGGGTTTTGTCCCTCAATACATGTAAAGGAGAAGGATCAGGATCTGAGAGCAGTGGGGGAACCTCTAAGGAGAATGTCGTGATCAGATTTGCATCTTTCAGAGGGTCACTCTGGGAAGAAGAGATTAAAAGAAAGGAGACTAACAGTAGGACTGGGATTGGGAAGGTGGAGGAACCATTTGAGGGAATTTCAGTTGCCCAAGTGACACTGATGGAGACAAGGGTTGCTGTGGTTTCAAGGAAAAGGAGAGAGTGGGTTCCTGCTACAGGAAAGAAATATTTAGAAATTAATGGAACTTTGTGATTGATTGTGGAAGGCAGGTAGAAGGAGGAGTCAAGGATGAGTACCAGTTTCTGGCCTGTGCAGTAGGGCAGATGGAGGTGGCACTGACCAAGACAATGAGGGACAGCAGGCAGGCAGGAGGGATAGAGCCTGGAGTGGAGAGAGACACTCTATGCAGTTTTTGTTAGGTTGGGGTGGTGATGCCTGTGGAGCTTTCCAATGGGGTTGTTCAGAAGATAACTGAATATCTGAATCTGAAGCCCCAGAAAGAGACAAAGACTGAGAACAAAAGTGTAATGCTCACTGGACAAGGAATGGCCACAGACTTTTTGGAGTAGGTGAGAAGGCCTAGGAAGTCTGAGTCTTCCTCCCACTGCTTCCTCCTTCTCTCCAGAACCCACTGGGCCTCAGTTGTGTGAATCAAGCCTGGATGTGTTTCCCTGTGCAGCTACCATGGGATAGACTCTCCTTCTAGAGGGTTCTTTCACTTGGAGGAAGGAAAATTGTCCTTCCCAGCATGGCTGCTCACCAGAGAAAGGAGAGAATGAGCACACATCTGAAATCAGAACCTCAAGGGTTGAGTCTCCTGCCACTGCTTTTAATTATTAAATTACTATGTGTGCATTATAAAAGAGATATGCAACCCAGAACAAACACAAGATAAATATGATAGACTGTTCACTCTCATCCTGCCAATATCAGCCCCTCTCTACCCTATTCCCTAGTGACAATAATTATTGTAATTCCAGATTACACACACACACACACACACACACTACATACTGCTCAAAAATGGACTTTTTTGTTTTAAAAATATTCTAGATATATTTCAACACCAAAATACATATAGTTATACTTCCATTTCTCTCTCATTTTTATTATAAGAATCATGCAAGTTTATGACAGAAAATGTGGAAATTCAGAAAAATACAAAAAAAATCATAATCTGCCAGTAGCCTGAAATCTCATTATCCAGAGGTGATGATTAATATTCAGAAAAAAATATATAAAATTTACTTTTACTGTATAATAATAGAAGAAAAAATCTAAAGTTAGAGACAAAGAATTAGAGAACTTCAGGCAAATTTTTCTTCAACATATCTCCAGGAGATATCGGTTTTTATAGAATTTTTCTTTCCTTAATTTGAAAAGAATTGAAAGTTGAAGTTGTGGTGTTTTATTTTAACTACATACTTCTAAGTGGTTTTTAATTAGTCATTTCTCTTTCAAAAATCAAAAGACACAACTTACCCCTAAACAAATAGACTAATTTACCTACATATACAATTTAATTTTAAAAAATATAAAGAGATAAGCCCATTGTTAGGATAATTTGTCAAGAGAAATTACTGAAGTATTCAATCACTTTCAAAAAGAACAAACATATCATGGGGAAATAATTATCACTTGTTCCTAATACAAATCCAAACAGATGATAAGTGAATTTAAAGTATTCATGGATTATCTTCTTCTTACATTACCTGCCCAATGGCAGGTTGCTTCTGTGGGTTCAAAAAGCATGACTTCCTACACTTAATTGAGGGCTAACTTGTGGCAAGAGCCACAAGTTATATCTGTAGTATGACATTATATCTGTAGTATGACTTTCATGTATAGTTCTTTGTTTTTCCCAGAGTTTGCAATTGCCTTTGTTTTTCTTGTTTCTGAGAAGGGTCTCATACCTTACTTTTCTTGTTTCTTAGAAGTGTCTTATACCAGCATGTCAGCTTCTTACTCATAGGATATGGTTAATGCTTTTTTCTACTTTAGGTTATTTTTTATGAGTCCTCTGATTTCTTGTTCTAGTAGGGACTAATTGCTTATTAGGTCAGCTGCACAACTGTCCTACTAGTATTCCTTTCCATTGTTATTCTGGGTTAATTCTATAATATTTGAATCTATTGTCTCCCTCTTTCTTGAACTCAGTTTTCATTTTGCCAGAGTATATCTTCAAGGAATTTTTCAGAAAATGTGCATAACAGGGGTGGTGGTGCACCAAGTAAATCTGAATCCTTGAACATCTAAAAGTGTCTTTACTATGCCTTTGCACTTGAATAAGAGATTCCAAATGATTTCCCTTCAGAATTTGTAGACATTGCTCTGTTACCTTCTAGCAAGCCCATTGTATATGAAAATTCAAATGCTACTTTGATTGCTGTTCCTTTTTAGGTATCCTAAATATTTTCCTTGAGAAGTTTTAAGACTTTCATCTGATTGTTAGAGTTCTGAAACTTTCCCAATTTTTTGAGAAGTGTGTGTCTTTTTCATTACATCTGCTCTATATTTGGTGAAAATAGCAGATGGCTACGGCTTTGTTTTTTTGGTCCGGCCTGCTTCCCTTTTCCTTGAAAACTGCCAATAACTCGCCCACTTCACATGATTTTGGAGGTGCTGTTAATGAAGGGTCCTTCTTTCCCTGCCCCAGAGTGGCCATCAGAACATTCCATCTTTCCAGCCAAGAGATCAATTCAGGGCTGGATATGTAACCAAGCCAGGCCAATCAGAGTATGTTTTACAGACTGATCTGGATGCTGGAAGAGAGGGGATTATGCTCTTTTCTCTGGGTTTGGTACAAGGATAAAATAAGACTGGAATTTATAGAGGCCTTCTTGGTCACTATACATAGAGAACTTGCCTGGGAATGAACCCAACACAGAGGAAAGCAGAGGGGAGGGGTGGAGAGTGAGAGAGAAAGGGAGAGAGAGAATGAATAAATAATTTTCAACGTTCAAAATTCTAGAGGCAGGCAAGGCTGAAGCCAGATTAGCCAATATATTCACTTTTTTTCTTTCAGCTCTTTGAATTGGGTTTCCATAAAATGTAACCAAAAAAATCTTGATAATATAGTGATCCCTTTTAACCTCCAAATTCACATCTTTTATCAGCTTAAGAAAATTTTCTTTTGTTATTTGACAATTCCTTCTCCTTTATTACTTCAGTTCTCTCTTACTAAAATTCCTGTTAGTTGAGTACTGACCTTCTGGTTGTAGCCTCTATGTTTTTTTTTTTTTAATCTTTCCTCATTTAAAAAGTCATATTGATATTTTAATCTACATTCTGAGATACTTCCTAAACTTTATGGTCTTTATATAATTTCTCTGATTTGGTTTTCTATGATTCCCTTCCATTCCAGCCCTTTCTTTTTTAATTTCAGTCAACATACTTTTAATGTCTAAGAATGTTTACATGCTTTGCTTGTTTTCTTTTTTCCACAGTGTGCTGCTTTTGTTTTATGGATGCAAATATCCTCCCAATAAAGTAACATCCATTCTCTTCTGTTTGCTGCATCATCTCTGTTTTTCCTCTGGGTTGCTTTGTTCACCTTAGTCCTTCTCTTTTATGTGGTTTGTTTTCCTAACAACTTGGAAATCCTCAGAAAGCCATTAGAACATTTGAATAAATAGTGAGGTTGTTAAGTAACCTGGCTGGGATGAATTGTTCCTTTTGCCTGTTGCACAGGTCTGCTTGGAAAATATGCCTCTCTCCTGAACAAGACAGGGGCCCTGGAGGTGTCTGAGTGAGGATTGCTGATAGGGAACAGAAATGCAAGCTCATGAGCCACCACCATTGCTGAAGTAAGGAAGACATTCCTTTCTAAGTGTGGAGAGCATTAGTGTACATGAGTTTTGACATACGATATACCCCAAATCCTGAAAATCTTCAAAACTGCATATTAAAAATAATAGGACTAATGAGAAAAATAGGATTAGAAATAAACTACCCAAATTTCATGCAACATTATAATCAGACCATTAACAAAAAATAATAATCCTAACAAAACAAAAGGCTTTATTTTAAGAACACATTTTTAACTTTCTAATAAGTAAAAAATACTACAGTACACATAAGGCTTTACTTTTTTTTTTTTTTTTTTTTTTTTTGAGACAGAGTCTTACTCTGCCACCCAGGTTGCAGTGCAATGGCACAATCTCAGCTCACTGCAACCTCAACCTCCCAGGTTCAAGGATTTTCCTGCCTCAGCCTCCTGAGTAGCTAGGACTACAAGCATGGGCCACCATGCCTGGCTAATTTTTGTATTTTTAGTAGAGAAGGGGTTTCACCATGTTGGCCAGGCTGGTCTCAAACTCTTGACTCAGGTGATCCATCCACTTCAGCCTCTCAAAGTGCTAGGATTACAGGTGTGAGCCACCTCACCCGGGCAGGCTTTACTTTAAAAAAAAAAAAAAAAAAAAAAAGTGAAAGTAGCTTAATAGAAGGAGGTATGAGGTAGGGTTTAGGCTTCCAAGTTATGAAAATGAGGACAGAATGCATCAAGAATGGGAAGAACTATTTAACAGGCCCTTCCAAGACAACACAAGTGACCATGAGGAGGAGTATAGGTGCGTGCGGGTTGCTTCTGGCACCACATCTCTGGGTTCCGCTTTCTTTGCATTCAGCTGCTGTTACTGACATCGTGCTACTATGCATCAATTGTGTATGAGTAATGCAGATCATAGAAACACAGACCAAGCTTATTCCTCTATGGAGTTTCTTTCCTTCATCTTTTTTCTCTGAGTCTGCTAAGGAGGTCAGGAAGGGTTAGTCAACAGAAATGCCTGCAGAACCCTCATTTTATTTTGAGAGTTTTTCTCGTGACTCTTTCCTGAGGGTGAATGCCAAAGCCAGCTGTTCCGTCTATTCAAGAAAGGTCAGGGACAACCAGGCAAGCTATTCTTCAAGCAGTTTGGGTTGCCCCATGGCCTGTCTGCTTTTACTGGAGTTTCCCGGAGTCTGCTGAGATAAAGGACTGTGGCTTCAGCCACATGCCTCGTGCAGGTCTACGCTGACTTGTCACTTCCTTGCTCTGGCTTCTCAATCAGCTGGATCTCATTTGCCTACTACCTTTCAGAAATTCCTCAACGTTTCTGGCGCACGGATGACATCCTTTTTTAATTTCCTAATATGGATTTATTTATTCTCTTATGTCTTTTCTGACACTTTTTCCAGTACGATTTTGGTATAGAGAGAAGCTAAATTTCATGTACTCAATCTGCATCTCTAATTGGAAATTCTCTGCACTGCTTTTTTTCCCTTTGACTCTGACTAAGTCTTTTCATCATCTTGTTTCTTGTCTTACCATCTGGAAAATGGGAAGATAGTAAGACCAGATCTGCCTACCGTGTAGTGTTTAGGGAAGGATGGAAGAATTTGGGAATCATCTGTGAACATAGTGTGGCATAAATTTAAGTTGCTATTAGACTGTGGAGGAGAACCCCCTAAGTGACAGATGAGAAAATGAAGGCAAATGATTGGAAGCAATTTTTGCCTAAAGTTTCTCAGAAACCTCCAGCCTCTTGGTGCCTACATCCTGATCTCTTTCCAGGGCCTGTTACTCCTCAGCCTGCAGACAGCCAGGGCTGCAGTGCTGGAGGAAGAGCAATTGAGAATTCGGAAGAGGCAAAGATGGCATAAATAATTCAGTGATTGCCAACCACGGGCCATTAAATTTTCCATGATCTGTTTTATTGTATCCACTATGCAGCATTAGTCACTCCAGTTCAGATGCAAACCAGGCAGTTCACTCTGGCTACAGGAGCTGGCCACTGCTCCATCTCGGGACCCACGACCATAAAAGCATTGGCTTTGGGCCTGGCTGAGCCTCCATCCTAAAAGGTGGCCAAATAGAGGTTCACATCACAGCAGGTGTGAGTGTCAAGCCTCCCTGTTTCTGCTCCTATTCGTCACTACACCACTGATAGAACGGTGATGATCACCACTCAAGCACAGGATATAGTTGCAAACACATCAACTGTAAACTTTGCTGCTGTCTCTACAATCAGGAAAAACATAGTGTGTTGGGCAGGGATGAGGGGTTTCAGGGGTTAATGTGTTCCACATAAACTTTAACAGTTACCATCATGTTGACACCCTATTTTGCCTTTTTAAAAAAATATTTCATCGTATACTGGGAGCCTCAAAATCTGACAATGGCCCAGATCTCACATAACTCCTGAGGAACTAAGGATCTTGAGCTCCAGGGTCAGGCTATTTAGAATCTTAAAGGTGATGAGGGCATCTTTGCAGATAAAGAAATGGAGTCTTGGAGAAGGAGCTGGCCATGCTCAAAGACACAGTCAGCAGGTGACAGGGCCGCCCCAAGACCAGGTCTCAAGAATCCCAGTCCAGAGGCCTCCACAGGGCCCAGGTCTTGGGAGGGAAGATTCCCCCAGCTTTGGACCATCATCTGAGCTACTCAGGGTCACTGCAGTTTGTCAGATTTGTAATTAGAATTGGATACTTTCTTCACTGCTCTGAGGGCCACATAGCTTCCTGAAATCACACTTCCCCGGGTGTGCCCCCCAAACCCCCTGGCATCACGTCAGAGTGCAAAAGGGAAGAACTGGGTGTTGCAGGCCAGGTTCACCCCAACGTCTGTGGCTCAGGAGGCTTGGCCACTGAGAGTGACCACATCTCCCCCATTCTACATGCTGACTTGATACCTGGGTTAGGAGAGTGTGTGAGGCCAGACAAAGGCAAGAAGAGTCCTTGAATCACTTAAGAATACAGGATGTGTAGTCAGATGGCCTGCCTCCAAATTCCAGACTTATTGCCTATCAATTATGTGCATAAAAGAAATCTCATCTCTTCCTCAGTCCTCAATTTTCTCACACATGAAGTGTGGAGGCCAAATCTGCATCCATAGGGTTTTTATGAAGTTCTAAGTTAATGATAGTTGTGACTTGCCAAAGTCCTTTTGACACCTCTAGCAGTTAACCATTGCTACATAACAAAACACCTTAAAACTTGGCAGCTTAAAATGACAACATTACTGCTCAAGACTCCATGGTGTTTCCTGGGGGCTCATCTCATCCTGTGATTCATTGATCTAGGATGGGTCTCTTCACATGTGTAGGGCCTGCTGATTATAAAGTGGCTTGGGGTGGGAAGCCTCAGCTGTCTCACCCTCCAGCAGGCTAACTCAGACTTGTTCACTCAGCAGTTGCAGGGTTCTGCAAGAGAACACGAATGCACACAGGCTTTTTAAGTGTTGAACTTGGAAGCAGCACACTGCCAATTCTGCCACATCCTGTTGGCCAAAGCAAGTCACAAAGCCAAGCCAGATTCAAGGTGAGGTCGAAGAGAATGGACTCTACTTTCTTGATGGAAGGTGATGCAATGTCTCATTACAAAGGACATGTTTGTAGGGAGGACTAAAGGATTGTGGTCATTTTTGCAAAGACAATGCTGAGTATGACTTTCAAGATAGGAAAAATAGCTTGCTCAAGGCCACACGGTGGTGGATGGTAGAGTTGCCATAAGAAAGCAGGTCTTTTAATGTCAAGTACCATACGTTAAAAACAGCCTCAATGCCATTTCTACCATTGAATTTACTCTGGGGGAAATCTAGTAGATAGTGATTTGGGGTGTTCACATTTGCGTTCCTCCTTATTCATTTTATAATCTCAGAAGGTAAAGGAGAGCCAAGGATTTGATTTCCTGGCTCTCCCTTCTGGAAGGAACCCCTGAGGAAGAAGGAACAGGTCTTGGGATGAGACTAAGATTCAGATTCCATAGCTTGAAGAACTTTACTTATGCAACTTTACCGTTTCCTTTTAGGGTGGCGGTGCTGGCGGCAGTGGTTGGGGATGGGTTATACCTTATGCATCATAACCAAAGAAGAGGTCAGTGTGTGTACGTGAGTGTGTGTGTATGTATGTGTACATGTGTATGAGTAGAGGAGAAAATTATGAACACAGGATCCCCAGTCCTGCTGCCTCAGGTTGGAAATCCATCATCTGTTGTGATAGTTTCATACTTGAGTTGTTTGTTATGAGTCTGCACTGCAAGTATGCTCCTGCCCATATGGCCAAAGTGCAAAACCAATCATGTCACTCTGTTTAAAACCTCTTATGGTTCCTTAGTACCTTGGGGCTAAAGTCTATTGTTTTAACTCAGCAATCAAGGCTTATACTCTGGGTTCTAGTTCCTCATGGAGCCCACATCCTGGCTTCAGGATCCACCACCATGTCCCCAAAATCTTTACACCCCGTTCTCATCTCTGTTTCTTTCCATAGTGTGTTCCCTCCTTCTTTACCTGGGGACCTCTCCCTCAGCCTTCAGAGTTCAGCTGCAATGTCTTCACCTCAGGAGGTTTCTCTCACCACCCCCAATGAGCTGGCTAAGTGAGGGTCTCTTCTCCCTCTCTAAAAGTGTCCCATGTCCTGCACATACCTTTAGTAAAGCTCCTGGCACGGTGTTTTGTGATTGTAGATTTACCTGTATGTCTCCCACGTAGATTGTGAGATCCTTGAGGTCTTGCACATAATAGACTGAGGATACGTGTATGAGAGAATAAAGGAATGTATGATAATCTTTCTGATACCTTTCTCCCTCGGTAAGTCCTGTTTCCAGAACCAGAGAACTCACCTCCCCAGTTCGGGTGCAGGCATGCAACCCCAATATCATTCATCTTACTCCCCTGTCCCTAGAAGACTTGGGTTAGGAAGTGTGAGCCACAGAGATGTGTCAGAGAGCAGGGGAATTGATATTCTCGCACCACATGGCAGAGGGGCCCAGTTCTTTGGCTGGCATGGATGGAGATGCCAGTGGCAGAGTCCCAGGCATTCATCCCAAGTGTTCTGGAGCTTTGCTTAGGCGTATTCTTATGTGGAGGCTCCAAAATTGTAGGTGGACCTTTCTGGCTTTCTGGCCCTTCCAGAAATTCTGTGATCCAACTTATATTCATTTCTACTTAAACCAGCCAGTGTGGATTTTATTGTTTGCAACCAAGAGCTCAACCAATTCAATGAAAGGGAGCAGTAAAGAGTTTAGTGGATTAGCCAAATCCTAGATCTGCCGTTTACCTAGCTGTGTGAACTTGAGCAATTTACTTAACTTCTTTGTATCTAAATTTCCTCATGTAAAGTGGACAATAATAAATGGTAAATTTATTTTACATGTAAATTGACAATAATAACTATGTCTAGGGATTACTGAGAGGATGAAATGAGTAGAGAAGTTATCTATTGCTGTGTAACAACACACTATAACACTTAGTGGCTTCAAACAAAAATGTATTATTATCTTGCATGGTTCTGTAGATTGACCGAGCTTAGACTGGCAGTTCTTGCTTGTATGTCTCCCATGTGATTGCAGTCAGATAGCAGTGCAGGCTTCTGGAGCTGGTGACCTGAGTGGCTACACATGGCCTCCCTATGTGGCTGGAGGTTTCCCCAGCCTGAAATCCTAGAGGGAGTACACTGAGACCAAGTGTTCCAAGAACCCCAGACAGAAGCTGCAAGGCTTCTTGTGACATAGCCTCAGAAATCCCAGAACGCCACTTCCACTGCATTCTAGTGGTCCATTATCTGGTTAAGCAAGTCATTAAGGCCAGCCCTGATTTACGAATGACACTTCACCTTTTGATGGAAGGAGTGGCAGACGTTGCAGCCATCTTTAAACTACCGCAATGAGATGCTGCATAGAAAGCACGGTATCTGGCACATGATATATATTCAATACATGCCAGTTTTGGGGTTGTCTCCTTCCTGCATTTATTCGACCAGTTTCCAGCTCAGTGAGACCGGTCCCATCTATCCACCAGATTCCCCTCAGCCTTCCTAAGGGACTGTGTAGCCTCATTAGTCAATGTACAGAGAGGACAGGTAGGCAGGGTGATGGGTTCCACAAGCAATCCACACTGGCAGCAGAAAGATCCAGGAGAGATGGTTTCTAGCTCCAATTACCCTACTAAGCTATTCAGTTGCCTTGAGCAAGTCTATTGCCCTCTCTGGACTCAGTTTCCCCATTTGTCAAAGGGGGCATGGACTGGATGAGCTCTCAGGCCCTTTTCTGCCCCTGTCATTCTTGTTTTTCTTTTTTTTTTTTTTTTTTATTTTTTGAGACAGAGTCTTGCTCTGTCACACAGGCTGGAGTGCAGTGGCACGATCTTGGCTCACTTCAACCTTCGCCTCCTAGGTTCAAGCAATTCACCTGTCTCAGCCTTGGGAATAGCTGGGACTACAGGTGCCCACCACCACGCCAAGCTGATTTTTGTATTTTTAGTAGAGACGGGGTTTCACCATATTGGTCAGGCTGGTCTCGAACTCCTGACCTCAGGGGATCCACCTGCTTAGACCTCCCAAAGTGCTGGGATTACAGGCCTGAGCCACCGTACCCAGCTTCTGCCCCTGCCATTCTACGATGTGTGTTCCTTGGCATTATCTCAGGGACTCTGGGGGCTCATAAACTGATGGCTAGGATGTGGGACTTGACATTGTTTCTGTCCTCATTGCAGGGACTGTCCCAACTCATCTTTGGTGTCACACCTGGGTCCAAGCCTTCAGAGGTCTCAGAGGCGCCTGACTTGTAAGCCAGTGCCAGCCTGACTTCTCCTTATGAACTCAGCCCCTTGAAAGTCCCTTTTGTAAATGAAGCATGGTAATATTTAGATTGTGGGACGTCCCCACTTCTCCCTGTTCCTCCTGGAGAAACGAAAGGCTTTGCTTAGGTCAGATCACACTGTAGCCACCACGCTTTTGGTGGGGACTAACCCCACTGTTCACTCGATGGGTTTTCCTCTTGATTTCTTGGGAGTGTTTTGCTGAAGTGAGATGTGGTTCTCAGCAGGGCTGACACTACCTGGAGATTCCTCAGACCTCAGCTGCACTGTGAGCAGGGAAGTTTCTGTCTCTGGAAATACAATCAAAACATGTGCTTTTATTGCTCAGGTTCTGTGTACCAGAGACCACCCGGCCATGGGGAATTGAGAAGATTTTCAATATGGGGTAGAAAAAAGCTTCAATACATAGTGTCTTCTCCCAGCCATCCTCCTGGTGACTGTTTCATGGTTATTTCTTAGAATCTAACATGAGCTGAACCTTGAAAGGGATGAAATTTAGCCAGATGCAGGGAAGAGGGGAGTGGTGTATAGGATGGAGGTGGGGCAGGAGTGAGCACAGGCCGGGAGGTGGAGCTGAGGAAGCTGTCTTGGGGGTAGTAAGGAGGCCTGCCTGGCTCCAGTACAGCCCTCAACTGGTGGAACAGGGATGAAAGTGTTCAGACCTAGGCCCTCTTTTCTTCCTAACATTCATTCATTCATGTATCATTCATTCATTCTGCATGCAGCTCCTGCTGTGGAAGGCACAGGGCTGGCTCTTGGAAATAAAATGGCAAACCAAAGCAGACACTTCCCTGCCTTACAGTCTAGAGCGGGAGACAGATGAGAATCAGATGGCCTTTCCAACAAATGGACAGTTCCAGCCAGGACTAGTGGTGTGTGTGAGTGGCATACAGTGTGTCAAGGCCTTGACTATGGGGGGCTGGCCTGGTAAATGAGGTCAAGGTAGGCTTCCTTAATATTCAAACTATGACCTGAAGGATGAACAGGAGCTAACTACAGGAAGGGGAGAGGGAAGAATGTTCTCGGTCAAGGGGAGAGCATGTGCAGAGGCCCTGGGCAGGACAGAAGGGAGCATTTCAGGCACAAAAGGCTCAGAGGGGCAGGTGTCGAGGGGGAAGTGCAATTTTTCCTCCATATTAATGAGCTGCACCTTTAACCCCAAAATAATGGGAAACTACTGTTTGTTATGAAGGCCATGGGCTATGGATTTGAGCTGACTTGCATTTTGGCACGATTGCTCGGGCAGCATTGTGGAGAACAGATTGGAAGGAGCCATGGGGAGTTTGGGAAGAGCAGCTGGGAGGCTACTGCATTTGTCCAGCCCAGGGACAGACTCAGGGGCAGAGATGGAGAGGATTGGAGGGAAGTGAGAGATCTTGAGGAGGCGGCACTGCCGTGATTCGGGGTGGGCTGGCTATGGAGGGTGAAGAAGGATAAGTTGAAGGCCAGGTCCTGTGTCCGGCTTGGGCATCTGGATGAATGCTGTGGTCATTGGCTGAGACAGGGAAGGCCCGACCGGGGGTTAGCCAGCAGACTCACTTTTGGAAACTTATGTTGAGGGTCCCTGTAGGCACACAGGTGGGGAAGTTAAGGAAGCAAGTGGCTCTTTGGATCTGAGTCTCAGGATCCACCTGAGAGAGCCACCTCTAAGCGATCTTGTCTGGGTGGTGACTAAGCCATTGTGGTGGAGTTCAGGGCCTCCCCTACCCCCACTAAGGAGGAAGTGGATGGGATTAACCAGAGAAAGCAGAGTTGAGGGAAGAGGCACCCAGCCCTGGAGGGAGGACAGCATTTGCCATCCAGGGGAGGCCTGGCCTGCAAAGGAGACCGAGAAGGAAATGAAAACCCCAAGGATGAGCAGGTTGCTGGGAGGGAGGGTTTACCAGTGCTAGGTCCTGCCAGGCTCAAGGAAGTAGACACTGAAAATATCTGGCTTTGTGTCATGGTGGCCTTTCTGCCTGGATCACTACCCTGTCATCCACTCCCAGGATGCTAATAAGCCTCTTCTTGCCAGTGTCATCCAGATGTTCTCCTCCAGCTCCCAGTTCGTACCTGATTTAGAGCTCTGCCATCCTGACATTACCAGTACCCATGTACGCCACCTGCAATCCGAACAGAGAACTTTCAACTGGCTTCTGTTTTGCTTCTGGGAATGAGGTTTTTTGGCATTTTAAAGCTTGATTTGGAAAGGTGGGGAGTGCTGGAGAGTGGTGTTTTTCAGAGGAAGCCATCACTAAATCCCATTTCCCTTGTCCCTTCTCCTGTACCCCCGTTTCCCTGCCTCCCGAGGAGGATTTGGAAACAAGGGATGAAAATTTGTCTTTCTGATCTATGGACCAGCATTTAGAAAAACCAGATTTCTGTGGGCTCTGATGAAGCCTGTAATCTGGCATTTAATTCAACTCACTTCAATAAGATTCAAGTCAATTCAATTCGACTCAGTCAATTCAAATTAATCCAAGAAACTTATGAGAGTCTTTGTGTTGCGCAGAGTGGGAGAGAGGGAGGCCTCAAGGCTTCAGGGAGTAAAATGATTCAGTATCTTGGGGGAGCCAGCTGGGCTGCTGATGGCAGGGCCTTTGTGACAGTCCAGGTCCAGGGGAAAAGGGGCTTCCCTGCATCCAGGAAGGAAATGGGTTAGGGCCGGCATTCTGCAGAACCATGTCTTTGCTGTGCTGCGAAGCAAGGAAGTGGGAAGGTGGGTCATGTGGCACAGACAGGCAAGAGATGACTTGGCCTAGCCTGCTGCTTGCCTAGTTCTCAACAAAGCAGCCCTCTGCTCACATCCCACCTGTGCTTCTTCAGAAAGCTGGAATGCACCAAGGCCCTTTCCACTCCTACCTGCTCTGCCACCATTCATCCCCGGGTCCCCAAGGCTAGGGGGTGATTCAGCTTAGAAGACTGTCCCTCACCCCATCCTGCCCTTGCCAGCCCAGAGCTCCTGGGGCCTGGCCTTCTGTCTGGGGCTCCTGATCAGGGAGGAATCCCACCAATGTCTCTGGAGGAGCATGGGTTTTGCTCCAGAGAAGGGCTTCAAGAAACCTGGTCACACTCATTATTGGCTCTTTAGGGTGTCCTGTGGCAAAGCAATGAAGTTTTGCTCATTCATTCATTCATTCATTCAACAAACACTTCTGCATGTCTGCTGGGTGACTGGGCAACAGCTAGACAGGAACCACGTGGCAGCTGCTCTCTTGGACCTCACAGGAGTAACCGCAACTGGTAGGTGCTGGTGAATGAGAAGCAGGATGAAGGAGCGTCAGATTCTCTGGAAGGGAGGCCTGGGAAGGGACATTGCATCCCAGAGTGGTACTGCTCTGAGTGACAAAGGACACAGACACTATTTGACCCAGCTTCTTCCTTGCAGTTGAGGCCAGCAAGGGGACAGTTGTCCAAGGAGCCTCTGCAAGTTGACAGCGGCACTTCTGGCTCTGAGCCAGAGCAGCTCTGTCCCTTCCTGCAGGGCTGTGCCTCCCTCTCCAGGATTCCTGGGTCAGAAAACATTCCTCATGTTTATTTGACAAAGGTAAGAGGGCAGTGGCGGGGCCAGGCCCTTGACTGGGTGCTCTTTTAGACAGTTTATTCAAGGACACATCAGTGACCAGCCTGGTAAGGGAGGCTCAGGCCCCTCTGGCCCCCAGGGAGGGGAGTAGAGGAGAGGGGAGGTAGAAATTCTCTGCTCAGTCTACAAGAGGGCCTGCTCCCCAAGCAGCACCCTAATGGGGCCCCTACCCCAGGACTTTGGCTGGACTTCTCCACTGAGTAAGAGCTGCTGCTTTCTGATGGGCCAGCCCCACTTCTCCAGGGAGTGCCATGTAGATAGACCTCCGTTTCCTCCTCTGTCATAGAGCATTAACATTGGCGCTCACTCCTATGGAGTTGCTGGGGAGAATGAAATGGGTTTGTGTGTGGGGTGGTAACTGTCAAGTGCCTGTGCAGGGCTGGACATATGGGAGGGCTCTGCAAATGTGAGATGTTATTAACAGGCATGCTGCCTTCTGGAGCTTTCCGGGGCCTTGGCCCAGGTGCAGAACAGCGCACTGGGACCCACGAACCCTGGGTTCACGTGTTGCCACTGTCTCTTTCTTTCTGGTGACCTTGGGCCCCTGAACTCCTCAGACTGCTTGGACCTTCGAGGTGTTGGCCTCCCTTTCACAGGATGATGCCTGGGCCTAGGGCCCTGGAGATCAGGCCAGGCCAGAGTGGGCTCCCCCAAGACACCTGCCAGGGCAGGAGCTGTTGGAAGCCATTACTCTTCTAAACCATCCCAGCCATACTCTCCAGCTCAGAGTAGACTCAGTCCTCCATTGTTACAGCCTAGAGATTCCACCCCCTTTGGATTGGTCACTCTGGGCCACTCCTGCAGGGAATGAGAGAAATTAGCTGAGAAATAAAATCGCAATTCATATTGCAAAGAAAGGATTAATTTCTTCATTGTATAAAGAACTCCTACCCAGCAACAAGAACAAACCAATACCTCAATTTAAAAAATGGACAAAATATAGGAAGACAGTTTCAAAAGAATATATAAGTGGTTCTTAAATAGATGAAAAGTTAATCAGCCTTACTCATGAAAGAAATGCAAATCAAAACTCTTAATAAAAGACCCTCTTTTAGGCCAAGTGTGGTGGCTCACGTCTATAATCCCAGCACTTTGGGATGCCCAGGCAGGCAGATCTCTACAAAAAATATAAAAATTAGCTGGGTGCAGTGGCATGTGCCTGTAGTTCCAGCTACTCTGGACGCTGAGGCAGGAGAATCGTGTGAGCCTGGGAGGCAAAGGTTGCAGTGAGCTGAGGTCATGCCATTGCACTCCAGCCTGGGCAATGGGAGAGAAACCCTGTCTCAAAAAGAAAGAAAGAAAAGAAAAGACAACCATCAGATCAAAAAGATCAAAAGTACGGCACACTCTGCTGCTGAGGGTGCAAGGACAGGTGCCAGAGTGTGGGGCTGGCAGGAATAGGAATCAGTGTGTCTGGGAGAGCCACTGGGAGCCCCTGCCAAACCCCACCTGCTCTTCCCTCTGACCCTAGGATTTCATCATGTGGATACGCAGGGGACATGTGTGCTCCTCATTCACTGTGGCATTATTTATCAAAGCAAAAGATTGTCAGTCTCCAAATGCTAATCAATAGGGGACTGATTAAATAAACAATGGTGTCCATACAATGGAACTCTACACAACTGTTAAGCAGAACCAACATATAGATGACCTTAGCTACATCACATGGAATGGAGGACCTCCCAACTGTGCTTCCTCAACCCACAGAATTATATGAAATACATATTAGTATTGATTTAAACCACTGAAGACAGGGAGAATAGACTCTGTATGCTTCGATAAGGAGAGGGCTCCAAGGTATATTGACATGCTACCATTTGTGTAAAAAGAGGAAAAGGATGAACACACACGTTTTCATTTGGGTTTCTAAATGTATGTACAAATATATATGGCTTTAAAGAAGCTGGTAGGAGTGAAGGCCTCCAAGGAGGAGACTTGGATGCAGAGGAACTTGATAGTGAAGAGCAGGGGAGGGAAGGAGGCTTGGTTTTCACTCTCTTTTTTTTTTTTTTTTTTTTTTTTTTTGCAATATGCCTGTATTTTCTATTCTAAAGATATACATACTTACACTAATTAATAAATCAAATGATCTCTTGGCAGAGATAGTGAGAGTAAGACAGAGACATACCAGGGTGTGAACCGCAGGCTGCAGCCTCTCTTTGTGTTGTCATAGGGTCAAGGGACGTGCCCTTGAGCTGAGGGTCAAGGCCTGGGAAAGTTCCCACCGAGCCCCAGGGCCCAGCCCTCACAGGGTGGTGACTCATGGGCACCCAGGGAGTTTCTGTTCCTGTGGTTGTTGCTCTGTTCCAGTAGCCTCCTCTGCTGGGGCACACCACTCTCCTGGCTGCTGAGATCCCAGCAGCCCACTGGGCCTGCTGCATCCCTGTCTCTGGGTATCTTTAGATCCTGTCTCTGGCTTGTCGCAGGAGGGACTCAGACCCTTAGAATGCCAAAGCAGAGGGTCCCTAGCCCACTCAAGTGTTATCCTCAATGTCTGGCCCATCACAGCCCTGCAGCCCCTACCACAAACACTGACCTCAAGGGGTCTGCTGCAGTGCCTTTGCTCAAAGCAGCCCCTGCCAGTCTTAAAGTGGATGCTAGAAGGGAAGGCCAAGTGAGAATCCTGGGCGAGCCATTTCCTGTTTTTCTGTGGGTGTTGGAGCAGGACAGTGGGCGGTGTGGCCAGCTTGGGGGTGGAATCCTTGCCCTTCTCCGCCTCCTTTGCCAGGTGCAGGATGGATGCTGAGAGTCTATTTTGCAGATGAGGCAACTGAACCCAGAGGCGTTCTGCCTGTTAGGTGTGGTGCAGGTGCCTGGGCAGATCTGTACTCCTGAGCTAGCTCCTCAGCTGCATGACCTTAGGTGAGTCGCATCACTACTCTGGGCCTCAGTTTTCGCATCTGCAAAGTGGGAACAATAATATTTTGTTTTTGACTTGCTGACCACAAAGGCCCTGGATGAAAGGTAACTTCATATGGATGAGTGCTCTGAGCTGCCTCCTCCTGAACCTCTGATGTTCCCGCTTCCGAGGGAATGCGATCTTCCAGAAGGCCAAGCTTTTGCCCAAGTAGTTGCAGCAGGGGCCTGGAGCAGTCAGACCTACTGGGGAAGCAGTTGAGGGTATTAGTTCCTAGGCACCAGGGTGACATTGCTCAGGGATCATAAAATTCACGTCCTCACCCACGTCCTTCCTCTTTCATTTATTTTGACTCAGAGCCAATCCTTGCTTGCTGTTCACTGAGAACAGCCTTCATCTGCAGAAGTCTCTGGGAGGGAGAAGGGTGCTAAGGACCTAAGCTTCCCTCTGAGGAGCCCATCTGAATAAAAATAACCAACTTGCCTCACCATCAGGTCTCGTTCTAGTACCTTCTGGGTGCTTTACAGAGGTTAGCTGATTTTTCTCTTCTCAGCCAAATGATGGGGAGAAATGCCCCATTTCATAGATCAGGAAGCTGAGGCACAGGGAGGTTTACAGCTTGAGGTCACGCAGCTAGAAAAGAAGGAGCTGGCATTTAAAATCAGGCAGCCTGGCTCAGAGTGGAGAGGAGACAGAGGTGAAGTCAGCCAGGAGGTGGAGACCCCAAGAAGAGCAGGCCAAGGCCCCGGGCAGGGAGGTGAGGAAGCCCCGGGCGAGTGCCATTGCTAGCACCCGTACTTGGGGTCCCCAACCAACTCATTTCCTCCCTCTATGCCGGCCAGATGGGGGGCGGTGAGTAGAGGAGAGGACGCTGTCTTGCCTGTTCAGGGCTTTCTCCTTTTTGAAGCCTGTCAGATGTTCCCCCGAACCTCACAAGGAAGAAAGCATGCCTGTTGGACACACAGGGTTTTAGAAGTCAGAGGAACCAGGCTAGGTTGGTTTAGTCTCCATACCAGGTGGCCTCATGCCCACTGTCCTGTGTTCAGGCCTGTGCTTTGTCCCATGTCACGCCCCTCGGCCTGCCGGTATTCACGTTCTTGCCCCCTCTGTGTAAATGTCAGGCCTCCTGGGTTATAGCGAAGAAGTCAGTGAAATGCACACGGAGGACCTGCTGAGAGCCAGGCCTTTCACCCTCCTCTGTTTACAGATGAGGAAACTGGGGCTCACAGAGAAGTCACTTGCCCAGAGCACCTAGTTTGAGGGAGGAAAGCCCAGATCTGGGATTTGGGCCCTGAAGACAAATCCTTGCTTCTCTCTCTATGAGAGGTGACAGGGTCTGAACCCAGCCATGCTCGACATAACCTTGAGCCTCAGCCCACCTCCCACTGCCCACCCCCAACACTGGGGGCCTGGGAAAGGAAACCTTTCCACAGGTACCCACGTCACTTTTTCCGTGCTCATTTGCATGGGCCCTCTCTGTACCAAGGCCACTTCACACAGGGTCACTGCAGGTTGGCCTCTGGTGGGTTGCATGTAGCTGGCTGCGTTGCTGCTGAAAGGCAGACCACAAAGGCCACACCCGGGGGTCCCAAGGAGGGGCTGGCAGTGTCACATGGCGGCCTTGGCCTCTGTGTGCAGCCTGCAGCATCTGGCAGGGGAGCTGGGGAGCTTTGAAGGGAACCTCTGCCTCTCTTCAGTCCCACTTTCTACAGAATAACAGAGCAGTCACTGAGGCAAGAAGGAGTTCCTTTGTCTACCGGTCACCTGCCTAAGAGCGTCTGTCCGCCTCCTCACTGCCTCCATGGCCAGTCTAAGTTCAGCTGTGGTTTCTAGACCTTTCATGACCTGTATCACCCTTTGATCTTTTAGGCCAAGCTGGTTTCTCCATCCTTCCTGTGTCATTCCCGTATTTCTATCTTTGTTCCAACCGTTGGTGCTTCCTGGAATTCCTGTCCCTTCCTCCCTTCCTCTGCTCAAGAAAACACTTCCTGGTTTCCTTTCAATCAAACAGAAGCTCCACCTTCCCTGAGGCCTCGCTTCAGTGACAGCCCCAACCCTCTTCATCCACCAAGCCCTTCCCCAGACTCTGCCCACACGCAAGGTCTCTGCCTGCTTGGGGGCAGAGCTGCTGGAAGCTGGTTTGGAAAGGCTTCAGGAGGGTCTGAGGGGGAGGTCACCCAGGACAGAGCAGGTTCAGGCTGAAAACCCTAATCACACAGTCCCAGAGAGGATGGAGGCACATTTCAGTCACAGTGAGAGGGAGGGAGGTGGGCTCCTGACGGATAAGATTGCAAGACCCATCTCCGGGCAGGTGCTTTTCTTAGATCCTAAAGTGGTCCCTGTGCCCTGGGCTGGCCAAGGTACAGCCCTGCCTGGGGCAGAGAAGTCTTTTCAATGGCCTTTAAACTATTTCAGTGATTGGTTTGCTATTGAAATAAGGATGATTACAATTTATAGTTTTAGACTCAGTTTTAAGATACAAGTTAGCTGGGTGTGGTGGTTCATGCCTGGAATCCCAGCATTTTGGGAGGCTGAGGCAGGCAGATCACAAGGTCAGGAGATTGAGACCACCCTGGCTAACACAGTGAAACCCCATCTCTACTGAAAATACAAAAATTAGCTGGGCATGGTGGCACGCACCTGTAGTCCCAGCTACTCAGGAGGCTGAGGCAGGGGAATCGCTTGAACCTAAGAGACAGAGGCTGCAGTGAGCCGAGATCGCACCACTGCACTCCAGCCTGGGCAACAGAGCGAGACTCAGTCTCAAAAAAAAAAAAAAAAAAAAAAAAGTTAAACCTCCCAACAGCTCATGAGGCCTAACAGATGTGGTGCCCATTCTTCCCTCTTAGGAATGGGAAACTCAGTCTCATCTGGTGGGCGGCTCCCTAGGGCCCCCAGTTGACTACAGCATCTGGTTTCCAGTCTGGGTCCTTGCCTGCCCCTCCCAGACTCTGCCTGTTATACGCCTCCTCCTCTTCAGAGCCTGAACATCATGGAGGGTGGTGGCCTGGAAGCAGACTGGCCTCCGTGGAACTTCCTGCTCCTCCACTCAGACCAGCGGCGTGACTGTCAGCAGGCCCTTTCACCTCTCTGGGTTTCTGATGGTTGACCCGGAAATGGATGTAGTGGAACTCATGCTAAAGGGTTGTTGTAAAGATTACACTGACGAGGAGACTCCCTCTGCATACTCTGGCACCTGGCAGTGCTCCATCAATACTGCCTGTTCATACACCCTCTGTGAAAGCACCCTTCTTTGCTGCGACAAGTCCTGGCCCCTTCTCGGAGGCCAAATGCATCCTGCCGTGGGTATGCGTGCGCAATAATAGCCCCTTCTCTGTGTGGGCCTGTAATTGATTGTTTTCCTGTGCTGGATCTTCCATGGCCCCCTTGGGAAGTTGGTGCAGCGGGATTATTTTCTGCGTTTCACAGATAAGAAGACAGAGAGGCTTGGGAATAGGATCAAGTCACTCAGCAAGGGAGTGTCAACCAGGACTGGACCCAGAGCTGACAGCCTCCAGCTCGTGGTGGATTTTCCTGCCATACTTTTCTGGTTCCTCATTCATGCCTTCATTTGAGGCCTTTCCAAAACCTGAAACAAAATTCCCCCAAACCTCTCAAAAACCAGGCCAAATGGACCGTCGTCCCCCTGCCTGGGCTGGCTGGGCCCAGTCGACACTGGCACCGTGCATGCTTGTTTAAGACCTCGTGTTTCCCTGGGTGGCATCTTCCCGCTCAAAGGCACCGACGTGGGAGTTGCCGTCTGTCCAGGTCTCACGCGCACTCCAGGGTGGCTGCTAACTCTCTGTCTTCCAAAGCACAGCGTTTCTTCTCTCAGGGCCTTGGGTCCCTGTTCTAGAAGGCCTCCTAGGTCTCAGCCGGCTCTGCTCCTCCATGGTGCCCAGTGTGGGAGGCAGCCGTGTTGTCACAAGGGAGCAGCTTCATCATTTCCACAGCCTGCAGGCCTCCCCCTGAGAGGGGACTGCACTGAAGCCAACTTGCTTGCAGCCCCAGGGGAAGCCACTTTCCTCTCAGCAGGACCCAGGTGGCCAGAACGAGCCTCTAATCAGAGAAGCCCCCTGAGGACCCCCCCGCCAGCATCCCCTGCCTCTTCTCAAGGAACCGGGCAAGGGAGAGGAATGGAGAGCTGCGTCAGCACAGGCACAGAAACACCCTCTCCACCCCAAGTTCAAGGGCTGCCCTCTGCCTGAACTGTTTCTAGCAGAAGAGAGTGCATCAGGCACAGCCGTGGCCAGACCGTCATCTTATTTTCCAGAAGCCTTTGGAAGCAGGGGCTGTAAACCGCCTGCTCCTCTCCAACTTGCCCCAGGAGAGATAACGGGATACTGCCGCCCAGACTTCCCTCAGGCTGGCCCCCAGCCTCCTGCCCTGCTAGGAAAATAAATCACCCTAATCAAGTCCTGGGAGTCCTGCATAGGCTGCAGAGAGGCCTCTGGGCCTACTTCTGGTGACAGTGGCAAAGTTGCACCCCCCCTGGCCTCGACTCCCTCAGCTTCTCAGCTTCCCTCTCTCAGTATACCATGTACCTGGTGTTTGAAAAGTGTCTGATCCTTTTAGAAGCACATTTGTGAAGTCGACAATCTATTTGTCACTGGCTCAATCGTTCACTCATTGAGCATAGATGGAGAAGAGGGTTGGGGGAGCTAGGCCTGGCACCGGCCCTCAGGGAGTGTGGCACCATTGGATGGTTCTGGTACCAGCTGACTGAGTGAGCAGTGGTGGCTCAGAGTCCGACTGTGGGTCAGGCAAGGCCGGAGATCTAGAAGGCTCTGCTCGGCAACTTTCTGTGTGACCTTGGGCAAGTTATGCAGCTGCCTTGAGCCTGTGTTTCCTTGCCTGAAAAAATAAGGTTGTAAGGATAGAATGGGTCAGAAAAGCCCAGGGCTTTGCATACGATGAGGTCGCTTAACTAGCAGCTATTATTTCACCCTCATTTCACAACTGGGGCGCTTGGGGGCAGGAGCTATGACCTGATAAGCTTCCTCCCTCAGCTTGTTTACAGAGGGCCTCCACATGCAGGTCTTACAGGAGCTCACCTGGAAGAGGGTGGATGGAGCCAGGAGCTTGCAGGTACATTCTGCCCAGCTCTCAATGGGAGCTCACAGCCTCAGAGGAGAGGAGAGGCTGAGACCAAGAAATGGGGAACTAACCAGGAAGACAGAAACTGCGGGGCTCGGATGGAATGCCAGCCAAGGGGAGAGAGAGGCAGCGCCAGCGTGAGCCTGTGGCTTGCAATGGCTTCCTGGATGCTGCCAGTCTGGCTTTTGGGGTCAGAACAGTTTTATAGGGACTGAAGGGAGAAGGCTGTTTCAGAGGATTGGGAACAGCACAAGCAATGATTTATTTTAAACACACGATACAGAGGAAAGGGGGCTTCGGCGACAGCCAGGACGCACGGTTCTGCCTTGGGTCCATCCTCTCTGGGCTGCAGAGGGAATAGGCCTGGAAATCCTAGCTTGTTTCCTGTGTTCTTCTTATGTGTGGGCATGGTTCTAAGTGCTTAGTTAACCCTCACCACACCCTGTGAGGCGGCATGGCACACTGTATCACCCCGGGAGCTGAGGTCCAGGGCCGGTGGAGCAGCTCGCCGGGGCTCACAGATTTTCAAAGGGCAGAGGGAGGAGCATGAACACAAGCAGCCTAACCCACTGCCCTGTGACTTGGGGCCCTCCCGCACTGGAACCATGCGGCCCCTGGACCACGGCAGGGGAGCTCTGGGGCGCTGTGGTTGGTGCTGCCTGCACAGACCTGCCTTAGCTGTTGATAATAGCGTCTCTGTGGCAACCCTGCTGGGCCTCCCTGGAGCCCAGCTGGCAAGCCGCCCCCGCCAGGCTGTGTGGCGTGTCCTTCTCCACGCAGGTGTGCAGAGACAGCCTGGGATTTGGAAGGCCGGGATCTTCCGCCCAGATTCTGTGAGAGCCGTGCCGCTTAGCCTCTCAGACTTCAACTGTTCCCATCTGCACAGGGACATCACAACGCCCTCTCCACTGATGACGCAGGGTTGGGGCACTTGGGGATGGGCAGCAGGGCCCAGCACCCCCTTGTGTGAGACGCCAAGGGACGTCTGAGCTGAGCTGGGCACTAGGATCAGTCAACGCAGACATTGGTCCGATGAGGAAGCTGCCGCACAGGGGTGCTTCTTGGCTACTCCAAAGTCACTCACATAGGAGGTGGCATCGCTAGATAACTTCCAGAACAGCACCTCCCTGCCCACTCTCCCCGGACGAAGGACTGGTCCTCTGTTCAACCTTAAAGAAGGCCTCAAGCTCACCAGCGCACGTGGGGCCAGAGGTGCCCCCAGCTGGCTTCAGCACAGGCTGGGTCTACAAGAAGAAAGCAAGCCACACAAGGCATCAGTGCTGACCCCGGACCAGTTGTGGCAGGAGACCACTCAGGGGGATGGGTGGCTGTGAAGAGCTGAAGCATTTCCTGGGGGAAAGCGCCTCCCCAAGTCCCTATGTTCCTTCCCAGCCCTCCTTCCTTCCAAGCACCCCTGGGGGCTGCCTCCCCAAAGCGAGCGCATGGGGGCAGAGCAGAGGTTCTGCAGGTCTCATGTGGGCTCGCGAGGCCAGGACTCTGGGCTAGGTCTGTGCAGGAACTCCTTTTGTACCCACACAAAGTGGAAACACCCTAGCAGCTGGCACTGGGATTCCTGTAAGAGAGAGAACAATTTCTGTTAAGAAAACTCCATGGGTGTGTTTGGAGTAGGAGGGAACTTTTCACAGGAGGGAGGCTGCTCTGCAGAGATGAGGGAAGAGAATGCGGAGCTGTCCCAGCAACCAGTTGAGGGAGGGCGGAGAAGCAGCTGGAGGGAGGGCATGGTACCCCAGGGTGACTCCCAGACACCCAGTCATCCGCATCATGCCTCCCGTGCAGCCCAAAGAAGGGTTGCCCTCGCCATGGGAGCCTAGAGGCAGAGGGGCCTGGAGGACTGGGCCCCACCAAGCACTCAGGAGTTAGCCAGAATTTGGAGGACAGGCTAAGACAGGGGAGGGATGCAGGTTGCACTGAATGCCACTCTGCAGGTAGGGATCTACGGAGGCCACCTCCCAGCTGGTAACCAGAAGGGACTCCAGGTGTCAAATCCAGCATTTGGTAAGTTCGGTTTGGCTGATGGCAAATGGTTGTCTTCAAACCCACCTTCTCTCTCTTTTCTGTCCTTCTGGCTCCTTAATAACTCCCTCCCCTCGTTCCACCCTGTCATTCAGAGAGGAAGGGATGCTACAGTCTCATGCCCCCTGAGGTTTGGTGCATCCCCTCCACTCTCAAAGGGGCTATTAGACCTTAAAACTGGCTCCTGAAGAGGGCAATGCCAGACCCAAAGGCAAAACTCTCCCAGGAGTCTTGCAGCTCTCTGCATCAGGGAGGAGAGAATCCCAGGGCGGGGCGGCCTCTTCTGAGGGGAGAAGCAAAGCGACGGCATGCCAGGGTGCCATAAAGCTCAGTCTAGCACAGCAAAGTGGCAAAAAGGAAGAATAAAACACCCATCTATTTAAAAGAGTAACGACAGGGAAAAATACATTTTCATCAGTTTGTCTTCTTGTGGCTGAATCCCCGCAGCAAGCTCCAAATTCCGACGTTAGGAAATAAATCAAAATAACTTTGCTGTGTTTAGCCTCATTTTGCTGCGCCGCTCGGCTCTGAGTTAAAAAGCAACAGGTACCGTGGTGTCTCTCCCAGAAACACAGGAACGGTTTTAAAATGCAATTATGGGGGTTGGTGGAAGGGAAGGGGAAAAATGTTTTTCTTCGATTGATGTATGATTGCCCCCATGCTGTTTGGAATCGTATTTTCGCTGAGCTCTGCTAAGAAGTGCTATTTACAGGGAGCCTGACAGACGGAAGCGATTGGGTTTGGCAGGTCTAAATGTATTATTTTAGCAGGTCTCCAAGGAAAGATTCTGGGAGGGGCGCTGGCCTTTTAAAGTGCAGAGGACAATGGAGCTGCTCTGCCTCAACCCTGCTTGTCAAGACCAATCAGCCAGCCTGGAAACAGCGCCTGCTTTCTAAAGAGGCCTGCCTCCTGCCTCCTGCCTCCTGCCTCCTGCCTCCTGCCTCCCCGCCTCCCCTGGCCACAGCCTATTCTCCCCTCCCCTGCAGCCCTTGGCTCCCACTTGACAAATCCCATCAGTCAGTCGTTCACCCAGCTAGGACTTCCCGAGTCAGTCTAACAGGCTTGACTCTTTTCTAGGCACTGCAGGGCTTCTGCTTCGGTCCATTTTTTGAGTTGCTATAAAGGTAATTTATAAAGAAGAGAGCTTTAATTGGCTCAAGGTTCTGCAGGCTGTATGGGAAGCGTGGTGCCAACATCTGTTCCTGGTGAGGCTGCAGGAAGCTTCCAGTCATGACCGAAGGTGAAGTGGAGCCAGCGCATCATGTGATGAGAAAGAGAGGTAGGGGTCAGGGGCTGGGGGGAGGTCCCACACTCTTTTCTTTTCTTTCTTTCTTTCTTTTTTTTTTTTTTTTTTTTGAGATGGAGTCTTACTCTGTCACCAGGCTGTAATGCAGTGGCATGATCTTGGCTCACTGCAACCTCCGCCTCCCAGGTTCAAGAGAGTCTCCTCCCTCAGCCTCCCAAGTAGCTGGGATTACAAGCGCCCACCACCATGCCTAGCTAATTTTTGTATTTTTAGTAGAGATGGGTTATGCCATGTTGGCCAGGATGGTCTCGATCTCCTGACCTCATGATCCACCCACCTCAACCTCCCAAAGTGCTGGGATTACAGGCGTGGGCCACAACCAGATCTCACATGGACTCAGACCTAAAACTCACTCATTGCCATGAGGAGAGCACCAAGCCATTTATAAGGAATCCGCCCCCTATGACCCAAACACCTCCCACCAGACCCCCACCTCTAACACTGGGGATCACATTTCAACGTGAGATTTGGAGGGCACACACATCCAAACCATATCAGCTTCTAAAAGGTCTCTGGTCAGATGGAGGACAAAGGAGTCTGGGCCTGCAGGAGTCCAGGGAGGACAGCAGCTGGCTGAGAAGGGGATCAGCACAGTCTAGGAAGCCCAGAGCATTTGGCCCCAGGCCCCAGGAGATGAACGTGCAGGAGGATATCAGGGACGGAAAACAGGTGGCGGGGAATAGTGGAAGGCAGTCATGGTTCTGAGATGATGGGTCCATGGTGGGCACCCAAGGCAGGATTATGGCATGGGTAGAGAATCCTATCTGATGATCGACAGTAACTCTGTTTGAACCCCTACTGTGTATCAGGCACTGTTCTAAGCTGTTTCCATCTATTAGGCCATTTAATCATCACAACTATGTGGCAGGTTTCATTATTGCCCCCACTTCACAGATGAAACAGAGAGGTGAAGCGTCTTACCCTAGGTCACTCAGCTAGTAAGTTGCAGGAGCTGGATTTGAACACCTTCCCCGCTACCCCTTAACCACTCTGCTGTGGGAATCCAACAGGGTGAGTCCTAGATGAGGCTGAGGCAAGGCTGGACCAGCAGCCAAGGAGCAGGACAGGCTGAGCCACTGACTGAGCCTCACAAGGTGCCAGGCTGGAATAGGAATTGAATAAAACCTAGTCCCTGCTTTCACAAAGCTGATGATCATATGAAGAAAGTGGTCATTTAAATAAATAACATAAAATACGATGCAGGGTGATGGTACAACAGCTGAGGGTTTTGCACGATACAGAAGTATCACAGAGGGCATGACTGGTTACGTTGGTCCTCGTGGAGGGCTTCCTGGAGAAGGTGATGTCTAATTTGAGTTTTAAAGGATGAGTAGAAGTTTGCTAAACGGATGGAAAGGGGCAGTGCAGGGAAGAGCAAGTAGGTGGAAGAACACTTGGGTGAGAGATGAGATCTGTGGTGAAGGGAGATCCTGAAAGGATTTGTGAACCATGCCGAGGAACCCAGGGGTCTCAGTGACAGATGAAGTTGTGAATGGGAGAGGGAGGTTGATCCAGCTTGAAGGGTTAGTGGTACTGGGCTAGGAGCCCAACAGATCATTCTAGTGGGGACAAGAAAGCAGTATATTCTCTAGGCCTGGGTTTCTCAACCTCAGCACTCCTGACAGTTTGAACCAAATTCAACTGTTGTAGGAGGTTTCCCTGTCCATTGTGGGACGCTTAACAGCATCTTTAGCCTCCATCCACTAGATACCTATAGAAGCACCCCACCCCCACCCTTCCAGTTTTGACAACCAGAAATGTCTTTAGACATCGCCAAATCTCACCCGAGGGGCAAAATTACTTCCAGTTGAGAACCACTGGTTTAGGCTTTCATCATCTGGGAGAAATGCATGAGAAACAAAACAGCCATGCAATGGGTGGAGGCTATGGAAGAGTTCTGTTTGGGCAATGTCTTAGATGAGAGATGGTTTGTTCTAGGGAACTTGAAAGCAAATGAGGGAGGACTGGAAGAGAATGAGTTTCAGGCCTCACAGGCAGATATTTATATCCAGGATGGCAAACACATACTATGTGTGTCTCATCCCCTGCCCAAGGCAGACATCATTAATCAATCACAGTGCTCTTTCTCCCTAAGTCAGGACATACTCAGCAGTGTTCTAGGGAAGCAGCCACCACAGCTCAGGAGGGAGGAGTGCAAGAGAAAAGATCCCTTGCCCTCCTAGGTGTAAGATTCTCTGAGATTTTTTTTTTTTTTTTAAAGAGAAGAGGTCTTGCTATGTTACCCAGGCTGACATCGAGCTCCAGGGCTCAAGCGATCCTCCTGCCTCACTGCCCAAAGTGTTGGGATTATGTGCATGAGCCACCACGCCCAGCCAAAATTGTTTTTTTTGACCTGAGGGACTCCCGATTCAAAGTTTCCCCACCCCCAACGATCCCACCCACACCCACCCAATCTAGACATCCATAATTCCAACAGGAGAGAGGCAGGCTGCATTGTCCTGGTGAGGCTAAGAATTGCCTTCTTCCATCTTCCTCTTTTCAAAGGAAGAGCTGGTCCAGAGGGCCCCAAGGCCCAGGGTCAGGAGGGCACGTGGCTGATTCCTCATGACAGGAAGAACTGGGTAGTGATACAGGACACATGGGGGCAGGGGCACGAAGCGACTTCAGTGAGACCCAGCGCAGGGAGCTGTTCATATGGCCTAGCAAGGATGGCTCCATGGTGAGGAGGAGGCTGGGCTTGTGGTCTCCCATCTCACTGGGCATCTGAGTCTCAGGTATTGCTGGGTGGTGGGGGGAGCTGCAAAGCTTTCTTACCCAGGGGCCACCTGAGGGGCTCGGGCTTGAGTGCTTTTGGTCCTGCATTTCCTGAGCACCTGCCAGGCGCCAGGCACCCACAGCTTCATTGCTCCCACAAACTTCCTGCAGGTAGACCTCATCGCTCTACATTGCAGGTGAGAAAAACTAAGTCTCAGAGAAGTTAACTAACTGCCCAGGGTCCACAGCCAAGGGAAAGCACCGCAGGGTGGAAACCCTAAGTCACCAGCTATGAGCTGGGTGCTCCTCCACCACTCCACGGCTCTTGGCCACCTTCGGCTCATCTTTTAGAGGGAAAAACCGTGAGCTGGGTGCTCCTCCACCATGCCATGTCCCTTGGCCACCTGGGGCTCTTCTTTTAGAGGGAAAAACAGAGGCACAGAGAGGATAAACAAACTGAGGGGCCATATAACACAGTGGTGAAGGGCTCTGGACCAGACTGGGTTCAAATCCTGGTTCTGCCACTCAGTAGCCAGTGGCCCCAGGTGAGTTATTTAACCTCTCTTTGCCTCGGTTTCCTCATCTGTAACATGGAGACAATGGCTCCTAACTCAGCTGTTGCCAGGACGTTGCTGGCACAGTGCCAGGCACGTGGCGAGTATTCAGTGGTTGCCAGCTGCCACCGCTGTCTTGACAGGTAGGCAGCATGGTAGTCAGAGGCTGGGCATCCCTCGCTCCGCCCCTGACTCTTCTGCCTGCACAAGATGCAGTCCTCTCCTCTTGGAACCCTTCTTAGAGGAAGCTTGCGGGGTGGTGTGTGTTTCTCTCACCGAGCCTGAAGCCGACCTCAACCCCAGCCTGAGCCAAATGTCACCGGAAAGGCATGGCCTGTGGTTTGCTGACGCCCCCGCCTCACCAGCCCTGGAAGCCTGCTGTGCCCTTGGGGCCCCAAAGGTAGAGGGCCTGGCTGGGCCAGCTCACGAGGTTGGAGGCTCTAGAAACCAGGGGGAAGGGACGAGGGTGACAACCGGATTGGGTCCTCAGCGAGGGGCTGGAGAGGTGAGTGGTTAGAGCAGGTCAGGCTGTGCAGAGGGCCCAGGTCATCCGGGGTGCTGGGCCATTTGTCCATCTTACTGGCTACCTGTTCTTCCCTCTGTCTGGGAATTCCTCACGTGTGAGTTCCTTCCTTCTAAGGAAGCAGTCACTTACTGGTTTTCCTGCTCCTCTGCAGCCAGAGCACAGTCACGTGACCCCAGCTCTGCCTAGCAGATATGCTCACGTGGGACCTCAGCCTGCAGTTAGGCGTCTGAAGAAGCAGATGCTGTGAGACCCCTGTCCAGCAGAAGTACCAGCAGCAGGGCCCCCTCTCCTAGGGGCAGCTGTGGGCGGGGTTCAGGGGTGACACCCAGTGCCCAGTGTCCATGGTAGAAAGTGTGCTGGCTGAGAGGACCGTGGTGACCCTATGGCCAGTCCTGCAGGGTGGCTTTAGGATTGGGTCTTGGTGGTGTGGCCTTCATGTTTGGGTCTCTAGTCCTCGCAGAGACTGACCAAGGGCTCAACTGAAAAACCCTTTAATAAATTCATTTTTCCTTAAACAGACTGGATTTCTGTTGTTTCTTCTGTCCTGTGTGCCTCCCCTACTCCCCATCTAATGGATTATCCTTAGGGGAATTCAAATGGGCTTCTGAAGGACAGCTCCATGCTGTGCTTTTTGTGCCTGGTATTTATACAGATGAAATCAAGTTGAAATCAACATGGAGGGCTGCCTTGGTCTGGAGGTGTGTGTGCGCCCGCATGTGCACGGGTGTAGCCACAAAATGAGGATGTGCAGCTTGAGAATGGCGTGTGAGAGAGGTGGGCACAGTCTCACTGCCTGATTGTAAGGTAGGTGGGTTTGGGGCTGAGTGTGTGAAGCCACGTTCTTCCTGTCCCAACTGCTGCCTCCCCATTTCTCCATCCTGGTGCAGGGCCTTGGGCTTGTAACTCCCACCATCTATTGGGACCTGAGTAGCACCAACTACGAGAGGGCAGACAGACAGACCACCCACAGGCTACCTCCAGGCCTCCTCTGGATGACCCACTCCTTTATGCCCGGGCCTGTATCAAGCACTGGGTAGGGTTGAGGGAAGGCTGGGAAAAAAGACCAGTAGGGACTTATTGCATTATAGGATTCCAGGGAGGGAGGGTACCTCTGTGACCATGAATTGTGTTTTCGCCACAGTGCTTTGCTTTCCAGTAAAATCTATTCAGCCCAACCAAAGCCAAGCTGCTCCGGGGGGCATCTCCCAGGCCCTTCCCAGGGACTCTGCACACCAGGACCAGACAATGATCTTTATTTCACAGAAAGGAAACTGCAACCTGGAGGTGGGTGGTGACTTGCTCAGGGTCTCCCAGTGAGTTACCCACACAGCTCCCTCTAGTCTCCAGGGTGGAGAGTGTATGTGCATAGGTGTGTAAGCATGCAGACACACACAGGCACATATGTGCACACTCAGACAATGGACTGTGTCTTCACTCTCTGTCTTCCACAAGGCCTGCTGTCCCCTTTGCTGGCCTAGGCACTGACCACACTCATTCTGCTACTGCAGTCCAGAGACTCCTGTTCTCAGGTCCTAGGGGCTTTCACAGCCAGGCCACAACATCAGCAAAGGAGAACATCCCAGAAGTCCCGAGTGGCAGTCCTAGGGTTGGAGTTTCATGGGTTGGAAGGTCTGGTTCTAGCATAGGAGAGGAAAGCAGACACTGTGAGGGAAGGAGACTAGGAAGGACCCAAGCAAGGGGAGGGAGGAGAGAATGGGAATGAGGAAGAGAGAGAGAAGAGACAGACAGAGACGTCAGGCAGGCGGAGTGTGCAAAGGAGCAGTGGGGCAGGAGGCAGGGAAAGAGGGTGATGAGATGGCAAAGATGAGGCGGGGTGCACCATAGCATAGCCCTGGGGACACACCCCTCCCCAAATGTAGCTTGGTGTTCAAAGCCTGGGCCTGGCCGGAGCCTTTCCAGCTGAAAGGTTAGAAAGGGAAAGGGGATCCAATGAAGGCACCCGTGCAGTGGGTCTCTGGGCTCTGTCCTTGAATGTCTCTGGTGCTGATGGTGATCCACACCTCCAACAGCCTGCACAGGGCGGGAGCCTCCCAGTCCCTCTGGAGCTTTGTAAACACTGCCCCAAGCACTTGTGTGCGTGTGTGTGTGCATGCGTGTGTGTGTGTGTTGTCTGTGAGGCTGTGTGCACTCAGATTTGAAGGTGAGTGTGTGTGCTTGTATGAGTGTGTGTCCAGGGGTGATGGTGTGACCACGTGTATTTGTATGTTTGAGTGTGGATACGTATGAGTGTGTGTGGCTGCCCTGAGTCCACGTGAACTCACTGAAGCTTGTTTTGCTGTAAAGGCAGTTGGGCTGCTGGGTTGGGGCTGGGCCTAGGGACAGTGTGGCTGGAGGGACAGGGAGAGGCACAGTCCTCTTCTTCTCCCAAACCGTAGAGAGAAAGAGTGTGGAGCTTTCCCCAAATGAGACACCAGGAAGGAGACACTTCTACAGAGACAAGGGTGCTGAGGGAAGGGAGGGCAAGGACAGGGGCTTCAATCCCAAACTTGCCATGATCCCCTAACCGTCTCCTCGTGGTGAACAAGTCTTCATCCAAACATGCGGCGCCTCAACCCATTCTTCTCAACCCCTCTTATGTCCTCCCCATGCCGGTACCTGATGCCACCTCCCCAGTCCCCTGGATTAGGAGGGGGGAGCTGCTATGGGGCCTTTCCCTGGCATTCAGGCCCCATTCCCATTCCTCTGTGGTCTGTGTGGATCAATACAGGAGCATATGTGACTGTTTAAATTTCAACTTAGGATTCAATAAAATTAAAAATCCAGTTCCTCAATAGCACTAGCCACATTTTGAGTCCTGGATAGCCACACATGGCTGGTGGCTACCGGCCTGGGCAGTGCGGGTCTGGAACATTCCCATCATGGCAGGAAGTCCTATGGGGCATACTTGGGCTTGCACACCTCTGGACCTTGGCTCATGCTGGTATAACCACCAGGACTCCCACTTCCCTTTGCCCACCTATAGAAGCCCTTCTCCAGGCTCAGCTCAGGCACCAACTTCCCTGGGAAAGCCCCCAGGTGCCACCAGGCTGCAATGCTCCGCATCTGCCTTCCTGCTCTGCTCTGGGCCTCCTTCTCACCTCTAGGCCATCAGCTCCTCCAAGACAGGGGCTGGGTCTTATTGATATATTTTTCTTTGCACACACCCCTTTCATCTTTCTAGCCATCCTGTCTCTCTCCTTTCCCATGCACTTTTGTTTTCTCTCCCCATCCCCTCGGTTTTTCTCTTGCAACCTCTTGGTCTGTCTTGAAGGCTCCTGCATTTCCTCTCACTGTTTCTCTCTTCCCCTCTGTCTCCTCTCCCTCTCCCCTTGCTTTGCTGGAGAGATGTTAATTGCACCTGCAATTACCTAATTGCCATGGCAATTAGCCAGTTGCACTCTATTTTGAAGGTGCAAATGGAAAATTGCAGGCATAAGGAGTAATTTTGGGGCACAAAACTGTGCCCAGAGAACTTTGGCCTTGGCCCCGGGGGCCCAGGGGAGACTAGAGAGCTGGAGAGAGTCAGGTCTGGGGTGTGAAGCTCTTCTCCCAGGTGGGGTAGGACTTGGGGGTGGGGAATTCCCCTGTAAGCAACTCACATCATCTCTAATGCAGAGCAAGACCAACCTGCCAGCTCTAATTACAGTGATTTTCATATTATCACTAGTGCTGATGAGAACTCATTATTGATACTCAGCAAGGTCATTCAAGGTGCTGAGAGAGGGTGGGAGCCCGACCTCCAAACTTTCCAGGCTGGTGCGGAGGGCTGGGTCACAAGCCCACCCTGGGAGGCCACTTCTGGGGTGCAGGACCGAGCCCCAGAGCAACAATCAGGCTGCCTGGCACTTGCTGGCTGTGAGCACCTGGTGAACAGTGCAAAGAGCCCTGAAGAGTAAATGCACTGAATTTCATGGGTGAAGTCCAAGGCTTAGCCCCTTTCAATCCCCTTCCTCTAGGAGTCAGCACTGCTGGGGGAGAAAGGAAGCAGGAAGTCCACTTCTGTCAGGAGACATGTGACTCCAAGAGTAGCCCCTCCATGTGACCAGTGACTGGCCAGCTGCCTGTTTTGGGAGCAGGTGGTTGTGAGTCTGGACAGTGGGTGTTTGGAGCCTTGGGCTTGGCAGGGGCTTGTGAGCAGTGACAAGGGATGACCCCTCGTCTTCCCTCGTCATCCATCTGGACAAGGGTGTGCCCTTGTCCAGAAGCCTGCACTGGGGTCAGAACCTGGGATCTAGCTTGGATAGGGGAGGGGGCTCTGGGATACAGCAGAGGCCATCTGGGAGTAGGAGATGGGGGCTCCTAGGGGACTGGCATCAATGTTGCATAGGCAAGGCCAGGACACCGTTTCTGTATGGACTGTGCATGTTTAGGGCAGCGCTGGGGATGCTGATGGGGAGTTGGGGGAGGTGGTGGCTGGCATTGCTTATGGTCCTTGTCTCCTTAGGAAGCCTGAGAGAAGGAAGTCCCCAAATGATAACTGAATCCTACCATGTGCCCAGCACTGGGCTAGGTGCTTCTGGCAATACAGAGGTGACCAATCAGTGGACATTATCCTCACTGGCTAGACACTGGCTCCCTACTAGACAGGGAGTGTACAGGGGTGTGTACGAGCAAACAAAGAAGGTTTGTGACAAGTGCAGGGACAATCTAGGTCAGCATTCATCTACACACTGGGGAGTTTACAATTGCTATTGAATGAAGAAATGAACCAATTAATTAATTAATGGATGAACAAGATGCTGCCTCTCACGTGAGGAGGCTGGACTTGAGGTCCTGGACATCCCTCGCCGACTCGAAGTCCATGCTGCTCCCCCTCTCTTCTCCCCACCTTTTCTAGGAACGTCTTCCAGCCTCGTCTCTCCTCCCAGTCCTCCAGGGAACCCCTGCCTGTGGGATGCAGCTTTCAGCCTGCGTTGCTCTGTCCCAGAGAATTTTGGAGCTTTACATCTTGGACCCTTGCTTTCCTGCTGAGAGGAAGGGATGTACTTTTTTTTTTTTTTTGTCCTAGTACGTTGTCAAATTGGCTTTTAAAATCCCAAAGCTCCAAGGCTTTAAGCAGTGAAGCTGGGGTACAAGGGACCCCTCAATCCTCCTCCGCCAGGCGTGCGAGTGGCTTGCCGGGGAGCTCAGAGCTGGAGCGAGGGAGACTGACCGCAGGGCTGGGGGCAGCCAGCAGCCCCGCCTTCCAGCCTTCTCCACTCCTGCTACCCGCTTCCAGCACTGGCCTCCACACAGACACCCAACTAAACACAATACTGTCCGAGGCCTCAAGTGCGAGTTAATTAATTCACCAGAGGGAAGGCAGGCTATAAATAACTGATGGGAGCAGAGGGGGCAGCTGGGGCAGGTTTATTCACCAGTGGTTTCGCAGTCTCTGCTCTGGCAATACAGGTTAATGAGCACAGGCCTCCTTGCCGACATAATAGTGACTAAAAATAAAAAGAGGAACGAGTCACCCTCCCTGGTGAATCAGGCGCCTCCAATTGTAATTTCCATGCTGATACTGTAATTTTCCTGTTCCTCTTGCTCCCCCAGGGGCTGAGGGAAACGGAACCCCCTCCTCACAAAGGAGGCAGATCCCTTTCTGGTTTATTTCCCTTCCTTTCAGGAAAGAGAGAGATGGTGGGTAGGCGGGAGGGAGGGCGACTGAAACCTAAGCCCAGACCCCAGGACATGTCAAAGATGCAGACCGAACTCTGTCTCCTGTGTCCAAATGCATGTCATTGCCCTGGTCTATTCCCTCCCTCTAGATTTGTCAGATGAGGAAACTGAGGCACAGGGAGGAAAAGTTACTTGACAAGAGTCTCCCAGGAGTGTCCCAGGCGTGCAGGAGCCAGGCCCAGCACTCCCCAGCCAGTGCTGCCATTTCTGCTCTGCTCACTCCTCCTATCCTGGCCTCGAACCTGCTCTCCTGGGTCCTCCCTAAAGCAGGCTCCCGCTCCACCCTCACTCCACCCCACCCTCCACCCTGGCCTCTCCAAGGGACCTATAGATTGGAAATCCTCCTATTCCCAGCCCTCCTCTGACCACTTGAGCTGCATATGCAGGTTGCCAGAAGGTTCTTGTTGCATGCCTCTGACATGGAGGTCCCCCGGACCCACCTGGCTGAGGATGGGTGGAGCTTCCCAGGCACACACTCCTACCTTTGGAGGAGTCAGCCAGCCTATACAACGCCTTTGTGTGAATTAGAAAAGGCTCCTCCTCTGGGCAGACACAGCCCATACCAGGGCTTGACCAGTGGGCCTAGGGTGGGTTTCAGGTCCCACTTGACCCAGCCCCCACCAGGTGCCTTTGAGCAGTGAACACACTGCACAACCTTCTCCAACAGGCCTACCTGCCTCTGTCTTCCTGGAGGCCAGCCAAGCCCCTAAAAGTGCTCCAAGACAGTAGAACTTTCATGAAAACTAAATGAGTCTCCCCACCTTTGTCCTCATCCCCGACCTCAGCCCCCTCTCCCCAGTGTATATTATGAAAGGAAGAAGACAGACAGGAACTGGGTTGCCCATGGAGACCACAGCAGCCCTTTCCTGGAAGGAGCAGGGGACTTGGGCACCCAGCACCTAGGGGGCTAAGGAGTTCACCATGGAAGGTGGATACAGAAACAACTAAAGCCAGAGGGCAGCGCCAAGCCAGACTCCAGTTGGCTGACCCTGAGGCCCAGCCCTGCCCCTTGCACATGGAGATGGTTTTGTCTCACTAGGGCTCATGCTTTGGTGACTGGCACCTGTTGGAAGAGAGAAGCCTCATTCTGGAGAATGGAGAAGGAAGATGGGCCGGAGGAGGGGTGCTGCAACTGCTGGGGGATGCAGTGACACCCTCTGGCAATTCCCTGGGTGCTCCGTGACCGGCCACTGAGGACGATGCCCACCTGGCCACCGGTTCCACCACATCATCGTTCTGTGACAATTTGCATGGCAGATATCAAGCCCAGATGAAAGGCCAGTCTGCCTTCTATCATCCTCCTCACTTCTCACTCACTGAAGACTCCCTGCAGAGGAAACCGGCTCCACCTTGGACCCATGGGGCCCACAGACTTATGGAGAAATTATTTTCTGTGCCTTTTCTCCACAGCAAAAGCTCCTTCTTCCAGCCTGCCCAAGCCTATGCGCAGTGAACCCAGTCACTCTCCTTGCTCCCCACACCGTCAGCTTCCTGACTACCCCACAGGCTCTCACCCCCCGCAGTGCCCCCCGCTCCCTGGCAAGGTTGACACCGCAGCTCTGGCCTCTTCCTCCCAGGCAGCCGCCTTCTCAGGGCTTCCTTGCTTCCCCTCTCCATCTCCGCCAGTGTCACCAGCACCGTGAGGCCGAGGGGCACCAGGTGAAGGCCCTTACATCTTCCTGTCCTCTCCAGGATGTGAGTTGGGGGCAGAAGAGGCAGAGGAGAGTGAGGGGTGTACTGAGAAAGGGAGAAGGAAACAGTGGTATAGCTGGAAGCCCACCGCGACCTCCCACACAGGCCCAGCCGCCCAGACTCAGCACCTTCCACAGCAGGACTCCAGAGCCCCTCGGGTCCTGCCACCCAACCTGCAAACTGACGGCTGCGCCCATGCCCACCTTCCGCCCTCCTCCCTCTCTCCACGGCAGCGGTTTCCCTGACCCTCAGAGGCCGCTCCTTCCATCAGCCCTTATCTGCTGCAACCCCGAGCTCCCTCCCTCTCTCCTGGCTCCTGGCCAACAGTGTTGCCACAAGTTCAGCCTCTTCTGGAAAGCATCCCTTTCTTGGCCTCCTGACCCCTTCCCGCTGTGGTCCCACCCCCGCTTTTCTTTCACAGCCAAACCTCTCACCTGGGGGTGTCTACACAAGTGTTTCCCACTTCCTCACCTCCCACCTCCCTCAGTCTGGCTGTGGCCCCTCCAAGCCGCTGAGGCTGGCCTCTGACCTCCTTGTTGCCAAATCTAGCAGATGCCCTTCCTCCCTGATCGCACGTGGGCTGTGGACCCGGCCTGGCACTGCCGACACTTCCTCCTTCTTGACATACTTTCTGGCCTCAGCCACTGGACACCCAGGCATCCCAGCTCTTCTCCCTGACTGCGGGCAGCTCAGCTTCCTCCTAGACGTGGGTGTTGCTTAGAGGGCTGTTCTGGGCTCCCTCCTCTCTCACTCCACACCCTCCCTTTTGTTTTCACATCTTCACGTGCCTTCTCTAAGTTGATGACCCTCACATCATCAGCAGCAGCCTGGACCTATTCCTTTGTGGTGGGACAAAGGCAGGCACAGCCAGGGCCCTTCGGCTCACTCTTCCCAAATGGCTTCTGGGTCAGCCCGGAGCCCAACTGGGGTGAAAGGTCCCTGAGGTCAAAAGTCATATTCTCTTTCCTTCTGTATCCTCAAAGGGCCCAGAAAAGTGCTAGGCAAAGTCTCAGGCCCCTGCTCTGTTGAAAAAACAGGTGCAATCCAAATAAAAACCAACTGCAATGTCAGAGACTTACCAGAGGCTAGGGTAAGGGTCCCCTTGGACAAGCCATGGTTCCCCAGGCACCTCACTCTGATCTGCTTCTGCCATAGCTATAATTCTGAAGCATACCCACATGCCTCTCCCTGTATATACCCCTCCATGGCTCCCCACTGCCTGTCCCCTCTGCCTGGGCTCTCCTGACAACCTGGCCCACTCTCCAGCCTCATCTCCCACGGCTGCTCTTTGAGCATCCTCTTTGTGCCCCAGAATGTGTGCTGTTTCTTAAACACACCCAGTACTTTTTGGCTCCCTCTTTTATCTCCTGACAAACTTCTAACTGTCCCTCAAGGCTTTCTCTAAAATGTCTCTTCCAGATAGCCTTCCTTGATTCCTCCAGTATGCGGTGGTCTCTCTCCCCAGCACACCCTAAGAAGTCCATGCCCAACTAAGAGCTGGCGATGTTTGCCACCTTGAATCATAATGATCTGTCTCCCTGCTGTCCCGCATGGAGAGCTCTTTGAAAACAGGCCCAGGTCTTCTTTGTGCCCCCATCTCCAGGGCATGGGCTGTCGCTCAGTACCTGTCTTGGTTTGTCTTGGGTGAGTGGATGACGAGAATGAATGAAGGGCCAGAGAGCAGAGTGGTTTGAAGAGCAGGCTCTAGAGTCTGACAGACAGGAGTCCAAACAGAAGCTCTGCCGCAAACCGTGTACATGACCCAGGGTGAGTCATTTGCCCACGATGGGCTTCAGTATCCTTGTCAATGCTCTGGAAGTACAAGCAGTCGCTCCTCCATCAAGCTGCTGCAAGAACGCTGTAGAAGCATGCACGTAAGACAGCTTTGCATAGAGTGGGCACCTGGCAAGCATTCCGCAAACACAGGCTCTTGGGGTTGTCATTGATCATTGTAGATATTCCCATTAAGAGGACAGGCAAGTGGAGGGTCCAAGGACATCTGGGGAGCTCATCCATGGGAGATACATGTTTCTTTATCTCAGCTCACTTCTTTCACTTCCCAAGCTCATTGGGGCATGTGCACCTGGGGTGACCCCAGCTCAGTTCATCAAAACCTGAACAAGTGCTCTCTGGGGCCAACAGCACCACTTTCCTTGCCCTGAGACCGCAACTCTCCTTCCTTGGCATTTCTCTCTCTGCCCCAAGCCTGTATGAAGCAGAGATGGCTTTATGGTGCCTTGTAAGTCCTACGAAGGGAGCAGCAGGGGCCTCTCAGAGCTACCGCCTCCTCGATCAATACCTCTTCTTCCACCCTCAAGGGCTCCATAAGACTCATTCAGCAAAACCTGGAGGGCCGATATCGCCTGGACAGTGTCACTCATGGGCCTGCTGTTTATTTTCCTCCCACTTTCTCTTGGTGCCTCCAGATCTCACCGTAACCTGCACCCCCATCCCCAGGTGGCAGCCAGTGTGACTGTCGGCCTCCCTGCAGCCGTGACCCCGGCAGGCGTGAGGAGGAGGGCGAGCTGGGGCTCTGCCACCCTTCAGCTGGCTAATGTGGAAGTCTTGATGAATATGAATCGCCTCCTCCTCCACGGAGCCGGCCCCATCAGATTCCTTCACACCTCGCCGAGCCCAGAAAGGTTACTCAGAATTAAATGTAAATCACATATTTACTGGTATGAATCAGATCACAGTGTCACTTTCTCACAACAGAGAATTTAATCACACTGTAGCCCCGAGGGCTTCTGCTCTCCTGAGGCCGTCCCCGCCACGTCGCCCTTGTGGGCCGCACCTGGGAGAGAGGCTCATAGCCCTCCCATGTGGGGGTGTTCGTGGGGGTGTTCCCAGAGGCTGGGAAAGCACAGTGGCCACAGCAGGAGACTTGACGCTGGTGTTCCCAGTCCTTTGGTACCCAAGTCATGGCTGCCTTCTAATATCATGTCAGTCTGAAGCTGTCACGATGGGCTAGGCAGCGCTTCACATGCTATGGACACTTAGTAACTGTTGAGTACAGGAACATCTCTCCTAAAAGGCTGCTGGCAGTCACCCCTCCTTCCCAGGCTCACTTGTGTTTCAGGAGCTAAGGGGGAAAGGAGAGAGATGAGTGAAAGGTTTCACCCGTGTTGCTCTGTGTTCAGAGGCGGTGGAGTGGAAGGAGCACTGGCTTTGGAGCCAGGAGGCCCAGCTCAGAGCCTGGCTTTGCTACTGGCTCTGCCGAAGGATGGTGGGCAATTCACGGTAATGGCAGCTTCTTTGTCTACACAGCAGAGACATGATGCGGGTCCCGCCAGCTCCACTGACGTGTTACATGTGGAAGCATTTGCCTGCCGTAAAGTGCTTTGCAAATGTCAGGAGCAATGACCATGAGCCCAGTACAAAGGTCACTGGACAAGAAATAAAGGGGGCCAGGTCTCAGCCCCTGATTCTCCTGCTTAATGGCTAGATAGTCCTTAGGGTGAAGGACCACACAGCCCTTTGAAAACAGGCTCATGTCTTCCCTGTGCCCCCATCTCCAGTGCGTGCACTGTCTGCTCAGTAACTGTCTTGATTTGTCTTGGATGAGTGGGGGATGAGAATGAATGAATGACAGGCTGGAGAGCAGAGTGGTTAGGGGAGACAGACATGGACCCAAACCAAGGTTCTGCCACTAACTGCGTGCAGGACCTGAAGCGAGTCAGCTCTTCTGCGCTTTAGGTTCACATTAGCAAACAGAAGTAATGAGGCCTTTTTTTGATGGAGAAAAGCTCAAATGAATGCCACAGAGACAGATCTCTGTGCAGACTATAAGGTGCGGCACACAGCTAGGGGGTTGTGCATGGCTCACTTCCTCAGCCGTGGCAGGATGCCAAGGACCTCTGGTTTCCTCAGGATGTCATGGTCCCTTCCCTTCCCAAGCCCATTGCTTTGGAGGCTAGTCTGCAGGCTAACGGCTGTGCATTTGGAGAGCTCTTTACCGTTTGCAAAGCACTGTGCAAGTCAGGAGCATGTGCTGGACTTAGGAGGATACACCATGGTGTTGGAGCTTCTTGGTGGCTTCCAGGTCTTCAGGTAGACGCTTGCTGGAGATGTTGACACCCACCGGTAATCCACAGACTGAATGCACACTGTCCAGAGTGCCTTCCCCAGAGCTGTCCAGCAAACGCTGTCCCAGAGTGCCCTCCCCAGAGCTAAATGGCCTGGTTGGGCTTTCTTGACTGGAGAATTTCCTAACTGGGTAACTATTTTCCGGAAAACTGAGCCCACATTGTCTGCACAGGAAGCCAGTCTACATTGTGCGTGTGTGTGTGTGTGTGTGTGTGTGTGTGTGTGTTTAACCCAAAAAACAGATGTAATTTCTTCATGTATCAGGAAGCCTTCCTTTTCGCAAATGTTAAGGAACACAGCTCCCTTGGGCATAAAGTCAAGGGGGTTTCTTTTTATAGCAGTCTCAGTCGCAGCTCTGGCTTTGCTTATGAACTCAAGTTAGGGAAATTAGAATTAAAATTCCACCCTGAAGAGAACACGGATTTGTCCTCCTGGGTCCTCCTACCCTCAGTGCCTCCACCAACACATATGATGGCTCACAGAATGCCTTCTCCACCTACATGGCAGTGCTCACATCAGTGACTCATATCAAGGGCGGGCCCTACTGCAAAAGAGGTATGACAAGGGACACTTGGCCATGGACTCCCCTAATCTTCTTGTGTACCCATTACAGAGAAGCAGTGGCCCATGACAATGGTGAAATGGCCTGTGAAAGGCTGAGCTCAGGTGCCAGCTTGGGGACGTCCCCCTGTGGGACTGGAGGACTGTCTTTAGCATGTGGTCTATGCACCTGACCAATGGACAGTAAATGGTGCTGGTCTGCCTACTGCTGGAACCCATGGGTCTGGGAAGCCAGGGCTGAATGTCCATTCCCTGTTGCCATCACTCCTAGTGGCCCTCTAGCAGGATTTACACTTGCCACAAACCTTAGGCTCTGTGAGGTTAGGGGTCGTGGTCCCCAGACAGCCAATGTTTCTGTCGTGGGGCTAATATTTCCTGCAGGTGACACTGTAAAGGTCCCACTGGATTTGAAGCTGTGACAGCTACCTGTCACTTTAGGTTCCTCGTGGACCAGCAGTGATGAAAGGAGTTACCATGCTGGCAGGGTAATTCACCCAGACTATTGTGAGGGCCAAGTCCTGCTGCTCTCTGCAGCAGGGATTCTCTGCACTTCTCTTGGTGCTCTTTTGCCTGATGAAAGGGACTTGTGAGTCAGCAACTGCAGCAACAACAGCTCAATAAGAACAGGACAAGCCAAGGGCTCAGACTCCTTCAGAATGGTGGTCCGGGTCATCCTGCTCAGTAAGTAGCACAGAGCAGACAAATTGCCGGTTGAGGATGAGGGACGTGGAGACGGGGGAATGCAGGGGAGATCTGATGGGTACCCATGAGGGCCTCAGGACAGGTGCAGGGACTGTGTCTTGTTTTATTCACCTTTTGCCTTAGGTCATCTCAGAGATCCCAAGGAAACTCTGTAGTCATTGGACTTGTACCCACTTCTTAGAGAAAGCAGGGACATTCAGTTTACACCAAATACAGAGGCCCCAGATTGTATGGGAGCTGGATGTGACAGAAGGGTAGATGCCTCTGCGGGTGGTACAGGAGGACACAGAGACACTTCTTACACCATCCTCAGAGCCTCTTGACCACCCATGTCTCTGGGATCTTTGACCTTTGCCCCTCACATTCCCCTGCAATGACCAACTTCTTGTGACTCTGAACAACTGAATGTAGGTACAACCCCAAAGCAGTGCATCTCCTGTATGTGCACACATCACTTCTGCTGTGGAGCTTTCCTCTTGCTGGTGACACCTGAAATGCAGCAAGACCCACTCAGCAGGCACACATGTGCAATCAGGAGACCTGGGGGAGTGAACACACCAGGGGCAATCCTTTGAGTCATTAGATACTGGAGCCCATGGGTAAATTCCTCTTCTTGCCTCTTTCTGGATGAACTGTCTTAAAAAGCAGTTGCTACATAGCTTTTTTTTTTTTTTTTTTTTTCCCCAGACAGAGTCTCGCTTTGTCACCTGGGCTGGAGTGCAATGGCGCGATCTTGGTTCACTGCAACCTCTGCCTCCTGGGTTCAAGTGTTTCTCACACCTCAGCCTCTCGAGTAGGTGGGATTACAGGCTCCGGCCACTATGCCTGGCTAATTTTTGTATTTTTAGTAAAGACGGAGCTTTGCCATGTTGGCCAGGTTGGTCTTGAACTCCTGACTTCAAGTGATCTGCTTGTCTCGGCCTCCCAAAGTGCTGGGATTACAGGCATGTGCCACTGCACCAGGCCTACATAGCCTTTTGAGAGACCTTTTCGTGAGATCAAGCGCTCAGTTGCTCTTGATGCCATTGGGTGGCTGAATTCTCCTGCATCCTTGCGTTGGCTTTTCCTGTCTCTAGTCTTGCCTATCATTTCCCTCACTCCTGCGGCCCTCGCATCACACTGCTTAAAAGAGCAGTAGCACACAGGCTTTTACCTCAGGCCTTGCTTTGTAGAAAACTTTGGCTAAGACAAGATGTTCAAGCCCCTTTAATCTTTGCCCCAAAGCAAGACCGTCAGTACCGTGATCCTCTCTCGTTTTTGTCTTAGGAAAGTAAAGCGGAAAAAAGTTCAGTCCTTGATCCAGAACCAGATAACCAAGGCACAAAGACAGAGCTTGTGTTCGGCTCTGATTCCAAGCCTGGGGCTTGTTCCGGAGTGGGAGACTGCTACCTCCGAACAAGGCGACATGTGAGGCTCAGGGTGGCGTGTGAGGCTCGGAGGCATGTGAGGGGAGCTGCAAAGGATGAGGGGAGGGGCTTAGGGGCTTACCCAGGAAGAGGGGAAGGGGGCAAAGATTGGTTGGGGCAATGACACAGGGCCTGGTGAACATCGTTGTGGCCAGCACAGGTTTCCTGGACGAGTAGTGGTAAGGTCAAGTCCCCAAGGTGGACTTTGAGTGCCTCTGAACAAGAGCATGGTGACATTTAGAGGAAGTGAGTGATACAAGCTTAAGGCTAAGAGGATGTCTCTAGAACAGCCTCCTTTATTTCCTATCTCTTGGAGTCACAGAAGTCCCAGAGTGTGACACAGAGGAGACCTAGGCCCATGCCTGCCAGAATTTCCCATTCTGTGCTCCCGGGAACTCTTGTGCTCCAAAGGACTTCACAAATTGCCACGAAAAAAAAGCCTCCTCTTAGAGGGTCCCAAGGTACTGCATTATAGGAAAGGCCCGAAGCACACATGTCAGACAATAAATAAATAACAGTAACAAAACCCTGGTTAACTTGAATCCAGCAAACTTATTAGACTCTGTACACTTTCAAAAAATTGCAACTCCAATCCGCCTCCTGGGTTCAAGTGGTTGTCCTGCCTCAGCCTCCCGACTAGCTGAGATTACAGCCATGTGCCTCCATGCACAGCTAACTTTTGTATTTTTAGTAGAGAGGGGGTTTTGCCATGTTGGCCAGGCTGATCTCGAACTCCTGACCTCAAGGAATCTGCTCTCATCTGCCTCCTAAAGTGCTGAGATTACAGGTAGGAGCCACCCCACCCAGCCAAAAGCATTATTTTCTGAATAACAAGTATTTTAATCTTTTTGCGTACTATATTCTACAGAGGGGTTATAGAAGTGTGTTTGGAAAAACACGAAGCTTTCATGGTCCCCTCACTTGACTGTGGAGAAAAACCACAGACCAGAGAGGTGACTCAACTTATCCAGAGACACACAGCAGGAGCTTACACACATCCTGATTCCCCAACTGGGGCTCTTTCTTCGACCTGGGAGAAATTTCCACTGCATGATTGTTGCCAAGCTATTAATGAAAATGAGACCTAAATTAGCTTCAGAAAATGAGGTTTTAGCATTGGGAAGTTTTTGACTATTGAAATTGGGAATGCAAATGAGTCTATGTGCTAGAAATCTGTTAGCAAGTAAGAAAGAAGCTCCACAAATTCTAGCCTTTGGAACCTGTGGGGCCTTTTGGAGCCTCAGTTTACCCTTTTGTGAGGTGAGGTGGGAGGGAATAGGCCAGCCAATTGCTAAGTAAGGTTCATCTCAGATGTAATGAGATTCTGCGATTTCAAAGACAAGTGTTGAATAGCAGAGAGGTCTGGGGACCAGGGGTGGGGGAGCCCCACAAGGAGGGGGAGACCAGCTGGCCCAGCCTCTGGCCTCTGGCAGACTTCTCAGCTGCCCACTGAGGAAGGTCCTTTCCCCAGATGCAAAGTGTGCATCTCACATTAGTTTGCAAGGCAGCACTGATTAGTAATTAAATGGTTTTTTAAAAAATAAAGCCATTAAAGCTAATGCCATCAAAATCAGAACCTCAGATGCTGGCTCATAATGATGAGTGTGCCTCACGACTCGCAGGAGAGGACATTTACATTTTAACATGCACATTGCACAGGCATTAATATTTCCCCCACCCACCCCTCCTCCCATCATTATAGGACCTGCTGATGAATCCATTTATTTTCCAGCTTTACTCTGATCCTAGAAAAAGCAGGTCATCCTGCAAGAAGTCAACAGGGAGGGATGAAAAGAGGCTCTGCACGAAGTCGGCTTTAGCCCTGCCATGCCTAGCTGTATAACTTTGAACAAGTGACCTAATCACCTTGGCAAACCTCATTTTGCTCATCTTTGAAATGGGGATAAGAATGCCCATCTTGTGGTGCTGTGCCAAGGATTGAATGGGTCAGTGCATTTGTAAATGCAACTCATAGTCAATTCTTGATAATGACTAGCCATTATTAGACCTGGTACTTGGCATACAGTAGGTACTTATCCAATGTGTCCTTAGTTGAGCACCTACAGTGGGCAGTCCTATTGCGGGACACTGCTGGGGACCAGGCAGGGGAATGTGGGGCCTTCGAGAAGATTCATTCTTTCTGGAAGATGAGATGAATGAACGTAGAATCACTAGGCTCATCTCAGCCATGGGCTCAGAGGCTGGCCTGCAGTGAGAGGTAGTCACAGTTACAATGCTGTGGACTGGGGAAGAAAGGTTTGCAGTCCTGGAGGGATGGGTGACATTCATAGCACCTGGTACAAGCCTGGCTTCATCCCGGGTGCTTTACACACTATCACATTTAATCCTCACAAGCATCCCATTTAACAGACAAAAAGCAACGAGGCTAAGAGAAGCCAATCAGCTTGCTTAGTACCACAGAGCTGGTAAGTGAAGGAGCCCTTGGTCAGTTGGGGTCTGTGAGGCCATCAGCCCATTGTCTTTTCATGGTATCAGGCTTCCTGCCAGGCAGGAGGAGCAATAAGTATCTGTACTGTCCCTTGGCTGTCAGGGTTGCAGAGACAGAAAGGGCAGGTTTCAGAGGCTCCGGATGACAGGCTGCGATGCAGACTTGGCCCAGGAGGTCTGAGAGGGAAAAGTTGGCCTCCATGGCTCACCAGACCTCACAGTCTTGCCTCTGAGACATAGCGACTCCCTTTATCTGAGGATTGGTCCTCCACTGGAGGCAAACCTCCTCATCAGTCCCCCTGGCAAGTTTCTGTTGGCTGTGGAACCTGGAGTCTCCAGGCTCTCCCTAGACTTTTGCAGGCAGCCACTCGGAGAAGACAGCCAGCCACTCGGAGAAGACAGCCAGCCTGGTGAATCTGGAAGGCCTCTGTTCTAGACTCCTAGAACATAGTCCATTGCTGTGTGACTTTGGGTCAGTCACTTCTCCTTTCTGGGCCACCACTTCCTATTCTGTAAAATGAGAAGGTGGGATGAGACAAGCTCAGCAGCCCCTCCAGGCCTAACTCTCCTATTCAACACGCGCCTTTGCATCTTCTGGATTTTTTTTTTTGTAAATCAAGCACCTGCGCTTGGTGCATTGGCTCCCTGAGACTTTCAACTCTCATTATTTCCCCCTAAGACTTAACTGTCCAAGGGCTAAGGAACAAAAGTTTGCGCACATTTTAAGAAATATGTAAAATATCAGGGCTAGACAGGCCATTTTCAGACAGTCCCTGGGGCCTAGTCAGCTATTAAAGATGGAAATTATATATTCATAACGCAGGATATTGCTGCTTGCTTATTTATAACTTGCTCCATTTCAAGAATATTTATTCTAGACGAGGAGGCTTGATAATTTTTTCATCCAATCTACTCCTCATAGCTTAGGGCAAAAGAAGGAAACAGCTCAATTGAAGGAGCAGTTTTCTATTACAAGCAGGTAAGGAAGGAACATGCAGCTCCCCTATCACAGGCCAGGAACCCAGTCAGGTTGGGGTTCTCAGCTCTGCTGCCCCTCAATCAGCACCAGCCCCTGGGGTGCCCCAGCCAGGACCTCACCACCCTTGGGCACAGTCCTCTCAGATGAGGCAAAACTGCACATGGGAATGGGTAAAACACATAGACTCCAGGCCCCTCCTTTGACCCAGGAAGAAGCTGAGGTCCAGAAAAAGCATATGTGCTTGCTCAAGATCACAGGGACCAGGATACACACACACGGAGCTGGAGCGTGAGCCCGCTCACCCTGGTCTCAGGCTAGCAGTCTCGAGGAGGGAAAGGGAGCTACCAAACCTACTATGATGCAGTCTCTTGACTAGGTGATACATCAAGCAAGTCAACAAGATTTTATTGAGCACCTCCTGTGCTAGACAGTGTGCTGGGGATTAAGGAAGAGGGGATGGGTGCTTCAAGGAAGGTTCCCTCTGAGAAGGCGAGAGCAAAGCACACTGCATCACCAATTTGGACAACCCTCTCCCCAGTAGGTTCATCAGGATTATTCCCATTGGACTGAGGACGATGAGGAATTGAGCCGAGGTCACAACACTGGTGAGGGAAGGATGGAGCCTGGATTTGAACCCACCCTGGTCAGATTCAGGAGCCATGCTCTTTCTGTAACCCCTGAACCCTCTCCTAGTAGAACCCCATACAACTAAGGCTCCCCCACTTCCCCTGGACACTCAGGCTGTGAGCACTGCCGTCCCCTGCAGGCACCTGGAGCAGGGGCCCTAATGCAAAGAGAAAACCCGATTCACAGAGTTACTTTGTGATTGTTGGAAAAAGGCTATGGGCCAAGATGCCGCTAAGTTCAACCTAAATGTGACCTCTAACTCCCATACACCACACACATGCATACAGGCACACGTGCGCACACACATGCATGCGGGCACACGTGCACACACACATGCATGCGGGCACACGTGCACACACACATGCATGCGGGCACACGTGCACACACACATGCCAGGTCTGCCTGTCATGCTGCACTATCTGAGCATCTTCAGTTACACATCCCCTTGCCTGCTCAGTGAGGCCATAAAATCTATTCAGGGTAAGCATCACCGAAACTGAAAAAGTATGTGTTTTGTGTCATTTATTCATTCTGCAAATATTTATTGAGCACCTATTACACGGCAGGCCCCAGGCAGACACGTGGGTTACGGGGTTGAATGGGGAGCGAAACTGACCCAGCTGTTGCCCTCCTGGAGAGTGTGGTTTGGTAGGGGATCCAGATTCGCGCCTGGAGCTCTGGGATCTGTGAGAGGCGGCGACAGGTGAACGGGGCCTTTGAAGGGTCAGGAGAGCTCTAAGCAGTGAGCAGGAGTTTAGCTCCGTCAAGTGGGGAGCCGAGCAGAGAGAGCTACACCTGCAGAGGCCCTACAGCCAGGGAGAGGGCTCAAGGGGAGGCCCCAGGCCAGACCAGACCTACAGGTCCTCCTATGCCACATTAAGGATTAACGTCTTTGTCATCAAGACAATGAGAAGTGATTGAATGAAGAAAGGAACAAAATTAGATTGGTTTTTAAAGTATGGCTGAGGGTTGAGGAGGAGGGTGCCAGGGTTCCCTACCATGGATGATGTTTATCCTAAAGCAGCCTTTGACATGTGTGAGACAGAGGGATCCCCTCATTTCTACGTAGCCTGGCTACAAAGCCTCCCGGAGCTGGTTAAAGAAGGGCCGAGGACCACCTGCCTCGGAACCAGGAATCTGGGAGCTGATTTTAAACGTACACTTCCAGGTCCAGGACACGTCTTCAGAATCAGAAGCTCTGGGGACATCCCCAGATCTGTATTTTAGGAGCTCAGCAGAAAACTTGGAAGTAGATTGAAAGTTGAAGACCTTTCATTTCGTCTCTATGAGATTTAGTCTGTCGAGAGAACCTGAGATTCTCTGGCCTCTAGGGAGGAGGTTCTCAACCTACACTGTTCATTAGAACTTCAGATGGCAGAGCTTCGTGCTCAGAGATTCTGATTTACTTGGTCTTGCGGCGGTCTGGTCACCATTATTTCTCCCCAGCTGATTCTGTGATGCCAGTAAGGCAGGAGAGTGAGGGAGGAAGACAGAGAGATGTGGGGAGCTCTGGGTCTTAAATCAGGGCACGATGGGGCAGGGATGGTGGAGGGGGGAGGCAGGAAGCAGCAAGAGCACTGCTTCAGCCACTTCAGCCTCACCTTTTCCACACACCCCTCCTTCTGCACATGCTTCCACAGCACCTGCTCCATGCCAGGCCCTGTGCTGGGCACTGGAACACTGATATACTTATTGCTGGAGTGTCCAGTCCCGAGGGAAGCTTGGCGTGTGTATGTGGTGGTTTCTAGACCACTTCCCAGCTCACCAGGGTCAGGAAATGCGCATGTTGAGAATGACCAAGCCAGAGGAGTCTCTCACCACCTCATTTTCCTGCCTGAAGCCCAGGGATGAGGAGGGACTTGCCCATGGTCACATGGGTGTAAGGGTGAGAGACAGCTGAGCCCATGATGCAGGTGAAGGTTCCCAGCCTTTCCCAGGTGCCTGGGCAGCAGGAAGGACTGAACGCTGCCCAAGGGTTTAGGGGCAGAGAGGGTGAGGAGTCAGGGGGTGAACTTGCAGCAGAGAAGGGGGAGGATGGAACCCATCACAGCCCCAACAGCTTAGCTGAGCATCCAGTGCCCTCCAGAAATGGGGGTCCACTTAGTGCTCAGCCCCTGTGTTAACCCATTTCACATTGCTGTAAAGGAACACTGGAGAGTGGGTAATTTACAATGAAAAGAGGTTTGGTTGGCTCATGATTCTGCAGGCTGGACAAGAAGCATGGCACCAGCATCTGCTCAACTTCTGGGGAGACCTCAGGGAGCTTTCATTCAGGGCACAAGGTGGAGGAGGGTCAGGTGTGTCACATGGTAAAAGAGGGAGCAAGAGGGATGCCAAGCTCCTTTAAACAACCAGCTCTCACATGAACTCATAGAGTGAGACCTCACTCATTACCATGAGGATGCACCAAGCCATTCATGAGTGATCCACTCCTATAACCCAAACACCTCCCACTGGGCCCCACCTCCAACATTGGAGGCCACATTTCAACATGAGATTTGGAGGGGACACACATCCAAACCATATCACCCTCATTGTACAAATGTGGGAACTGAGGTCCAGGAGCAGTGGGACATGTCCAGGGTCACATCCACACTCAGACATGCACAGATGTACACACAACATGTATGCACATACACACAGGCACACAGACACATATACATGCACTCACATACAGATACAGTCACACTCACATACACACAGGTACACAGACACATATACATGTGCACACATACAGATACACACAGTCACATACACACAACACACAAGCACACAGACACATATACATGCACACACTCACATACAGATACACACAGTCACTCATACACACAGGCACACTCACATACACACATACAACTAAATGAACACACACAAATGCACACATATACACACATCGGACACACAAGCACACAGACACATACAGCATGCACACATTCACATACAGATCCATACAGACAGACATACACACAGCCACAGGCACAAACGCACACATATACACACAGACATGCATATATGTGAACACACACAAATGCACACATACACCATACACACACTCACACAGCTTAGACAACTATGATCTCCAGAGTTCTTTCCCCCCACAGCTTTGTGTCTCAGCCCGAGTGTAGTTTATTGATTCTTTGGTATTGAAAAATTTATTTCTGCATTTTTAAACCACAGTTCTTGCTGAGGATACCCTAAATCTTAATATCAAATGAATCATCGTGATGTGAGGTTTTGGAGGGTGATTGTCTTTTCTATTTCTCTTAATCAATAAATCATTTGTAAATGCCTTTAATAGAGATAAATGAAAACCTGCCTTTACCCTATTATATTATTTTCAACCATTAAATATAGAGTTTGTTAGCCCAGGAGTCTATAGGTTCTGTAAAAACAGGAAGCTTCTCTTCCAGGAATTTGAAACTGCTTCAACCTTCTCATCGACTGAGATGGCCAGGCTCCTCTGTGCGCCTGGCTAAGGTTCTCGAGCCCAAGGAGGCCCGCCTCCTGCCCATTAGGGGATCTGCTGACATGCACCCCCGACATGGCAACATGGCAACATGGGCTAAAGATAGCCCCTTCCCCCACAGGGATACTCTCACATATACTGACAGACATTCATCTGCATGAACACACATTTATCCACACCAGCTTACACAGAGAAATGTATACCCATGCACCCATGCAGATACATGTGTGCCGAGACACACACGTATGCTTCCATCACACACATGTGGGCATCCTATACACATACTCCAAGGCTCCTTATTGCCTACAAATATAGATGGGTGTGTGCGTGTGTTTGTGTGTGTGTGTGTGTGTGTGTGTGAGAGAGAGAGAGAGAGAGAGAGAGAATAATAGAGACTTTATTTTATAGGAAGATGGTGAACAATAATTTGGGGCTCTATATTTTAAACTCTAAGGCCTAAGATATAAAACAATCTATTCTTCTTTTTTTAATTTTTTTTATTATACTTTACGTTCTAGGGTACATGTGGAAACCATCATTCTCAGAAAACAATCTATTCTTAATTCTCACTGTCTTCCCCCCTCCCACCCTGACCGCCATGCTTCATTTTCTAGAAAATCAACAGGTGAGATGCTGAGGACCTGGGGTGACATCAGCAGGTGACACAGGGCAGGATCAGGGGCTTCCTCCATCACTTGCTGTTCAGAGAGGAGCAACCAAGGATCTTCAAGCCAAAGGGGCTGCCTGAACCCACAGTCAGGTAGAAGTCAAAGCAGGTGGAGGGTTAAAAGGTGTTGTTGCTTTCTGCACAGCCCCACTGTTAATATCTCCTCCAAGGCCAAGAGCAATTCTGTAGCAGGAAGGTGCAGAGGCCTCCCAAGACAGCCTCCTGGAAAGTAACCACTCACGTGACGTCTCATGGGAGGAAAAGTTAACAGAAAAGGAATCTCACAGGAGGTGAAGGGCACAGGCTTTGCTCCTTCAGACCCCCAGGACAGGGTGCCCCTTTTGCCATGAGTTGAGCAGCAGAAACATCTTTGCTCTGGCCCTGACAAGCTGCTCCGTCCAAGAGTTACTCTGGCTCTCCTTCACATCTAGAAGAAACTGTATTCATCTCTGACACCCTTCTGGTGAACACAGCAGCAGCATAACCCCAGAGAAGGTCAGAATGTCTGACCTAACTTCAGCCTCTCTCCTGGCACAGCTGGCAGTCAATAGTGTCAGGGACTGGCCCTGGACCAGAGGCCTAAGCATTGGCTTCTAAGCCACTTGCAACCTCAGCTGCTACTTAACCTTTCTGAGTCTCAGCCTCACTTCTGTTATGATGGTGAGGCTTATTACACAGGCACACATGAATCTCCAGGGTTCCAGAGCAAACCTATCACCCATGACAATGAAGCTTGTAGAAGTTATTCTTATCTGAGGCTCACGGATCACATCAAAAGGAGAAGATCACTTCCTCAAAGATGTGACAAATGGACTCACTGCTTGATATTGCCCAGAACATTGGAGTTTACAAAGTTCTTTAAGAAAAGTATTTTTCTTTATGCTCCCAACACCCCCATGAAGATTAGACAAGACATTTTTATTCCAATTCTGCAGATGAGAAAATTGAGGCCCCAGAGAGAGAGTGTGTGTTTTTCTCAAGGTCATACATACAATAAATGTACAGAACCGAGACTCCAACCCAGCACAGGCTCAGAACCTTCCAAAGGGCTTCAGAATTCAGGGGATGTCCTCACAAACCCTTTTGGGGTGGTGCAAGAAGCCTGACCCTCAGCCAGAATGCAATTACCTGCCTTTATCCAAGGGGGCCTGCAATGTCCACTCAGCACACTGAGAAGGCAGTGACCATGGCTGTCATTGCTCTATTCCTGGCACCTGGCATCTGGTGCCTGCCACAGAACAGATGATAGATCACATCTGTAGAATAAATGGGAGAATAGACCATGGCTGATTGGATGAATGGAGGGAGGGAGGGAGGGATGGATGGATGGATGGATGGATGGATGGATGGATGGATGAATAGATAGATGGATAAATGGATGAATGGGTGGGTGGGTGGATGGATGGATGGATGGATGGATGGATGGATGGATGCATGCATGCATGCATAAATTGACAAAGAATGGTTACAGACTTTAGAGCTGTACAATCTTAAACTTTAATTTTGCCTCCATGTTCCTAAATTTGTGTCTTTGAACCACTTAACCCCTGTGAGTCTCAGTTCTCTTATCTGTAAATGGGTAGTGGTATCTTCCTCATACATGTGGTAAAGATGATATTAGCAACCCATGCAAAGCCCAGAGCACAGTACCTAGATGAAGCTATGCTTCCATCATTCGACTTATTTCTTTCTGCTCCTGCAGGGCCTGGGTTTGTCCACCATGGCACCATCTACTTCCATTCCTGCCCATTCCTGCCCACTCGTTGTCTCTCCAGCCTGTTGGGATCCCTGGCCATGCCTGGCAGATGGTCAGTCATTACTGTGGCCCTGTCTGACCTAGGTAGCTCATGGGTGCCAAGCCCTGGCTGTGTTTCTCTGCTCTGCACCCAGCACAGTCCCCTCTGTTGTCAGATACCCAGGGCCAGAGCAAGTACAGCTACTGGATTCAACCTTCTAGAATTCAGGCAACGGGGATATGTATGCTCTAGGAGAGACCATCCCTGGGGCTGACATCAGGTATTAGGAGAGAGAGGAAGATCCTTCCCCATCTCCTCTCTTTCTCACCTCCAACTCTCCAGGAAAGGTGCTGGGCAATGAAAAGGACCCATCTTATTAATCAAGATGCTTTCTCCTGCTTGAAACAGGGAAACCCTGCCCAACTGGTTTAAGTAATAAGAAAGCTTGGCCGGGCGTAGTGGCTTATGCCTGTAATCCCAGCACTTTGGGAGGCCAAGGCAGGCAGATCACTCGAGGTCAGGAGTTTGAGACTAGCCTGACCAACATGTTGAAACCCCATCTCTACTAAAAATACAAAAAAAAAAAATTAGCCAGGCATGGTGGTGGGCACATGTATTCCCATCTACTTGGGAAGCTGAGGCAGGAGAATCACTTGAACCTGGGAGGCGGAGGTTGCAGTAGGCTGAGATCGCACCACTGCACTCCAGCCTGGATGACAAAGTTAGACTCTGTCTCAAAAAATAATAAATTAAAAATACAGCAATAAGAAAGCTGTGAGAGAACAAAAGGCCCAGAGGTAGGACAGAGCCAGCGAGATCCACACTTGGGTCGCGAGATGGCTGCTGAAACATCATCCAGGCTCTGTGCATCACATGTAGATGTGAAAAAGGCAAGCACAGGGGTAGGCCACTCATCCGTGAGAAAAACCTTCCCCAGAGGAAACCCCCTCTTTTATTCACAAACTCAAGGTCTCACAACCCCACGCCAGGATGGCTGGACTCCAGGAGTCTCCCTGCTTTGAAGCGTCGGTGGCCCCAGTTTGACCTGGGCCGTGGGCCTTAGGTAAGGACCTCGGAGCCCTACTCTCTTCCATAAAGGTAATGCAGTCAATTCATTATTAGCTCAATATGTCCTCTGATGGGGACGGACCTGCTGGGCTGGCCTGGAATATTAGCTGGGTTAATTGTCCCTTCAAATGAACAACCAGTTTAATCAAGGACTTAATGCCCTCAGCCATTCAATTATGCCTGCCTCTGGACATGCAGATTCCATTACCCCCCAAGCACCTTGCGTGCAGGGAGAATGAGATTGTCTGGTGCATGTGTGTGCGTGTGTGTGTCTGTGTGTGTTGTCATTGCCCACAGGCATTTGTTAAGAGCAAACTGTGGGCCTAGAGCCCAAGCTGGCAGGCAGCACCTGACCTTGGCTGTTGGCTGCATGACCTCATCAGGTAGCTCTGCCTGGTTCTGCTCAAGAGGGTTTTGCAACCACATCTCACTTGCAAATAGAGTGTGTGTGTATGTGTGTGTGTGTGTGTGTGAGAGAGAGAGAGAGAGAGAAGCTTGATAAGATCTCTGTGGGCTGTGGGGTTAACCATCTTTAAATTAAATTATTTAAATCAAATTCAACCCATGAAAACCCATATTTATACACACACTCACACACGCACACACCCATATTCAGCCATTGTTCACTCTACCAAAAAAAAAAAAAACCCTAAAGCAAACAAAAAAACCCTTAACTCTAACAGGAAAAACAAAAAAGAAAAAAAACCTTAACTCTGGAGTTTTTCCTAGGACTATATTGGAATCTTCCTTTTCCAACACATTCACAACAAGATGTGGTTAGAAGTAACCTACATGTCCATCAGAGGGAGAGTGGCTAAATATTTTATGGCATATCTGTACAATAGCATGCGGTCATTCCAGGACTGACATGTATCTCTATTCATGGACATGCACATTACACATTAGTGAGTTTAAAAAGAAGGTTGCAAACTGCATGCTTGCAGCATGATCCATGGATGGGAAACTATGCTTATCCAGTTCTATATGAATATTGATGGACGAGGACTTATCTGAAAGAGTAGTCCTCCCGATTTTCCCACTGTTTACATCTGGGTGGTGAGATGTTAGGTTATTTTGTTTTATTTTTATTTTCTTTATATCCTGGCTATTCTACAAGAACATATACAGTCAAATGAAGACACTACAGCACTACAGCAATTTTTTGCTTCGGACATTTTCTCATGCCCTTCTGAAGTCCCTTCCTATGAGTAAAGGTCACACCTGTCTCACCTCCTGAGAGGTCTCAAGTGTTGCATTGGGACTCAGGAGATAGGTGTGGCCCAAATTCTGTCATCACCTGCTTTGGACACTCTGGGACTTAACTGGCTCCCTCAGAAAATGATTCCGTTATTTATTTCAACAACTTGAAAGGACTTTCATTTGCTTGTGATTATAAGCAAATACATGATCACTGGTAAAAATCTGAAAAATGCAGAAAAGCATATAGAAGTAAACAACACCCATAATTACATCAACCAAAGAGATCCACTGATACCATTTTGTTGTATTTCCTTCTAGTCTTTTTTCTAGGCAAAATGGGGGATTAGGACCTGGAGGCAGTCTCAAGCATGGGTTCTGATTCTTCGGAGGCAGCCAGTGTTCTGGACCCAGGGCTGCCACTGACCAGCTGGGTGGCCTTGGCTGGGGACCCCACCCCCTCAGCCTGGTTCCTTATTTGTAATGTGGGAATGATCATCACAATGCCTTTTTCATATGGTATCAATGGAAATGAGGACTAGAAAGCTTCAGCACTATTCCTGGCACAGAGCAGAACATTATTGTTAGACTATAAACACTATTTTAGAATCCTTTCTCTCTGTCCTGTACACCAGCCTCACATCACTTCTCCCATTGCAAGCAGTTGCCATGAGGATGACAGAAGATGAGGCAGTCAGTGGCTCCTGGCTCTGGCTTCACACCGGAATTATCTGGGAGGCTTAGAAAATACTGGTGCTTGGGCCCCACCCCAGCCTAATTAAATAAGAATTATGGGGGTGGGGCCCTGGCATTGGTTTTTCTGGAAAGCTCCCCAGAGGATCCTAATGTGAGCCCTGGCTGAGCACTACTGGTGCATGTCAAAGTGCTTTAGAAAGGCCAGAGAGCTACATAAACGAAGGGGTTATTATTATTCATTAAGGATACTTCTCTGGGGGTGGAAATGAGTTCATTGACTCCTCCTCACTCTCACCTGATCCTTCTAGTGGGACACGTTGGCAGAATCACAATCTCCTGCTCCGAGTGGGGCTTTGGGGCTCATAAGGCATTCTTATCACTTCTGGAGCTGAGGGTCGCATGGTTTTCTGAAGTGTCAACACTGTCCCAGGCACTGCGCTAAGCTGAGCACTTCACATGCAGAACAAGGGAACGGGCACTTCTTCACATTGCACCAGCCTCTACAGAGGGCACTTCGTAACATTCATCAAAAACGTAATATGTACACAGCAATGCTACTTCCAGATATAACTAATGGAAATGAGTTTTAATTAATGTTCCCCCAAAGAATGTATATGGCAGCATCATTTACAATAGCCTAAAACTGGGGGCAACCCAAATGTCTATCAAGGGTTGAATGAATAAGTAAGTTGTAATATAGTTATACAATGGAACACCAGCCAGCAATGGTGGCGGGGGCGGGGGAAGAGCTACTGCTAAACACAACATGGGGACATGGGGTGAGTTTCACTAATTGCATCTTTTTGTTTGTTTGTTTTGGAGACAAGGTCACACTCTGTCTGTCGCCCAGGCTGGTGGAGTGCAATGGCGCAAACTCAGCTCACTGCAACCTCCACCTCCCAGGTTCAGGAGATTCTCCTGCCTCAGCTTCCCGAGTAGCTGGGATTACAGGTGTCCACCACCATGCCCCATTAATATTTGTATTTTTTGGTAGAGACAGGGTTTCACCATGTTGCCCAGGCTGGTCTCGAACTCCTGACCTCAAGTGATCTGCCTGCCTTGGCCTCCCAAAGTGCTGAGATTACAGACATGAGCCACCGTGCCCAGCCCACAGATGTCATCTTGAACAAGAGAAATCAGATACAAAGAGTACATCAATTCTTTATGATTCCATTTATACAAAATTCTGAAACAGGCAAAACCAATCCTGGTGGTAGAGGTCAGATTAATAAATTGCCTTGGTATGAATAAATTGTCCTGGATATCCACCAGGACAAGCCATGAGATGGGGCTGGAAACATTCTATAGTAACCTACACCTCCATGTGGGTGATGATTGCACAGGTGTATACACAGCCTGTGTATCACATTTATCAAATTTATTCAGCTGTACACTCTTCTTTTTGCAAGTTAAATTTCAAATCAAATTTTTAAAAATGCAAATAAAATTGCATATATCCTTGACCCTCATGGCTCCATGTCTAGAATTTCTTTTTCTGTGGGTGTATTTGCACAATGAGGATACTACATAGGTACAAGATTATTTATTGTAACACTTATTGTAAGAGCAAAAAAATAGCAAGAAAGCAAAATGTCCATCAATAGGGGCAGGTTAGATAAAGTACCACTCTTAACCATGCAGCATGACACCGCCGTTCAAAAATAGAAACAATCACCAGCATATGTTCTTAAAGTGAAAAAAAAAAAAAAAAAGCAATGTGCAGAGATGCATAAAGAATGGGCTATCCTTGGGGTTAAAAAATGTAAAGAGAGAGAGAGAAAGAGCTTAGAATATGAAAGAGTAAAATGAAAAAGCTATGGAAGGACTTACAAGAAACTAGAGATTAGTTGAACATGAAGCCCATATTTTTCATATACCATTTCTCATATGTCATTTGTCATACACTTCACAATAATTGGTTTCTAGGCCTATGCGCCTTACTGTAATGTCAGCACCCAGCATAGTGCCTGAAAGTAGGGATTATGGAATTAATGAATGAACGAATGGGTGGTTTTTACCAGGATGGGAGCTGAGGAACAGTTTTTGCCTTTTATACATCCTGTTGAGTTTCCAAATTCTGTATAAGCACGAGCTGTGCCTCAGTTTTCTCACCTGTAAAATGGGAATAATAACAGCACCCACCTCACAGAATTATGTAGTGAGGATTAAATGAGTTACTATAGGTAAAGCATGTAGCAGTTATTATTATTTACAAATCACTGTACTGTGATAAAGAAAGAAAATATATTCCAGTGAGTCTGAATCCAGACCCCCAAGGTGGTGTCTCCATGACTAACTTTTCTTTCCTGTGAGTTTTCACCAGACTAAGGTAGGCATTGTAGTTGAGGGCTGGCAAGGTTGTCAAAGTCCCCTGATCCTCTAGACTTCAGAACCCCTTTTCAGACTTCTCTCTCCCATCAGTGACTACACTGGGTGGGGTGGAGGGGTGGAGAGGATCATTTAAATGAGAAGCCCGAGTCAGAACACAGCACAGTCCCAATGGGTGAGTTGGACAGTTATATGTCAACCTCCAAATCTGACCATAGGGAAAGAATTGGGGGCACAGACCTTTCTTTGAATGTCTTCAAGCTACGCCCATAGATCCCTGCCTGGAATGAGTCAGGGGAATGTCTTCGCCTTGCTAAGACCCAGTGTCCTCATCTGCCAAGTGAGGATAGTGACAGTAAGGAGGAAAGGAAATGACAATTCAATGAAACCGTGAGGAAAAGAGCTTTGGAACCGGTAATGCATTGACAGAGGTTGGCAAACGGTCAGCCCGAGGGCCAGAACATTGATTTTCATTTGAATTACATCAGACACATCAGGACTCTCCAGTTGCCCCAGTCCCCACCACTTCCTATTGCTTACTCCAGCCTGCTCCACACTTTCACTCCTGAAGGCATGTGAGTTTGCCACCCTTGCTATACAATATTAGTTACCAAGGTGCCTGCTCTTCTGTCAACTCCCTGCCTTGAAGAGGCAGCCAGCAGGGGAGAGAGGAGGTGTGACTCTTTGAATGCCAGGAGCCACTCTGCTCCACCCAAGTCTTCGCACTGCACTGAGGTCCTGGCCAAAGCCCCATTAGTCTCAGCCCCAGTAGTTTTCCATGAGCTAAGAAGTCACCAAACCTGCATACTGCCAAGAAGACATACCTTCCTTTAGCCTCTAGGTACGGAGAATAAATCTGCAGTCTCCTAAACTGCCAAATTCCTGGTCTGCTAGAGTCTGGGAAGCTAAATGGTGCTTACTAGTCTGGCTCCCAGATGCCCGAAATTCCACCATTATCAACACATTCCTCCATGTTAAGCATTGCACTATAAAGTTGAAAGATCTAGTGGGAGGGGCAGGAGAGTGAGTCCAAACTAGGCTGGAGCAGATCTTTAAGGATAAGCTTCGGAATGGGGGAGGCAGATTCTGTGAGCTGAAGACAGAGTGGGTGGAGGAGGGGGAGAGGGAGAGAGAGACAGTGAGGTGTTTGAAGAGGAAGTTCCCAACCTCCTCAAGGGCAGGGGTGAGACAGGAAGGGAAGTAAAGGAGGAGAAGAGCCAAGAAGCAGGGTGGGCACCCGGGCCAGTATTGACAAACAGTCCCATGGTGGGAGCCGGCAGAGTCCGCTCTGTTGTTTGCTAGCTGAGCAAATGACCTCCTGCAGGAACAGAGGTGGCTGAAACCACCCCAAATTGCTCTTCCCAATCCCTTCTCCTGCTCTCTTCCATCCAACCCCCATACAAACAAAGGAATGTCAAATGTCTCCTTGTTAGGAGGATTCTACTCCCACTGGGATAGAAAAAGGATATGTCGGACCCCTGGATCAGAACGTATCATCTGCTGTCTCATCGCAGGCAGGGACAGGCTTACAGGCCCCAGGAGATCACCCCAGGGCTGAGGACCTGCGGGTCTCATCGGCAACCTCCAGTCCAGGAGGAGCTACCTTCCTTAGGGTCCATTCTGACAGCAGACCCTGACACATTCCCTTTTGTCCTCAGGGAGAAAGAGTCTTCGGGAGTAGAAGAGGAGTGAGGTGGAGAGACTCAGCTGCCTCCAGATTCCTTGACTTCGCTGTGTGGATCCAGGCAAGACACTTAACCTCCATCCTCAGTTCCTTCATCTGCAAAATGTGCACAGCTATAGTACCTGCTTCATAGGGCTGCTGAGGATTCAGGGAAGGGGCTGTAAGGTAAGGATTTGAGTTGAACTGGATAGGATGGACCAGATTTTGATGGGTGTTTCAGGCAGGGAGTAAAGGTTGAGGGCAGGGGCTGGGGAATACAAGGCATGTCTGGGGCACAGCCTGTGGTCAGAGAAGAGATTTCTAGAAAGGCAGGCTATGGCTTGATTACCGAGTATCTTCACTGCCCAGCTAAGGACCTTGGACTTGATCCCATAAGCAGCGGAAAGCTGTTGAGCGGTCCTTGCTTCTAATAGAGGCTATCATCGCCCAAGGGCGTGATTTGTTCCAGGCTCCGGGAGACGCCTGATTGCAGTTTTATCTGTCAAATCAGTCAGAGGGAGTCCCCTCCATTACGGTCAACAGTGACCCCCCAACCCCTTCCCTTCTGCCCTTTCTATTTCTAGGACCTAACTGTGACATGAGATAGACCTGGTCTCAGACATTGGGTCTGTCACATCAGTAGGTGACTGGGCAAGACCCTTAACCACAGGAACCTAAGTTTCCTCATCAGAAATATGGGGGAATAGCATTGTCCTCACAGGATTGTGAGAATGACCTGAACTGGAGCACGTGGGGTCCAGGCCCAGACGCCGCCTGGCAGATGCTGGTGGGATCAGACATATCCTTTTCCCACCAGGCTGGCAGGGCTGCAGGCAGCAGGCAGCTTTCACTCTAATTGCACACAGCCTTCTCCTCTGTGGCTCTGTGAGCAACAAGAGAGAGAATGACCTGTGATTGGAAACCTCGAGGCCAGGCTCAGGCCTATTAGAAAAATATGGAACAATTATGAACGGCAGGAAAATTGTTTTTCTTTGTTTGCTTTGGCAGAGAGAAGAAAACCCGCCTGGAGGCTGGATTTAAGGTGGGGAGAAGACAGGGAGGAGACTGCAGTGTGTGCCAAGTGTTCTGGGAAAAGAACTTATGTTTTTTGTGGCCCTACTAAGGCATGGTGCAAGACACCTTCATCGATGCAGCAGGGGCTCCCCAAGCACCTTCTGCACACCCAGTACTGATCTGGGGGCAGGGACACAGCCAGACTGTCTGCTCCAAATCTGGGTTAGTCCAAAGTTGGAGCAGACAAGATCCCCACTCCCAGGGAGGAGGAAAGATAAGATGAAGTGAAAGCAAACAATAAGGAAGAATCTCAGCGATGACTGCTATGAGAAAGTGGAGCCAGGTAAGCTGTGAGGGAGGGGCATGCCCTAGGGGCTGGCGGGGGGACCTGAGAGAGGAGATCTAGCCTGCCATTCAAAGTGGGAAGAGCATTTTGGGCGGCAGGAACTCTGCCAGAATACTCACCTGCGCCCTGGTCTCTTGGTCTCACCCGAAGCCTAGGCTCCAAATATTGTTTTCCCCATGGTACAGGCAAGGAGACTGAGGCTTGGAGAGGGAAAGTGCCTTGCCCAAGGCCCAGGGCAGTGGGAGGATTGGAGCCAGCACTCTAAGGACTGCAGTCCTTTCTGTGTTCTGATCTTTGTGCCTTGGATCCAGACCAAAAGATCAGGTAATTCACACATCACTTCTTCCCAGGCCCAGTGAAGGGGAAAAGTTGGTGTGACTTTTTCCAGATCCTCCGCAGGAATGGCCCACAAGACCCAGACCCTGGCAAACTGCATGGGCAGTGCCCAAAATTGCCACCCCTGGAGCAGAGGCCACTGATGTGCAGCAGTTCAAATGTTGCCCTAGAAGGTGCTTCTCCAGGACTTCCCTGTGAACCTGTGTGGCAGGAAGCAAGTCAGGATAAGGGCAGGTGTCTTTCTGCCTGAGCAGCATAAACCGGGAAACCTTCCACCATGCACAGCCCCATCTACTGGAGGGCTCCTGGCCTGAGGACGGACTGGCCAGGATCCCAGGGGATCCCCCAGCACCCAGTCTCTGTAGTCTGAGAGGTACAGGAATATTTGGGAGTGGTGAGTTCCCCCACCCTGGAGGTGACCAAGCCCAAGCTGAAGGGGAACCCTGCATAGTTAATAGCCACCCTCAGCCCTCCAGCCCACTTTCCGGGGTTAGTCCAGAGTTTGAAGCATGTGAGCCCACGGGGCATGAAAACGTACAGAGGGCTCTGCAGACCTGTGGGATTCACACTGACGATTAGGTGATGGGACCCTGGGGAAGTTCTGGGATCCATGGCCAGGGATCCCCTGACCAGTTTCTGATAACTTATTTATCCAAGGACAGCATGTCCTGTTACAACATAATTCCACCAAAAAAAAAAAAAAAAAAAAAAAAAAACCTATAACATTCTTTATGCTAACGAAGCAAACCTAATGTATACATAATAATTTATTTATTCAGAAACATTGTATCATTATTTTAAGTTGAATTATCACAAGAACAGTTTAACACCTAAGTGGCATCTGTGGACCAGCAGCATGGACATCACCTGGGAACTTGCAGAAAGATTCTCAAGTCCTACTCTGAACCTTGAATCAGAATTTGTGCTTTAGCAAGATGTTCAGGTAATTTATATGTACATGAAAAAAAGTCAAAAAGAGGTATAATCATGACTCTCATACAGATATAGAATGAGCCTGGGTCAAAAGTTTTATTTCACTCATTCATTAATGAGGAAACCACTAAGATGTTACAATCAATTCAAAGGAGAATGCAAAAGTAGACACATGATATAGGTCACCAGGAATCTGAAGTGAATTTACAAACAGATGCAAAACTGGCAAAAAAAAGATCTATAGGGCAATAATCAATTGCATTTCATTGGACATAATTTATATTTATATGGACAAGAATCATTTGCATTAACATCAGTTTTTTACAATTTGCAGAATTGTAAAATAGCTCTGATAATGAAGACTGAGAAAAAACAAAACTCAGAAGGGTACACTGGGACATCCAGTGGTCTATCTCTCTCTCTCTTTTATCTCACTATTTCAGTCTTTTACAATTTTTCTTGATACTCATTACAACTTGTTAAGCACCTCTTAGGTCACTTCTGGTCTCTGGCATGCCTGAACACAGAGAGCTTCTCCAGACCAGGACTAGAGCAAACTTTGGAGTAAATCTCAGTGTCTGTCATGCTGTGCTTGAGAATGAGCCTGGGGGTGGGTGTGGGGCAGGGGCAGGACAGGCCTACTGACTTGGTAAATTCTTATTTGCCTATCTCTATTACTACTATTACTATTGCAAGCTGGGCCCAGGTGGAACTCTCATTCAAGATGCTATCAGAACATCTGAAAGGACAGAGACTCAGGTCTTCATTGAGCTTATGCAGTTTGTCTGGCTGTTTGGGACTGCTTGCAGTAATTGCCAGGACATGAAACTTGATTTTGTCTTTGCTTTGATATCACAGTGCCGGTGGTGTGCCTGTAGGGGAAGATCCAAGCTCTCAACAGCTCCTTAATTATTGGTTATCAGTATTTATCAAAAAGAACTACTAGTTGTGTGTAAGCAGAGTGGCTTAGGGGGCTGGAGAATGAGCAACTGGTTAGGACCCTCATGTCTGATCTGGGTCATTGCTTTTCTGGGGCAGTTCAACATTGAGGTTTAGAAGCAGACCCGGTATCAGACAGGTCTGGGGTTGAATCCTGGCTCTGCTCCTCTCTGGCTGTGTAACTGGACCGCTTGTTTAACCCCTGTTGGGTGCCAAGCATGGGACCAGGAGCTGTGAGCAACCCAGTGGACACAACGGACATGAGGCTCACAGTGTAGCAGGGAAAAGACATGAAACAAAACACCACACACGCTGTTTTGTAAGTTACCATCGTAGTAAGTGCCACAGAGGAAAAGTCTACTGTGCAAAGGAGCGTGTAGTGGGAAGACCTTTCCTTGTCTAAAGAGTCGAAAGACGTCCCAGGGAAAGCTTAGACTTAAGAGCGAGCTGCAGATGAGGTTGTTCAGCAGGCAGAGGAAATGGTAGAGGCAAAGTCCTGGGGTGGGAAGGGTTGGCCTGCTCAAGAAATGCAAAGAAGGCTCCTGGGAGTGGTGGCTCTCAATTGTTTGTGGGTTTAAGAATATTGGTTAAAATGTACTTTCTTGAATCCTACCTCCAGAAATTCTGATTCCAAGGTCTAGGGTGCAGCCCAAGGATCTTCATTTTTAATAAGCATCCCAGGAAATTTAGAGAAAAATATTGCTTAGAGCCACATGTTGAGAAATATTGGGTTAAAGCCTAATGAGAATGGCACAAAATAAGGTGAGTCATCTAACTTCTCTAAGCAGCTCTTAGCTACAGTGTAACATAGGAGATAGGAGTTATAGGGTGGCAGGAAGATTAAAGGAGAGAGGTCACACACAGCACCTAGCATAGGGTTCAGTAGGAAGCAGGTGCTCAGCAAACCCCTGCACGTGTATTACTGACCTTCCCAAGTCAAGCCTATGGAACCCTTGAGGTGTGAAGAAATGAGCACAAGGCCAGGAATCAGGCAGCCCATGTTCTAGCCTCAGCCAGGGGCCACTGACTTGCCACCCCACCTTGGGCAAGACCCTTTCCCTCACTGGGCCAGTTTCCCCACTGTCAAAGGAGAGTGTGATTAGGTCACTCCTACCCCTTACCCATCCACTACCTGCCATCTTGAATTCTCACGCCTTGCCGCCCAGGGCTCCCTCACCAAATTCAGTAGTCCTCAGCCTGGCTGCCCATTAGAGCCACCAAGAGGGCTTCTTCAAATGCCAATTAAATCAGGATCTCTTGGGGGTGGATCCCAGTGTTGGTAACTTTTTTAGCTACCCAGGCAAATCTAATAAGAGCCAGCACTTTAATTCCCCAAATATCCCTTTTGTCCATAAGAGTAAAAAGAGGTCTCAGAGGAAACATCCTGCTCCTCAATTCTGACCTGAAATCTCAGGAAGCACCCAAGCCAGTAGAGCCTTAGGCTCCATCCAGCACCACACCCCCACACAACACTGTTTCTTCACAGATGGGGTCTCACTCTGTCACCCAGGCTGGAATGCAATGGCACAATCATAGCTCACTGCAGCCTTGAACTCCTGGGCTCAGGCGATCCTCCCACCTCAGCCTCCCTAGTAGCTAGGTTCATGCCACTATGCCCAGATAGTTTATTTATTTATTTATTTATTTATTTATTTATTTTGTAGAGATAGGGTCTCTCTATGTTACCCAGGCTGGTCTCTGACTCCTGGCCTCAAGTGATCTTCCCGCCTCAGCCTCATGAAATGTTGGGATTGCAGGCGTGAGCCACCATGCCTGGCCTAAACTCTGTTTTTTTAAAATAGTTTTAAACATAAATTTAAAAAGCATTGTTAAAGTAAAAATCCGCATTTAAACAAAATCAAACAATAAAAAGTGGCTTCTCACTCACCCCTGCCATCTCCAAAGGCCACCATATTTGGATTAATCAACTTCATTGAGGAATAATTTACATACCATGAAATGCACACATTTAAACTATAGAGTTGGGTGAGTTTTGACAAATGTCTACTGCTGTGCTCCTACCCTCAGTGAGACATCACTTTTCACAGTTTTTGTTTTTCTTCCTTGGTGGTTTTTTCTCCTCTGTGTTTTTTCCATGTCATGTGTTAATACGGATGTTTTTCATTTATCAACTTTAGATCGAGTAGCAGATAATTAATCCTTCAACCAGGAAACTATTGAAAGTGAAAAGGGACAGAACTAATAATCACAGGACAACAGTATAAAATAAGCCTGTCCTGGGCAACTCAGAGTGTGTGGTCAACCTCACATTATCCATTTATGGCCAGCCATGGTGGAGAAGGATTTAATTCATATGCCCCATCTCTAGCCCCCTTCCTCTGCCCAATTTGTGCTACTTTTGACCCCATTTTAATGTCTCTGTTGCTTAACTTTGCAAATGTAAATAATATTTCTAGGCCTCTGTTTCTGGAGCCATTTGGTAAGATAAGAACGTTAGTATTCCTATTCCCCCCATCTTTGTCCACTTCTATCTCCTAATTTCTTATTTCTTTCATCTTTGTCTTCTATTTTGTCCTTATTATTTAGCCTTTCTTATTTTGTCTGTGAAAACGAGGCTCAGTGTTTATGTTATGTTGATGATGTGACTTTGTTCCCCAAGGAGTGCATTATGAGTGATCATGGTTCCTTCCCTATGGTTACAGTATCATTACTCCTGTGCCTCTAGCAAGCAAATGCTTCCAGCATCAACAGTAAAATAATTTTCCTTTCTTACTCTCTACCAAGTCTTCCAAATCACGTCAAATTTTAATTTGCTTTATATTTGAACCATTAACTTCTTTTTTCTGAGAGAGAGAGAGGTTCTCATTCTGTTGTCCAGGTTGGAGTGCAGTGGCACAATCACAGCTCACTGAAGCCTTGACCTCGCCAGCTCAAGCAATCCTCCCACCCCAGTCTCTGTAGCTGAGACTACAGGCGTGTGTCACCACTACCAGCTAATTTTTGTATTTTTTTTAGAAATGGGGTTTCACCATGTTGTCCAGTCTGCATTAACTTCTTATCAAAGGTTTTTTTTTCTTCCTCCTTCTCTTGGTGTTTCTGATTGTTTAATTTGCTTTGGAAAGAAGCACAGGCCTCTTCACCATATTTCTAATATCTTCCAGCCTCCTTTTGTATATTTCTTGGCATCTATTCCTCTCTTCTTTCATGTCATTCTACTAGGTCCCTGATTTTCTATTCTTGTTTGTTCAAAGGGTTTCCTGGACCTGCTGCACACAGATCATTCTGGAATTTCTTTACATTAGATCCTTGAGTTAATTCTACCAGTTTTTATCCCATAACATTCTTCTTCATGGATTCTAAGCTGAAATACACATTCAATAACTTCTCAGAAAGGAAGCATGGGGAGTAAATTTCTGAGTCCTGGAATATCTGAATATAACTTTGTTTTTGTTGTTGTTCTTTTGCCTTCTCCCTTGACTGATAGTTTGGCTGTCTGTAGAATTCCAGGTTCAAAGCCATTTAGACTTAGCTCTTAGAGATGGAATATAGTGATGAGATTAAAATTCGATCTCTGGCATGAGGCTGCCAGGGTTTACATCTTAACTTTACATTTTCTAGAACCCAGCAAGTCACTTAATCTCTCTGTGCCTCAGTTTTCTCACAAATAAGCCAAGATAAAAATAGTGCCTACCTCATGGAGCTGTGATGAGGATTAACCAGTTTACATATGTAAAATACTTAGAACAGTGCCTGCACGGCATGGGTGTGGGCGTCATGTTAAGTGTTGGCTATTATTCTCTGGGCCTCCATTGTTGCTATAGAGGACTATGATGTCATTCTTATTTCAGTTTATTTGTCAGAGTCAATGTTCTGGTATTTGTGAGCTGCTGTTCTAGTTTCCATAGAAATATCCAGGATCTGCTTTAATCTTTAATATTCTTAAATTGCTCAGTTCTATGTCTGCTTGGTATTCTCTTAGCTCTTTCAATTTAAAGACTCGGTGTCCCTTTTTGGCTCTGGGGACTTTTCAAATGTAATTATTTCTGCAATAATTCCCTCTCCTCCATCTTCTTTCTTTTCTTGTTCTGGAACTCCAACTGTTAGGTGGATATTGGACCCCCTGAATTGATCCTGTTTGAATATTTTTTTCCTCCCATACTTTATGCCATTGGTTCCATGTTCTGGGAGATTTTCCTGACTTTGCATTTCAAGCTTTCAATTGATTCTTTAAAATAATTTTTAGCAACAATCATTTCCAGGAGTCTTTCTTATTTGCTGATTGCTTCTTTTCTATGACACTTTCTTTGGACTCCTGGAGCATTGCCACTCCAGCCTTCCTATCAGCTTGTGGGGACCCCAGAGACGTTTTTGCAGAATTCTTGGGCTTTTGGAAATAAGATCTGAAAATCTCTGACCTATGCATTTGATCAAAAAACTTTATAAGTTTATTGGGCCATTACCAAGATGAATGAGTTATAGTCTATAATCTCAGCCCTCAACAAACTACTCTGATGCAGAGACAAACACGGAAAGAAATAATGACAATATGACAGGTGCACAAGAGGTCCTTCCAGAGGGAAAATAACCAACAGCCTGTTGGAGCTCAAGAAGGAGAAAGCCCTTGAACTCTTCTTAAGGTAGTGTGCAGGAGAAGCTCATACAGGTTCATGAGCAGACTGGTAAAATTTCAGGAATTTTGTGAGCTTGTTGTCAAACAGTTATTTAAAAATTAACTTAGGCAAATTTACAATTAAATACATTATAACAAAAACAAAGCTAATAAATGCCAAAAATTCATCACTTCCTATTTATCACATCTTACGATTACCTATGCTGTTGAGGTTGTTTACACCTATTGTACATGTATGGCAGAAATACCATATTAAGGTGTGCTACTGAGCATCTCTGTTCAACTCCTCCTGCCGTAACTCATGTTGGTGGCTTGAAATCAGTGATAGTTGGAATATTTACATCACAGAAATTGACAAATGCTACAAATCAGGGCCTGGCTATTGTTTTGTTGATAGTCTAGAGTTAAGAAAATAATGGAGAAAATGTTAATGTAGACTATACTTAAAAGTATGTTGTGCTGGTAGCCTTTACATTGTAAATAGCATGAAAAAGAATTGAGGACATATTCTTCCAGCATTCAAAAACTATTGTTTAATTCAGCAAAGAAGTCACTCGTGTCACTGCCAAATGAATGAAATTCATGCCTCTGTTGTTCCATTTCCATCAAACTTATTAATGTAAAAGAAAATAGCAAAGAACATTCACACAGGAACGATACTTATTTGGTAACTGTAATAATAATTTAACTACAGATACAAAAGTTTAGGAAGTATCAACAAAAGCGTTCTATGAGAATCAATTTACTAGATAAAATTGATAATAAAAAATACTGTATATTTTATTATTAGTTGTAAATTGTGCTACAATCCTTGATGGCAATAAACTTTGTATTAACTTATGTGTGTATATATGTATACACGTATCTGTTTCTGGAGAGCCAGTTGATAACACTTACCAGCACACCACGGAGAATAGTGGAGAGTGCCCAGGTCCTGTGGCGTTCCAGCGCATTCATTTATTAGCTGTGTGACCTTGGGCCAGTTATTGTAACTTTCTAAGTCTCATCAATAAAATGAAACTGTGGATGCGATGTGCTAATATTGATTAAAAAATAATATGGTGGAGAGGTTAAGAATCCATGCTCAGAGATTGGGCTGCCTCCATTTAAACCCTGGCTCCCTGCTTACTAATTGTGTGACCCTGGCCCAGTTGCTGTTAGATGATATATTAGTCAATGTTCTATCTGAGAAAGAGAACCAGTAGTAGGTGATATATATCAAGGAATTGGCTTACATAATCATGGGTTCTAGCAAATCTGGTCTGTAGGGCAGGCCATCAGGCTGGAAACTCTTGAGCAGAAGCTAATGCTATAGGTCACAGGTGGAGTTTCTTCCTCCTCAGGAAAATCTCAATTTTGCTCTTAAGGCCTTTCAACTGATTGGATCAGGCCCACCTAGATTATAGACGATACATTCTTTTACTTAAAGTCAAGTAATTGTAGGTGTTAACCACATCTACAAAATCCTTCATAGAAACACCTAGATTAGTGTGTGATTGAGTAACTGGAGACTCTAGACTGGCCACCTCAACACATAACACTAGCCTCACAGGTAGGGATAGTGAAAGCAGACCCTTTATGGGCTTCTTGCAAAGATAGAACAGAGCAGTACTTAGAAACCACTCAGATAGCACCTGGCCCAAGCAAGTGCTCATTAAGCTACAAACCTCTGTTCTCGCTAGAACTAAAGTTTGCTTCCCAGGCAGCCACAGCACAAGGAAGGGCCAGGGACCCTGAATAGGAAGGTCTGGTTGGAGCCCCAGCACGTCACTGACTGGCTGTGGAGATGGCTGCCTGAGGCCTTGCCCAGAGGAAGCTGAGAGAGAAGAGATGGAAAGGAGCCCATGGCTCTGGGACCCAGCAGAGAACATTCAGATGGAAACCAGCCATGACTGGGTGACACCCCTCAGGGCTCCTTGCAGGGCAGGACTGTCTGGCTCAGTGGTGAGAGACTCATGGCCGGAAGATGAAGTGGTTACAGGTGTCAGACAGGAGGCCTCGCTGGCGGCGGGTGGCTGTGGTGGATGTTTCATTAGCTGCTGACTGAGGATTTATGTTGCTTTCATTTGCTGCCTCAGCCAGTAGCTAGGTTTAAAATAAATTTCAGGAGATCAAACTCAAATCCCCAAACCAGCATCCCTAGGCCCCAGGCAGGCCTCTGGCACAACCATACAATCTGCAGAGTTTATCTCAGGCAGTTCCAATGGATGTCACCTTAAATGCCCCCCTCCCCTCCCTGGGAGCCCTCTCCTCCAGCTCTGAGACCTCTGGCTCTTCCTTAGATTCCCCCCTCAAGTCTCTGTCCCAGTAAACCCCAGTCCCTCTGGGGCCTGCTCCCAGCTGCTAGCCTTCCTTTCATCTGCTCAGCCTCTCACGGCAGAGCTGTGCAGAGCTAAGGGGGCAATAGACAGAATTGACTGCTCTTGGTTCATGGCTTCACCATTCCCAAGAAGATCTGGGGGCACAGGAGAGAAGCCTGCCAGAAGAAGGGCATCATTTTCACCCTGTGGGGGGATGCCTGACACCTGAGCCTCTGTGCAAGGAAAGACTTGAGCACAAAACACACTTGCACACAAGTGTCAGTCTCCTAGGAACTACCAGAGCTGGGAAGAGCCCAGAGCCGTTTCGCCTCACTCTTGTCATTTTCACAGATGAGGAAAGCAAAGCTCAGGGAAGCGAAATGACCTGCTCTCCCTCACACAGCTAGGAAACCACTGGGTAACTGAGCACACACCCAATTTCCTGGGGCGTGGACCCCGCCCTGCCACAGTCAGCAAATGAGCAGGGGCAGCTTCCTAAGACAGGGAACCACCAAGAATTCCAAGCAGGCCACACAAATCCCTGAGTCCTGCCTTCCCTGGGCAGCCCCACCCTGGCCCTGACCTGGTGGCCTAGGCAGCCTCCTGGCCAACCCTGCTTTCCAATTCAGAGCTGAGCAGGCTGGGCCTCCAATCACTCCAGACACGTGAGGACTGAGCAGTTTTACTCTGGCTTGCCAGGGCATGGGGGAGTTGCAGCCAAGCTGTGGGCCCTCTGTCCTGGCCCTCCAAGGACAGAGGGCCAACCTGGGAGGGCATTGCTGAGGCCAGTCAGACAAGCCTTGCCTGTGGTAACCTCAGGCCTCACCTACTTTTCACCTGGCTGCCTCACCAGCCCCACTACCCCCTCACTGTGTCCTCTCCAGTGGGACCTACCCTATTCCCCAGGCCATGCTGTGGCTTTAAACATGCAGCCATGGCTCCCTTGGTCTGCAGGCTATTCTTTCACTAACCCTCCAGCTTTCCTTTTCAGGTCACTACATTTAGTCATGCTGCCCCCATGCCAACTCCCACCTCTAATTCCAATAGCACCTTGTCTATTCTTCATAGCAGTTTCTGGTGTATTGTTTTAGTTTACACTTTCTGTTCTTTTAGACTGTGAGCTACTAGTCTCATTTGGTTCTATTTATCACTGAATGCCAGAATCTAGCCAGGTGTTTCTGGTACCAACTAGTGCTCAACATACTGTTTTGTGAATAAGAAAAAGGATGGGCAGAGGGATAGATGGATGTTGAATAAATGAATTGATGGATGATTGTTGGATGGCTGGATGCAAGGATAACAGAATGATGCTGAATAGATAGATAGGTGGATAGATGTTGGATGAAAGGATGGATGGATGGATGGATGGATGGATGGATGGATGGATGGATAGATGGATGGATAGATGGATGTATGGAAATAAAGATGAATGTGTAAATGAGTAGATGGGTGGATATGAGATGAATGGGTAGATGAGTGGATGGATAGATATGAGATGGTTTGGTAGATGAGAGAATGAATGAATATGAGATGGGTGGATAGATGAGTGGATGTGTGACTATGAGACGGATGGGTAGATGAGTGGATGAGTGAATATGAGATGGATGGGTAGATGAGTGGATGGATGGATATGAAGTGGATGGGTAGATGAGTGAATGAATGAATGGATGGATATAAGATGAATGGGTAGAGGAGTGGGGGGTAAACATGAGATGGATAGGCAGATGAATTAATGGGTGGCTATGAGATGGACAAACGAGTGAATGGGTGGATATGAAGTGGATGGGTAGATGAGTGGATGAGTGAATATGAGATGGATGGGTAGATGAGTGGATGGGTGGATATGAGATGGATGGATAAATGAGTGAATGGGTAGACATGAAGTGGATGGGTAGATGAGTGGATGAATGGATGGATGGATATAAGATGAATGGGTAGATGAGTGGAGGGTGAATATGAGATGAATGAATAGATGAGTGGAGGAGTGAATATGAGATGAACGGGCAGATGAGTGGAGGGTGAATATGAGATGAATGGGTAGATGAGTGGAGGGGTGAATATGAGATGGATAGGTAGGTAAGTGGATGGGTGGATTGGTGAATGAGTAAGAGGACAACCAAAGTGACCTTTTACCCCTGTTGAGCTTCTGTTTTCCCTGCTCATTTAAAGGTCCAGAGTATGACTTTACTATATGATGTTTCCAGAGAACCCCCCATTCCTCAGGCCCTACTGAGCCACCTCTAAGAGAAGGCAAAGCACAAAGTATTGGTCCCACTTGATGACTGAGGAAGCTGAGATCTAGAGCTGTTAAGGCTTCTTTCTGTTCATGGACACCCAGCTAGTGCAAAGCAGAGTGGAAATCAGACTGCTGGCTTCTCACCTCCACTCCATTGCAGGCCTCCATTGCCTCTCTCTGAGGACTGGATCTGACCAAGTTGACCCCACACACCTGTTCCCACTGTGGCCAAGGCCCCCCTTTGGCACCCAGTTGACTGCATGTGCATCATGACTTGTGAGAGAGAGGTCAGCCCTGCCTTTCCACACAGGCCCTGTCTGACTAGGCTCTTTGGTTCCTCCAGGAAGGAAGTGTATTGAGAGAAAAATTAGGAGAGATTAGGCCCCTCCTCCCATCCCCACTGTACCAAAGCTGGCCCTGTAAGTCCACAGCTGCACTGAGGAGGCAGGCGGGGGCACCACTGCACCTTTTTCCTCTAACCCTTAACCTTGATGGCCATGTCCAGGCCTCACTGTGATCCTGCAGGAGGGCAGCTCTAATGAGAAAGCCAATACAAAGCCATTTTTAATTATCCATTAGACAAGTACAGCCTATTAACTTTTTTTCCTATTAATTTTTAATATTTTAAACTTTATAAGAAATACTTTTAGATTTAACTATATTGCAAAAATATACAAAGAAATCCTCAAATGTTAGCATTTTACCACACTTTCTTAATAATTGCCTTTCTAATTCTTTCTACATATATATGTATATGTGTGTATATGTCTACCTATGCAAATATGTATATATACATATATGCATGTATATATGTGTGTATTATTTTCCTGAAGCATTTAAAAATAAGTTGTAGAAGTCTTTTGCCTCTAAATACTTCAACATGTTTTTATTTGAAAAAGGACATTCTCTTACATAATCACAGCACAATTGTCAAAGTCAAGAAATTAACATTGCTGCAATAGTAACTACCGACTTTACTCAGATTTTACCAAACGTCCCACTGATAACCTTTTTCTAATCCAGGATCCAACTTAGGATCACACTTGCTTTTGGTTTCTGTGTCTCTTTAGTCCTCTTTAATTGTCAACAGTTTCTCCGTCTTTCTTTGTTTTTCATGGCATTAACATGTTTGAAGAGCACATTTTGTAAAAAGTCTCTCAATATGGATCCATGTGATGATGTTTCCTCTAAATGATATTCAGAATTGCAGGTCATGCAAATTTGGCAGGCTACCACAGAAATGATGCTGTGTCCTTCTCAGTGCATCGTATCAGGAAGGGCACCATGTTGCTCTGTCCCCTTGCTAGGGATGTTAACTTGGATCACTCAGTTAAGGGTATTGCTAGGTTTCTCCACTGCAATTGCTCTCTTTCCTTTTGTCAATAATGAGTGCCTTGTGAGAATATACTTTGAGATTATATAAATATTCTGTTTCTCATCATACGTTTGGCCACCAATTTTAGCATCCATTGATACTTGCCTGAAACAGTTATTGTTACGGTGGTTGTCAGGTGGTGATTCTTCCAATTACAACATTCCTTCTATATTTATTAGTTGGAATCCTTCCATAGTTAAGATCCTATCCTTCCTTCTATTTATTTATGTATGCATTTATTTATATCAGTATAGACTCAAGGATTCTTCTTTCGACTGTGGGTAATAATCCGATACTGTTGTTATTAATTAATTTTAATGTTTTCTTTTGAAATAATTATAGATTGTCAAGGAGTTGCAACATTAGTGCAGAGAAGTCCTGTGTGCCCTTCACCCAGTTTCATCCAATGGTTGTATCTTACATAACTATAGTGCAATATCAAAACCAGGAAAATAACATTGGGACAACGTACATGCATAGTTCTGTCATATTTATCACCTGTGTAAATTCAAGTAACCACTGCCATAAAGACACAGAACTATTCTGTTACCGCAAAGATCTCCCTCATGCTATTCCCACCATCCCAAATCCCTGGCAACCACTAATTTGTTCAGCATCTCTATATTTTTGTCATTCCGATAATGTTTTATAAATGGAATTGTAAAGTATGTGACCTTTTGAGATTGGATTTTTTTTTTGTTCAGTCCGTGAGAGTCATCTGAATTCTTGTGTGTCTTAGTATTTCATTCATTAATAAAAATACTCTGCAATAAAGCTGAGTGGTATTCCGTGGTATAGATATACAAAGTTTGCTTAACCAGTCTCCTGTTGTAAGACATTTTGAATGTTTCCAGTTTGGGACTATTACAAATAAAGCTGCTATTTGAACGGTCATGTACAGGTTTTTGTGTGGACATATTTGCATTTTTCTGGGCTAAGTGCCCAGGAGTATGATTGCTGGGTCATATGGTAAGTGTATGTTTAGACTTTTAAGAAACCACCAAACTGCTTTCCAAAGTAGCTGCACCATTTTACATTCCCATCAGCAGCATAGAGTAATCCAGTTTCTCTGCATCCTAGCCAATATTTATATTTTCACTATTTTTTATTTTAGCCATTCTGATAGGTGTGTAGTGATATTTCATGGTGGTTTTAATTCGCATTTCCTTTTTTAAATTTATGTTTTTCTTTTTAGAGACAGGGTTTTGCTCTGTTGTCCAGGCTGGAGTGCGGTGGCATGATTATAGTTCACTGCAGCCTTGAACTCCTGGGCTCAGTCAATCCTCCCATCTCAGCCTCCCAAGTAGCTAGGACTACAGGTACACACCACCATGCCCATAGAGATGGGGTCTCACTATGTTGCACAGGCAGATCTTGAACTTCCTGCCTGAAGCAATTCTCCTGCCTTGGGCTCCCAAACCACTGGGATTATAGGCGTGAGCCACCATGCTCAGCTTGCATTTCCTTAACGGCTAATGGTGCAGAACATCTCTTCATGTGTTTATTTACCAACTATATACCCTCTTTGGTAAAATGTCTCTTCATGCCTTTTGCCCGCTTTCTAATTGGATTGATTGCCTTCTTACTGTTGAGTTTTGAGGGTCAGATAGGTGGTTTGCAAATACTTTTCCCTCATTTATTCTAATGCTCACATTTTTGCTGTTGGCCCTTAAAAGAAAGTTTTCATTTATTCATCTGACAAATAGTTTCCTAGACCCCACTGGATGCTGAGAACTTGTCTAGGAGCTGGAAATAGATAAGACAGATAGGGCAGGGCCCTGGCCCGTGGAGACTCCCACTCTGGGGTCAGAGTGTGGAACAGAAAAAGAAACAGATGGTTTCAACACCATGCAGTCAATAGCAAAAAAGAGGCAGAGATGGGCTGTGTGAGAACACAGGAGTGAAGAAAATTGGCCAAAGTCTGAAGGACGAGTCTGCACGTGTGAGACACACAAGGGAATGAGGGCATTCCAAACAGAAGCAAGAGCCCATGCAAATGTGCCATTCAAAGTTCATGGCAGCAAAGATTTGGAGGCCAGAGGACCCTGTGGGGCAGATGCTTTGGGGGGATTCCTCCAAGTTGGGTTGGAATCTTGGAAGGCCCTCACTGGTTGTACAAATGTATAAATGGTTACATGGACTAAATATTTAACCTTTCTCAGGCTCAGTTTCTCGTGGGCAAAATGAACTCAGTAATACCTACTTCCCAGAGACTACAGGAAGATTAGAAATAATGTACATACAGCATCTAGAACAGTGCTGGGGATGACATTAGGTGCTTGACAAACACCTTGGAAAATCAGGATGGAAAAACAGCACATTTAAAGATTGGCTTGGACTGGGCACAGTGGCTCACACCTGTAATCCCAGCCCTTTGGGAGACCGAGGCCAAGAGTTTGAGACCAGCCTGGCCAACATGGTGAAATTCCACCTCTATTTAAAAAAAAATACAAAAACTGGCCAGGCACAGTGGTGCATGTCTGTAGTCCCAGTCACTCAGGAGGATGAGGCAGGAGAATCGCTTGAACCCAGGAGGTGGAGGTTGCAGTGAGAGGAGATCACGCCCCTGCACTCCAGTCTGGACAACAGAGTGAGACTCCATCTCAAAAAAAAAAAAGAAGATTGGTTTGTAGGAGGGAACACCCATCAAAGCTATGCTTCTTTTCAAGGGTCTCTCTCAGGCCCATCCCTTCAATGGTTCCTCCTACTCTTGGGAGGGAATGAACCTCCTCCTATCTAGTCAAACCTATTTCCCTGTACTCTCCACCATACCCTTCCACCTCGCTGGGACCAGGGATGTTCTTCATCAATTAAAACACATTTCTTTTGCTTCCTTCCCAGCAAGGTCTAAATGTCCTTTGGCCACCAGCCTACCACTCGCCTTCTTTCTCAGCCACATTTCTTGGAAGAGTTGTTTATTTTCACGGTCTTCACTTCCTTCCCAACTCACTCTTTAACTCAGTATGGTCTCCTCCCGGCCCCAACCACAACTCCAGAACTTCTCTGGTCAAGGTCACCCGTGGCCTTTGTGACACTGACATGAGTCATTATCTCACTGATCTCTCTGCAGCATTTGAGAAGGTGACACTTCCTCCTTCTTGAGACATTCTCCTGGCTTGGCTCTCAAGGGGGTGCCTTAGAAGGTCTTTTCCTGCTGTCCCTATGGGGGGCCTCTTGTGAGTGCTTTGGCAGGCTCCTCTTCCTGCACCCACCTCAACATGACAGGCTCTCCAGGATTTATTCTTCTGTTTCCTGTTCTTCTCACTCAGCATGCTCATGTCCTCGTCCTGGGGTATTACCTGACTCCCATCCGTACCTTCTGCTAGTTTCTTAGGTTGGAACACTCTCAGGTCTCTATCCAAGCCACCACAGGCTTCATTCCTGAACTGCAGACCATTGGATCCAAATGTCTACTGAATATGGACCTACATCTCAAACTCAACATGAGTAAAATCGAGCTCACCCCCTCCGGAGACCAGACACTTCTCTCTCATATCTCATCTTTCACAGAGCAGCTCCTCACTCTTCCAGCTGCTGAGAGCACAATGGGAAGACACAGGGAAAGGAGTAGTTGGAGAAGTAAGTGACAAGGTCAAAGTCCACTTAGGCCCCAGGAGAAACTGAGGCAGGGATGTTAGGGAGCAGCTGTCCACATGTGGCTGGAGTTTGGGAGAGGGATAAGGGCAGGAGATGTGATTTTGCTGATGTTCCAGCTGCTTCAGAGCACACCTAAAGTCCTGGCTGGAAAACACAGTCCCTCTCCCACGAGCCCCTCAGCCACATTGTACTTGAAGGCTCAAGCCTCCTCATCTAGGCTTGTGGGCTGCCAATGCAATGATCTACAAGGGCAGGAAACAAAGGAGAGAAGAAGGAAGGAAGGAAGGCAGGAAGGAAGTGTGAACCCTTAATATCTGAGACAGGTCTCAGTCAATTTAGGAAGTTTATTTTGCCAAAGTTAAGGACACACACCCATAACACAGCCTCAGGAGGTCCTCACGACAGGCGCCCAAGGTGGTCCAAGCACAGCTTGGTTTTATACATTTTAGGGAGACATGAGACATCAATCAATATATGTAAGATGAAACATTGGTTTGGTCTGGGAAGGTAGGGCAACTCAAGTGGGGAGGGGGCTCCAGGTCATAGGTAGATAAGAGATAAATTGTTGCATTGAGTTTCTAATTAGCCTTTCCAAAGGAGGCAATCAGATATGCACGCATAGGGATGACTTTGAATAGAATGGGAGGCAGGTTTGCCCTAAGCAGTTCCCAGCTGGACTTTTCCCAGCTTAGTGATTTTGGGGCCCCAAGATTTATTTTATTTTCAAGGAAGGAAGGAAGGAAGGAAGGAAGGAAGGACGGAAGGAAGGAAGGAAGGAGGAGGGAGGGAGGGAGGGAGAGAGGGAACGAAGGAAGGAAGGAAGGAAGGAAGGAAGGAAGGAAGGAAGGAAGGAAGGAAGGAAGGAAGGAAGGAAGGAAGGAAGGAAGGAAGGAAGGAAGGAAGGAAGGAAGGAAGGAAGAAGGGAGGGAAAGAGGGAGGAACGACCCTGCTTGGTTCAGTGAAGGGAAAGGAGTTGGCCAAGGGAGAACTGAAAGGCCCGAAGTGAAAGTGGCCATGGGGGAGTGGGGAGGGGGATGCACAGGATTAGAGGCTAAAACAAAAAGTGACCTTGTTGTGTTGATGAGATTTGGAGAGGAAAGATTGAGTTACCCTTCTCCCCAGTCCTCATTGAGAACATGTGAATTTGCACTTCCTGCCTTAATCTGGGTGGGATGGGGTACAAGAATCACTAATGACAGCAGCAAGATAAACAAAAAATAAATAAACAAAAACTTCCTCTCACAGGTGTAAGTGGAGAGAGGACATTTGTTGGGCAAAAAAGAGAAAGCAAACAATTTGACTGACAGTCAGCAAACATTTATTGAGAGCACACTAGTTCTTAGCATTTTAGATACTTATCACATTTTATCTTCACAAACATCATGTGCAGTAAATGCTTTTATCCTCATTTTACAGATGAGGAAACTGAGACTCAGAGACATTACTCAACTTGTTTGTGCCCACACAGTAAGAGGTGGTGGTGTCTGATTCCAATGCCTATGCTCTTGTTGTCATTGGTTTGTTAAGTCTTTATTTTACCTTTAAAAAATAAAAGCTAAAGTGACACAAATATGTAGTTTAACAAGTCAACCAGTTCTACAAAGTTTATGTAAAGGAAAACAACATTTATCAGACTCCCTCATAGAGGATCACTTGTAAGTTTTTTAATGAATTCATTTAATGCTTACCTCCATGTCCTTATATGTCTGTATTGCTATTTATGGATATTTCTATTTGAAGCATTGTTTATTGACTTTCTATTATGGAAGAATGAGTTTTAGCGCTTTCTCTCTCTTTCTCTCTCACTCACTCAATACACACATGCACATATCCTAATCTCCATCCTTCCAATACAGTCATCTAATAATTTTCTTAATCTGTAGTCACTGGTGACCAGGCATGGTAGCTCATGCCTGTAATCCCAACACTTTGGGATTACACCCAAAGTGAGTGGATCACTTGAGTCAAGGAGTTCGAGACCAGCCTGGACAACATAACGAGACCCTGTCTCTATTTGTTTATAAGTAAAAAAGTTATCAAAAAGAAAAAAAGAAAAAAAATCAGTCAGTGGTGACATTATTATGACTAAGTAATTACTATTCCTCAGAGCTAATTGACATAGTAAATTAGGATTCCTTTCCCTTTCCCGCATACCTTTTATTTTCTTCAGAGTTGATAACTATTTTTGTTTTTCCTGGTGTTTGCATAGTTTTCTATTAACTTGTTAATTCATCATTCAAAACGGCCACCAGCTGTCTAACCAGAGTTAGAGACATTAATACACAGTATTCTATCAGTTTCATTTCCATGAACAAATGTGTCACGGAGCTTTCTGCTCTTCTCTAACCGGGACTAGCCACCATCTCTGCCTGGGTCATGGCTCTCATCCTGGGCTTTTCCACAGTCTTCATTTTGGGAACTCCTTTGGGATCTTTCTGTTTTATATCATTTATTTTCTTTGTTCATTCCCCTCATTTTGTTTGGTGTCTACATCCTTCAGGAGTTTTCCTGGCAAAAATGTGCAGGAGTGTAATTTTGAACCCTTGTAGTTCTTCCTTCCTGGGCTCATTCTCCCCAGAGAAGAGGTTTCTAGTGTGCTTCCTAGAGGGTATAAAACCAGATGCAGCTTACTGGGAGATCATGGGAGAAGATGGCTAGGGGACCTCAGCATTAACTATGGAAACATTCTGTTACTCCTCCTGTTTTCAGCTGAGACTCATGCCCCTCATTCCGAGCAGAGACTTCACTTTATCTCCAGGCTTTGGCCATGGTAAGGACCGGGTGGTTTCCTAGCAGTATGCAGTGGAGGCAGGTTCCAGAAGTACCTGCCACTGCCAGTCCCTGAGGCTTCTGAGGGTTCTGCTGTATAAATCAAGTTGGTTCTCAGCTTTTCCCAATGCCAGCTTAAGAATCCTTATTTCTCCTGTTAAGTTGGTTACCACTTGTCTACCTGCTTTCCAGGTTCCAAAATTTTGTGATAAGACTCTTATCTCTTCTCTAGTTCTCTCCATCCTTATGGCTTTGTGCCTTCTAGATGCTTGTCTTCATTATCTGTCCTTACCTAGGAATTCAAAGCCCCTGCTCCCTCCCCAATCACAGGTATTTGACGCTGAGAGTGGGCAAGCCCTACGTGCATGGGTCACTTTTCTGCCACAGAGCATCTCAGAAAGAAAGAAAATGAGCTTCTGGTATGAAATCAACACGTTTCCAACAACAGAGTCAAGACATCTGAGACGAAGACTGACTCAGCCACAGCCTCCCTGGGCAACCTTGAGCAAGTCATTTCACCTTTGTTGCTGGATGTCAGTGTTCCCATCAGTAAAACAAAGCAAATGCCCCCTGCAACTTTCCATGAAGCTAATGAGAATCAAATGAGGTGATGTGGAGATACAGCTCTCTGCATAATTTCAGGTACCACATAGTCATCTGGATTAACATTACTGGTCTTGAATCCAGGAAGTGCCAAGTATGCACCTGTGCTAAGTCTTCAAGATTCAGAGATGGGCAAGACCTTCCTTTTCCCTTTACCTGGGGAAGTTCATGGCATAGCAAAGGAGGCAGATGAATAAACAGAGGGCTACAGTACAGTGAAATAAGCAAGACCATATATTGCATAGAGTGCACGGAAGAGAGAGACATCACTGCTGCAAGCTGGGGTAGGGGAGCAGAAAAGCTTCATAAGAATTGGGTAGGAGTGCATCAATCAGAGGAGGAGAAAAGTTTTCAAGACAGAGAGACTAGTATGAGCAAAAGAAAAGAGATGTGCATCTGTCATGCAGGAGCAGAGCCGCAGCTTCATGGGACTGGAGCTTGGCAGCCTAGGGACCACCTTGTACCTGCAAGCCAGAGATGGGGTTTGACGTCAGTAAGGCACGACCAGATCTGCCCGTGGGTAGGTTGCCTCTGATAGTGAGATGAAGGGTGGCCTGGAGAAAGGCCAGTCGAAGCTCACAGTTCTGTCAAGATGGTATTCCCATAGTCAGGGGGAAAGTAATGTGGTCCCAAGTAAAGCAAGAACAGGAGAGACAGAAGACTGTGGGTTTCAAGACGTGATTAAGAGGTCAAAGCATCAGGACTTGGTAATTAACTGGCTGTTGGGGATAAGAACAGTTGGATGATGTAGCTTGACTCTTGGGCATCAGCTCTGATGGTTGGCTGGCTGGCTGGCTGGCTCGCTGACTAGAGGGGCTGTCTCCCAAGCCAGGGAATACAGATGAAGGTAAAGGAAGGCAAAGTGAAAAGAGAGGAGGTCAAGGGCTTGAGTGTCGGCATGTAGAAGAGTGACAGGCCTGCATGATACAAGAGGAGATGACAACAGGGGAGGTGAAAGTGTGAATCACGGGAGAGTCTAGAGGTAGCAGCCATTTTGGTGTCAGTCATTCAAGCATAACTACCACTATCACCTCTACTATCACGATCACTACCATCACCATCATCATCACCATCGTCATCACCACCCCACCACTCTCATCATGACCACTACCACCACCATCACCATTACCTCCACCACCATCTGCCATTACTACCATCACCACCATCATCCCCACCCCACCACTACTATTCCAACCACCTCCAGCACCACTGCTGCCACCACCACCACCATCCTAATAGAGATTATTTACATTCCCTTAACTTCACAGAAATTTGTCTTTCTTCCAGGTCAGAGAGAAACCACCTGGGCCCATGCCTGCCCCATGCTAGGTATTCAGAAACTATGAATATTACATCCAACTGGTGATAGATATCTGTGTCAAAAACAGAGTCCCTGCCCTGCTGCCCAGCTCATCCAACCTGCCCAGTTTCTCTTGAGTGGTTTGTGCACTGACTGTCACCCAGGGCCTGTGTCTGCAGACTGCAGTCTGCCATCTTCACTTTAGTCAAATATGCTGAGCCAGAGCCCCCCCTTCTCATAGTGGCCAGGTTGTCATGCTTCTCATCCCTGTGTGAATTGGTCAGTACTAAGGGGCACATGCCCCCTTCTGCTATCCCTCCCCTGCCTGCTCTGAACTTCTATGCCCTCTAAAAGCCCACCTCCTACTACTTCCCTGCCAACCCTTCCCTGGTCTTCCAGACTTCCTGCTTCAGAATCAGCAACTCCCCTCCCTACTCTTCTGAACTCTCCTTCCACCATAAGCCTTACTGGGAACATGCTTCTCCCCTGAGCCTATGTCCTCTCACAGGGCCCTCCTACGGAGGCCCCTTGGTGATGGCGTGTTTGTGTAGTGAGCCCTGAGTCCTCCTGAAGTTTCTCCAGATTCCTATAACTGAACTCATCCCTTCCTCACCTTGCCATGGCAGCATGCTCTCACACCTCCTTTGGAGTCAGGCTTCAACATACACCAGCTGTGTGACCAGGAGCAAGCCACTGGCTCCTCTGAGTCTTAACTTCTTTATCTGTAAAATGCGACTCTGTCACTAACATGAAATGACGTAGCATATATAGGTTGACTCGGAAATTGCCTTGCACATCCTAAGTGTGAGATACATTTTCATTATCTCTTTATTTCCCTAACTCACAGCCTATCACCTACAGGTTTTGTAATTGTTGTTATTTATGGTCTTGTCTAATCTATCCTTATTAGGCTTTAGTTAGATAAGTGCAGAATTGTAAACCAAAAAGTATCTGAGACAGGTCTTAATCAATTGAGAGGTTTCTTTTGCCAAGGTTAAGGACCATGGCTCATGATATATTTTCAGGAGGTCCTGAGAACATGTCTTGGTTCTATACATTTTAGGGAGATGGAAGAAGTTACAGGCAAAGACATAAACCAATACATGTAAGGTATACATTGATTGGCCCAGAAAGGTGGGATATCTCGAAGCAGACTGAGTGTAGGCTTCCAGGTCATAGGCGGTTTCAAAGATTTCTTGATTGGCAATTGGTTGAGAGAGTTAGGCCTTGCCTGAAGAGTTGAATTCAGCATAAAGAAACCTTGAGTTTAGATAAGGCAGGATTGTGGAGCCAAGGTTCTTGTCATGTAGAGGAAGTCTCCAGGATTCAGAGGGAAAAGATGGTAAATGTCTGTTATCAGGTGTCAGTCTCTCCTGAAAGAGCTAGTAAGGGAAGCAGATTTTCTACAGAATGCAAATTTCCCCAAGAGACAGCTTTGCAGGGCCATTTCAAAATATGCCAAAGAAATATATTTTGGGGTAAAATGCTTTTATTTCCTTCAAGGCCTGCTATTTGTCATGGGACCAAAGTTGGAATTTAGTATCTCATTGCTACAAAGAGTCTGTTTTGTCAGGCTTCAGATTTCTCTTTTCATGTTAATGCTGGTCAGTTGAGTCTAAACTCCAACGGGAGGAGGCTACAATGAGGTATGTCCAATCCCTGCTTCCTGTCATTCCCAGAATTAGTTTTTCAAGTTTCTTTGGGGTCTCCTTGGTGAAGACTGGGGCTCCATTCAGTTAGGGGACTTAGAATTTTATTTTTGGTTTACAGAGACTATATCAAATATGCTGTGAATCTCTCATTGCTCTTTTTCCATAATAGGTGCTCAATGAATGTTGGTTAAATGACTGAGTGAATTGATTTTGTGGCTGTCCAACAGCTGCAAATTCTTGTTCATTTGGAAGTTAAGTTCAGAGAAATGAGAAGGTGTATCCTACATCTTTCTGTGTCCTCTTCAACCAATTCACACTAGTGGGGGATATTTCACCCCATCCCCCTCCATTTGTATGGATACATCAGGGCTGGCTGAATTGGAAAAGGTGTCAGCTCCACTGGGCTCACAGATGAGCACCAGCTAATCAGAGGTGGCTTCCTGGAGAAGCTAAGATTCAACCTACAGTTTTGCAGCCCCACCACACATAGAATCACCTGGGGGCTTTAAAACCCCAATGTCCATAGGCCACACCCCAGGCCAATGAAATAAAGATGGCTGAGGCAGAGACATCAGCAATTGTTAGAGCTCCCAGGTTACAATTGGTAGCTGAGTTTGAAAACCTCTGGGTTAGAGGCTGGTTTTGAGAAACAGGGGTGACCCATGGGAGGGGCAGGAGGGTATCTGCCCTGGGGGGAATTCTGCCACTCTTCTTGCCTAGATACCTGTGTTCTTTTTCTTTCTTTCTCGCTCTCTTTTTGTCTTTTCTTTTCTTTTTTTTTTAAACTCACCTCCAGCTCACTTTCCCTGCTGACGAGTGGGAACATCTCCTTCCAGAGCCTACATTAATAACGTCATGTATCCCCAGGGACATTATGAACCTCTCTCTGTTCACAGCCCCCTTCCCCGCCCATCAAAGGCCATGGACACGAGGAGGAGATGGTTGGGGTTTACACGGTAACTCTAATTAAGACAAATGTCAGCTCCTTCTCTGCAGGCTGCCCACACTCACCCGGTCATGTAGCTCCTGCTCAGCGTGGGAGAGCAAGAATACTTTGCTGTAGCTGTCAGGCTCCCATGGAAGCAGTCAGAAGGAAGCAGAAAGAGATGGTGAGCAAGAGGGCAAGGCTGGCTGTGGCAACCCTGCTAGGAGGTGGCTCCCAAATCCCATCTCTACTTAGAATCCCCCTATGGGGGCCACACTTAGAAGGTAACTTTAAGGACTCCTGCAGATCCCAGTCCCAGGGGCCCCAGGGCTGACCTTTTGTTTCTCTGAGCCTGCTCGAGGGACCCCTACCAGCTGAAGGAGACCCTCAACCAAAGTGAGGCCCCAGGACCAGCACCTTTGACCTCCCTTGGAGGACTGCCAGAAATGCAGAGCCTCAGGCCCGCCTGGCCCTCCTCAACGAGAACCTGCATGTGAACAAGGTCTCCAGTAATGGAGACACATATTAACATTTGAGAAGTGCTGGAAATGTGAAACTGGACTCAGGAATGATGAACAGCTGCAGCATGCTGGGGACGGGAGCTCACCGTGGGGTCAGGGGCTCAAGGCTTAGCTCTGCTCAGTCCTTCCTGGATCACCTTGGGCAGATCACCTTCTGGATCAGTGCCCAGTTGTCCAGTCTGTAGAATGGGGGACATAACGCCTCCCTGTAGGATGAGCAAGTCAAGGGCACTTATGAAAACATTTACCAATGTAGATCGCCGTAACGACGGAAGTAAGAAAAATAACAGTAGACTGTGCATGGTGGCTTATGCCCGGAATCCCAGCAATTTGGGGGGCCAAGAAGGGTGAATCACTTGAGATCAGGAGTTTGAGACCCGCCTGGACAACCTGGTGAAACCCTGTCTTTACTAAAAATACAAAAATTAGCTTGACGTGGTGGTGGGCACCTGTAATCCCATCTACTCAGGAGGCTGAGGCAGGAGAATCGCTTGAACCTGGGAGGTGGAGGTTACAGTGAGCTGAGATCGTGCCACTGTACTCCAGTCTGGGTGACAGAGAAGGACTCTGTCTCAAAAAAAAAAAAAAAAATCGTCATCAGAGCCAATGTGTGTTAGGTGTAAGGCACTGGAAATGTGCCCAAACCATGCTGATGGCTTTGTGTAAATTATCTCACTCAACTCATAGTATTTCACTGAAGTGCTCTTATTACCCCATTTGTAAATGGTGGCTCAGGATGGTAATATAATCTACCCAACTTCTCATAGGTAGTAAAGGCTGGAGCCCCTTGGAACCTGGCACTTTCTAATTCCAGAACCTCCATGCTTAGCTATCATACAATTACTACAGTTTCCCTTCAAGACCACCTGCTACTGCTACCTTCCCAAAAGCAAAAGCTTCCCCACTAAGCCATCCTTAGGCTCCCTCCCGACTATCAGGATCTCACCACAGGGATAAATAGCATTGCATTACAAGTAAGAAGGCTGGTGCCAGATCCAGCTCCACCTCAGTGAGCCTGCAAGCCTACGGACTGCACTTTGCCTCGGCGACGGGGAGCGTTCTACTCATCTCAGCTTCCTATCACCCCCGTAAGACTGCTCTGGTCAAAAGAGAGAATAACAGTGGGAGTTCTTGGAAAGCTACAGAAACAGGGTGGTGGATACAGTGGACTTTGGAATCAGAAAAACCCAGAGTTCAAATTCCAGCTCTACTATTTCTTGTGGATGCAGGCAAGTTACTGTAATCTCTGTGAGCCTCAGTTTACTCCTCTATAAAATGGGAATCTTAAAAACATGCTTCCTAAGGTTGAAAAGATTAGAGATGGTTTGTTTAGAGGCTCTGGCACAATGCCTGGCACACAGAAGGCGCTCAATCAGGGGTAACTGCTCTTCTTTACCATCTTCACCATCATCATCATCAAACTCTTCCCTACAAAGGAATCCTGGGAGTCCTGTAGGGTAAAATGGGAAGGTTCTGATACCAAGGACATCAAAGAAGGACTGGCTATGCTTATTGTGTCCTGGGGCTAAGTGTGCTTGGCCAGGTGCCTGGAGCAGGGCCTGGAGTGGACACAGAGTTTTGGAAACTCTGTAACCAATGGTTGCCTGGTTAGCACAGTACCAGAGAGTTGCCAGATTACCCAGAGAAACTTAAATGGTTGGGTTTTTTGTTATTTAAATTAATTTATATGAAAATTACTTCTAGAATTTTCCTGTTCACATTTCCCTATCGTCTTGCCCTCAGCCTTTTCATAACGACTTGTAGTCATGCCCACAAACCAACTGGTTGCACTGTGCTGTGATACAGGATGCCCATGGTGCCCTGGGCAGCGTGGAGATCCAGACAGCTACAGGTGGCTACCAGCAGAACCACCACAGCTCTGGCCTTCCAGTTCAGACATCGAAGGCCCCTGTTAAAATGGAAACATGTGAGTAGGAAGGACATGAAGTCATCGTGGTCCATGCCTTCCTGAACCAACGAGAGAGAATTTATTTCTTGGATTGATAACAGGTATTTGGCTGGCCCCAATGTAGGGGTGGCCTCAGTTTGAGAAGCAACAAGAGAGAGAAGAATAGGCCTGGGCCTTGGGGCTGCATGTGGTGCAGACAGGAAGGGATTCAGACCATCGCGGTGAGTTCAGTAGTTTAGAAGAGGCCACAGTTAGGGTGGCTGAGGGGTGAACTCTCGTTGTCATCAGTGAAAACACTCTGAGATCCAGGGGCAACATATGAGTGTCTGTAAGTGGGTATGTTCAGAAAAGGCTTAAAACCTGATTGAGGACCAAGAGCCTCTGCTTCCCACAAGATAAAATCCCCACTGCTTAGCCTGGCATACAAAGTCCCTCTTGATCTACCTAGTGGCCTATATCTCTATCTCTATTTTTATCTGTAAAATAGCTTTTTTAAGCCTGTGATCTGGATGAAGACATGGAAAGCATATGCATTAAATTTGCAGATGACTCAAAGCTGGAGGGGATGAGAGAATTAAGGTTCAAGATGATCTCGACAGTCAAGAATGCTGGGTCAAAAGCAACCAGATGAAATGTAGCATCAATAAATCTAATGTCTTGAATGCAGTTTCCAAAAATCAGTTGCACAAGAACAGGATGAGAGAGACCTGGCTGGACTGCAATTCACATAAAAAAAGATCAGGAGGTTTTAGTCTGCCTCAAGTTCAACATGAGCCAGCTGAGTGATGCGGCGGGCTGGGGAGGGAAAAGAAACTTACAAAACACTCAAGTGAAAGCTTATGTTGCATTAACCCTTGGTGATGAGGAGAGAGAGAGAGAGAGAGATGACACTCTTTGTCATGGCGTGCGAGACCCAGAAGGGATAGTAACTATAAGAGCTGATCCTTACTGAGAACTCAACATGCACCAGGAGTACATCAGTTCATAAAATCTTCACAACATCCCTACGAGGTTACAGGCCAGGAGAGCAGGGTGCAGGGGGTGGATCTGCTTGCTTGTCCTAGCTCACACAGCTAGTGGATGGTGGATCCGTGCTCTTGACCACCCCACTCTGCTGCCTTTCTGTTAGACAACACCTTGTCTACTTTCTCTTCCCCATTTCACAGATGAGGAGACAGGACCGGAACTGTGAGGACAATCTGTCTATAGTTAGGCAGTGAGCTGACTGCAGACTCGGACTCTCCTGGGACCCTCGTCAGTCCTCCTTCCCTCTGCCATGCTGGTTGGCATGGCAGACGGTTGAATACTTATGCTTAAAGATCTAAAGCCTTCATTAAATTTCATGTGGCACTTACTCAACAATGTATCCCACCTTATCCTGCCTTATAACACATAGTATAAGGCAGAAGATTTAGCCATTCCTCTGTCTACAGAGTCCCACTCAAGGACGACAATTACCATGGCTCATTGAACTCCAGTGAGATATTCACAGTACAGAGGACCTTGAGATCCTCACAGTACAGATGACCCTCTACCGAGTGTCTCGGTTTATGTTTCTAGGTGTTTTAAAAAATGGTTTTCCGGTTAAACTGCTCATGGCCACCTCTCAGTCTTTGACTTCTTTCTAATTTGCCATAATTAACTAGACTTTCAAATTAAACAGAACATTAATTGTGTATCTGCTATGTGCCAGGCACATTGCCAGGTCTTCCAAATATATTATCTCAGTTAAAATTATAGCAACCTCGTGAGGTGGGTTACTGTTATCCTGATATCACAAAGAGAACATTGACTGAATAGGGTGACCAACTGTGCTAATTTGCCCAGAAAGGAGTGATCTCCCAGGACATGGGATTTGCAGTTTTGAAACCAGGACAGACCAGGGCAATTTGTGATGGGTTAGTCACCTTAGACGATAACTTTCCTGAGGTCACACGGCTAGAAAATGGCTGAGCCAGGATTTAAAATCAGTTCTACTGATACCAAATAAATCTTGGCAGAAATGAATGTAAAGGAAGAGTAAATAATAGACTCTGGTGACTTTCTGGCCTCTGCTCAGCCTCCTTAAAGACTTGTTTTGCTTACTTCCTTATTTTCAGTTCTATGTTAGAAAACCAAGTTCCTGCATGTGTGAAACAAAGAGGAGAGTATCTACTTCCTGCGGCAGTTCTGAGCCCTGAGTGTTTAGAAAGAACGAGAACATTGGCTAGCATTACAGGGGTTCAGGAAGACTTCATTCCTTCCCTCTTCTCTTGCTTACATGGCCTGGATAGCTAAAGTGAGTTTTAGAGATGAGGAATTAATGGCACAGGGCTCAGATCTTAGAAAGCAATTCAACTATAGCTCTGTGATGAATTTGGGGGTATCATATGTTAAGACAGATATTGACCAACTAGGATGTGTTGGACATGGCAAGGAAAGGTGACCCGAGTGATGAGGGGCCAATGAATGAAGGCCCCCAAGAAAAGAACAAAGGAACTGAGGAAGAAGAGACAAAGGAAGGCAGACAGGGAGGCTGAGTTCTAGCCTTTAACGTGTTGTCGTGGGAAAGAAGATACCCAGGCTGTGAGGCCCTAGAGACCCATCCAAAACCAAGGGCAAAGTTACTGGGAGGCAGTTCTGGCTCAATGTCAGAAGAACTTTCCAATGATAAGATCAACAGAAAGCACTTTCTCAGAGGAGGATGACCTTTCTTCCCATCACAGGGATCAGCAAGGGGAGGCTGAGTGACCACTGCCAAGGGCTCTGTGGAGGCCATTCCTATAGTGAATATGAGGCTGGGCTAGACAAACTCTTAGCTCCTTTCCTATTCTAGGACCCTCCAGCAGACATTGGCTCCCTTCCCTACAACTGTAAATATTTGTGCATTCCCAAGTTATAAAGTGGAGCTCTTGGCTTACATAGGTCAGGACGACAAGGAACAATTTGCTTAGTGTTTCTTTAGGCTGCGTTGCCAAGACTTCTTGTCATCTGTGTTTGGAGTGGACACAAGCTGCAGGAGGTAGATAGATAGATTTGGTGAAGGGAGGATTATTCAAGAGAAAAGGATGCAAATGCAGATCATTCAAGAAAGCAGAAGCCAACCCAGAAAGGCAAGGACGCTTCCTCTGTGTGGCCACAGTATGTCGCAGCAGAGCCCTGGCTCCTCTGGTGTAGGTTCAGCCTTGGGGGCTTTTGTCCCCTTTCATAGAGCTTCCTATGGGAGTCATAAGTGTTACCCCCACCTCACTGCTGTGAGACAACACCCTTTGGCTTTGATCCGTGGACTAATTATCCATGCCCATCTATGGGGATGAGAATGGAGGGGAGGATCACGTAGTAAGTCAGGTTTTGGTGCCCACAGAAGCAGGCCTGAGTTTCAGCTTCCCTGGGAGCTGGTGCAGGGTAGGGTGGGGAGATGACAGGAGCACGTGGTGGTTGGAAGTTGGAAGGGGCCCTTATTTTTGTTGGTGGCCTTTTGTTCCTTCTCAGTTTGGCTCCTCCACTGCTGTGCTGTCCTCCTCCTAAAAACAATCTGAGCAGGTTACTTCCCCACAGCTTTCAAAGGAGCCCCTCCCCACTGTCCATCAACACTCCCTACCTTCCCAAGAGTGTGTCCTTTCCCACATGCCATTTCCTGGCCCAGAAAGTTTCTTTTCTCTCTGCACTGCAGCTTCCTCATCTGAAAATGGGGGTAAAAATAGCATCTGGGCTGGGTGCAGTGGCTCATGCCTGTAGTCTCAGCATTTTGGGAGGCCAAAGCAAGAGGATAGCTTGAGCCCAGGAGATTGAGACTGCAGTGGGCTATGACCACCACTGCACTCCAGCCTGGATGACAGAGCCAGATTTTGTCTCAAAAAAAAAAAAAAAAAAAAAAAAGAGCATCTGCAGTAAAAGATTGTAAGGATTCTATGAGTACATATGTGTAGGGCCCTTAGAATAGCACCAGACATTTTGGGTTAGCCATATCTGTTACCATTTTGCTAGGGTGGCCAACTCCTACTCATCCTGGGAGACACTGCATCACCTCCTCTGTGAAGTCTTCCTTGTTCTCCTCAGACAAAGCTTTGGTTTTTGGTTTCGTTTTTCTCTTGTTGTTTTGTTTTGCTGTTTACTTGGGGATTCCATGACGTTTATTTTTCAGGACATTTTGTGGTTGTAATTAGCCTACAGGCTGGTCTTTCCCATTAGACTGGAGCTCCTTGGAGTGGGTAGAGACAGGTCTCACTCTGTCCTGGGTGGCCAGCACGATGTCTGGCGCCTGGCAAGGGCTACAGAAACTATTGTTGCCCAAATGAATGGAAAAATGAAGAGATTAGAAAGCACCGCAGTGGTCGGGGGAGCTGTTCCCTTGTGCTTATTAGGATGATGTTGTCTCAGCCTCAAGAGACCTGCTCCTTTCTGCACCTCCACTTCTGTCCCTCCCCTTCATCTTCACATCATTGGAGAGACATTTCATTTACCCACTTCCCCAAAACGTTTTGGATTTGGAAAATAGCATTAGTTTAGGAAAATGGGTAATGAACAAAGGCTCAATCATGGAAAACATGTAACTCCTTGAGTCTTACTGAAATGTCAAGGACTTGATTAGAGGGAGCCCCGTCCCTGGTGATCTGAAGAAAATATGATCTGTTTGTCCTAGAGGGGAAAGAAGGATCACTCTTTATTTACAAACCAGCCAGGCTAATCCCTTCTGACAATATGGGAAGTCATTCTGCTCAGCCGAAGCACTATTTCAGGGCTCCCTTAAGGAAGAACTATCTTCTACTCAATTAAAGCAAAGCCTGAACTCGCTTTGACCCCGTCATTCCACGGCCAGGAAAGCAGGCTCCGCTCCTTCCAGCAGGGTGGCTGCCCGGGCTCCAGGCCCAGCTCTTTTTCATCAGGACGTCTCAAGCATTTACTGGGGTGAGAAACTGGGGAGTGGAAACCATCCCTCCCTGGTTCCTTCAGCCTGGCCTGGCCTTGGGTGCTAAGAAAGAGAGCTGCTGGAGAGGGAGATAGATGAAGTGTCCGTCGGGCCACCTCAGCCTGCCCAGCTCCTGGGGAGGGCCCAGCAGTCAGAATCAATGAGCAGCCACCAGTAGCAGGTAGGTGGCCCCTGAAAAGCCTTGAATGTCACACCTGCTTCCCCTGTCCTGCTCTATTTAGGTCAGCGCCTCCAACTCAGACCGGCCTGCCAAGCCCTGCCTCTGTCTGCAGGAGTGAGCAGTACCATTATTTACTGGAGACCAAAGCAAGACGGGCCGCATAGATGATCTTACTGGAAAACCACACACTCAGCCAGTCCCCACTCCTCTCCTCTTCCCCAAGCCCCACCAACCCCCAGGGAGGGAAAGAGCTTAGGCAGGCCAACTGCCATAGGAAGGGGTACTTCAGCTGGGAAGATCATCTATATAGAAAAGCGTAATTTTCTTCTTGCTCCTCTCAATTACAAAATAATAAGATTGTTAAAAATCCAGTAGCATGAATGTCAATATTGGCAGGGACAGCCGCAGGAAATTTAATTGCACAATGGGTGCCAGTTAAAGATGGTATGTGCTCTTCTCGGCTTTTCTTAATTCTAATTAGGATAAAATTTACTGATCTTACAGATTCACAAACAGAGGCTTGTCACTCCGCCAGGAATGGATCCTAACGCTCTTGGCTTCCTTTTCTGAGCCTCTTGCCTTCTTTTTCCTTCCTCAAAACATCATCCCTGATTGGGACTTTTTGCTGATTTTGAACATCAGCTCTCTGGTTTCTTTGGCGTGTCAGAGGGCCAGATGTTTTTTATTTGAGAGCAAATTGACACATTAAATTACACTGTGCAAACATTAAAGCCAGCGGAGGGTAAACAGGCCGAGATTCATTGAATTTTACGGGTCACAATAATGTTTATGTAATTTAACAAATTCCTGCCCTGCTGCTGAGTCTCTCCAAGAAGTATTAATGTAAGAAAGATGAGACCTGCCCCGAGGCTCTCGTCCCATCCACCTAGTGGCGGCCTCTCAGAACCCTTGCCCAGCAGGTTTCAGAGTTGAGTAACTGAGTTCCCCTAGGCGGAATCACTGCTTAGTCTGGCTCTGTCTTAAAGACACGTCCTAGTTTCTTCCACATGAAGCCTGATGAAATACTCTTGGTGCTGGACATCTGCTGGGTTTGCTTATCCGGGATGCCCCCACTCCTACTTTTGATAGTGGCCCTATGATTTTTCTCTAGGAATCATCATCCCATCCCATTTTCAGTTTCCCCAGTTCCTCTGGGGCACATCCCACTCTCCGGCTCCAGGGATGAGCATGTGCCCCAGGCCTGGTCCATCAGGGCCTTGCATCCCGCCCGTGGCCTTGGTGATTGGTTCAGAGATGGGAACGAGATCACATCTGGGTCAATGAGCATCCACCCCAGGACTTTCACAAAACTGGCAGAATAAGGAGTTCTCTTTCCACTAGTCTTAAGTGGCAAAATGTAAGTTGGGAGCTGCTGGGCGCCATCTTGCCACCAGCTGGAAATGGCTGTTGGGCATAAGGTCAACACAGAACAAAGTACAAATGGAGAAGGGCACATTCCCAGTGAGATTTTTTGAGCCCGTGGGTCCACTTACGGCTGAAGTCTAACCTGGGGTTTTTGATTGTCTGAGTTAATAAATCCACTGTTTCGGTTAAGCCAGTTTGAGTTGAATTTCTGTCATTTTCACCCTTTATTCAACAAAACGAAAGATTCCCCTGTAGGTCTCTGTAGAGAACAGGACCTCTCCTCCACATTTCATGTGACACTGGCTCCATGCTCACCTCAGACTCCCTAAAGCACTCCTCAGACTTCCTCTGCCTCCTCTCCAGTCAGGCTATTCTGTTGCTAAACATGCACTGCCTATCTCACCTTGCTGCCACTTTATTTTCCTCCTGTTGCCTGCAGTGCCATTGTCTCCCATCTACCACCCATCCTCCAGGGCCAGGCTGAATCCTCCTCTCCACAAAGACAACTCCCTTCAACTCAGAACTCCCTCCTCTTAACTCCCAGAGGGCCTCAGTAGGTTCAGTAGGTTCCACACCTCCTGGCCCTTAATTATACAAATTAAAAGTTATATTAGTTATATTAATGCTTTGTTGCTTCTTGTATAGTTGTGTCTTCTCTTCTGTCTATTTATAGATAGAAAAATGTCTGGCATAATTCTGGTCAAATGAAATCACAGATTATTCGTATTTAAAGGTACCTTACAGATCATAAAAATCACCCTGCCCCCACAATTAGACAGATGAGGAAACTGAGACTCAGAGAAGTGAATTGACTGGTCCAAGGCCACACAGCTGGTTTATTGCCAGACCAGAGATAAAATCCCAGCTCAGCGTTCTTTCCACGACACGGAGCTCTATCAATTTGCTTGATTGATTTTCCAGTGAAGCATATGTAGAGTTTGAATTGGGTTGGCATCTTACCATCGACTAATGGTACTAAGTCAGCACATTCAGAAGAAAGAACAGTAGACTTAAGAGCATCAAAAGGTATGTTTTCAAGTTCCAGCTGGGCTACATGACCTTGGACAAGTCCTTTCAGCCTTTTGGATCTCTATTTTCACAATGGCAAAAAATGAGGGTCTTGAACTAGGTCTGAGGAGAAGTACTCTTTTTTGTGAGCCACCTCCCAGTGACTGATGGGGCAGTTCACAGCACTGCGTGGGAAAGATCTGAAAGTGTATCTGAGCTCAGCAGGAAGAAGTGCTGTGAGTGTCTCACTGTCTCTCTCGAGTTTGGGAGTGCAGCACTGTCTCTCTCGAGTTTGGGAGCCAGGATCAGGGAATGTCAGGAAGCACTCTAGGTTGTGCTTCTTTAGATGATTTTTGAGGTCTTTCCTATCCTGTCATTTGAGGTCATTTAAGTCGTGGTGAAAATGCAAATACAGAGCTCAGATACAACTTCAAGACCCTCATCCTGTTCTACCAACAGTGGGCTGCCCTCTCACACAGACGGTACCATGAAACTTCCGGACTCCAGGGACCCACAGCTGCACCCAACAAATTTCACTTTGGCCTGATCTTGGATCCACTGAGCAACACAAATTTGGGATGTGAATTTGGTGGAGCTGGTGTGGACTAGGTCAAGCGATGAGAAAGGATATAGGATCATGGAGAGAAGTGGATGGTTGGGGAAGTCAGGGACCTGAGAACTCACTTGTATGTTTGCAGTGTTCAGCCCCTGGAAAGAGACCTCCTCCTGATATCCAAGGGGAAGCATGGAAGTGGTACAGAGAGCCCCACAACTCTGGTCTAGGCTCTCCCAGAAGGCCAAGGGCCAGCACACACAGGCCACTGTGAGGAGCAGACATTCGATGGACCAACTTCTGAGGTGTCAGAGAGAGCCTGGCTCGAAGGCTCCATCCCACATCTGAAGGTCTGGACTTTCACTGGGAGCTCTTTCTTCCTTATTTTACGTAACCTTCAAGTGGAGATCATAGTCGTAATACTGCAACACTGTAATGACTGAAATAATTTATATAAAGTGCCCAACAGACAGAGCTGGTAAATGCCCAACAATGCACTTTCTTCCTTCACCCCAACTTTATTTATTTTTTTCTTTTCTTTTCTTTTTTTGAGATGGAGTTTCACTCTTGTTGCCCATACTGGAGTGAAATGGCACAATCTCGGCTCACTGCAGCCTCCATCTCCCAGGTTCAAGCGATTCTCCTGCCTCAGCCTCCCGAGTAGCTGGGATTACAGGCATGTACCACCATATCTGGCTAATTTTGTATTTTTAGTAGAGACAGGCTTTCTCCATGTTGGTCAGGCTGGTCTCGAACTCCTGACCTCAGGTGATCCGCCTGCCTTGGCCTCCCAAAGTGCTGGGATTACAGGCATGAGCCACCGCGCCTGGCAACTTTATTTCTTTCTAAAGACACTCAAACTTTCATTTAACAAGCATGCTCCTGTGTGCCGGGTGTGCTAGAGATGCAAAGTTGAGTGAGACACATATTACTTGACTCTTTCAGTTGCAAGTGGCAGGAATAAAATCTAAAGTAAATATATGAAAAGAAAGGAAGAAAGAAAGAAAAAGAGAGAGAAAGAGAGAAGAAAGAAAGGAAAGAAGGAAGGAAGGAAGGAAGGAAGGAAGGAAGGAAGGAAGGAAGGAAGAAGGAAGGAAGGAAAGAAGGAAGGAGAAAGAAAGAAAGAAAGAAAAAGAAAAAGAAAGAAAGAAAGAAAGAAAGAAAGAAAGAAAGAAAGAAAGAAAGAAAGAAAGAAAGAAAGAAAGAAAGAAAGAAAGGGAAAGAAAGGAAGGAAGGAAGAAGGAAAGAGAGAGAGGGAAGGAGGGATGGAGGGAGGAAGCAAGGAACAAAGGAACGAAGGAAGGAAGGAGAGAGAAAGAGAGAGAGAGAAAGAAAGAAAGAAAGAAAGAAAGAAAGAAAGAAAGAAAGAAAGAAAGAAAGAAAGAAAGAAAGAAAAGAAAAGAAAGAGAGGGAAAGAATCTATTAGCTCATAGAAGTAATCTACCTACCTTCAGGCATAGCTGTATCCAGAAACTCAAATGATAGCATTGAAGATTGCCATCTCTCTCTCTCTCCCACCTCCTACTTGCTCTCTCCATGTCACAGGCAAGGTGAGTATTGGAAGCCCTGCCACTTTAGCAAGCCCAGAGCAGAAGGAAGGAAGGCTTCTGACTGGCCTGGCTCGGGTCATGTGGCCAGGGAGCAGGCAGGATCAGCCCCATCCAATCCTGGTGGAAAGAATTCTCTATAAGAAGGAAAGGTTCTACTCTAAGAGGCAACAAGTAAGCGCAGCTCAATGGAGTAAAACCACAGAGGTATTTACATCATTGTTTCTGGAGAGGAGGCATTTCCTCTTTTAGGAAACTCGGATGCACACTGGAGTCCCTCTGGATTTTCATACCAAGTGGGCCCTCTTCCCCCTCCTTCTCCCAGACCCCCTCATCCCCCGCCCCCATGAGGCAGGGATGATTACAATTCCTAGTTGACACTTAGTCCCTGCCTGTCCAGGGGCAGGGAGCCAATGGCAGTGTAACCGGCAGGTCTCTGGGTCTCTAGTTTTCTCAAGAGAGCATAATGACATGATGCTGACCGCACCGGCTGTGGACCGGGGCCCAGCAGTGCAGATGCTTCTGAGGCTTGTGGTTTAGTTCCTGCCAATGTCAACTTCTTTCTGTCTAACTTTAGAAATCCATGGTTGGCTTCCCTTGCATCAAAGAAGTCAAAGTATTCAACTCCAGAGGGTGTGTATTTTTAAAATGAAAACAACAACAACAAAATCAAAACAAAACCAGAAAGAGAGGAAAAGAAAATCCAATGATCTTTTGGAGTCAGAGAAACTGTGCACAGAGAGCCCCGAGCTTCACGGAAATGCTCCATGACGGTGGTGAGCCTGAATTAAACATATCTCCTCTGTTTTTAAAGCTAAAAAAAAATCCTAAATGACCTTTAATTAGTAGACCTACTTCTTTCCTTCCCATCAAAGCCAAGTGTTTCATGCAGAGCTACATTTCCTAAAAAGGCCCTGGGCTGGAAGCTGAGCTCCTTCACCTTGCACATGATTCTACCCTGCAGACAGAATTCCCCCCATCCTCACGGCTGATCTGATGAGTGTTGGTGAGAGAGCAAAGGGGGAAAAGTGCCCAGGGGATGTCCCCCACCCCAGGAAAAGGGGTGGCCATCAGGAAATCTGGCCAAATTCCCACTTGGTGCTTTCCCTTTCTATGCCAACTTGAACAAGCTCTATGCCCTGAGCTTTCTAGCCTCTGTTTCCTCATCTGTTAAAAGTGGGGAGTCTTGATACCTGGCCAGGTCACCTCATGGTGTAAGATGTGGGCATTTTGAAAAGCACTAAACCCTCTACAAAAGGATGAAATTGTTGCTAGTCAATCCCATGCCTTGAGAGACCAGCAACAAAAACTTTCCCCTCTGACTCCAAAAGATCCTTTGCTTTTTTTTTTTAAGCATCCCTTCCCCTTTCTCCTATCTTATCCATCTCCTTGGTTCTTCTCTTCCTTCCCCTTGTCCTGTGGGCAAGTCATCTATCTGGTTTCCCAGCAATGGGAAGCTCAAAGAGAGGCGGTGTGGAGGCAATGCTGGTGCTGGGGAGGTGGGGGTTCCCGAAAGGACTGAACTGGACTTGTGTAGGTGTCATAACTCAGAAACTCTATTTGTGTATCTTTTCCAGGTCATCTGGCCCTCCTCCCTCCCCTTGGACATGAGGGCTGTAAGAAAGCTTTAGTCCTTTTAGATCCAACCAGTGGTGTAACCCTCCAGGAAATTTTCCTCTGTTGGCTGCCCAAGTTGGCCAGACAACTTATCCTCTGATTGGCGGGGTCACACATCATTCCAAGGAAATGGTTATTTTTTCTGAAGGCCATGACAGTGAAGGAGAGGCAGGAAACTTAAAATAAAACACACACAGACTCAGAGAAGACCAGCATGTAACACTGATGGGCTCACACAGACTTCAGGATTAATTTGTAGACACTTCTTAAATTGAAGTGACTCGTTCAGGCAGCTGAGGACAGGACAGGCCCACAGGCTTCCCAGGCACCCAATCTGCTGAGCCTTTCTTTCCGTAGCTCCAGCTAATGCAGAGAAAGAAAAGCACTGACCACAGCCCCGCTGTGATTAAGCCCTAGGTGTGGGCACTCAAGACTCCTGGAATCAGAGTCCTGTGTTTCTGTTTTTTAACTTCCTTTGTTTTTCCTTTTAAAATTGGCTCAAAATTGACACACAGTGAAATGCACATACGTTATCTTCAGATAAACATGTATACCGTGTCAACCAAGGTATAGAACACTTCCATTGCCCCAGAAAGTTCTTTTGTGTCCCTTCCAATCATATCCACCCCAAAGGCAACCATTCTGATTTCTGTCACCAGGGCTGAGTTTTGCCTACCCTAGACCTTCACATAAATAGAAAGCATACTATATTTGTTCTTTTCTCTACTGTTACTTTCATGATATCTGTGAGATTCATTCATGTTGTTGTGTGTATTGGCGATTTATTCCAATCTCTGCGGGGTACTGTTCCAGTATATGGAGATACCACAAATTGTTTATCCAGTGGCTCTGTTTGTGGACATTTTGGTTGTTTTCAATTTTTGGCTATTGTGAATAAAGCTGTAATAATGATCATTCATATACAAGTTGTGTAGACACATTTTCATTTCTCCTGGATAAATACCTATTGATGGAATTGCTAGGTCACAAGTAAGCAAACGATTCAATTAATAAGAAATGTATAATTGAAGTGGTTTTACTATTTTACACTCACCGGCAGTGGATGAGGGTTCCAGTTGCTCCACATCCTCACTAACATTTCATGTTGTCTGTCTTTATCCTGATGTGTGCGTAATGGTAGCTCATTGTAGTCTTAATTTGCATTCCCTTGATGATTAATGATGTTGAACACTGCTTCATGTGTTTATTGGCTATTTTTATGCCCCCAGGTCACAAATACGTTTTCTTCAAAAAATTTTATAGTTTTAGCTCTTATCATTAGGTCTATGATATGTTTAGAATTAATGTTTGTGTGTGGTGATACATAGGGCCCTAAGTTTATTTTTACCATAGATTTATCCAGTTGTTTGATATTTGTTGCAAAGACTTTCACTTCCCTGTTAAGTTGGTTTAGCACTTTAATTGAAAATCCATTCATGGTATATATGTGAGTCTATTTCTGGTCTTTCTATTCTGTTCCATTATATGTCTTTCCTTATACCAATACCACACTGTCTTGATTATGTAGCTTGACAGTAAGTCCTGAAGTCAGATGGTATAAGGCCTCTAAATTTGTCTTTCTTTTTCAATATTGTTTGACTATTCTTTAGCTTTGTTTTTCCATATAAATTTGTAATGACATGTTTCTTGTCATTTTCTACAAAAACATTTTGAGATTCTCTTTGGGATTGCTTTAATCCGCAGATATATTTGGGAAGACTTGACATCTTAACAATATTGAGGTTTTCAATTTATGAATATGAAATAGCTCCTCACTTATAAAGTCTATCTAAATGTCTTTTAGCAATAGTTTGTCATTTTATGACAAATATTGTTCATATTTTATTACATTTATTCCTAAGTATTTTATGTTTTGAGATATTAATGTAAAATGACTTAAACTTTTAATTTTTCAGTTTTTTGCTGCTAGTACATAGAAAGACAGTAGACTTTTGTATGATCTTGTATCTTGTGACCTTTAAAAATTCAGTTATTAGTTGCTTTGTTGAGTTCTTAAGCTTTTGTGCATAAAAAATGATACTGTCTATAAAGACAGTTTTACCTCTTTTGTTCAAATTTTAATGCCTTTTATTCCTTTTTTGTTCTACTATTGCACTGTCTAGTATTTCCAGCACAGTGATGAATAAAAGTGGTAAGAATAGATATTCTTGCCTTATTTCCATCTTGGGGGGAAGCATTTAATATTTTATATTAAGTTATATTTATGTTAAGTGTGAGTTTTTGACATATCCTTTATTAAACTGAGGAAATTATCTTCTCTTCCTAGTTTGATAAGATTTTTATTATGATTGGATGTTGAATTTGCCAAATTATTTTTAGGGATCTATGGTATGGAGATGATCACATATTTTTTTTCCTTTCACATGTTTTTTCCTTTATTTAATCAATATTGTGAATTACATTATTTGGCTTTTCAAATGTTAAATTAACTTTACATTCCCAGGACGAACCCCACTTGGCCATGATGTATTATCTTTTTATGTTACTAAATTCACTTGGTGAATTTTTTATTAAGACATTTTATATCTGTGTCTATGAAAGATATTAGTATGTACTTTTTTTTTGTCTTTGTCAATTCTGGTATCAGGATTATGCTGGCCTCATAAAGTGAGCTGGGAAGTGCTCTCTCATTTTTTTTTCTTCGGAAAGCATTTTTTATAAGATTAATATTATTCTTTCCTAAAGTATTTGATAAAATTAATGAGTGAGATCATCAGACACTGGAGTTTTCATGGTTAGAAGGTTTTTACATTAAAGTCAATCTTTTTAATAGACACAGAGCTGTTCAATTTTTTTGCCTCTTTTTATGTCAGTTTTGGTAAGTTGTGCTTCTCAGATAATTTGTCCATTCTACCTACGTTATAAAATTTGATAGTATTGTTGTTCATAACATCCTCTTGTTATCCTTCAAGTGTTTGTAAGATCTGTAGTGATGTCACTTTTCTCTTTCTCTCTTCCTCTCTCTGTCTCTTTCTCTCTCTCTACATCTACATGTGTATATGTATATATACACATACATATACATATATATATTTGCAATTTATATTTCTTTTTTCTCAATAAGTCTTACTAAAGCTTTATCAATTTTGTTCACCTTTTAAAAGAACCAGCATTTTCTTTGCTAGTTTATCAATTGTTCTTCAATTTTCTATTCATTATTATCATCTCTAATCTTTATTATTTCTTTCTAATTCTGGGTTTAATTTTTTTCCTTTTTGTAGCTTCTTAAAGTGGATGTTTAGATCTTTTTTCTATTATAAGTATTTAAATACATAGTTAAAGCACTACTTTAGCTATATGCCACAAGTCTTGATATACTGCATATTCACTTTTATTCTGTTCAAAATATTTTCTAATTTTTCATACAATTGCTTTTTTATGCAAAAATGTGTTGTTAATCTCCAAATATTTGGGGGTTTTCTAAATATATAAATATCTTATTGTGATTGATTTCTTATTTCATTCCATTCTAGTCAGAGGACATACTATATATGTCAGTCCTTTCAAATGTATTGATATGCATCTTTTGGGCCAGCATTTGGTCTGTTTTATTGATTACTTCTTTGTACCTGAAAAGAATATGTACTCTGCAGGTGTTGGGTGTAGGGATTCATAATTATCAGTGAGTTCAAGGTTGTTCATACTGTTGTTTAAATCTTTTTATGCTTACTGATTTTTTTTGTGGGGAGGTGCTGGTTGTTTTAACACATTATGAGAGAAGAATATTAATGTCTCCAACTATGGTTGTTCACTTTTCTAGCTCTGCCTTTAGTTCTATATGTTTTTCTTCACCTATTTTTAAACTCTATTATTATATGTATACACATTACAATTACAATTTCTGTGTCTTTCTAATGAGTTACCCTCTATATCATTGTGAAATGATAATTCTTCTTGTCTTAATGCCAGTCAAGCGGTCTTCTGCTAATGTGTGTATCTTTTTTAATACTTCTACTTTTATTGATCTGTGTCTTTATATTTAAAGTTTGTCCACATATTTTCTACTTCTAATGATCTCCATTTCTTTTTGTAGATTTGCCTTTTCTTTTCTTTCATCCTGAAGAACTCCTGCTGGTAACAAATTCTCTCGGCCTTTACTTATTTGAAACTGTCTTAATTTTGTCCTCACTTTTGAATACTATTTTCACTTGATACAGAGTACTGAGTAGATAAGTATTTTCTTTCAGTATTTTAAAGATGCCATTTTATTTTTAGTGCTTCACATTGTCATTCTGTTGTATTTAAAGGGCATTACTATTATAGTGTCTCTTGAGTATGTGATATGTCTTCTTTCTTATGACTGTTTTCAATGTATCTCTTGATTTTTGGTTTTCAGCAGATTCACTGTGATGAGCCTAGGTATAGTTATTTCTTCATATTTATTTTACTTGGGATTCACTGAGCTTCTTGCATCTGTAGATTGATGTTTTTCACCAAGTCAAAAGATTTTCAGCCACTATTTTTTCATAATTTTTTCTATCTCCTTTCTCCCTGTGTTTTTCATATTGAATTTCTATCAATAAGTCATCAAGTCAATAAATCTTTCTTCTGTAATTTCCAATCTTCTAATAAATCTATCCAGTGAATTTTTTATTTCAATTATTCTTTTCAGTTTTAATAGATTCATTTTGTTATTTTTTATTTCTCTTCTGAGATTCCCTATCCACTCACTGTGACCATATTTTCCCTAATTTTCTTGAACAAACTTAAAATAGATGCTTTAAAATTATCATCTTTTAGTTCTAATATCTGAGACATCTTGGTATCTTTTTCTATGGACTGTTTTTCCTTTTTGTCTTAAACCACATTTTCTTTTTCTTCTAATGTCTAGTAATTTTTTTAAATGTATACTGGACATTGTGGGTAATACATTGTAAATACTTTATATTCTGTCATCTTCTTTTGAATTTTTGTTCTGGAAGGCAGTTAAGTTAAGTTGCTGGATGGTCACTTTGAACTCATGGAGGCTGAACTTTGCACTTGATTATACAGCATGTAATATTTGGTTTACCTTAGTTTTAGGGTGAATTCCTTGGTTCTGGAATATAAATTTTGTTCTGCTAACTTGGTAGAAATAAAACTGGATTTTTATCTCTCCATCTGCAGTTGAGTCACAGCTGAACTCTCTGCTCAGCTTTTATGGACTTCTAGCTGATGTTTCTCCTGGGCTTCTTGATGTCATTCCCATGCATGCACAGTTCAGGGGTTAGTCAATAATTTGTGGGTCATTTATATGCAGATTTTGAGGCTCCCTCCTCAGAGGTTCTTTTTCAGGATGTCTCCCTTTTATCCCCGGTTCTTCTGGCACCCTTGAGCTCCAGCCTCTGATACCCAAAGTCAGAAAGACTACGGTTTTCTACTTGAGTTCTAGTTACCCCCTGCCATGAAAATAGGGGCACTGTGCACTCAGGGGAAAAGCCAATTAAACATGAATTTCACCCAGTAAAGTTATTTTCTTAAGCTCACTCTAGTTTCTGCCTCATTTTGGGAGCTCTCCAATGCTTTTGAATACTTGTTTTTAATACTTTTTTCATACATTAAAACTGTATTTTATGGGATAGTCTAATAGAAGCTATTCTGACACTACCAGCATAGGAACTTAGCCACTTCACTCTCAAAGTTTGGGAAAAGTGATGCCCAGAGGGAAACAGTGACCTGCCCAATATCACACAGTAGTTATTGGCTGAACCAAGTCTTGAAACCAGGTTTCTTTGCTACCTTTATTGTATCTTGCTGCTAGGTGACCTTTAATGCTTTACAAAGGGCTACTGAATAAGATTCACATAGCCTCATGGATTCTCATCATAAGTATGTGGTGGAAGCCAAAAAGGAACAAGAGAAATTTTGATGTCTAATAATTTTAGATCATTCGGAGCCATCAGGGAGCCAAGTAGTAGGTTGTAGAGACAGAGGCTCAGCCTGTAAAAGGGACCAGAAATTCCACAGTGCCATGGCTTTAAGTACCACCAAGAGGCTGGCATCTGCCCAGTTTTATATCTGTACTCCAGACCCACAGATACCTTAGACTCAGTCCGTTCAGAACTAAACCATCCCGGTTTTCCCCATCCATGATGCATCTTCTCCTGTGCTCCCCAGCTCTGATCAAGATCTTACCACGAATCTACCTGGTTGTCCAAACTAGAACCTGAGAGCTAGTTTTTGACTCCTCCCTGGTTCGTTGTAGAGATTGACACAGATTCCACATCCTAAAAAGCTCCATCTCTTCCTTTTCATCTCTCCGGGCCCTGCTTTTGTTCAGGGTTTCTTTCCTACTCCCTGGTTTATCATGATATGTCCCACATCTGGTTAACTCCTACACACACCCCTGTCCAAAATTCCCCTATTGCCAGATGCAGATCTGTTGCTCCCTGACCTCTCACAGTCTACTGGGAAAACCAGGCGGATTAACATCTGGCTATAATACACAGTGATAAGCCCTAATAGAAACTATGAACTTAGAGGGCATCAAAGCCCCTGCATGGGGAACCCTCATCTCTGCCTACAGACGAATTCTGAGCAAACATCAAAGGGAGAGGAGTTTTCTCAATTACTCCTGGGCTCTACCCCACCTTGACCCAACGCTCCACCTATGCTAAGTTAGGGCACCCAAAATTAAACATTTTGGCTTCAAGGGGGTGTGGGGAGAGAAGATAAGCTTACATTTCAGAGAAATAAAAAAGAGAATAAAGAACAAAAGAGGCAATCAGGTATTTAAATATTTGTATTAATTACCACCTAAAATCAGTTTCCTAAAAATAAGGGTAAAAATTCTTCCTGACCATCCTCTCCAACTGTCTCATTCTAAAAGTGAGGTTAAGATTGACTTCCTGTTTTTAAAACTTCAGAAAGTGAAAAAGGCAGAAAGCAAGTTGTTGAACAAGACATAGAGCTGCTCAGCACCTTCATTTCCTCCTCCTTAAGGAAAAAGGTGATCGTAATCTTCCCAGGCAGCTCGCAAGGCTACTGCTTGCTTCAAGTAAGACAGCAAACGCAAAGGCCCTTTGAGAAATTCAAGATGCGATGACAAGAGGAATTATGATACCAGACACCTTTGTGTTCATTTTGCCTTCTCCTAAGAGAAATCTGTTGCATCGCCCCTCCCAGACTGATTAATATTCCAAAGACACAAAATAACTTGAACAATTCAGAGAGAGACAGGTCTGGAAGGCGGAAGTCTTCAATATTTCCAGGAGACAATGGGAGCCATCAATAATTCTAGGAGACAAGAAGACCATACAGAAATCCTCCTACTTGGTTTGAGTGTCCTTGATAACAAATGCCAAGACAGGCTATGAGATCTGGGAGAGTGGAGACCTGTGCTCTTGCCCGGTTTAAGGTCAGCGTCCCTGGAAAGGACCACACACCCCGATGAGAGGGGAGCATCTTGTTCTACCACCTCCCTGCTGCACCATGTTGGGCACATCACGTCACTGCTCTGAGCCTCAGTTTCTGACCCCCCTCCCTCCTTCCCACTGTCCCATAGTTGTTGGGAGAGCAAGAAGAGATCAGGGATGTGGAAGCTCTTTGCAAACTATAAAAGGCTTCATACATTTACATTGTTGTCATCACTATCTGCGTGACTTGTGCTTTGGTGGAATAAGTCCATATGTGCACAGCAGGCCTTTGAAGGTATTCTAAGCCTTGCAGGCCTCCCGCTGCCCTCAACGTAAGCCAGTGGTGGAGTATGGTTTTTATCAGGAAGGCTGGCGGGAGACCAGACACCACATAGCCTGCGGAACCTCAGGATACAGGCTGGCCCTGCCAGAGCTACTTGACCCCAAACCATCCCGGGGTCCTGTTCTGGCCTTTGCAGTCCGCAGTTTCCACGTGGTACTAAGTCTTGGCATAGAGTGGAGAAGGAGGTGTTCTCTTTCTCTCTCTTGCAAAGCAATATTAGGAAATGCATCAGGATTTAGATTCCCAACTGAAGCTCCAGGCTGTCCCCTTAATTGATTCTTTTGTTTCCCTCAAGTCCTCAAAAATGTGTCGACATCCATTTGGAGCTGCCATCCACCAGGCGCACACTGGCCAACTTTCTTCAATTAACTAGCTGAGAATGAAATTGAGAGCCTCACTTTCCACATCCACGGCAGGAGATTGACCTTGCCTTGGTGATTAAACAAAATGTCAGTGCTGTGTCTGTGAAATATAAGTTATTAAAAACTGGCCACACCAGCTAGCTCAGGCAGTGCATTATCACTGATGACCATTGTCTTGGCTGTGGCTGGCCATCCCCTGACACTCACCTCCAAACTTGGCCTGTTTGCTGCTTGTGCCTTTGCTCAAGTCAGTCCCCCTGCCCAGCACACCCTCTCCATAGCTATGTGCTTGTCAAAGCACAATCAGCCTTCAGGACCCAATTATTTGGATTTTTTATGCATTCAATAAGCATATTGAATGTTCACTGTGCACCAGACTCTTGTCATTTATTCATTCTATAAAAATTTATTAAATGAACAAGACAAACACCACTTTTATCCTCACAGAGCTCGGAGCCTTAGAGGGACACAATTTAAAAGGCGACTCTTGGCCAGGTGCAGTGGCTCACGCCTGTAATCCCAGCACTTTGGGAGGCTGAGGTGGGCAGATCACTTGAGGTCAGGAGTTCGAGACCAGTCTGGCCAACATGGTGAAAACCTGTCTCTACTAAAAATACAGAAATTAGCCAGGCATGGTGATGGGCACCTGCAGTCTCAGCTACTCGGGAGGCTAAGACAGGAGAATCACTTGAACCCGGGAGGCGGAGGTTGCAGTGAGCCAAAATCGCACTACTGCACTCCAGCCTCGGCAACAGAGGGAGACTCCATCTAAAAAAAAAAAAAATTAATTTAGTCTAAGGTGGCATACTGGATTTAGGGCAGTGACAGATGTGTATGAGTGCTATGGGGTACTGGGAAGGGTCACTGGCTTCTGGAGAAAGTGCTATATATTTTTAAATATTTTTGCAATGAAAACTTTCAAATACTTATTTTGAACTGTTTGAAGAACCCCTCAATGCCCACTACCCAGCTTTAGGATCGATTATCTCACAGCCAGCCTTTTATCTCTAATCCTATCTGCTTCCCCACACTCTTGTGCTATTTTGAAGCAAATCTCAGACATCATGGTATTGTCTCCATGAGTCCACACCCCTTCTCATCTGTACTGCTCAATGGCTTTAGGCCAGCTTTATGTCAGTAAGGGAGCCACCAAAGTGTCCACGAAGCACTGACCAGCCTTGGCGTCAGACAAATCTGAGTTCAAATCCTGTTTCCCCCACCTGCAAAGCTGCTGACTGTGCAAACAACTTACTTACTCTGGGCCCTGCATTCCTCATCTGCAAAATAGGGATACTATTAGTTTCTAGAGTTGTTCTGATAATTAAATGATGTAAAGTATATAAAGTGCCCAGCACGGCACCTGGCCCTGAGTCAGTGCTCCATAAATATTCCCTCCCTTGTCTTTCTGTGCCTGGGTCACTGTGAGAATACCGTGAAGCAGCTGAGTATGTTTGGCTACGATATTTCACTTCAGACATGCTAAGATGTGACTGGACATTCCCAGAGGGCAGACTCCTGACCACGGTATAGGCCCAGCCCAGACAGTTATTACAGTAAGACTTCTTTAATGTCAGCCTCTCTCACCTACTCTTTACATAGTGTGGACCAGTGGTCTGCGTAAGGAGTAGTCCACACCATATAAAGAGTAGGTGAGATAGGCTGACATTAAAGAAGTCTTACTGTAATAGCTGTCTGGTCTGGGCCTGAACCACCATCACGTGGGTTCACTGCAGAGAGATGCTGCTTAGGTTTTGCAAAGTTCAAGTCGTGACGTTGGCCATTCCTTTCACACTTCACAGTGCTTTGGGAAGAAGGGAGACTCTAGGCAAGGGAGAATGTGTGCACCTAAACTGAGCACTTGCAAGCTTGCTTTTCAAAGGCTCAACCTGCTTCTGGCTGCTGCGAGCACCAGCCTCCTCTCTACCCTGGGTGGCAGCTGGTGATAAAGCCCCAATAACTCAGACAAATGTGGTTGACGCCAGAGAGGAGTCAAGGGCCTGGCTGCGACGTCTGGGGCCAGCTTGGTCTTGGACCTCGCTGTATGTTTACAAGTTTCCCTTTGACAATTCAGTTTTGAAGATGGGCTTCATTAAAGGGCAATTATAGGTTAAGTAACTTGTTGGCTCATTGCCTAATGTGGAAAACTCGACTGTGACAATCAGATAATTCTGAGATTAAGCAAGACAGCAATTGCTACTGAAAGAAGAAGCTTAGCAAGAGGATAAAAGACTCTCCCCAGCCATGACCTCATCCCAGCTGCCCGTCTGGGCAGGAAGTCTGGATTCAAGGGGCCAGCAGGCTCTGGGAACCTCTGGCATCGGGGGTGACCTCTTCTGGGAAAGGAGACCACAAAAGGCAAAGTGCTCTCCCATTGAATCGCAAGATTTCCCTCTTCCTATAGGGCTCAATTCTCCCAGAGGCTTCTCCTGGGTGCCAGGGGTGAGCCAAGCCGGTCTGTGCTGTGGCCTCTGTTTGTACCTGGCTGTTTTCCATCAGCCCGCCCTTTGCTAATACCTCCACTTTCCCTCTCCTTCCACATCTCTGACTATCCATGAAGCTTCCCTAATGCAGAAGGGGTGAATTACTTCAATCTTCCTGGAGAATTTGGTGTCAGATAGGAAATTTTCTATTATGCGTCAGAAAATCCCACCCCAAACTGACTTGTGCAGAAAGGGGGATTTATATCCTCATCTACTCACGTAACTAATAGGCTCAGAGGGTGTTGACCTCAGGAGTAGCTGGATCCAGGAGCATTAAACAATGCCCTCTCCTCTGCTTGTCCCTTATAAGCCCCATTTTCAGAGCTCTTTCCACACTGTGGCAAAATGGCCACAGGAGTTCTGGTTCAGCTGGAAAAAAAAGCCTTGTTTCCTGATGATTCCTGCCAAAGTTCTCTTATTTGATCTGATTGGACCAGTGTAAATCATGTGATGGGTAAACTCCACATCCTGATTGGATGTTCTTTGGTTACATATATGCTCTACTCTACAACAGGTAGAAGGCTTATTAGGAGGGTATGGCCTGAGGATAAAGGAGGGATAGACCCTCAGAAGGAAATCAGGGTGCTGTTCTCAAAAGAAGGGGAGAGAGATGCCAAGAACCAAAAATCTAACTAATATACTTCTGGCCTCTGTCATGCATTCATTTATTTATTTTTATTACTACTATTTATTTCATTTTTTTGTTTTTTTGAGACAGAGTCTAGCTCTGTCACCCAGGCTAGAGTGCAATGATACAATCTTGGCTCACTGCAACCTCTGCCTCCCCGGTTCAAGTGATTCTCCTGCCTCAGCCTCCCAAGTAGCTGAGATTAGACATGCACCACCACGCCCAGCTAATTTTTGTACTTTTAGTAGAGACAGGTTTTCACCATGTTGCCCAGGCTGGTCTCGAACTCTTGGCCCCAAGTGATCCACCCACCTTGGCCTCCCAGAGTGCTGGGATTACAGACGTGAGCCAACACACTCCGCCTGTCATACATTTAAATATTAACTTTGTGATAATCCTGTCTCTCAGGTAGATTTTTAGTTCCTATGGGGCTGTGGTTCTGAAAAAGTGGTTCCCAACAGGCAGCAACAGCATTACCTGGGAATGTGTTAGGAAGTTTCCAGCCCAATCTGATTCTACCTGAGCCCCTGGAGTCCCTCAGGTTGGTGGCCATGTGTCCCAGGTCTCCATGCCCCTGCTACAGTGGTCAGTGCCATCCTGACTTAGCCCAGTTGATATTCACGAGAGCAGGATGGGGTGATAGCAAGAGCTGTGGATTAGCAAGGTCAGAACAAGGCTCCCAGACCTGGCCTGGGCCCTGCAGGACACATTCAACTCTCCTGCGCCTCACTTTCCTCATCTCCGAATGAGAGGCTCAGGAGTAAGGATTCTGGATCCACATCGTATGACACTTGGGTCTGTGGAGCTCTCTGCTGGACCCTGGGCAAGAGGCTGAGGTGGGTGCATGGAAAGAAGGAAGGGTGGCTCCTGCCTTTGCTGACTTTAGAGTTCAGAACAGTAACACTCAGGTGACTAAAATCCAAGCCAGCTGGTCCAATTTCCAGGTTCAGGAGCAGGACACAAACACACGAGGCCCTGCAACAGCAGGATACCACTGTGGGCTTCCTGGAGGGGGTGAGCCTTGAAAAGGGAGTTCGATTAAAGAGTAAAAACACCCTTGAAGGAGGCGGAGAAACTGCTGAGCAAGGGCGTGGAGGCGGGTTTTTGTCGTGCGTTTGGAAGTGGGGACAAGACTCCCTGGCTCTCCCTTGCTTCATATGACACAGCTGTGTCTTCCTCTCCGCACCTTGTAAAATCTTGCCTCTTCTGCCCCAGACAGCTGTGGACCTGTTTTTTCAGAGTGTGTGTGCTCAGAATGACTTCTAGGTAGGCTCGGAGATTGGGTGGCGGCTGGAGTGAATGCGATGCTGTGATTAGATTCACCTACAAGACTGAACCAGCCTCCCCATGGCCTGATCCAGGCAGCAGCCCCGTAACACAGGATATAAGAGGGGTTTGGAACGTGGATCTGGACTGTTGAGAGGAGGCGGAAGATGAGGAGTTCTGGGCCAGTGTAAGGAGGGAGACAGTGGAGGGCATCTCTCATCGATTTTCTCATTTGTTCAATCAACAGCCAAACATTGACTGACTGTCTGCTCTGAGTTAAGGCCTATTCTGGCACTGGGACTGCAGAGGCTCCAAAGTTCTGGATGTCAGTTAATGCTGAGCATTTGCAGAGTTTGTCTAAACTCCCCATTTTACAGGTGGGAAAACTGAGGCTCAAACCCAAGCCACACAAGAGGTCAGTGACCTGGCCAAGATAGGCCAGGCCCAGGCATGTTCCCGCCAGCAAAAAAGGAATGACTCCAAGAGGCTGGAGCCTGTATGGACCCAAGCCTCACCTGGCAGGAGAGGGAGAGTAAGCACAGATGCAGCCTCAGGGCCTGGGAGGGGTTGAAGTGTCCAGACACAGATTCCTAAGAGTGGAACAATTAGCAACAGACAAATTCAGACAGCTGGCCCCAGGGCAAGTTCAATAAGCAGCCACCACAGGGAAGAGGTTTCTGGGAGTCTGGCCCCAAGCAGGATGGGGGTAAAGAGACCAGGTACTGTGATCAAGTGCTGGAGGAATGGGGGTTGTAGCCCCGGAGAAACTGATGTGCTTGGTCCTATGTGACAAAGACAGGCCTGCAGGGTGAGGAGCCAGCCCCTCTGCAGCCCCTTTTGCCAGAGGCCACTGCGAATGCAGGGCTGAGCCTAGGAAAGGGCCCAGCACTAGAGCTGGGATGCAGCAAACCTGTGGCCGATCTGCTGGTGGCCCACAGCGGCAGAGCTGGAGGGCCTCAGCCAATAACAATATCAATAATAATAGCAAGGGCAAGACAAGGTTTACCATGCACCCAGCACTGTGCTAAAACCTGTGTGCACTGTCTTGGTAAATCCCAGCAACAAGTACATCACCATATCACAGATGAGGAAACTGAGGCACAGAAAGGTCAGATCCTTGGTCAAGACCACACAGTTAGCAAGGAATAGAGTTGAACTTGAACACAGGGAGCTGGATTCTAGGGCCCATGTCTTGATGGGATTCTCATCTCCTTGCTGTGGTCCAGCCTTTTTATTATGTACATTTTCAAACATACACGAAAGAGGAGAAAATGGTTATATGGACCCCCAGTGTATCTGTCATCCGGCTTCAGCATCGATCCACATTTTGCAATCTTATTTATCTACAGACCTCACTATTTTTAGGAGAGGGTTAGGGTATTTTAAAGCAAATCACAGATATCGTATCCTTTCAACCTGAAGCACTTCAGTCTGCATATGGAATAGATAAGCATATTTTTCTTTCACATAACCATGATGCTGTTATCACACCTAACAAAATCAGCAGTGACTTCTGGATGTCATCGACTACGCCACCCAGGGGTAAGTCTCTCTGATCATCTCCAAGCTGGCTTTTTACAATTGCGTCCAATCAGGACGCAAATTAGATCTACCCATTGCATCGGTTGCTCTGACACTCAAGTCTCTCTGATTCTCAAGGTTCCCCTCCCCGCTTTCCCATGCCAACCAGTGGAACCTCCTTTTCTAGATGGGAAAGGAGGCAGTGTTCGTGGTCTCTTCCACGACTAGGCCCCAGCCAGCTCTAGTTCATTTCTGCTGCCGCCATCGTGGCAGACCCTTGTCTTATTTATTCTTTTCGATGTTTGAACTAGCTGAGAAGTTAGCAAGAACGGGCATCCTCAAGCTCTGTGCGTTCTCAGGATATAATTCACTTTAATCTTTTAAGCATTTGACAGTATTTGCTCGAAAGAAGGAGCAACAAGTACATAATTATTGCACTAATTAAGCTGCCAAAAACACAAGCGTGAGGCAAGAGCACCTTTGAAACAGGGAGCCCACGACGCATTAGCATCTGCTGTAAGCTTATTAATCACCTAACAGGCAATTAGCAAGCTGTTACTGTTTGAGGCTGCTATGTAAATAAATTCTTGGGTTAATTTCTTCCTCTGATAATAAAGAAAACATTATGAAAATTAGCTAAGCGACAATGTAAATGATCTTCACTGTTAATTATATGACAGCGTTACATATGCAAGGACCCCAGCGCTGATAAGGGACGGGCTCCCTCCTTCCCCATTGCCCATCCCCAGCCCCCACCTTGGCTCTGCCACTTTAAAAATAAAAGTGTTGACACAGGTAAGGAGGGGGAGCTTTGGGAACTAGAGTCACAGCTGTTTGCTTGCAGCTTGCCCAGAGCAACTGCCAACTCCTGCAAACTGGGATGTTTGTCACCTGAACCTCAAGTGACCTTGGGCTGGACCTGTGACCCCAGCTGGCAGGAAGGGAGCAAGGAAGGGGCAGAGGACCAGGCCTGGGGTTCTCCCCACCCATGGCGGCCTGCTCCCAGAGGCCTCGCAGCAGTGCTGAATAGACTCTTGGGTTTGTGTCATTGTCACATGGGGGAATTCCTGGGTACTACTGTGCATGTGGCATTGCTAGACAGGGGTCACCTAGCTCACCAATCTGGGTCATGTGTGTGACATGAGGCAGGTACAGGCCGTGTAACTCAAGTTCAAATCCTGCCTCCACCACTCAATGTCTGTGTGACCTTGGACTAGTGACCAAATTCCCCTCAGCCTGTTTCTTCATTTGTGAAATGCAGATGATGGTACCAGAACCTGCAGAGGGTCGCTGTGAATAGATATAAGGGATAATTCTCAGAAAGCCCTTAGCACAGAGCCTGCCTGTGGTGAGCGCGGGATACATGCTCACTGGCATTATCATCATTGATCTGGTCATCTGGTCATTCCAAAAGACACTGATCATATGCCAAGATCTGTGCCAAGTGCCAGGAACCCAAAGAGGAAAAGGCACAGCCTTGCCATCATGAGATGGGAGAGCCAGGACCTGTGTGTCAAAATAGCCAGCCCTGCCAGGCAGCCAGGCCATGAGCCAGAGGAGAGGGACAGCCCAGGGCCTGAGGTGTTGTGGCAAGGTGGGGAAGGGATGAAGCCAGTATCTGACTTCCTCAAGGGCTGGGTCTTGGGCACTGTTTTGGTTCTAAGCAAGTCCTGTAGTGTAATGGAGGGAGGATGGCTTTGGATCAGATGATGGTTTGTCTTCCCTTAAGGAAGCTCACTGCTCTGAGCCTTGTTTCTCACTTGGTTATGGAAGCAGAGGTAAGTGACAGGAAGCATTCAGCACAAAGCCTGACACACAGTGGATGCACCATGAGGATGGGTCCTAAATTGTAGGATGGAGGGCAGACCAGAAAGGCTTCCAGCCAGGGTCAGCCTCTGAGAGCTTTAAGGTCCTCTGAGCAGGGGAGAGGGGCCTGTGTACTACTGTTGAAGGCTGCCCAGATGCCAGCAACTTGCTTGACCAGGTCCTGATGCGTGTTCCCTTACAAAAGCAATCCCCCAAGTTAGTCCCATCAGATACTCAACGAGGAAAGGGGTTCAGGGTCAATTGAGTTAGGGAAACTCCCGGTTAGAAAGGTTTCTTTGCCAGGTGTGGGGGCTCACACCTGTAATCCCAGCACTTTGGGAGGCCAAGGCGGGTGGACCACAGGGTCAGGAGTTCAAGACCAGCCTGGCCAACATGGTGAAACCCTGTCTCTATTAAAAATAGAAAAATTAGCCAGGCATGGTGGCAGGTGCCTGTAATCCCAGCTACTTAGGAAGCTGAGGCAGGGAATTGCTTGAAACCAGGAGGCGGAAGTTGCGGCGAGTGGAGATCTCGCCATTGCACTCCAGCCCGGGCAACAGAGTGAGACTCCGTCTCAAAAAAAAAAAAAAAAAAAAAAAAGGTTTCTTTACTGTAGGGCTTTTCTGAGCATCTAAACACTAATATGCCCATATCACAAAGTGCAAATGCTTTCGTACATGAAGAGACGCTATAATCAATAAAAGACCAGCAATCTTTTTTTTTTTTTTTTTTTTTTTTTTGAGACTTAAGTCTTGCTCTGTCACCCAGACTGGAGTGCAGTGGCATTATCTTGGCTCACTGCACCCTCCACCTCCCAGGTTCAAGCGATTCTTGTGCTCAGCCTCCAGAGTAGCTGGGATTACAGGTGCCTGCCATCACACCCAGCTGATTTTTATATTTCGAGTAGAGACGGGGTTTCACCATGTTGGCCAGGCTGGTCTCAAACTCCTGACCTCAAGTGATCCGCCCACCTCGGCTTCCCAAAGTGCTGCGACTACAGGTGTGAGCCACTGTGCCCAGCCTATATTTTTTAAATGGGCAAAAGTGTATTATCTTGTTCCCTGAAGATGCATATATCCTATGGCCCAACAATTCCAGCCCTGGTTATATATACTCTGCGTCAGAAGTTTTGCCCATGTGCACTAGGAGATATGTACTAGAATGTTCCTAGCCACACTGTAATAACAAAAATGTGAGGGTGACCCACAAAGTCATCAACAGGAGAAAGGGTAAATTGTGGCAAATTCATACAATAAAATATGTCACAGCATTGAAAATTAACAAACTGTAGCTATTGTAACGTGGACAAATTTCAAAAACAATGTTGAGGACTTTGAAAAATGTTGAATAAAATAATATCAGTTATAGAAGTATATGTATAGTTCTATATCATTTATATAAAGCCTTAAACATGTACAATAAGGTATTGTTTAAGGAAATGTATAATCTCTTGATAGGAAGATAGAAGAAAGATAGATAGATAGATAGATAGATAGATAGATAGATAGATAGATAGATAAAACTAAAATGTAAAACAAATGAACAAGCAAAAAGTAAGAATTTTGGTTATTCCTGGGACACAAGGAACTTCAAATTCAAATTCAAATTCAAATTCCTTCAAAGGAATTATAATGGTCTATTTATTTAGCTGGATAGTGGGTACACAGGTGTCTTTCTATTTTTATACCTTTTCTAAATATATATATATACACACACATAGAAACATACATACTAAATATATATATGTATACACATATATCTTTTTGTATATTTGAAACATTTTATATTAAATATTTTTAAATAAAGAAAAATGAGCAAAAGTTACAGACAGTTCACAGAAAATAAAATGTAAATAGCATTTATATACAAATGTAAAAAAATGTAAATACTGGATGAAAAAAGGCTCATTCTCACTATGAAAATTAAAATCACAGTGAAATATAATTTTCTACCTTTTACATTAGCAAAAAACAAAAGTGTGATAATGCATTGTGCTGGTAAGGACAGAGGGAAACAGGCACACGCCTAAATTGCTGGTGGGAGGGAATCTGGCACAACCACCCTGGAAGGCAATTTGGCAACATTGATCAAAACTGAGAATGCATATTCCTTTTGACCCAACATTCCATTTCTAGGTTTTCTGCCTTACAGATAAACTCCTAGGATTGCAAAATGACTTGTGTACAAGAGTATTTACTGCCATGATGATTGCAATAGCAAGAGATTGGAAGCATCCTAAATGTGCATTATAGGACATTTAAATAAATTATGGTACATCAGCAGGATGAAGTGCTATATGGCCATTCAAATGCAGGAGACTGCTCTATGTGTACTGATAAGGAAAGAGTGCCAAGATACATTGTTATGTAAAAAAAAATGCTATGCAGTATAGTATGCTCCCATTCCATGAAAATATGTGCACATATATATTACCTATGTCATATATTTATATGCATATAGGCTCATCCATGCATGACTGTCTCTTGAAGGCTTCCCAAGAAAACAATGTGTTCCTCTGATGCGGGGACCTGGGTGGTGGGACAGGAGAGGGAAGGAGACTTACATTTTGCTGTATGTAAATCACAACTTATAGCAGATCCAGCCCGTCCTTTCCGCCTTACCTGTCTCTTCTTCCAGCCTCAAGCAGTGACAGCACTGTGTGGGCATCAGCCCATTTCACGGAGGTGCCATCCTGCTCTTGCACTTCCTCTTGCTTCACCCTCAGGGCACCTCTGTGGACCTTACCACCTCAGGACCACCCCTAGTGCCCAAGCTTGCCCAACTCAGACGCAAGGGAAAATTATCTTCCATGGAGCCAATCAGAGACAGGACCTGATGGAAATTTCTTCCCGCTTGTCCCTTGCAATAGCAATCCTGAAACACAGTTTAACACGGCTTCTCAGGGAACAGTCCCTTGGGATCCAGCAATCAGTTGCACTTAGCGGCAGCCAGCTCAGTGTCAAATTCTCATGTCGGCTCTTCTTGCTCAGTGGCCCACTCCCTAACGCTCTCCCTAGGACTGCACTTCTAATCAAGTCATAGTATCTAAGCTCTGTTTTTTAGGGGGCTTGGGCAAAGACAAGCTCTTTCGTACCTTTAGATTTCATCCCTTGTAATGTACCTACTAATATGTATATACATAATATGCATATTTTACATTAACATATATGTATGTGCTAATATACACTTTGAATCTGCAAAAATGGATAGAGAATAACACATATACATTTCCTACTCTTCGTTGACTGTGGTCCCTCTTTTTTGGGTACCCGCTGTCTTGGCATTCCATGGGAAACAGCTGGTAATCCACCCCACACTGCTTTGCATCCCAGTTCTGTCCTCTGGGGCCCCCTAGACAAGCCTCTGCCTTTATTCCATGACAACCACCTCATAAACTGAAGGCCCTTATCCTTCTCCTCTTTTCCAGTTAAGGTCTTCTGCTACCTTAATAAGGTCTCTGACAGGCTCCCCCAGACCCCTTGACAGTTCAGCCCTTCTCCTCTCTACAGTCTTCAAACCTTGATGTGCTTTTTAATCTATGACACCTAGAAATAAACAAAACTCTTGGAAAGTGGCCGATGAGCACAGACAAAAATGAGGCTGTCACTCTTCCGGTTCTGGACACATTGGCTCTGCCCAGTCTGTGGAAGAGGAGAGACCTCCCTGTTTAGCGGCTCCATCACACTCTGGCTTCTATTGATCTCGTGGCCAACAGACTCCCTCTGGTCTTTTGCACGAGACCGGCTGCGAGCCAGCCTCCCTCATCCTGTACTTAGGCAATCGATTTTTCTGAACCTGAAATGCAAAGCGCACACTCACTCATCCCCGGTAGGCTGTATCCTGCTAGAATCAGCCGCTGGCCCAGGCCTGCCAGGATCATGTGAATCCTAAATTGGCCAGCACAGCACAGGGAGGTGGAGAAATTTGCCCTTAGGCTGCTTTGCCACAAACTGACTGTGTGACTTTGAACGAGTTCTGTGTCTTTGTAGAGTGGGAAGGGGTGATCTGTAAGGTCTTGCCCAGCCTGACACTCTGAAACACTTGAATGATCACTCTCTCTCCTAGCTTTGTGATCAACCTGCGCTCTGTGTCTGCATCTACCAGGCTGCTGATCCAAGTGTACTGATGAGATTAGGGCCAAGCACGGACCTTGAAGGCAGGCTACCAGTGACCCCCTCTAGGTGGAAATGGAACCATCCATCACCCTGTTTTGGTTAGGTTTGTTCAGTGAGCTATGAAACCACTAGCTGATTTATGAGCAGCCCACATTTGGGTCTGTCTTCTGTTTACTATCCTGCCTTTTCTCATCCATTGGCTTGTACGTGTGAAAACACCTGGCCGGGCGCAGTGGCTCAAGCCTGTAATCCCAGCACTTCGGGAGGCCGAGGCAGGCGGATCATGAAGTCAGGAGATTGAGACCATCCTGGCTAACAGAGTGAAACCCGATCTCTACTACAAATTAGCTAGGCGTGGTGGCGGGCGCCTGTAGTCCCAGCTACTCGGGAGACTGAGAGAGGAGCATGGCTTGAACCCAGGAGGTAGAGGTTGCAGTGAGCCGAGATTGCGCCACTGCACTCCAGCATGGGCAACAGAGTGAGACTCTGTCTCAACAAACAAACAAACAAAAACAAACAAACAAAACAACACATAACACAGTGTCTGTCCAGAAGTCTAAGCAAGGTATGTGCACCTTCTTTTTGCTTCCTTCTCAGTTCTGCTCTAACGATGTTCCTGCTCTGTATCTCCTGCCTTCCTTTATACCCGACTCGTCATGTGACTCCATGGCTTTGCTAAATGGACATGGGCTTTGTGACAACCGTGTTTGTCCAGCCGACCACTAGAGTCTGGCTGAGTGATCACCAGGAGGTCCCCAGAAGACTGACCCCTGAAAAACTCCATATGCGTTCCTATTGATCTTGGACCAAGGAGAGACGACTTTACACTTGTTTTGCCTTAGTCTCAGAGTTGGAACTAGGTTTCATTTCCATTCTCAGTGTTTCTAAATCCTAACCCCACTGGAAGGATTATGGTGAGCACCTCAGGAAACTTTGCTTCCAAAGGCACATGGAACACACAACCGGGAAAATTAAATTTTACACTTAAATTTAAAAATTTATCAAATAAAAATAAAATGGAAATTCTTCCACCAAGGTATTTATCTAGCAGGTGAAAAAATAATACAGACTAAAGAAAGGGAAAGATGGAAACACTGGTCTTTATGAAATGGACAAGATTCCCTCATTGAGTTATTGGAAAGATTGAATGCAAGTCCATGCGGTCTCTCCCGGCACACTGGCACATTGCGGGTGCTTAACGTTTTGCTTTTGTTTTTGTGTACCGGGGTATTGGTTCTGATTATTCAGATGTTAGAGAGTTGGAGAGGTCTTTAAAGACCTGCTAATGAATCCTCTTTTTTTTAGACAGAGTCTCACTCTGTCGCCCAGGCTGGAGTGCGGTGGTGTGATTTCAGCTCACTGAAATCTCCACCTCCCAGGTTCAAGTGATTCTCCTGCCTCAGCCTCCTCAGTAGCTGGGACCACAGACATGGACCACCACGCCCAGCTACTTTCTTTTGTATTTTTAGTAGAGACGAGGTCTCACTATATTGGTAAGGCTGGTCTCAAACTCCTGATCTTAAATGATCCACCCACCTCAGCCTCCCAAAGTGCTAGGATTACAGGCCTGAGCCACTGTGTCCGGCCATGAATCCTTTTTTAGCAGATAAGGACACTGAGGCCCAGAGAGGAGCAGAAGGAGAGGCAGCCAGTTGCTAGCTCTTTGTCCTCCCACCGGGAGACCGTGGTAAGTTGCTAATGATAGTATAAGGTAGTGATAATGGCTAACACGCATCGAGCACTCACTATGTCGTACCACTGTTCTCCCACCCTATCCTCAAGGAAAGCCTTTCTGAGGTGGAAATGGAACCATCCTCACAACAACCTTACGAGAGAGGTATTATTACTTTTTCAAGTTTCTAGATGGGGAAACAGAGGCACAGAGAGGTTAAGCAATTTGCTCAAGGTCACACAGCAAGTAAGTGGCAGGGCAGGGCTTCCATTCCAGCAGGCCGGCCTCAGAGGCTGCGAACCCAAAGGGCTGAAGCGATATCTGGGAAAGGACGCTGCCTCCCTGCTTCTCCTCTTGCCACTGAGAGGGACTCTCCACACAGCTGCAGGTCTTGTCCTCGTCAACCATTAGTGCGCCAAGACTGTTCCTCTGCTCAGCCCCCTCCAGGACCCCTCACTTGGCGGGAATCAAACCACACACCTGCTTGGTCCTCCTCGGTCCACACATGACTCTGGCCTGTCTCTCTGAGCTCCTGCTCACTGCCCTCCAGCCACACAGGCCTCCTGGCTTTTCCTTGAACCTACGGAGTTCATTGGCTACTCAGAGACCACACATCTACTGTTTCTTCTGCCTGGAACGCTCTTCCCCTGGGTTTAATTCTGGTATCTGCACAAATGTCACCTCAGAAAGGCTTTCCTTGAACCATTGAAAGTTCTCCTCTCCCTCCCTTGACTGTCATTCTCTTTCCCTTCCCTTGCTTTATTTCTCTTCCCAGTGCTTATCCTGACCTGACAGGGGTTTGCATGATCTATTTGGGCCTCCATTATTTGCCTTCCCCACTGGAAGGTGGGAGGCCGTGAGTTCCCTGCTGCATCCCTAACACCTAGCACAGTGCCTGGCACATTGCAGTTACCCAATCCATCTTTGTGAAAAGAATGACTAGATGCCATTGTCTCGCTCTCCCGACATCCAGGCCAGGGCTCAGGCACCAGGATCACCTGCTGGGGGAACGAGTCAGCATAGGCAGGAGGCAGTTGTCTTGAACATCCCCACCCTGGACCCCTCCTCCACATGTTGAATCCTGGAGAACAGACAGGGGAAAGCTGGTTTTCTAGTGTGCAGTGGGCTAGACCAGCCCGGGGACCCCATCATCAGGGCCTAGAGGGCAGATAGGGAACAGACTGGAGTCAGGGGCCAGGAACAGGGGAGGGAGCAGCCCTCAAGGGCTAACCAGGCCCAAGACAGCATCATTTCCAAAGGCCCATCCACCAGGATCCTAGTGTGTAGAGCCAAGGCGGAAAGCGCAGACTCCAGAGCCAGCCCACCTATTCCTGGTCAGTAACCTTGGACCACCAGTGCTCAGCTGGCCTCCTCATCTGCAAGGCTGCAGCGAATGAGCTGCTGGACGTGAAATGCCCAGCCCAGGGCCTGCAGGGCAGAGATACTTGTCACACACACCTTCCTCCCCTCTTTGGTTCCCCTTTCCCCTTTTCTCCTTCCCCTTCCTCTCCAATACCTTTGTCCTTCACGCTTTCCTTCAGGGTCAGGCTGGCTGAGGCTTCCAAGCTGGTGCATTGTCCATGAGGGCAGGGAACACACTCCCCCAATACTTTTATGTACTCTACTGAGCCTTCCAGAGACCCTGCTCACTTTCTCCTAAGCTCAAGAGCTCCTGGAACATGGCATTGGAGGTGCCTTGATTACATGCAAGAGGGGAGGAAGGGAGCCCGCAGTACTTCTTTGTGTTCATTTCTGTACTTGAAGTAAAATTCATGGGACATAAAACCAACCATTTTAAAGTGTACAGTCCAGTGGCATTGAGCACCTTCACAGGGTTATGCAACCATCACTTCTATCTAGTTCCGGAACATTTTCATTGCCCCCAAAGGAAGTTCCATACTCATTACACGGTCTTTCCCCATTCCCCTTCCCTGAGCCCCCTGCAACCACCAGTCTGCTTTCTGCCTCCACGGATTTGCCTATTGCGGACATCTCATTTAGATGGAATCGTACGATATGATCTTTGTGTCTGGCTTCTTTCATTCCAGGTAATATTTTCAAGGTTCATCCACATTGTAGTAGGTGTCACTGCTTCATTTCTTTTCAGGGCTGAATAATATTCCCCAGCAGCGCTTCTTAATTTATAAGAAAGACAGTGTCCATTCCACATTTGGGCAGGGCTTTTCCTGGAGCTGGGCAGGGGCTTGTGGAAGGAATTCAAAGAGGGAGTAAGGAATGAAGACAGGGAGTAGGAAAGACAGAGGGAGGAAGGAGGGAGGGAAAGAGAGAGGGAGGGGCGCCACCCTATAACAAGGACGAATGCAAGCCATAGAGCTCAAGAGGATGCAGCTTCCAAGCCATGAGGCTGCATTTTGGTGACACTCAAAGATCAGTTAACGGTAAACACTTGAGCTAGGCAGCCCCAGGCTGGGCACGAAGCCTCGGAAGTCACAGCTTCTGCCCTGTGCATCTCGCCCACTCGCTGTTCTCACAACTTTCTCTTCTTGCACACTGGTCCTTTGGCAAGGCTGGCACCCCTGCCACCCTGCAAAGACAACGGACACCCCAGTCTTTGGAGAGGTCTTTCCTCTCTCCCACTGCTGGGGAACCTTGGTGCGGATCAGGGTCGCTGCAGGGGCCGACTGCACTGTCCTGGCGCCTTTGCCAGATCACAGAGGCCCGGACCCCCACTACTTAGCTATGGGCCAGAGCTTTGGCTTTGTGCTCTGTGTCGAGGAGACATTCAGGGCACAGGCCAGGGCAGACGGGACTCCCATGTTCTTCGTTTGTTCCTTCACAAGGGCATGGGGGTGGAACTGCAGGACGGGGCTTCCCTGGGATGGTTTAATTCAGTACAGAGACCCTTGTTTTTCCTGGAGCTTGGAAAGCCTGTTCTGCACACCTGGGGCTTAGCTGTGTCATGCCAGGGAGCCCAGCCAATCGAAATATTGACTGAAGTCAGGTTTGAAGGCTTTTGATGACCCAGCTTTGTTTGTATTTAATGGGCTTGGAAATTTAGATGCCCTTCCAATTCAAACTGGTCTGCCAAGGGTCTTTTCCCCCTCCCTGTTTTGTTTTGAACATCGGTTTGGTAAGTGGTTCACAAGAGAAATTCAGGTTTGGGTTTGGTTCAAGGATCAACAAATGTGTGCAGTTAGTTCTGGTCTGGGGTGCGCGGTTCAGACAAGTCTGAGGCTTTAGTTCAGAGAGAGAGGACAAAGCCCGCCATTCACCAGGCAGGAGGAAGCACCAGCTCCCCTGCCCCCAAGGCCCTACTGTGGGCCTGGGCCCGGCCTCTGCTGCATTTAGACTGGGAGCTTCAGCCCTCCAACCCCGGTGTGTCTCCGGAGGGCAGCACTGTTTGATTGATTTCAAAAGTACGACAGTAAAACAGTTAATAAAAACCCGATAGGTCTGTGCAGAAGCACTTCCCATACCACCTAAATGAGCGCTATTCATCAAGGCTGGGCACGGATGCCTGGAGCGCCTCGCACAGAGGAGGGGTTGAGTAACCACTGCCCAGCGCCTCAGGGACCCCAGCTTCCCCTGTCTGCTCTCAGCCTCCAGTGAAGATGAAAACGTCTGCCTCTGGAATTCCAGCTTCCCCTTTTTATTAAGGCAGCGGTTCTCAAAGTGTGGTTCCAGAACCGCCAGCAGTATGGCTACTGGGAACAGGTTAGAAATGCGTATTCCTGGACCCCACTCCTTGCTGAGCCTGAACTCTGCGGGTGAGGCCCAGCTATCTGTGTCTTGTCAGGCCCTCCAGGAATTCTGATGCAGGCTCCAATCCGAGAATCCTGCTCTACAAAGTCTCCTCCACACTCCAAGTCATCACACACCTTGAGTTCTCAAACCTTTTTGTTTCCTCCGTGTCAAAAAAAAAAAAAAACTTGACAAATCCAGATAACACTAAGGCTGAAAGCTTTGGAACAGAGGATGGAATAGCAACCCTCCACTCAACACTAGAGATCTGGCGGCAGCCGACGAGAAGGAGGGTCTTTTGGGGGCTAGAGTGGGCTGAAGGAGCACTGTCTCCCCCAGCTCTTTCTGCTTTTTCAGGGTACTGGGACACGAGAAGTGGAAAGGGTTCAGGGTGTGTATCTGGAGCTGGAAGGCCTGGGCTCAGGTCTCCACTCAGACCCGTGCCCGCTGTGTGACCTTAGGCAAGTCATGTCACCCCCTGTACTTTTTAGTTCCCTCTTCTGAAAACTGGGGACAGTAATAGGACCCATCTCATAGGATTGTTGTCCGTGAGTGGAAAGTTCTTGGGACAGGCATCTGCTCCTCTTCTGGGGACCGCCAGGTGTGCTCTCGAGCTCCCAGCAGCTCCCCTTGGGTCCAGGCACCTGCACCTCTGTCCATGGCCAGTAGATGTATGTGAGGATGTGTGCTATTGCTGGCCAGTGTGGGGGTGCTCCTGTCTGTGGGGAGACAGAAACTCCACTGCACAGGCTTGAGGATGGGGCTGTGGCTCCATCATCATCACTCTCACCCTGGTTGGGATAGCAGATCCCTGCATTGCTGGTCCTGTGGCTGTGGTCACCCAATGGTGGCCCCGACAAGCAGCCCTGCTGCCACATATAATTCCCCAGAGGAGATAAGAGAGGAGAGAACAAGGGTAGTGGAAAAGCAAGAAAGGACATGAAGAAGGAAGAGAGAAAAACAGATGGAGACAAAGAGAAAGATATAGGAAGAAAAAAGAGGGGAGGACTGGAGGAACAAAGGCATGCAGAGATGGGGAGGATGTGGAGATGGACGAGAGAGAGAGAGAGAAGGAAGGGACAAGAAGGTGGGGCTCTGCTCCTCTGCACCAGTCCATGCTCTGCAGCCCATGAATTAGCCAGGCTGTGTATGTGAGTAGAAGACCAGCCTCTCAGAGCACCTGACCTTTGAGAGAGGCCAGTGAATACCTTTACCCTGATCTGGGAACCTGAAGGTGACCACGCCAGCCTCACCCTGACCAGGAAGCTGGAGTGTGGCTCGTCAGCCACTGCCCACATGTTCAGAACTGGAGGCTGAGGGGTCTCCTATGAGGAGCTGTGCCAGGAGCAGGTCTCATGCAGGTTGAAGGAAGCTGGCAGCTGTCTCTCTTTCCGCATCAGCCACGGGCTCCGGTGCACCAAGTTTCCCCTCCTGCCCCACCTGGCCATCCGCCCTGCTGCACTCGGGGCCACACCTCTGGGTTCAGTAGAGGACCTGCCCTGTGGGTCCTGACATTGCTGCCAGTGGCTCTGAGACTCTCCTGCCTGTGACTGCCACATGTCAGCTCTCCTGTAGCTTTTGCCTCCTGCGGTTTGTGGAGTGAGAGATTGTGTCATTTGAACAACAGCAGGTCATGGGGAAAATGCCCAGGTATGGCAAGAATCAGGGGTGCCCATCAGAAGGGCACAAGGAGCACAGCCGCCCAGTTGTTTATATACAAGAGCCCCTGCCAAGGGGCTCAGGTGGCTGCTCACCAAACAGGCATCCTGGAGTAGGCTGCATCCACCCGGGAGAGGGACCCGTTTTCTAACTGTGCAAAGGTGCCTGATGATCTGACAGAACCCTGGATTCCCATGGGTGCTGTGCTTAATCTCCTGGAGAAAGCCCAGCCTGCACCTCCTGGACACCACCACGCAGCACTTTACAAAACACCTATGTATTCTAGTCCACTCCCTGGCTGAATCTAGCCTGCAGAGTGGTTTGTGTTTTTTTCCTGTTGTTGTTGTTTGTTTGTTTGTTTTTCCTATTCAGGTTCCATTTCTTTCATTCAGCTGAAGTGCCTTGAGAACGGGATGCACCTTCCGGTAGGTCGCAGCCCCTCCTCTCCCTCCTGTCCCAGCCGCCCGACCCTGCAGACCCTGGGTGTGACTCATCTCCTAGAGCAACCGGATGGCCTCGGATAGGCCCACTGGTCTTTGGAAAAGTCATGAGGGACACAAGCGGATGTCCAGCTCAGCTTTGTGCTCCTGGTTTGAGCACCCCCCTGCTCCCTCAGAAGAGGCCTCTGGGGAAGTGGGGTCTGCGGGGAACAGAGGAGGGGGTGGGAAAGTGGGGTGGATGCAGCAGAAGCCAGGGAGGCAGGACTGGCTCCAGAGGTAATGGCGCTGTCTGGAGGCCAAGACATTGAGATCTCTGGAATCTGTGACCCTCGGAGACCCTGCTCCCCAGTTTGTTCTCCCTGTTCCCCTCTGGCCATTTCCCTGTAGATATTAGCAATCCAAGGCCTCAAAACACAAAGGCTTGTGTGTTTGCCTTCCCAGATCTGGACTGCATTCTATGTTGTAGGGGAGGGGATGGCTTTAGTTCAGTGCGAAAGCTCGTTACAACCCCAGAAAGAAAGCAGGGGTCAGTGTGGGGGCCATCAGGGACTGAGGAGAGGCACGGGGGGATGTGTGCAGTCCTCATGCCACCCAACCCTGGGCTGAGTGGGCCCCTGCAGACGTTGGGGACGCAGACTGTCCCACCCCAGGCCTGTGCTCACACCACCCTCAGACACCACTGGGCAGGCGAGCATTCGAAGGGCCCCCGCTCTGTTGATCCAGGCCAGGCTAATGTGCAGACAGGTGATGGTGGTGATACCATGCCTTGTCCTCTCCCAGCTCGCCTGCTTTGCCTGGTGGGGGACATAAAGCCTTACCCAGGCATAAAGATGCCTGGTGTTTGCAGATGCTTCTCACTGTTACCTGGATGCATTTGTTTTTATTTTAGTTATACTTTTATTTTTAGTGTGCATGAGAAAAATAAAATGAATACATCAAACAGTGGTTAAATGGATTTATGGCCTAGGATGGAGCTAAGTCAAACGTTAGTTGATTTAAGGAAATACATTAAGTAAATAATAGTACAGGTGGTAGATAGACAAAGTTCAAAAAATGTGCTGGAACGCAAAAGGCTGAAGTTTGGTGAGATCTTTGTTGTCCCAGACAAGGGTAAGTCTCCCCAACTGCACTGTGCCTTGTTCCATCTTCTCCTGCCCTGCCCAGCCCCTAACACAGGCTCAGCCCAGGAGACACTGAAGGAGACTGACTTTCACAAACACAGAGGACACCCCGAGCCCCAAACTTGCTCTGGGGCAGAGCAACTGCCAGGGGTGAGGGGCAGTTGATGTGGCTTTTGTCCACATCTTTTCTCCGGCAGCCTTCGATCTGCCCTTTCAAGGGGTGCATTTCAGAAAGCTGAATTCCTAGGGAGGCACCACAATCTTGCTCCCCCTCAAAACAGAACTGGAGACAACAGAGCTGCAAATAAAAAGAGGCTTGGGAAACACGCTCACTCTGGTCAGCTCACTCCTTAGAAGCCAGGAGGTCCAGTCAGCGGCTGGGAGGCCTCCATGCAGCCCCTTCACCTCCCCTCCTCCAGCCAGCACGATCACATGGCTCATTTTGTGCTGAGTGGGGAATGAGATGATGCATGAAATGCTTTGGGAAGTCCAGGGTGCATGGCGAGGGTTCCGATTTCTTCCACTCCCCACTGCTGCCTGCGGGTCACCCTTGCCCACTCTACTCCACAACCCGGGGCTCCTGGGATTCGGTGGAGGGAAAACCCCAGGAAGGGGACAAATGGATGAGGAAACAGCCCCTACAGCCCCTCTCAGCAAGACCAGCGCCGCAAAGGTAAGCTGCCCACAATGCCTTCGCTGGCTTTGTCAGGGAAATTGCTTTTGCCTAGCATCATTTTTTATGTGCCTGTTCAATAAAATAATTATTGATGGCCTCATCCATTTAAGTCACAATCAAAATAGCAGCCAGGATGGGGCAGCCCTATATTATATCACCAGAGCGAGAACTATTTTCTATAAATTCGCAAATACATTCACATTTAGGTGAAAAATTATGCCGCCAAGGATCAAATATATCAGAGGCTGGGAGCCGGGAGGGAGAGGGCCGGGGTCTGAGGGCTTCTTCATTATTCATTAGTGAAGCACGCAGGAGCGGGAGGAGCAGCCCTGTGCCTGCCAGTGGGCATCATGGAAGGTAGGGAAGGGATGCCGGTCCCCACTGGAGGTGAGTGATGCTGGCCCTATCTGAAAGCCAGGCAGGCAGAGAGCACCAGCTTTTCCAAGGAGGAAGAAATGAATACGTGTGAGTTAGGAGAGAAGCCCACGATTCCCCAGGTGTTAAGAGCTGTGTGCCAATTATCCAGCAATTATCACCATCCAAGATGGTGGGGCAGATGCAGAGAGAAAAGGGCAGTAGGGGTGGGGGGTGGGAAGGTGGAACCTGAGCCAGAGTAGAGAGAGAGCACACAGTAGAGGAAAACAACAATGGCCAAGCGTTGCTGTGTACCAGGCCCTGGGCTGGGCCGCCAATCTTCTCATCGACCCCCGCAGTGGCCCACTGGAGCGTCCTCACTGCTGAGGCGAGGGCCTGAGGCTCAGGAGGGGAATTCACGGCTCCGAATGTGCACGGCTTGTAAGGGGCAGAGCTTGGCTTTCTCATCTAACCTGTCAGATGCCAAGCTGTGTTCTGGAAGGGCCTCATTCAATAATTTATTGGTAGATGTGGACTGGGGTTGGGGGTGTTCAGAGTAGGGGCAGAATGGGGATTGTTTGTTTATGAAGGTTTCTTGTCTGTTTGTTTGTGTGTTTAGAGAAAAAATGTGCTTGGCCAAAGCACCAGCACTACTTTCCGAAAGGGAGAAGGTAAGGGAATTGGGGAGAAATCAAGAAAACAGCTAATTTCTGGGTCATGGAAGTGGTGTGGGCCTGGCTGGGTGCAGGCTGTACAGGGCCAGGCCTAATTTATCTGCAGGGCTTTCTTCAAAACCCCATCCACTTAAGGATAACACCAGCAAAGTTCCCTTCCTGGTCTGCCTCCCCACCCCACCTCTGTTTTTAATCGCTTTCCCCCCCCCCCCCCCCACCCCAGGAAGCTCCTAGTGCTCTTGTACCAGTGCAGATGGATTCTCTCTGCCCAAAAGTCTGCATTTTAAACAATTTCTAATTATGGATTGAAAGGCTGTGACTCTGGAGATGAGATTTCAGGAGTTGGCAAAGTATTTTAAGGTCTGGAGATGTCTCCCCCATGTTCCCCCTAAAATCACACCCTATAGAGCATTGTCTTCCCACTTCTGTTCAGGGCCAGTCCTGAGCCTGTGCCTTCAGTGACACACAAAGTTCAGGGGTTCTGGTGTTGGAGGCATAGATAGGAAGACTTTGGACAGAGAAACTCTTAAAGCTTCCTTCCTGGTATTTGACCCTCCTGTTGCCTCCTTTAATTAAAAAGAGGCCATTTCATTACCTATGATCTTACCTGTCAAGGCATTTTACTTGCAGGATTTATCTTGGAAAATCCTGGCCTCATGCACAAAGAAACTCAGGTCTTACCCCGGCCCCTTAATACCCATCCTTCCTGTTTGGAGAGCTGTCAGCAGTTTCATCAAAATGATGGGGCTCTTTTGGAAAACAGCCTGGCCATGCCACAGATGTTAAACACAGAGTTACCACAGGATGCAGCAATTCCTCCCCTGGGCATAGATACCCAAGAGAATGGAAAACATGGGCCCACACAAAGGCTTGGAGGAGAAATGTGCAGAGCACCATTATTCATGATAACCAAAAAGTGGGAACAACTCAAATGTCCATCAACAAATGAGTGGATTAACAAAATGTGGGATAGCCATACAATGAAATACCACTCAGTGAAAAGGAATGACGTGCTGATTCATGCCACAACACGGATGAATGTTGAAAACATTATGCTAAGTGAAAGAAGCCAGTCACTAATAGACCACATATTGGGTGATCCCACTTCTATGTAATGTCCAAAATAAGCAAAGCCATACAGATAGAAAGTAGATTTATGGCTGCCTAGGGTTGAGGTGTACAGGGAAGAAGTATTAGAAGGAAATGAAGAGTGAGTGCTAATGGGTGTGGGGTTTCTTTTGGGCGTGATAAAAAGGTCCCAAAATTGGTTGTGGTGATGGTTCCACAATTCTGAATACACAGATTGTACTCTTCAAGTGGGTCAGTTGTATGACATGTAAATTATATCTCACTCTGCTAAAAGCAAATCAAGATTACGCCCATTGCTTGGCTGCCAAGGCCTCTGAAACCTTGCTCCTCCTGATGGCAGCCCTTCCACCTGCCTTCCACTCATGCCCACAAACCTGATGCCTAGTTAGCACCCATCCTCCAATGATCCACCTTCTCAGCGCCCCTGCTTTTGCCCACACCAGGGTTGGAGGGTGGTTGTCCCCAAGCCTCTGCCCCCTGATATTCAGGGCCAGCAGCCTCTCTTCTTCAAAGCCTATTGCTCACCCCAAAGGCAGCCACACTCCTCAGGATGGCCCTCTTTTAGGAAAAGCATGTTTGGGGACTTGTCCAGAGTCCCAGCCTTCTGGGGCAGAAGGCTGGCGTTTGTGATTCTTTTTTTGAGAGTCTCGCTCTGTCGCCCAGGCTGGAGTGCAGTGGCTTGATCTTGGCTCACTGCAAGCTTCGCCTCCCAGGTTCATGCCATTCTCCTGCCTCAGCCTCCTGAGTAGCTGGAACTACAGGCACCCACCACCACACCTGGCTAATTTTTTGTGTTTGTAGCAGAGATAGGATTTCACCCTGTTAGCAAGTATGGTCTCCTGACCTCATGATCCACCTGCCTGGGCCTCCCAGAGTGCTGGGATTACAGGCGTGAGCCACTGCACCAGGCCATTTGTGACTCTTATCTACTGAATGAGTAGCCTTGCGGTGGCAGTCACTGCCATGAACCACAGGCCAGAAAGAGAAAGAGACCTTTCCAGTGCCACGTGGTTGGTCAGGGGATGAACCAGGGCTGGCCCTCCATCCCTGGTCTTTCCATCCAGGGCTCCCCTCTACCATCACTGCTGGGCAAGGCCCCTAAAACGCAGGCTCACCCACCCATCGGCACCATGAGAGGCAACTTTTTACTGATACGCCATGACAGCCCCTGCTGGAATTAAAGCAGGAAGGTTGGGGTGGGGCGGGGAGTTCCCCTGCAGGTGCTTGTTGCTAGGCCTTCTGCGGTGTAATAACTCCCCACATACACACACCTGTGCAGCCTGGCTGTTACAGAGCACTTTCCCACCATTAACTCATGCCTCTGGGAGATGGGCAAATGCCAGCTAGATTTGGGTGGTGGAAGGTGGGTGGGGAACCATCTGAAGCTTGGGCCTGACAGGTGCAGAACGCTCCAGGCAGGGTGGAGGTAGCCTCTGGGGAGCCTATGGGTTCCCCATAAATGTCCCAAAGTTGTGCAGATGAATAAGGGTGGGGATGCCACTGGGCTCAAGCAGGTCAGTCTCTTTTAGGGTCAAGTATTGGCCACCAAAGTCACTTGGCCAGCTTTCCCCCAAGCTGATTTGATATCCCAGGCTCCAGGTGAGATTCCAGTTCCAGAGTCTCTGCCCTTCTGAGATGCCCACAGCAGGGAGCAGCCACATTGATCCAAGAGAGCCTGACTCCAGATGCATTCTCCATCTATCATCCAGAGGGCACACCAGGTAAATACGCCCTCCCTGAAGCCAGGAGATCCTGAGGCCTCTGGGAACATGATGTCCATACAGTGATTAAACAAATGCCTGTTTACACAGCATTATCGCTGTAGACACTGCCAAAACAGTCACATCAGGCTGCCTGCAGTCCCCCTGGATTGAGGTCTTTGACCCTCCAGGCTTGGCTGGAAGGCTGCAGTGAAGGTGCAGTGTGGCTGTGTGGGGTACGTCTCAAATCACACGGGCATGCTGGGGAGAGAGGTGGGAGTGAGAGGCTCCTCCTCCCAGGAAGGGCAAAGGGCCCAAGATTAGCCCCAGACATCCTCTGCTTGAGGATGGTCCTCTCCGCTCCAACCAGGCCCAGGAGGCAGGTCCAGATTCAAAGGCAGGTGTGGAAAGGAGGCGGGTCCACCTGCAGGGTCTATGGTCTTTAAGTGAAGGACCATAGATGGCCCATGATGGAGAGAGTGGGCACAGCAGGGAGACCCAGGGCGTAGCGTTACCAGCCTGGAGAGGGAGGAGAGGAAGGGAATCTTCCCCCACCATGTGGCCACAATGGGCTGCTGCACCTGCTGGCCCACCAACTGGGCAAACGCAGGCCTGGCCTACCACGTCGGGAGCCAGCCTCTTACCAGTGTAGGGCACCTGTGTACAGGCCTCAGCAGGAACCATAGAGTGGCTGGGGCCTGGATGCACATTAGGGACATCCCCTGCCTTGGGGTGGGACTCACTCCATCATAGGAACACGTGTGTGCATCCACACATGCTCACACAAACACATTCATCCAAGAAATATTTATCAATTGAAAGCTTTCTAGAGACAAATGAAAATGAGAACACAACTTACCAAAACCTATGAGCAACAGCAAAAGCAGTCCTAAGACGGAAGCTTATAGCAATGAATGCCTATGTCAAAAAAATAGAAAGATCTCAAATAACAACCTTACCTTATTCCTCAAAAAACTAGAAAAACAAAGACAATCTAAGCCAAAAATAAATAGAAGGAAAGAAATAATAAAGATCAGAGCAGAAATAAATAAAATAGAGATTAGGAAAACAATACAAAAGGTCAACAAAACAAAAAGCTGATTTTTAAAAAAGACAGTCAACAAACCTTTAGCTAGACTAAAAAAAAAAAAAAAAAAAAAAAAAAAAATAAAAAAACCAGAAATGAGAAAGGAGACATTACAACTAATACCACAGAAATACGAAATATGACTACCACAGTAGTTGCAACAGACTACCATGAACAACTACGCACCAACAAATTGAAAAACCTAAAGAAAATGGATAAATTCCTACACACATACAACCTACCATGATTGATTCATGAAGAAACAGAAAACCTGAACAGACCAATAAATGATGAGTAATGAGACTGAAGCAGTAATAAAAAGCTTCCATCGAAGAAAAGCCAAGGACCTGATGGCTTCACTGCTAAATTCTACTAAACATATGAAGAAGAGTTAATACCATTTTTTTCTACTCAAACTGTATGTATTAGTCTATTCTCACACCACAAATAAAAACATACCCGAGACTAGGTGATTTATAAAGAAAAAGAGGTTTAATGGACTCACAGTTCCATGTGGCTGGGGAGGCCTCACAATCATGGTAGAAGGAGAGAGGCGCATCTTACATGGCAGCAGGCGAGAAAGAATAAGAGCCAAGTGAAAGGGGAAACCCCTTATAAAATCATCAGATCTTGTGAGACTTACTCACTATCACGAGAACAGTAGGGGGAAACCACACCCATAATTCAGTATCTCCCACTGGGTCCCTCCCACAACACGTGGGAATTATGGGAGCTACAATTCAAGATGAGATTTGGGTGGGGACACAGCCAAACCATATCACTATACAAAAAAAAAAAGAAAGAAAGAAAGAAAAAGAAAAAATGAAGAGGAGGGAGTGCTTTCACATTTATTCTACAAGGCCAGCATTACTCTGATACCAAAACCACACAAAGATACAACAACAACAAAAGGAAACTACAGGATAATATTCCTCATGAACACTTATGCAAAAATCCTCAACAAAATACTAGTAAATCGAATTTAATAACACATTGAAAAGATCATCCACCATGATCAAGTAGGATTCACTCCAGTGACACAAAAATGGTTCAACATACACAAATCAATAAACTTGATACATCACATTAACAGAATCAAGGACAAAAACCATATAATTATTTCAATAGATGCTGAAAAAGCATTAATTAAAATTCAAAATCCTTCATGATAGAAACTCTCAACAAACTAGGAATAGAGGAATATATAATACCTCACCACAATGAAGGCCATATATGGCAAATCCACAGTTAACATTATACTGAATGGGGAAAAGTTGAAAGTTTTACCCCTGAAATCTGGAATAAAAAGGGATGCCTACTTTCACCACTTTTATTCAACATAGTAGTGAAAGTTCTAGCCAGAGCAATTAGACAAGAGAAAGAAATAAAAAGCATCCAAACTGGAAAGGAGGAAGTCAAATTGTCCCTGTTCATAGATGGCATGATTTTATATATAGAAAACCCTAAAGATTCCATAAAAAAACGTTAGAACTAATAAATTAACTTAGTAAATTTAAGGATAAAAATATTAACATACAAAAATCAGTAGCATTTCTATACACTAATAGCAAGCTATCTGAAAAAGAAATCAGGAAAGGAAATATATTTACAATAGTTACAAAAAAATACCTAGGAATCAACTTAACCAAGGAGGTGAAAGATCTCTACAATGAAAACTCTAAAACATTGATGAAAGAAATTGAAGTGACAAGTAAATGGAAAGATATTCATGAATTAGAATAACTAATATTGTTAAAGTGTCTATATTACTAAAACTAATCTATGGATTCAATGCAATTCTTATCAAAATATCAATGACGTTCTTCACCAAAGTAGAAAAAAAAAATCTTTTCTTTTTTATTTTTTTCTAGACGGAGTCTCACTCTGTCACCAGGCTGGAGTTCAATGGTGTGATCTCGGCTCACTGCAACCTCCGCCTCCCAGGTTCAAGCAATTCTCTTCCCTCAGCCTCCTGAGTAGCTGGGACTACAGCTGCGTGCCACCACGCCCAGCTAATTTTTGTATTTTTAGTAGAGATGGAGTTTTACCATGTTGGCCAGGATGGTCTCAATCTCTTGACCTCGTGATCTGCCCACCTCAGTCTCCCAAAGTGCTGGGATTACAGGTGTGAGCCACCATGCCCAGCCGAAAAAACAATCTTAAAATTCATATGGAAAGGCAAAGACCCCAAATTGCCAAAGCAATCTTCAGCAAAAAGGACAAAACTGGAGGCATCACACTACCTAACTTCAAAATATACTACAAAGCTATAGTAACCAAAACAGCATGATACTGGCATCAAAACAGATGCATAGACCAGTAGAACAGAATAAAGAACTCAGAAATAAATCCCTCCATTTTCAACCAACTGATTTTTGACAAAGACACTAAGAATACACATTGGGGAAAGGATGGTCTCTTCAATAAATGATGCTTGGAAAACTAGATATCCACAGGCAGAAGAATGAAACTAGAGCCCTATCTCTCACCATATACTAAAATCAACTCTAAGTTGATTAAAGACTTAAATGTAAGATTCAAAACTATGAAACTTCTAGAAGAAAATATGGGAGAAATGCCTCATAAGACTGGGTTGGACAAGGATTGTTTGGAATAAGACCTAAAAGGCATAAAAGGAAAAATAGACAAATGAGATTACATGAAGCTAAAAAGCTTCTGCACAACAAAGGAAGCAATCAATAAACTGAGGAGATAATCCACAGAAATGGAGAGATTATTGAAAACTATGCAGCTGACAATGGGTTAATATTTGGCATATATAAATAACTCAAACAACTCAATAGCAGAAAAACAAATAATCCGATTAAAAATGGGCAATGGCCTTCTCAAAAGAAGACATACAAATGGCCAATAAATACATGAAAAAAATATTCAACATCACTAATCATCAGAGAAATGTAAATGGAAACCGCAGTACAATATTATCTCACCCCAGCTAGAATGGCTATAATCAAAAAGACAAAAATAAATAAAATAACAAATGCTGGCAAGGGTGCAAAGAAAAGAGAATTCTTATATTCTGTTTGTGGGAATGTAAATTAGTATAATCATTATAAAAAACAGTATGGAGGCTCTTCAAAAAATTAAAAATAAAACTATAATAGAATCCAGTAATCCCATTCCTGGGTGTATATCCAAAGGAAATAAAATCAATATGTCTAAGAGATACCTGCACTCCCATGTTTACTGAGGCATTATTCACAATAGCCAAAATATGGAATCAACCTAAGTGTTCATCTAATGATGAATGGATGAAGAAAATGTGATATGTATACCTAATAGAATACTATTCAGTCATAAAACAAAATAAAATCCTATCATTTGTGACAACACAGATGAACCTGGAGGACATTATGTTAAGTGAAAAAAGTCAAGCACAGAAAGACAAACCCTGCACAATCTCAATCATACGTGGAATCTAAAGAAGTTGATTTCATAGAAATGCAGAGTAAAATGGTGGTCACCAGAGGCTGAAGAGTCTCTTCAATAAATGGTCTCTTCAATAAATGATGCTGGGAAAACTAAATATCCACAAGCAGAAGAATGAAACTAGAGGCCTATCTCTCACCATATGCAAAAATCAACTCTAAATGCATTAAAGACTTAAATGTAAGATTCAAAATTATGAAACCTCTCCCAGTGGCGAGACTGGGAGAGGTTGGTCAACAGGTTCATAGTTACAGTTAGACAGGACAAATAAGTTCTGGTGTTCTATTGGACCAAAGAGTGATCACAGCAAATAACAATGTAGTGTAGATTTCAAGATAGCTGGAAGATTTTGAATGTTATCACCATAAAGAAATGATAGATGTTTTAATTGATGGATATGATAATTACCATAACTTTTTCATATGTAGGCATGCATTGAAACACCACATTGTCCTCCTTAAATATTTATGATTATTATTTGTCAATTATAAATAAAAATTAAACATAATAAAAGAAATATTTAAGTACTTACTTTGCACCAGAGCTTGTTCCAAGTTTTCAGAATACAGCAATGAAAAACACCATCTCTGCCCTCACAGAACTCACATTCTTGGCAGAAGGAATGCCAATTAGAAAGGAGACCCTACTGCAGCCCATGGAGGGCAAGCTGCAGCAGGGCGGGGCGTCACCTACCCAGAAAGTGCAAGGGGTCAGGGTTTCCCTTTTCTAGCCAAGGGAAGCTGTGACAGACTGTACCTGGAGGAACGGCACACTCCCATCCAAATACTGTGCTTTTCCCACAGTATTAGCAACCAGCAGGCCAGGAGATTCCCTCCCATGCCTGATTTGGGAGTCCCATACCCACGGAGCCTTGCTCACTGCTAGCGCAGAAGTCTGAGATTGACCTGTGACACAGGAGCCTGGTGAGGGGAGGGACATCCACCACTGCTGAGACTTGAGGAGGTAAACAAAGTAGGTAGGGAAGCTCGAACTGGGTGGAGCCCACCACAGCTCAGCAAGGCCCTACCGCCTCTCTAGACTCCACCTCTGTGGGCAGGGCATAGCTGAACAAAAGGCAGCAGACAACTTCTGCAGACTTAAACATCCCTGTCTGACAGCTCTGAAGAGAGCAGTGGTTCTCCCAGCACAGTGTTCAAGCTCTGAGAATGAACAGACTGCCTCCTCAAGTGGGTCCCTGACCCCTGTGTAGCCTGGCTGGGAGACACCTTCCAGTAGGGGCTGACAGACACCTCATACAGGTGGGTGCCCCTCTGGGACAAAGCTTCCAGAGGAAGGATCAGGCAGCAATATTTGCTGTTCTGCAATATTTGCTGTTATGCAGCCTCTGCGGGTGATACCCAGGCAAACAAGGTCTGGAGAGGACCTCCAGCAAACTGCAGCAGACCTGCAGCTGAGGGACCTGACTGTTAGAAGGAACACTAACAAACAAAAATGAATAGCATCAACATCAACAAAAAGGATATCCACACCAAAACCCCATCTGTAGGTCACCAACCTCAAAGATCAAAGGTAGATAAAACCACAAAGATGGGGAGAAACCAGAGCAGAAAAACTGAAAATTCCAAAAACCAGAGCACTTATTCTTCTCCAAAGAATCACAGCTCCTCACCAGCAACAAATCAAAACTGGACGGAGAATTAGTTTGACGAGTTGACAGAAGTAGGCTTCAGAAGGTTGGTAATAACAAACTTCTCTGAGCTAAAGGAGCATGTTCTAACCCATTTCAAGGAAGCTAGAAACCTTGAAAAAAGGTTAGATGAATGGCTAACTAGAACAAACAGTGTAGAGAAGATCTTAAATGACCTGATGGAGCTGAAAACCACAGTACGAGAACTTTGTAAAGCATACACGAGCTTCAATAGCTGATTCTATCAAGTGGAAGAAAGGGTATCAGTGATTGAAGATCAAATTAATGAAATAAAGCAAGAAGACAAGATTAGAGAAAAAAGAGTGAAAAGAAACAAACAAAGCCTCCAAGAAATATGGGACTATGTGAAAAGACCAAATCTACATTTGATTGGTGTACCTGAAAGTGACCAGGAAATGGAACCAAGTTAGAAAATATTCTTCAGGACAGTATCCAGGAGAACTTCCCCAACCTAGCAAGGCAGGCCAACATTCAAATTCAGGAAATACAGAGAACACCACAAAGATACTCCTCGAGAAGAGTAATCCCAAGACACATAACTGTCAGATTCACGAAGGTTGAAATGAAGGAAAAAATGTTAAGGGCAGTCAGAGAGAAGGTTGGGTTACCCACAAAGGGAAGCCCATCAGAACTAACAGTGGATCCCCTGGGAGAAACCCTACAAGCCAGAAGAGAGTGGGGGACAATATTCAACATTCTTAAAGAAAAGAATTTTCAGCCCAGAATTTCATATCCAGTCAAACTAAGTTTCATAAGTGAAGGAGAAATAAAACCCTTTACAGACAAGCAAATGCTGGGAGATTTTGTCACCACCAGGCCTGCCCTACAAGAGCTCCTGAAGGAAGCACTAAACATGGAAAAGAACAACCAGTACCAGCCACTGCAAAAACATGTCAAATTGTAAAGACCATCGATGCTATGAAGAAACTGCAACAATTAATGGGCAAAATAACCAGCTAACATCATAATGACAGGGTCAAATTCACTCATAACAATATTAACCTTAAATGTAAATGGGCTAAATGCCCCAATTAAAAGACACAGACTGGCAAATTGGATAAAGAGTCAAGACCCATTAGTGTGCTGTATTCAGGAGACCCATCTCATGTGCAGAGACACACACAGGCTCAAAGTAAAGGGACAGAGGAAGATCTACCAAGCAAATGGAAGCCAAAAAAAAAAAAAAAAAAAAAAAAAAAAACCAGGAGTTGCAATCCTAGTCTCTGATGAAACAGACTTTAAACGAACAAAGATCAAAAGAGACAAAGAAAGCCATTACGTAATGGTACAGGGATCAATTCAACAAGAAGAGCTAACTATACTAAATACATATGCACCCAATACAGGAGCACCTGGGTTCATGAAGCAAGTCCTTAGAGACCTACAAAGAGACTTAGACTCTCACACAATAATAATGGGAGATTTTAACACCCCACTTTCAATATTAGACAGATCAATGAGACAGAAGGTTAACAAGGATATCCAGGACTTGAATTCAGCTTTGCACCAAGCAGACCTAATAAACATCTACAGAACTCTCCACCCCAAATCAACAGAATATATATTCTTGTCTGCATCACATCACACTTATTCTAAAATTGACCACATAATTGGAAGTACAACACTCCTCAGCAAATGTAAAAGAACAGAAATCACAACAAACTGTCTCTCAGACCACAGTGCAATCAAATTAGAACTCACAATTAAGAAACTCACTCAAAACCACACAACTACAAGAAAACTGAACAACCTGCTCCTGAATGACTACTTGGTAAATAACAAAATGAAGGCAGAATAAAGATGTTCTTTGAAACCAATGAGAACAAAGACACAACATACCAGAATCTCTGGGACACATTTAAAGCAGTGTGTAGAGGAAAATTTATAGCACTAAATGCCCACAAGAGAAATCAGGAAAGATCTAACATTGACACCCTAACATCACAATTAAAAGAACTAGAGAAGCAAGAGCAAACAAATTCAAAAGCTAGCAGAAGGCAAGAAATAACTAAGATCAGAGCAGAAATGAAGGAGATAGAGACACAAAAAACCCTTCAAAAAATCAGTGAATCCAGGAGCTCATTTTTTTTTAAAGATCAACAAAATAGATAGACTGCTAGCAAGACTAATAAAGAAGAAAAGAGAGAATAATCAAATAGACACAATAAAAAATGACAAAAGGGGTATCACCACGGATCCCACAGAAATACAAACTACGTCAAAGAATACTATAAACACCTCTACACAAATAAACTAAAAAATCTAGAATAAATGAATAAATTACTGGACACATACACCCTCCCAAGACTAAATCAGGAAGAAGTTGAAACGCTGAATAGACCAATAGTAGGTTCTCAAATTGAGGCAATAATTAATAGCCAACAAACCAAAAAAAGTCCAGGACCAGATGGATTCACAGCTGAATTCTACCAGAGGTACAAAGAGGAGCTGGTACCTTTCCTTTTGAACCTATTCCAATCAATAGAAAAAGAGGGAATCCTCCCTAACTCATTTTATGAGGCCAGGATGATCCTGATACCAAAGCCTGGCAGAGACATAACAAAAAAAAAGAGAATTTTAGACCAATATCCCTGATGAACATTGATGCAAAAATTCGCAATGAAATACTGGCAAACCGAATCCAGCAGCACATCAAAAAGCTTATCCACCACAATCAAGTCGGCTTCATCCCTGGGATGCAAGGCTGGTTCAACATATGCAAATCAATAAACGTAATCCATCACATAAACAGAACCAATGACAGAAACCACATGATTATCTCAATAGATGCAGAAAAGGTTTTTGACAAAATTCAACAACCTTTCATGCTAAAAACTCTCAAAAAACTAGGTATTGATGGAATGTATCTCAAAATAATAAGAGCTATTTATGACAAACCCACAGCCATAATCATACTGAATGGGCAAAAACTGGAAGCATTCCCTTTGAAAACCAGCACAAGACAAGGATGCCCTCTCTCACCACTCCTATTCAACATAGTGTTGGAAGTTCTGGCCAGGGAAATCAGGCAAGAGAAAGGAATAAAATGTATTCAATTAGGAAAAGAGGAAGTCAAATTGTCCCTGTTTACAGATGACATGATAGTATATTTAGAAAACCCTATCATCTCAGACCAAAATCTCCTTAAGCTAATAAGCAACTTCAGCAAAATCTCAGGATACAAAATCAACGTGCAAAAATCATAAGCATTTCTCTACATCAATAACAGAGAAACAGAGAGCTAAATCATGAGTCAACTCCCATTCACAATTGCTACAAAGAGAATAAAATACCTAGGAGTACAACTTACAAGAGATGTGAAGGATCTCTTCAAGGAGAACTACAAATAATATTCCATGTTCATGGATAGGAGGAATCAATATTGTGAAAATGGCCATACTGCCCAAGGTAATTTATAGATTCAATGTTATCCCCATCAAGCTACCACTGACTTCCTTCACAGAATTGGAAAAAACTACTTTACAGTTCATATGGAACCACAAAAGAGCCTGCATGGCCAAGGCAATCCTAAGCTAAAAGAATAAAGCTGGAGGCATCATGCTACCTGACTTCAAACTATGCTATAAGGCTACAGTAATCAAAACAACATGGTACTCATACCAAAACAGATACATAGAACAATGGAACAGAACAGAGGCCTCAGAAATAACACCACACATCTACAACCATCAGATCTTTGACGAACCTGACAAAAACAAGCAATGGGGAAAGGATTCCCTATTTTATAAATGATCCTGGGAAAACTGGCTAGCCATTTGTAAAAAGTTGAAACTGGATCCCTTCCTTACACCTTATACAAAAATTAAATCAAGATGGATTAAAGACTTAAATGTAAGACCTAAAACCATAAAAACCCTAGAAGAAAACCTAGGCAATACCATTCAGGACATAAGCATGGACAAAGACATCATGACTAAAACACCAAAAGCAATGGCAACAAAAGTCAAAATGGACAAATGTGATGTAATTAAACTAAAGAACTTCTTCACAGCAAAAGAAACTAAAGAGTGAATAGGCAACCTATGAAATGGGAGAAAATACTTGCAATCTACCCATCTGACAAAGGGCTCATATCCAGAATCTACAAATAACTTAAACAAATTTACAAGAAAAAAACAAACAATCCCATCAAAAAGTGGGCAAAGGATATGAACAGACACTTCTCAAAACAAGACATTTATGCAGCCAACAGACAGTTGAAAAAATGCCCATCATCAGTGGTCATCAGAGAAATGCAAATCAAAAGCACAATGAGATACCATCTCATGCCAGTTAGAATGGCAATCATTAAAAAGTCAGGAAACAACAGATGCTGGAGAAGATGTGGAGAAATAGGAACACTTTTACACTGTTGATGGGAGTGTAAATTAGTTCAACCATTGTGGAAGACAGTGTGGCAATTCCTCAAGGATCTAGAACTAGAAATACCATTTGACCCAGTGATCCCATTACTGGGTATATACCCAAAGGATTATAAATCATGCTACTATAAAGACACATACACATGTATGTTTATTGCAGCACTATTCACAATAGCAGACACTTGGAACCAACCCAAATGTCCATCAGTGATAGACTGGATTAAGAAAATGTGGCACATATACACATGGAATACTATGCAGCCATAAAAAAGGATGAGTTCATGTCCTTTGCATGGACATGGATGAAGCTGGAAACTATCATTCTCAGCAACCTATCACAAGGACAGAAAACCAAACACCACATGTTCTCACTCATAGGTGGAAGTTGAGCAATGAGAATGCATGGACACAGGGCGGGGAACATCACACACTGGGGCCTGTCGGTTGGAGGGAGAGTTTGGAGAGGGATAGTATTAGGAGAAATACCTAATATAAATGTCGAGTTTATGGGTACAGCAAACCAACATGGCACATGTATACCTATGGAACAAACCTGCAAGTTGTGCACATGTACCCTAGAACTTAAAGTATAATATAAAAAAAAAGAAAAAGAAGGAGACCCTATCTAGTCATATGCTGTCTACCAGTTAGAATCAGTCCCACAGGCCACTGATTTCTTATGTCCTCTTCTTTCTGTTCAGAACCCATCTTCAGAACCTCTGGAGCCTTGAAGGCAGTGGCCGGCAGTTCCCACCCCAGCCCTCTCTCCTGTCTCTTGCCAGATTCTCTTTGCTTTTAACCTTTCTGTCCCCTCTCTAAATTCCCTGCCCTGTTCTCTGCCCCCCACCTCCCCATCCCTTCCACCACCTTGAGGTCTCTCCCCAGACCTTTCTCTCTCTTAGCAGTGGAAGCTGTGCACAGGGGAACCCTGGTCGGCAGGAGCTGAGCTGGCCTTGGCACCCACACCTGCCTGGGGACAGCCAGGAGGAGCTCCATCCACTGCTAGCCAAGTCGTCCCTAAGGACCGTCATGGGGCAAGGGCTGGCCACCTATGGAGTCAGCCAAATGGGTTTCTTGTGCCTCTAGGAACATCCCGTAAAATCGCTTGGTTCCCAAATTAAAGCAGCCACCATTTGGTAAGTGCTTCCTATGGGCCAGGCTCTGGGCTCAGCTCCTAGAAGCATTACCTATTTTAATGCTCCAACAACCAAATGCAGCAGGTATAGTTATTGTAACTTAATTCCCCGTAGAGGACGCAGAGCACGAGGGAACTTCCCAAGGTCCCAGAATAGGAGAAAAGCAAGGCCAGGCTTAGACACCCCACATGCCTGCTGTTGGCCTCTGTCTCTGCTGCCTCCCCCATACTCTGTCCCTAGACTTTCCCCCATGAAAACTACTTTTCAGTTTAATTTTTGTTTAACTTTTATTTTTATCGGGCAACTCTTTATCCTATAAAATAGAATGAGTGTTCCCTACATGAGAACTGCTTTTGTCCTCAAGTGGCGTCCAGTGAAACCCACTGAATTTGTCATTGATAACAGCTGAAGGTGTGCCCTTCCTATGGCCATTCGCATGTCATATACTATATTTTTCTAGGCCCAGACAATACATCTGCGATGGCAGAATTTCAAACAGACAGGGAGTGGAGCAGATCACTTTGATTTGGGAACGGGGCAGCCCAGGGGTCCCGCAACACCCCCTCCAGGAGGCTGCCTCCTCTGCTGTCTCATAAAGCTGCCCCGTCTGCCTGCCCCAGTGAAGCAATCAAACCCTCTGTTCCCTTATTCACTGCTCACCTAGCTTGGCTCCGAGACCAGCGTTGTAGACCTATTAATTATCAGGATAATTAGGGATGGGGAAATCCAGACACAGATACAATCAGTGCCCTCCTCCACCTCCCCGCACATTCACCTCCCGCTCTCCCTGAAATCCTGGGATACGCTGTGTTCCCCTGTCATCTCCATGTTGCGGCTCCTACTAGACGCACCCCTGCCAGTGCCAAAATGCCCAAAAGTAGGCTGAGTCATGCTCTGGCCTGCCCAGCTGCCATTGTCATGCTGCAACTCCAGTGGAAAACCTCCTTTCGCCCTCTCTGGAGATCTGAGACACCCTAATGGGCCAAGTCTTCGCCCCTCACCCCTAGAGCTTAAACTGCCTCTCACCTTGCCCCCTTCCAACTCAGACTGTAGAAAACATTGGATAAGGTAAGACTTCCTAACCAGGCATCCCTGCACCTAAAAATGGACCACTTAATTTCAGGACCCCCTGAAATTGTCAGCAAAAGTTTCTCTGTGCACTTCTGTACATTTAGCTGGGAAGACTCCACAGCTTACATCAGATCATCACAGAGTCCCAAGCCCCAATGGGATAAGAATCTCTGAATCTAACATGTCACAGAGACCATCCCCTATAACACTTTACCAAGAACTTAAGCCTCTAAGAGCTTGCTTAGTGCTTGCTCCCATGTGGAGAGGCGGGCCATCACTTGGTTTGGGAGCACCAGCCTGCAGCCAGACTGCCTGGGTTTCATCCCAACATTGCTCCTTTCTAGCTATGTCACCTCGGTTTCCCTATCTGAAAAATAAGATCACATGGCATCTTGGTTTCCTCCTTGCATCACTACAGGGATAGCAGCAGCCTGGGTGCTCCAACTGGAACTCAGAAATCACTAGGGAACACTCAGGTCATAATCGAAAGGAAGAAGCACTACTATGGACTCAGGCTGAAGTGACAGTCAACAACTCTCCCTCCACCAAGGCCGGCACAAAGAGTCTCTCCCCAGCATCCTCATATCACAGCACACTCCAGGACTGGGGAAGCCCTGAGGATGGCCCAGGGCGGCCCAGCCTCCTTTCTGAAAACAGGATTCAGAGCTCATAGAAGCCTCCCTGCCCTGGGAGTCTTAAGAGAACACTCAAGCACAGAAACCTGGTTTGGCTTGGTAGGCATCCCTAGCCTGCGGAGCTTACCCCTGCCACACACATCTGGAGAGTCAACCATGGCAAAGAGAAATAGCAGGACTTGTCCTGCCCCTCCAGCATGGTGCTGCCAGTCTAGAGTAAAATGCCAAGCACAGGCTCAAGACTCCTCCCAATGCCAATGGTAAGCCAGGCTGCTTCAGGAAGGGAGGGAGGAGAAGGGAGGGAAGAAGAGAGGAAAGAGGAGGGAGGGAAAAAGGAGGGAAGGATGGAGGAGGGAAGAGAATCAGAGAGGGAGGGGAGGAGGAAGAGAGAGAAGGTGGGAGGAAGGAAGACAGAGAGGAGGAGGTAGGAGGGAGGAGACGGAGGGAAGGAAGGAGGCTCTTCAAGCCTCTTCAAGCCTCTCCATCCCTCCCTCTTCAAGGCAAAATAGACTTTCTCTTAAAAAAAAAAAAAAAAAAAAAACTGCCCCCCCCTTCATCCTTTTCCTTTCTGAACAAGAGCTTTGTAACACTAGATGGTTGATCCGAAAATAACTATTTAGCCCTTAGACAGAGGTGTTTTTTAACAGGAGAAGCTGAGATATTTTGAAAGCCACCCCTGAGGCGAGAAAGTTGTGCAGAAGGCACTAACTGTCAACGCTCCCCAAGGACAGCCCGCCTGTTCCAAGGCAGGAGGAAAGGGCTGAGCTGTCAGCGCCCGATTCCTGGGGGAGTCTGCCTCGCCCGCGCTCAGCCAGCCAGGCCAGCTTCCTGCCCGGCATGGAGGAGATAAAACACAGGAACACAGATGATCTTACATAACCGAAGCGGGACTGAACATTTTCAGCAAATTACCTCTGTTATGAGCTCTGCCGTAAAATCGCCTCACAAGTGAATTTAGTTTTTCTTCCCTCCGTGCCCAATCAATTAGCACATGAGTAATACCAAGCCCATTAGGACAAACTGATGCCGGGGGAGTTATGTCATCTGCTATAGAAATGATTGCTTAATATACCAGTTGGCTCCGAGGAGCTCTTAGCCACACACAATCTTGCCATAATCAATAGCAACAGTCAAACAACGCCGTTTCCAATGAGAACACTGCTGGGCAGAGCCTGAGCCAGAGCCAGTGTCGGGGACACAGAAGCTGAGTGGGCCCCAAATACCAGCTCCCTCCCTCCACCTTCCTCCTCCAACCTCCCCTCCCTGCTGCTGCCCTTCAAAGCCAACAGAAGAAGCCTAATGGTGACTCAGAGGAATAGAACCCCAGGCACGGTGGGGGCCGAGACGTGGGGGCCGAGACGGTGAGAGGGAGTGTCACTGGGGGCAGGGGAGTGCGGAGAAAGCCTGGAAGACTGGGCTTGCCAGAGCCTGGGAGTTGTGGGAATTCCTATCCAAGAGGAAAAGGAAAGGGATGGGACTCTTTCTGCCTCCGTATTTCCTAGCAACTGCAGAATGGGCTTTCAAAAGGAACATTGAAAGACGTGTGGGATTAAACCCTCTGTGGACCTGAGCACATGTGCGTTCTCAAGGCATGTGTATGTGTGCACGTGTGTGGGCATATTCATACACATGAGTGTAAACAAGGACAGGTGCCCGCACCTACATGTATATGTTTACATATATGCATGTACAGTCGGTGGGGCCAGCATGGAGGGCTCTGTGTGTGTGTGTGTGTGCACATGTGTGTGTGTGTGTAGCTGCTGGAGTACTGCATACATGTGTGCATATGAGTATATATTTGCATGCAGGTATGTGCATGTGTTCCCATTACTCTAGAATGCAGCCATCCTGCAAGATTCACTGGCCTCCCCTATCATGCTGTTCAATCACAATTCTGGGCTGCAGAAACCAAAGGTAAAAAGCTAAGAGCCTTTTCCCCAAGATGATGGAGAAGAGAGACAGCGAACTGCAGCTGGCAGCCACCTGAGCATGGCATCATGGAAAAGCACCAGCTTGGTTTTGGAGCTAGATCACCCTTGGATCTGGGCCCTGTCCTGCCATGTAGAAGGGCAAGTTCTTTAATTTCCCTGGGCCGCAGATGCCTCATCTGTAAAACAGAGATGTCAGCATGACCCCGAGAAGGCTAGGCTAAGGGTTGGTACACAGAAAGCACTTAGCAGAGCCTGCCAGAGGAAGCATGCACTCAGCTCAGCTATTGTGATTCACTGCTGTGCTCCTGCCATCTCCTTGGCTGCCCAGACAAGGACCCAGATCTCCAGCCCCTCCCTGCTCCAGGGGAGGCTGAGGGAGCCACTCCATTTCCCTCCTAGCACCTCAGAGAAGAGTTGCCATATCCCAGAGGGTGAGCACATCCCACTAGCAGTGTTTGCAGCTTTAGTCTCCACCCATCTCCTCTGGGCAGGCCCCTCGCCCCCTGGCTAGCTGGGTGTCTCCCTGGCAAGGTAATTCTTGGCCTCCATAGTCAGGCAGAGCTGTTTTCAACTAGCTACAAGCCCATGGGCTGGGGGCAGAGAGGGTGAGGGCCCAGCTTACATAGGTGAACCCAGGAGTCCAGCATCTCAGACACACAGCAAAAGAGCCACAGGCCTTGCAAACCTTAAATCCTTTACAGATGAGGAAACAAGTTCCCAAGGTCAGCCAGTGAGTTAGAGCTAGTCCCCGCATCAGACCCAGAGATGTGGGTGTGGAGGTGGGATTTTGTTCCCATGACAGTAGCAGGGTTGGGGGTAGGGGAGGCTGGACCACAAAGCATGCTGGGAGGGAAAATGGACCTGTGGCTATAAGGAAGGGCAAATTAATAACTGGGTATTGTGGGAAGCAGAGGAATGGGTACAGAAATGAGTGTCCAGTCCTCTGAAATGTTCCATGTTTAGAAGCAAGCTGAGTGCCCTCTTTTCCTCCCTAGCCTCATTTTACCCATTCATAAAATGGAAGAATGGACTCTCTAAGCCTACGCTCCCTCCCAGGTTTGATGCTCTGGGACTGGGCTGTAGGGTCCCTGGGTCCCTGGGACGTGGTTGCATGAGCTATAATCTTGCTAGCAGCCGTGGATGGAGAGGTGGATGGGAGTGGCGAGATTCTGGGATGGTGCAGCTGTGCTCCTGCCCCCCGCTCCTGTTGTAGTGTGGAGAGAAAGTCTTCCTCCTACTTTCTGAATCACACATAGGCAACTGTAGAGAGGCAGCTTGGCGGGGAGGCAAGACATATCCTCCAGCCCCTTCCCTCACTGACTGCGCAGGCCGCAGGTGTTGTGTGGTCCTTCTGCCCCTCTGCCCATCTGCCCATCTTAGAGGGCATTAAGGGCCACACTTACCCCAGGGTGGTTAGGAAGATTCAGAGAGGTTGTTGCATCAAGGGCCTTTTAAGTACCGGTCTACATGGCACAGACACAGCAGTGAACCAACAAAACAAACATCTCTGCCCTCTTGGAACTGACGTTGGAAATCAGACATAGGGACAAATTAAATTAAAAAAATAGAAAGAATATCAGGGGTGATGAGTGTCACAGATAAAAAATCAAACAGAGAAAGGGGGAGTGCAGGAGGGGGCACAGGGGAGGCATGGGTGCAGTTCAGTGAACAAGGCTGCAAGAAAAGAGATCTGTTTCTGGGCCTCAATTTCCTCATCTATAATGTGGGCACAAAACCACCCACCTTATCTATCTCCCAGGTTCCTTCTAGGGAATGATTATGGTCTAAGGGGCTTTATGGGGTTTAAAGTCTAGGGGGTGAAAGAGGACTTGGGGGGCACTGGCATGAAATGGGCAAAGGTCATGTTAACAATTGTTAGTCTGGGTCAGGACCACGGCTCAGGGCAGCGACCTCCCCACACTGACCCAGGCCCTGTTACTACTGAGCCAGGCCATCATGAAGCCTCCTTGTTGGGCCCTGTCCCTCCACTCTCCTCCAAGCCTCAGGAAGCACATGGCTTCTGGGCTCAGAGCCCTCTCAGCCCCAGGCACCCCATCTGACACCGACTCCCCACAACTCCCCTCTAGCAGACAGAGCAGGAGGGACTTGGGTCCTGGAGTTTGCTGGGATCTCCCACCTTGTGACTCCCGGGGAGCCAGCTCCTCCTCAGAGTTTCTTCTTTCTCAACGACTAGACAGGAGTCCCTGTGCGGGTGGAACACATGATGTGTGTCAGGCACCTCATCCCATACATGCTGGCAGATACCGGGAGCCCAAGGTTCCCCTCCTCATGTGTACACACATCTTCTTGTCTCAGGAAGTGGCGAAGAATAAATAAGATGCAACCATTAGCTAACTCAAGCATTTACTAGGTGTCACCTGAATACCTTTCATTTGTACTTCATTTAACCCTAAAAACAGTCCCACTGTGGTGTAGGCACACTCACAGTTCTGCAGGTGCCATGAAGTCACTGAACTCTTGGAACCCCTCTTTCCTTATCTCTAGACCCCTGAGAGGGCGAGACCTTTCCCAGGCCACCCAGGAAGTGGGAACCCAGGCCGCCTATCTCCAGGGCCCTGAGAGTGACCACCCTGCAGTTCCTCCTCAAGATTGTGAATGTGGAGAATGTCTTGAGGACTGGGAAGTATTCAGTGAATGGCAGTTACCACCCAGCTTCAACTGCATCCAGAGGAAGGAAGGCAAGGAAGCTGGGTGGTGCCTTAGATGAGAACCACAAGTTAGGTTTCCCTCCTGGTCCCCAGGCAAAATGAAATTCCTCTGATGAAGAGCGGCTCACATTCACCTCCAGAAGAGCTGTGGAAATATTTTGGTCTCCAGCTGCCTAACTCTTTTCTGTCTCAATGAGTCCTAGACTCAAGGTGTCCTTGGTTAGGGTCCCTGCATTCCCCAAGATGTGTGATGTCCAGGCTTCAGTCTCCTCTTCCATAAAATAAGAGACTTAGAAGACAACAGCCTCAAATCGCTTCACTGACAGGCAGCATTTTTGGTGAGCGGAGCTTTAGACTGAAAGACAGGAGTGCTGAGTTCCAGTTCTAGCTCTGCCACAAGGTACTGTGAAGTCACCGAATGCTTGGGGACTCAGTTTCCTTATCTCTAACTCAAGCATAATATCACACACCCTGCCTATAACACAGAATTCTCATCAGGGAAGAATCAACCCTTAGCTCAAGGTAGGCGGCTTGATGAAGTAGAGAGAGCATGTTCTAAAGAGAGAAAAGAGACTGCCTGGGTTTCGGATTCTGGTTCAGCAGCTTCTGCACTGCTGCATCTTGAGTAAGTCCTTTTCCGAGCCTGCTTTTTCATCTGGGAAGGAAAAAAACTGCCCTAAGGCTGTCGTAAAGGTTAAATAAGCCAAGGAGGTGTTTAATGATTATCCCTCCCTTTACAGAGCATCTACCATGAATGGTATCAGATGTAGCCAGCCTCCGAGATGGTCCCTAGTGCCTGCTGGACCTGATGCCCTTAAGCAGCCTCCTCCACCCTGAATAGGCTGACCTTTGTTAAGAGAGAGAATTTGCAGAGAAGATGGAATGTGGCCTCCGAGCCTAGGTGGGACAAGACATTGCCACTTTCTCCTGCTCCCTTGGATCCCTCACTGTGGGGGAAGGTAGCCACCATGTTGTGAGGACACTCAAGCGGCCCTACTGAGTGTGGTTCCACTTGAGAAGGAACTGAGGCCTCCTGCCAACAGCCAGCATCACCTTCCCAACTGTGTAAGAGAGCCATCTTGGAAACAAATCTTCCAGCTCAGTCAAGTTTCCAATGACTGCAGTCCTGGCTGACATCATGACTGCCACTTCTTAAGGGGCTGGAACCAGAACCCCCAGCTAAATCATTCCTAAATACTGCTCTACTGATGGTAACTCATCATCAGTAACTCATATGCCTAGCTCTATTAGACAGTTTCAACATTTACCGTTGAAGAAAATGCTATACACACCGCACTGTTAAACACAGCGTTTCACACAGATGTCTCCACACTGAGGCACTCATTCATGCACCAACCTCCATTAAACACAGAGTGTCCGGACTCCTGACCCACAGAAACTGTGTGAGATATAAATGTTTATTGTTGTTTAAACTATGACATTCAGGGATAATTTGTTACGCAGCAATAGATAACAAATACTGATGTGGTCTCTGCCCTCTTTAACCTGGATTTAGAGGACAGAAAAGCACATGGAGAGATGGTAACATAAGGTGTGTGTGGTCAGAGCCAACCTTCAGCACCACAAGCTTTTCCAAGGCCAGGGCACAGATGATCTCTGCTATCATTCCTTTCCGAGGAGGTCAGGGAGGCCATGGGGGAGAAGTTGCCCTGAAAAGCAGACCATACTTTCTGCTCAGATGTGAAGGGTTGTTATTAAAAGAAGGGAAATGTCTGGGAAATGTTCCAAGCCTGACGGTTTGACCCCTGAGCCTGGCCACTGAGGGGAGGGTGAATAAGCACAGTTGCCCACATCTGAAGAGCACCGTCTAATGTCAGGCACTGGTGGGCTCCATGCTGGCCTGGCACTCAGAGTCACAACCGTGAGTCTTACAGAAAGGGCTCCTTTACTGTGACTTGAAAAAGAGGAGGAAAAGGACTCCTTAGCTCTCCTAACAGGCCCAGCCACTCTCTGATTTTCACACGCAATGGGGCAGGAAATTGCCCGTGGTGAATGAGCGAGACCTTCTACCTGTGGGTGGAAATGGGTAATGAGAACTTAAATCCAGGCACATCACCGGATCACATTAGGGAGTCAGCTTGCAAAAATGATTAGGAGGGTTTTAATATCCAGCGATTGGACGGATACCCATCTCCTGCAGCGACCTCGGACTCATTAACCTAGTGGTCCTGCGTGGGCAATCAATCATTTGTACTTGTGGAGTGGCCTCCGTCCCAGATCTCTTATAGGGCCTTCCAGAACCCAGAGATTTGAAATAATTAAAATCCTCCCTGGCATGATGCAACCAGCTCCCCTTAAGTGCAACTCGGATTCTCCTTCAGACCTTGCCTTAACGAATAGCCCTAAGCTCACAGCCCCACCTGGGAGAGTGAGTAGAGGAGGCAAACTGCTGGGCTCACCTCCCACTTCCTTTTTTCTGCCCTCAGTACAGGTGCTGTTAAGAGGCAGTGCGGCCTGTAGAAGTACTGAGCCCACGGTGGGAGCGCCAGGGCCCCGGGGCTGCTCTACTGCCAGTGATCATGTTATCAAGTCATGTCCCCTCCCAGACGTGTGACCCACCTGGTCTAGTTCTCTTCATGAGCTCTGTCACTGACCGACTCATAGACCCTCTCCCCGTGACTCCCCAGAGTCAGTTCCTCATGTTTCCTCAACCAAAACTCCCCATCTTCTCCCCAGCCACCGTTTTCCTTTCTGCACTCACTTTGGTACTTCCTTCCAGCAGATTCTATCATCTCCTCTCTGCAAATACTTAACCCAGCCCTACCCCTAGGCCACACCTAAACACATCAGCCGAAGGCTTCCTCTGTAGCTTTCCTACCCCTGGCCTCTTCATTCCAGTAAGTCTTTTCTTGGACACTGCTTTCAACACATCATCCATCTGCTCCAAGACAGGCGGTGGCTCCATTGAGCATCGCAACTCTCTGTAAATCCCCCAGTCTGGCCCAACCCACCGCTCACCCAACACATGCTCAGTGTACCATTGGCGGAGTGGTCTCTATCCTAGACCTCTTATGGGGCCTTAGAACCCAGAGATTTGAAATAATTAAAATTCTCCTTGGTGCGGTGCAACCAGCTTCCCTCAAGTGAAAGCTGGTTCATCTTTCAGACCTTGCCTTAGCAAATTGCTCTAACCTTGCAGCCCCTCCTGCAAGAATGACTGGTGCATGCGCTCAGTATCCCACTCACCATGCCTTCCCTCTCCCTCTGTCTGGCAGACCCTGCCATCTCAGCATCTTGCTCAGCCTCTCTTCCTCCCAAAAGCTGGCCCTGTCAGCTCTGGCTCCTGTGGGTCTCTCCCCAACTGGGAACTCCTGCAGCACTGACCCTGCAGCTTCACACCGATTCCCACCAGCTGGAGGTCCCCTCACCTACCTACTTTAGGCTTTCTGCAGACTGACAAGACCTTTGAGAATCCTGTCATCCACATCCCCTTGCAGGGCCTGAAGCGGGGCTTGTTCAGTGTAAATGTACAGCAAATGTTTCTTTTCATCTAATGACTTAAGATAGGGTCTCTGCCCTTGAAAACATTCCTTGAGGAATATTCTGCTACATTTGTATTCATAGAATTTAGAGCTCAAAGGAGCCCAGGAGACCCCTGTTCAATCCCCTACAGATGAAGAACTAAGCCCTGCCCAGCCCCACACCTCCATGGGGGGCCAGATTGTACAGTAAAAAGCAGCATTTAATTATCTCAAACACTAGATAGGAAAAGAAAAAACCTAAAATATTATTATCTAGGTATCAGGAGAGCTGGTTTTGGATCTAAGGTGTGCCTTTTATTTGCTGTGTGACTTTGGGCAAGTCACTTAACCTCTCTGGGTCTCAAGTGTGGATTTTGCTTTATAGTCTGTGTGTGTGTGTGTGTGTGTAGCTTTTACATATATATATATATATATATATATATATATATATGTATAGAGAGAGAGAGAGAGCTTGCAGAGCTTTTGTAGAGTCATTGGCTCTAGGCTGAAGCAAGAGGGGTGGAGGAATGTCACCTTGCTGATAACCAGCAAGCCCCCTAAATCCAAGCTGCTCAGAAGCGGCACTGACCAATCTGCAGCCTCTTGTTCCCACACACCATCAATGCCAGCTGCCCTTTCCCCCTCCTCTTCCTTACCACCATGCCCCCCAGCTGGCCAGGTCAGCCCGCCCACACCAGGCCAGGCACCTCGGCAAACCCAGGCTGTTCCAGATCTTCCCTGAAACCTGCCAGGGGCCAGACTCCTTTCCAGACAGGATCCCTGTGGAGAACTAACTGGGGCTGACAGCCTGGAGGCTTTGTAATTATCTGGAGAGGCAGCAGATGATTGAAAGTTTTCCACAGCCAGACAGAGGGCAACCTCGCCTGGCCAGACTCCCCCCTTAGAGGCAGCATCAGGGGTTCCAGGCCAAGATCCTTCTTGGAGACCCACCAGCCTGGCTCTCTGACACCACCTATTTCCTGAATCAATCCCAGGGGATTGCAGGGTTGCATGCATGATGCCCTATTTGCAGGTAATAGGAGGAGCAAAGGTTCCCATGAATGTACAGTGAAAGGAAGTTCTAGGGAACATGAGGCTCAGCCCCACGTCACTCACCCAGGGGCTCCTCGAGAGCATTCTTGGGACGGGCTGCAAAGCGGGCCCACCAGAGAAAAGAACACTCAGTTTCCGCAGCTCTGCATTTTGATAAAAATGGCTGGCCATGATTAATGCATGGAGTACTATAGAGGAGGAGGCCGCTGGATGCTTTCTGAAGCAGCGCCCACCTTCCAGAAACATGGAAGGCCATTAATTATTGATCCTCAGTCAGGAGATGTGCCTCCCTGGGCAGAAGCAGCTCTGCGATGATTTCCTATGTAAATCTGCAAGAACCCACTGGGAACACCAAGGCTGGGTGGGTAAGAGGGGGCCAATCACAGGCGGCCAGCTCCCCCATGGGCCCCCCCACCCCCGGCTTCCCTGGTCATTCCCTTCGGGCAAGGGGTCAGGCCTAAAGGCAAAGACCCATCCCCAAAGCCAAATTATTATTATCATTACTATTATTATCGATTAAAAGGAGCCCCCACCAAGTCAGCTGACCCTCCTAACAGAGGCGCCTCATTAAATTCCTGTTGTGACAAGGCCAGAGCTTCGAGATCAAGAAAAACTGGGTGCTGAGAAAGGAACAGACACCACCATGTCCTTATTTATGACACAGAGTGTTTTATATATATGAAAAGCCGACCATAATTTGCTTATAAATAATTGACTTCTCCTAGATTAAAATCTCTAGAGGGATTCTCAGTTTATTCACAACAAGGTGCTTCTGCCTACAGTGCAAATTAGGCCCTTTCAAATCTGTCTTATCTCAACCCCGAACGTTATGAAGAGTGATTTTTTTTCCTTCATCCCCTGTAATAACCTTCAACTAACCTTTAAACCAGAGTGAATAATTTAAATCTTATTTTCATATCAATGGAGGAGTCAAGCCAAGCAATTATCTTTTATCTGTATACTCTGTCGTCAGAGCGGCAGGCATAATCAAGTTTTCCCAAGCGAGCCAGATGAGAGAGAGAAACAGTGAGGAAGTGAGAGATGGTATCTGAAGACATTAACGCAACAATGAATTATTCAATAATGAGTACAAGATCTGTCATAACACACACACACACACACAAGCACACACACAGGAAGCTCTACATCTGCCCAATGTTCCAGGCAGGCCAAGGCTTTCAGTATTGGGGAGGGGGTGCCAGGAAGGGGGTCTGGGCTAAGCATGACAAATCGGCAGATCATCTGCTCAATTAGGACAGAGAGCAGGTGCACGGGGTGCGTTTGCAGCACAGGACGACACTGTTGTGGGCCAAACAACAGGCTGAGAGAAAACACCTAATTTGTGTGACAGTGATTTAGAACAGCTCTAGCTATGATTTTGCTAAAGGGGAGAGGCTCAGGCAAGAAAAAGATTTCAGAGAGGGGGCGTGGAAGGAAGAAGGGAAGATGTTTTTAAAAAATAAATAAATAAAAAGCGAGAAAATGTTGAAATTCCCCACGGTGCTCATTAAAATTCTACCGCACGCACTTCTTCCCTGGGTCCCCCTGGACTGCCCGTGATCATTTTTATTAATTCATAAAATATCGCACCAGTGATTGAGGCTGATGATTAGTGGAGCCGACAAACAGAAGAGCTGGTGAAATATTGCAGCAGCTCCTGTCGGGTCTCTTCAAGTGAAAACACAGACGTCGCATGAAAATTCATCCTTCAACTAGGCCTTGAGCATCCAGGCCGCGCTGAGGGGCATGCGGAGGGACCATTGTGTCTACTGCGGCTCCTGCCATCCCAGAGATCTCGCTTGTTAAGATACCCAGTGGCACCAGCAGACATTTCTCATCCCTATCTCTTGGATTACAGGAAATGCCTGCTTGAGACAGAGATGTCCTTTAACCTCCCATGGGAAACGGACTGTCAGGCATTAACAAGAAGCAGGTCAGAGGTTTCCACTAGAAACTCGGCTCCTGGCTTGGCAGGTGCAATGGCTTAGAAACCAGCACCCCCAAGAGCCAGGGTGCTCCCACACTCATCCCGGGCTTTCTTCAAAATGTCCTCATCCTCTGTCCCTTCCCAGAAACTCGATCAGTGGCTATGGAGAAACTCCATTTCTGTGCATCATGTATTAGAACTCCCATTTTACAGGTGAGGAAACTTGTGTCTGGCAATGTTAAATAGTAAGAACAAGGCCTCAGGGCCAGCAGAGATGGAGGTCCTGGTTGCAGGAAAAGCAGAGTAAAATGTTGTGTTCAGTTATAATGACTGTGCTTGTAGGTTTCTACCGTGATTGTCTTTTTCCTTCTGGTTTCTGATGCCCTTTTCCTTTTTTTACTGATTATTCTATTCCACTTTTGCTTCTACATTTGAAGACATAGCACCTACTTTGTGACACTAGGTGGAAAGAAAGACTAAGTCAGTTGCTGTCAACACTGACCTCACCCGCAGAGACTTAATAAATGGGAATATTGAGGAAGGGGATGAGGCCCAGGAATCTGCATTTCAACCAGCTTGCAGGTGAGTCTCATGCTCTACAGATGGAGAACCACTGGCCCAGAGACATCAGAGCTCAAGGCCTTGACTGTACCCTAGAATCACTGGAAGACCTTTTGAAGAGTAATAATTTCCTAGGCCCCACCTCAGAGATTCAGATGCAATTGGTCTGGGGTAAAACCCAGGCACGGTATTGTTCAAAGATTTCCAGGTGTTTACAGTGAGCACCCAGCCAAGTTGAGAAACACTCAGATGTGACAACATTAGAGCAGAGTCTCCGCAATTCCACCGTCAGTTCCCATCAACTAAATATGATCCCACTCCCTAGACCCCTCCATCTACACAGCACCAGTAACTAGACAGGAACAAAAACAAGGTAGAATACATTCCTTTAAAAATATTCATGATTCCATTTGTTTTATGCCTTGGGCACAGAGTCCAGACTAATTTGCATGCATAGATGAAATATTTCAGTTTCTACTTAGAAAATAGCAGTGCTATCTATAATGTGGGAAGAAAGATATACTAAGTGCTTATGTGCTAAACTCAAAATCTTTTCTCCTCTCAATTAGCTCATATAGATATCAAGCTTGTGCTATACGCATTTTGCATTTAATGTATTTGTATAGCTTCTACTGGGATCATTTTAGAATCCTGAGCTCCCAAGTCTAGAGAAAGTATGCAAAGGCAGTTTTCATCTTAGGAGCTTGTTTTCAAAGTAAAGCTTGTTTCTCTTGAGAAAATTGTTCAATTTTAGACTTATTGACAATGCAAATTGTAAAACTGATTGGATTGCCTTCTTTGATTTAGCCACTGGGAAGCTCAGAGCCAAATTAGCCACTTCCCTCAAACAGGGTTATGACTTACACTGTTTATATTCACCTTCATGTCCCTCTTCTGCCCTAGGGTATAAGTACATAAATATGAATAAAGAAAAATAAAGTAAATAGGAGCTCATTTTGGTGCCTCTTGAACACCCATCTATCACCTCCTGCACCAGAAGTCCTGTAGGGATCAGGCAGGTACCATAAATGTGTGGGATAGGTCAGGGGTACCCCATTGCAGGGCTATGAAGACTGTGGAGAACTGGAGAGCACATGCCCCAGTTAAAGGTTCAAAAGTTGTAATAACAAACAAACAAACAAAAATGGTAATCACCGTGTTGTCAAAATGCACCTGCAGGCCACATCTGCCCACTGGCAGCCCCCTTGCTTAAGCCACAGAGAGGAGGCCCAGGACCTGCTTCAAGTCAAGTGACTCTACGAGAGATACGTGAGAAACACTTCCATTTTGGAGAGATTGTTTACACCAGCAGTCAATCTCCATCTTTTAATTTTCACTTTGGAATAACTATTCCAGCCTGAATAGGAGGAAAAGTGTTAAATTCCTGATTGAAGGGAAGTGGATGCTAAGGAAATGTTTGGTAAATGAGCTATTGAATGAGGCTCATTCTTTCCGCTCCCAAAATCTGCTTGAGTGTTGGGAGTTATCACTGAAGCAATCCATGCTTATTGCAGGCAAGATAAACATATGGACACAAACCAGAAAGAAAACACAAATGCATATAGGCAGGATGCAGAGGTGACATAGCCACTTAGCACCTCAGTATATGTATTCCAGGCATGTGTGTGTGCTTGTGTAAGTACAGTGCATATGCCTACTTTTATTCCCAACTTGCGTTTTTCTAGGAACTTCTTTCTTCCAGGGAAAAATCTATTATTTCCCTAAATTATTTTCCTAAACTCTTAGGAAATATGGCACAGAAGATAGGACAATCAGAAAATCTCTTCCAAAACTATATTAATTAAAAAACAAAGATGACTAAAAAGAGCAAAAACAATCAGAAAAATACTTTACAAATGTTAAAAGAAAACTTTCCTGAGATTAAAAATAATAAATCTATATTAATAAAAATGCAAATAAAATAATCTTGATATACCTTGATTAAGTAACTGAACCTTCAAGAATTATAAAAAAAAAGGTCTTTCAGTTATTCAGGCTAAATATATAAATTACATTTAAGACGCAAAATCAGGATGGCCTCAAAATTCTCCACAGAAACATTCCATGCCAAAAAAATTGCAAAAATATCTAAAGTTTGGGAATGGGGAAGTAACTCCCAAATTTTATACTCAGCAAAATTTTCATTCACATATAAAGAAAAGAAAGGCCAGGCATGGTGGCTCATGCCTACAATCCCAGCACTTTGGAAGGCTGAGGCAGGAGGATTGCTTGAGCTCAGGAGCGCAAGACCAGCCTGGGCAACATGGTGAGACCTTATCTCTATGAAAATAAAACTAAAATAAAGAAAGAGACATCCAAACCAGAGTTAACAAACAATGGATTATAGACCTAAAGATAAGAACTAAAACTATAAAAGTTAAAAAAATATATATACACACACACACACACACACACACACATATACACACCAGAAAATCTTTGCAATATCGTTGCAAAGTTTTCTTACATAGGAGTGAACAAAAATTTATTAGCTAAGATGCAAAAGCAGAAATCATAAAGGAAAAAATTGATGAAGTTTATAAAAATTAAGAGCTTCTGCTCTTCAAAAGTCAGCCTTTAAAAAATGAAAAGGGCAGATCCAGAATGGGAGAAAATATTCACAGTATGAATATCTGACAAAGGGTTTGTCTCCAGAGTATAAAAAGGACACTTATGACAACTGGATTTAAAATAAGCAAAATATTTGAACAGACCCTTTACCATAAAAGGTATATGAAAGCGCAATGAGCACATGAAGAAATGCTCATACTTGTTAGTCATAGGCAAATGCAAATTAAAACCACAACCCCTAGAATGGCTAAAATTTAAAAGACTGATAATTCCAAGTGTTGACAAGGATATGGATCAAGTGGAACTCTATACACTGTAGGTGGGCAGATAAAATGGTACAATCACTTTGGAAAACATCCTGGCAGTTTCTTATAAAGCTAAATATACAGCAGTCATATACTCCATTCTACCACTTGGTATTCACCCAAGAGAAATGAAAACATAGGTCTACATAAAGATTTTGTACAAGCAACTTCATAGCAACTTTGTTTGCAATAACCCCAAGCTAGAAAGAACCCAACTGTCCATTAACATATGGGCAGTTATATAATCTATGAAACAGCAATAAAAAGGAATGAAATCCTGATAAATGTAACAACACGGATGACTCTCAGAAGACATTATGCTGAGCAAAATAAGTCATTTACAGAAGAATACATACTTTATTACTCTTTAAATATTGAGTTTTAGAACAGATTAAACTAATTACAGTGATGGAAACCACATTAGTATTTGCCTGGGGTAGGGAGTGCAGGGAGATTGATAGTAAAGGGGCACGGGGAAGCTTTGGGGTTAATGGAAATGTTTTATATCTTGGTTGTGGTCATAAAAGTTATATGGATATATACAGAATATGTATTTGTCAAAAGTCAACAACTATTTAGAATTGTGAATTTTATGTATAGAAAGTATACTTTGGCCAGGTGTGGTGGCTCATGCCTGTAATCCCAGAACTTTGGGAGACTGAGGCAGGTGGACCACCTGAGGTCAGGAGATTGAGACCAGCCTGGCCAACATGGCGAAAACCCATCTCTACTAAAAATACAAAAATTAGCCAGGTGTGGTGGTGCACACCTGTGTGCCAGCTACTCAGGAGGCTGTGGCAGGAGAATCACTTGAACCAGGGAGGGAGAGGTTGCAGTGAGCTGAGACTGTGCCAATGCACTCCAACCTGGGCAGCAGAGTGAGACCCTGTCTCAAAAAATAATAATCAAATTTTTTTAAAAAGTATACTTTAATAAAGGCATATTCTAATTTTATTAAAGTCCAAATAACAATAATAGTACATATGGTGGATAATAAGAACTCACTTAAAATAAAGGTATCTTAAGGATTTTTAAAAACATCAACTTAATAGATAAATGGGTGATGAATGTGAACAAGTAAATGAAAACAAGTCAATGGAGTACAAATGAATATTTGAAAAGATGGTCATTTGCTTATATTAAAAGCATAAAATAACACTCAGACATCATTTCTTGTCCATTAGATTTTCAAATATTAACATGATTTGGAATGCACAGTGTTTTCCAGGACTTGTGGAAGCAGGAACTCTTCCACACTGTTGGTGGAGGTACACATTAGTACCGCCTTCTGTGGGGCAATCTGGCAAAATCTGAAAGTGTGTAAACCCTTTCAACTGAAAAATTCGTTGCTGAAAATTTACCATACAGCTATACTGAATGTATGCTCAAAGGTTTAAAAGAAAATGTTGGCGCTTTGCTTGCCAGATTTAAAAGAAAGGAAACAAAATAATGTCCATCAGTATGGAAATAAGTAAATTCTGTTATATCCATACATTATACTTATACATAACAAAAAAGAAGACAAACTTATATGCATCCATATGAAAAATACCCATTTACTAAGTAGAACAGTAAGCTAATACATATTTAATATAATTTTATTTTTGTGAATATATAAGTTTATAAATGCAAAATAAGAGTATAAATGCATACCCACCAAACTGTTCAGGGGCTTTCTTGGGGGTGGGATTAGGATTGCAGAGATGAGGACATGGTGAGGGCTTTATTCTCTCTTCTTCAAGCAATTCTATATTTTTTTACAAATGTGATTTATTTTTACAATTAAAAATTTCAAAACAAAATCAGTTCATCCCACTCTTTTTTCCCAAACCACTTCATGACTCATCATTGTTTGTGAAAGTACATAGGCCTTAGCTTGGCAGTCAAACCCTCTGTGATCAGATCCAATTTATTATCATTATTACTATTTTTGAGACAGAGTCTCACTCTGTCTCCCAGGCTGGAGTGCAGTGGTGTGATCTCGGGTCACTCCAACCTCCATCTCCAAGGTCCAAGCGATTCTCCTGCCTCAGCCTCCCAAGTAGGTGGGATGATTACAGGTGCCCGCCACCATGCCCAGCTAATTTTTGTATTTTTAGTAGAGATGGGGTATCACCATGTTGGCCAAGCTGGTCTCAAACCCCTGACCTCAAAGGATCCACCTGCCTCAGCCTCCCAAAGTGCTGGAATTACAGGAGTTAGCCACCGCACCGAGCCTCAGATCCAATTTAACAGCCTCAGCAGTGTTTACTGATACACATATTCTCTCAGTTAATCTCCACAGCAGCCCTACGACACTGGGTCTGCATAATACATGACTGGACTCTGAGGACCCAGCACCATGTCTGGCACATGGTGGGTGCTCCAATAAATATTAATAGAAAGTGACCTGAATACCCTCCATCACTTTCTTCTACTTCTACTGGGAATTTCTCAATTCCTAGTGCTTCTCCCCTTTGTGATGTATCTACTCTGTGCACAGTGCTATCTCAATGAAGAAGCAAGGAGAAAGAATGGAACACAAAGATAAATAAGACATGGTCCAAGCCAGGTGCAGTGGCTCATGCCTGTAATCCCAACATTTTGGGAAGCCAAGGCAGGTGGATCCCTTGAGTCCAGGAGTTGGAGACCAGCCTGGGCAACATGGTAAAACTCTGTCTTTACCAAAAAAAAATTGTTTTTAATTAGCTGGGTGTGGTGGCACATGCCTGTAGTCCCAGCTACTGGGCAAGCTGGAGTGGAAGGAAGCCCGGGAGGTGGAGGTTGAAGTGAGCCAAGATTGCACCACTGCACTCCAGCCTGGGCAACAAAGCCAGACACTTCCGCCAAAATAAATAAATACATAAATAAAAATGTTTTAAAGACATGGTCCTTGCTCTTGTGGCTGTGGACAACAAAAATCTCAGCTATAGGTAGTCTCACAATTGGATCACACTACCTTGACCATCTGCCAAGTATGGTCAGGTCACCAAAGGTAGCACCCAAGATGACCTGGAGCAAATAAGCAGAACTTCCTTGAGTTTCTCTCATCTCTGAAGACATTTTCCCAGCCCTCATAGCCATCAGAGGGCTTCTGGATGTTTGACTGAAGCATCACCCTGTTCTCCTTAAATACAAGGAACCTTCAAAACTTTATTTTTCTCTATTCCAAAGCCTGCTACCAAATCTAGGTTCCAGGAGAGAGGTTCTTAACCCAGGCACATCTTTGACTAATAGAATGAGTTTCCCCTGATGGTGGTGGTGGGAGATGGTACCTTTGCATAAAAAGAATCTTCTTTCTCCTGTATTTTCCATGGACACAAGGTTTATCTGAGCACAGCAGCTCATGCTGCTCAGCATCAGGATTTAGTCAACTAAACTAGTTGGCTGGACAGTTGCCCCCGCCTCCCACATCGCTCCCTGAGCATTGAGCCCAAAGGTTGATGAATGGAAGAGGACAAACCCTCCAGAGGGCAGAGAACCCATCCTCAGTCAAAAGGCTGAAAGCACTTTGGGAGGCTGAGGCAGGAGAATTGCTTGAGCCCAGAAAGTTTGAGACCAGGCTGGGCAACATAGCAAGACCCTGTCTCTACAAAAAAAATTAAAAATTAGCCAAGCATAGTGGTACTCACATGTTGTCCCAGCCACTTCAGAGACTGAGGCAGGAGGATTGCTTGAGCCCAAGACCTTGAGGCTGCAGTGAGCTGTGATTGCACCACTGTACTCCAGCCTAGGCAACAGAGTGAGATGCTCTCTCAAAAACAAAACAAAACAAAACAAAACGCTGTGCATAACTGGACAGATCTACTAAATATGCCAATGCAGTGCTGCTCTCAGCTCAGCCATCAGTTGAAAGTCCCCAGCTGAGAATGGTATCCTGAGCTGTGGGCCACCAACTTCTCCCAGACCCTCTCAAGCATGTTTGGGATGCTCTCCTGGGAATACAAAGAAGCAGGGCTAAAGGGAACATGAAGTAAGTCTCCAGACAGAGGCAGGAGTGAATAAGCAGTTTCAGAAACTGGAGGCTTATGAGCACTGAAATCCGGAAGCCCAGGAGGAAGGCTTTTAAGGAACACATGTCTCTCAAATGCCACCCAGGTTTCATTTAAAGAAGTGATTCCTTCAGAAGTGCAGGCAGGGGTCTCCTGGGGTCCAGGTTGCTTGGGGCCCATTGAAGAGAAGCCTAAGACTGGAGACACAACGGAAGGAATCGGGGGGAGGTGGAATTCCTGGGAGAAGGAAGGAGGTACTGGCAGCAGGGCTGGCACTGACTCAGCTGCAGGAAACGAACAGCACAACCCGAACCCTCCAGATGAGGTGGGAACAGACAGAAGGACACAGGGGGATACAAAAGTGTATCTGCTTGAAAGTGGTTCTCTCTGGAAGCCCACTCTCCTCCCGGAAGACACGTGCACCCGTGCCCACAGAAGCACGCCCTGCCTGCAGCGTTGGGATACCATACGCCAGCCGGACCCGGTGCCCACTCTCACCGGGCAGCAGGCTGAGCAGGCACAGACACTTGCTTTGTCATTTCGTGCTCCTGATGACATGCAGGGTGAGGACCATTATCGTCCCCATTTGCTGGATGTGACACAGGGCTCATAGTGTTAAACAATTTGTCTAAGGTCATGTGTCCAGGGAGCGAAGGAGTGAACCCAGATGTGTTCAGGCATGTCAGGTGCATGCTCCTCCCGGAACCCTGTCTGCAAGGGCCCCGGGGGAGGAGCTGTAAAGCCCACATGACTCCTTCCCTCCACGGGGACAAATGAGCAGGTTAACAATCCAGCTACCCTCCAGCGAGGTTTGAGGGACACAACATCCATGTACTTAGAATGCGTGTAACGACGGCGCTTCATTAGGATGGAAACAGCAGCGCAGAACAGCATCATCTTTACTCTCAGATCAGCTTCTCATGACAGGAGCAAAAGTTCAGAAAGTTACGGGTTGAGGTAGGGAATTCTTTTTCAACAGGATTTCAGAAACAGTGAGTTCTAGTCCTAATTCTGCTCCAACCTGTTTTAGGGGTAAGAGAAGGTGAAATTTAAGCTGGGCCTTGGAAGATGGGGAGGATGGGGGTAGGGCTGATAAAAGCAAGATCTGGAGGTGGGTGGGCCTCTCCACTGTGAGCGAGGGTCTCTATTAGCAGAGGGAGACGCACTCTGCCACAGTGCATCTCCAATGTTGCTGTTTCTCCCAAGAATTTACCCTCTCCACCCAAGATGTTTAGTCTGTCTCTTGTTGACGTAATACCTGTTGAACCTACCATGATGCACAATGCTTTTCCATTACACCTCCCGTCCTCAAGCAAAATTGGAGAGCATAGCATAATTATAGCTCTCACCATAGATGCACGGTGACCATTTTACTAAATGTATTGGATGCAGAGGAAGTTATTCATGTTCACCCAGAAGTCTCTCTTGAAGCCCCCCACATCTGAGTAGAGGCTGGGGTGCAATAGACACCCCTAGCGTGCAGGTAGATGGGGGTTAATAACCTTCCTGACAGTTACAATATGATGTCAGACCTTGGGTGCTGCCTCGCACTTTCAAACCACATCAAACTTGGGCTCTCCGAGTACACAGACCTAGAAGGAAGAAACTGCTCTCTCATCCTAAAGAACACTCCCAGTCTCCTTCTCAATTTCTTAAAGAATGGTCTCAGTGCCAACTTAAATATTGCATTTGGTTGGGAGAGGAGGAACCGCGAGCCCAGAATGGAAGTCAAATTATTCCACAAATATTGCTTATTTAAATAACATTTAAAAAATACATCATGTTCAGTGATGAAGAACTACTAAATTATTGAATTCCCTGAAGCATCCTATGAGCTTTAAAGTGGCTCATGAAACCCTATAAAAGAATATAATAAATAGACAAAAAGGAACGCCGGGCTCCATGTCAGAATGCCTGTGCGCGCCAATGCTAAACATCTTCATGTAATCTTTCCACTTAAACCAATGATTAAACAGATTAAACAGATGATTAAACAAATAAAGATTAATGAAACAAGTAAAGTAATCAAATCTGTATGGGTGTATAAATGAATGATTCCAGACAATATTAGAACAAATTGTCTAAAACTAATAGCGAATGCGTCAGTTCAGCTCCAACAGCTTTTGTTGGGCTCTCACTTGGATGTAATCAAAACATTTGTTTAAACTAAGATGGATATGAGGCGCTAAGATGTCAGTTTTTTGAAAGAGAAAAATAAAACAAAAGCAATGTCTTTGGTGAGGAGATTGGCACCGCCAATGGGGCTGCATTACTGAGGAATCTGGAAATGTTACGTTAAGGGATACCCTGAAATTTAATATCTCTCTGTCTATTTTTGAAAATAGGCTCTGCCCAAATTATAAATATAAGCAAGCCAAAAGAAGACGGTGATATCTGAAGTACTTGAGAATTTGAGAGGGAGAGAAAAACCGTTTACCCCTCCACCCCCAGAACTTTAGAAACCCCTTTTTAATTATTGGTCATTGATATGCTAATTACAACACATGCTTATCATTTTCTTCTTTCCTTGAGAAGCGACTATTCCCTGTGTGCTCTTGGAAGGAATAAAATGAGATTTCTTAGCGAGAATGCTCTATTCAGATTTTTTTTTCATTAATTAAAACTAGTGAATTTTTTTTTTGTCCTACTTACGATAGTTACTTTGTTTCAACCTGCTGACGGGTACTGGGGTTTTAATTGCAATTTGTTTGGGATTCCTGACAGAGCAAGTCTAAACCCTTGCTACTCCAGGTGTGGCCCTTGAACTAGCAGCCTCACATGGAAGCCCATTAGAAATGCAGGTTCTCAGGCCCTGTCCCAATCTGCTGAATTTGGATCTGTGTTTTATCATTTTTCTCAGGTAGAGTTTGAGAGGCACTGAACTGTGTAGTTTGGGTGGTGGAAAATTCTCTCAGCACGTCAGCAAAGAGGTGAAGAGAGAAGGGCCATTATCTTTCTTCAAGGTAAGACTCTGTAATAAATGCTTTGAAAACATTACTTAGTGAAGAGTGGCTAGCTGGAGGTCTGCTGCAATGTTTTGGCTGGGACCACAGGGCCTCTCAAGGGGTAAGCAGAGCAGCCTCATGCTGTGTCTGTCCTGCTCCTGGGGGCCTGGCCACGTTGCTGCCTGCTGGGACAGTGGATGCAGGCTGTGAGGGGAGGTATCTTGGTTGACACTGTTGGATTGCAAGCAGCAGAAATCAGACTAGACTAAGAAAAAGCATAAGTCATTTGCTTGTTTCTTTTCCATAAAGATGCAAGGAGGCTCCTGGAACCTATAGGCAAGATGCTGCTTCAGGAAAGTACTGACGCTATCGCCCAGACAGCACCATGACTCTCTCCCCTTCTCTCTCTCTCTCTCTCTTTCTCTCTCATTCTTTCCTCTGCCTCTCTGAGTCTCTGTTTAATGTGTCTCTCTGAAAACCAGCTCACTCTGTCTCTAGTTTTTGTCACAGCTATCTGCCCGACTATACCCATCGCAGACATATTACTTCCAGCTACCTACAGACTTTGTCTCTCGGCCAAGTTCCAAATTCAAGATGAGAGACCGCAGGTGGCTTTGTTTAAGTAGTGACTACCCAGTCCAATCAACTATGTGGGTGAGACCATGTCGAACAGCCATGCCTATGGGGAAGGTAGCCCTGTGCATGGCAGGTGTGTGTGTGTGAGAGAGAGTGTATGTGTGTGTTCTCAGACAGACGGAAGCACAGCAGCTCACCCAGGGTTAGACAGTAGTGGCAGAGAAAACACTGTGGGCCTCAGCCTCCTCTGAGCCCTCCTCAGTAGTCTTCCTGGGGTCCTGTATGAGCTAAGCGAGCCTCATTGTCACTCCCCTTGCCCTCTCTCCATGCTATCACCTCCCTTTCAGCACCAGACTCTGGTCTTCAGTGCTCACAGGCTTTCCCCTCACTGTTCAGAAAATACCATACCTGTTGGGGTTCCTTAGTGTCTTGAAATGTGCTGACAATGGCCAAAATGCCAACATCTCAGACCCTGATCTCTGAAGGAGGCTGCACCTAATAGCGTAAAGCAGTCTGTGTGGTGCCGTGGACGGCAGTGCGTGGCTGCACCATTCCTCCGGGGTAGCTTGTGGGAATCTCACAGGGGCCTCCAGAAAGCAGCACCTGCTCTGGAAGGTGGAAATGAAGTTATCTGGTGAGATATTTGAGAGAGGAGATATTTAGGAGTGGAATTGCTTTTTTGGAATTCCCTAATCACTCCCAAATCAGGGGATTGAGAGAGGGAGAGATCAAGAAAGAGCAGAGAAATTGATTAAAACTCAAAGAGCCTGTTAAAAATACAGAAGCCTGGACCCCACCTGATGGTCCTGAATCAGAATCTCTGGAGGTGGAATTTGGGGATGTAATTACTAAGCTTCCCTTGGCACCACTCCCCCGCCACCCTTCCCCCAAGTGACTGACTTGGCCTAGCCATATGGGCACCTAGGAACCACTGCACTGACCAGACAGGGACCCAGGGGGCCCGGAGAGGTCCCTTGTTCTATGGTCAAACAGCAAGTTGGTGGTGGGCTTGAGACTGAAGTCTGGGTCTCTCAACTCACATTCTAGTATGTTCCCAAAGCAGGGCAAGGCTCAAAGATGGGGGAAGGGGAAGCCAACCGAGAAAAAGATATAAAGTTCTTTAGATCGGAACAAAAATATTCAGAAGTCAGAAAGGCTTTAATGTGCACAGCTGCTGGCACCAGGTTAAGGACACCAGGACTACCCCTCTCCTGGGCCAACTAGAGTCCCCTCCCAGCCCACCCCAGAGTGCAGACTCGGTCACACTCCCTACTCACGATTAACTCAGGTCCTGTGGCAAGGGAAAAGACCAGAGACCTTGGAGTCAAAGGGGCCTGTGTCCAGGCTTTGGTTCTGCTCTTTGTGTGATCTAAGAACAAGTTCCTAAATGTCTCAATGTCTCAGTTCCTATCTGGACGTCAGTCCCCTCAAGAGCAGAGTCCAAGAAACAGGCTTGCCTGTAGGTCATTTACCTTGGAAAGGATCCAGAAGGAAGGACCAGCCAGGGGAACATGGGAGGTGGGAAGCTCATACAAGGATCCATTATTGAGTAAGCTACTGCTACAGCCACCTTCTGAGCCACCCTAGAGAATACATCACAGAAACGTCCAAGCAGGGAGGAGTGGAGAAAACATTCCTTGCTGGCTTCTGTTCCTCACTGGTTAAGGGCAACTGCACGGCTCCCTCTCCTGCCCATGGGGTCCCTGAGCCACTTGATGCTTTGGCATCCGAGAAGCCCCGGGATAGGAAGTGAAAGCCCCCAGAATAGTGGGTAAAACCTTCTTGGAACTGCTCATTAGAGTGGCTGGAGCAAGAGGAGGGACGAAGATTTTCATAAAGTATCTGATAGAGTTCCCTGTATGGTTTTTATGGGATAAGAGCAGAGTAACAGCCCAGAATCGGGGCTGCAAGCAACAGAAACTAGCTGTGGTTATCACAAGCAGAAAGGACCCTCAGAATCAACAAGGAACTGAAGAGCAAGGCTTGCAAAATGGAGAAAACAAACGTAACTGCTGACAGCCAAGCGGTAGGTGGCACAATGAGCAGGTCCACTGCTGCGGGGCTCTGTCATGAGTCCACTCTAATGGTCTCTTTACCTTTGACGATTTGCTCATGATTCAGAGTCCAGGTGGGAGTGTCTGAACTACAGGAAGTAGGCCAGGTGTCCTCACCAGAAATACTCCTGGGACTAAGGAGGAAGCATCTTGCCCCGTTTCCTTTCCAAGGTGGAAGGCAGGGCTTTACCTCCCACCAAGATTCATCACTAGGAGAGGACTTAGGGTTTGGCAGTCCAAAGAATGAAAAATATTACTATTTAATACATACCACATGTGAAATGTGCCCAATAGAGAGGCTGATGCTTAGCAGTTGCTCAAGAAAACTCAAGGAAGCTGAAGTGATTCACAGTCCGTGATGAAGTCATCTTTCTGACATTCTCTGGTCCCATACCTCACACTGTGACTGACCAAGGCATTTCTGTAAGGAACCGCAGGCCTCATTAAAGCCAAACCCAGAACCCACCAGGGAAGCTTCCTGATGAGAAGAGGCCGCTGTGCTGACGAGTTCCCGGCTGTTCTCCCTCAGCTCTGCCTCTCTGCAGGATTAACTTTGATTTCTGCCGCCCAGAGAGATCCTCAAGTCTCTTTCAGAACGCTTTGCTCCTTTCTAGCCCTGGAGAGTTTAAGGATTTACGTTTGTGTTGATGAGGGAGGTGCTGCCTCATACCATCAGGGAGCCCTAACATGCGAGAACTGGAAAGGATACTAGAGAGAGTCTCCCCATTGTCTGGATGGGGACACTGAGTCCAGAAAAGGTTGTCCAAGATCACATAGCTTGTGACCATCAGGGCAAGAACAAGGGACTCAGTTACAAAATCCCTCAACTCTTTCCTCTGGATTGGTCAGCTCTCCACATACACCCGCCCCCACCCCGCCTCCCCCGACGACAGGATGCTTTAACCCAATCACATCTTTAGAGATTGCCTTTAAATAGAGGCTCTTTCAAGTATCAAGGCCAGCCTTCTCTCGCTTCCCCACTCACTCCTGAGCTACTTCTGAGCCATTTCCCTTGTGTGCGAAGGTTGGCAGTGATGGTGTTTTGAGTGATTTCCATGACAAAGAGCCAATTTGAAGACCATGAAGATCTACAAATGTGCCAAGACAAGGACATTTCAGCAGAACCATGACACCACGTCCTCTTAGACCTGGAAAGAATTTTGGAGAATTCCAAAATCAAGAATGAAGCCTTATTTTGCCAATGAAGAAACAAAACCCATAGATGAAAAGTGACTTTCCCAAGGTCCCACAGCTAATCAGTGGCAGATCAAGGCCTAGAGTTAAATTCCATTCTCCAAGTGTGATGTTCCTTCCATCCCACTATGCTGGAGAACGCTTCCCCATCCCGAATGGCTTATCCGTTGAGTCATCTCTGGCAAAGTCCTTTGGCAAACTTTCGCCCTTCCTTTGTCCTCAAAAACAACATCTTTCCACACCACTTTGCAAGCATCCATTTGCTGTCCTAAAATTACTGCAGCCTCATGTGCTTATTTTAGCTACAATGGGTTGCAATTTACACTCAGCTTGTGTGAGTTGCCCAAAAGCCAGAATCAATCCCCAATCCCCATGCAAGCCTGTCTTTGAGTGGAGATCATGAAACGCAGGCCAGTTATGGCCAAAAAAAAATCAAGGAGGAAAGGATTTAGCGAGCTTCTGCCCTTTCCACATTCCCTGGGTCACTAAAGAAGCTACTTCCATTAAGAATTCTCACTCGTCTGTAACCCAAGAAATAAACCAGGTGCTCAACTGAACCACACTTCCAGGGTGGCTCCCCATCATGTATCAGGGAGTTGGCACTGCGGGCACCAATATTTATAGATCAGGTCAAGCAACGACACATTAAGCACGTTCTAAGAAACAGGTCTTTGCATGCTCGACACCAACAGGGAATGAGTGAAAGAAATGGAGCGCTGGAGACCTGCAGAATGTTTCAAGCAGCCTTGAGGACGTGGAGGGCAGTGTGGGAGGTACGTAGGAATTCCCGGGTGCTTTTCAATATCCATTTAATCATCTAATAGTTCCTGTACTTTAAGGTGGTTGTCTGAATTGTGGGTGTTTAAGCAAATATCATGCTTTTCAGCTTCAATCCATCCTTGTATTCCTGCAGTGCCCAGCACAGTAGCTGGCACACATTGGGTACCCAGTAATTGTCTGCTGAAGGAATTAATTAATCCCTTTACAAAATAAAAGCGATGCAGTCTTGCTCATAGTTCTACCCAGCGAGGGTACACCCACTGAGTAACTGCTTGGTAAGTAGCTTTCCATAGGGTGTTCCATGGCTCCTGCCTTCAAGGGGCAGGCAATTTAGCAGAGGAAGCAAGTAGCACACACGTGGTATGATGATATTTTTAATCTTTAATGTGTTTTCTCTCTTGCTTTCTTGGAGGGTGACCTTGGTCCATCCCAGGGAACCATCTGCCTGGGGAGAGACTAGACTTTGTTTCCAAAGGGATGCAGAAAGAAAGATTGAGGCAATATTCAGTTATTGACACACAAAATAGGATTACGCATGGGAGCACTAGTCTAGTGGCGCACCCAGGTATTGTCTCAGAAAGGATATTTAAAATTCCTTTATCTTCTCCACTAGCATGCTAACTGCCAAGACCAGGGGACAGTTCACACTCTTCCTACTCAGTGGGCAAAACATGGGCCCTGTTTGCCATTAAGGCTCAAGCAATCCAGTCAAGCAATGACACATTAAGGCCCAGCCAAGAGTTGGAGGTGGAAAGAGGGAGGATACGATGGGTGTGAGCCCCTCACTCTCCCCCAACATAGAAATGGCTGCAGCAGGGGGTGATGAGCCCACCACCAAGGTGGACTGCAGGCCAGAGGGCTAGACACAGGACTGGCTGACATCAGCAGGTCTGCATCTACGGGCATTGAGAAGAGGCAGAGTCAACCAAAAGGTGCCACTGAACTACGGCCAAGCCAAGGGAGACCCATCACAGTCTTCCCCTGCCTCAGGCTCTAGCAGCGAATGACCCAAGAGCAAACAACACCCAGGTGGACAGGGCAAGAGAAGACAGGACACACCATCCACGGGCTTAGACTCATCCCCCACACTGTCACCATATGGATGTATAAGTCCCTCTTCCCATGTATGTAGACCCCACCTTAGCAAGTGCAACAGTTGAGTATTTTTACTCCAATGAGCAAAAATTTTCCTAGTGGGGCTGTTCAAAATTATTAGAGCCAACTACATTCAGTCATACTAAAAAATTCAAATTGATTTTTTTCCGTGCTCACCAGTATTGAGAGGAAGATCTGGTTAGTTATGGAAAAGTACCGACCAGTTATATTTTCTCTGCGTATATGAATACATATATCTCCTGCGCAAGGTAGCGTGTCATGATGGCCAAATGAATGGAAGGATGGGAGGCCAGCAGAAGCCCAGAGCAAGACCAGGCAAGGGGAGAGTGGGCATTTCTCATTCCTGTCTGACCAGCTCTACTTTCTCAGTTCCAGTCATCTGCTCTTCCTTGGAGAACACACCTCCCACAGGCCAGGTGGTCAGGGTGAGGTTATCAGTCACAGTCCCCTTCCCACCAAGGCTCAGGCAGATGATAGCCTCCACCGGCCATCAGAGAGGTGGCGGCTATGTGAATGTAGTGATTGGTTCTGGGCGGCTGTGTGAGCCAAGTAGGACTGCTCAGGTTTCCTCTAAAAACCGACATGCTGGGGGAAAAAGAGATGCTGGGAGAGACAGGAAACTTCTTCCTTTTGACTTTCAAGCCATAAGGAATCAGTCTTCAGGCTACCAGGGCCCATACTCCTTACCTCACATGGAGAAGGACACTGACTCACAAAGGGAAGCCAAGAAAAGAGATGGCTAGAGACAGACAAAGTCCCAATGGCATAATTTGTTCCCTGGATCCATCTGTGCCTCAGGTTAACCTTAGACTCCTCAGTTACATGAATCACTAGTTTCCATATTTTTCTTCTCAACCTAGTTTGAGTTGAGGTTTTTATTGTTACCACCAAAGACAGCCTTACTCATATAGAGCTATCAGGAAAGCTTCTGGAGCAGATGTGTCTCAAGCTAAACCTTGGAAGATGAGAAGTGCAGTGGGCTGAATGTTTGCATCCCCTTGGAATTCATATGTTGGCATTCTAACTGCCCCTGTAACAGAATTAGAAAGTAGGGCTTTGGGAGGTGATTAGGTTATGAGAGTGGAGTCCTTATAAACACAATTATGGCTGAGCTCGGATGGCTCATGCCTGTACTCCCAGCACTTTGGGAGGCCAGGGCAGAAGGATCTCTTGAGTCCAGGAATTCAAGATCAGCCTGGGCAATGTAGCGAGACCCTTCTCTACAAAAATAATTAAAAATTAGCCAGATATGGTGGCTAATGTGCACCTGTAGTCCTAGCTACTTGGGATGCTGAAGCAGTAGGATCATGTGAGCCCAGGAGTTTGAGGCGACAGTGAGCTATAATCATACCACTGCACTCCAGTCTGGCTGACAGAGTGAGACCCTATCTATTAAAAAAGACACAAGAAACATGATCTCCCTCCACCACATGAAGATACAGCAAGAAAGTGGCCTTATGTAAACCAAGAAGAGGACTCTCACCAAGAACCCAACCATGCTGGCTCCCTGACCTCAGACTTTCAACCTCCAGAGCTGTGAGAAACTAAGTTGTTGCTGTTTAAGCCACCCAGCCTATGGTATTCCATTACAGAGGCCCAAAGTGATTAGGACGGAAACTTGTGTGTTCAATTTTTAGTCTGGTGACAGGGATGGACAACACAGAAAATGGAGGAGAATGAACGCGGACATGGAAGGTGGTATGTGGGATCTATCTGGTTGAAGCATAGGAGTGTAGAGAGAAGAAGTGGAGCACAAGGCCCAGAGTGAGACTAGGCCCAAATTACAGAGATTCTGAATAGCAGAGAGAGGAAGGTCCTCCATTTTCCTAAAGGCAGTGGAGATTCATAAAAGGTGTTTGAGCAGAATATGGCAATACAGAAATAGTCTCATGCGAGGATTACTCTGACCTTGAAGCCAGAGATCTTATGCAAATTAAACTACAGCTTCCAGGTGGTCATTCTCCCTGCATTTCTTTACATTGGTGTCTGTACCCACAATTAGAATGAGCATCCTACGAAGGACCTTAAAAATCACTGGGTCCAACTCCTACTTTTACTAAAGAGAAAACTGAGGGCCAGAGAAGGGACATGACTTGTCTGAGATCACTAAGCAAGCCAATGGCAAAGCGTAGACTAGAATCCAGGTCCACATGTGCCTAGACTGTAAAAGAAATGTCAGAATCTTTTAGCAACTTTTCTCCTAGGTAAGTGGGAGGCCAAACACCTGTATTTATTTTCTATTGATGCAGAACAAACCAGCACAAACTCAGTGGCTTCAAATAGCACCCATCTACCAGCTCATGGCTCTATAGGTCAGAAGTCAGCACAGCATTGCTGTTCCCTGATCAGGTAATGACACAACTGAGATCAAGGTGTGGCCAGGATGAGTTCTCAACTGAAGGCACTAGGGAGAAATCCACTTTCAAGCTCATTCTTGTTGTTGGTAAAATTCATTTCCTTGTGGTTGTTGGACTGAGGTCTGTTTTCTCAAGGACTATTCTCAGCTTTTAGAGGCCACCCAAACTTCTTGCCACGTGGACTCCTCCATTTTCAAGCTAGAAATGGTGTATGGAATCATTCCCATACTTCAAGTTTCTAACTTTCTCTTCTGCAACCAGCTGGAGAAAACTCTGTGCTTTTAAAGGACCCATGAGATTAGGTCAGTCTCACCCAATAATTTCCTTGTTTTTAAGCCAACTGTTTAGGGACCTTAATTATATCTGCAAAATCCCTTCACAGCAGTACCAAGATTGGGGTTTGACAAAGAGGGGAAAGTGTGTGTGAACCAGGGTAATCTTGGGGATCATCTCAGAGTTCTGCCTCCCACAGCATCATACTGCCATCCCCCAGCATGGGCCACTAATTGGGGAGTCAGACAGCTTATGTCATTGAAGTGGGATGTGCATTGGGTGATATATAACCACGCAAAAGACAAGACCATCACCTCAAATAAAGAACCAGAACTCAAGGCTCAAAGCAAGGGCCCCTTGGCCCAGGGCAGCTATCTGAGCTAAGCAGCCCACAGCTGTATCTGTCTGCATTGGGCATCTATGTTTGTTTAGGGGATTCTCCTCGTGATTGACAGTACTATCTGTGACCCACATAAGTGTGCCGGCAAGATTCAGCACGGTCACGTGCACTTCCTTAGTAACTCCTTCATTTGCGTTCCTGGATTTGTGACATCCTACCATTAGCTGGCCCGGCTCTTCCCCACCCCTCTCCTGCAACTAACTCATGGCCCTGAAAGAATCTGCACCATCCTCCACTCTCCTGGGCCAGCCTGTGCTGGTCACTGTGCAGCCTGGAAGACCCATCAGAGTGATGATGACCCATGCCCTCTGCTGAGTGACCACACTGCAGCAGCATGGAACCCAACATCTCCCGGGTCACTGGCCTGGGTCATCTGGATTCAACCAATCCAGCCCAGCCAAGCACCCTTATGTCAGCCATGAGCCACGTGATCAGTATTCAATAAGTGTTCAGCACTTAACTTGTTTAATCAATTCCTTTACAGAGTCCCATGGGACTGACAGAAAAAAACTACCCAAATACAGAAATCCAGAGGGAAACAAAAGGAAGAACCCATTGTTACTCTAATTCCAGCCCCTGACTTCCCTCCTCCCTACAAGGAGAGCTTGCCCTTGGGAGAGGCCTGCTTCCCAATGCCCTGGGACAGTTCTGGAAGGTCGGCACCCCCAGCAGGCCCCCCTAGCAGGAGCCACTCAATCTGGGAGAAGCAGCAACTGCCACACTGTCTTGTGCTCCAGCAGAGGGCTGACTCTGATTCTCCCAGGCTCCAGCAGGTCGGCTCAGCTCCGAGCAGTTTGTTTTTTGAAAGTCTCATAAATTTCCAAGAAACTTCTCCAGACAACTGTCACGAGGCTGCACCTGCCAAACAAACACAAACAGAGCTCTCCTCCACCAGATTAGTTACTTAATTAAGAAGAGAAAGAGACAAGGCACATAATGTGGAGATAATTACCCATCTTGCCAAGTCTCCAAGTGTAGCGTGGCACACGCGAGCAAATTGCAGCACCGCCGCTAATGCATATTCATCCAAAGTTGTAACTGCTGTGAACATTTTCCACACAGACAGCAATATGTTCAACCAACAATCTGAGCTCCTTCTCAGATTCCAGCATCTTCCCACACCCTTACCCTGCCTTCCCAGGCTCCCTCTCTGTCTTTCTGTGAAGGAATTTGCTAAACAAAGCAAATAGCAAACCAGATACAAGTGAATGTGACCAAAATCCATTCCAGGTGACGCTGTTGGGAACAATCAATTCTGGACCCAAAAAAATGAGGTGAGGTGTTCGAGTTTTTTCCCTAACCTGTTTACTCATTCAATTTAATTTCATGTAATTTAATTACAAGGATTTATTGAGCATTTACTGTGTTAGGCCCAGCGCCAATCAGTACTAAGACACAAAGATGAGTGCAATGAGGACTCATCCCAAGAGGCTCACAATCTGTGAATAGAGGAGCTCTCCTCCATGAGATAAGGTGGGTGGGTATTATTTTAATCCTCTTTGACAAATGAAGAAACAAGGCCAAACAGTTAAGTAAACTGCCAAAACAACAGAGTAACTAAATAGGTGATTGGGCCTTGATCCTAGATTATCTGACTCCAGTTTCTATGTACAAGGCAGACAAGGGGAAATTCCACCTTGGAGACAGAGGAGAACAGAAGAAAGAACAGAGCCTGGAAAAGCACAGGAGATGTGGGCTCTGCCACCTTAGACAAATCACTGAACTGTGAAGGTTTTCAATTTTCTCATTAATAAGATGCAGATGGCGAGATCTAAGAAATAGAAGTGATGATAAGATTAAATAAAACCAGATTCTTAATACTACTACCTAGGACAGTGACTGGCACTTGGTAGATGCTTAGTAAATAGTTGTGTGCTTCCCTTGGCCAAAATAGAAGGGCACAATGGGCACAATGGGAGACCAGAGGAAGGAGAGATCTAGGATAATGGGTGAGGCTGGGGAACCTTAGGCAAGAAGTGTAATTTGAGTAGGTCTTGATGTGGGAGTAAGACCAAAGCAGACAGAAATGGAAGCAAGGACATTTTAGGTGCTGACAATAGCATGAAGGAGAGACACACAGTCAGGAGAAAGCAGCAATGCTGTGGCCAGAACCTGGACTTCTGAGGGTGAAAAGGGAGATCAGGCTGGAAGAGTAGGCTGGGGTCAGGTGGTGTGCTGTCCTGATTAGAAAAACAATCCAGGACACTTGAAATATAGTTCAGAAAAGTAGAGCTAAGGTCACCCCATTAACAAGCAGACAGTCAGGCCTTTAGAGAAGAAAGAACAGGAGGAATCCATACACATGGAGACAAAGGAATGGTTTGATTACTTCTAGACCATGCTCAAGTGGTGGGGAAATTGACAACGTTGTCAACTTGGTTTGAAAACACACTTGGCCATCTTTCTCAGATGGCCTACTCCTCTCTGTGTAGCCTTCCTTGCCCTGGGTCAGCCGAGAGAGCCAATGGGAGACCATGCTAAATTTCTTTAGAAAGATGAATACATTGGCTCACTCTGAAGAAACTCAGAATCGCCTTTCCCATCTAAAGCTAGGCCCTGAGGACATCCAAGGATAGTTAGGAAAAAACTACCATTACCACTGACTTTCTTGATCGAATCCTAAGCAATCAGGGCATTTCTATTTCTGCTTCATCTAGCAGGAGTAACAAATACATTCAACTAAGATGTCAACTCTAATTGATTGGATCTACCTGGAGCACAGAGTAGTGAACACCATGAGGACACTTCTGGTTCAGAGAGAACATGCACTACTATTGTTTAGCAGTGCCTGTCAAGGGCATGGAATGGAGTGGCTACATAGCTATTTGCCATCCTTGGCAATCATTCCTTGGTCTCTGGTTACTTTAAGCCTACATCGAGTCTTGGTGTTTTTTTCCCCCCATTTCTAAAGGAGTGGAGATCAGAAAAAGAATAAAAGAACAACAGTAGCTACCCCATATGTTGAACTCTCATGGTGTTAGAATGAAGGGAAAGTAGCTTTGTTCTCAAATTGCCCTTTCATGGCTAAGAATGAGCATCAGCCTATTGTACTGGCTCTCAGCTTCCACAGTGCATCAGAATAGCCCAGCTTTCCACACTACCTACAGAGGGGTCCATACGGCGTTGTTCTGGATTCCCGTCGTAACTTAAAGGGAAACTTTCACAATGTCCGGAGCCCTTGATGTCCTGCAAATGAAGGAGGAGGATGTCCTTAAGTTCCTTGCAGCAGGAACCCACTTAGGTGGCACCAATCTTGACTTCCAGATGGAGCAGTACATCTATAAAAGGAAAAGTGATGGCATCTACATCATAAATCTGAAGAAGACCTGGGAGAAGCTTCTGCTGGCGGCTCGTGCCATTGTTGCCATTGAAAACCCTGCTGATGTCAGTGTTATATCCTCCAGGAATACTGGCCAGAGGGCCGTGCTGAAGTTTGCTGCTGCCACTGAAGCCACTCCAATTGCTGGCCGCTTCACTCCTGGAACCTTCACTAACCAGATCCAGGCAGCCTTCCGGGAGCCACGGCTTCTTGTGGTTACTGACCCCAGGGCTGACCACCAGCCTCTCACGGAGGCATCTTATGTTAACCTATCTACCATTGCTCTGTGTAACACAGATTCTCCTCTGTGCTATGTGGACATTGCCATCCCATGCAACAACAAGGGAGCTCACTCAGTGGGTTTGATGTGGTGGATGCCAGCTCGGGAAGTTCTGCGCATGCGTGGCACCATTTCCCGTGAACACCCATGGGAGGTCATGCCTGATCCGTACTTCTACAGAGATCCTGAAGAGATTGAAAAAGAAGAGCAGGCTGCTGCTGAAAAGGCAGTGACCAAGGAGGAATTTCAGGGTGAATTGACTTCTCCAGCTCCTGAGTTCACTGCTACTCAGCCTGAGGTTGCAGACTGGTCTGAAGGTGTGCAGGTGCCCTCTGTGCCTATTCAGCAGTTCCCTACTGAAGACTGGAGTGCTCAGCCTGCCACGGAAGACTGGTCTGCAGCTCCCACTGCTCAGGCCACTGAATGGGTAGGAGCAACCACTGAATGGTCTTAAGCTGTTCTTGCACGGGCTCTTAAGCAACATGGAAAAATGGTTGATAGAAAATAAACATCAGTTTCTAAAAAAAAAAAAAAAAGAATAGCCCAGGGAGCTTTTGACTTGGTTAACCCACAGATAACTGGTTTCAGTTGATCTGTGGCAAGGATAGGCATCGGTATTATTTTGGCATGCGTTTTGGTTTTCTGTTTGTTTGTTTGTTTGTTTTAGACAGAGTTTCGCTCTTGTCACCCAGGCTGGAATGTAATGGCGCAATCTTGGCTCACTGCAACCTCTGCCTCCCAGGTTCAAGCGATTCTCCTGCCTCAGCTTCCCAAGTAGTGGAATTACAGGCACCTGCCACCATGCCCGGTTAATTTTTGTATTTTTAGTAGGGACAGGGTCTCACCATGTTGACCTCGAACTCCTGGTCTCGAACTCCTGACCTCAGGTAATCTGCCCACCTTGGCCACCCAAAGTGCTGGGATTACAGGCGTGAGCCACTGCGCCCAGCCTCATCAGTGTTTTTTAAAACTTTCTAGGTGGCTCTGATGCGCAGCCAAGGTTGAGGGTCTTTGTGCCTACTGTAAGCTCAACTGATGAAGCAACATCCAACATCCAGTTCATGACTTAGGTCCCACCATGAGGTTCCTGTTCCTCATTTGAAGGAAAGGCCATCAGAAGGTTCTAGCCTTTGCCCTGTGTGTGCATAAAGCTCAGCTGATGATAGATATAAGGTGATGGGAACTGTGAGAGGGAGAGTGTATTCTGCTGGTATGGTCAGGGAAGGCCCCACAGAGTCAGGCCTGAGCTGGGCCTTAGGAAGATGGGCAGAATTTGGACAGACCGACTGACTTGCAGGGAAGGCAGGGGATCATGAGACGTGGGCAGAGACTGGAGGCTGGTGGGAACAGAGGCCCTAGACAGGAGTGGTGAGAGAGAACATGAGGGACCAAACCCACGTGGCCACAGAGAACTTTCTGAGAAACGAGGTCATGAACCTGGGACCAGCTCCTGCTAGGGGTGAGCTCTCCCTAGACTTACCTGCCTGCCAAGTCCTCCTTCTGGGGGCCCCACATCTAGCTAGCTTCTAGCCCCAGGTACCCAATTGTCCTTCTGATCACACTCTCTCTATAAATTTCATTCCAAAAATAAACTCCAAAAATAAAGTGAGACTTGACCTGACCTGCCCTTAAGAGTTCACTAAGGCCTCCCTCCCTCCCGACAGAACACTGGGCTTCCTTAGGCAGTGTCTCCCCTGCCTGAGCCCCAGGGCCCCTCCCTGTCAGTGTGTGTGCCTGAGACTGTCAAGAGCCTGTTGTTTCAACTTGAGACCTGTCCACATTGTTTCTCTTGTCCACCCCTGTCTTCCGCCTGTTCACAGGGACTTCTATATTAGTCATCTGTTGTTAGGGAAATGCTCGGCTTCCCCCAAGGTGTAAATCCTGAGGGATTCAAATGGGGAAAAGGGGGAAACGATTTACTAGGCTGGCTTGGTCCATATATTCTCCAACACGTGGATGGCAAATGCTGGAGTGGGGTCTCGCAAGGTGGGGTCCTCCTACTCCTAGCATTCGCATTACCAGAAAGGCTTGTTAAATGCAGACTCCTGGACCCCTACTCTGACTTCCTTAATAGAGGGTGGGCCTTAGGATAACCTGCTGATAACCTGGTAAAACGGGCATCTGGAGGTCAGGAAAAAAAATCATCTCAGGCATTGTTGGTATACAGAATATGGTTCTAGAGGGCTGTGGCGTTTTCTCTGACTTGACCATGTCTGAGTGTTTTTAACAGTGTGTCTTCCTCACTTGCCATCCATAGGGATGTGTGTGTGTATGACACAGAGCTAGAGAAGCAGAGACACAAAGAGTAAATAAATACAGAAACCCAGACTTGTGCTTTGGAATGTTTTCTCTGGGCCCCAGTAAGCTACCTCCTATTCCCTTGCAAATCACTTGGAGCTCTCATGGTGAAAAGGGTGTTTCAAAGTTGTTAAAGACAAATCGGTATTTAATTAAATCTCCATTCCTGATAGAAAGAATAGTAGCGGTCAGAATCATTTTGTGCCAAGATCACTCACTCACAGCTCTGCCTGTTCCCCGGGGAACCACAGAACCATTCCCCACTGTTAAGTGGACCAAAGACTGTCTCTCTTTCTGCTTAGGTATCTGTTAATCATTGACACTCAGTTAGCCCTGTAACATATTAGAAAGTGCTTTGTAGAAAGTGCTTAGAAAGTCCTATTCAAATATGAGGGATAATTATTACACGGACCTGTTCTCTCCACTGAGAGCGTCTACTCCAGGTCGTGTGCTCTGCCACACATCACTTTGTGTAATTACTGGTGGAGGTCCTGGATTCTCATCCCTGTTTTACAGAACCAAGGAGACAGAGGTGTAAATGACTTGCCCAGGGTCACACAGACAGTGAGAGGCAGGGTTCTGTGTGCTTCTAGAGAAACCCTCTTTCTACTTTGCATTCTTCAGTGCCGCGTTTTCTTTCTTTCACCGAAGCCAGGATTCTCTCCACTGGTTAGTGACATCCCGCCTGACCTTCATTGTGTCCAAAGAGGCAGTGACATTTTCAAAGCAACTCATTTTAATTTCTTCTGATTAAAAATGCCTGCTGGCATATATGCTATGGAGACCATTAGGAGGTAAAAAGCAATGGCGTGAAAAGCAGCAAACCAATCACAGATGGCTGTCAGGTCACTCGACCTGGGGACATAGGTACGCATGCCCCATGTTACAGGGATTGTGAGCCTGCCTCCTTCCGTGTGTTAGCTGGATGTCCACTGTACAAGGGTCCTCTGGGGCAGGAGGAAGAGATGGAAGACACAGCCTGCCACCCAGGAACTTGTATTTGAATAGCTTCCATTTGTGCAGAATGTGCACTCAGCCCTTAGGCCTTCTTTTACAAGGTGGTTAGTGAAGAAGGCTTACGGGTTTAAAAGGGGAGCATTATTGGGAAGGGGGTGGTGGCATCTTAGTGATAATGCTGGTAGTGTAGAAGAGCAAAGCTGGATGGTCCTGGAGGCTCATGCCCGAGATGGCACCCAGCAGGTAGATTTGGCTCCAGGATCAACAGGCAGACTCCAGGCTCTGCACATTGGAGCCAACCACTTTGCAATAAGACCTCTTCATCACCAGGAAGCCCCCAGGTGGGGCCCAGGAATCTGCATTTAACAAGCCTCTCCAAGAATGCCAATGCTAGGGGTAGGAGGACCTCACCTTGTGAGACCCCACTCCAGCCTTTGTCATCCAGGTATTGGCGAAGTACTAGTGATCTACAATGACTACGCCACCTCTGTAGGCTCCGTAGTCAGGGCTTATTGACTAGATGTTCCCTGGCCCCTTTCCCATAAGGAGGTAAAGCATCACAAAGGCGGGAGTCTTTCAAGGGCACATCCAGTGTGGTGAGCATGGCCTAAATAGGCACTCTGAGAGATCATTCAAGCTCCAGGGTTGGGTGTGCTCCGCTATGTCTCTGCTTAGAGGTTGTACTCTGGGACACCTTACTGTATACATAAGCATGCTTCCTTTTCAGGGCAAACATGATGGTAATTGTATTTTTGTAAAGTGGAGTGAGCAAACAATATGCAAAAATCATGAGACTCTGTCTTTGCCTGGGGGCTGGTTCCAATGGCTGGGTTGACTATATGGGAAAAGCTTTAGAAAAGGTTTCCTGGTTGGGCCCAGCCAACTGCCAGGGACACAGCAGGGGAGCGAAAGGCCTTGTTTCTCTCATGGGAGTCCTAAAGGGCACCTGGAAACATTGGGACACTGTGGTGACACTTCTGACTGGGAGAACACCCTGGCCTTGCTGAGGGCTCTGGATGGATGAGGAGGAAATCCGGGTCCAGCCATGGTGATGGGCGGTTCCCTTCTCCATATGTCAGAAACAGACCCTGATCCCCTGCTCAAACAGAGCTGTGTCTGGGACTTGTGCCTGGTTCTTTAATTGGCAGCATCTCTGTTAGTCCTCACAATGACACAGTGAGGTCAGTGTTTTGAACACTGTTTGATCAAAACATTGGCAGTATTATTATTCTTATGAGTTATTATTATTGTGTATTTGGGGGGTTTTGAATGACTTGCCCTAAGTCACATAGCTGGTAACAGCAAAGTTAGATTTGAACTCAGTCAGCTCTGACTAATCCCAGAGCTCTTCTACTGGAACACCTCAGGGCAGCGGGTCTCAAGATGTGGTCCCTCAACCAGCAGTATCAGCATCACTGGAAATGCAAGTTCTTGAGCCCCTCCCCAGACCTCCTGAATTAGGCACATTGGGGTGGGTCCAGCAACCCACATGCCTCCAGGGGATTGATGCTGTTCAAGCGTGAGGATCCCTGGTATAGGGAGGTTCAACAGGATACTCACACACCTCCCAACCACCCCTACTCCCACCCCCAGATAAAATTTCAGAACTTTGGCCGCCTGTGGTGGCTCACGCCTGTAATCCCAGCACTTTGGGAGGCCGAGTTGGGCAGATCACAAGGTCAGGAGATCGAGACCATCCTGGCTAACATGATGAAACCCCATCTCTACTAAAAATACAAAAATTAGGCAGGTGTGGTGGTGGGCACCTGTAGTCCCAGCTACTTGGGAGGCTGAGGCAGGAGAATGGTGGGAATCCGAGAGGCGGAGCTTGTGGTGAGCGGAGATGGCGCCACTGCACTCCAGCCTGGGTGACAGAGCAAGACTACATCTCAAAAAAAAAAAAAAGAAAGAAAGAAAGAAAGAAAGAAAGAAAGAAAGAAAGAAAGAAAGAAAGAAAGAAAGAAAGAAAGAAAGAAAGAAAGATTCAGAATTTTTTAAAGCCTTGCAGGTGTTTTCTTCCAGTCTACCTTGAAAAAGTGGTTAATCTTTCCTTTTCTGGGCCTCACCATCACAGCTTGGACCCCGTCACCCCCTTCCTCGTGATGAGGAAATATCGTGCAAAGAAATATCAGGCAAAGCAAGTCTATGAGAGCTGAGCGGGCCAGGCACAAGGCAGCAATTAGAATCAGGGAGGAAGCTGGCAGCAACAGGAGGACAGTTATTTTGAGTGCATTTTTTAAAAACAACAACAACATAAGGTGAGTCATATCTTTATAAATTCATAAAATTTCCCTCCCACCCGCCTTGGTTCCCAGTCCCAGGAAGGGCCACTGGATGATGTGAAGACTGTGAGCTGCGTCCACTGCATTTCTCCAGCCCATGCAACCTGGTATCACGAGGAAGCGGGGATGGGGTCCAAGCTGCCACAGTGAGACCCAGGAAAGGAAAGATGAACCTCTTTTCCAAGGTCGGTTGGGAGAAAACACCTGCGAGGCCTGACATGCTTGTCAATGGAGGGAGTATGTGACTCCCCTGGCCAGGACTAGAGGGTGACAGGCAAGTGCCTGGAGCACATTTAAGGAGACCCTTGCCTGGCCCTGCAAGTGAACACTTTCTAAAAGTTTGCACCCTAGCCCCCAACCTACATGAAGGTCAGCCCTAACTTTACATTAAAATTTTTGTTTCCCCCGAAGAAGTTACCTGAGTCAGAGCCATTGTTTCCTTCCATGATTTGAAGGAGACACCTGCACAATAACCAGGTGACAGCCCAGAAACCTCTGCTAACACCTGCTTGCCAGTGGTCCCGCCGTGGGGAGCGAGTCTCCCTCCCCTCACCAAGGCGGGATTTATGCTGCTGGTACAGTGCCCGGGGGACTCCCGCCCGGCCCGCCCAGCTGCCAGGAGGTGGCACCCGCCCGCGCCAGCTGCCAGGCTGGCCTCTCCGTGCTCCAGAGCCGCACAGCTCTGAACGGCGGCAGCAGGTGGGAGCCCCACCGGGGAAGGCAATGAAACTCACAGCCGTAAACGAGTTTATTATTGTTGTTAACTGGGGAAATAAATGTCTCAAGCACTAATAAAACATTGTGTTTTCTGCTTTTATGTCTTGAAGCCCCGGTTTCTCCCAGCACCTTGTCTGCTGGAGCCGGGTTGGCCCTAGGTGTGTAGGGCAGGGTCTGGTAACTGGATTCCCTGGCGACCCCTTCTCCCATCAGCCCTGGCTCAGGCCCTTCTGGCTCCCTTCAAAGGTGTCAGGAGAGAATGGCACAGCAGGGGATCCTTGAAGGGAGACTTTTTTTGTATGGGGGAAATAGACACAGACCTCCAGATGCATACATAGAAGTGCCATCTTCTCCCTTCTGTTCTTGCTCGTGTGGGTGAGGGTCCTACTTTTATCTTGCAAGCACCTGACAGAGAATCTTGATGACAGACGAGGTGCTGCTCTCTCTGGGCCTCAAGCTCAGCATCTATAAAATGAGGGACCAGGTGGAGATTACATAGGCCCTTGAGGCATTGAAGTTTTATGAGTCCATGAGTGGATTCTAAGATGCTGAGGACAGGTTCCCCTCGGCCAGGTGTACCTTGGGCAAATGCAGGTGAGGACAAATTCTTCAGGAATTTTGGGCTCTTTATTGGCCATAGGTTGTGTTGTTGTCAGGCCAATGCTAGATGCTGTATCAGATAAACTTGAAATCATCAAGAGCTTAACATAAAGTAAGTTTATGTCTTGCTCCCTGAGGATGTTTCTGGTTGATGGGCCGCTCTCCTCCACAGAGTGATTCTGGGATCCAGGCTCCACTGGTCTTGTGGATCTGCCCTCCTCTAAGGCTTCCCAGTCCTCTGTATCCACTGGCAGATAAGGGAGGAAGACCAACCAAAGGTACAGAGGCTTCTGAGAATCCTGACTGGCTCACCCCATTGGTGGGAATTGGAGACACGAACCGTGATGTTGAAGGGGAGCCTGGGAGATGTAGCCCATGATTGAGCAGTAGCCTCACATATGGGCTGAGGGAGGTGTAAATTTCTGGTGGACAGCTGGTCCTCTTTGCTGTGGGCTGTAGCCACCACCTCCACATGTCCTGGCATCTGCCCCATGAGAGGGCACCATTGTCACCTGCCAGGGAAGAACCATGGTGACTCCACAAAGATGCCCTTTGCTGCCTCAGTTTCTCCAACTGGAAAATGGAGTGACTAAGAGTACCTACTCCCTCAGTCTGATAAACAGTTTAAATCGGATGGTGCGTGTTAGCACCCCCCACACGTGGTACCTGCACAGTGAAAGTTAATTAAGGAAGGTGGGGAGGGCTGGGGTGGGGGAGTCTGCCTTAGAGCCAGTGAAGCCGGGGAAGAGGCAGTTAACGTGAACGTGGAAGGGAGGCAGTCTGACCTCTGTCCTAGCAGACATCTTTAAATCCCAGCCTGTGGTTCTCATATCTGAGCCCGGCCATAGCCCAGTAAGGTAGAGCTGTGTGTGTATGTGTGCTTGGTTTCAAATCACACAAGCAAAAACAAACTGATACCAAACACCTTCCCTCAGACAGTGAATATGTACACACAATCACACAGAGAGAAGAGAGAAACAAATAAATAGACTTTTTTTTCCAGAAAAAATGATGCAGTTTTAGCCATAGATGCTTATGTACTATATTTAGTGTAGGTTTGGCACAATCATATACTGCCTTACATTATTTGAGGGTTTAAGCAAGTATTTCAATTCCAAAAATAATTACCCTGCTAAGAGTTTTGAGAGAGACAAAAATAAGAGATGTGTTGTCCAGCTCCCAAAGAGCCGACAGCGTGGATGGAGACGGCAACCTATGCGGGCCATTTAAATAAAAGCCCTGTCCCTGGAATCAATGCTGGCACCACAGCTGGGACAGCTCCAGGGGAGAGCAAGGGATTCTGCCATGATCCAGCAAAGCACTGATTCCTTTACCAGGTGACAAAGTCACCTTCCTGGATGGCCCCTTTCCTTGATGATGGGCTTGGGATGAGGAGGTGATGGCACCATGAAATGAGCCTGGCTCAGTGTCGTGCGAGCTGGCTTTCTGATCCTCTCTGGGTCATTTGAGAACTGCATGACCTCAACAGTTGTGAGAATCAGAGTCAATCTGTGTAAAGAGTACATTCAAGGGCCTGACACCTGGTCGACCTTCCACAAGCTGCAGGAAGTTCCCACTTGATGCGAAGGGAATGGAATGTTCTGTTAAGCTCTTGGGAATTGCCTACATATTCTAGAGACTGCTGGGCACACAGTAAAGGCTTAATGCATGGTTGAATTGGATCAGTGATGCTGCAGGCCAGTTCTCTCCCTCCCTCCCTCGTCCTTCCCTCTTCTCTCCCTCCTCCTTCACCTTTTCATCCCGCTCCCAGCATCCAGGCAGTTGAGACACCCCACATATGGAGAACATCCTTTGCTCTACTGAATTCTCCTGCACTAACCTGAAGGCACCAACCCAGTGGGAGCCAGAATGGGATGTGTCTCCTCCTAATAGGGTGGGAAGCATACAATTTTAGGATTCGCATGGACCTGGATTCCAATCTCAACTCTACCACTTACTCATCATAGCTTTGGACGAGTTATGTAACCTCTCTAAGCCTCAGGCTCACCGTGAGCAAAGTGGGGGAAATACCTATCAGGAGAACGAAGGGACTACAGATGGAAGCACCATGTAGTGATTTTGTAGATATTAAATAACTGTCAGTCCCCTTTTCTCACGTGTAGTTTTTCCTGGGATCTGGGCAGCTCTGCAGCCCCACTTCTGTGCTCCACTCGATTCTCCACCATTGGAACTTCATATCTTTGGTCTTTGATCCCTGTGAAAATACAATGTCCGTTAGGAGAAAACCTGGCAGGCTGTGCATGGTGAAGAGTGCAGAGTAAGGAAGACTGGGGGACATCAAAAGCAAACTCATAACTACTTTCAGCCTGGATGGCAAGTAGATTCACCCTGACTTCTCATGTCAATCAATTGGTGGAGGCTACTGGGGGTGTTGTATTGAGGATATTGTGTTGAGGAAGATTCCACGGTCACATCCAGCTTGGGGAGAAGGCATGTGTGATCAACAGGCGGTATGTGTGAACAGGGCAGGGAAGTCCTTGGCTCTTGTAGGGTGTGGGGGCAGAAGGCTGAAGTGCCGCAGCCTGGGTGCTTTGGTTCTTGCCCTCCTGTGCTGAGGTTCCCTGTGCTCAGCACTCACTGGCTTGTCCCTCCCACCCTGATCATTCCTCCAGGAGGCCCTCCTGATTGCTCTTCCTAAGCATGTCCTGGCCTGTGCTTTGCTTTCTCCAGGCTGGTCCAGCCGCCTGGCTACTGGGCATTGATATTCCTTCACTGTAAGCCCAGCTGCTTCCAGCCAGAGCTGGCTCTTGCCACCAGAGGGAAATGGTTTTGAGCATGCAGCGCCATGCCCCAGCATTCTTCTCCCTGAGCCTCATTACGATATTGTCGATATTCCCCGCGAAAGGGCATCTCTCGACGCCTTTGCTTTTTTATTAATGTGTGTGAAGGCAAGTCAAGCCTGATTATCATGAAGACAATTGCTGCAATCCCTCCTGGAGAAGGCTCATCCAGACTGTGTAGGCGGTTTAATTTCAGAGACCCATTAATTGGCAAAATTGCTTAAGCAGCTGCTCTCGGTGTCATTTCAGGACCACTTTGTGAGAAGCAGAGAGGAGGGGAGAGGGAGGGGAGGAAGCAGGCTTCCCGGTGGGCCAGCCTGCCCAGCCCCGCGCAGTCCCTCTCTCCCTGGCACACAGACACCAATGTTGAGGGAAGATATGTTATGGCTTGGGCTTGCTACTGCCTGTGCCCCGGTCCTAGGCAAAGTCACTCGGCCCTCAGACGCGCATGCACACACCACCCTTCTCTCCACTGCCTCTTCTTTCTCCAACCATGTTCAGCCAGTAGCAAATTCCCATTCACTTTCAACATCCGGTTCAGAGTGCCAGCTCCTCCAGGAAGCCTCTTGGGATTTGATCTGTCCAGGACAATTTCTTTTTCTAGCTCCCTAGTCACTCCAGAAAGCTCCTCCTTCTAGTCACTGACACCACTCCACCACAAGTAACTCCTTTGACTGTTGGCACCATAGATTAGTTTTGACTGGAATCACAGTAATCTTTCCCATAAGGCTTCTTTTGCTCAACCTTTTCTGTGAGACTCATCCATGTTGTGTGTGGCTTTTGGAACAAATGGGCTTTTAATAAATGCCTCCTGTGAACCCAATTCTAGCAACACCCAGTTTACCCTTCCTTCCTGCTAACAGAATCCCAATTTATAGGAGGTAGTAAAATGTGCAGCTAAAGGACTACATTTCCCAAGCTTCCCTGCAGCCAAGAGTAGCCAATGAGATGTCCATGGAACCCCCTCAGCAGGGCTCCTGGAAAACTCTGCAGGGGATTGAGTGGGCTGGGAGGCCTTTCTGCCTCCTCCTTTTTATGCCTGGTATATGAGTGTGATTGGAGCTCCAACAGCCATCTCGGGTCATGAAAAGACTTGAGAATAGGGCCATGCGATAATGTGGAACAGAAAGCTAACAGAGCCTGGACCCCAATGGCATCCTGGAGCCTCCACATGAGTCCTGGACTGCCTTCCTCCAGGCTTGCTTAAGCCACTGTTACTTATATTGTTGGTTATAGGCAGGAGAACTTAATCCTAACAGTTAACCAATTTGGTGCATAAAACCTTCCCATGGCATGCAGAATAAAATCCAAATTCTTTGCTGCGGCTCATATAGTCCTGTGTGATTTGGTTCCTGGCTTCTTTTCTGATTCTTCTCCTTCCATTCCCCCACTTGCTATCCACTCACATGGACCTTCTTTCATCTCCTTAAATAGCTCCTTAAATACTCCTTAAATAGCTCCTTTTTTGCCCCAGGGTCTTTGCACAAGCTATCTTTCCGGTAGGAGCACTCTTTCCTCTACAACATGCCTGCTTTCTCCTCCTCTTTCAATTTCACCTTAAGTGCTGTCTCTTTAAAGAGGCTTTCCCTGAGCACCTGATCTAAACTAGACGTCCCTGGCACTTTTCATCTTGGCACTTATCCCACTTGGTAAGTGGCTTATTTGTTCAAAGCCTGTTTACTTCCACTAAATCCTCTGTACTATGAGGGCAAAGATTGCAATTCTGTTTTGTTAACTTTAAGGTCCCCTGAGTCTACCATAGTACCTGACACATGGAAAATGCTCCATAAACATTTCTGAATGAGTGAATAAATGAATGAATTTGAGAGAAATACAAAGGAGACTATAGCTCCCAGCTCTACAATAAAGGAGACTACAGATCTCAGCTCTATAATAAAATAAAAGCAATAATGCATATAAGATACCAAGATGAACAAAACAAACAGAACTTAGAAACCAAGGCCAGATTGGTGGGTGGATATCAAGGACTTATACAAACATGAAATGTCCTGAGACTCCAGAAAAAGGGAGGGGAGAGTCATCAGGGAAAGCTTTGAAGGATGGGGACAATTGTACTAAATAAAAGGGTGAAAAGCAATCAGCGTACAGAAGAAAGTCTATTAACTACAATTGAGTTCATCTGTGAGTAACAGAAGTGCCAAAATAACAATGGCTTAAAGAAGACACAAGTTTGTTTTACTCTCATATAAAAGAAATTAAGTTGCTAGGGACCTAGGTTATTTCTGTCTTGCTTCTCCACCATCTTTATTGCATTGCCTCATGGTTTAATATGGTTGCTTATGCTCCAGCCACTACCTTCAGAATCCACACACCAAGAAGAAAGAAGGTAACAAAGAACTTATGCTAAGTTTTTTTTAACATTTCATTGGACAGAACCTATTATATAGTCTCTTCTAGTTTGAGAGGAGGCTGGGAAATATAGTCATGATTCTGAGCCCAGATAAATGTCAAGGCTCTATTATTAAGGAAGCAGGGCAGAGTGGATACTGGGGTAAGCCACTGTAGTATCTACCCTAGGACAGGGAACTAATTCCATTTGTGGAGGTGTGGCAGATTGCAAAGAAGGCCACAATGCCACTATTCACAATATCAAAGACTTGGAACCAACCCAAATGTCCATCAATGATAGACTGGATTAAGAAAATGTGGCACATATACAACATGGAATACTATGCAGCCATAAAAAAGGATGAGTTCATGTCCTTTGTAGGGACATGGATGAAGCTGGAAACCATCATTCCGAGCAAACTATCACAAGGACAGAACACCAAACACCGCATGTTCTCACTCATAGGTGGGAATTGAACAATGATAACACTTGGACACAGGGTGGGGAACATCACACACCGGGGCCTGTTGTGGGGTTGCAGGAGGGGGGAGGGATAGCATTAGGATATATACCTAATGTAAATGATAAGTTAATGGGTGCAGCACACCAACATGGCACATGTATACATATGTAACAAACCTGCACACATACCCTAGAACTTAAAGTATAGTAAAAAAAAAAAAAAAAGAAAAGAAAAGAAAAGAAAGAAAAGAAGAAAAAAAAGAAGGCCACAGTGCATTGTTGTTCCTCTCCCAAAAGTAGAGTATATTTCCCCACCCCTTTATCTGGGCTGGCCTGTGACTTGCTTTGACTAATAGCATGTAGCAAAAGTGACAGTGAGGCTAGGCCTCAAGGGGCCTTGCAGCTTCCACTCTTGCTGCTTGTTGAACACTGTTGCCATATACACAGGCCTGAGCAAGCCGGCTGGAGGGTGAGGAAGCACAGGAAGAAAGATCAAGGCACTCCAGTTGATAGCTAAACAACCACCAGGTATGTGAGCAAGGCTATCTAGGACCAGCCAGCCCCCAGCCAACCTGCCAAAAGGTGCAAATGAGCAGAACTAACCATCAGACTTGTGAGCTGAATCTACTGCTGTTTAAGTCACTGAGTTTGGGTATGGGTTCTCACCCAGCAATAGATAACTGGTAAGGCTACAGGTGAGGACACATTGGAAGTGTCTGGGGTTGTGAGTGGAGAGGAAAATCCTTAGGAGGCTGATGTCAAGATTGTTTCTCCCAAGTAACCCCACTGATGTTTGTTTAATGCACTGATTCCAAAATGAGAGTGTCTTCCTGAGAGTCAAAATTCTTCCAGTTAAAAAAGCCCTGTAAGAGGGATTCAGGAGTCTCAGGCTCCAAAACTCAACAGTCCACAGCTATGGTGGGACCTGAAGCAAGTTCCAGCCCCTCTCCAGTCCTCATGGCCAGCCATGGTGTGGACTTCGGAGGTTACGCAGTAAGACCAAGTCAACTGACATGGAAGCAAAGAAGACCAAGCTGGGACTCAGAGAGATGAGACATGGCAATGCAGCGCTGAAAATCCAACAGTGATCCCTGAGCAGTCAAAGGAACATTTGCTGGAGACAGAAGGAAGAAAGAGGGCTCAATGCAGCCTCCAGCACTGCCTTCCTCTGGGGGTCTTTTGTGCTCCTTAAAGGTGATATTTGTCACCTCCCCTTATCTTTTCCTAGCAGAATCACAGAGACCCAAAACAAAAAGTGACTTTGTTCTGCCTAAGGCCACTCAGCGAAGAGATGACAAAGCTCACCTTCATTGTATCTCTGGATTTTGCTCTACTGCATTCCCTACCATTCTAATTGTCTTGCCCCCAGGAGCCAGAGTGATGGTTGGTATAGGACCCCTGTGGCCCCAGAGCTCCAGGATGTCTGTGATGTACCAGGTCACCCCTCCATCCAGTTGGGATTGGGCCCTGGATCTCCATAGCTCCTCCACATCAAAGGGGCAGACAGCCATTCCTCAGTGAAGGGACACCCCACTTCACTGAGGAATGACTGCATCACTGCATGCTTCCATGGCCACACAGCTTTCCTCCCAAAGTGGGAGGCGATCTGTCCCCGTCTCCCCAAATCCAGCTCTGGGCATGAGACATCAGACCAAGAGGGCATAGCCCTGCTTTCCCATCCCCAGGAGGGGAGTGGGCACATCTGCTGCTCCTCTGCCCAGTAGCCTGCTGAACTCAACTCCTGGGGGCTACACTCCCTACCCTAACTACCACTTAGTGGAGCTCATCTGCTTTCCTGGCTTCTGCCCACATCCCTGGTCAAAACACCTGGCCAAGCCGAACCTTGTGATCAGCAGTGCCCCTGAGAGTGAAGGAGCAAATGGTCAGTGCTCAAATTCCAGCTCTGTTACTTGCTAGCTGTGTGATCCTGGGCACTTTAGTTAACCTCTCTGAGCCTCATATGTAAAACCATCATGATACTACCCCACTCACAAGGTAGTCGGAGAGATTCAAAATTAACCTTCTAACAAGAAAATGTATCATCGCCGATCATTCTGGAAAGTAGGGGGTACCTGTGCCCAATAATGCGTGTTAGCGTCAGCATCCGCACTCTCTGGTCTTCACTCTCTACCCCCAGGCTATCCCTGGGAACTACATTTCCCAGGATCCCTTGCCTGCTGGCTTCCTGTTAGGTTCAGCCAACAGGAGACACTGGTGGGAGATTAGAAGGCAGGAAGGAGAGAGAAGGCATTTGTCTGCTCCCGGCAGAGACCCTTTGTCACCATTGCAGGCTCCCCAGTGGGGAGGAGGAGGGAGCTCCCAGCAGCTGGGGCTTGTAGGCCCCATTGCCCAGAACAGGAGCAGCTTCCTCCTGGTCTAGGGGTAAGAACCCTCTTCTTCCTTTTGCCCCTCTGACTCTTTTAGCCCCCTTGTAACCAATTTTCCTCATTAAATCTGCTTGGAACATCTAGAGCAGCTCTTGTCTTCCTGTCTGGGCATAGATAGATGCCATGGACAACGGATGCCCATGTCTGGAGGATTTCTCACTTACCCTGTGCATCCTCCACTGAACCGTAGCTCAGGCCCTCCAAAGTGCCAGAGCCACCTAGGCACCCCCACACGACCGACACTCAGAGCAGACCCAAACTCAAGCCTCAGTTTACCTTATTTCTGGGATCAATGACTCAAGACCTTGGCCCTCCTCTCCACAAGAGGACCCAGCCTTTCTGTTCTAATTAGTCAGGTACCACACAACAACATCTCAGTCAACCATGGACCACATATACAATAGTGGTACCGTAAGACTATAATGCCAAATTGTTACTGTACCTTTTCCATGTTTAGCTATGTTTAGATACACAAACACACAATGTGTTCCAGTTTTCTGTGGTATTTGGTAGAACAACATGCTGTACAGGTTTGTAGACTAGGAGTAATAAGCTATACCATCAGCCTAGGTGTGTAGTAGGCTACACCACTTAGGTTAGAGTAAGTACACTCTATGATGGTCACACAATGATGAAATTGATGCATTTCTCAGAATATATCCTTGTTGTTAAGTGACACGTGACTGCACTTTCTCCCACCAGCCCCAGCCTTGGCCCCGGCAATCCTCAGCTCACTCATTCCCCACCCCTGTCAGGTGCTCCCAGCCACTCTGGTAGGACAGAATCCTAGAATGCATACAGCTTCCTGCCAACCCCTTTGACAAAGCAGTAAAGAGAACGGCTGTGCTATGAGGAAGGGTGCCCAGCACAACTCAGAGGTTACTCTGGGACTGGATCAGCCCTGCAGAGTTCTTCTAGTCCAGCTTTTGCTCATCAGAATGGCAAGATATTATTAAGCCCATTGTTCAGATAAAAACAATGCTGTGTTAGTCCATTTGCATTGCTATACAGGAATACCTGAGACTGGATAATTCATGAAGAAAAGAGGTTTATTTAGCTCATGGTCCTGCAGGCTGTCCAGGAAGCATAGTGCTGGCATCTGTTTGTGGTGAAGTTTCAGGAAGCTTCTCCCAATCATGGCAGAAGGCAAAGGGGAAGCCAGTGTGTCACAGGGTGAGACAGGGAGCAGGAGAGAGAGGGAGGAGGTGCCAGGCTCTTTTAAACAACCATATTTCATGTGGACTCACCAGGAGAACTCACTCATTACCACAAGGATGGCACCAAGACATTGATGAGGGACCCGCCCCCATGACCGAATCACCTCCCACCAGGCCCCACCTCCAACCTTGGGGACCACATTTTACCATGAGATTTGGAGGGGACACAGGTCCTAACCACATCAAATAAGCCCCAAAGTGATTTGCTCATGGCTGTCTTCTGGGAAAAGCTCCCATCTGCCATCAGCACTCACCGCTTCCTCCTGTCAGTTCTTGACAACTTCTCTGCCCTATTTCCGGTGTTCTTAGGGTTGACATGCCCCTCAGCAACACACAGCCCTCAACTCAGGCTGAGTCTCAAATTTTGGAGTTTTCCAATCTTGAATCCCAACACAACACAATGTCCTGGATTCTATCTCTGTCAATTGCTATTTTCCACCAAGGAAGTGAAAAACTAATTCATACTGAAGTATCATGGGTCAGTGTGTCCTCTCTTCCTTAGAAACACATTTGTTTCTTAGCTGAGGCCTTCAGCAGGGCCTCTCTCTCCAGCTGTGCAGGCTGTGCACTGCACCACCCCAGTGGGTCTCATCCATGGCATGGGCCACGTGAATAGCCCTCCTCATCCACCTAGAGTTGTACAATGCACATTTAGACGGTGCCCTGCCTTTCCAGACACAATGTTGAATCCAAAGGAATACATTGCTAGAAAGAGCTCATGACAGGGACTTAAGAGACCCAGGCCTGACCTGGGATCTCACATGAGCCATTGACTCTTTCTGGAATTCTGTTTCCTCTCCAAAAAAATCAGAGCTCTACAAAATATATCTGTGCAGAACTGAATACCTTAAAATATTTATGCACACGCTTTCTCACTCAATCACATAGTGGGCAAGGCAGGCCCCATTCTCCCCATTACAAAAAGGAGCCAACCAAGGACCAGGGTATTGAGGACTTGCCCAGCATCTCACAGCTCCAGAGGACTGGAGCCTGACCTTGGACCAGATTCTCAGGCTCTCCACCGAGTCCTCTCACACTGACATGGGGAGGAGCAGCTTTTAAGCTCTAAAGTTGTGTGAAGGTTTGTGCCCAAGTGGCGTGTTGGCCATCTCCGGCAGCACCATGGCCAGTGTCATGCCGCCTCGGGGGTCCATCGACTCACTCCCCGGAGGTGGCTCCGTCTCCAGCTTCGGCTCAGCGTTGGCTCCTCGAGGTGCCAGGTGGAATCCCGACATTTCTTCCGCCTTCCCCAGGCCTGGCAAGTGGAGCCCAAAAACAGATGCCTAGCACCTTGTTCTTGGCGAGAATGACGGATTTTCGAGTCCCCTTCCAGGAGCCGCGCTCGCTTCCCCGGCGTACATACTGTGTCAGCCCTTCCTGAGCTAGTGAAAACAAACAGTGTCATTATCCCTCCGCTGGCTGCTGTGCAGTCTATCTATACCACTTAAGACACGGGATAAATGGCTTCTCCGTTTCATAATGAAAGGAATATTTCATTTTGCAGAGCTGAGGAACTGTTTATTGAGCATAAAAACAACATTTATACTGTGTTTTGATAATAAACTGATCTGGAAGTTGGTTCATTTAGGTGATGACTTGGATGTGACTCACTCATCTCCTCGGGAGTTGGTGTGGGTGGGGAGTGTATGGAGCCTGTGAGCTAGGGGGTCACAGGGCCCTGAAACACCCCTCCTATTTTCTGTGTTCATACTCAGAGTCTTCACAATGATCCTAGGAGATGGCTGTCATTACAATTCACAGGTGGGGAACTGAGGCATGGAGAGGCTAAGTAGCTTTCTCAAGTCATAGGTCTAGTAAATGGCAGAGCTGTGAATTAAATGTAATCAGATAGGCTGAGCACGGTGACTCATGCCTGTAATCCCAGCACTTTGGGAGGCCAAAGTGGGAGGATCACTTGAGGTCAGGAGTTCGAGACCAGCCCTGCCAACATGGTGAAACCCCATCTCTACTAAAAATACAAAAATTAGCTAGGCATAGTGGCGGGTGCCTGTAATCCCAGCTACTTGGAAGGCTGAGGCAGAATTGCTTGAACCCAGGAGGTGGAAGTTGCACTGAGCCGAGATTGCACCACTGCACTCCAGCCTGGGTGACAGAGTGAGATCTATCTCAAAAACACAAACAACCAAAAAAAAAAAAGGAAGCAGACAGGCTCCAGAGCCCACTCTCTTAAATATTTTGCTGGAGATTTGTTCTCAGCCTAAGAGAAGTCTAGAGCATGGCAGGAATACACCAGCAGGAGGTGGATGAGAGACTTTTACAGTTTATGAACGTTGAGCCCAGCACTAGGTCTTTGCCCCAGCATTGCTCTGCAGTCCTGATCGCAGTTTCCTAAAAATGGAGCCAGTGGGGGAGTGGGTGCTGGGACTTTGCTCCAGAAGACTCCCTCTTTCAAGCTCCTCCGGTCCCTGTTTTTTGCAGACAATGCCTCCCATTCACAGGTTCTGCCTCGGTAGCTCTGGACAGTTACAGTCAGGCCCTTCACAGGATTCCCTGCTCAGAAATGATGGAGCCATCCTCACTGCTGGATGTGACCTGCCTCCACGCCTTGCTGATGAGGGTCCCTGCTGGCATCTCCACTCTGCCAGCACCTCCCCCATCGATGCTCTCGTTCACTCACAAAGGTACCGGATAGGGAGTTTATGGTAATACTTGTAGCCACCGGGTGTTGCTAGGTGCCAGGCACTGTGCCAAACAGTTTTCACGGGTTATTGTTCATCTTTACAGCAGCCATGAAAGTTAGGTATGACTTTCCTTGATTTAAAAAACAGACTCAGGAAGGTAAACTAACTTGCCTAAGGCCACACAGCTGGTAGCTAACAGAGAAGAAATGCAAATCCAGGCCTATCCTCTCCCAGGCCCTTGGGCTTTCGCTACTGTGTCTCCTCTCAAAGGCTTCAAGAGTGAGGCCAGATTAGACAGATTGTGCTGGGTTTCCTGCCCTTTACCGTCTACTCCAAAAAAAGTGTCTAAATTTCCTCTCACTGTCTCAGTCTGTCCCTGAGGTAGGCTGAATAATGGCCCCCAAGGATATCCACATCCTAATCTCCAGAATTCACGAGTGTCGCCTTATATGGCAAAAGGGACTTTGCAGATGTGATCAAATTAAGAATTTCAAGAACAGGTGATTGTCCTGAATTATCCAGGAAGACTCTACCTGTAATCACAGATATCCTTCAAAGAGAGAGACTTGACTGCAGAACAGAGGATGGCAATGTGACATCAAAAGAAGACACTGGAGAGATGTGGCCAGGAGCCAAGGAATGCTGCCAGCCACCTTAGATGGTAGAAGAGCCAAGGAACAGGTTCTCCTCTGGAGCCCTCAGAGGGAAGCACCTCTGTTGACACCTTGATATTAGCCCTGTGAGACTCATTTTGAACATCTGACCTCCAGCACTTAAGAGAATAAATGTGTGTTGCTTTAAGCCACGAAACTGGTGGTAATTTGTTATAGCAGCAATAGGAAACTCATACAGTGCTATTCAGCCCAATCTTCCAGTGTGGTCCTGATGCCAAAACAAGTGTCCCGTGGACTCAATAGATACACCTGAATTTGTCGCTGTCCCAGTATAGAGTCAGGAAATCCTATCTCTATTTACGTAGTGTTCCACTGAGGAGAATCCTGAAGTTCAGAGAGGGGAAGTGACTGCCTAAAATCCATCCTAAGTTAGCAGTGATGAAGATGGTACTCAAACCCAGTGCCTCTTGCTTCCATATGAATCTTTTATCTACATTTTAAGGCAATCAATAACTCTAAAAAGTTACAAAGAAAAAATAATTGTGGGATCTCAGAGCTATTTATTTGTGTGAGTGTGTGTGTGTGTGTGTGTTTCTCTCAGCATTATTTTGTTTGTTTGTTTGTTTGTTTTTGTCCCCACAGCAGATTATAGGCCTATGGTATAAGTAAAAGAACATTATTCTGAGTTAGCAACATTATTCCACTTCCCGGTTTAGGGCTTTTTTGATGAGAATGAGATAACACTAAATGTTCACCCAAACATTTCATGTGCCTCTACGTGGGATTATTTGACTAGCTCTGGTCAAAAAAGTGGTGTGGTGGAAGGGAGATTTGCTACTTCCAGGCCTTGCCCCTAAAACCTCAATAAACTCCCCTTTTTAGATGCACCTTGCCCATTGACTGGGCAGCTGAAGACCTCGAGGAGGATTTGGAAATACTGAGGCCCTAGAAATACTGAGGCCCTGCTAAGGGTTAGCAGAGCCTAAGCTATGTAAAAAGAAACTAGATCCCTGAGTCACCACTTGGAGGAGAGGTGCCCAGGAGAGCTATCCGACAGCAGTACCCACATTGGACCTTGCAGTAGTGATAAATGAACTATCATTAGGTTAAGTCACTGGGAATTTGGGGCTTGTTACTGCAGCACAACTCAGCCTATCTTGACTGACAAAGATGGCAAGATGGTACTCAATGCCTCTCAGGTACTCCATAAATGGAATTACTAGAAGGGCCCTTAAAATGGAACCACTTCTGTGGGTGAATATCAGATAGGATCTGTGGTATATGTCTATACACACCTTTCCAGCTTCACCTGGACATTCACCAAAGGACTGAGAATTAATAGCCAAGAGTGGTTACAACAACCAAAAAAAAAAACGGCTTGTTAACTTAACCAAACCTTCTTCTACTGTTTCCCCTTACACATCATCCCATCTGAGAGAGGTCATAAAGACAAGTTATTCCTGGAGAGAGGGTCAGGCCCTAGGAGAATGGGTGTGGCCCTGGAGGAAGAAAGGAGAGGGGAGCAAGAGAGGGGGGCAGGGTCCATGTAGGCAAGAGTAGGGGATCAGTCCTGGGACCTTCCTTTCCTCTGTCCCGCATCTCTGCATCACCACCCTCTCTATCCTCATTTTGAAGGAGATGCCATCAGAGACTTTGGGAAGTGGATCTAAGCTTAGCAGACTCTGGAGGACAAATGGCCAATACACATAAAAAAACGTGTTCATATGAATCATCTCCCAAGGAATCCTGAGAAATGGGAATTACAACAACATATCCAGGGAAGGTTTAACCTCCTGTATCTTATCAACTGTAAGACACATTTCACAATCTGACATTGTGAAATCAGAATGTATATTACAGCCAATAGCATGTCACAGTGTCATTAGCAGTGCTTTTTATTTTTCGTGGAACATACAATAATAGTGTCTTAGATTAGACAAAAATGTGGTAGAAATGTGGTTGGAATCTTTTTTTTTTTTTTTTTTTTTTTTTTTGAGGCAGAGTTTCACTCTTGTTGCCCAGGCTGGACTGCAATGGTACGATCTCAGCTCACTGCAGCCTCTACCTCCCAGGTGGAGTGATTCTTCTGCCTCAGCTTCCCAAGTAGCTGGGACTACAGGTGCGCACCACCATGCCTAGCTAATTTTTGTGTTTTTAGTAGAGACGGGGTTTCACCATGTTGGCCAGGCTGGTCGCGAACTCCTGACCTCAGGTGATCCACCCACCTTGGCCTTCTAAAGTGCTGGGATTACAGGCGTGAACCACTGCGCCCAACCAGAATCATTTTTAAAAAGAGCATTGCTGTATTCAACTAGAAATTGTAATGGGGCGTTTAAGTCTCTAGGCACATATTACAATAGCAGGAGCTAAATCCCTGAGTCACCACTTGGAGAAGAGTGGCCAGGCATAGCAATTTTCAAATTTATGAAAAATACATAGATGGTGGTATTTAATAAAAAAAAATAAGATTGCAGTATTTCACAGCATACATGTGATATTGGAGTAGTGAACATTGGAACTGCAGTTTTTATATTGGGACTATCTTTAGGTAAATGGGAAAATGGGTAGGACATGCCTTTCATGTAGTAGACATTCAATAAATAGTTGTTTAATTATTTTTAGAGTCTAGGTCTAATGACTGATCTTTCTTTAATTCTCTTCCTCTTAAATTTTGTTTCTCTTCCTTCCCCACTGCACTTTCTTAATTTTCTATCATGGGATGCTTGGGGAAAACTGTCAAATTTTTAAATATTTCAGGAACCTTCTCAGCCTTCAGGTCCACTTTCCTGTTTCCCAGCCCTTTACTGAAGCTCGTAACTATTGCCAAAATATGAACATTTTCAATGTGTCAGAGTTACAGGCTCTTTGAGTTGTCAATTTTCTTCCTGGAAACCTCTGTGGCCAGTGGTGCCTTTGTCCAAGTTCTCATCCTGTGTCCAGGAAGAATGAGGTACGCAGACAAGTGAAGGGTGAAGATGAAGAGGAGCTTTATTTAGTGTTAGAACAGCTCAGAGGAGACCCGCAGTGGGTAGCTCCTCTCCGTAGGTAGGTCATTTCATGGTGTGTTCAGTTTTCAGCAGAGAGGAGGCCCTGGAGAGGTTGGCTCCTCTCTGCAGACAGGTCATTCAGACATCTCTGCAGGTCTCTGAAGCTCTCAGCAGAGAGGGTAGCTCCTATCTGCAGCTGGTCATCCCATCTCTCCATCCTCTGCCCTGCTCTGGCTGAGCCCGGGGCTTTTACGAACCTCAGAGGGGAGGAAGTGCATGCCAATTGGTCCATGGGCAGCCATGGATGGGCCTGCAGGAGGCGTCACAGGTCCCCTCTCCAATGTGACTGACAGCCTAGCCCCCAGCCTTCAGGCCCTCCCTGGCCTGAAGGAAGGGCCTGACTGGGGACCTGCCTCCTTCCACCCAGGAATCTGTCTGCTTCCCATGGCCGTTCATGGTACCAGGGCTTGGCCCCACTCCAAGATCAGAGCAGGCACCAGGAGAGGAGAGAGTCCAAGCAGTGGAAGCAGATACCCCTGAGCCTACAGGGACAGGGAAGGGCCTTCCTGGGTCCCTGAGGGTGTAGGCTGCAGGGATGCTGGGTCCCACGCCTGGGAGGGTGGCCACAGCTACACCCAGGGAGCTCCCACTGCAACTCAGAAAGGGCGGGACTCCCACCAGCTCCATGGAGTGTGCAGCCCCAGCCGTGCCTCCTTGCTGCACCCTGTGTGATAGCAGCAGTCACTGGCAACATCAGGTCCAATGCTCAACACTTCCCATTCATAGTCTAGAATTTTGTGAATCCTCTTTTTATGGCTCTTAACTCACCCTGCCTTGAATTTTAGCTACTTCTCTGCTTGTAAATCTCTTAAGGCAGGAGTTAGGTCTTTGGGTCTCCTAAGGGGTTTAAGAATGTTAAACCCCTTCATCTAAGGTTGTAACTAGCATTTAGCAAGTACAGATGCTCCTCAACTTACAATGGGGTTATGTCCTGATAAACCCAATGTACGCTGAAAATGTCATAAGTTGAAAATGCATTTAACACACCTGACCTACCAAACATCAGAACTTAGCCTACCCTATCCAAAACATGCTCAGAACACCTACATTAGCCTACAGTTGGGCAAAATGACCTAATAGAAAGCAGATTTCAAAATAAAGTGTTGAATATCTTATGTAATTTCCTGAATTTTGTACTAAAAGTGAAAAATAGAATGGTTGTATGGGTACTCAAAGTACAGTTTCTACTGAATACATATCACTTTTGCACCATCCTCAAGTTGAAAAATCGTAAGTCGAACCATTGTTAGTTGGGGACTGTCTGTGCTCTCATGATTGAGTAGATAAAGGGATGACAGACAAGTGGATAGACGGATGAGTGAATGGATGAGTAGATGGCTGGATGAAATTATTTTTATACTTTTTACTCTTAAGTCATTGGAAACAGACCAAAACAAAGGTCCCCTATGACATCAGAAAGTTAGAGGTCCCTGAGGCAAGGATAGATTTCGGAAGGCACAGCCTTCCGATGTATTGATGTATTCAACACTGCAAATGAGTAAAAATAATAAAGTTCCTGCAAAGTCCAGAAATCCAGATGGGTGTCTGCCCCTGGCCAAATACGCATGATATATTCTTATTAATAAAGCCAGACTAGTGTCCTCAAATTATCCAAGGAATACATTTGCCCACCCACAGCGGTGGGGGAAGCGATTACTTATTAATAAAGCGATAGCTAAATCTAATTATATCCCCATCAGAGGCAGCTGGTAATAAAACCAGGCTGGTCTTCCAGAGCTCGGTGACCCTGCTGACCTCAAATCAAAGTTTAAACCATCAGTCAGCTTCCAATGCATTCCCAGCACACCTACCAATTACGAGCGCCCTGGTGCCGCTGTCTGCCAGGGGTCAGAGGTCACCGCCTGCACTCGATAGCTGGGAGCTGGAATGGGGCTTTAGAAATCTCATTATCCTGTTAACCATACATTTATCTGACAAGATAAAAGAGACTAGGTGACCAAGCTATCATTAAAGATTAATAGAAAGTATAAAAAATTCAGCTGCAACCAGCATTGCTGTTTAGAGCTTGTGATCGGCATGACAGGGTTATTAATCAGGGAACCAAAAAGATTTAGGTCTTTGCTCTTGATATTTTCTATTTTTATTTTTAGTTTTGTTTTTTCCCTCCCTCTGTCTGAAGTCATTACCTCGTCTCATATCACCCCAAACTGGAGGTCAAAGGAGACTCCTGCTAATTGGCTCTTCCGGCTTCGAATCATAACCCATCGGGCTAATTAGAAAATTGCCAGCACTCGAGGTGACGTGGGATGCAGCAGGGGACGCTGGTGGGCTGGGGCAGCGGTGCCAGCTGCTTACCGGGCTGCCGCCCTTCTCGCGTGCCAGGCCTGTTAATCAGCGGGGGAAATCAATACATTTTAAATTTAATTCAGTCCTGTAAGGCACACCCAAGCCCCAAGATGATTTCTCCTCATTCGTGATTCCACTTCAGTTTTACATGAAAGATTTTCAGCCCACGCCTACCCAGGAATCAGAGGGCAGGCTCTGTTTTTAAGGCTTAGGGATTCTTTTTATTCTTTCTAGTTCTCTCTTATCGCCCACCCACCCCTGCCGACCAGCTTCCTCCCCACGGCATCCTCCTTCGCCTTTTTGATGATAAATCAATGTCCTTTTCCTCTGCTGCCCTGGAAGATGCAAGCTCAGATGACAACTCAGCTGCTCCCCTTCCGCCCCCAGGGCCAAGGTGAAGAGAAGCCAGGAAGATGTGCCAGTGAGAGAATGTGGATGGTTTCCAGAGCAAAGAGGCAGCTTTAATCAACCTGTGGAAGGGACTTGCAGCTCTGGATGATCTTTAGAAGGCTGATCAGGAAGCGACATTGACCAGGGGTGCCTGGCATTCTTCCCTGCCCTGGGATCAGTGTGGCCTCAGGAGTGCACCCAACAATGCCATCAGGCTGCCAGGACCCTCTACTGCCAACTGAGTGACCTTAGGAAAGTCAGCTGGCCTCTCTGAGCCTGCTTCCCTGGGTGGAAAACGGGGAAAACCCCTCCTTCTTGGGGTTGTTTGAAGATCAAATGGAATTCTTGAGTACAATCTCTTCCATTGTAATGGCTTCCTGGCTTGCTCCTACTTCCTCCCTGCTCCATTAAAGCTTAATCTGATAAATCAATTAAGTATAAAGTACTATTGGCTGACCTCTGGTTAGTTGCCAGAGTTCAAGGACAACAATTTATTCCTCTGTGCAGCTTACTACCCCCAACCAACCCAACACACTTCCCTTCAACACACACAGACACACGCGCACACACACACACACACACACACACACACAGAGTGAGTTCTCAGTGAATTGTCTAATGACTTCTTCTTCCAGATAGGAGACACTCTTCGTGCCTCCATGAATATAGGCTGGCACCAGTAAGTCCTGTATAAGTACTTAGTAGATAAAGGAATGAAAGCCTGGCCAGAGGGAAAATCCAAACCTCCTGCTAGGAGGAAAGCCAAAGGTCAAAGCTGGGTAAATAGAGGAGAGGAACCAGTCCCAGTAGCCAAGGTAGGTGAAACAGAAAGAAAAATCAGTAGAGAAGAGACAGGTTGGGAAGAAGAGTGCAAGGTAGGTCAGGAGAGTGGTCCAGGTCGTGCAATGAACAAGGTCTTCCGGGCTTTGAAAGAGACATGACTATAGCTTTGTGGCTTAAGGCTGGACTTCATGGTTTCTAGGACCAGGCTTCTCTGGAGACCATGGAAACTGCACTGCCCAATTGCGTGCTGGGGAGTTCTGGTGAAAAGACTGTTTCGTTCCACTGAGAAGCCAAGGAAGCAAAGACACAAATGGGAGAAATAGGGAGGTTTTTGAGCAAGAGTGGCAAGAGAAAGTGACGTTTCAGGGGAACAAATGATTAGTGACATTACACAGAACAGGTCAGAGGAGGAAAGAATGCAATTGGGGGAAACTAGTGAGGATGCGGCCCAAGGAAGACTCAACAAAGACTGAGGCCAGGATGACGACGGTGGGAAAGGACACAAAAGACATAAACATGAAAGGAAATCGAGACACAGACTCCCTCTCTGTGCCCCTCAGCCTGCTTCTCACCTTCCCTGCACCTGTGTCTCAGCCAAAGCCAGCCCTCAGGGCCCTCCCAACCGCATGCCCCGGGGCCAGGCCCAATTACACCAGGTAAATAAAAAGGAAGTGTGTGGTTTCTTCTTTCGTTTCTCTCTCCTGACTTCCTCTGACTGCCAAAATTTGTCTGTCCCATCTGCAAAAATGTGACATTTTATATTCAAAGCAGTGCATGTCTAGTTATTTACTAGATGTGCGTTTAAGACATAATTACATTTAAAGTATTTTCCCCCAGGAGTAGTTTTCCTTTAAGCAACAGTGCTCATTGTTTGAAGATCCTGCATTTGGGGAAAAGAGTTCAAGATGGCCCTGTAAACAGGTCTTGCAGACAGACACAACAGCAGCTACTTCTAAAACCTCCTGGCAGGTTCTGGGGCTGGAAAGTTGTGTATCTGTGTGTCTGCACATGTGTGGGTCCATGTGTCTGTGCATGTCGATTTGTGTGGGTGTGTTCTAGGTATGTGTATGTGTGAGAGAGAGAGAGCATGTGTTCATGGAACATGTGTTTATGTCTTGTGTGTTGTGAAGGAGCAGAGCATGAAGAAGGAAACTAGTGTCTATTGAGAGCCTACCGTGTTGCAAGTGCTTTGGGCATGGCCTTATTTAATCTTCAAATATTCTTGTCTCAGTGTAACAGCTGAAGAAACCGAAACTTAGAGAAGTAAAAGAACTTGCCCCAAATTAATCTGCCCATAAGTTTCAGAGCTAGAACTCTAATTCTCATAGTCTGTCTAGTTTGTGCTAAAAAGACTGAAGAAATAAAAGCACCATGTCATGTTTTCACTCAGTGGCATACTTCGTATTTTCTCAGATCCATCCATATGTAATCATGTATATGTCATTTTCTGAGTCCCTCCTGTCCTAGGCATTGTGGTAGAAACCTTACATATGCAATCTAATGCAATGCTCACCACATCTCTGGAAGCAGGTTTATTGTTGCCATTTCAGAGATTTTAAAAAATGAGGCATCAAAGGATTAAGTAACTCCCCCTCACAGAGCTGTAATGCAAAGGCAGCTTTGTTCAACTCCAAAGCCCAAGCCCTTGCCCTTATATTCCCACTGACTGGTTTCATTATTACTCAGTTTTGAGTCTTGAGAATTTAGAGTCTAGGTAGGTAGGAAAAGCATACATGTGACAACCAAAGTTATCACACAGTGGTCTGTATGTGAAGGCCAGCAGCTACCTTACATCACCAAAACTCAGATTATCTCCATCTTTCTGCTCTGCTACCCTCAGTCTGTCGGCTGCCTTTCCTTGTGGTTACAAGACAGCTCCCAGAGCTCCAAGCATTGCACACAGCCTTGACCATACCCAGTGAAAGACAATAGACTAGTTAATTCTTGTTTCTCTGTCTTTTTTCCTCTTTTAAAATCTTTATTTATTTTATTTCTACTATATCCATCTAACTTTTTGTCTGTGTGTATATATAGAGGAAGGCTGGGAAGATGTTTACCTGTTGAAAAGGCATCTTTGTGTACTTTGATGCATAGCTTGATTTGTTTTTGTAATGAACATACAGAACTTTTTAGAAAAAAAATCTTTAAAAAATGATAAAGTCAGCATTAAAGAAATGAAACTAATCTCACAGTGTCATTCACCTGCGTAAGATGCATCATTGGCTTCCCCACCACAGACCGGATGAAGGACAAAATCCATGGCAGTTTATAAGGCCCTTCTGTCATGTGGCCTCTCTGTTCTTGCCAGAGGACTCTGGTCCTCAGACATGCAGATGTTTCTGTGCTTCCTGCCTTGGTTCTGGTGCTCTTTCCTGCTGAAGAACCTCCCTCCACTGCTCCATCAGTGGAAACACTGTGCCTTCCTCAAGGACCAAACCAAAAACACCTTGCTCCTTGCAGCCTCTCCAGGAAGCTCAGTCAGGAGATATTGCTCTCCTATCTAGAGGCCAGATTTTTGTGCATTTTGCAGTGTGGTGAGTTTGGGTCAGTGGTATGCTGGAGCCAGTGGCTTTCATCCACTCTTGAGACCTGAGTCTATGCATCCCTTCCCAAGATGTCATATTGGTGTCTTGGAATCAGCCACGGTGAGAATATTTATACTATGGGAATTGACAAATACTACATTTTTTTTTCCTTAGGGAAAGTTAGTTGTTAAACGTTTGCCAGTACACCTCCAGTTTGGGGAGGGGTCCATCTCAAAAATTAACTCAGAATTAATTCAGGGAGGCCAGTCTTATTTAGCTCCAAACTCCATCCCCCACGCTCCTAGCACAGTGCTGTGCTCAGTTCTAGACAATTAGCTTCTGCAAGCAAAAGGGCAATCCAGGACCCCACTGTCATTGCCCCACTGTAGGAGCCAGCCAGCCCGTGGCCCTGGGCTGGAGCTATAAGAGCTGCCATGGTGCAGGTTTCCTGCAGGCTTCCTGGAGACATCGGGCTGTCGGGCCCCACCTTTTGGAAAGGGAACAAGCAGGGCTTAACAGGAATGATGGAGATGTAAAATGGCCCCAGGCCATCCCAAATCCCTAAATCTTACACAATAGAGAGGCTTAAGTGACTCAGTAAATGAGCCAAGGAGTTCAGGTCTTGGAAAATGCGAAGTGGTTTGCTAAACCATCCCAAGCAGCATTGATCATCAGCTTACTGGTGGTGTCAGAGGGGCCCATCCAGTTCCCTCAAGCACTGTCTGTGCTTTTCAAGAGAGATTGCAAGTGACAGAGGAGCACAAGAGGCAGGCCCTGGCAAAGCTCAGACTGGGTCCCTGAGTCCGCAGATTTACAGCTGCGACCTGGAGCAGGCCCGGACTGTGCGTGGCCAGGGTGGAATTAGGGGGCTAGGAGCCCTTCAGAGAACTGATACAGACAACCATGCGTCCAAGTCACTCACATCACAAAATCGTGTGGCCCTCGGAACCCATATCTACATGTGACCCTAAAGCTGTATCAGAGATGCAGAACAGCATCCTTCAGAGACAGACCCCAGAAATCGGGGTTCTGACATCCCTAGTCCCAGAAAATGCCCAGTCTGCAGGTCATTCTGAATCACATTTGTTGAAGAAATAAATCTGAGTTCTGGCCTGGCCTTTGCACTGTGCAACCTTGGACAAAGCCTTTCTCTGTGGGCCTCGGTTTCTCCATATGGACAATGAGGCACTTATTAAACTTTATGGGCTTAGTGATACCCTCTCCCCACTTCAGCCCTGTCACCTTATGTTCCTAGGTATTTCTAGCTGTGTGCCCCACATAAGAATGTAGGGCAAGACTGGGCGCTTGCAGGGGTTTAACTCACCCAGCTGGTCTGCACAGGCCAAAGCTTGGGGAGCCCCAGCCTCCCTGGCTCAGGCCCTGTGCAAACCAGTCTCTCGCCCTGTCAGAGGGAGGGACTGCTCCCTGGAGCCCACCCAGCTGGCTGGGAGCTCTCTGAGTGCCTGCCACTGTGTGACAGTCATGCGATGAGAGGGAAGCTCAGCACATGTCCCCAGCCACCATCAGTTGGCGGTTCCTTGAGTGGAGGGATGTCAGAGGCACGTCAACACTTTGGCGGCTGCTATTCCAGGCGGGCGAGGCAGGCAGAGGGCCTGTGGGCGCCTGAGTCTGCAGAGCCAGCCCTCGGGGGAAAGGAGCCAAGACACAGAAGGGGCTCAAGCTGCCCTGCCCCTCACCCCGCAGCCTTTAGGGGGCTGGGGAGAAAGTGGGGGAGCAGAGAACTATTTCTTCCTGTGTTTTCTGCCTATTAAATACTTTACAATTTGGTCTCATTTCATTCTTATGATAACTGTACAAGGTAGATACTATACCATTGCCCCCATTTTTCAGAAGAAGCTCAGTGAGGTGCTGTGTCCTGCCCAAGGTCACTCAGTCCTCAAGGGCACAGAACTTTCTGGATGACAACTGCAAGCTACTGAACACCACACTCTCAATAAACCCAGTGTTCTGGACTGCGTGTTCGTGTCTTCCCCAGATTCTTATGTTGAAACCCTAACCCCCAAAGGGATGGCGTTAGGTGGTGAGGACTCCAGGAAGTAGCTGGGTTCAGATGAGGTCGTGAGGGTAGAGCCCACATGATAGGATCAGTGTCCTTAGAAGAAGAAAAAGAGATAAGGGTGCACTCTCTGCCTGCACAGACCAGGGAAAGCCACGTGAGGACACGGGCAGGAAGAGGGCCTCACCAGAGCCCAGCCATGCTGGCACCCTCATCTCCAGCCTCCAGAGCTGCGAGAAATAAGGTGTCGTCTAAGCACCTTATTTCTGGTTTGTGTTATTCCTTTACAGCAGCCTGAACTGACTGAGACACCTAGAAAGCAGGTGTCATCCATCCACTTGCTCAACACCCCACATTTCACCTGTTAATGGCGGGGTCCATCCACTCCTAGCCCAGCTGGAGGTGCCCTGGGCCCCGGTGTTCCCCAGGCTCCCCAGTGTCTAGAGTATCTTGTGGGGATGTCCACTTGGGACAGCAGAGTTTAGTTTGGGAAGCCTGTGTGGAGTTCCCATTCATATGAGGTTCAGGGTGGTTGGGGGCAGGCAGGCTGGTGTGACCAACCCCTGGTGGGGAGCCAACCTGGGACTCAGATTTTGGGCCAGCCTTCCCCAGGGACACAGCCCCACTGGGGACCCAGCTCGAGGGACAGGTTAGGAGGCTGTGGCTCCCCCTGCCCCGTACCTCGCATGCCTTCTCCACGCTCCTCCCACCAAGCCTCTCCATGCCCCCACTGTCGCCCATCTCATCTCTCCCACAGGAAAAAGCCCTCCGTCTCGTTTCCTCCCAGGAAGCTTTAAAGGTCCATCGGAAATTGCTTTAAGACCCATTAGGCGACCACCCCAAAATTGGCGCAGTAAAAACAGGTTTGCCTGCCTTAGAAACCAGGCCACCCAACCCTCCACATGGCTCTTCCCTCAGAGGGCTTTTCTAGAAGGGAGGGGGACAGGGATCACAGACAAACCAACCCAACTTTAGTTCTCTTATGCCTCCTAGGAGGAAACTCAAGCTCAAAGAGGCTGGCTGGCTCACCTAAAGGCACCCAGAGGGCGACAGCAAGAGCTGGAATCCAGGTCAGCCGGGCCTGTCTGCTCCGAAGTCCCTACTTTCACCAGACCCTGCATGCTCTGCCGCCATTGTCTAGACTCCAGTTGCATGGAGCAGCTCTGTGAGTTATCTCTTCTCCCAGCCTCTGGGGACCCCCATCTTCTCCACAGTAAATATCAAGCCTGCCTTGGGCATGGCCCTGGGACCCTTCTCAGCCTGGGGCAGCTCCAACTCCCATACTCTTCTTTCTTTATCCCTCACCCTTCCTGTGTCCAGGGCTCCTTGTTGCCTCTCTCTCACTTCCATCTTCAAAGCAAGTATTGAGGGCAAGCTAGAGACTCCGCTAGTGCCAGAGATAGAGGTGACTAAGCCGAGCAAGCTCCCTGCTCTCAGAGTTGATACACTACTTGGGGGAGGCAAGTAAATGAATAAATCAGTAAGATAATCTCTCATAGCATTGAGTGTCAAGAAGGTGACAAAAGCAAAATGAGCTTTCCAGCCTGTCCCCGGCTGTTGCCCTGCATAGGGCCTCACAGGTCCCCTCACTTCACCTGGGTAGCAATCATGGGAGGGGAAGAGGAGGGGGCCGGGAAGACAGGGAAGGAAAAAAACGCCAGGACAAGCCCTTTGGAGTGTGATGTTATATGGAACTTCCATACTGACTGTGGAAAGTAGAGATTCTCCCCAGTGCGACAAGACAAAACTGAGAGTAAGAGAGGCCGCTCAAAGGCGTAGAAGCCAAAGCAAACTCCAGCTCTCCCGACTCCCATCCGGTCCAATGCTGTTTCCAAAGCACAAGCTGCCTCCCATGCTCAAGATGAGGCTATAGCCATTTCTTCTGCTCCCAGCCCGCATAGCCCCTAACCTGCAACAGCCTCCCTGCTCCTACCCCTGCTATAACTGGCCATGATGTGTAGCCATGACCGAAAGCACTCACCGAGGTGCGCCAGAGAGTCCAGCCAACGGAGCCATCTCACAGGAAGGCGTTCAGAGTTGTCATTTCTTCGTGGGCAGTGCTCTCCATCCAGCTGTGTATACACATTCGGCACCTGCTATGTGCCACTCGTTCGGTGAGGTGCTGGGCATATGATGAGGCAGGCAGAAGCCTGGCATTCCATAACTGGGTACAACAGCTCATGCTTGCAATCCCAGCACTTTGGGAGGCCGAGGCAGGAGGACCACTTGAACCCAGGAATTTGAGACCAGCCTGGACAACATGATGAAACCCCTTCTCTAGAGAAAATACAAACATATTAGCTGGGCATGGTGGTACATGCCTGTAGTCCCAGCTACTCAGGAGGCCGAGGTGGGAGGATCTCCTGAGCCTGGGGAGGTGGAGGTTGCCATGAGCTATAATCATGCCACTGCACTCCAGTCTGGATGACAGAGTAAGACTCTGTCTCAAAAACAAGAAGAAGCAGTCTGACACTCCAGTGAGAACACAGCCATCCGGCCCACCATCACAGAAGTCAGTATGGAATCCCAGACTGGGCATACACTGTGGGCTGTGGAAGACAAGACAGGGTGGCACAAGAGCATTTGAAAGGAGAACTGTTGGATTCCAGAGGGTCCCTGAGGAAGGAACAATGATCTGGCATTGAACAGGCAAGGGGAGGGTTAGAAGGAGGAGGAGACACAACAGAAGGAACAGCCTGTAGGAAGGTACATGGTGTGTTCTAGAAACTGGGGAAAGGCTGGGTGGATTTAGAAGCAGAAGCAGTGAGGAGTGATGGAAGAACTTGGAACTGGGGCTGTCAGCAAGGGCCCCACTACATAGGTGGTGGGCTGTAAGACATGGGAAAGCATTGGGCCTCGATCCTGAGGCTACAAGGAGACCTTGGAGCTCTTCGACGTGCTTGAGCTTTTAGAAGATGACCCGGCAGCCACGTGGGTGCATATCTCCCAGGACATCTGTCAGGGTCTGAGTAGTTACCAGGAGAGACGATGGTGCCTTAGAGCAAGGAGATAACAGTCAGAGACGGACAAGCGATTGGTTCCAGAGACGTGAAATCCAGGAGGTGAAATTGAGAGGTGGGGACGAGGAAGAGGGAGACTAAGCGTAGTCCGAGTTCTAGTCTGTCAGCGAACATAGGTGGGAACTGCAGCCCGCATGGATGAGACTTGCTTGAGGTCTCACTGCCAGGCTTGATCCTGCATTCTGGACTCCAGCTCTGTTTCTCAGCGTCTTTCTCAACACACAGCCCATGCGGAGAAGAGCAGGGAACCACTATCTCTTTGTCCCCCTAGACCAAGAGGCCCTGGCAGACAGATGGCCCTGGTCATCCAGGTGGGCCCCCACTCCTGTTGCCCCATGGCATCACACACAGTCCTGGTGCACAGGGGCCCAGTGGTGCATGTGTTGGGTTAGTATAGTTGACCAGGGATCCAGAGAACATGTCTGAGTTCTAATCTGTCCCCAGGGAGTCACACCTCTTGGGAATCCTCTCTTTAAAATATTGTTTCTGAGAAGAAAATCGTATCAGGTTATGCAAAAGCCCTCCAAGTAGTACCAAACCATGGGGGAATGTAAAACATTTTCATTGCACAGCACAGGGAGGAGCTGCCTAGGAAGCTGAGAAGGATCAGCATGACAGGGGCAGGTGCAGTCCAAGCAAAGGCATGAGGTAGGGAAAGCGTGAGGCCACCGCAGGGAGGTGGCAGGTAGATCACAAGGGATTTTTGTGTATATTATCCTGCGGTTCGATCTTCACAACAGCCCTGTTCAGGTAAAATCACTCTTTCATTTCTCAGATAAGGAAACGGAGATGAACAGCACTGCAGCAAATTTCTCCAGCTCACCAGCTCCTAAGCAGTCGAGCCAGCTCCTCTCACCCACAGGTAGCCAAGCCCTTAATAGATGAGAAATCGCTTGCCGAGTTAAAAGTTAAAAGTGACTTACTGATGACAACAGTTTCCCAAGGATCTAGCTAAGGAAGAACTTTAAGTGGCCAGGACCTCTGAAGGTCCAGTTTAATCTTCCAAGGCAATTTGGAGAAAGAAATTGGCCTTTCTTGAGATGGACTGGAGCAAATACATTTGCTCTCTTTCAATTTTGCAAGCACCTGTCTCCCAGAAGCGGGGTGGAGGCAGCCTGGAGGGTGAGGAGAGGCGTCCCTGTCAGTCTCTGCCTGCACTCTTCCCCTCCCCCAGCACCTCAGAGGGGCAGACAGGGAAAAAGAGTCATCGGTGACACTGTGTGCTGATCAGCAACTTGAGCAAAACTTAATTGCTTCCCTGAACCTGAAAAAATATCAAACTGCATAAATAAATGTGCTTTAAATTATTAATAAAGGCATTTACATCTGGAGTTGGAGCATGAAAATTAATTTAATTTTTTATGCTAAACGGGCTGGTGTAGCATATGATTTAAGGATTCGGAGATACAAAGGGCAGGGAAGAAAAGGGAGACAGAATGTATGCTATCTTGGGCATTTTGCATTTAAAATCTCAAAAACATAAGAAAGAGGAACGAGTAGAAAGAAAGGGTGGGAGAAAGTTCTTCTTCAGACGCAGACTCAGGCAACTTTAATTACTGAGAAACAAGAACACGAAGTTACCTCAGGGCTCGCGCAGTTTGAAGTGAACCTGAAGACTGGCAGAGCTCACATTTCTGTAAAGGGGGTTGTTGCTTGACTTCCTCAAGGGGCAGGCATAATTCAACCTGAGGTTGAGATGCCCATCAGATGCACTTGGAAAGTAGGTCTGAGAGCATCAAATAATGCCTGCGTGGCTTTGGGGAAGGGACCCAGAGCCTGCTGACCCCTGCCAGCAGCCCTGCCTGACACTTGCCTGGCTTCTGGAAAAAGGGTGGTACCAAAGAGCCCTGGGTCTGAATCCCAACTTGGCCACTAACTGGTTGAGTGACTTTGGCCCAAGCTCGTCCCCTCAGAGCCTCAGTCTCTTCCTCTGTAAAGTGTGTTATAACGCCTGTCTCACAGCATTTTTGTAGGGGTGTAACATGGCATCTAAACATTGCTGAGACAGAGGCCAGATGCTGTTAGGACAGAGCATGGCCCCACCTACATTTACCAGGCCCTTTGATATCCCTTGATGTGCCTAGATGTTTGTTGTTTCTTAAGGGAGAAAGGAAAGGAAATGTGGGGTAGGGGACTTGATTTGAGGGGTGAAAGGAGAAAGAGAGAAGATACAGGACCCCTGGGACTGGGTGGAGCTCCGAGATCCAGATGCTTGAAAAAGACTTCATTAGACGTTGGAGAAAGAACCGCAGTGCAGAGAGGTGAAGTCCCCTTGCCTCCGGTGTAGTGAGCAGAAAATTCGGGATTTTAGATGCTCCGGCCAGAGGCCATGCCCTGAATGACAGCCCCTGTTGCCTCTCACTTAGCAAATTCCCCACCTGTCACACAGACCTGGTAACACTGAACTTGCAGAACTGTGTGAGGATCAAAGAGGGCCACAGGGCACCTTGTACTCAATTGGGCTCTCAAAAAAAGTGTTCCCTTTCCTAGGCCCCGGGCCTTCCCAGAGCCAAGCTGGGACAGAAGGACAGAGATGAGCAGCTGAGCAGGAGTCCCTGGGGAATAGGTGCCCAGCTCCAAGATGGCTGGCATCGGCACCACCCCATGGCTGCCTCTCAAGCTGGAGCCCACTCCAGGACCTGAGCATCTGCCTCTGTCCTACCTTGACCTTTCTGCCTTTCAAAGGGTCAAAAACACAGTTGCTCCTTTTTCCAACAACTTCCATTTACACTGCAATTAATTCATGCCAATATCCCATTTCTCTCTGCCTTTTGCTGTTCCATCCATGATTTCTGCCAGTATCTGAAAGGCCTTGGCTTAGTAGAAAGTGTTGGCTGTGGAGTGACACAGGCCTGCATTTGAAACCTGGAGGACTTGGGCAGATGCCTCTGGGCACCCTGGGTTCCTGCCTGAAAAACAAAGATGGTAACGGTCCCTACCAAGGTGGTCAGGCGGGGCAGGCAGGACTTAAAGGTCAGCCACCTCCTGGAGCAGGTCTGCCCCGTGCCATCACTGCCATTGGTATCACTCTTTCCCCCGCTTGCCCCTGGGACCCAGCCCCAAAGGCAGCAAAGTACAACAGAAAGGGCACGTTCGCTGTGGGAACACGTCTAAAATAAAAAGGAGGCACCTGCTGCAACTATTTTTTCATGGTTTTTGTTTCTCAAATATTGGCAATCATGCCTTCAAGAATGCTTCCAGAATTGTTTAAAAAAAAAAAAAAAGCTCCTTAAATAAAATTTTAATTAATCCTTATGAAAGATAGTACATTAGTTCAGATTGAAATTATGATACAGCAGAGGTCCATTTTATTGTCTATCTTTAGATTTTATTGTGCATCGGGGACCCTCTTGTAACCATAGTGTGAAGTAAACATTTACGTCCATTCTATAGGAGTTGAAGCACAGTTTTATATTTTACGTGACGATAGATGTCTACAACTGCCATCTCCATTATGACACAACTATCGGTCACTGCTTTGATTTAGTTACCATTGGGACGTTTGTTGGCAACATCATCCCCAGTCACTGCATGGCTCTTTTGGAGAAGTGTCTTCCACTTACTTTCTAAGAACAAACTGTTAAGGGAATCAAGGTATTTCTGAATTACACATGTTTTGTGTTGAGCTTGAGGGGGAAAATCACATTTTCTCAGAAATTGCTTTAACTATAAGTGGGGTCAAAAATTTCACCTGGGGCCGGGTGCAGTGGCTCGCGCCTGTAATCCCAGCACTTTGGGAGGTCGAGGCCGGCAGGTCACTGTAGCTCAGGAGTTCAAGACCAGCCTGGGAAACATGGCAAAACCCCATCTCTACAAAAACCACAAAAATTAGCCAGGCATGATGGCGGATACCTGTAGTCCCGGCTACTCAGGAGACTGAGGTGGGAGGATGGTTCAAGCCCCTTGGAGGTGGAGGATGCAGTGAGCCATGATCACGTCACCGCACTCCAGCCTGGGCAACAGAGCCAGGCCTTGTCTCAAAAAAGTGAAAAATAAAAATTCACCTGGAAGTCAGGAAGTGCTGAGCCACCCATCAGCTTTGGTACTGTCCTCCTTCACTTTTTGAGGCTCTCTCCCTCCCAATGGGTGAGCACTTTCGAGCCTCTGAAATTGCCTGTAAACCCACGCATACTTTTTTCTGGGGACACAGAAAACAGTGAGAACCAGACCCCCCACTCACGCAGGCTGTGACTCCCCTCAGCCCACACTCCTACATCACGATCCCAGCTCGAAACCTTCTTGCCCCTTTTCCTTCTCTCAGTTCAGGGGCTCATTAGTCCAGCTCATCTCATAGGTGGAGTTTGAGCCTAGCAAGACCCGATCCCAGTCTCACCATACTCTGTGACCTTAAGCAAGTCCCCTCCATTTCCTCATTTGTAAAACGAGGATGGGCACACCTACTCCACGGGGTTGATGGGAGGCTCAGACATGGTGGTGGGTGTGAAAGTGATTTGTAAACTGCAAACAGTCATACTTTTATCATGATCATCATAATTATTATTATTAAGTGACAAGCACACACCTGGCTAACTGTATTCATCTCTCTTAAAATACCCAAAGTCTCTCGACTGGAGAAGCACTTGTGTTTCTAAAGATGCAGTCATGGACGAGGGAGCCTCCTCCTCCTCTCCCCAGGCTGCATCCCTGCTCATAGAGTATGGGTGTCCCCTGCCCGCTTTAGAAATGAGCTGGGACTGAGCGCCTGGATAAGCTGCTAATCTGAGCTGTGAGCCCACCAGACCTGGCCCAGTTCAGGGTGGGGAGACACGTCTTTCACTTCCTGCACTCGCGTGGAGGCCGTGCTCTTTTTCCAGGGATGTCGGGTGCCCACCAGCCTTTAACATACAGGCTTTGCCTCCTCTGAACTGTGCTCGCTGTGTGTGGAAGCTTCACGTGTCAGACCCTACAGGGAGGAAGCAGTGCAGGGCCTTGAATCCCTGGCACCCATGCTGAACCTACTAGATCTCCAGGTAGTAGGATGTCAAATGCTGAGTTCTTTATTTGTTCAATAAATACTTTCTAAGTAGTTGTTACAAAGCAGTCCCCATGACAGTCACCAAGAATCGGGAGATCAGAGGAGGAGGAGAAGAAAAATCTGAACTAATTGTCTCATTTCCCTCTCACATAAATTCTTCTCTGTCTGTGTCATACTGGGTTTCTGTCTGTCCCTGCCACACACATTTGCTCTCTTGAGAGGCCCTCTGGCTGAGGCCGAGGCCTGCTTTCTGGACAGGCTGGAGCGAGTGGAAACCCAGTTGGAAGAACAGGTCCACTGTGCCTCGGGAAGGCACCCCAACCCTGTCACACCCCCAGTCCCCTCCCCACACCCAGCTTTCTTCCAGACAGAGCTCCCCAGGCCTCCTCTGACCCTCAGGCCCTCCCTGCCCGCCCACGCCTGGCTCTGCTTCACTTCCATTTCTAAGATTTAGAAGCAAAGACGGAAAGAGAAGCTCGGTGGGCCCAGCTGGGCTGTGGGAGGAGAGGGGAAGGGGCCCCAGGATGGAGCAGAAGTCGCTGATGCGCCCGAGTTGCCTTGCGGTTTAGGCCCAGAGGTTCACGCGAGCGAGCGTGCTGTGGTGAGCGCGATAACCGGTGAGCCACAAGGCGATTCGGAGAATTTCTGAAGGCTCTGTAATAAAAGGTGACAGCACAAAGCCCATGATAACAAGGCCGAGCCGCCGTGCCAAGAAGTCAGCAGTAGTGACAAGAAGGGCTTGGCAGAGGTGGGGAGCCAGCCGCTCCCCCTCTAGCAAAGGGAGCACACACAGAGGATGCCTCCCCAGCTTTCGAGCAGAGACAATGAACCCACTTGGAAGAACTCACTTGTGCGTGGCTGGGGTGAGAGTGTGACAGGAATAGAGATGAGCCCCAGCCAGGCCCTCCCTGGGATTCCACATGTGCCTGCTGCCTGCAGTGACAGTCAGCTCCAGACCGTCCCAACAGCTGTCCCCTCACCTCCTCCTCGCTATCTCAGGATGGACGTGACCCCGGCCTCCAGGGTAGCAGGCCAGGGTGGACAGCACAAGGATGATGCCCGGGAGGGAGAGCCTGACAGGGGCCCAGGTGGGTGGTTTCAGGCACACTCAGGGAGGCTGGGAGCCGCCGATAACCCAGGGCTAGGGGATGACGCCTTCACTCCTTAGTATGCACCCAAGTCCTGCCCATCCTGGTGCCAGCCTGCCCTCTCAACACCCTCTCCCCACGCTGGCTCTGATGCCACAGTGTCTTTGCACCACTGCTTCCTCTGCCGTAACGCTCGTCCCTTTCCTTCCTGCCTGCCTGTCCTTCCGGACCCTGCTCAAATGTTTCTCTTCTGTAAAGTTTCCCTTGACCCCTGGCAAATGTGTGTGCCAGAGAGAGACAGAAACCCAGTGTGACACACACAGAGAAGAATTTATGTGAGAGGGAAATTAGACAATTAGTTCAGATTTTTCTTCTCCTCCTCCTCTGATCTCCTGATTCTTGGTGACTGTCATGGGGACTGCTTTATAACAACTGCTTGAACTGCTTTATAACAACTGCAGAACACGCCCCCAGCAGCCATCTACTTTACACACCCCTCCAGCAAAACCATTTGTTTTCCTGTCTGACTCCCTTCTAGGTGCTGAGAAAAAGGGTTATGTCTTTGTTTACCTCTTGTTCCCAAAGTCTAGCTCAGAGTCTGGAATGTAGCAGGCACTCAATGATGAAATGATGAGGCAGGGAGGGAGGGAGAGAGGGAGAGAGGGAGGGAGGGAGGGAGAGAAGGAGGGAGGGAGGAATTGAGGGATGAATGGATGGAGGGATGGAGGGTGAATGGATGAAGGGAGGGATGGAGGGGTGGAGGGATGGAGGGAGGGAGAGATGGAGGAATGGAGGGAGGAAGGAATGGAGAGATGGATGGAGGGCTGCGTGGATGGATAGAAGGAAGGAGGGAGGGAAGGATGGATGAATGAATGGAGGGATGGGGGATGGATGGAGGGGTGAGTGGATGTATAGAGGGATGAGAGAGGGAGGGATGTATAGAGTGATGGAAAGAGGGAGGGATGGATGGAGGGATGTGTGAATGGATAGAGGGGTGGAAGGAGGGAGGGATGGATGAATAGATGGAAGGATGTAGGGATGGATGGATAGAGAGATGGAAGGATGTAGGGATGGATGGATAGAGAGATGGAGGGATGGGTGGATAGAGGGACAGAAGGATGGGTGGATGGAGGGAAGGAAGGAGAAAGGGATGGATGGATAGAGGGATGGAGAGAGGGAGAGGTGGATGGAGGATTGGATGAATGGGTGGATGGATAGGGAGATGGAAGGATGGGTGGTTAGAGGGATGGAGGGAGAGATGGGTGGATGGAGGGATGGAGGGATGTTTGGGTGGAGGGATGGAAGAATGGATGGATGGATGGATGGATGGATGGATGGATGGATGGATGGATGAATGGATAGGGAGATGGAAGGATGGGTGAATAAAGGGATGGAGGGATGGGTGGATAGAGGGATGGAGGGAAGGATGGGTGGATGGAGGGATAGAGGGATGTTTGGGTGGAGGGATGGAGGGATGGAGGGATGAAGGGATGGAGGGAGGCATAGGCAGAGGGATAGAGGGATGGGTGGATGGAGGGATGAGTGGATGGATAGAGGGATGGAGAAAAGGAGGGATGGATGGAGGAAGGGATGGATGGGGAGATGAAAGGATGAGTGGATAGAGGGATGGAGGGAGGGGTGGGTGGATGGAGTGATGGGTGGATGGAGGAATGGGTAGACAGAGGAACGGGGGGATGAGTGAATAGTGGGATGAAAGGATGAGTGGATAGAAGGATGGAGGGAGAGATGGGTGGATGGAAGAAGAGTGAAAGGAGGGAGGGATGGATGAATGGATGGAGAGATAGAGGGATGAGTGGATAAAGGGATGGAAGGGTAAGTGGACAGAGGGATGGAGGAAGGGATGGGTGGATGGATAGGGATGGAGGGATAGAGGGATGGAAGGATGGAGAGATTGAGGGATGGGTGAATAGAGGGATGGAGGGATGAAGGAAGGATACAAACAGGTAAACATCTTCGTAATCCCACCAAACCCCCACACCCCCTCAGGCGTAGTCTGAGGACCTGTACTATCTCCAATGCTGGAGGCCTGAGTCCCCCACCCATCTGTCATAAAGCCTCTGCTTTGTCTCTGACATCAGAGGCCCTGGCCAAGGTCCTCTCCTTGTCCACCTTTGTAATCTCATTCCTTGGATCTCTGGTTAGTACTTGATCCCTGTGAAGTGGGTTGGACCCCATACCTACAGGGGGTCATGGGAGCCCAACTTTCTTCTCAGAAATACACCAGAAGGTTACAGACTGTTCCCCTTGGCAAGCCCTGCCTGCTCTATCCGGAGATGGAAGGTGGGACAACTGCCCCCAGGTCAGCTCCAGCAACAACTCCCCATGCAGGCCTCAGTCAGTGCTCCCTGGGAATCCTCCAGGCCCTCCATCTCCCCACTAAAAGCCCTTCCTGCCCAGGACTGGGATCACATCAGTGCCCAACCCCAGGAAGATTATTCACATCAGACGTGCAGGCATCAGCCGACCAGAGCAACGCCAGCCATGAGCCAGAGTAGATGGGCAGGGGCCAGGAGGTGCAAAAGACTGACAGGAACAGGTGTAAGCCAGAGCTAGCCAGCTTGGTTCTGTCTGGTTCTGAGCACTGGAGGAAGGAAGGGATTCATACCTGGGAACCTGGAGTGGCCAAGGGTGTCTGGAAGCCTGGGCATCTTCTCTGCTGGATCCATTGCTGAAGATACAAACAGAGCCAGTCCCCACTCCATGGCTCCTCAAGGGACACAGCCCAACACAGACACAAGAGACACTCAAAAACAAGGCCAAGACTTCCTGTCCCCAGCCCCCTCCCTCGAGGGACCTCAGAGCACCAGGGAGCTCTGGTGACTGTCCCCACCCCAGAATTCTGTCCACATCTGTGTTCTTTCCTTGGCCTCCCTCAGAGAACTATTTGTGTCCCTGGCTTATGGGCAGTCAGACTGCCTCAGGTGTCCTCCCTTCTGGAAGCTTCCATCTCCTCCACCACGCACACTGCTTCCTCCAGGGAGCATCAAAGCCACACTGCAAAGACACAGCCAGGCCTCCGCCCCACGGCCCACCCGAGCCAACAGAAACAGGCCTTCCTGCTCTTCTCATTCTAGAAAATGGAGAGAAATGCTCTTCAGAGAAGCAAATGACAGGGGAGGCCCCCTATAAAGACAGGTCAGCCATGGGGCTGCAGGCAGAGCTGGCTTGGGTCCCCACTGGGTGATCTGGCAAATGAACTCCTCTGAGCCCCCGGTCCCTATCCTGTAAATAGAGCTGATACCAGAATGCCTGCTGTATGGCTCCGGTGGTAAGCAGTGAGTGAGGTAGTTTAATCCTGAACTTAGAGGGTACGCTGCAGGAAAGGGTTCAACAGGCCACAGATCTCTTTGTGTGCGGATTCAGGGTCTCCCTCATGGACAACTCAGGCTCTGGGGTCAGACATCCAGGTTTGAATCCAGCCCCGCCGCTGACCAGCTTTGTGTGCCTTTAGCGACTAACTCAGCCTGCCTGGCCCTCCAGCTCCTCTTGGCGATGAGACCCAGTGACAGTCCCACATCCGAGGGCCAGTAGGAGGACTGCATGAGGGGCCAGCATAGCATTTAACACAGCAACCGGCATGGAGTAAGCGCTCAGCGGTTCTTTCGTTATTTTTATTCCACACCAATCACAAGCACAAGGCTCTCCTCTTTTGTTCTGGAGCCACAAGTTCCTTGGCCTCCAGGCCCCTGAAAGAGCCAGGTGGAGGGGCTGCCAGCGCAGGAACCCTCAGAGACTGTTTCATCAACCACACCTCCTGACCAAATCAACATCACCTGTGGGACACTTGGCACCACTGTGTCACCCACCAGGAACCGGCTCCTTAGGTCAGGTCAGGAAACTGTGCCTGCGAGTGAGTTCCCAGAACAGGAGAACATTTCCCTGAAGCTCTGCCCCCTGGGCACAGGTGCTCTGCGAGGTGAAAGGGGATGCAAGCTGCGGGTGCACAGCGTCTCTGGCTGAGGCCCCGGGTGGGAGATCAAACGCTTGGAGCAGGCGCAGCCACAGCTGGGGTAAGGCTAGAGCGTGGAGAAACCTGCTCAAGAGAAGGTAAGTGACTGTCCCAGGGTCACGGGGCAGCCAGTGCTCGGCCACATCACAGGACTCTGTGTCATTGCTTTGCTACCTTTCTGCAGGCCAGAATTCTGAGGGATCTTCCTTTGCATGCGTGTGCCATTTTCATCACTTTTGAAAAGGCATATACATGTTTTTTTTGTTTTTTTGAGGCAAGGGCTCATTCTGTTGCCCAGGCTGGAGTGTAGTGGTACAATCATGGCTCACTGCAGCCTTGACCTCCTCCCAGGCTCAAGCAATCCTCCCAACCTCAGCCTGCCTCAGCTGGGACTATGGGTGTGCAGCACCATGCCTGGGTAATTTTTCTGTGTTATTTTTTTACAGAGACAGGGTCTCCCTATGCTGCCCAGGCTGGTAGTGGAACTCCTGGGCTCAAGGGATCCTCTTGCCTCAGCCTCTCAAAGTGCTGAGATTACAGGCATGAGCCACTATGCCTGGCTTAAAAAGGCATCTTTTTGTTTTGTTTTGTTTTTGAGATGGCGTCTTGCTCTGTCACCCAGGCTGGAGTATAGTGGCGAAATCTCAGCTCACTGCAACCTCCGCCTCCTGGGCTCAAGGGATCCTCCTGCCTCAGCCTCCTGAGTATCTGGGACTACAGGAACATGCCACCAGGCCCAGCTAATTTTTGTATTTTCAATACAGACAGGTCACCATATTGACCAGGCTGGTCTTGAACTCCTGGCCTCAAGTGATCCACCTGCCTCAGCCTCCCAAAGTGAAAAGACATCATTTATATACCTTACGTCTGACCATTTTTTTCCTGAACTTTTTACTCAGATGATTTTTTTGATTGAGATGACATTCACATAACATACAATTAACCACTTTGAAGTGCACAATTCAGTGGCATTTAGTGCATTCCAAATGTTGTGCAATCATCAGCTCTCTCTAGTTTCAAAACTTTTTTTTATCACCCCATAAAAACACCTCATACCTATTAAGGAAGCACTCTCCATTCCCTCTCCCTCCCTCAAACCCCTAATAACCTCTAATCTGCTTTCTGTCTGTCTGGATTTGCCCCTCCCCTTCCCTCCCCTCCCCTTCCCTCCCCTCCCCCCCCCCTCCCCTCCCCTCCCCCCCTCCCCTCCCCTCCTCCTCCCCTCCTCTCCCCTCCCCTCCCCTCCTCTCCCCTTCTCTCTCCTCCTCTCCCCTCCTCTCCCCTCCGTTTCCTTTCCTTTCCTTTCTCTCTCTCTCTTTCTTTCTTTCTTTTCTTTTTGTTCTTTCTTTTCTTTCTTCTTTCTTTCTTTCCTCTTCCTTTCTTTCTTTCCTCTTTTATTCTGGTTATAGTGTATAAAAGAAATCATCATACAATATGCAGTCTTTTGTGAGCAGCTTCCTTCACTTAGCGTGATGTTTTCAATGTTCACCTACTTGTAGCATGCATCGGTATTTCATTCCTTTTTGTAAGTGCGTAACAGTCCATCATGTGGATCTATCACATTTGTCTATCCATTCATTCACTGATGGACATTTGGATCATTTTATCTTTTTTAAACATACAGAAGAGTTTAAAGAATAATATAATGAACACTCATTTTCTCACTACCCAGATTCAGCCACAGGGCCAGGACTAAGGTGAGACCAGTAAAGTGCCGCCAGCACTGCATTGAAGGAGGCACTCACTCTTGGGGCCTGCAAGGGGCAGGGTGGACCCTGCAAGGCCATAGCTGAGGCACCTCGCTGGCCTGAACATAGCCCAGGCCCTGTTCAACTGAACATAGCCCCAGGCCCTGTTCAACAATTTTCATATGTTGCCATCCTGCCTTTATTTAGTTCTATGAACATTTGTTTTGCTGAACCATTTGAAGATAGGTTACAGAGCACACAAGGCTTCATCCTCAGTTCCTTGAGTCTCTTTTTTATAGAAAACTTTGTTCCTAATGTGTTCCTATTTATTATTTACTCTTCTGTGGAAGAACAGAAAAATGTTCCCCTACATAGCCATGGACCCATTCTCAAGCATGACCACATCAACTATAATTCTGTATAGTCTCTGCCTCCAGTCCATATTCACATTTCCTGATTCTCCCAAATAAGTCTTTCATAGGTTTTTTGTTTGGTTGGTTGGTTGACTGTTTTGTTTTATTTATTTATTTATTTATTTATTTATGAGACGGAGTTTTGCTCTTGTTGCCCAGGCTGGAGTGCAATGGCGCGATCTCAGCTCACAGCAACTTCCACCTCCCTGGTTCAAGGGATCCTCCCACCTCAGCCTCCCAAGTAGCTGGGATTATAGGCACATGCCAACATGACTGGCTAATTTTTGTACTTTTGGTAGAGATGGGGTGTCACAATGTTGGCCAGGCTGTTCTTGACCTCCTGACCTCAAGTGATCTGCCTGCCTCGGCCTCCCAAAGTGCTGGCATTACAGACTCATGAGCCACTGCGTCTGGCCTTGTTTATTATTTTCACCGGGTCTTATGTCATTTCCCACAGCATTTGTGGACTTGGGGCCTCTTTTATGCTAAAATATCCTCAAATTTTATCTCCAGACTATTGACTTTTTGAAGAGTCCAAAACTTACAGTCTTATAGAATGGCCCACACCGTGGATTTGCCTTATTGTTTTCTTTTTCTTTTTTTAAAATAAATTATTTTTGTATTTGTTTAAATAAAATTTTTTGTACACTTTTGTAGAGTTTTTTAAAATAAAAATTTGTTTGGTGGGTGCGTGTTTTGAATGCACTAAATGCCGCTGAATTGCACACTTTAAAATGGTGAATTGTATGTTATGTGAATGTCATCTTTTTTGTCAATTTTTCTTCTTTTTTTTTAATAAAAATATTTTGTCCTACTGTGTTGCCCATGGTAGTGTCAATCTCCTGGCCTCAAGCCATCCTCCAGCCTCAACCTCCCAAAGTACTGGGATTACAGGTCCAGCCCAATTATTTTTTCTTGTTGTCATTAAACTTGTTCCTCCATACCCTGTAAATCCTGTGATCTGAAAGTCGGGACTAATGCCTTAATTATATCAGGCTAAACATTTTGGCAAAAATACTCCATAGGTGATACTGTCTTCTCATCACCTTATATCAGGAGGCCTGAGATGTCAGCTTGAGCAACTAACAAAGGATACTAAGTCTGAGCATGTGGCTAAACGTATGACCATCATCTTTCCCTATTATAATGGTACATTTTCCCCTTTGTACTTAGTAAGTAATCTGGGGGAAGATTTTTTGCAGCTGCACAAATATCCTGTTCCTTAATAATCATTCACCCAGTGGTATTTAACATCTATTGATGATCCTGCCTGAATCAAGAGTTACGTTGGAGGTTGCAAAATGGTGGCTTTCTGTCTCATTCCTTCTACACGTATCAGGTGGCGTTCTTTTGCAAAGAACTTTCCTCCTGCCTACTTCTCTCCCCCAACCCCCACCGACACACACACACACACACACACACACACACACACACACAAAATGAACTCATGAATTTTCTATTTGTTTAATGTATTTTAATTAACTACAGTCATTCTTTTTTTGTTTTGTTTTGTTTTGAGACGGAGTCTCACTCTGTCGCCAGGCTGGAGTGCAGTGGCGCGATATCGGCTCACTGCAAACTCCCCCTCACGGGTTCAAGTGATTCTCCTGCCTCCGCCTCCCCAAGCAGCTAGGACTAGAGGGCCCATCACCATATCCGGCTAAGTTTTGCATTTTTAGTAGAGACGGGGTTTCACCATGTTGGCCAGGAAGGTCTTGATCTCTTGACCTCGTGATCTGCCCACCTTGACCTCCCAAAGTGCTGGGATTACAGGCATGAGCCACCACACCTGGCCCCCTTACACTCATTCTTTCTGATGCTCAGTAGTCCCGAACTTAGCCAGGCAGATCCCTCAAGTCAGCTTCCGCATCCTTTCCTTGTGACCTCAGTAGTTTTTAAACATATCTTTCCTTCTTGGGACCATAAGACCTCCCAGGCTTAACATGGAGCTTCATTTCCATGGATCTGGAGTCAGCCATTTCTGCAGAAAATTTTAGTTCCTTCTGGTGGGTAACAGCATTTAGAAATCAAGATCTGGGTACTAGGTGGTCTCTCTGCTCCTGGGCTGTTACTGCACCAAGGCTTTTTCAGTGGACAGAGCTAGGAAAAATAAAATGAGCTCATAATTATATAATCTGTTCAAATTTAACATCCCGGGTGGGTTTTTTTTTAATTCATTTTCTTAAAACTGTAATACTTGAGTCTCTGTTTCATAGAGAATCTTGTTTCCTAATATATTCTTATCTACTAGTTTCTTTATTTTTTAATATACATAAACTTCCTTCAAAATTACCATGTTATCATTACTATTTACCATAAACCTACTAGGTAAAGCTTAAGACATCATTGTAGTTTTATTTGTCCTTAAAATATATCCCACCACAGATTTACAGTTAGGGTATTTTTTTCAAAATTATTTGAATAGGTTTTTGGTCGTGTGCGTGCGTGTGTGTGTGTGTGTGTGTGTGTGTGGGTGTTTTTGTTTGTTTGTTTTGCTCTGTGGTTAAGCTCTCTAATTCACAATTAGGTTTATTTGTTTCTCTTTGTGCACAATTTGGGGAGGGTTTTTCCTATTTTTTAAATTTAATTTGATTTAATTTTTTGAACATGTAAATCATGTACAAATTATGTGCAAATGATTCAAAACACAAAACTATATTTAAAATCCTATTTGGAGACATTTCATTCCCATGCCAAGTCCCTCTCGTCCTCCTCCATTAGTTTCCAGTTTATTCTTCCTGTATTCCTTTACATGTGTGTTATTCATGTGAGTACATACATAAATACATACCATTGTTGCCTCTTCTTTCTTTTGGAATTCATGTGAAGGGTGTAGATGGGAACCTGCAGTCCTGGAAGGAAAATAATTTTAAATGAGACAAAGGTGCTTCTGAATCTTAGCTCCACTCCCTGCTAATTGTGTGACTTGAAGTAATCACACAGCCTCTGAGTCTCAGTTTCCCTATGTGTGAAACGGGATAAAAACACTTACCTTGTATGATTTGGTCTGTGATTAAGATCTTTCTGGCATTGTACAAAAGGTAAATTCTAGAACAAGGAGCAAAATACGCAAAACAAAGTAGAAGAATATTTTTTCAAAATTTTAAACCTTCCTGTACAAGACATGAGCCCAGGATTCACAAGTAGAAAGCAATTTTGGCTGTTCTGACTATGGAGTAGCCATTCCTTTGCTTTCTTAAAAAACTTGCTTTCACTTTACAGAAGAAAAAAAAAGAAAAGAAAAAAGTGACTTCATAATGATGTAGAACATCTCTATGATAAAGGACACTGTAGTCAATGTTAAAACATAAGAAATAGACAAGGTGAAAATGTTGGCAACATATTTAAAACACATCAGGCCCAATCACTTTGAAAAACTGCTTGGCAGTTTCTAATAAAGCTTAAACATATACCTGTGACCCAGTTATTCAGCTCCTAGGTATTAACTCAAGAGAAATGAGAACATATGTTTACACAAAGACTTGTATAAAAATGTTCATAGCAACTTTATTCATAATAGCCCCAAACTGGAAACGACTCATATGTCCATCAATGAGAGAATGAATAACCAATGCATGGATTGTCTATACAATGAAATACTACTCAGCAATTAAAACGGACCAACGGAAGACACACGAATCTCAGGAAAATATATGTGGAGCAAAGAAGCCAGACATGAAAGAATTTACCTGTATGACTCCATTATATGAAGTACAGGAAGAAACAAATGTAATCACCGGTGATAGAAATCAGAATAATGGTTGCCCTTGGGTATTGACTGGAAAGGAGCCAAGGGAACTTTCAGGAGCAATGGAGATGTTTTATGTCTTGATGAGGGCAATGATTACACAAGTTATACATTTGTCAGAATTCTTCAAACTGCACACTTGAGACCTGCATATTTTGCTATGTGAAAAGTGCATCTCAATTAAAAGGACAATAAATTAAAAGAACATGTACAAAGAGCTCCTAAAATATCAATAAGAAGAGGATAATAAGTATCCTAGAAAAATGTGCAAAGACTATGAACAAACAACTCATTAATAACGAAACATGCACATCCAACAAACAAATGAAGAAAGATGTTCAGCTTCACAAGTAAGCGGGGAAACGCATGCTCAAACATTAAGCTTTTATTTTTACCTATCAGGTGGGCAAAAGTTAAAAAAGATTAATAACATCAAATGCTGACAAGAAATCAGAGAAACAATAACTTTCATGTACCATCAGTTGGTGGAGGCTATTGAAAGGCAATTTGGCAGTGCCTATCAAAATTTAAAACTGCATGCCCTTTGATACTGCAATCTGACTTCTAGAAACCTATACAAAAGAAAGGTTATTTAAACTTACAGAATGAAGTGGATCTATATGCACCAATATAAAAGGACCTATAACTAAGTGAACAAAAGTAAAATGCAGAATAATATATAGCATAGCACAATCCCATGTATATTATTATAAAACCTAAGTATATACAACTACATACATACCTACATAACTATTCAGAGAGTGCACAGGAAAAATGTACCTTAGGTATTGATAGGGTTACTTTGGGGGCGGGGGGATGTGAGGGTGTTTGGTAAAGCAGAGGTTTCTCATATTGTATTGTATATTTTTAGTATTGCTTTGATTAAGTTGGTGCACATGTAATTGCAGTTTTTGCCATTACTTTTCATGGCAAGAGTTGAGCACACAATATTACTTTTAATAGCAAAAGTTGAGCTCACAGTATTACTTTTAATGGAAACAATCGCAATTACATTTGCACCAGTTTAATACAGTAAGAGTGTTCCAGCTGAGCACAGGGGTTTACAACCGTAATCCCAGCACTTTGGGAGGCTGAAGCAGGCAGGTCACTTGAGCCCAGGACTTTGAGACCAGCCTGGGCAACTTGGCAAGACCCCATCTCTACAAAAAACTGAAAAATTAGCTGGGAATGGTGTCCCGAGTCACCACTGTAGTCTCAACTACTCAGGAGGCTGAAGTGGGAGGATTGCTTGAGCCCAGGAGGTCAAGGCTGCATTAAGCCAAAACTGTACCACTGCACCCTGCCTGGATGACAGAGGGAGAATCCAGCCTCAAAAATCCAGCCTCAAAAAAAATAAAATAAAATAAGTGTTCCTGTATTCTTGGTGTAATTTAAAAAAAAAAAAAAAAAAAAAGGTTTTCAGCAGTCTCTAATGCTAAAGATTTGTTAAGGAATCATTTAACACATGTTTAGCCCTTAATAGATGTCCAGCATCATGGGAGGGGGTAAAGGAACCTAAAGAAGTGGGTCCCGTTCAAATCCCTGTACATTTACCTCACAATGATCATGAGATATGAATCATTCTACATACAGTCACTGCTGTCATCCATCATGCACTTGAAAACAGTTGACAAACATTTAAGTGCATGAGGATAGGGTCTCACTCTGTTACCTAGGCTAGAGAGCAGTGGTACAATCATGGCTCACTGCAGCCTTGACCTCCTGGTTGCAAGCGATCCCCCTGTCTTGGTTTCCCAAAGCCAAGGCATGAGCCACCATGCCTGAGCATGAGCCACTATGCCCTGCCCATTCAAATGCATTATTATGTGTGTGGCAGGGATAGGGAATCGTTTCCTAAAATTAGTAAATAACGTGGGTTAACCCCTTATCCAGAACCCTAGAAGCTGATATGTGCTGAAGATCAGAAATATGATGTTAGTAGGTGCCACTGTGCAAAATCTGTATGTTACACAATATTCCTAACGTTCTGGGGAAGCAGCTTGCAATCAACACACAACATTTCCACAGCAAAATGCATGAATATTTCTACTGAATATAAACATTACAAATAGTCACAGGTCAGTTCAGCTCCAGTTCTGCTGCCACATGAGTTTGTGCCAAACTGACGAAATAAACTTTTGGTTTTGAGAGCTCTTGGGATCTCAGAATTATAGATAAGGGCAAGATCCCTCACTAGACCTTTCCTTTTAAAAGCCATTTCTGATTACATAACGCTCTTTGATTTCAGTCTGTCCTGTCATAGTTGAGCACACAGTGGATGAACCCAAGTTAAGAGAGCAGAGCGTTGCTGTCCCAGAGACCTGGCCTTAGTCACGTGGAGTGATTTCCATCTTTGGACCAACTGTATTATCAATAGGAAAGCTAATTGAGAGCATGGGCTGGGTAAGATGGGACCTTGGGAAAGGATATCACACCAGGGTCGGTGTATGCCGAGTGCAAAACGTGGCTTTTGGTAGCCAGGTAAATGCCTTTTGTAGGGATGGATACACTCGCTGCTGTCAGCCAGCTCTGGCTGCTTCTACCTGGATTTAAAGAACCCCATCGGGCTGGCTTGATGAATCCCTAAATTAAAAACACCTGAGTGCCTGGTACCTGAGGTCTGTTTTGCACATACAAGAAGCATGGGAAAAGGTGTGTGCTTGACATACGCTCCTGGACTCCAAAGTAGAAGACTAGGCAGAAAGACGAGGTCAGAGGTCATTTGCACTTCCCTGCCAGCCAGGTGGATGCAATCCACCTATTTCCACAGGGGACCTGGTTTGAGGATTTGAGGGAAGTTCCGATCACCAGCATTTGGCCTCTTTCTGTTTTTGTCTCGCTTCCAGGAACTGATGCAGGAAGCACACTATGACATGGTCACATGCAGACACACGCGGTGCAGGATAGACTAACCCGGAGCTCCGCTGAAACCCTGGCTCCCGGCCGACCAGCCGTGGCCAGTGACTGTGTGCAGTCTCCGATCTTCATTTGTGCGTTGATGTGGGGAAATTCAAAGTCAGCATATGAAAGTCAGCTCTAGGGCATCAGGGTCTAATGCGAGAGGGGGGTTTGAGTTGACGCTACCCACATGGGTGGCGGCCTGGGTTGGTGGTGCCCCCTGCTGAATGATAAAAGCAAATGCAACTCTTCTCTGGAGAGAGGTGTTCTGTCTGATTTATCAACGAGAACAAACAAACAAAACACTCGAGGGCCGGGTGCGGTGGCTCACGCCTGTAATCCCAGCACTTTGGGAGGCGGAGGCGGGTGGATCACGAGGTCACGAGTTCGAGACCAAGCAATGAGTCACCATGAGCAAGAGTCTGCAGAGCCAACAAGCAACAGATTGAAACCAGGCTGTCTTAACCTAAATGCTATAAACATTTCAGACCAAAATCCTTTACTGTGGGAATGTTTAGCAGCAACCCTGGTCTCTACCCACAAGATGCCAGTAGCAGTCCCCACTGCCACCCCCAGTCATTACAACCAAAATTGTCTCTAGACATTGCCAAATGTCCTCTAGAGGAAAAAACTGCCCCCAGTTGAAAAACACTAATTTAGATTGTCAAAGACTTCAAATAATACAATAATCAGATAGGTTATAAAATAACAAGGTATGAAATGATTAAAAAAGTAAATGATGGAATGGAAACAAAAGATCAAGGAATAAGAGATTACAAAACGTACAGGCAGATGTTTATAAAGGATCAAGTAGAACTTCCGGAAATGAAAAAAAAAAATCTTTGAAATTTAAAAGTAAATGGATATGCTTGACACAGATAAAGAAAGAATTAATGAATTAGAAGAGAGATTTGAAGAAATTACCACAAATGCACCAGGGAAGTTAAAGAATGGAAAATTTGATAGAGAGGTTAAAAGACAAGGAAAATATGAAAATGGTTAAGCTACGATTAATCTGTGCTCCTCACAAAAGTAAAAAGACAGTGGGAAAGAGGCCACATTCAGAGAGATAATGCCTGAGACTTTCCAGATCCACATATGCAGGAAAACTGAAAGATTCTAGGCAGGATGAAAGTGCAGGTTGTTGTGAGTTGCATGTATTAATAGAAAAGTTGAGGACTGGCTGGGTGTGGTGGCTTACGCCTGTAATCCCAGCACTTTGGGATGCCAAGGCAGGCAGATCACCTGAGGTCAGGAATTCAAGACCAGCCTGGCCAACATGGTGACACCCCATCTCTACTAAAAATACAAAAAGTAACCGGACATGGTGGCATGCACCTGTAATCCTAGCTGCTCCAGAGGCTAAGGCAGGAGATTGCTTGAACCTGGGAGGTAGAGGCTGCAGTGAGCCAAGATTGTGCCATTGTACTCCAGCCTGGGCGACAGAGGCTCTATCTCAAAAAAAAAAAAAAAAAAAAAAAAAAAAGAATGAAAAGAAAACTTGAAGACTGAGCCAGAGCACAGCCCTGAAGGATGGGCTTGTCCACCACTGAATCAAGAGACCTTGGTCTGAGCCTTGTATTTTTACAGGGCAGCCCAGGAGTTTCCCTGGGGATGGAATTTAGAAGGGTGAAGAGGAAATGGGATGGTGTTCTAAGCAAGGAGGAAAGCATGGACAAAGGTGTGGAGGCTTAACGCTTCCTGAGCCAAGGACAAAAGGAGTCCTGTTGGGTCATACTGGGGAACACTTAAGGGAGTATTATAAACCACATTGGATGAAGAAGGTAAGACCAGGCTAGGGAAGTCCCTTGAGAGAAAAGCAGAGGCTTTGGACTTGAAACTCGAGGCCAGGGATTGGCAACTATAACCTGAGGGCCAAATCTGGCCCACTGCCTATTTTTATAAATAAAGTTTTATTCAAACAGAGCCACACTCATTCATTTCATATCATCTATGGCTGTTTTTGAGCAACATGAGCGGAGATGAGTAGTTGTGGCAGAGACCACATTGCCTGCAAAGCCTATAATATTTATCCTCTGGCCCTTTACAGAAAATGCTAGCTGGCCACTGCTGTAGGTGGGCACAGCCAGTCAATGAGGCCTTTCAGGAGCCACCAAGATGGTAAAGACAAGCCTGGCAGTGGCTGAAGGACAGGGCATGTTCTAAGAGGAGGGAGAAACATGCCTAACCTCTATTGTTCCTGCCTTATGCTCTTCCTTCACCCACATTATCATTGTTACTTCTCCTAACCACCCTGCCCAGAAGCTGTTACTATCTCCATTTCAGAGATGAGGAAAATGGGGTCCGGAGAGGTTAAGTGACTTACTCAAGGTTACCCAGCACTTCAGGGCAGAACTGAGATTTAATTTCAAGTTGGTCAGATTCCAAAACCAATGTTCTTCCCACCACACCTCACTGCCTTTCAGGACACTGAATATCCCAGGTGGGAGGGGACAGCCCCAAGCCAGTGCGTTGGCTACTGTGTGTCACAGCCTGCAACAGTCCAAAGTGGGGAGACGGTAAGTGTTTCACTTCCCTGAGAACAAATGTAGGGGCCAAGTCTGATCTAGAGAGGGGACTTCTGCCCAGGATTCTTCCAGCAATTACTCTCAACTTGTTCAAACATGGACTCCACCGTGTCCTCTCCACCCCATACCTCCGGAGGCACTGGCTCTGCCAGGAATGCATATCGTTCCATCTTCCCCCAGCCTCATCTCACAGCCAGATGCTAAAGGCAGTTGGGAGATACCATCTCCCCATCTACAAAAAAAAAAAAAAAACCCACACACACAAGGGTTGGAAGGCCTGCACTGTGTCACCCACAAGAGATGACCCAGTTGATTTGCAGTGAGATTGCAACACAGCCTCTGCTTCCACCCCAGCCGATCCTAAGCCCTGGAGCGGAGGGGAGCTGGCCTTGTTTCCACCCCTAGCCTGGCTCCTGTTCCTCTTGTGACTAATTCGGATCCTTGTCTGACAGCCACCCATGACCACTTCATCCAGAGAGGCCCCAGCAGACCTGCGTCTTGGTTTTGCTGTCAAACTGGTTCTTGAAACTTCCCCAGAGGTCCAACAGGGTTTAGTCTGTCTGTGGGGAACTGTAACTGGCTGTCCCTTGAGGTTGAGCTGGTTGAGGACTTGATAAAACCATGAGAAGGAGGTCAGGAAAGTATGACTTCTACCTGAGGCCTTGGTTATCTGTATGGTGTGTAAGACAACAGGAATCCACCCAGCAGATCTCAATGGATGGGTCTGTTCCTTATCAGCCCCCCATTGGCCCAGAAGCCAGGTCAGATAAGCCTTTGCCCCCAGTGTTTCCATCAGGAAATGAACACAGAGCAGGTGGGAGGAACCCTGTGACCCCCTAGGCTCATTGACAGTCTCTAGTGAGTAATTGCTACACCCTCCTACTCTCTTGCCTTGGGAAACAGTCAGAGTTACGTGACAGCTCCAGGGTAGACCGGACCCACACCTACTCGTGAGCTGGGGTGTCAGCTCTTCTGGATGCAGAGGGAGCGGAGAGAATGAGAGACACCTGCCCATGTTATCCACCAGCCTTCCTCAGACTCGGTTGCCAGCTCCTTGTCACAGCCCCACTTTGTTCTGCTGTGACAACAGTGTGTGCTCACATAGGGTAGTAGAAGGAAAAAGACCAAGAGAAAATAAGGCAAACAATATTTCATGAGCATCTATTATGCGCGAAGCTCAAAGTTGGGCACACACAAGCATCATCACATTTTTTTCCTTATACAGCGATGCATACATGATTTTTTTAGACTCTGCATGTGCATCCCTAAGACACAGCATAACATATACGTGAAAGGCAGCTGCATAGACAGCCCTTCCTGGATCCCTGCTCTGCTATCTGCGTGGTCTCAGTTTACACATCTATCACATAGGAACTAAACAATAATTAGTATTTCATATGGTAATTACAACAATTGAATGAGGTCATTTATATAAAGTACTTGGAATAATGCCTGACACATTGAGAATAAAAATAGTAGTATTAATTAATTGTGATTTTTTTTAATCATTACCCTCTTTTACAGCTGAGGAAATCAGACAGGGTCTGAATTTACAGTGAGGAAATCACACAAGGTCACAGCTAGAAAACAGCAACACAGTGAGCCAGGCATGGTGGTGCACGCCTGTGGTCACAGCTACTCCAGAGGCTGGGGTGGGAGGATCCCTTGAACCTGGGAGGTGGAGGCTGTAGTGAGCCATGATCTTGCCGCTGCACTCCAACCTGGGTGACAGAGCGAGATCCTATCCAAAAGCCAGCCCAGCAAAAGAGAATGGCAACGCTGGTATTCATATCCGTGTCCATCTGATACCACTACTCCTCATTCAAAGATTTTAGTCCTTAAGGGTCAAGTTAAGAAAAGAAGCTCTGGAATCCTGAGCCCCAGAGCAAGGCCACTGCAAAGCAGCTGCCAGAGACTATGGCAGTCTCCAAAGAAGGGAGAGAGTCATCTTGATAAAGTCATGGGGGTAAGGCTCTCTAGAAGGGCCTTGGGACTTCTCAGTACCCCCAGGGCAATGCCTCTGGAAAAAAGCCGTTTCCAGAGGTTGCCCATCCCTGAAGACCAGCCAATGATTATACCGAAAAGACTCAGGGAGACAGCTCAGCAAGGCCAGTGGGTGGTGAAGGGCAAGGCCAGTGGTGGTGAAGGACAAGGCCAGTGGGCGGTGAAAGGACCCCGACCACAGATAAACATAAAACCCCATTGCCCAACACCAGGGCAGATGCACGACCAGCACCCACCTATAAATGGTGGTAGCTGAGCGTTGTATCACCCAAGACCAAAGTGGCAGAAGCTACTTCTGGTGGAGCATCCTTCCTTGGCAAGCCCACATCTAGATACAAAGTGGGCCAGGTGTCTGGAGCCTAAGGGGAGCTTCCCAGCTCCCTGAGTATCCATTTTTCCATCTGTAAAATGCAGATGATCAGACCCAGCTTCCAGGGCAGTGCTGAAGAATGAGGTTGGGTATATACAGACAGAGTAGAGGGTGAGGACAGAGTGTCACCAGCTTTTCTCCATGCACAGCAGGGTGCTAGTAAGGTATACTTGTGACCCTCTGCTCACACTGTGCTCCTAATGCTCCTGCCCAAACCTGCTTCCCATTCCTTCAGAGAAATGGCTTCAAGATGGGTTTCTTCTGAGCTCTCTCAATGTGACCCCCACACCTAATGGAGAATAAAAGTGCAACTTGAATATCCCTGGACAGGTGTAGTTGATAGCTTTGTCTCCATGTTCTGGGGACCAATAAACATAAAAACCCTGACTTCCTCCAAAGATACTCAGTTTTCCATCATCAGTAGGTTAAAGGGAGAGGCCAGCACCACTTGGAGAGGAGATTGCAAAAGGGATTCATTCATTGAATAGAAGCCTCAAACTGTAGCCTTCAAAATCCACAGGACAAGGGTCGTCCTGAGCCTCTGATGCCCTGTGGTTGGACTTCATGACTACTTTGAAGACAGAGCTCAAAGCCTTCTTGATAGAGGGCTTTCTGTCTGTTGAAGTTATTTATGGGCACACGAGTTCAAAGCCAGTACAATATTGGCATGCAGGAATTAGAGAAGAATGAGGAGACAGGGTGGGAGAAGGGTGCCTCCATGACCCAACAGATCTTTCTGCGAAAAGGGCTTGCTCACTTCTTGAAATTCCTGAGACTCCACCTCTACAGCCCCAGAAGGCTGAGCTGTGATAAAATCTACCCTCTCCCAAGGCCTGAGGCACACCAGGTATCCAGGAGGGAGATGAACTCACACTCACTTCCAGAAACATCTGAATATTCCACGATGGTTGCTCTGAAAATCTGTTGGAGGCTCAGAAAGGTACCAAAGCCGCTCTTTGGAAGACAAGCAGACAGCAGTGAAGGGAACCAAATCCTTAATGACTCTGGGGACTGGAGCCTTTGAAAAGAGATGGTTTAATGAAAAGGTGCTGTCAAGAGCTAGCTGCCTAGAAGGCAGCTTGTCCTCGGTTGGCTGCTCTCTCCCTGTTACCTCCCTTCTTGCTTAGTCAGGAGCTCCTGCTCAGCCCTGCAGACCCCCAGACCTCAGTGCCTGAGGATTAACCCCTGCCAGTTTGGACAAGAAGGAGCCATAGCCCTCAAATGCACAGGCCTCCTTGATGCCTGGAGATTGTTCTGTTACCCAGTCTGTGGCCCTGGGTTCTAGACCTATTGTTCCTGCCAGTGCTCCATCTGCCACTTCCCCAGCCAGGTGGTGACCATGGCAACTGTGGCTTGGAGAAGACAATGCAATCACAGGTGGTTTTCTACAGATGGGTCAAGTGCACAAAGTTATTCATTGTTTGGCCGAGAGAACTTCTAGCTTAGAATTAGAATGCATCTCTAGGGAGGACTTAACCTTGACAAGTAATTTCTTATTTAATTTTCAAACACTGCTTTGATATGGGTACTATCATGTTTCCCATTTTAGAGATGGGAACCTGTGAAGGAATTTGTTCTTGGTCACACAGCTAGGAAGTGACCGAGCAAGGATTTGAACCCAGATTGGTATTATTACCAATTATTATTACCATTATTACCAATCTGGGTTCAAATCCTTGAATCCAGTTCAAATCCTTGAATCTGACAATAGTTAGATTGGCTTTAGAGTCAAGCTCACACACTTTCCTCCTTGTCTGGAGCTCCCTAATGCTGACACACTGTCTTGGAGCACCCTCTAGATGCTCATCTGATGCCTGATTCCTTGGACCCATCTTTAACCTCCAAGTACTTCCAGGCCTGGCCTGCGCCTGGGCTCAGCCTCCTCCTCTACAACCTGCTCTCCCTGCTTCTGCTCTGCCTCTGCTCTTCTTCCTGGGTTCTGGAGCTGCTGCCACCTGCAGGCCTCATGTGCAAGGACGCTTGAGCTCTAATAGAGGATGTCAGAGCAGGAGGGCTGGGGACCCGATCCCTGCTGTGTATGCTCCTCCATGGTGGTCAAGTGAGGGCAGAGGCCCAGGAGTTTCAGTCTCCTGGATAGATTTGCCTCCAGGCTATTCTGCAATGACAATCTGGATCCCACAGGAAAAAATGGGGGTGCACTAAAGTCAAGTGCACATAAGCAATGGGAGGCATTAAGATGAGCTCCAAGGGAGATCTTACATTGGAGATGAGTCAGTCTCCTGCTGTAGTCCTGCCTAAATTGCTCTCAGAAGGAATATTTTGTGTGTGTTTCTATACTACCTTTCTTTTCTAGCTCACGAAGGTCTTTACTGACTGGACCGTAATGCAGCTGGAGGAATCTATGAAGCTATGAGATGTCGCCCTGATTGAGACTAGGATGGGCTCTTCTCCTCCAAGTAATAGATGTAATCAACACTGATCAGTGAGGGATCAAGAGAGCCACAACCTCATGGTGACAAACAGATTTAGAATCTGTGGCTGAAATTCAGACTGCACCGCAGAGCTGGGCATTGTCTGCTGAGGTACCCAGTCCAGTAGGAGAGAAAGAATAAGTCTACATAGCTCTGGTTTTATTTCTAGATTTGCCACTGGGACACTGTGCCAGCCTCAGTGGACACCTCCCTTTCCCTCCGTAGATAATTCACATAGAGGAAGAAAGTGGGTGGAGGGAAAAAAGAGTGGTGGTTAACTTTGAAGCCTGTAAGAGGTAAGCACTACGGGAGTTGCTTTACATAAACTACCTGCCAATCCGCTAGGGGGCAAGTAGCAGATTCCCACTTTAAAAAGGAGGAACCCCAACATCACACAGCGACTTAGTAATATACATGGAATGCAAAGCAATAACAATGGCAATAATAGAAATACCAATCCGACAACAGTCGATATGTATGTAGAACAAGCTGTGTTCTGGACAATATATTGATTCCTTAAAAAACCGTCAGGTTGGTATTATTATCCCCATTTTACAGAAGAAGAAAATGAATACTGAGATCTGTAAATCCCACCCAATGCCAGCTGCCCTGACATCTTTCCTCTTCATGTCACAGAATTGTCATGAGGACCAATGGCATCGGGGAGCAGAAAACATTGCATATTCCCCAAAAGAAAGTGGTCCCTGGGCCTTCCTTTGCTTCCTTCCCAGAGTGAGCCATGCTCTGGAAGGGATATTTCCATAGCTGGCCTCTGAGAGCACCAGTAAGCACCACGACTTTCAGGAGTACAGGACTGTACCTTTGACGGCTCCAGGCCCACAACAAGTTGCATCCCTAGACCACAGGGAATGGCAGCAGATCACTGCCTCATCTGCCCAGAGCTGTAGAGGCACCTCTGCTGGTAAATTGAAAGCCCAGGAGCTGGTGTAGATTTCGTTTTGTTTCTTCTGTGCTCCCATAAAACTGGAGTAGGGGGTTTCAAAGGTGCAAGTACTGCTGGAGAAAATCCCGGGGAGTGGGGGTAGGGTGAGGGTGGGGAGGAAGAACTGGCTTAGCAGCAAATCTGGAATGGGTAAGCAAGTGGGATAATGAATAGGAGATGAAGGACTGAGGCTAAGAAGGGTAGGAGAGGGAGACGGACAGAATGAAAGAAAGAAAGACAGAGATGGAGACACAGAAACAAAGAGACAGAGATCAAGGCAGAGAGATAGTGAGAGAGAAAGAAGAACACCAGGGCTGAAACTCTCCCCACTGATGCTGCTACTAGAAGGCTGGGCTGGCCTGGGTCTGCCCAGGGCACGTGACTCTTGGCCTCTACTGATCCTAGAATTCTACCACCTTCCAAAGAACAGAGCAGAAAGGCTGCTTCTAGTCCAGGAACATGCAGGATGAGGCTCCATCAGAGTAACTGTGCCCTAGATCAACCTCACCATACCACCTACAGCATGCATTGCCTCCTGAGCATGCTTATGTGTGCTGTGCAACCTCCTACAGGAAGGAGGTTAGAGATTGGAAATTTAAGCTTAGAGGGAGAAGCAACATGTTTAGGGTCACCCAGCAAGTTAGCGTCCTGCAGAGATTGGAGCCCTAGCTGAGGAGTTCACCATCCTGCAGGATGAGGGGCCTGCTGGCTCTTGGAGGTGAGTCAAGGGACAGAGTGCCTAGGATGAGGGTGAGGGTGCAGAGGTCTCTCCTGCCTCCCTATCCCACTCCAGCCAAAAATCCAAGCCGAATAAGACACAGGAGCCAAGGTGTTTGCATCGTCTCCATCTCTCACCATTCCCTCCCATGGTCTTTCCGGCAGTTCACTTGGTCCTTGCCGCCTGCTCACTTACACAGTCAGGGACCCATGAGCATACCTGCCCACCAATCCCTCCAGTGCTCCAAACCCTGCTCCTCTGTAGGCTGAGAGGGGCCTGAGCGCTTCACTGCATCAACTTTAACCCCATGTGGTCCCAGCATCATCCACTCACAGAAAACTCCTCGATGGCCCTGCCCTTACAGAGCTCACCAAGTAACAAGAGACAAACACGTATCATAACTCACCTGGCACAAGGAGAGAGTACAGAACAGAGTGCTGGGGAGGACAGGAAGCAGCAAGGGCCAGCAAAGCTGGCAAGGGCTGGGGGCTCAGAGTGTGCAAAGGCACAAAGGAGAGGGAACAGGTGGTCCGGGGTGGCTGGAATGCAGGCTGCATACTAGGGTAGAATGGAAGGCTCTGGTGGCAGGAGTCCTAGAGGCAGGGCCAGAGAGGTGGCCTGGGGCCAGCTTATGAAGCATCTGGTCCCTTTCTCTCCATTCCCCACCGCCATGGAGTCAAGGCTCATTCCTAGGGGCAACAGGCAGATGCAGAGGGTGCATGGGCAGCAGAGTGGCCAACACTTTCCCACAGCATGAGCTCAGGGCTATGTCCAGGGCCTGGTGCTCAGCGAGCCCCTGTTGCATGACACACTGCCTTCTGCATCCCCCATCCTCCCTTAGCTCCTGCATCCTCACCCCCTGCTGAGGGTCACTGATGCGTAGGGACCCAGCCTACTGGGCACACTGGCCCACATCACCTGCCACCCTTAGTAGTCAAGAGATCATGTTGAAAGGGAACCTTTTCATCTGGCACTCTTTAGGGAGATCTTTCTATAGGAGGCAAGCCTGTGGCTGCAGGAAAACAGTCAGCATTCCTATCTCCTATGTTAAAAGCCGCTGAGTCCACCAGCTGATTCCTCAGCTGTATTAAAATGTGCAATAAGAACTGGCCCAGTGGGTTTCCCTAGCATTGGTATAGCAAACCCCAGGGTTTCCTCTGTGTATACCTGCCTGTGTCTCCTAGCAGGGTGACAAGCACCAGCAGTGTGCAGAGTCAGGGTAGATGGGAGTGGCTGAGATTCTTGATGCCAGCTGTGAATCCCATAGAAGTCCCAATACTCAATAGCCAAGCCTGGAGAGACTGACTTTTATTGTGGTGGCTTTGTCTGTTGGGGCTATGGTACCAGTGCTGGGGCCTTAGGCTCAGTCAGGCTATGTCCCAAGGGCTTCAGGCAAGATTTCACAGGAGCCTGAGTCAGAAATCCTGTGCTTCTAACGCTTCCCTCTGGCTGGGACACAGATGCAGCCGGTGCCAGGCTAAGGCCATCACCTCAGCTCCTTCTTTGGGGCCCCAGGTGCTGGCCAGGAAACCAACTCTCCATTGCCTGAGCGTCTGTGTCTCCCAACCCAGGCTCTGACCCTGCTCTTGGATTCCCTCGGGACTGGGATCTACAGGATCCAGGATCAGGCCAGAGAGCATGGGAGAGACCTGAGGTGGAAGTCAGACAGAACTGAATTGTGAGACTCACGTCTTCCACTTACTCACTGTGTGGCCCTGGGTGGGTTTCACAACCTCTCTTCACCTCAGCTCCCTCACCTGTAAAAGGGAGATTCCATTGTTCCCTTTCAGGGATGTTGTGTAGGCTGAACAAGGTGATGTCCAGACAGTCCTAAGCACAGCAGTAACTGGCCCCCAGTGGAGCTCAGTAAACTTCGGCTATAATTATAAGCTGTTATAAGGCACTTGGCAATGGAGTAGATACTCCATAAACAAGCATCATACAAGTGTAAATAATTATTAATTATTATGATGACTAATCATCATTATTATTGATGGTAAACGTGAGAAATGCTACCCAAACACCAGCTCCCTAACTCAATCTGTTTGCAGACAGACATCACTCCTCAACCATGCAGAAAAAGTCTGGGACCCAGAAAGAGAGCTGGTCCCAAGCACCCTAACAGGGAGCGCTATCCTCCCTCCAGTCCCCATGCAGCACTGCACAGGCTGGTCTCACCCCGGCAGGTGACATTCACCCAAATGCATCCCATCTGTCTGTTCAGTCTGCTTATGGCCTGCGTCTTTTCAGCTTGGCTCCCCTGTGTCTAGGTTGTTAAATATTTTGGATATCGCCTAAACAAGAAATGTCTTTGTGATTCCTTGAGTCCTGGCTCATGAGCAGCAAGGCCGACCTGAGTGCAGAAAGTGACCTGGGGAAATCCTGGTCAAGCTCCCAGAACTCTGCTTCTTAGGTGAAGTCAGATAGGCAAAGAGTGAGCTTTGCTGAGCATGCAAATTTTACCACCATCCTGAAAAATGAATCAGGGCAAGGCCTGCAGAGGTACACAGGGCCTAGCTCAGCACCCAGCAGTGTAGGAGCTCAATAAGTACATGGATGGGTGGAAGGGTAAGTGGGTGAATAGATGGATGGGTAGGAGGATGAAACATATTAACCATGCCTTTTTTTCTGTAGCCCTTATGCTTTGACATCTGGGGCCTTGCTGACCCTGGAGAGACTGCCCCAGTCTCTATAGATAGTCCAGTCAGTCCTACAGATCATGAAGGACTCACCTACGAGTGTGCCTTGCTTATGTGTCTGAGTGCAGTCATGCTGCTCTAACAAAATACCACAGACTGGGTAATATGGAAAGAACAGAAATTTATTTCTCACAGTTCTGGAAGCTGGAAGTCCAACATCAAGGTGCTAGCAGGTTCCATGTCTGGCAGGTGAGGACCTAGTCTCTGCTTCTAAGATGGTACCTTGAACACTGTGCTCCAGAGGGGATGATACTGTGTCCTCATAAGGCAGAAGAGCAGAAGGGCAGAAGAGAAAAATGACAAAAGAACCTAGCTAGGTCCCTCTGGCCATTTTGTAGGGCACTAATCCCATCCATGGCGTGGAGCCCTCCTAAAGCCCCCCCGCCCCAATATGTTTGCATTGGAGATTAAATTTCAACATAATTTTGGAGAGGATGCAAACATTCTAACCATAGCAATATGCAAACAGTCCTGAGACTATCCCTGCCCCCAACCTCCTCTACTGTGCTGTCACACTCCAGGCCCCTATTCCCCTACCGCAATCACCCCAGGGCCAGGTACCAAACAACTAGGGACTGTGTCCCAGAACCTTGACATTATTCAAACTAACTGATCCTAAACCTGCTTTCCCTGCCCTGCCCATCCATTCCCACAGAAACCACCATAAAGGCTCCTGCCCATGTTTTCCCCTCTCCCCCTGCCTCCTGACTGCCCCTGGTGCTTCTCCACATGGCCTCGCATGGCATAACATGTTCCCTTCTCCTGGAACTGTGAGTAACAAACTTTTCCATGGCATCAGCTTCTGATTTATTGGCCGTGACATACCTGAATGATAATAAAGCCTACATCTTAAAACAGAGAGGGAAGGAGGAAGGGAGGAAGGGAGGGGAAAGGTGGATAGAAGAAAAGAAGGAAGGAAGAAAGGGGGTTAGACAGATGGATAAAAGGAAGAAAGCAAGGGAGGATGAAATCAACCTGGGCCTCAAGTTTCTACAGGAATGACCTGACTACAACTTTGCTCCATGGTTTAAAAGCAGCAGCTTTCTCCTACCAAGTTTTGGCTGTGTTTGGGAGAATGTACCTTCGCAGTGCCACAGGCCAGCAATCAACACAGCATCTTCTCACTCCCTTTGGAGACAGAAAGACCTGGATCTGAATCCTGGCCCTGCCATTCACTGGCCATGAGACCATGGCCAACTGACTTAACCTGGGTGGGAGACACACACATATATATGTCTATCTTCTGAGTTCCCTGATGCTAGAACCAGAAGATGCAGGCATAGCATGGCTTCCAGCACAGAGTACACACTCCCTGACAGTCATAATGAGCATTATTATTCGGCTATTCTGCAATCCCGCACCCCAAGTGCCATCTGGTAGAAAGACTGTGCTATTTGGTCTAAATGTCTTCCTCACCCAGAAGCCCCTATTTGGGGCTCTGGGTCTCTGCCTCACCAAAATCAATGTTAATCCCTTCCTGGTCCCCAGTCCAGAGTTCAGGGCTCAGCAGGCAAACGTGTGCTCCCTATCCGAAGGACTAGAAGGACCCTACAACACACCACAGGCCTGCATTTCACAGACCTCTCTTCTGGAGTTACGCTGACCCTCCCCATTGAGATGCTGCTTGGCTTTTCCTGCTGCTTTTAAAGTGAGAAGGGGGAGGACCTTTACGCTGGAATCGCATTTCAATTTCCCCATCTCCCCTGTACACCATCACTCAGTAAAAATAGCTAATTTTAAAATGGCTGCTCTTATGATGGACGAGATTAATGGATCTTGAAGAGCAGCCAGTATACCAACTGCTCCTGCAGCCATGATGAAAGCTAATAATGTAGAAAATTCTGCCAATTCCTTTAATTCATGAATATTTAAGCCTGTGAAAAATCTGTCAGATTATATCATTTTTTTCTGGTGATTTTCCGCCTAAGTACGTTCATGGCGGCCTGCCAGTTGCTCAAGAAACTTCAGCAGGAGCAAAATCATTTCTGTTGTTGTTGTTACTATGGATGGCCATCTTCTCCTTGCTGAATTTATCCCCTCATCCCGGGGTGGAGAATCAGGTGCACTTGAGACATCCAAAGGCAACCACGGTGATTTCCCTCAGCAGGCACAGATTCCTCTCCCAACCCAAAGGCTGGCAGGGACTTTTGTGAAAGGAGACCGTGGTTTTCAAATTGTGTTCCACAGCACCCAAGTCTTCCTCCTTGGGGCCCGGGGGATCACTGGGAGGGGTTTGGGCTGGACATGCTGCGTGCACGGGGTTGTCGGACCCAACTTCCACTTGCACCAAGCAGTTCTGTTTGGTGCATTGAGGTTCCATGCAAAACTTCCCTGCAAATAAGTGTTGCCCCAAATTAAAAGAATTTTAAAGGCATGAGCATGGAAACCACAGCTCTAACATACCCCTCCTAGCTCGAACAACAAAGGGAGAAACTCAGCCCCCATGATGGTAACTGTTAAGCCCACCTCACAGGAAACACTAGCAGTGGCAGCTGAGCTGCAACCAGGATCCGTAACTGCAAGTGAACGCTCTCTCCCCCTCTCCAGCACACTCTGGGTGACCTCTTGGGCTCTGCCTGTTTGGGGAAGGCAGGAAGTGAGGCTCAGATGGGCCGCGGCTCCCCAGCCACAGTGGAAAGTCCTCTCTGAAGCCAAGATGTTTCCTTGCAAAGACGAGAGAGAGAGAGAGAAAGAGAGGGAGAGAGAGAGAGAGAGAATGAGCATGTTTAGTGACTTGAGAGGGAGGGAGGGAGGGAGGGGTGGCCAACTTCAGAGATGATTATCATTCAGGGACTTGTTGGCTGGAGGAAGGAGCGAGCTTCTTTTTATAGGAACTCCAGTTCCTCATTTTGTTCTCTTCGGGTTATTCTCCAAAGAAAGCCGGCTCTTGAGTCAGCTGGCAGGAGAGCGAGGTGAACGCGCTGGTGCTGGCCGCAATGGCCCCGGTTCAACGCTTGCTCCAGCTGGTCACGTCCTCACCGGGGTGGCCGGCGGCCTGCCTGCCCACGCTCTGCCAGGAGCCCAGGTCAGCCCTCGCCTCGCCGGGGCCGGAGCCCGTCCAAAATCAACAAGTCTTTTGTGCCTCTCCTTTGGACGCTGTATAATTACAGCAAACATGTATTGGCGGTGCACAGCGATTGTGAGGCAATTGTTGAAGGATCTCAAATGCGCTTGGCATTTGGTCTTGGAGAGCAATTCGAGGAACCACAGCTCCAGTTGGCTCGTGCTGGCCAGAAAACAAGAGATTTTCAGAAGTCGTGAGTGGTGTGTTGGCACGGCTTCCATGTAGTTCATCAGCTATTTCCTTGATAGTGGGTTGCGTTTTACCACCAAGCCAACCGACTGACTCATGAGTCAGGGACTTAAAAAATAAATAAATGAGGGAGGCCATCAGTGCCCGCTGAGCAAAACACGTCAGGCTGCCGACAAAATGGGCCCCTGCTGCTTTCCGGGTGGTTTCATTTTTCCTCTTTTTGTCTTCTTGTTTGAAAACTATGAAAGCGAAACTGCACACCTCCCCCTTCAAGCTGTTCCATTCCCAAGGGCAGCCAGAGGAGATGGGTGGGTGACGGGGTCTCCCAGCAACACCATCTCTCAGCAAATTCACATGCCCATCAACCAGGCTTGAATGAGGTGTCCAGCATGTGCCTGGCTTTCAGAGGGCCTCTGTGGAGGGAGGTGAGGTTCATTGAGCTGATATTAATTGACCACATGACATGGCCCAGGGCACTAACCCAGGTGTGGCTTGCTTTAGCCTATCGAGAGCTTAATGAGGGCAACAGCTTTAGGGTCATTTTATAAATGAGGGAACAAAGGCTTCTGAAGCTAAGATTCATAGTCAGGTCACACGCTTAGTAAGTGGCAAAGTTGGGGTTGGAACCCAGATCTGTCTGATTCCAATACTTATCCTACCAATATTCATCTCATTCCAAGGCTCACCTTTCCATAAATATCCAATGTTTTGAGTGCAGTGAGTTCCTGGAGCTTACGGGGTGATTCAGACTGACATGGTCCTTGCCCCTCCAAGGTTGACATTTTAGCTGGGAAGGCAGAGTCAACGATGAAGTAGACAATTGATCCTTTCATTGCAATTGTGGTTCTTGCCCTCAAGGAAAAGGATAGAGTGGTTACAGCACAGGGCAGGGAACTTGGCCTGGCTTCACAGGCCTAAGAAATGTGAGGGATGATAGGAATTCAGTGGATAAAGCATTCCTGGAAGTGGGAACCGCTGGTGCAAAGACCCCTGGGTGAGAAGATTGGTGTGGTGTTGTGGGGGAGCAGACAGGAGGTCAGGGAGCCTGAAGTGCCCAGGATGAGGGAGCCATGTGGGTGGAGAACCTGGCCTGAGCCCTGAAGGCCAAGGAAATGACTGCAGGGGTTTATCCCAACAGCGAGCGGCAGCCATTGATGAGTTCTAAGCAGTGGCATGATCAGATCTGTTTGTAAACGGACCCCCTTGGTTGCTTTTATGAACAACAGACTAGAGTGACAGGAGTGGCTGTGGGGAGGGTCACTGAGAGATTAGTGATACTAGTGGCTCATGGTCTAGGGTCTAATTCAAGACATACGCTGCTGGGCACAGCCAGGCCTTCTCTCCCCATCCACCTCATCTCCCCTCAAAGGTGTTCCCAAGAGTCTACCCGCTAACCAAGGTCATCTCATGATGGGGGAATAATCTAACAAATGCAGAAACAACACCCAAAGAGCAGAGTGACTAGGCTGTGGCCTCACAGCGAGTGAATGACACCTACTCTTTGCAGCGCTCAGTCCTGTGCCCCAGCCCCTCACCAGCACCTCTGCTGCGCCAGGAAGGGCTCCAGTACATGTGCCCAGCTCCCACTGAGGCCAGGGTTGTGGTGGCTGCAGAAGTCATGTCCCCTTCCTCTCCTCCCTCCTGGCTTCACAGTATTGAAAGCCATTCTTCTAGGCAATCCCTTGTGGACCCTTCAAGTTGGCTTTTGAAATGGCTTAGCCAGATTTCCTCAGACTTGAAAAGTGACTCCTTTCACACCTTCCTGCCTTTGCACCTGCAGTTTCTTCCCCAAGCAGTGCATTTACTGTCTTATCCATCTGGTGACTTAGTGTGAAGTGGAGATCCAGAGTCCAGTGAGAGCTCAGGGATCCTTCCCCCAACTCCCACCCCAACCCCACTCCACCTCACCCCTTACTCTTGCCCAGGATGAGTCAATCACAAGGGCCAAATTTCACATTTTGTAGGGTGCAGGTTTCAAGGAGAACAGAGGTCACAGAGCTATAAATGGTTCTTTTTTCTTTTTGCTTCCTGGCAAGACGGTCTTTGGATCAGTCAGTGCCTGATTGGCGTGCTCTCCCTTCCCTTCCCATTCCCTCCCCTCTCTTTTTCTCCTCCCTCTCCTGTCCTCTCTTCACCCCTCACCATAGCAGCTGGGCCCAAGACCCTCTGTCCAGGTCTAGGAGGCCTCAGCCTGGCCAAGGCAGTAGGCTTGGGGCAAATGCCCTCTCCTGCCCTCTGTCTTGTCCTCCCTCTGCTGCTCCCATCCCCTTAGAGGCCAGAGCCAGACTGAGATTTGGGCCCCATGTGGGTTAGGGAGAAGGGGCTCCCAGAGCCGTTCACTGCTGGGTGCCAAGCTTCTACCTCTCTAACATGTCACTTTGGCTATTCTGTACCATTGCTATGAGGAACCCTCAGGAAACTCCTGGGGAAGGGCAGCATCCAGGGTCCTTGGAGCTTTTGACCTAACACCATCCTCAGAGCATCACAATCTTGCTGCAATTTCTAATCTCCATTTTGCAGGAGGCTCAGATGGGCTAAGGAACTCTTTTCCTGCTAAGTGGGAATGAGCAGGTGAAGCTGAGCCTGTTCTATTGCTTCCCGGATCATGGAGGAGGAGGAAGAGATGGAGGAGAAGGAAGAAGAGAAGAAGGACACAAGGCTCTGTCCCTATCAGCCACCTGGTGCCCAGGGTAGGGCTGTGCCCCTCAGAGCACATGAGCCCTGCAGAGAACCGGGGCATGGAAACGAGCCTCCCTGCCCAGCACCCCACTCCTAAAAGCCCACATGGGGGCCAGGGCCTGGAGACTGCAGGGCGAGCCCCTGAGACCCCACAGAGCATCCATCAGCCCCAGGAGGGCTGCTGCACCCTATTCAGGCTCCCCAGCCAAAACACCACTGAGGGCATCAGCTTGATGAGGTGCAGCAACTGGGATTTGATTACTCTGGCCCTGCCTCAGGCTTTTCCCAATCTTTCCTGGAGCTCCAGACAGGAGCACCTGGCCCTTCCCACTCACTGCCCCTTACGTCTCCCTTAGTGTCCCTCCCACCACAGCACCCCAGCCGCTGCCAGCCACCTGCTCAGGGCAGGCCTCTCTCCCTCCGGGTGCCTGCCCTGCCCTCTCCACCTCCCGATGGCTAGGACAAGATGATTTACAGGAGCGTGGCGGGAGGGACGGTGAGCCGGATTAATGCACCAGCAAGCGGCCACCTCACTCACCAAACACACATCATGAAAACTTATTGCTCAGAAAACAGCACAACGCCACTAATTCATAAATGTTTAATGCCTCCCACAGTGGAGCAGCCAGGGCTTATCGCCTCCAGGAAAGAGGAGGCTGGCTATTCCCAGGCCACCCTCCTCCCACTCGCCCAGCCTGGCCTTGGTGGCCTTCCCACCCGCTCCTCAGCCAGGCGCCTGCCCAAGTGCTGAGCAGGTGGTTTCGCTTCCTGGTGGTTTTTATTTTATCTGGCCCAAGGATGCTCATGACTGAGCCCTGGGTGGTGTCTTGGGGCAAGGAGGTGGTACTCAAGATGGCCTCCAGGCCTGCTCATTCAGCCAGTCCTCCACAGACACCCAGGCTCAGGGAGAGGGGCCTGGAGAAGGACAGAGGACGGTCAGACAGAAACCAGGAGGGGACCCACAGCTGTCACCCCTGCACAGAGGGCCTGCCTCAGCTGGCTGCACTGGACAGGGGGAGACAGAAAAAGAAACAGAGAGAGAAACAGAGAGACACACACATAGAAACAGAAGGAAACGAGAAAAAGCGGCAGAAACAGAGAAAAGAGAAACAGAAGGAGAGAGAGAGGGGGATCAAGCGAGATGAGGGAAAGAAGAAGCCAGCCCTTCAGCAGGAAGATGGCTTCAGGCTGGGGCGCTCTCCCAGGTGAGGAATGATTCATCTTCCCTGGCAGCCTTGGAGACTTGGGGAAGAATGGCAGGCCCGCTGATGGTCCCATCCTATTTAGGACAGGCAGGAACAAAAGGAGACATGGTCCTCACTGATTCACTCCTCTCCCAAGGGTCTGGCCAACACCTCAGTCGTTGCCACAGTGGTGGATGGCATAACCTCCCACCTGCCTCGAGTCTCCGTGTGGCCAGTCTCTGCCTGCCCCTCCCTCCCATTCTCCAGCCCCTGTGGACTGAGCTCTCTGGAGTGCAGCTTCCCAGCTCATTTGCCTGCTGGCTTCAGTTGGGGTTAACCATAGGGAGGCGCCAGCAGGAGATGAAGAGGGAGGAGGGAGGTTAGGGGGTGTCTCTGGCATCCTTGCATCCTCTGTGCCCACGCCTCCTCCTCCAGGGGTCCCACTGTCACCAGGTTTCCATAACAGGCCAGGACTGGTAGCAGCTTCCACCCTCACCAGGCTCTGGAAGCTGCAGCATTTCTCCTTCACCCCCTCCACCCTGCCCACCCCTCGCTAAGAAGTCCCTGCATTCACTCCCCTCATTTGAGCCATCCGAGTGGATCCGTTCCCTGCCAGGACCCTGACAGGGCCTTGCTTCTCTACCTCTCACTTCATCTTCCTCTAGGCCCTAAAAGAGGAGGTGGAGAGGGCAAGGTTTGGTGGGAAAGAGGGCCAGCTGTGTGGATCAGGCAGGACTAGCATTGAGTCCTGGCTGTGTCATTTAATAGTCATGAGAACTTGGGCCAATCCCTTAATTTCTCTGAGTCTCAATTTCCTCATCTGTAAAACAGAGATCATGAGAGCAGCTTCCTCTCGAGTTGAAAAGATGAAATAAGACCCGTGTTCACTTGGATCCTTCACTCCTCTGCTCAGCACGCGGCCAGTGGGGAGAGGGCAATGCTGCAGAGAGGCCCAAAGGCCAGGGCTCCCCAGCCACCCTTATGGGTTCTGCAGAGTCCTCCTGTATCTCCTAGGCCCAGCAGGCTGAAGCCTTTCCCCTATGGGCCCCAAGGGTCTCAGGAACCCTCACTCCCCACCCCTAGACCTCAAAGCCACAAAGAAAGAGATGACTATTGCAGTTCCTGATGTTACCCTCAGACCACAGGGAGACAACTGACTCACCCCGATCCCCGGAAATGAGGCCACCCTGAGCCAACTCTGGGCACCCCACCTGCCCCCAGCCCAGGGAGCTCCCACGATGAAAGGAAGGTGACCATGAAAAGGTGAAGGTGACCACCTGCCCCAGCGAGTGGCCTTTCTCCCTGTTTCTGCTGGGTCCCATCCCCAGGCTAAATAAGAGTCATAAAAATAAGCTCTATGTAGATGCCACCTCTGTGCCACATGCGGTGCACAAATGCAGTGAGTGGGTGAGTGGGCAGAACAGCACAGAGATGAAGAGATTGGCTCTCAGCTCAGCCTGCCTGGGTTCCAATCCCAGAGAGTGGCTTATCAAAGGGTCATCCTGCTTTGATGAGCCTGCATTGCTGCTCAGAACACAGCAACAGTCCCACGTCAGCTCCCGAGGGGCCCTGAACCAGCCTCAGTATCCAGGGAAGCCATCCCTGCTGCTCTGTTACTTTTTTTTTTTTTTTTTGAGACAGAGTCTTGCTGTGTCCCCTAGGCTGAAGTGCAGTGGCGCTATCTCAGCTCACTGCAGCCTCCATCTCCTAGGTTCGAGCAATTCTTGTGCCTCAGCCTCCAAGGAAGCTGGGATTACAGGCATGCACCATCATGCCCAGCTCGTTTTTGTATTCTTAGTAGAGACGGGGTTTCACCATGTTGGCCAGGCTGGTCTCAAACTCCTGACTTCAAGCAATCTGCCTGCTTCAGCCTCCCAAAGTGCTGGGATTATAGGCATGAGCCACCACTCCCCACGGTCTCCACTACTTTTTTTTTAGGTGGAGTCTTGCTGTCACCAGGCTGGAGTGCAGTGGTGCAATCTCGACTCACTGCAACCTCCGCCTCCCTGGTTCAAGTGATTCTCCTGCCTCAGCCTCCCAAGTAGCTGGGGCTACAGGCACATGCCACCATGTCCAGCTAATTTTTGTATTTTTAGTAGAGACGGGGTTTCACCATGTTGGCCAGGCTGGTCTCGAACTTCTGGCCTCAGGTTATCTGCCCGCCTTGGTCTCCCAAAATGCTGGGATTACAGGCATGAGCCACTGTGCCCAGCTCCACCACTTTTTAATAGTCAAAATAATCTGACCAATTGGCCATTTCTCTTATACCATATGTTCATTCATTCAAAAAGCATTTACCAGGCACCTACTATGTGCCAGGCACTGCAATGAATGTAAGACAAAGAAGCAAGCAGAGGTCTGACCACATGTGCCTTGTACATTTTGCAGAAGTTCTCTCTTTGTTAAGAGCAGTGGCAGGTCTTTTTTTTTTTTTTTTTTTTTTTTGTTTGTTTGTTTGTTTTTTTGAGACAGAGTTTTGCTCCTGTTGCCCAGGCTGGAGTGCAATGGTGCAATCTCGACTCACTGCAACCTCTGCCTCCCGGGTTCAAGCGATTCTTCTGCCTCAGCCTCCCAAGTAGCTGGGATTACAGGCACCCGCCACCATGCCCAGCTAATTTTTGTATTTTTAGTAGAGATAGGGTTTCCCCATGTTAGCCAGGCTTGTCTGGAACTCCTGGCCTCAGGTGATTTGCCCATCTCAGCCTCCCAAAGTGCTGGGATTACAGGCGTGAGCCACCGCGCCCAGGCTTTTTTATTTTTATTTTTATATTTTTTTGAGACAGAGTTGCGCTCTTGTCACCCAGGCTGAAGTGCAATGGCGCAATCTCGGCTCATTGCAATCTCTGCCTCCCAGGTTCAACCGATTCTCCCCTCTCAGCCTCCCAAGTAGCTGGGATTACAGGTGCCCACCACCATGCCCAGCTAATTTTTGTATTTTTAGTAGAGACAGGGTTTCGCCATGTTGGCCAGGTTGGTCTTGAACTCCTGACCTCAGGTGATCCACCCACCTTGGCCTCCCAAAGTGCTAGGATTACGGGAGTGAGCCACCACGCCTGGCCTGTCAGCCTTTAAAGCATCATGGGAAGGAAGGTTGCATGATCAAGTTTGCATTATTTCCTTGGCTGCAGCATAAAGAACAAAGGGTGTAACTGAACAGGGAGGGAGGGCATGGGGTCCCTCACAGCAATCAGGTGGGACACAGTGGCCACGTGGACCAGTGATAGAGATGGTGATGGAGCTGGAGAAGATGGCGATGGATTGGAGACTAAATTAATAGGGGTTGGTAAGGGACTTAAAATGGAAGGGTGTGGCAGACAGAAGAAAGGATCAAGCATGACTCTTGGGTTTCTGGATCCTATGACCAGGTGGATGGTGTTGCTATTCAGTGAGATGCAGAACCCTGGAAGGGACCAGGGGTGGAGGGGAAAAGGTCATGACTTTGGTTTTAAGCATAATAAATTGGAGCTAGTGTTGACATATTCTTGAGAAGATGTCAAGTAGACAGCACATGAACATGGAGATCCAAAGCAAGTCAAGCCATCTAGGTGAAGGGGATTGTTCAAGGCAAGGCAGTGGATGATATCTGCTGAGGAAAGAGGTCCACACCCTGAGAATCTCCAAAATGCAAGGCCGTTAGAAGAAGGGAAAAGTTGCAAAGGAGCCAGGGAAGCAGTAACGCAAGAGATAGGAAGGAAGTCAGTTAAACGATGTGTGCTTGAGCCAAGAAACACGTATTAAGAAGGACAGTGCAGTGTGACAAGCAAGGTTAAGGAAAATGAGGACCAAAAAGTGTCTACCAGGTGGAGTAACATGCAGGTCACTGGGGCCTTAGCAAGAGCTGTTGTGGAAGGATGCTCAGGCTGACACCATCTTCATCAAAAATTTGCTCCTCCCCTACTCTGCTGGGCACAAGGTATATGGTGGTGCCCGACAGAGCTGCTCACCAGATCCTCTGGCTCCCCACGTTCCAGGTACATGGTGAACTCACACCTTCTAGTCCCCTCTAGCTGGTGGGGCCATGTGACTAGTTCTGGCCCATGAGTTGTGAGCAGAGCAGTTCTCACTTGCAGACCCAGCATTTAACTGCAGGTGCGAGACCCTCTAGGCTCTGTTTTCCTTCTGGTGTGGAGACTGGTGAGGGTCAAGGCGGTGACTGTTCCCTCAGCCTGAGCCTCAGTGACTGTGATGAGCAGAGCCTGCTTGCCTCATGCTTTGGGACTGCCTTGATGTTCTGCTATAGTAGCCCACATCCAGCTCAGTGTTCTTCCTGCAGACATCTCCCTCTTAGTTGCACAAAAATAAACAAGTAAATAAGCTTTACCCATTGATTGAGGTTTGACCTCTCACAGCTGAGAAGCGTCCGTGGCACACGAGTGAGCCACAGCTCTCTGCCTGGGAATCCCTGCTTGAGCAGATGGCCTAGGGATATAACAAAAGGAGGAGGCGCACCAGGGAGGAGCAGCTGATAAGAAGAGAAAGGAAGAAGCAGCAAGAAAGATCATTGACAAGCCGAACTGGGAGCTTCCACACTGAAATACACTTTCCCTGGCCAAGGAAAAAACTTCTCTTAGAAGGCAGGGGAGTTTTAAAATGAAGGCTTTGTTATCGGACTGACCTGGGTTCCAATCAGGTCTCTTCCACTTAGTTCCTTTATGTTGGTCAAGGAATGAATGATCTCTCTAATCAGTGGTCCAGGCCCCATCATTTTCCTGCTTAAATTCTTCCCATGACTCTGCAGCTTTCAAAGCAAAGCAAAAGTGGAAAATGCATGACATGCAGGCTGTCGCTCCCAACTCCCAGGCCCGTGGAAGATATCACCCATGGATCACAGCACTTTTTCCTAGATGCAGCCTCAGAATCTTTCTCAACACAGTGCTTCAAGCATTCACCACCAATCCAACACAGTTGACTTTTAAGATACAATGTTTTTGCCATCTTTAGCCTTCTGAATGTCTATAAATGTTGTAATTTAGGTCCCATCTGCTCTCCCCACCTTAACTCCCAGAGGTCTTCCTCGCTTATTTTATCTTCCAGTCACATTGAATTAGCTGTCATTCACCAGTCTCCACACCAGCAGGAAAACGGAGCCTGGAGGGTCTTGAACCTGCAATTAAATGCTGTGTCTGCAAGTGACTTCCATGAGTTCTGCCCTGCTTACAACTCATGGGCCAGAACTAGTCACATGGCCCCACCAGCTAGAGGGGATTAGAAGGTGTCATTAAACCAGGTTCTCTTACCCCTCTTTGCCCTTGCTCATGTTGCTCTCTCCATCCCATTCCACTCCCCACCCTGAGCCCAACCTCAGACTCCTGGAGACCCTGCTTAAGTGTCAGCTCAAGGGTTCTCCATGTGCTCATTGCACCCTATGTGTATTTCTGGTGGAGTGCCACACTGGATGGCAGCTGTGCACTGCAGTGACAGTGACTCCCACCAGCCTGAGGTCCCCTGAGGGCAGAAGCATGCCTTTTTGTGTTTAGATGCATCCCTCTACCTCTCCCTAGCACTGCTAGGGAGTCCTCCCAGTGGGTCCCAGATAAAGATGAAGAGAGTAAATACAAGATGAAAATGCCAGGGAGAGGGCAAAGATTGCAGGCCCACACTCCTCCTCTGTAAAGTGAGGGTAAGGACCTCTCTGTCAAGATTGGCATAAAAGGGAGATAACATATATAAAACACAGTGCCCAAGGCATGGGAGGCACTTCTTAAATATTTGTGGAGGAAATTAAGGCATGAAGGAAGGATTAAATAATGAAAGATAAAGAGAGAAAGAATAAATTTGAGAAGGAGGAAACTAAAGGCAGAAGGAGAGAAGACAAATTCTGAACAAGCACCTGCCATATATCATGTACCATTCTAGGCCCCAGGTATACTTAATGGTGAAAAACAACCCCAGATATATTGCTGTACCCAGGAAGCTCACAATCTCAAAGAAAGAAAAACCACCTTCTTAACCCAAGTGTTGGATCTAGGCCCTGCCATTCTTTCCCAAGACTTGAATCTCTTCCCATGACCTTCAGAATCAAGGCCAATCTCCTTAGCTTGGCATTGCAAAGTCAGGGTAGGTAGACTATGCTGCAGTAACAAACAGCCCTCTACATGTCAGTGACTTACACAAGTGTATTTGTCATTCAGACAAACCCACTGCAGTTCCAGTGGGGACTCCAGAGTGCTAGCCCCACTGTGTTGACTCAAGATTTTGGGGTGTTTTGTTTCAGTGTTACCTCCATATGTCATATTTCCCATTTCTCTTCTGCTCCAGACAGTGAGGTTGAAACTCCAAGTCTCATTACAGAGCATTTGTTGGGCTATCTCCGAGCCATTGCACAGCCTTGCCCCCTGCAGAGAAGAGGTATGGAATCCACCCAAGTGTCCTGCAATGGATAATTAGATAAAGATACCACGATACCTATATATATACACACACACACACACACACACACATACATATACATATACACACACACACATATATACACACACACACACACACACATACACACACAATGGAATTCCATTTAGCCATAAAAAAACAATGGAATCCTGTCATTTGAAGCAACGTGGATGAAAGATACATACCACACCATCTCACTCATGCGGAATCTAAAAAAGTTGATCTCATAGAAATAGAGAGTAGAATGGTGGTTACTAGAGACTGGAGAGGAGAAGGGGAAGGGGCATGGTGAGAAGTTGGTCAATAGGTACCAAGCTACAATCAGATAGGAGGAACAAGTTCTGCTGTTCTATTACACACTAGGGTGACTATGGTTGACAGTATTGTATCATATATTTTAAAATAGCTAGAAGAGAGGATTGTGAATGTTCTCACCACAAAGAAATGAAAATGTATGAGGTTATAGATGTACCAAATACCCTGATTTGATCATTACAGAATGCATACATGTATAAAAACATCACACTGTACCCCATAAATATGTACAATTATATGTCAATCTAAAAATTAAAAATAAATAAATAAATAAAGGCATGGACAATTAACAAGAAGACACAGCCCACTCACTCCCACCTTGCCCAGCTGGAAAGTGTTGAAGGGTCCTGAGATTCTGATGCCATGAGCTCAGCTACACAGGAGGGCATGGGAGAGAGGGGTGGAAGCAAGGTATCCAGCAACTTCCCTTTGGCCTCATCTTCTCCATTGAAAAATGGGTAGATCTACCTTTGGGAAGGGTCATAGAACTCCAAGCAGCTGGAGTCTTTACCCCTCCCTGCAGATAGTTCCTACCCAGGGGCAGCTATGAGCCTGGCCTGTGAAGAGGAGAGAGGGAAGAAATTCATCTTGAGGTTGGACATTCTCAGCCCATGGCCACCATGTGTCAGCTGACGGGAAGCAAGCCAGGGAGTTCAAATAGAGAAAGAGGAAGAAAGCAAACTGACCCATCTCCCTGGTTTCCCCCACGCCGCTGCAATGCACTAGAGGATGAACCAGCTCATTCTCTTCACTTCTTTTTCTCTTGGTGGTAGCGGTAGGGCCAGGGGGTGAGTAAGCCAGAAGGTTCCCCAATGTGGTCTCGGTTAAGGTCGCTGGATACTTGCTTCTGTCCAATGGGTGATGAGTTCAGTGTCAACTCACACCTACCCCACCCCACCCCTGGAGGCCCTCTCTTGGGTTTTTCTTTCCTCTCCCAAGTTCATGTCAAAACGTGGTCAACCCCCCACACTTCCCTCACCCATGGCCTGGCCCAACCAGCTCCTAACCAGAGCACAGGGCGCAGTCCATAACCACATCTTGCAACATGATTCACTGCGTCTGTGGAGGGACTGATGCAATTGTGGGTGAGGAGTCATTTCTACTGATGGGGAAACCACAGCAACCCGGCCAGGGCTGGGAGGGCAATCCATGGGGACCTACCCTGAGACAGGCCATGACCGAGAACCTCAGGGTCCCCAGAGCAACCCAACCACACTATGACTGAGGCCAGAGAGCAGAGGCCCAGGACATACTGTCCTCCTGCGGAGAGGCTGTAGGCTGGTGGCCAGGAGGAAGGCAGGGGTCTTGGCAAGAGAGGGCCTGTTCAAAGACAGCAACTATTCCAGGAACCCCCAGAGTGATCCATCTTTCTCTCTGAGCAACACGGACGTGTGAGGTTCTTGGAGGAGGCCAGGCAACCGCAAGCAGGAAAATCGCTTTCTCTGGGTGCTGGGTCTGTGCCTGGACCAAAGACTGAAGCCGCCTTGCTGCTCACTGCACTGCATGGGAAGCACACGCAGCTGCCTGGAGAGAATGCGCTCCCACCGCCTGAGCAGGTGCCCAGGAGACACACAGAACTGAATCTGAAATTCCAGTGGCCCAGCAGCCTGCATGCTGTGGCCTGGATCAGCTGGGCACACCTGCCTTGGGTGCCTGATCTACTGTTCATTTCCAACGCCCAGCTCAGCATTGGATGTGGGGTGTCCAGCGGACCCTGCGTTTGTCCCTCTGGCTATGTGAGCTCAAGTCAGCAAATTCCCCTCTCTGGACTGCCCCCTCCCTCCTCCGAACCCTGCTGCTCACTTCTGCAGCTTAGCGAGGGATTATATGATGCCCCGTGACAACACTTGCTCTTTCCCTGTGTTTCTCTCTTATTTCTGCATTTTCATCATAAGCCATTCTAGACAGGGGCTGGGTTAGCCTCGAGAAGTTATCCCTGCGCCACCTCTACTCACCGATCTTGACACATCCCTGCAGGGGAGGTATTTTTACCTTATTCCACTGAAGAAGAAACTTAGGCCTGGGAGGTAATAGAGCCTAACAAGGACACTAGTAAGGGGCAGACTTGGAGCTAAGACCCAAATGCTCTTCAAAACCCCTGCCCAGAGTTCTTTCCAAAACCCGGCCACCTAACCCAATCCTCCATGGGGTCTCCTGGTGAAGGGCCAAAGAGATGAGGATCTCTCCAGAAGGTGCCAAGCAAGATGTAAATATGAGAGAGGATAACGTTTGACCTCCCAGATCTGCAGGTCACAGACCTACAGCTCCAAGAACCACATTTTTAAGAATGTGCCACCCCCCCGCCCCCCATCCTCACTGTCCCTCTGGCTCACAGACTGGAGGCTCCCTGGAGCACCATAAAAAACAAAACTCAGCCATCCATGTGCAAGCCTGACCCCTGGTGACCAGAACCTTGAACTGCATGGCCAACCAGGCAGGCCCAAGAAATTAAAGACATCTGGCACTCATTCACTTGCCCAGCAAGCTTCTGACCAGCACAGAGCTTAAGGATTAGGCCACATCTACCTGCCCTTCAGCCCAGGCGACTCTGGAACCACAGGCAATGGGACCTTATTAACCTAGCCCATCACATGGCTAGCACATGAGTCCATCACAAGCATAACTCATGCATCATGAATCCCACAGCCACCTGGGAGGCAGATGAAGTCCTATCCCCCATCTAGAGAGAAACAAGAGCAGTGAAAGCAACGCTCTGAGATGTCACAGAATCAGTGACAGATGCTACACTCAAGCTCAAAGCTAGACTTTTCTGACTCAAAATACCATCCCTTCCAATTTTCCGAACATCCTCATCCTCTGGTCACTAAGGGGCAAGAAAGAGATGAGGGAACATGGTTCCCAGGACACCCCACTTAAAACAAGTGGATTTTTACAAAATAAAATAAATCTACTTAAAATAAATAAACTTATTTAAAATAAAATACATGGAAGACAGCTTTCCTCCTTCTCCCAATCAACAGCCTGGAAGCACAGGATCCTTGACCTGAGAGATACTAGGTCCAGAGGGGATGGACTAGACTAGGGCTGCTAGGTTAGCAAATGACCATCCAGGATGTTCAGCCACATGTGAATTGCAGGTGAGTAATGCCTGCACCACTTGGGATACACTTATGTAAGGTTTACCTTGAAGTTCAAGTTTAACCGAGGATCCTCTATTTTATCAGCCAACCCTGGACCAGATGCAACTGGGGAACGAATGTGAAAGAGGGGCAGCCGGGCCAGAGGGGTGCAGGAGGAGCCTGAAGTCCTGCCACGTGGGGAGAGAGGTGGGAGATGAAGCAGGAGACCCACATGGGAAGGTGGGAGTTACTGCAGGCCTTGAGTGGGATGAGTGTTTTCTTGAGGATTATTCTGACAAATGTGTGAGGAATAAGCTGAGTGGGGGAATGGGGACGTGGGGGGTTCAGCTAAATAGAGAGGGATGCCTGGGTGCCTATGGGATGGTGGTTTGTGTGTAGTTGCCTGGCGAAGGTGGAGGGAAGGAATGGATTCCGGATCCATCCCGAAGGTGGAGCTGGCCAGAGCGCTGCCTTCCCCTGCAGCTCCCTTTGAATTTCTGGCCTTGGTCCTTCCCAGTTCTGCCCCTCAAACACCCGCTGGGTTTCCAGCCCCAGTTCTGACTTCCCCTCTCTTTCTTCTCCCTTGTGTCCTCCTCACCCCATTGCACTCTGACTGAGTTAACAAAGGGAAGGAGAAAGAAAGTCGCTTTGTTCTTTCTTTCCCCAGCTCAAGGCCTCCATGCCCCTCAGAGGATCCAGCCACATGGCCCAAGTCCCACTTTCCTGGGAGAAGCTCTCTCCACTTCTCCCCAGAACCCAGTGCCAGAGCAGGAAGGGGGTCCTGCCTGCTGTCCCCGGAAGCAGGAGGCTGAGGCCCTCAAGGGGCTATGGCTCACCCCCTTCTGCCTAGGGAGGACTAAGATACCAGCGCCCCCAGACGCTCAGCACTTACCAACCCCACTGCTGGGAAGTGCTCCCTGCTATCCAACCCGTTTCTACTGCACTTTAGACCCATCTCCTCAGGGTTGAACCTCAGAAGGAGATGCAGAATGTGCGTCCTCCTGCTCTGGGCCAGTGGTTTCAGATTTGTTCCCCAGTTAGGCCACTGTAGGGGTGAGGAGCTGAGGGACAGGTCCCACTCCAACCATCCAAGTTCCACTTATCCATACTTAACAAACCGGGGCCCCTTGTAAAATTATCTTTTTTAAAGGGATCCACTGGTGAAAATATTCACCCGTGTACATGTGAAAACCACAGATAGATTGAGAGATGCTCTGCTCTCTACATAAAGACTCCTTGAGTTCAGCTTTCCCAGCTCCATGTCATCTGACGCCTCCTCCCTGAGCCTCTATGCCCCCTCCTGTCACTGTCCCTGAGGCTTGGGCTCACTGACCCTCTCTCTCAAGATCTCTCTATCAGAATCCCTAACACCACATTAGGCATGGATTATCACCCCATTTTACAGATGAGATCACTGAGGCCCAGAGGTTGCAGAACCTGAACTGGATCCTGGGGGTCTGCCTTTGGATGCTGGCCCCACATGGGCTCCTGCTGCATCCCTAGCCCAAGCTGCCCACCAGGATATGGACCAAGGGCTCAGGAGTCCCAAGGCTGAGGATGGCCTGACCTCTGCTGGAGGAGTCAGCCTCGGAGCTGGGAGCTCCCTGGGGGTCATGCTGTTATCAGTGGGGGCCAGACTCCCCAGCAGGGAGAAGAATGAGGTTTCTGTGGTCTCAGCCCTGGAGACCGATCCCTGGTGTGCCCTCCTTCCTACAGCACCCAGGGACCTGCCTCTGCCCCTCACCTATGACCTGATGGGAGAAAAATGTCCACCGTGCTGGGAGACAGCTTCCGGCTGAGCAGGACACTCCATCAGCTCTGTCGCTCATCCACACACATGCCGAGAGAAGCACAGCCCAGCTCACAGCAATCTAGTGAGGTCCCATGCTGCTGTCCTGTGCCAACCATCAGGGAGCCCAGAGCCATCCAGTTCAGTGCTTCTTGCCCTTCACTGGGCATCAGAATCAAAACCACAGAGGCTCAGAAGCACCCACAGAGGTTCCCTTGACCTAAGGTGAGGCTTGGGCCTCAGAATTGTTTAAAAGTCACCCCCGTGATTCTCCAGGCAGCCAGGGTTGAGAATGACCATCCAACCCAAAGCATCCATGTCACAGAGGAGGAAAGTGAGGCCCAGAGGGAAGACCTGGTGACACATTAAGATAGGGCCCAGGACCACTCGTCTGGATTCAGGAATCTTTGCACCCACAAACCAATGTTCCCACGTATTCACTCAGCCCTGGGTTGAGGGGAGGGGAGAATGGCCACCGTGGACCCAGCATCTGAAGGAAATTCTGGCCTTCCCTCCTGTCCTCAAGCCAAGTCCTCCCTCTCAGATACTGCTCCATGAGTCACACAGTGAGAAGGTGATTCTGTGTAGACAACCACAGCTGTTTCTCTGCCTCAGTTCACAGTTGTAAGTACCTACTTCATGCAGAAACTCTTGCTAAACGCTTTGCTAGCATTATCTCATCTAGAAGATCTGCTGTTTCCGGCCAGAACTGCTCCACTTTCACCAAGAGAAAAACACGAGCTGGCTTCACCCGACTTAGTAGCCATGCCCTGCTTCACACAATCCAAAAGGTCTCTCTTGGACATTCTGACAGCCAAGAGGAGCTGCACTTCCTGCTCAAGGCAGGCAGCAACCGGTCTGACTCCGAGTCCCACCATCTGCCTGGGCAGAGCTCAGGAAGGCACAGAGTCGGCCATCAGGACCCCTGAGTTCCAGTCCCAGCTGTGCCATTGAGCAGCTACAGGGTCTTCAGCAGGTCATTTCCTTCCCTGGGCCTCAGTTTCACCATTCCATAAATGGGAACGTTGAACTCAATCAGGGATATTGAAATGTGTTTTGTGGGGCAACACTTTCTTGGCATAGAACTGCAAGCGGAACACACAGACCCCCATGGGCATGGTAGAGGAGCGGCCAGGGTTCCAGAGTTGGGCACTTGGACCCTCCCAGCCCCTTGCTCTCTGAAGACGCTCCCTAGAACTCTCCAGAGCCTCCCAGTTTGGTCTATAAAGTCTCCTTTGATTCCGTCATGTCCTCCTGGTGTATGACCGGAGGCAGGGGTTCAGAGGAGGGCAGTGGGGAACACATAGGGGTTCTGGTAAGGTAAGAGACAACTTAGAAAAAAAAAAAAGAGTATCTGCTATAGGGCAGGATACAGAGTTCCTGTTTTCCAAAACAACCAGGAGAGGAAATTCCATGCTCATTTGGCGTGACTCTAATGATGGCAGAGGCAGGATGGGAAGGAGGTGACAAGGTCCCCAGAGCACCCAGGTAAGGGGAGGGGGCCCCTGGGGGACCCCTGGGAGGAGGTGGGACCTGCCAGCATCCTCGGTTCACACCTGGAAGAGGTCCCCGATCTGTAATATGTAGGACGGGGCTCCCATCGTGGATCCCCAGGAATACCCTGGTCTGTTTCCTACTCTGTGAGAGGGGCATACCAGGGCTGCTGGAAGGCTATGGAAATCATGCAGAGGCTCAGAGCAGGGCCTAGCCTGTCTCCAGCAGTTATGACTTCTTGGCTGTGGTTTTCCGTGTTGTTATTTTGCTCCCTTGTGGTTTGTAGGCTCCTTTGATTGGGTGGGGGCAGGGCAAAGTCATCTACTTCTTAGAGCTGGTGGAAACCTCATTTTAGAGATAAAGAAAGAAAGTGAGGCTCAGAGAAAGGAAGGTCCTTGCCCAAGTTCACAAGCTGGGGCTCAAGAAGCCCAAGTCAGAACCAAGCTGGGGTTTGTGAACCCCAAGTGAGAACCAAGCTGGGGCTCGGGCCCCAAACTCCAGACTACAGGAGACCCTCCCCACAGGCCAAGCACATGGCCGCTGGCTTCCTCCCTGCTGCTCAGCCCAGTGCCTGCCTGCGTGGATGCGACCTCCCACACACCCTCCACCCACCCGGCCAGTGGTGAAATCACTGACCCCCAGGGCAGTCTTGGGTTCCTGGGTCCCGATTCAGCCTCCCCCTGAGAGCACACCCCCCTGGCCTCACCGTGCCAGAGCCTGCCATTGCTCTAACTGCCCCCTGGGGAAGTGGGGCAGCCTGGTCTTTGTCCACATGAGTCAGGTTTCCAGAGCAGAAACCTCAGGCAGAGCCACATCGCACAGCCCAAGCCCTGCCACCACTCCCCACAAACCACTTCCTGCCCCGTTCCTGGCACCACCGGCCTGAGGCTCGCGGCAGCTGCACGGCCCTAGTCTCTGCTGCTCCACTGGCCCCAGCCCACTAGCACCCCACCCACCCACAGGCAGGGGTGGGGCAGGACTCTGTCCAGGTGGACAGGCCACAGGCTGGGTCACCCAGGCAGCGGAAACCCCCAGCAGGAAAACCAGGCCTGGCTGTTCATCAGTCCTGTCGCTGTCTGTAATTTGGTTGTCCACAGGTCCTCCATGTCTGTCCACAGCAGGGCAAGGAATGAAGATGCTGGGCTGGCAGCTCCCACCCTCCACCCAGGGCTGGGGCCCAGCTGTGTCTGTCTTTCCAAAGGAAGTTTCAAGGAGAACGGAAAGAGCACTGGATATAGAGTTAGATAGATCTGGGTTTCAACTCCAGCTGTATCATTGCCTTACTGTGATCCTGATCAAGTGATTTCAGTTTCTTCACCTGTAAAATGGGGAACATAACATCACCCCTTCCAGATGTGTTGGGAGGAGTGACTTAGCTAAGACACAAGCCTACACTGTATCTGGCACATAGCTGATGCTCAATAAATGAGTGTCCTTCCTCTGCAGCATGATGACAGGGGTTCTGGTGAAGCAGTGACAGGCAGCAAAGTGTTGGGAAGAGCCCTGCAGTGGGAGTCAAGAGGCTTTGGATTCAATCCTGGCACTGCCTCCAACTTGCTGTGTGTTGTTAAGCCAGTTGGAGCACCTCACTTGTCTTTAGTTTTCAAGCATAAGTCTGGGATATGGGAGCAGATGGTTTCCAAGGTCTCCCTCAGCAGTGACACTCTAGGCTTGGTGCTGACAGGATAGTGACATGGCTCAGGGTGATGGGAACAGTGAGAGGGATGTGGTCATGACCATTACCAGGTGCACGGTGCAGCTCATCGGTGACAGTGAAGATAAAAAGGCCAGTGGTGGCCCGGGCTGGGGCCCAAGCTTGCTCAGGCAGGGTCCAGGAGGCAGCTCCAAGGACACTATGCTGAACAGTGAGAGTGGCCTGTGCTCAGGACAGGTGGGCACCCTCTGCCAGCCAGCCTCACCCACCATGCTCAGGAACCAGGCCTTGTTCCCACCCAACAGGTGGGCACCAAGAGTGCCCCGGAAGACTGAGGCCCTCCTCTGCCTTCAGGGAGTTTCTGCTGGGGAAAGACAGACTTCACAATGCATGCTCATTCATTATTAACCATCATAACCACACATCAGAACACTGATTTACTGCTTGAGGTCGTGCCCTATGTTAAGCCCTTAATGAGCATCATCTCATTTAATCCTCCTGACAACCCGGGATGAGGTCATCACTATCATTCTTTCTACTCCACAGCGGGAGGAAAATGAAATGCAGAGAGGTTATGCTCCCTCGCCCCACTGTAAGCAGCAGAACGAGGATTCCACAGAGGCTCAGGGGGAGCCTTGGGGCCTCCAGAGGAAAGGATCTTTCTGCTAGTGGATTGAGATGTCCCAGAGGTGGGGACATGCAAGTCAGGTGATGACAATCCTGGTTCTCATTTATCGAGCACTTGCTAATGTCATGCACGTCTAGGTCTTCAGGGGAGATTCTCATTTAGTCCTCACTTCCACCCCTGTGGCAGATATTATTATTCCTGTTTTACTGAGGCACAGAGAGGTCAAGCCCTACCCTGTGCGGGGGAAAAGGGGGCCAAGCAGAGGGAATGGCTTGGAAGGTACCATGCTCAGGAAGTGGCAGGAGGTTGGTGTGGCTGGAGGCTTAGGTGCTGGGAATAGAGGTTAGAAAGGCAGGCAGATGGGGCCAGGTCATGATTCCCGCACTTGCCCCCACAACACCGCCTGGGAGGAAGGGACCCAGGTCCTAGCCTCGCTCAAGAACTTGGCATTCAAACTTAGGGGCCTCCCCCTCCCGCCCAGTTCCCAAGGAGGCGGCCTGTTAGTCACCTTGTGACTGATACATTCAGACTCAGAGTAAGCAGACAGATCATAGGGGCCCCTAATCCCCTCACACCCAGAAAGCTGGGGAGAGGCTAGAGAGACAGGCCTGGAATCCATGGCCTCCGGGGGAGATAGGGAAACCTCATTCCACCCTCCTTCCCCAAACCAGTAGAGCGAAATGCCAGCGTGATTCATTTTTTGAAGACAGAATAAACAAGTCCAGAGAAGAGATTAGGTCTCTGTTTTCCCCAACTCAAGACAGTTGGAAAAGCAGAGTTAGAAATGCTGCAACCCAGGGTTGGCAAACAGAAAATTAGTGGCAGATTAATTTCATTGTCTCGCTGGGGAATGGAATCCTGTACGATAAGTATAGGATTAAAGGGAGATTAATTTCTCATCTCACCAGGTTGGAGGGAGTCGCCTGCAGGGAGTTCACTGGAGTTCTCTGCCTCTGGAGAGCAGGGAGACCAGTTTCAATGGAGGAGAAGCAAGAATCCCCAGGGTATCATGACGGGGCTGAATGGATTGCTGGGTCCAGGCCCCTCCTGTCTGCCCTGATAGCTGGAAGGGAAGCTCTGAGCTTTCAGCAACCCAGGGTACTACATCACAGCCCCTCTACATAGCTTTGCCTTCATGCGAAGGTATGCTCAGACCCATTCCTTCCTACTCACAAGCCCTTGTGTGCCCATTCTGCCCTTCCTTGTAACAATCTTTAGTGTTTGCTAAGTGCCAATGCTTCCCTTGGAATCATTCGGTTAACTCTTGCAACAAAACGGAGAGGAATGACCATTATTATTCCCACTTTACAGAGGAGAAAACTGGCACACAGAAAAAGATAAGTAGTACAGCAGGTAAGTGGCAGAGCCAGGATTTGAGCCCAGGCCATCTGGAAACCAAATCTGTGCTCTTCACTTCAAGTTTATGCCTCTCCAAATACAGGGTTTGCTTAAAATGGAGCATGCTTGTACTACGTACGTGGTGTTTCTCTGGACTATTGTAGTGGCCCTTCTTGGAATGGTCCCCACCCTGCCCATAGGCTCTGCCCAAACTGGAAGCTTCTTGGGGAGAGCTTTGAAAGTGGTCACTGGACCTAATGTGGTAGACCCAGCTGCAGCTTCTACAGGTGGAGAGTAAGCCAGGATGGGCCACGCCAAACCTGCTCCTGTAGAGGGATCTGCCCACCCAAGCAGTCCAGTGCTGGCCAGGAACGGGTGTGCCACTGCCCTTGCTGTGGGGAAGGCAGGGTGGAACAGCCCAGGCTCAGCCAAACCTCAAATGGCAAGCTGCTCCAATTGCCTCCCAGACCATGGTTAGGATGGATCCAGAGAAGGCCAGCATAAGAAAAACAAAAAACTATATCTTGCCAGCCAACTGAAGCCAGACCACAGTGTGGCAAAGACAGGAAGGGTTTGATAGGACTCCCAGCTGGGTGCAAGGACGTATGTCTGGTTTCAAGAAGAACCAATGTCTAGTTCTCACCCAGAGGGGGCAAATAGCCTTCAACTTACATGTCAATGCCAATCAGTTGGTAGTGGCTGCTGAGAATGATGCCAAAGTCACATCCTGGCTCGGCAAGGACACATTCTATCATTGATTAGCAATGTCTCCTTCCTCGGTTGCATCAAAGTGGTGGCACGACTGCAGCTTATTAGCCACCCCGTTAGCTCCATGGTATGACACTTCAGACCCTCCCCAACAGCACCACAGCTTCATCTCCCCCTCTTCTCCATCCCTCTCACCTCTATAGCCCTTTAAGCTCCAGCCACATCCAGCTGTTCACTGTTTTCTGATAATAGCCCTAAAGGCAATATGGACATGTTTTGGAGTGGCCTTTGTTCCTGTTGCCTTCAAAGCCTTTCCACCCTTACCTGCCTGGTGAACTCATTTCATCCTTCAAAACGCTGTCTTGGCATCACTGCCCTCAACCCCTACCTTGACAGAGCTCATCACTTTCTCTTCTGTACATTACGATCAACAGAGTCAACATTGCTGAGTGGTTCCCAGGCCCGGCCTAGCACCAAGTTCATTACACGCATCATCCTTATAACCCTGCATTACCTTCTAAATTGATGCCCATTTTACAGATAAGGATATGACACTAAATGGTGTTGAGAACGTGCTCCAGGTCCTCTAGCTGGGCCATGATGGGACCAAGATCTGAACCTGGCCTGTCTAGTTCCAGAGCCCAGATTTTAATCATTGTGCTGTGATGTGGCAGCTGTCTTCTCTCACTCTATTGGCCCAAGCTATAATTTATTATGTACATATCTATCTTCCTTTATACATAGTTGTTTCCTAGATGGAAAAGGCCTTTTCTTTATCCCATAGCCTCAGCAGCTAGCCCAGAGCCCTGCACACTGTGGGCACTCAAAAAATGCTGGCTGAACTGGATTTGACTGAGTGCAGAGAGCTTTCTTGTCCTGTCCCCTGCCTCACATGCCAACCCAGTCCTCCTCCCAGGAGTCCCCTCAGCCCTGCCTGTCGAATCTGGGTAGTGAAAGTTTACAGGTGCCTAATGGGGCAGAGTGTTTGTGGGTTATCTCAGGATGGGCGAGGGCAGGAAACTTTTCTGTGTGGGTAATTTATCTACCTAGAAAGATTACAAACTCACAGCAGAAGAAGACAAAATATACATCTTCCCTTTTCTTTTTCTTTATTTTATTTTCTTCCTTGCTCTTGCTGCTTATTTATTGAGTGCTTCCATTGTGTGAGGCACGGGCTGAGTCCTAGGGGAGCGTGCCTCCCCGCTAAAGTAGCTTGACACCAAGTGCACTCTGTGGACAATCCACTGGTTTAAAACAGAGTCCTTGACTTGCCACCAACCCTCCAGATTCCAATTCTGCAGGGCCAGGCTGAAGCCCTGCCCTGTCTGGCTTTAACAAGCCATTTCTGATGTGAAGCCATCAACGGTGGCTGAGCCATAGAAATCCCCATGCTGGCATCGAAGCCGTCAGCGACATGGCAGTTCGGTGATTCACTGAAGGTCTGACTGTATGGGGAAGGGGGCTTTGGGCATCCTGGCCCCCTTGCTGCCCACAGGGAACTAGGGCCTCCTATCTCCAACTGGCTCGCTTGAAACGTCCCTTCCCCCAGGAAGCAATCTCTGATTTATCAGGCCAGGTTCTATGCACCTTTCTTTGTCCATTCACAGGCCCACTGCAATGGCCTGATCGTTTGCCTCATGCCTGCGCTGGACGGTGAGCTCCTGCAGAGTTCTGATTCACTAATGCGTGGTGTCTGGCCCAGGATGCTTGTTTGTCCAAATACATAAAACATTCTAACCTGCCCAATACAGCCTGGCTTGAAAACACAGGAGCCACCCATCCATCTGGGTTCCAGAGGGCAGTCAGGGTGGGGGTGGAACCAGAGAAGAGGAGGGATTCAGTGGTGCCGGCACCAGCTCCCCAGGGGGAGTGGACAGGGAAGCCTGGCAGAGCTCCAGGCAGATCAGGTGAACATGCACAGCGACATGCTGTGGTCTGAAATGCAGCCCCAAATTCTGCCCCAGAGAACCCTGAACAGCCAAGGCCAAAAGGGACCTCAGGGAAGTCAGCCCCTATGGTGTTCTTTTTCCCATGAGCGCCACGTGGTAGCTGCCTTTGTCTGCCTGCGGTTTGTTGAACTGTCACTTGGCTTTTCCATGCTCGTTATGGAGAGATGACACTAACTGGCAATTCCATTAGCAAGCACAACCAGGACAGCAACATGCCCAGGACTCCGTGGAGCAGCGGAAATAATGCAGGAAAACCAGATAGATCTTGATTCTCCTCCACAGTTTGGCTCCTAGCTGTGTGACTTTGGGTCATAATGTGTCTTCTCTAGGCCTCTATTTCCCCACTTGTAAGATGGAAATAATCTTTGGCTCAAAGTTGGGGTGAAAAATAGATGATAAAGCAATTCTAGAGGGCCTGGGAATTCTTCCCCACCCTGCTATGACCGTGTCCCACCTCTTGCTTGAGGACTTTCCCAACACTGATTATCCATCTGCCTGAATGTCCTCTCCTAGTGGGGTCTTCCACTGGTTTTTGGTCCAGTCTTCCATGATGTGGGCAACCTGTTGTTGCAAAGCTCTGGTTAGAGCAGAGGTTATCTCTGCACACCCCTTAGATAACGCATCACTTCTTCCAAGGCGGAAACACGTCTTTCCTAAGGGGAGGAGAGCACAGGGCATGATCCCAAGAGGTCCTGAGCTCCATACACCTGCACTGGGTTCAGTGACACCTCTGCAACTTGGTCACATTCTTAGTGCTATCTCTTATTCAAACAGCCCTCAGCAGAAGGATATCTTCGTTTTAGTATTTGTAGGGGAAGCGGAAGCCCCCGGAGACTTTGAGCCAGGGAGTCCCCAGAATCATTAGCACCCCGGGGTGTGGAGGCCCCTTCCATTGCTGACATGTACACATCTGATAAAGTGGTATGGGCTCTTTCCGGGCACAGCAGAGGCCTCATGGTGGCCAAGGAAGACCCTGTCCCTGCCCCAAGAATGGCAGACAGGCCCCTTCCCTTCCACAGAGCTGCGGTGGGCACAGAAGATCATTACAGCAAATCAAGAGGCTGAGAATTCAGGGGAGAGTCCTCTGGATGGGAATCATAGAGAGGGGATAATGATGTGTGTGTCATGAGAGCCTCCTGCATGCCAGGCCCTGGGCTCAAGCTGTTTGCAGACATTATTTTCTGGCTGACCCTCACGCTGATCCTTACAGGGAGGAGCTGCCACTCGCTCCATTTTGCAAATGAGGACACCGAGCTGTACAGAATGTAAGTTACATGGGCCCACCACAAGTTAGCGAACACTCACGATCCAAAGCCCCCAGGCCTGATTCCAGAGCCCTAATGCTTTCATCTCCCAAAGTGCAAATTCAGGGAGCTGGTTCTTGTGGGCTGGAATCTGGTTTCTCAGCTCCTCCCTAGACAAGCTCCATTCCACCCACCCTCAAATAGGTTCCCATCCCTATCCAAGGGAGGAAATTGAAATCCCCAAGCCAGGAGGCCAGGAGCCAGCATGTTCCAAACCTGGCCCTGTCACCCAGAGGCCATCAGCGCCTGCTGCTCCTGCAGAAGCCACATAGCACTGTGCTCACAGACCAAGCCTTAGTGCCACCGGGACCCAGGCCTGTGTCCCAGCTCCACCAGCCCCCAGCTCTGTAACTGAAGAAAAACAACTTCAACTCTCTGAATGTCAGCTTCCCACCTGTGATATTTGGACAAGATTCTTTATTTTAGACTCATATAAACTAAATAAGATAAAGAATACACGAAGAATCTGGCATGTAGCTTGTGCTCGGCTAATGCTAGTTCCTCACGTGATTTCCCTGTAAGGCAACACCCCCCAGACACAGCGAATCATTCCATCAGCTGCTTCTGATTTTTTCTGGCACCCCTCTCCCTCACCAAGAAAGGAGATAACTAAATATTTCTGAATAGGAGGCAGGAAATAACCAGGTAGGCCCCAGCTGCCTTTGCACGTTACTTTACATTTTTATGAAATGAGGAAATTCCCTCTCTCACCTCCAAGTTCCTGGGCTTAATGAACCCAGCCTAGGAGGAAAACATTCGCTGCTACTCTCTGGTTGGTGTGTGGGTGGGAAAAGCAGACATCCCCTGGTCCCACCACCCCCAGGCCCACCGGAGCAAAAGATGAGTCCTCTGTCTTCACTGACGCCAGGCGGGGAGGTGGGCATATCTTGAATTATCCTACAGTAGAGCTCACACCGAAATGCACTTCCAGGCTTTAGGAATATCCAGGATATGAAAAGCCAAATGTGCAGAGGAATTCTATCAGGAAAGGGGCAGACGCCATCCCCATTTCAAGGGAAAGGACACAGACATGCGTATAAAGACTTGGAGAGTCCCCAGACGTCGGAGGCACCAGCAGCCTCCTCTGACTGGCCCTGCGACTGTTCCTCAGGCCAACTGTCTTGACAATGTGCATCAGAAAGCCTGAATCTGCCTGGGCACAGTGGCTCAGCCCCTGTAATCCCAGCACTTTGGGAGGCTGAGGTGGGAGGATCACTTGAGCCTAGGAGTTCGAGACCAGCCTGGGCAACACAGCGAGACACCCTCTCTAATGAAATTAAAAAAAAAACAAAAACAAAAAACAAAGAAAAAGAAGCCTGAATCTGCCCATGTAGATGTGACTTCCACGATCAGACAAACAGCCCTTTATAGAAACTTGTAAGAAACAGTTCCTTGTGGGGGTGGTGGAGTGGGTAGGAGGGTTGCAGTGTGTGGGGGCAACAGGCAAATAGAGGCACCCATCGTCTCCTGCTGAGAGGATGCCCAGGCACCCACACACCTGCTCTCTATGCCTAGAACCCACCCCCTCACCTGGACTGGCCAGTCAGAGTGGTCATGCTCCCACAGACTCCTCAGGCCTGGTGATGGTGTCACCCAAACCCGGCTCTGGAGCCAGACTGGTTTCAGATCCCAGCTCTGCTACGAGCTGGGTGACCTCAAGCAGGTCACTTAATCTCTCTGAGCCTTAGTTTCCTCTTCAGTAAAATAGGGACAATAAAACCACCTGACGCGTTGTCAACATGGATTAAATAATAATGAATGTGCCTAAGGTATTGTTTGAGATCAATATCTGGAATCTATTATTGTGGTTAACACTTCTGATCAAGGGGAAGGGGTTGGGCTGCCCCTCTTCTTCCTCTCCCAGTGCCCACAGTTGCTACCCTCCAAGGGCTTCTTCCTCTTTCATGGCTGCCCTGTCTTCAATGTCCATTTCACCTCAATGCCACCTGCATCTTAGGTCATCTCTTGGCCTCAATTCACCTGCGGAAAGCCCATGAAATGTTCCAGCACAAGCCTCCTGGCTGCAGAAAAGGCTCAGATCTCTGCAGAAACCAAGATGGCCTTGTATGAGAAGTCATGATGAACACCAGAAAGGACCTGGGTAGTCCGGGAAAAGGAGGCCCCAGACTGGGAGTTAGGGCCCGTGGGCGCCAGCCCCAAGTCTGAGCCACTTCACTGCTCTGGGTCCAGCTCTTCTTTGAATAAAACAAGAAGGTTGGACCAGAGCTGTAGGTTTCAAATTGTGCTACTTGGTGACGCCTCCACACCCACGGGCCCAGGAAGGCAAGGCTGAGACGGCATAACTCTCTCTAGTCTGTTTGATGTGATATTGGGGCCCCATGGGTGTTCTCACTTGAGACAAAATCAGCTCTTGCAAAATCACCACTCCGCCAACTGCCCTGGACATCTGCCTAGACCCTGGGCCGAGTCAGGAGGAGGTGGTCAGTTCAGTTGCTGAATGAATGACGGGAAGAGCGGGCCACTGATTGGGAAGAGCAAGTCCTGATGGAAGTGCATGGAAAAAGGAAAAAGAAGAAAAACTGGTAAGCAAGAAAGAGGGTGTCTAGAAAAGGAAAGTGGAGGGGGCTTCCAGGGTTCCCATGCACCAGCGCCCACACCAGCCTCACGAGGGGCTGGCCAACCTGGACGCCAAGAGGGGGTGCTGTCTCTCTCCTGGCAGCTCCACCATCTTCTGCCCCGAATGTCTGATGGCCCCGCAGGAAGGACGGTGCTTCCCAGATCTGGAGCAGTGGAGACAGAGCCGGTAATGAGACCCTCTGGGTCCCCTCCTGCAGTAGCCATGCTGCATTTGGCCACCAGCTGGGCCCTCCTTTCCAGCTGCCACCGCCTCCATCCATACCATGCTTGTTAGTTTCAGCCGAAACCCACAGTGTAAGAGACACGGGCCTCACTGACGGCTAATAGCCAGGGCTGGGGTGCCTGGCCAGGTTCCCGCAGCAAGCTGGTCAGACCCCCATCCCACCCGTGCCCACACCAGTCCCTCCACCTACTGCCTCCTCCACTTAACATTTTGTTCTGGGCAGAAGAACCTTCTAGAGAGGTCTCAATGCTCAATAATGACAGGCACTGGCACCTGCCATCTCTAGCATCTGAGAGATACGTAGGCCCATTTAACAGATGAGGAAAATAAGGTCCAGAGAACAACTTGTCCAGGTCCACACAGCTACTTGGGTAGAAGCAGCACTTGAACCCTGGTTTTCTGATTCCAAAGCCAGCGCCCTTGCCAACAATAACAGCCACTGCATATCAGCCCTATCCATGTCAGTCTTTTTGACATTCATTTGCATATTTACATCACAAGGTGAAAAAGAAACTAGTCAAAAGTAATAGGCGAGAAAACTTGAGACACTGATTCTCACAGTGTCACATGGAAGGAGAGAAGGGGCCTTTTATGTGTCACCACTTTCAGAGTGGGCCTTTACATCCTCAGTATTCAAATGGAGAAACTGAGGCCCAAGGAGGTTAAAGAACTGAAGTCACCCCATGTTTCATGCAGCGAGACCATCACAGGCCAGAAACTAAGCTGCTTCCACTCCCCAAACCGCCCCCCAAGCTGTGCAGAGCGCTCACTGGGCGCCCCCTGTGCTCTCTGCCGACAGCAGAGTGCTGGATGCTGAGGCTCCTGTCTCAGGGCAGCTGATGGTGTGAAGGAGGGGGTTAGAATAATGTCACTTCCTGTAAGAAGCTTCCTCTAAGGGTCCCCTGGCTCCCTGGCCTGGGGCCAGGACTTGGTCACACCCTTTCCTCACACCCTGTCCCTTTCCTTCTCCCCACAAATCACTGCCCATCATTCTACATAGGCGGGGTTAACCAAATGAAGCTTCTGTCCCTTTTTTAGAGTGTAAAGGGACCTGGTCTCCTCTGCCCAGCACACAGCCTGGCACAAGGAGACACCCATAAACAGCTGAATGAATGAATGCATGAAGGAACGAATGCTGAAGCAGGCAGTGAAGTGGGAGGGCAGAGAATAGAGAGAGGGGTACAAATGCAGCCACCCAGGGAGTGCATAGAAGAGAAAGGTTGCATTTATCTGCGGGTGGGGAAGACAAGCCACGGCGGGTATCCACAGCCGAGCTCACCCTAGAGACCAGCCCCAGGGCCTCGCAGCCGCTCTGCTCTTGAGCAGGCAGTGGAAGACCGGGGAGCGGGCTTAGTTTCCACCATGCCTCCAGCCTGCTGGGGACCTTGCTCGGGGGCCTTTGCTCTTCTGGGCCGCAGTTGCTTCTGCTGTAAACGGGGTGGAGTTGTCCTTGTCAACCTTTGAAAACACTTCTATTTCTGAAACCTCACAGCTGGGCCCAGCCTGCAGCTCTCAGGGTTTCTTTCCTTAACACCAAAAGCCCATCCCCTAAAGCCTTGAACCCCCGCAGGGAACACTGCCTCCAAGACAGCTGGGTTAGGGGCTGACCCTGAAGTGGCCAAAACTTGTGAGACTTCCCCTAAATTCTCCTGGGGCCTACTTGGGGCCCTGAGCCCAGCTATGCCTTACTCACAGCCACAAGTCCTGGCTCTGCTGAGTCTCAGCTCTGTGATCTTGGACAAGTCTCCCTCAGTGTTCCCATCTGTAAGACAGGAGAGGAACCTTATGCCAGCAATACACCTCCCCAAGGTGACTGTGAGCTCTAGGTGGAATCAGGGAAGTTCTGCCTGCAGAGGGAGGACATCAGGACCAGGGAGGAATGTGTCTTTGAGGTGGCCTCCCCTCTCTACCCCCTCTTGTTTCCATGAATGCCACGCTGTGTCCTGGGGCCTGTCTTCTTTGTAATCCCAGTGTCACTGATGGCAGCTGAGGTGCTGCTTCTTCCCAGGGCTGGGTCAGTGTGGGGGTGGGGGATCTCCTGAAAGCCAAATCAGCACCCTCTAACCTCGAGGTTCTTGGCAGTCGTCAGGGGAGCACCTGCAGACAGGAAGCACTGAGCTTCCTCCACCAGCTGCACACTTGGCCAGCTCCTGAGATGCTCTGGGCTCAACAGAGCCCAGCATCCCCTGTGGCCTGCAGGAGCTCCCCCCCCAGCGCCAGCACCTGAACCTCGGGGTGCTGCCTGGTGAGGAGGGGTGGAGCTAAGACACCAGCTCCAGAATGTTCCTCAGGGAACCTCCCACTGCACAGAGGAGGGGACGTGAGCTGCCCAGCGCCCCCAGGCGAGGCAGTCCCAGGCCCCAACTCTTCAGCTGCACGTGGTGCCCTGCAGGTACCCATGGGGATGAGCTGAGACTGCAGAGGGGAGCAGCTCACTGGGTCCATCTGCCACCTGTGGCACGGGGGCGTCTGAGGGGCACCCCCCACGGGCACCCCAACACGGGGGCTTAGGGACTCCCACATTTCCATTATGAGGGCTCAGATTTATGGGCCAAATTCAAGCCTGAAGCTTGTCTGTTATTTGGCTACAAAAGAATTCCTGGTGGAAGTAAATACCACCCACCCCTAACAAGGTGTCAGCCCTTCACCTTCTAGCTCCAGCTGCTCCCCAAACCCAGAAAAACCCACTCTGATTTGGCCTTGAAAACCAGAACAGTGACCCTTGCTGGCGGCCAGATGTTTGCACCGTAGGCTCTGACATCCAGGTATCTTAGGTCTGTCTTAGACATCCAGACGGCAAGACAGGCAGTGGGCAGCAGACCAGAGGCGATTGAATGGCCAACTATACCCCATGTGAGAGCAAAGCCCCTGAGAGACACCCCTCTCCCCCATTCTTCTGAGGCTTTCCTTCCCCATAACTCTTCCATCTGCCCAGACAAGGGCTTCTGGTGCCAGGGGCAGCTCCCTTCTTATCCTTTATACTTGGCTGTTTGTGCAGACCACACAAAGATGAGTCATGCTGAAAGGCAGAAGCTGCCCAGGGCTCCATGAGTAATTTAGGCACTCACTCTACTTCTATTAAAATCCCCTTCCCTTGGGGATATTAATGGGAAAGAAATCTGACTAAAGTAATTCACACTCAGGTGTAGCTGACTAATAGCACTATGGGGGTGGGGAGAGGTGGCGAGGATTACTTTTTAGGTGTCTTGCTAACCCCAGATACAGGAAGAAATCTCAGGCAGCTGACCAACCCACGATATCAGCCCTGAAGGTAGCTAAAGAGAAAAGGCAGGGGGTTGCATTAGTTCCCCAACATCCCTGCCAGGAAAGGACCTCAAGATCCATTAGGCATTTGTGAGGTTAATAACAGCGTCATAGCTGCTCAGAGTCAGAAAGACCTCACAGGCCAGGCAGACCCCTGGGGTATGCAAACGTGTGCAAACTAACATCCAGATTGGCATTCATTACTCTGTGGTCACCAGCTGAGGGACTTCTGTGTGGAGCACAGCTACGCTGCTGGCAGGAGCCCTGATGTGGAGCAACAATATCCTACTGGAAATGCCCAGGGTGGCCTTGGAGAAATTCCAGAGGGGCACAGGAATTGGCCTGCTGCACCCAGCTCTGGAGGACCAGCCAGAGATGAACACACACTCACTCAAGATGAAGTACAAGCCTGTATGTTTTAGTAAAAGGCAAATCTGAAACCACCTTTGCAAAAATCATAACTAAGGAAATTATGACAGTGAGAGAAACCTGACAGGGCTGACTCCATCTTGTCTGGAGCCTCACGGGTTGGCTGTCTTTGCTCATTCCTGAGCTTGGGCCAAGCTAACTTTGGGAGACATTTAGAGTTTAAATAACAGCTCTTCCCAAAAGCTAACCTGTTCTTGTAAAACAAATAAAAGGCCACCAAGTTAGGATGAGAGGGGCTTGAATTCTAAATATAATCAGCTATTGTTCTGGAGGTCATAAGATTTACAACTTCTCCAATTACTCTTGAAGATAACATCACTATTGTAGAACCTAACATTGGCCTTTTGAGATAAAGTTTCAGTTTTTTGCATGTCTGGCAACCTGATGGCCCCACCTGGACCTGCCAACCACTTCTATGGCCCCCACCCAGGAACTGACTCAGCATAAGAGGACAGCTTTGACACCTTATGATTTCATCCCCAAGTCAACCAATCAGCACTCCCGACTCACTGGCCTCCTACCCACTAAATTATTCTTGAAAACCCCGATCCCCAAATTCTCAGGGAGACTGATTTGAGTAATAATAAAATTCCAGTCTCCCGTACAGCCGGCTCTATGTGAATTGAACTCTTTCTCTATTGCAATTCCCCTATCTTGATAAATTGGCTCTGTCTGGAAAGCAGGCACGATGAACCTGTTGGGCAGTTACAAATCATGCAAAGATGATATTAAGCAAACTACAGGGGAACGATCACAAAACAACCACCATCTCTGCCTGCCTGGTAAGGGTCCTACAACCCTGACAGGCAATGCAGAGTGGCAAGTCGGGGGGAAGGGATAGCCTCTCACCACACCCAAATGTCCTCCAGCACCATCCTCCTTGGTCTGTTGCCCAGCAGTGCTCTGGGCCAGATATCTGTGCTCAGCACCGAGGGGTACCCAGTGTGACTCCAGCAGAGTCTCTCCCCCAGAAGGTGCTACTGGAGCCACATGTCCAACCCTGAGGTCAAGTGAGAACTGAAGCTCAGAACCTCCACGCCAGGATGGGTCTCCATCTGTCCGTTATCCACTACTGTTGTGTAGACCGTTCAAAGATGAGTATCAGACCAGGCACAGTGGCTCACGCCTGCAATCCCAACACTTTGGGAGGCCAAGGTGGGTGAATCACTTGAGCCCCAGAGTTCAAGACCAGCCTGGGCAACAAGGAGAAACCCCACCTCTACAAAAAATACAGGCACACACAAAAAATTAGCAGGGTATGGTGGCACGCACCTGTAGTCCCAGCAACTTTGGAGGCTGAGGTGGGAGGGTCTGTTGAGCCTGGGAGGTTGAGGTTGCAGTGAGCTGTGATTGTGCCACTGCACTCCAGCCTGGGTGTCAAGATGAGACCCTGTCTCAAAAAAATATATATATATATAAAATAAGAAAAGAAAAGAAAAAGATGAGTGTCAGTTCTCCAAGGCAGGGCTCACCCAGACCCTATCAGATAACCATTCACAGTGAACAAACCTTGCCTCGCCAGGCTCTTTAAGGTGAATTTCAACAGAGGGACAGGTGAATGGAATGAATAAATAAATATTTAGCATGTAGTGTGAGTTAGGCACAGCAAATAGGGTGTCTTGTTTACTCACAGTGGCCTTAGGAGGAAGGTATTAGCGTCTCCAATGTACTATTGGGGAGCTAAGACTCAAAAATGATAAGTGCCTCACCAAGTCACACAGCTAGAAATTGATATGACCTCTACGTTCATGGAGAAGTGAGGGGAAGTTGAGGGAGCTAAGGTTAGAGTGGGTGGTGTCAGGGGTAGTGCTGACTTGCAACTGCCCTCTCCCTCATCTGGCCTCTCCCTCTTCCAGCATGCACACTCTCACCCACCTCATGCCCCAGCACTCACACACAATTCATGCTGCAGAGCACAGTCGGGCAAGGCAAGTGGCAGCTTTGAGCTCCCTCTGGAAGGGGCAGGGGAGGGGGAAATCATGCCCTTGGAGGCCCCTCCTCAACCCCTCCCTCCCCGCCCCCAATCTGCTGCAGCATCTGCCTCCCCAGTGTCAGCATCAAAGATTCATCAAAGCTGAAGCCCAGCAAAGTGTGTGCTTCACATCTCTAAATGTGCTTCTTCCCAATGAAAAATTCAGTGGAAAATGCAGGGAGTTAAAAAGGGGAGAAAAAAACAGATTTGAGAAGGAAACAGGAAGGGAAGGAAGAGAAAAGAGAGCTGCCTCTGCATTGTGGTTCCACTGAATCCACCCACATTTATTGAGCATCTGCCTCATTTAGGGCACTGGACCAGGCACAGAGGTGCGACGGCCAAATACAGCCTCACAGGCTGTGCACTACACAACTTTGGGGGAACCATTCCTAGAGATGCATCCTGGCTCCTGTCCAAATGGCGTGGGAGTCAGGAGGCCTGGGTGTCTGAGTCTGCTCCGCCACTCATTAGTCATCTAACATTCTTAAGTCTCAGATTTCTCACATCCAAGCCAGAGGTTACAATCTCCATCCCTCTCTCCTTCCAGTGTCCTGAGGAACATGTGCACATGTTGCAAACTGTTGTGATAAAAAGAAAGTAGATAACTCATCCTACAGAGAAGCCCAAACAATGGGTTCAGGAAAAAAAGAGGAGGAAGGGACCATTTCCAGTGGGGACAGTAGAGAGGGCTGCTTCCTGGAAGAGATCTTTGATCCCAGTTGTAAAGGATAAGGAGGAGTTCAGCAGACAAGTCACTGTGACAAATGAGCAGCCACTGCAGGTCCAGGGAGAGTGACAATGTGGGCAAACACCCAGATAGAGGAACGAACTGTTTGGGCAGTGAAAGGGACTGTCTGGTTTGGCCCAGGAGGAGCTGGTGTAGGAAGCCCAACAGGAGGATGGACTTAGCTGATAATAAGATGAAAATAGATTTCATCACTACAGGGAAGGCCTTGTGTGGCCTGCAGGTATGGCGAGGAGTCAGGAGATTGCTCGCCTCCACCCCTCATTGGTTTTGTCACTTTAGATGAGTCACAGCTTCCCTCAAACCTCAGTTTCCTCATCCGTAAAATGAGGACATCAGACCAAGTGATCTACAAGTTCCTCTTTAGGCTCATTTGGTCTGTACTTCTAGTTCCAAGAAGTTGTTCTGTTAGCCATGGGGGTATCCCAAGAAGCTCAGGTTGACAAGACCTGCCCTTCCTCATAGGGCAGCCCCAACCCTACATCTTCATTTCAAATCAGTCTCTTGTTGCTGCGCTTTGGACAGAGGAGCCTCCAAGTACATGTGAGTGAGCCTTCCTGGACATGAGGCTGCACCTTCCTCTACAGTGGAGACTCAGCACAGCTCCTGGCAGACAAGCCAGGAGTACCCATGCCTAGAGCAGCCCTGAGTAAGCAAGCAGCACTCACAGCCCTAGTGTCACTGGCTTAGGCCCAGGAACGTCCAGTGTGAGCAGTCGTACCCCACAGGCTTCACACTATACTCTGCACACCAGCATCCCCAGCAAGGTGTTACCTGAAGATAAGTCTCCACATCCTGGCCAGTCACGTGCCTCTCAGACAGAACCAGAGTGACACTGTGAAATAACAGGTCCCTGAGCAACCCACACGTGGACAGGGCTGGGGAGCTTCCAGCTTCTGTGACTAAACCTTCCCTCTCCTCCCCCGTGGGAAGTGTGGTGCTTCCCCAGCCCAGCTCTGGGAGCAGCACAGAGGAGCGGTCTGTGGCTTGGGCCTTGGGATTAGTTGTGTGAGCTGAGATTCTCAACTCCACTCCTCCTTAATAGCTAGATAATCTTGACCTTGAACAAGTTCCTTATCCCTCCTAAGCTTCAGTTTGCTCTCACCTGTATAATAGGAATAATAACATCCCTCTTGTAGGGTTAATGTGAAGATATAATGTGATCCTGCTTTTAAGGCACCCTACCCAGTGTCCTGCTCAGTGACCTGCTCATAATGAGAGTCCAAGAGATGGTAGAATTTGCTGGTTGAAAAAAATCAAGGAGGACTCTTCCATAACTCATTCTATGAAGTCAGCATCATCCTGATACTAAAATCTGGCAAAGACACAGTGAAAAAAGAAAACTATAGGCCAATATCCTTGATGAACATAGATGCAAAAATCTTCAACAAAATACTGGCAAACCAAATCCAACAGCACACAAAAAGTCAATTCGCCACCATCGAGCAGACTTTATTCCTGGAATGCAAGGTTGGTTTAACACACACAAATCAACAAATGTTATTCACCCCTCATAAAAAAACTTAAAAGCAAAAATCATATGATCATGTCAATAGATGCAGAAAAAGCTTTCAATAAAATCCAACATCCTTTGTGATAAAAACCCTTAACAAACTAGGTATCAAAGGAACATACTTCAAAAGAATAAGAGCCATCTACAACAAACCCACAACTAATATACAGAATGGGCAAAAGCTGGAAGCATTCCCCTTAAGAACAGGAATAAGACAAAGATGCCCACTCCCACCACTCCTATTCAACATAGTACTGGAAGTCCTAGTGAGAGCAATTAGGCAAAACAAAGAAATAAAAAGCTTTCAAATAGGAAAATAAGTCAAATTATCTCACTTCACTGATGATATGATTCTATACCTAGAAAGCCCTAAAGACTCTGCCAAAAGGCTCTTATAACTGATAAACAACTTCAGTAAAGTTTCAGGATACAAAGTCAATACACAAAAACCAGCAGCATTTTTATAAACCAATAATATTCAAGCTGAGAGCCACATGAAGAACTCAATCCCATTTACAATAGCCACACTAAAAAAAAAATACCTAGGAATACATCCAACCAAGAAAGTGAAAGATCTCTAAACAGGACACTACAAAACACTATTGAAATAAATCATAGATAACACAAACAAATGGAAAAATGTTCCATGCTTGTGGATTGGAAGAATCAATACCGTTATAATGGTCATTACTGCCCAAAGCAATGTACAGACTTAATACTATTCTGATCAAACTACCAACATCATTTTCCACAGAATTAGAAAAAAATTCATATGGAACACTTACAACCATTTGATCTTTGACAAAGTCAACAAAAATAAGTGATAGAAAAAGAAATCCCTATTCAATAAATATTTGGGGCTGGGATAACTGGTTAGCCATATGCAGAAGAATTAAACTGGACCCCTACCTTTCACCATATACAAAACTTAACTCAAGATGGATTAAAGACTTAAATGTAAGACCTAAAACTATAAAAATCTTGGAAGAAAACCTGGGAAATACCATTCTGGACGTCAGCCTTGGCAAAGAATTTATGACTAAGTCCTCAAAAGCAATTACAACAACAACAAAAAATTGACAAATGGGACATAATTGAGGAGCTTCTGCACAGCAAAAGAAACTATCAACAGGGTAAACAGACAACCTACAGAATGGGAGAAAATATTCACAAACTATGCATCCAACAAAGGTCTAATACCCAGAATCTATTAACAATTCAACAAGCAAAAAAACAAATAACCTCATTAAAAAGTGGGCAAAGGACATGAACAGACACTTCTCAAAAGAAGACATACAAGTGTCCAACAAATGTATGAAAAAATGTTCAATATCACTAATCATCCAAGAAATGCAAATCAAAACCACAATAAGACACCATTTCACACCAGTCAGAATGGCTATTATTTAAAGTCAAAAAGTAACAGATGCTGGCAAAGCTGTGGAGAGAAAGGAACACTTATACACTGTTGGTAGAAATGTAAATTAGTTCAGCCACTGTGAAAAGCAGTTTGGAGATTTCTCAAAGAACTGAAAATAGAACAATCATTCAACCCAGCAAGCTCATTAGTGGGTATATACCCAAAGGAATATAAATTGTTCTGCCAAAAAGACACATGCACTTGTATATTCCTCACAGCACTGTTCACAATAGCTAAGATATGAAATCAACCCAGGTGCCCATCAGCAGTGGATTGGATAAAGAAAATGTGGTACATATACACCATGGAATACTATGCAGCCATAAAAAAGAATGAAATCATGTCCTTTGCAGCAACATGGATGCAGCCAAAGGCCATCATCTTAAGCAAATTAATGCAGAAATAAAAAACCAAACACTGCATGTTCTCATTTATAAATGAGAGCTAAACATGGACACATAAACACATGTCCATAAACACATGGACATAAAGATGAGAACAACAGACACTGGGGACCACCAGAGTTGGGAGAGAGAAAGAAGGGCAGGGGCTGAAAAACTACCTGTTGGATACTATGCTTATTACCTGGGTGACAGAGTCATTCATATCCCAAACCTTGGCAACATGCAATATACTCGGGTAACAAATCTGCACATGTAACCCCTGGATTCAAAATAATAGCTGAAATTTAAAAAAAAGAATTCGCTGGTGGGGCGCCCTTGGGAGTTGGCAGCAAACCAGGGTGTCGTCCCAGGTGAATCCTTGAAGGTAGGGCTGGCCCTATCCAAAATTATGTACTCCATGCTTGGCTCCACAGCACCCTCTTCCTGCCAAGTCAGGACACTACCACTGTCAGTGCAGCCCAGAGACTTGAGCGCCCCCCAGTGGCCACACCCCTACTCTGCTGGCCCCAAGTGAATGGCACACACAGTATGGTGGCTCCAGCACTGTGAAGAATTTTCCTGGACACAGCAGCCCAGGTCCTTTGTTGGGCCACACAAAGACAAAGCAGTTCAATTGTGATACCTAGCAGGCTAATGCAAGCTTGTACTCCCCCAAATTAAAAGGGATAAGTGGACATATATTAGTTATGCTAGAAAAAGAAACACAATCACTTTTTTTTTACAGAAAAACAAAAACGACAGAAGTACAGAGTGGGGAGAGGTGGGGCAAAGAATGAGGGAAAAAAATCGATTTTCCACAAACTACATTCCAGGGCACAAAGTGGAGAATGGGAAAATTAGTTTCCAGAACAACTCCTGTCTACTTTGTCCAAAAAATAAGGTTGACCTAGGAAAGTCTAATTGGGGCAGAGAAGTGCGAACAGCAGTGGGAGAGCAGCCTGGCCGGGTCCTGCGTGAGCAAGCAGGCGCACACTTCACCCAACCCTATGCTCTAAGGGATCCTCACTACCCAGCCCCTGCTCGGCAACCTTGGCTGCCCTTGTCATTGGCTGCAGTTGGCACAGGGCCCTCCCTCTAGCAATGACAGAAAGTGCCTTTAAATGCAGAGTTTTAGAGTGCCCCCCAAGTGATCAAGTACGAAGGGCTGAGCACTCCCTGTGAAATGAGAACTGACAGATACATTCTCTACCTAAGTGCTCATACAAGTAACCCAAATGCCTCCAGCCCATTGGATTTCAAGGGTCACCTTTCCTCTAATAACCAAATCACTGCCATCCAAGCAGCCATCTCATATGGCAGCAGGGAGGTCAATGTTCCCTGGGATTTCTGGGCCTCCTCGTGGGCTCCGAACACGTTCAATAGGACCAACAGGACACTGATTGTTCCCTATTACCTCCACCCCTGGCTGTTTGGTCCCAGGCTGCATCTGCACTGTATGAGGGGCACCTCCTGCCATCTCATAACTCGATTCTCCAGGCCACCGCATGCATCGCTCCCTGACTGTTTCATCTCAGTCCTGGATGCGAGCCAGTGTCTCCACCCTCAAACTCAGCTAAGACAGAGCCAGTATGTTAACACAATTTTACTGCAGGTTTAGGCGTGATTTATGTACAACATGGAGGTTAATTTACAACTTCTGCTAGAAGTTACTAGTCTTAGAGCTCATCATCGAAAAACCTGACCTCAGAATGTTTGCCCAGCTCCCAGCAGGCTCCATATGGAGGGGAGCAGCTCTGTCTCCAGGAGCCACCACACCCCCACAGTCCACTCTTTTGGCCCCAGAGGGAAAAGAAAAGCCTCCCCTCCCCATTGCAAGACCTGTCTCCTTCCATGCCCCAGGACGTCCCTTTCCTTCAGGAGAATTCCTAGGCCTCCACAAGGTGTAGTCTGACCACCTGGACCCAGACCTGACGATCAAAATGACTCCTGTTTTTAGGAGTCACCCAATTGAATAAGGGAAGTTCAGGGGCCGCCTAAGCCCAGTCCCATGCACAGTCATCTGAGAGGAAGAGAGAATGCAGCTTCGCTCACCTCTTTTGGCCCAGTTCAGTCTTGGCTTCAGATCTCCCAGAGAAAATTCAGGAAAGGAGGATGAAAACAGCCTAGCGTACAAACAGTAATTTTCCAACATGGACTATTGTGAATCTAGATGTTGGAAGTAAGCAGGACTCTGATGCCACAAGATCAGTCTCTGCTAACACACTAGGTACAGTCTAAACAGACACTGAATACCGCGGGCTGTAGCCTCTGCTTCCAGGGCACGTCACTGACGTTTCAAAGATTCCTCAAGAAAAATGGGCAGGTATCTACTGCCTCGACTTAAAGACCTCACCAAGTGGGACTGCCAAAATGATGAATTCCAATCCCCATCCAAGATTGCTGCAAATGTTTGCAGGTCCCCAGGGCAGTTTTCCAGCTCCAACTTGATTTTATAATCCAGTGTCTTATCAGATACTCCATTAAATGCATGGAAAATTGAGAACCCCTTTGTCAGATGTATCCAGGGGAAGAATGGCTGAAGTCCACGCTCCTGTTCTTCATCTGGCTCCTTTTCATCCAGGATCTGCCTCTGGATCGCATTCTGTCTATCCGTCTGGCTTCCTTCTCTTTATCTATGTATCTTATCTGTCATCTATATCTACCTAATCATCTCTATCTGTGTATATATGTCTACCTATCATCTATATCTACCTATCTATCATCTATATCTATCTGATATGGTTTGGCTATGTCCCCACCCAAATCTCTTCTTGAACTGTAGCTTCCATAATTCTGACGTGGTGTGGGAAGGACCCAGTGGGAGATAATTGAATCATTATCTTGTGGTTTCTTGTGGTAGTGAATAAGTCTTACAAGATCTGATGATTTTATAAAGGAGTTCTCCTTTCGCTTGATTCTCATTCTGTCTTGCCTGCCGTCATGTAAGATGTGCCTTTTGCCTTCCACCATGATTGTGAGGCCTCCCCACCCACGTGGAACTGTGAGCCCATTAAACCTCTTTTTCATTATAAATTACCCAGTCTCAGATACTCCTTTATCAGCAGTGTGAAGACAGACTAATACACTATTTCTATATAATCCCATGCTAATCTTTGCTGAAATGGTCACCGTTCTGCATCAAAGGATTCTCAGGCTCTGTCTGTGACTGCTCGCAGGTTAGACTTTAAATTCCGAGTCTCGCCCAGTGGACTCTACATCGCTGTCCGGCTCTGTTCCTAGCACTTCCAAAGACTCGGTCAACACCAAGAATTAAGATAGCTTGTTTCCCTTCTAAGTGTTCCTCCTGCAAAATGCCTGCTGCTTCCCCTTTATTTATATCATCTTATTACATTTATAAGCTTTCATTTCTAAACATTTGAAAAATGCAGAAAAACCGCCTTGAAAAATATCTAGTTTGTTTAATGGCAATATAAAAATTTTTTAAAAAGGAAAGAATCCTATTCCCAAGACCCAGAATTAAACACTGTTAACTCCTTGGTATAGTTGTTTTCAGGGTTTTCAACTTTACAACAAACAAACAGAAAAAAATAATCATTGTATAAATTTTATTTTAAAAATATAAGTTCATATAAAGAACCCAAACAGGCCAGGCATGGTGATTCACACTTATAATCCCAGCACTTTGGGAGGCCAAGGCAGTTGGATCACTTGAGCCCAGGAGTTCAAGACCAGCTTGGGCAACATGGCAAAACCCCATCTCTACCAAAAAAAAAAAAAAAAAAATATATATATATATATATAAGCTGGGCATGGTGGTGCGTGCCTGTAGCCTGTAGTCTCAGCTACTTAGGAGACTGAGGTGGGAGGATCACTTAAGCCTGAGAGGTGGAGGTTGCAGTGAGCTGAGATCATGCCACTGCACTCCAGCCTGGGTGACAAAGCGAGACTCTGTCTCCAAAAATAAATAAATATAAATAAATAAAGAGGGTTCTCCACTCAGTTTTGACCAATTATTGCCTTATGAGAAGGGTGCAGGACCAATGCTGCTAAATCTTTCCATTTTCAAGAGAAGCCAGAAATATGGGTTTTACATGGAATTTTCAAAAGTGGGCAATGAATTCAACAATTTTAAAATGTGCTGACCCCTCCAAAAAATGTGGGACTCATCCAGCCCCCAGTCACATATTTGCAGCTCAGTGGTAAGTGGTCAGTAAAGCAATGTGTTGATGCTGGTCATGCAGTGTGCACATTTGTTGAGGCTTTGGTGAGCCTCACCTGGAAAATAATATGCTGTGTCCTTTAACAGCTGCCCTCTGTTCAAGTGAAACAGCTTGAATTTCCGCACTGGATAAACTCCACGCAGTTCTCTTGGTTCCGACTCTGTTTACCCCCGGCCCCTCACAGTCTTCTCCAAAGCTAGACTCTCTTGGCCACCCTCAGAGCATCTACAGTGAGCTCAGGCTGGAAGTGGGAGCAGGAGGAGGACAAGGGAAGCCACCAAAGGCCAAGAGCTGCAGAGGCTCCATTGCCAGCAGGTGGCCTGCACCAAGGATCTGTGGAATGCTCTGAGGACTCCCTGCTATGTCTAGTCTTCTCTCGGGCAGCAACTTCTCCATCCATAAGTTGAAAAAGAGGAGATGCCATACACAACTGAAGCAGCAAAACAATTCAGGCTGTGTGACTTGGAGCAATAAGGCCAAGTCCCTGGCCATATTTGTGAAAAATATACCGAATTCCAACTCTCCTGTGGTGTGCACCTGTGCACATGCCCATACTCACAAAGACGCACTCGGGGACAGTCATGCGTGTACACACACACCCACAAATGGATGAGCACAGGAACATATCCAGATTCCCACCCAGACGCTTCTACCTGTGCCCGCTCCTGCCACCCCACCCTGCGTGCCCACAGGCACATAGCATGCACTTTTGCCTGTGTACACATGCCAGACGGGAGAGGCTTCCTGGAAAGTCTGGTCTGCAGCACTGCCCTAACTGGGAACCAGCTTTACCAGCAAACCCCTTTCCCCCAGCCCTGCCCAGGGAGTCTGCCCCAGGCAGGGGCACACACGGAGGCGTTGATGACTTCAGGTTCATAGAGGAGTTTCTCTAGGAGATGATGAAAAGAGGCAGAGAAGAGGAGACAAAAACAGAGCAAGCATGAAAATGAGAATGCGTCCTCCATTCCTGGTCAGGCAACCCCTCCCAAGCCTTTCTCCAACACAGACTTCTCTCCTCCCTCACAGCTTCCGAGGGACTTTTACTCCAGTCTGTCTTTCTCCCCCTACCCCCAGACCCCCAATTAGCACCTTAAACCAGTCCTTTCTAAGCCTAGTGTCTTTCGCTGAATGTGAGTTCCTTACACGAGGTCCCTGCAGTTCGCTCATTCCTGCTAAAAGGTCTGCAAGAGTTGTAATCAGTGCACTTGACTTCCAACCCTTCTGCACCCCTCAAAGTCTCCAGGAGAAAACACTCTACCTGTCCCTCCACTGCTGAGGTTCAAGAGTACTGAGGGTCGGGGGGTCACCCAAGGATGACATGCCCCCAGCCACAAGCATCTTAACAACCATGGGTCTTTATCATTTATTTTTCTTTCCCTCTTTTTTTTTTTTTTTTAAGACAGAGTCTCGCTCTGTCACCCAGGCTAGAGTGCAGTGGCATGATCTTGGCTCACTGTAGCCTCTGCCTCCCAGGTTCAAGCAATTCTCTTGCCACAGCCTCTCCAGTAGCTGGGATGGCAGGTGCCCGCCACCATGTCCAGCTAAGTTTTTGGTAAAGACAGGGTTTCACCATGTTGGCCAGGCTAGTCTCGAACTCCTGACCTCAAATGAGCATTCTGCCTTGACCTCCCAAAGTGCCAGGATTATAGGTGCGAGCCACCATGCCTGGCTGAGTCTTTGTCATTTCTCAGGTCGGAATAGGAGCAGACAACTGATGAACACAAGCAGGAGAGGTCCCCTTGCTGAGAAGGTTTGCCTTTCCTCGCTTGCCAGCCTCTATTCAAGCCTGGTCAGACCAGCCAGGCAGGACACGGGGGAGGCTGCCTTCTGCAAATGCGTCTCTGTGCCACCACCTCAGAGCAAACAGGGTTTTTGGGCTCCCTCTGCTTCGTGGGAGATGTTCACCACACTTCAAGGAGCCAACAGACACCAGCTGCCAGGCAGGGCCCTGGAGCCCCAAGGCCTTCCCAGTTACTCATGGGCTCCTCCAGACTCCTCTAAACTCCAGGAGTTCCTGACCACGCCCTCTAGCCCTAAGTCATATCAGTCATTTCTACTCACTGAGCAGTCAGTATCTGCTGTGCAGTGAAGTGCTTTGAATCCATTCTCTTTCATCATCTCAACTACCCTGCAAAATAGGCATTTTCATGCCCATTTTGCTGAATAGAAAACTTAGGTTAAAAGGCTTGCTCTCAGCCAGTCAATGGGACATCTGAGATTCAAACACAGTTAAGCTGCCTCATGGAAGTCTTATCTCTCCAGTGAGGACCCTAAACTCAGTGGAGTCAAGGAGTGGCTTTTCTTTTTGAGTCTGAGCAGTGAACAGCGTGCAGTACACTTACAGTTGCCCCTGTGCTCTGAGAAGGGTCACGCTTGTGCATGCCCCACAGCCCCCCACCCCCGCCGCCTCCCCACCCCCCCACCCCCGCCGCCTCCCCACCCCCCCACCGCCGCTTCCCCACCCCCCCCCCCCGCCTCCCCACTCCCTCACTTTTTTCCTCTTAGAATGAGATCTTCCCATGAGGTCCTTCTAGTCTTCACGCGCATAGATCCCCAGTGGCCTAGGCCTACAGCTCTGCAGGGCAACCCGCTTTCTGTGGCCCTGGCCAGGTCAGATGGGGACTCATTGGGCAGCAGAGTCCTTTTCCATCCACTTTCCATCCAGATCTCGCCTGTGACCTTTAGGGAGTTGCCACCATGGACTCCTAATCACCCCTCCACACCACTAAGCACTGTGCTGGTGCTAAAAAGGCTGCAAATGAGTGGCCCACACAGCACGATTGCAGAGAACACACATACACACATACCGTGAGAAGTTACACTCCAGAGGCATCAATTGGGAATCTGTGCTCAGAGTCATGTGCATGATATAGGGAAAGAGAAATACAGAGGAGGGACATAAAAGTTAGTTCGGGTTGGGGCTAACCGAGGAAGGCTTCAAGGATGAGGTGAGATTAGAACTGTGCATGAGAAGGTTTTTGTTTTTTTTTTTAATTATACTTTAAGTTCTAGGGTACACGTGCACAACGTGCAGGTTTGTTACATATGTATACCTGTGCCATGTTGGTGTGCTGCACCCATCAACTCATCAGCACCCATCAACTCGTCATTTACATCAGGTATAACTCCCAATGACATCCCTCCCCCCACCCCCCTCCCCATAATACTAGAAATACCATATGACCCAGCCATCCAATTACTGGGGATATACCCAAAGGAATATAATCATGCTGTTATAAAGACACATGCACACGTATGTTTATTGTGGCACTATTCACATTAGCAAAGACTTGGAATCAACTCAAATGTCCATCAGTGACAGACTGGATTAAGAAAATGTGGCACATATACACCATGGAATACTATGCAGCCATAAAAAAGGATGAATTTGTGTCCTTTGTAGGGACATGGATGCAGCTGGAAACCATCATTCTCAGCAAACTGTCACAAGAACAGAAAACCAAACACCGCCTGTTCTCACTCATAGGTGGGAATTGGACAATGAGAACACTTGGACTCAGTAAGGGGAACATCACACACCGGGGCGTGAGAAGTTTTGTCAGTCTTAGCCTGAGGCGAAAAGTGAAAGGAGAACCAGGTGGGCTGAGGTGCCGCACTCTCAAGATGCAGCTTCCAGTCAGAGGAGAGGAAGAGAAGGTGATGCTGGCCAGGGGATGGTCAGGCTTGGTTCCAGGGCTGCTCCCTCACTCCTCTGCATGTCCTGGTTCATTTCATCCCTGTCTGGCACCAGCCACTGAGGAACAGTGTCATGGGCACCAGTGGAGTGACTACTCCTGGACTCCCATTCTCTGGGAACAGTCCTTGATGGATACTGGGCCGGGGCCAAGAATTGTGAAGATGCCCCAAGCCCTGCCCTGGGTAAGGATCACACACACACACACACACACACACACACACACACACACACAAATCTGGGCCACTCAGACTCTCTTCCCTAGTAGATTAAAAAGGAAAACACAAGGTTGTCAGGCGATAGCAGGGGCAGAGTGAAGTCTCACCAGCTGGAGGTAGAACACAATTAATCTGCCTTCTGTCTCTGTGAATTTGCTCACTCTAGGCATTTCATACAAATGGAATCACATAACACGTGGACTTTCATGCCTGGCTTCTTTCTTTAGAATAATGTTTTCGAGGTTTGTTCGTGTTACAGTGTGTACCAGTACTTCATTCTTTTGAAGCCTGAATAGTATTCTATTGCATGAAGATTCCACATTTGTTTATCCATTCATCAGTTGATAGACATTTGGGCTGTTTCCACCTTTTGGCCGTTGGGAATAGCACTGCTATGCACAGCATGCACAGGGTATTTTTGAACACCTGCTTTCAATTCTTTTGAGTATACACCGGGAGTGGATTCCTGGGTCATATGGTAGCTCTATGTTTAACTTAATGAGCAACCAATATAGTTTTATATATTTCTTCTTTTGAAAATGTACACAACATTCCCCCACTATTGTAAGACAGTCTGGCAAAGGACAAAGAAATACAATGTCCAGGAGACAAAAGAGAATCTCCTCAAAAATTTTTGAAAAGCAAACAGTTTCTACCCCTAGGTGAAGGCTTGTAATGTATAGACAGAGCACTGAACACTTTATACAACTTGTGTCAAGTGCCCAGAACCTACAGGAGCAGAGAAAACTGTTCCCCCAACCACCCACGGGACCTGGGAAGGGCTGAAAGGGTGCTCTGGCCAGGGACACACAGCATCTGCATTCATGTGCCTCCTAGCACTGCAGCAGAGCATGAGGAGAAGGGGATGGTGGGTAATTGCAAATTTGCATTTCAATTCCCAGATACAAATTAAACCCAAAGTTGTCATCAAAGAAAAGATGAAGATGAGGATCAAAATGATTCCACACACTTGGAAAAGCAGAGATTAAAGAAAGTGAATTGAACACAATTTAAAAGAGGTTTTAAAAGGTGTTAATGCAGGCTAATGCAGTTAATGAAGGTTAAAAAAATAAGTGGCTGCTCTATTAGCATTTTCAGTTAAAAGAAGGGGAGCTTTTTGCACCTTTCCTCATATCAAAGCCTGGATTCTTCCTCTTATGAAAAGACAGCCTTGATTATTTTAAAAGGAAGAAAAGATTAAAAATAGATTTGCAATAATTGCTTCATCCATAGTAGCAACAATGTATTTCTCTGCTCCCCAAACTCAGCCTCATGGCATATAGTCTTTGAACCAGCACTGTGGGAGTTGGAGGTGAGCTTTGTAAAACCATTGATTAGGATCAAACTTTCTGCAGACTCCCTTCTTCCCTGGATTTGGTGGAACGGGATCCTAGATGGACCCAGAAAGTGATGGATTTACATCTCTTCTCCAGTGTTCACTGTGGTATAGCAATGTACATGCTACGAACAAGAACCAAACAATCCAGCATCACTGGAGGTCAGGGACTCCATGTGGCACTTTCCAGGAGAAGGTAAGGATGGGTATGGGTGTGGAGGGTCTCCTGGAAGCTCCTCCCAAGACAAAATAAAGTCTGGGGGAGTAAAATGCAGCAGCATACCACATTTGGTTAGGTTTCTTGTCTGGGAAGGGATGTGGAGGCAAGGTCAGCCAGGGGTAAGTGCTAAGGAATGAAATCAGATGTTGATAACAAGGGGCAGTGAACCAGGCAAGTGGAACCCTGAGTTGGAGTGGCAGCAGGTGGCAGCGGCTTGTCACACATACACAGTCGAGTCAGGGAGGTAGGTGCTAGGGCAGTGTCCCAGCAGGCAGGGGTACCGGGAGCAGGTAGGACGCTAACATCCCAGAAGACAGCATAGTGGAGGTGAAACAGCAGGTGTGGGCCTGGATGCGATCCCTGCAGGGGAGGTCTCCAGAGCCAGGCAAACCCTGGTCTCAGAAGAGTTCAGGTTCCAGACAGGTTGACAGGACACAAGGGAGTAACACAGTGTCCTGCGTTTCATCGTCGTGGTCATCATCAACAGAATAGCTAATGTTACCTGTTGAACACTTTTTATATGCCAGACAGCATCCCAAGCACTATACAAATATCTCATTTAATCTTCACAGCAATGTTACAGGGCTGGTACTTTTATTATTCCCATCTTACAGAGGAGAAGCTAGGACTCAGAGAGGTAGGTAAGCAGCCCTTAGTGTGTAAAGGAGGGGATATATTTCAGACCACTGCTTCTCATCACTCCCTGTCCCAGGCACAAGGTCAGGGCCAGCCCCCAGTTACCATGGAGGGCTCCTTCAAGACCTCACCCCAACCTACCAGCCAGTAGTGTGCCAGACCTGGAGGCTGGAGCCTGGAGGGAGTGAGTGGGGCAAAGCTTCACTTGTGGAAAGGGAGCAGGTTTTAGAGTCATGAGAACACCGCCTTCTTAAGGCTCCTTCACTCTCTGAGCTCACAGCTCTTACATACAGGAGCCACCTGTGGGGATCCCAGGGGGGCTGAGGGAGCTGCAGGCAGGAAGAGGATAAGGAGATGTTTGCGATCTTTAGCAGCATTTGTTGAATATGTGCTTATTGGTCATGTAACTTCAGATGATTCCATGTTCATTCATTCAGTCAGTCATTCAACAAACAGTCATCGAATGCCAATAAAACACAGTTCCTGTCCTCAAAAACTCTCAGAAGAGAGACTGTGAAGCAAACAGGATAACATGTAACACAATGGGATAAGTGGGATGGTGAAGGAGGACACACAGGCTCTTGATGAAGCACTGAGAAAGAGCACCATGCCCAACAGCGGAGGGACATTCAGGGAAGACTTCCTGAAGGAGGTGACAATGGGGTAATGTTCATGGTAGGACTCACCATGGGACACTCAGCACCATGCACAGGCTCCAGATATAAAAAGTTGCTCATGCAGTTTCCAGTGCATTAAATATTAGAAGAGCTTTCAGGGCTGGACTATCCACTAGGGTACCAAGCAAAGGGAAGTGTACCAACTCCACCATAAAGTACCTTAGGCCTCCTCTGGTATCAGAGACATGGGCATCAACCACGAGCAAACCCTTCTGGCTGAGGCACCTGCCGCCACAATTTATTTCACTTGATAAAAATGCCCTGTGTCCTGGAGAGGCAGTGAAGAAGCAGGCACACCAGTCCCTGCCCTCATGGGCCTTATCACCCAGGAAGACTGGGCTACCTCTTATTTAGTGTGTTAGTCCATTTTCACACTGCTATAAAGATACTACCCGAGACTGGGTCATTTGTAAAAGAAAGAGGTTTAATTGACTCACAGTTCCATATGGCTGGGGAGGCCTCAGGAAACTTACAATCATGGTAGAAGGTGAAGAGGCAGCAAGTACCTTCTTCACAAGGCGGCAGGAAGGAGAAAGGAAAGCCCAGGGGAAACTGCTGTTTATAAAACCTCATGAGAACCCACTCACTATCAAGAGAACAGCATGGAGGAGGCCGCTCCCGTGATCCAATCACCTCCTACCAGGTCCCTCCCTCTATATATGAGGATTATGGGAATTTCAATTCAAGATAAGATTTGGGTGGGGACCCAGCAAAACCATATCACTTAGTGTTTTGGGAGCTCAAGAATTTGGATTAATAACATTAGGTAAAAAGGAAAATTTTCAGAAGTGACCACATGCATGGGATAATTGGCTTTTCCCTATTGGTAAGAACAGCCAGCTTTTGAGAGCCAGTTCAGCTATTGGGCAAATGGCATTCAGAGGAGCTGATGATTGGATACACTTGGGCAGGGCCCTGGGACTAAACTAGGGCAGTGGTTCTCAAACTATAATTCTTGGATGAGCAGCAGCAGCATCACCTGAGGACTCCTTTGAAATGCAAATGATCAGACAAGAGCCACCCCAGACCTACTGAACCAGAAACCCAGCAAGTGGGGCAGCGCCTGTGTTTAAACAAGTGCTTCTGTTGATTCTGCTGCACACTCAAGTTTGTGAGGCACTGAACTAACAGGTAAACTGGTTCTAGGGCCAGTGTCTGTGCTGGGGTGAGAGTCCAGGAGCTGAGGAGCTATGCAGGAGACCCTATGGGGACCTCGGCCATCCTCCCCTCTACTCCCGGCCTTCAGGAGTCAAGAAGGTGAAGACGAAGATGGAGACAATAATAAGACGCTGCTACCGGTAACCGTTTATTGAGCTCTCACTGTTGGCTCAGGGTGCATGCACTATCTCATTCATTCCTTACCTATGAGGTTAGTGTTGTTGTTACACTTATTTTGCAGATGAACAAACTGAGACATGAAGAGCTTATATTTCTTGCCCAAGTTCACACAGCTAGTCAGGTGCAGAACTAGGATTTTTACCCAGGTTTGCTGACCTCCAGAGTCCCCAGTGTCATTGACCACAAAATTATCCAGTTAGGTGTCTGTTTACAAAGAAAAAACCATTGCTTTGTCACATCATCTGTATTTCCAAAGTATCCACAGTGCATAGGTTCAATGGGCCGGAGCCAGATGGGGGAAAAGAAAAAAAACTCTCCACCCAGCCCCCTAGGAATTTACAACATAAATATTGTGTGTCACATAGGCAGATGCATCCCTAGAGGGTAATTGACCCTTGTTATTTGCAGATTTACTATTTTTGGTTTTGACTGTTTGCTAGCAACCCCCAGATCCCAAGGTCTGTAATCAGTTGCAGCTCTGCATTTAAATCCTAGGCCCTGAAAAGCTGGTGTGGGGGAAGAGACCATCGAGCAGGCGTGAGCAAGAGCCTGGTTCAGGTGCCTCTCAGTTCCCATTTCTTGTTCTCTCCTCATCAGTTGCAATGACAATTGGAAAGCGATCCAGAGTTTGTTTCCTTTTGGAAAATGACCCAGGAAAAAGGGCCCTTGTCAGTGCTGTGGTGATATTCGTGACTCTGGGGCTTTGCACAGATTCAGGACATATCTCTCCTATTTACAGGGGTCTTTTGCATTCTGTAGTCTGTCCTTATGACAATAATGTTAAAAGTTACTGTTCTCTTCAACTTCCCCCAGACATAGAAAGCTGCAGCGCATCTCCTACCCTCTCCCATCTTCCATCAGAAGCACGCCCTGCCTTAAGTCCTCTGAGTCCTTGCTCATTCCACTTTAGTGGATGTCACCTGCCACACTGTCCTATTTGCACATTCCTCCCACGTGAAGCTGCAGGCCACTCAAAAGTGATCCCAGTTGTCTTCTTTTCATCAGCACTGAGCATGATGCCTGCCACCAAGGGGCCATGGAAAAGTGTTTGTTGGATGGATATATGAATTACTTACTTAGTTAATTCATTGATTCATCATTTCATCGCAGCCCTTTGGAGAGAGTAAGGGTAGGTGTTATTGCTATTTTGAGGCAGGAAAATAGGGTCTGGAGGCAGGGAACATAAGACTGATTCACACTTCATCTGTGACAGGAAATATCCTCTCCATTTACATAGGGCATTCACCCAGTAAATGACTTTGTTACTTTACTTCATCCTCTCCATTTACATAGGGTGTACGCGAAATAACCAATGGAAACCTCTACAGGATATTTAAAACCCCAAAAAATTCTGTCATGGGGCCCTTGAGCCCCTGTGCTCAGGCCTACTCCCACACTGTGGAGTGTGCTTTCATTTTCAATAAATCTCTGCTTTCGTCACTTCATTCTTTCCTTACTTTGTTCATGTATTTTGTCCAATTCTTTGTTCAAGATGCCAAGAACCTGGACACCCTTCACCAGTAACACTTTGACTGCTAAGGAAACTGAAGACCAGAGAGGGTAAGTGACTCACCCAAGGTAACACAGTCACTGAATCCCTAACTCCCAGTCCAGAGTTCTTATAATAAGTGTCGAGCCCAATACCTGCAATACCTCATAAACTCAATGCATTCTAATCTTCACACCTCCTTCCCTTTGCCTGTGCAGTCTGCAGGCGGAGCTGAGGCTAATTCCCTCTTTATCAGTTATTCCTGCACTTGAGGTATTTGAGTTAAGAACTTACCTCTTATGGCATCCAACCCAATTGCAAGGAGAAGTCAGCACCCTGTGCCTCTATTTCTTATCACAGGTTGATGTCGAATCTATGCCTGGGGCATCAAGGGATGTTAGATGGCTGGAAAATTACACAGTGAATGAACAAGTATATTCCCACACATCTCCAGTGATAGGAAACTCTGTGATATTTTTGGATAACATTAACGTTGAGAAAATGTTCCCAACTCATTCTGCTTCTGCCTTCTCCTCGTGGGTCCTAGCGAGGTGCCAAGAGACCTCGGAGAACCAGTTCAATGCCTCTGCCCACATGGCCTCCCCCTGTTTGAAGACAAACACTTTCACTGCAACAATATCCCTACAGAATGTAGGTTCTTTCTGTTGTTATTATCAGTCCTACTCTGGCTTGAACTGCTTAGCGTGGTGGAGGAAAGACATGTTTATGTTCTTTATTCGTCTCCCAGGTTGGAGTCAGAACCCTTGCTTTACATAAGGCCATGTCTCCTTTCCATTTCTGGCTCCCTGGAGCCGAGGTCTCTGCCTTCCCCTTAATGAAGTCCATATAGCATCTGGATCTCCCAGATGGGGACCTGCCTAGAACTGGCATCAGGCCAGGGCACATGCAGGGGAGCAGAGGAACATCCCTTGGGGGACAATCCGCCTCTCCCTGTGCCACCCACACTTTGCAAATCACCCAAATAACTCTCTGCCCAGGAGCCACGTCTTTGCTGGGGGAAGGGCAGCTTACATTGGTAGCTTCCGCACATAACAAGCTCAAGACCAGACACAGGCTGCCGAACAGCCCCCGTGGGAACCAGTGGTTTTATGAGCCCATCATATTTACTAGTATCCAATGAGTCATCGGCTGCGTGCTTTCATTTTGAGGCTGCTGGACGAATAGGCTCTCATCGGAGCCACTCTTAATCCATTATTTATGTCCGCTCTTTGTCCTCTCAATTGTACCTTTGCAGACACGAGCTTCAGTCCACATCCACCAGCAGCATTGGCCAGACTAATGCACATTCTTAGTTTCAAAGTCTGTGGTGCTTAAAAATAGCAAATGAGGCAAACACTCTGATTATGAAATTTCTCGTTGATATTTCCCTTGCCTTTCATTAGGGAGAAAGCTAGCATTAAGTGAATCCAAAGTCCAATGGGTAGAAATGAAGAACACTGTGTTTTTGACTTTTGCTCAGATTCGTTTCCCAGGAAGCTTATGTTGGTCTTGGAACAACCAGGATCAACAATGTGAATATGTCTATTGTGCCTGAAGATCCCATTGCTAATGCCCGGGAAGGACGAGTAATTAGCTAATGAGTAAATCGTCCTCAAGTTTGCATTTCTAGTATAAGAAACAGTCACTGAGTTTTCAGAATTGACCTATGCATTTCATGCCACGGGAAAGAAAACATAACGTTTGTGATTTAAAGTCACTCATTGAATCCTAACCCAAATTTGCTTTATGTATTGGTCACTAAAGACCTGTAATCTCGGCTAAGCAAGGGAAACGCTTACTTTCTACAATGATGGGTAAGCAGAGGACAATTCCCTCGGTGGCTAATTGTCTTGCTGCTGCTTGTATCACTGCTCGGAAGGCTGTGTTACCTGGGCTAGGCAGAAATCCAGCACCCTGCTGGAGGTGACCCTGGAAACGCCTTGTGGGGTGCTCTATGCATGTCTGGGTGGGTATCGAGTGATAGATGGAACTGTGAGAGATGGGCAAAAACGGAGATAGAGCAGCAGACCATGGAACAGAAGCACATGCTAGGCCCACTTGGATTCTCCCTGGAGTTTGAATCTGGAGCAGAGTGACAAAAAGGCAAAATGGTCGACACTCGTTAGCCCTGACAGTAGGAGCAGCAATGGCAACCCCTTAAGAACCTGTTGTCCTTTCAGGCCAGGTGCAGTGCCTCACACCTGTAATCCCAGCGTTTTTGTTTTTTTTTTTTTTTTGAGATGGAGTCTCGCTCTCTCACCCAGGTTGGAGTGCAGTGGAGCGATCTCGGCTCACTGCAAACTCCACTTTCCGGGTTCACGCCATTCTCCTGCCTCAGCCTCCCGAGCACTTTGGGAGGCCGAGGCAAGCGGATCACGTGAGGCCAAGAGATTGAGACCAGCCTGGCCAACATGGTAAAGCTCCCCATCTCTACTAAAAATACAAAAATTAGCCTGGTGTGGTGGCGTGCACCTGTAATCCCAGCTACTCAGGAGGCTGAGGCATGAGAATTGCTTGAACCTGGAAGGCAGAGGTTGCAGTGAGCTGAGATCACGCCACTGCACTCCAGCCTGAGCAACAGAACAAGACTGTCTCAAAAAAAATAAATAAATAAAAACAAAAATGAAAAGGCCAGTTCTTTTATCAGTAGCTCCTGTTTCTGACACCCACACCCCATCCTGTTTGTGAGCCCAATTCTAATTGCTCTGAGTTGGTTCTCTGCCCTCCATTCAGTTCCAGGGGCTCTGCTACATGCTTCCAATAAGCTCTTTAACGCCTACATTAGCCACAGGACTTCCTGTTGCTTACACCTAAAGCACCCTAGCAGATAAGAACTGGAAAGTGAAAGCAAAACAGGAACATAATCCAAGATCAAAGGTGCAGTTGTCCAGGAGAAGGCTTGAGTCAGAGAGGCGGGCAGTGACCCAGGTCGTAGGGTGTATGAAACCAGGGGTGAGCACCCAAAGGACAGGAGTGCATGCCTTGGAGCTCAGATGTCACCCTATCAGGCAGATGATGTTGTTGACATCTTAGATCAGTGGAAGTCAACTGTGAGGCATCCCAACCTTGGTTCTTAATGATGTCAGATACAATATGACAGGCCAGGTCTTAATCCGCACAGTGTTTATTTTAATTTTGACCATTATGAGAGGTAATTTTGGAAGGTAAATAGGTTTTTTTTTTTTTTTTTTTTTTTTTTTTTTTTTTTTTTTTGCCTAGGATGACTTGAATATCACTGTAAGAAAGCAGGGCATTTGGTCATAATTATATATTTGTTCATTAAACAAACATTTATTGAGCTCCTCTTCTGTGCAAATATCTGCTCTGGGCGCTGGGGAAACCAAAGTGACTAAGTCATAGGCTCTGCTTCTGAGCCTGAGGAGGGACGGCAGCGGGCACACAGCATGCCTCAGCAGTGCATGGCAAGGACCCAGAGACTGGAACACATGGAGTTCAGATGCAGAGAAACCTCTCTGAGCTGAGAGGGTCAGGAAGGTGATGTGGAGGAGCCAGCATTCAAGGTGCTCCTTGAAGGAAAGAGAAGGTTTCACTGACAGCAATTCCAGATTCAGGGGAGAAAAAGAAAAATGGCAAGTGGTCTGAATTGGCTGGCGTGCCGCCAGGCCCAGGCAGGATGAGGAGGTAGGCTGACGTCAGATTGTGGAAGATCAGGCTGAGAAGTCTGCATTTTACCTGTAGTCAATGGAGAGCCAGTAACGATTTGGAGCTGGAGAGGGACATCGTCAAAGCAGCAAACTGCAGAGAATCAACAGTCTGCTGAGCAGATGGGGGATGGGAGAGTCTGAGCAGAGTTCAGGCTACTTGGAGGCTACTGCAATAGTCCAAGCAGGACCCTTCCCCTAAAGTGAACAACAGGAATGCAGAGGAAGATGGAGATGAAAAACCCTGACATGAGAGCTTGGCATTGAAAACTAGATGGGCATGGCAGGAGGGGGCGAGCCAGGGGGCCTCATGGTTTGGGCTAGAATGGTTTCTCAGTTCCATGCAAGTAACACACATTTTCTGGGCGCCTACTATGTGCACAGCATGTGTTAGCAGGTGGAGAGGTGGCAAGGAAAATACTAGAAGGCCCAGATCCTTATAAAAGGCCAGGGCTTTTCAAAATGTGCTCCATGCATCCACATCTCATCTTCAGCATTAGTGCGTGGACACTGTGCCTCTCAATTTCCCCACCGCCAGGTTACCTGAGTAGAGGCTTGGAGGCATGAGAAGGGAATTGCAACTCAGAGGAAAAAGTACACCTGTTGTTAGCAGTGGCTACTCCTTAAGCCCAGAGGTATAAACTCAACTCCCAGGCAAGGCCTTCATCTGGCTAGTTTTCACCCTGCCTTCTAGGCTGCCTCTGACTCTTACCCCAGATTAACTTTGCCCCAAAACAATTGACAGGGCCAGCCTCTATTTGTTTCAGAGCCACAGCTACACCCTGTAGAGTTTTAGCCCAGACAAAGCACTCAGAAGAGTGCACTGTGCATTTTCCCAAATCCTTTCCCCATGGCATCTCTCACAAGAGGCTGGCAGCACAGGCAAGGCGGAACTGTGCCAAGCCAGGCCATCCCTCTCCACCACTTTCAGCACAAAGGGCCAAAGCCCGGCCCACACGCCCTTCCTACTTTAGTGAGGTCTTCACCTCCCATTTCCTGGGAGCAAAACACAAATACACACTCACACAGACACATACACACTCACACAAACACACACAGTCACACTCAGACACACACAGAGACACTCACACAGACACACACACACAGACATACCACACACACACACACACATAGACACACAGACACACAACACACAGACACAGATACATGACACACACAGACACACACGGACACGCACACAGACACACAGTCACATAGACACACACAGACACACACACACAGATACACTCACAGGCACAGACACACACACTCAGACACACACACAGTCACATATACACACACACACAGAGACACACACAGACTCACAGACACACACACATGAACGGACACACACATGAACGGACACACACAGTCACCTACACACACACACACACATGCTCCATACATACACCCAAACACCACCAAACACGTCCCTAAGATAAATACTGACTTCCAGGTAGGGAACACACTTCCTCAAATTTAGAGGGGCATGCTTTTCTTTAACTCCATGGGACAGCAGCTCCACGCCAAGGGGGATACAGAAAAGAAAACTTAATGCCAGCTGGAAGCACCCTGTGATTGTGAGTGCCGATGTCCCTGGCTTAAAGCAGCCCGCACAGTGCCCACTCTAGGAGGCAGATGACTTAGTGTCTCTAAAATGATAGTTCTTCCAGCTTAAAGTTTCCATTCAGTCCCCACTGGACACCTAGTGATAAATAGGTGAGGAAACTGTGGCTCAGAAAGCTTGAATAAATAGTAAAGGGTCAAACACTAAATGCAGAGCTGAGATTCAAACTCAAGTCTGCCTATTCCCTCAGCCAGTGGGCACTGACCTCCCCGTGTGAGGCACTGACCGGCACAGTGAGCCATGGACACTGAAGCAGAGCTTGGGAGAGATGGGCGGACCTTGGGGAGCTCAATCAGTAATGAGACAAAACAGGACAGGAAACGCTGTGCTTCCACCTTGTCCCGGGACTCAGAGTCTGTCTTTCAGATTCAATGTGTGGTCAACACTGGACCTCGAAGAAGGTGGCCCTCACTCCCTGGACCTTGTGTGATCTGGCCCGAATGGAATAAGCAACTTTATCCAGGCTTGAGTGCCAGCGTCGCCATGAGGACCTGCACCAGAAACTTGCCTTGGCTTTCTCATCTCAAACATCTTCCCCTCTGCTTTTTATCAGAGGAAAATTAGGGACCAAGACCTGGAGAGTTTAATTTCCTCTCCCTCCTCCAAAAAGAAAGGAAGGAGGAAGGAAGGAGGGCGGGAGGGAGGGAGAGAGGAAGGAAGGAAGGAAGGAAGGAAGGAAGGAAGGAAGGAAGGAAGGAAGGAAGGAAGGAAGGAAGGAAGGAAGGAAGGAAGGAAGGAAGGAAGGAAGGAAAGGGAAAGGAAAGGAAAAAAGGAAGGGAGGGAGGGAGGGAAGAAGGAAAGAAGGAAGGAAGGGAGGGAGGGAGGTAGGGAGGGAGGACAACAGTTATTTTTGCTTTCCATTTTCTCTGATTAAGGTAAAGGTGAGGAAAAGTCTGTTAAAACAAAGGCTGATCAGAAGGCTGGTTGGTTTGTTTCCAGGCTGTAAACTCACTGGCGCCCAAATGGACCAAGTGACTTGTCCAAGATCACACAACTAATAGGACTAGAATCCTGCTTCCTGGCACTCAGTTATTCCTGCCTCCCTTCCACTGCCTGTGTCTGTCGTTACCTTGAAGACCACACACACACACACACACACACACACACACACACACACACACACACACATGCACACAGCCTTTCAGAGTAAATTAAATAGGCTCTGGGGTGACTTGTCAGAGCATCAGTCCCAGCATCACAGGTGGGGAGCTCTTGAGAGGTTGTTAGCAAACTAATGAATTATATAATGGCTGCTTAGTAATTCCCAGGGCTAAGGTAAGGTCCTGGAACACACACTTTCATTCAAAGATTAGGTTAAAACCATATGTATGATGCTCTTGACAAGCTTTGAGCGCTGTCCTTTTTCCTGAGAACATTTGCAGTATGAAGAACCCATGGAGGTGGAAGGTCAAGGTTATTGAGGGAGGTAGATCTGAGGAAAGCACCTGCATCAGGTGACCAAAAGGCAGGAACATCTCCAGTTCAGCACCAAGCCCCCTGTAGGGGTCCCAGACAGTCGGCAGTAAGCGCTGAGGATCTGCTGTGTGCAGGGATCAGTCCTGGACAGCAGGAAGCAGTGAGAAATATGGCGCCGGGACTTAGTGGCACCTGCTTTGTTGGGAAGACATTGTCCTTATTTAGGGAAAACTCCCAGGGAAGAGAGCACTTCCCACCCTTGGGAAGCTCTCCAATTTGTTGAAGACATATGACCTTCCGAAGCTCCCAGTCTGGTGGAGAAGACATTGTGCCCTTGGAAAAGCCTAACCTGTCTGCCGGATGGAGGGAGGGGAGACAGACAGCACCTGCCCTTGGGGACCCTCCAGACTGACAGAGAGGATAGAGTCCTTGCTATGGTGGGGCAGGGGCTGGCCCTTGACCTCATGGGACAATATCATCCCTGGAGTCCCCACTCCAGTATGGAGTTAGATCCCAGGAGGTGGTGCCCACACATGTGTACATCTGCCCTACAGCACCTTGCCCTGGCATCATTCCTTTTTTGAATGGCGAAGAATAGTGATGATTTTCTTTGAACTTTGTAACCCAGCTCAGAGCACATCTGTTGCCTATACGCCTCTGCCTGTACCTGGCACCTGATTCAGTCCAGCCCATGAAGACTTTGTGTGTGGGTCCACAGAAAAGCCAGTCTCTGGAGGGCAGGACACTGGGGCTTCATATCCAGGCCCGACACAACAACCCTCTTATCCCAGACAAGCAGCCCTGGTTGCTGGTGAGTCCAGGAGAGGAGGGACCGTGATCAGTTTCCCACAGGCAACCATGGAGACGGCACCCAGCCCTCTGCTCAGGAGCCACAGGGCAGATGCTGGGGAGACACCAAGGGGACAAATGGAGTAGGCTTCTGCTCCTTCACACTTCTGTCTCTCATGATGCCAGATTCCCAGACCCTACCAGCCACAGCATCAGCAGTGACTTGTCTGTGAACCACAGGTTTCTGGATTTGTACCCCACCCAGCTCCCTTCCTGGGCTCTAGGTCCCAGGTCCCACCCTTCCTGGAGGCCAGGGCCCTGTTGCCACCACAATATGACAGAAATCTATTTCTCCAGCTCACGCTCTTCCCAGCCCCTCTGCTATCATCCTCCCAGGCAGCTGTGCCTCTTTCCACCACCCTTGGACCAGCTGCTTCCAGGTGACTACGGTTTATTTCCAGGGCCTGTGTACTGCTCCCCAGGCCACTTTCCTAGGAACTTAGGACAAGGGCCTCACACAAGGCTCAAAGTGCCCTTTGAGAAATGTACTCACTGACTGGTCAGAAACCTAAACTGAGCACAACCCAGGGCGTCAGGGAGTTGATTCTCTCCTACTTCTCAGGTCCCAGCCTTCAGGAGTCCCAGTCACTGCCTCCTGGGCCCCTGGACATATTCTAACTCCCCTCATTTGTTTGAAAGTCTCAGTTCCAGAGTAGAAATGGCTGCTCCTGTGCCCCAACATTTCTGAAAAGTGGTTTCCAGGTTGTACCCCACATCTTGGCTACACGCCTTTTTTTTTTTTTTTTTTTTTTTGAGACGGAGTCTCGCTCTGTCCCCCAGGCTGGAGTGCAATGGTGCGATCTCGGCTCACTGCAAGCTCCGCCTCCCGGGATCCCGCCATTCTCCTGCCTCAGCCTCCCGCCATCGCGCCCGGCTAATTTTTTTGTATTTTTAATAGAGACGGGGTTTCACCGTGTTAGCCAGGATGGTCTCGATCTCCTGACCTTGTGATCCGCCCGCCTCGGCCTCCCAAAGTGCTGGGATTACAGGCAGGATTTTTTACTTAATTAGGAATGTACTTTATTAAGAACTACTGCCTGGAAAGAATCAATAATTAGTTTAATAAGCCAGACAATTTAGTCCAATCACCAGGAGTTAAAGTTGTTTGGGGGATAAAGTCTGTACAAGTTGTTGAATGATCTAAACCTTGGCCTAGTTCTAAGTAAAAGTAGATTTGTAGCAGATGCAAACCTGAGCCATCTCTCTGCTACCAAAACAGCACAGCAGGATCTTCCTGGGCAGCTTCCACAGAGAGCACATGGCGTCCTGTTGCTCTTTTGCACCCAAATGCACACTGACCAACCACTGATTCCAACCAGGCTCTCCTACCATTGGGAGCAGGTTAAAAAATGTCTGGGATTTCAGAAAGGTGGAAGAAGGGAAAAAAAAGACTCAACAGAGATCCTGAGGAGCTGATTCCAAGCTGTTGCCTACTCATTGTCACCTTCCAAGGAAGTCATCCAAACCCTCTGTTTCTTTATCCATAAAAAGCAGGAAATGATAACCTTCTTGTGGATTATTCTAAGGACTGTGAAAAGAGACACAAAAGAGCTTAGCCAGAGAGATTCGGAATGAGCATGGCCATGTCTTCCTCTTCCGGCCAAAGTCCTGCAACTGCTGAAATCATGCATTTTGAAGGATGAGGAGGAAAAACAACAGGAGGAAGAAGAGGAGGGGAAGGAGGAGGAGAAAGAAGAGGAAGAGGAGAAGAAGAGGAAGGTGAAGGGGAGGGGGAAGGGGAAGAAGAAGAGGAAAGAAAAGGAGGAGGAGGAGGAGGAGAAGAAGAAGAAAAGAAGAAGAAGGAGGAGGAGGAGGAGAAAAAGAAAACGGAGGAGGAGGAAGAGGGAAAGAAATAAAGAAAAAAGAAAGAAGGAAAAAAGAAAAGGAAGGAAGGAAGGGCGGGAGGAAGGGAGGGGGGGAAGGAAGGAAGGAAGAAAAAAAGAAAGAAAGAAAAGAAACTGTCTGTTGCCAGCACTGCAAAGAGGAAGGAAGCAGGGACAGGGGAGGTGGGGAGGGAACAAGGGGCAGGGAGGGAGAGGAAGTGGAGCTAAGCAGACCAGAAATGTTGAGGAATTCCTGGAAGATAGAAAGCAGTAGGAACTGAACTGACAGAGGAGCAAAAGCAGAGAAAAATCATAGCCCTAAGATATGAGGAGTTGCAGGAGGAACAAACAGGGATTCTCAAGTACAAATTGAAAAATGTGAACAGACGATGAAGAATCACCAAACATTAGAAAAACCAGCAACGTAATCCCTGAGCTCACACAAAGGATGAACACCCAAGGGAAGAGCATCAACAGAGGAAACAGACAATGAAGTTAAAATAATAATGAATATTCTCAGAAAGATTCACGATGATGATACACAAATAAAGAATCACAAGTTCCAATGCAAAGCCATGATTCTCGAACTTTAAAATATGCTTATTAGAATTAAAATCATAATGGACAGACTGAATAACGGAATGAGCACAGTGAAGATCCAATTAGTGAGTTGGACTGTGGAGCTCAGGAAAGTCTCCTAGGACACAAAGGGAAAGGCCCGAGAGAGTCTAGGGGTTGTAGGGCCGAGGGGGTGCCTAGCAGGAAGAGGGAGCTCCGTCTTTGTTGCTTGAATCTGAAAGGCATTTGATGAGAGGCAGCCCGGTGTCATGGAAATGATTCTTCCATCATCACAGCAACACTATTCATGAGCGTATCAAGTTTTTTTGTGTGTGAATTATGCAAAAGTAGCCTTCAGCCTAGTCCAAGTCAAAAAAATTACACGTTCAGAATCAATGGAGTCTGAATTAGCTACATTTGAGTGCTCAGAGACCTCAAAGGACACACACATGCACACACGCACACACACAGACACACGCACGCACACAGAGCTAAACTGAGCTTACTGAGCAGAAGGGTCCCCTTCTAGGGATTATACAGCCCAATGCTCTTGTTGCAGAGAACAGGAAACTGAAGCTCAGAGAGGCAGAGTTGGCCCCAGACTTCCTCTGACGCTCCAAGCCTCAGGCCATCCTTTCAGAAGGCTCATTGGTGTCTCAAGTCCACCAAGCTGAGCACAGTCTTGATCTCTCTTTCCCACTGGCTGGGGTCAAGCCCCAGGACTCTCGGAGCAGCATCGGCAGCATCGGCAGCTCTAGGGAGCAGAACTCATCAGAGGAATCCAGAGTCCTCTTCAATTGGTTTGGGCCACAAAGGAGAAAGGAAGACAGCTGTGGTCATTTCTGCTGCATTCAGCTCCCTGCAGGGGCCCCAGAGGCTTTGTCAGGTGGCCTTCTGGATCAGTGTGTCATTCTCACCCATTTACCCAACCACCCCATTTTTTCAGTAAGCACATCTTCCCTTCACTTTTTAGTCTCCGTAGGGCACCATCTGAACCAGTTGCCTGTTCTCCCTGCCCTTTTATCCTGTGGGTTCTTCTAGAGGAAGGAAAGAATTCAACATTAATCAAGCCCCTCCCATGTACCAGACTCTGTGGGGCATTTGATATACTTGACCTCTTTTAATTCTCACAGCAATGGGGTGATGCAGGCATTCTGTCCCCCTTTGCCAGATGGAACCACTGAGTTCTGAGAAGTTAGATAACTGGGGGAGGGCCACACAGCCAGCAGACGGGGAAGGCAGGAATAAATGCAGGCTTCTCTGATGCCTTGCTCCTCCTGTGCCCAGGCCACCCTCCAGCAAACTTTAAGTCTCCTGAGACTTCCAGGAAAGGGCATTCTATAATAATTGGGGTAACAAGGCTTGGCAATGATATTTACTCCAGGTGGTAGGTAGGTCATGGCCAAATGGGGGCCTTGCCACAAGATTCAAAGACACTCCATCAGGGAAGCTGCCTAGAGGAGGAAGATTCTGAGCTCATTCCCAGAGGGAGACAGGCTGAATTGGAGGAGCCAGGGAGAAGGAAAGACCTTCCAGGCTTAGCAGGCAACATTTTAAATTGCTTTAAAAAGTAAAACACAGTAACTCCATCTGCCTTTGAAGGAGGCAGGGATGTGGAATAATTTATGTCAGAGAAAGACTACATCGTGGCCCGGATGCCTTTCACTGGCAGAGTCTGGTGGGGGAGGGTGGCTGCACTGGAGAAACTGACCATTGTAAAGGGAAGATTGGCATGTCAGGCCTCTGCTGGGTCCAGTCTGTGATTCTCATGTACAAAAATAGGTCCCAGCCCAAGTAGTAGATGTGGAGAGTTAAAGCTGCTTTGCTTAAGAAAGCGAAGGAAACCTGAGCTTCCAGAGGCTAGCCCATGGGAGAGCGTTAGAAGGGCCGAGAAAACAAAGAAAGGGAGAAATGTGGGGTCCAGGGAGAATAAGGAGCTGGGAGATCCAGAGGCCTGGGGGAAATTTTCCCAAGGAAGGCATGGCCAGGATCTTTAGGGACCAATGAGTGACATTTAATTTGAAGTTCCCTGTGCCATGACATAACACGAATATACACTCCATGATCCACCTGTCATCGGCAGAACATGCGACAGCGTGAAGCTGTGGTTGCTTTAGGGCCTCAGGGGTAGAGGGTATCAGGCTGTAGGTTTCCCATTATTCATGAAATGGGGACGTGCAGCACTTTTATTAAATAGGAAAGGGTGACTCCATGACAGGAGAGCTTGGGGACAGCCAAGTGGCTGACATGCAGGTTACAAAAGCAGGGATAATAGTGGAGACAGTATGTGTGAATGAGGTTGGCAGCTTTGATTCACAGGCAAAAGCCCCATCCTCATCCATCCATGTAGGCCATTTCCATCTCATTTTAGGTAGAAGGTCTGTGGCACTTGCCTGGAGGCAATTAAAGTTGTTTTTTAACAGTAACTGAAGCTCTTACATTGCTGAGTACCAGCTATATGCTGGCACTGTTCTGAGCACTTCACAAGTATTAAGTCAATTAATCCTCACCATCACCCAATCAGGTAGGTTACCATGCTTACCCTCATTGTGCCAATGAAGAAACTGAGGCACAGAGAGGTTACCTGCCAAGGTCATACAGTAAGGGGCATGGGTGAGACTCCACTGCGGGCAATCTGGCTCCAGAGTCTCACTCTGCATCTCTTCATTGTATCATAGAATCTCCCTGCAGAACAGCTCAGCCTCTGCCTTGCTTCATGAGGCTGGACAGAAAGACTAGCTGCTTAGAGAACAACAATAGGAAACCTACAGACCCTCTGGATTCCATAAAAAGTTACCCTTGTTCTTGGTGAATCCAAAGAATAAAATCAGATTGACGAGTGGGAGAAGTGAGGAAATCGATTCCAGCTCTGCAGAAGACTTTGCTAACATGTTGAGTGACCCACACAAATGCATGGTCTCAGTAGGTAGTGAGCTCCCTGTCATCAGAGTGGTGAAAGCAGATACTTTCCAATGACTTGCACACTCGGCTAAGGGGTCTTTTAAGTTTCTAATTTGAGGTTCTATGACTCCAGGAAATGTTCCTAATCTAGAAGAAACTACCTAAAAGAGCGACACCGGGGATCACAGGCTCCATGGGTTTCAAGTTACCGAAGGTCTGCTGTGTTGGCCATTTCTGAAATCCCCTTTCTCTCCTTGTCCACTTGGTTAACTCTCAGTCCATTCCTACTAGACATGGGGTCTCCCAGGCCCTCCCCACCTCCTGCTCCCTGCTTGACTTTTTCCAATCATCACATCTTTCTGATTACAGCTCACCCTCCCCGCCTGCCCAGTGAGCACCCAAGAGTAAAAAATCAAGCCCCATTTGTGGTTCTAAACCCACAGCACTCAGAGTGGGGAAGGCGGTCAGTGGGATCAATTCAATTCAGCAAATATGTCTTCCCTCTCAGTCTATTATCCTCCACTACAATTATCTGTGTTTACCGACAGGCTGTCTCCCTAGCAGTATCTCACTGCCCACTCTGAACGCCAAGCTCTCTTCCCTATGCACATTCTATAAACGATTCATGGATGAACAATGTCAGGGATTCCCTCCCCTCTCAGGTGGCTTCCTTGTGGCTTAGTTTTTCATCGTCCACATGAGGTGATACGGCCTAGAGTGGCCAGATTTCCAACAGCAGGGATCCTTCCCACTCTACAGCCATATTCATCTCTGCCTGGGCTGCAGACTTCAATGCAGAGACCCCCTTAGAGGAGGATCTTGCTGGGAGAGCTGGGAGCAGGCAGCTTTGTGGTCAGCCCCTGCAGGGATGACCTCAGCTGTACAGGGCAGCCACACCCAAGGTCACACCTCTCCCTGAGGAGGACCACATCCAGTGACCAATGATTAAGGTGGAGGAGTGTGCAGAAACGCATTAGCAAAGCCACATGAGACTGCTCTCCTTAGAAAGGCCTGCAGGCCAGGTTGGCTCTTGGCTGGCATCTGGGAACCTGGATTTGGGGAGGTTTCCCACCATTCCCTGATGAGAATGTCTCACTGTGCCTATACTGTCCAGACAATACCAGGTATGCTGAGCACCTGCTTTCCTTCTGGGAGCCTGGAATTTAGGTACGTGGCAGGCGGAGGGTGCCTGTGTTCCTTCCTTCACTGTCCTGACAAAAGCCCTGAGCCCCGAGTCCCTAGTGAACCGGCAAATTCAACACATGCGGGCACAGTTTGTTGCTGGAGGAATGATGCTTTCCTGCGTGACTCCACTGGGAGAGCACTCCCGGGAGTTAGTGCCTGGTTTCCTCTGGACTTCTCTTGTGCCTTTTCCCTTTGCTGACTTTGTTTTGTATCCTCTGACTGTAACAAGTCATGGCCATGAATGCCACTGTATGTTGAGTCCTGTGAGTCCTCTAAGCTAATCACTGAACCCAGGAGTTGTCGTGAGGAGTTCCAGCACAGGGTGCAAAAGACCATTTTGGCTCCAGAGCTCCCTGGGGATCAAACAAGGCTGTGATTGGGCCTGCCTCACAGGTAACCTCCCCTTCTGCCCACTGCAGCAGCCTCCTTCCCTCCTTCTCACTGCTGTTGACCCCAAGGGTGCTCCCTAATTAACTCTACCAGAGTGTTAAACTCTATCTCAGATTTACTTCCCTGAGAACCTAACCTGCAACATATACAAAACCAGCATTTCAGGACCTGCAATTCACAGGGCATTTTGTCATGGGTTAATTTCGTCATCACAACCTATCAGGTTTTTACAGAGGAGGAAACAGGAGCCGAGTGACATTAAGTGACATGCCCAAGGTCACAGAGCAAGTGAGAGTTGGAGCTGGGACTGACCCCTGGGCGGGATGCTTCTGAAGCCTATGGCCTATCTCAGAATCAGGCTGCCTCTCACCTGTGGCTCTGAGGCTCCACAGTTCTTCCAGGCCTGGGGACATTTATCATATATTTTCCCACTAAGATATTCCCAGAGGCATCTGGGGACCAGATCTAGGAAGCCCTGTGTGGGAAAGAATTCCAGCACCAGGAAAGGAGACCAGGTATTTTCTCTGTCCCTAAGGGATTCAGAGGAGAGGATGAGGAAACTGAACTTCTTGAAAGAGGGACACCTGTAATTCTCAACTGACTCCCCAGGAGATTCAGGTCATGCGCATGCCGACACCTGCACACTCCAGCTGGGACCTCTGGCCTCCCAGGTCTCACTTCCAGGCCCCGAGGTCTGTGTAGAGAGGCCTGTCCCTCCATGCAGAGGACAGGAGTTCTCCATGGTCTCGTTAGCCATCCTGCACCCCCTCCCACTGCAGCCACAGGAATCTATCCAAGCAGGGATGGCAATGAGAGGGACTTGGCCTCAGGCACAGGAGAGTTTGCCATGCCACAGAGGCAGCCAGGCCAGCTGTCGGCTCCAAAGAAGCCGAGGTTGCTGGAGAAAGTGACAGACGGCGTCCCGGGGAGCTCACGAACCCCATCTGCCCATGGCCAGGGGGAGCAACACCCTTTCCAAGACATCCAGCTGAGGTGTCTCAAGCCCCCAGCTGCACAGCTTGGTGAAGCCAGCAGCTCCTTCCAGGTTCTGGGAATTCCCAGAGTTTCCCCTGCGGTGGGCTCCTGGGGCCGTCACCACCTCACATTGAGTCGATGGAAACTCCCCCTTTCCATTTTCCATGTAATAAATAAAGAAATAAGCCAATAAATAATCACACACACTTGCCTGGTCTGTCATACCAACAACTGAACTTACTGAAAACTCTGAGGTCCTGAAAGGAGACCACATCCACACCTTATTGCCGGCAGGTTAAAAAGCCTCTTAGTTCCTGCCACACGGTGGGTGTTTCTCCCCAGCCTCCAAGGGTTCTTCTCTTCCACCCTTACTCAGCCTTTCTCGCTCATCCTGCCCCACCCTCAGGGGCAGTGGAAATGGCTCCCCTGGCCACATTCCAGCCAAGCTCCTGCCACATTCCAGCAGGGCCATGTATAATCATCTCTCACTGTAAGGACCACCTTTGGGCTGATCCTTCAACCCAATTTCTTTATCACCGTATTTTCCCTCTTTTTTTTTTTTTTAACCTATAAATGTCTGCATGTTTCTATGTGCTTAAATTCTACATAAGATTTCTTCTAAGTTTGAAAATCACTGCCTTTTTCTATCCAGCATAGGCGAGGTTGATAGTAGATTTTTTAAAATCCAGTTTTAGAGATGAGAATCCAGCAATTCAGAGAGGCTAAGTACCTTCCCCAAGGTAACACAGACAGTCAGTGGAAGAGTCAGGACTCCCACTTGAGTGTGGTTGCCACTGCAGCCAGAGATCATGCAAATGAGCCACTCCTTGTCACCTCACCACTCCTGAAACAGAGTCAATAATTTATCCAGAACAGTTAATTTTCTAAAAAAGATCAGACATTTCTATCAGCATTAGTTTCTTTCATGTTCCATCTGTGATGAGAACAAGCAGAAATACCACGCTGCTTATTAACATTCTTATGTGGCTTTAAGGCCCCCTTGGGGCTAAGCTGCATGTTCACTGGGTTAGGGACAAATGACACTGCCCTGCACCTACAGTTTCAGAGTGAGAATAGAGGCCAGGGGCTCGGAAACTCACAACCCCAGACTACCAGAGTGAGGCCAGGTCTAGAGTACCTCTGGTCCGGCTCTATGAATTTTAGAGATGAGGAAGCTGCAGCCCACTGCTGTAGCCACAGGCAGCAGCCAGGGATTCCAGGAATTTGTAACCTCCTGTGTGTCCTGGCCTGCTCTGGTTCTTTCTTGTTCTCAGCAGGTAAGTAGGAGAAGCATTGCCCAGTATGGGGTAATGAGGAAGGTTGTCTTGCTCTTCAAGCCTGATGGACATGCCTGATTGTCTGAAGACCACACCAGCCTCATCCACCATTTCCACTACTCCCCTACCGTGGCTTTCTTTGCAGGCAGAAGCTTGCAAACATCCCTGTTACCCAGTGATTACCCTAATCACCCTACTTACCTCTACCCAAGAAGTGAAGGGCAGGAGAGCATGTTCACATCAGCTTGACTTTAGTTCAAGCACCTGTAGAAAATGGAGAGGAGTAACAAGCATAGCTGAGATCTCTATTTCCTAAGGCTAGAATAAGATTAGGAAGACTTCAACTCCAATCTTTGAGCATTTACCCTAACATGCATGTGAGGAAACTGCCCATGACTGGGCAAGGAGTAGGTCAAACAATCCCCAGAGCTCACACAGAGCCTGCCATAATTTTTAATCCCAGCTTCCAGAGTGAAATGGACCTCCGTATACACAAGGCATCAAGTAAAATCCTCAGAAAACTATTGCCTTAATAGTGGGGTGAAATTAGCCCTAGACCAAAGACTGTCAACCCATGTCAACAAAGTGTAAAAACAAGTTTTAAAGGGATCAAACTGATTTCAAGCAACCTAACCGAATCCCCCCCCCAAAAAAGCCCAACACTATTTAAAGGAATGCAGCAAAATCCAACATCCAACACAGTAAAATCCAAAACGTTCAGTACACAGTCAAAAATTTCCAGGCACATCTACTGTTTCCTCTCCTATTTAACATTGTACTGGAGATTCTGGCAAGTATATTAGGCAAGCAAAAGAAACAAAAGGCATCCAGATCATAAAGGAAGAAGTAAAAGTATCTCTATTTACAGATAGTGTGCTATTATATATAGAAAACCCTAAGGAATCTACAAAAAATATACTGTTAGAGGTAATAAATAAGCTCAGTAAAGTTGCAGGACACACCAACAATATACAAAATTTATGTAAAAATGTAGTAATAAACAACTATAACATGAAATTAAGAAAGCAATTTCATTTGCAATAGCGTCAAAAAGAATAAAATACTTAAATATAACCAAAGAAGTGCAAGACTTGTACACTGAAAACTAGAAAACATTGTTGAAAAAAATTAAAGAAGATCTAAATAGGTGGCAAAACGTCTTGTGTTCAGGAACTGGAGTCTTAATATTTTAAGATGGCAATACAGGCTGAATATCTCTAATTCAAAAATCCAAAATCTGAAATGCTCCAAAATCTGAAACTTTTTGAGCATTGACATTATGTCACAAGTGGAAAATTCCCTACCTGTCTTTATGTGATGGGTCATAGTCAAAATGCAGACACAGAATACACAGTTTATTCAGTGTCACCAAGGGAAAAAGATCCCTCAGCTTCCTTCAGCAGTGATAGATCTTTTCTGCACACAGCATGATGGTAATGCCAAACAACCACAGATTGTCCACATGAGTGGCTGAGATGGTGACACCTTTGCTTTCTTATGGTTCAATGTACACAAACTTTGTTTCATGTACAATCTTATTTTAAAATATTGTATAAGAATACCTTCAGGCTGTATGTAATGTTTATATGGAACATAAATAAATTTCATGTTTAGACTTAGGTCCCATCTCTGAGATATCTCATTATGTATATGCAAATATTCCAAAATCCCAAAGAATCTGAAATCTGAAACACTTCTGGTCCCAAGCATTTCAGATAAGTGATACTCAACCTGTACTACCCAAATGGATTACAAATTTAGTACAGTCCCTATCAAAATTCCAACTACTTTTTTTTTTTTTTTTTTTTGCAGAACTGGACAAGCTGATTCTAAAATTCATATGGAAATGCAAGGGACCCAGAATAGCCAAAACAAACTTTAAAAAGGAAAACAAAGTTGATTTCCTGATTTCAAAACTTACTACAAAGTTATAGTAATTAGGACAGTGTGGTGCTGACATAAGGATGGACATATATAGATCAGTGGAATAAAATTCAGAGTCCAGAAATAAATCCATACATCTATGGTCAACTGATTTCAGCAAGGATTCCAGGACAATTCAATAAAGAAGGAATGCTCATTTCCACACATGAAGCTAGGACACATGGATATCCACACACAAAACAATGAATTTGAACCTCTACTTTACACCATACACAAAAATTAACCCAAAATGGATCAAACACCTAAATGTGAGAGCTATAACTATAAAATACATAGGTGTAAATTTTTGTGGTCTTGACTAGGCAATAGTTGCTTAGATGTGACACCTAAAGTATAATTAACAAATCAAAGAATAGATAAATTGAGCTTCTCAAAATTAAAATTGTTTTTGAGTCAAAGGACACTGTTAAAAAGTGAAAAGACAACACATAGAATGGGATAAATTATTTGCATGTTATATATCTGATAAGGATCTAGTATCCAGAAAATATAAATAACTTTTACAAATCAACAAAAAAGACAACTCGATTAAAAATTGGTCAAAGGATATGAATAGACATTTCTCTAAAGAAGATACACCAATGGCCAATAAGCACACATAAAGATGCTCAACCTCATTAGTTGTTAGGGAAAATGCAAATCAAAACCACGATGAGATACCATTTCATATCCACCAGAATGGCCACATCAAAACGACAAACAATGACAAGTGTTGGTGAAGATGCAGAGAAAGTGGAACCCTTACACATTGCTGCTGGGAATCTAGAATAGTTCAGTTTCTTCAGAAAATAGTCTAGCAGTATTTCCTCAAAATGTTAAATATAGACTTACCATATGACTCCAGCAATTCTACTCCTAGGTATATACTCAAAGGAACTAAAAATATATGTTCACACAAAAATTTACAGACAAATGTTCATATCAGCATTATTTATAATAGCCAAAAAGTGGAAACAGCTCAAATGTTAATCAAATGACACATGGATTTTTAAAAATGTGGTATCACCATACAATGGAACATGATTCACCATACAATGGAATATGATAATAAGGAAAGAAGTACTAATACATACCACAACATGGATGAACCTGGAAAGCAATATGCTAAGTTAAAGAAACCAGACACCAAAGACTACGTATTGTATAATTCCATTTATATGAAATGTCCAAACTAGACAAATTTACAGAGACAAAAGGTAGATTAGTGGTCGCTAGGGCATAAAAGGAGGGGGAAATTGGGAGTACTGCTATCAAGTACAGAGTTTCTTTTTAGTGTGATGAAAATGCTCTAAGTTGAATAGTAGTAATGATTGCACAACTCTGTGAATATACATATTAAAATCCACTAGATTGTACATTTTTAAATGATGAATTTTATGTTATGTAAGATTTGATGGCATGTAAATTATATTGAAACTCATATAATGCACAAAAAATCACTAGGCATGCAGTGAAACAGAAAAATATGACCCACAACCGGGGGAAAAATCAATCAATAGAAATATACCCCAAAATGACACTGATGATTGAATTAGCAGACAAAGACATTAAAATACTTATTATAATTATACTCCGTATGTTCAAGAAGGTACAGAGGAGCATGGACATCATGCAGAAAAAGGTGAAAGACATATGAGAGAACCAAATTAAATTTCTAGAAGTGACAAATATAGCATCTGAAATAAAAATACACAGTCTACACTGATGAGCTTGGAGTAGCCAGGGTCTCTACATTGTATTGCTTCATTAAAGTGCCTGTACATATGACCAAAAAGCATCTGGTTGTGGACCCAGAGATTCTGCTTGGGCCCAGTGCCCATTCCCCACTAGCACTGGGTAGACATTGCTTTCTAGGTAGGCCTGAGGGTGATAGGAACCCATCTGGGGACTTTTCCCTTTGGGAATCTAAGGGCATGTTGTCCACCTGTCCTCTTGGAAGAAGGTGTGATCCATGAGCTTCCCTTAGATAGTCATGTTGGTGTGGTTATAGGGAATACACAAGCCACAACTGGTCAGGGGCTGTGGGTAGCCAGCTCCAGGGTGGCTTCTCAGAAGAGTCAATAGCAACCCCTATGAGAAGGAGTGGGAGGGGGTATGAGAACAGGCATGGGACTGAGATGGATATGTAAGGGGGCAATGAGGAATGCTCTTCTAAAACAACAAATCCATTCACAGCTATTGCCACACACACACACACACACACACACACACACACAGATGAAAGGGCAGATTTGACATTGTAGAAGAAAAGATAATTGAACTTGAAGACATAATAAAAACTACACAAAATGAAACACAGAGAAAAGAGACTGAAAAAGATGAACAGAGCATCAGTGACTAGTGGAACAATATTAAACAGTCTAACATATATGTAATCAGAGCCTCATAAGGAGAGAAGACAAAAACAAAAATATTTCAGGAAATAATGGCCTGCTATTTTCCAAATTTGGTTTAAAAACTATAATATTACAAATCTAAGAATCGTAATGAATTCCAAGAAAAAGAAACATGAATAAAACCACACGACACATCATAACCAAATTACTTCAAACTAGTGATAAACAGAAATATCTTAGAAGCAGTCAGGTAACAAAAAAAGGCCCACTGCATACAGAGAAGCAAAGAAAAGGTGACAAAAGGATCCTTGTCAGAAATCATGCAAGCCAGAAGACGATGGAGCAACATCTTTAAATAACTGAAAGGGGGAAAAAAACAGTCAACATAGAATTCTATAATCAGCAAAAATATCTTTCAAAAGTGAAGGCAAAATTACTACTTTGTTAAACGACAGAAATAAAAGAATTTGTTGCCAGCTGCTCTGGGCTCAAGAAGTACTAAAGGAAGTTCTTCAGGCAAAAGGAAAATGACATTAGATGGAAAAGATAAGCTAAGTATCTCCCAAACTATCTTCCCCAAACCTTAAGAAAAGACAAAAAGAAAAATTTCTAGAAGTGACAAATATAGCATCTGAAATGAAAATACACAGATAGGTCCACAATGATGAGCTTGGAGTAGTCAGGGTCTCTACATTGTATTACACAAACCACACCATCAGCATAGCTGGAAGACAAAGAATGTTTAAACTGCAAGATAACCATGAGTAAAAACAGAAAAATCTCCCAATTCTAGCATCTGATCTCTCATGCTGCCATTCCACCCCCTTATAGTTGTAAGGCTCTGTGGGAAGAAAGAGCACATGGAGAAAATAAATAGGAAGTAGAGAAGAACACTAGAAAAGGGACCTAAGGATTATCTGAATGACTGCCAAAATATTACATAGTCTAACTTTGAAAATACTGGAAAAGTGACCAGGCAAATAATAGCAGAGTACAGAAAAGGGAGTTCCTCCTCCACCTCACCAGTAGCAATGAGCACAGCCAGCACCCAGATCTTGGATTCTGGTATGGTTTGGCTTTGTGTCCCCACTCAAATCTCACCTTGAATTGTAGTTCCCATAATCTCCACCTGTCATGGCAGGGACCTCATGGGAGGTAATTTAATCATGGGGGTGGTTACCCTCATGCTTTTCTCTTGATAGTGAGTGAGTTCTCAGAGACCTAACGGTTTTATAAGGGGCTTTTCCCCCTTTTGCTCAGCACTTCTTGCTGCCACCATGTAAAGAAGGAAGTGTTTGCTTCCCCTTCCGCCATGATTGTAAGTTTCCTGAGGCCTTCCCAGCCATGCAGAGCTGTGAGCCAATTAAACCTCTTCCCTTTATAAATTACCCAGTCTCAGGCAGTTCTTTATAGCAATGTGGGAATGGACTAATACAGATTCTCAATACCATTCTCTAATCAAAAACAAAACAAAACAACAGGGCTCCTTGGAGAAGAGACTGATTCTAGGACTGTGACAGGGAAAATGCAAGATAACCCTGGAACATCTTATGATGCCAGAGAAGGAAGAAGTGCTTGAAAAAGGATGGAGCATGTCAGAAAGGACACGCCAACAAAAAAGAGTTCCCAGTGGCCAGAGCTGGGACAGTATGAGCAACAGACAAATAACGATAATACCCATATTGGATTATAACCCTTAGAATAAAGAGAATATCCATGAGTCCATACTGGTATACAGAATAATTCCAACTAATAAATGTAGAAAGAATGAGAGAAATGCTAACTCACAATTAGGGAAACACCACAGTAATAATTATTAAAGACAAGATCCACTGATGGATATTAAAATCAGTAGATGTAAGTTTGAAGATAAACAGGATATTAGCATACTCTCAAAGTATCTCCCCAAAGATATTTGTCAATTACAAAGAAGGGAAATAGTAACTATTTTACAGCAGAGAAACCCCAAAGAAATCACCTGAGCCAAGTGATTAAGGTTAACATCACCAGTTATGAGACATTTCAGTATTATCTATTCACTGCTACATTGATATGACGCACTGAAAAATACACAACATCAGCTCCATGATATTCCTGCCAAAAATGCATCATCTCAATCAAATCATGAGAAGACATCAGACAAACTCAAATTGAGAGGCATTCTAAAAAGTATGACTAGTATTCACCAAAATATCAAGGTCATGGAAGACAGGGAAAGAATGAAAAACTCCACAGATTAAGGGAGAATAAAGAAACAATGCTGTAGGATTCTGAAACAGAAAAAGAACATTAGTGGGGAAACTGGTGATATTTGAATAAGATCTGTAGTTTGGTTAATAATATTGCACCAATGTTAATTTCCTGGTTTTGATAACTGTACTATGATTATGTCAGCTAACAATAGGAAAATCTGAATGAAGAGTGTAGTGAATTCTCTAGTTTAAAACATATAGTTTTCTTCTTCTTCTTTTTTTTTTTCTTCTTTCTTCTTCTTTCCCTCCTCCTCCTCCTCTTCCTCCTCCTCCTCCTCCTCCTCCTCCTCCTTCTCCTTCTTCTTCTTCTTCTTTTTTGATACAGGGTCTCTGTCACTGAGGCTGGAGTGCAGTGGCATGATCACAGCTCACTGAAGCCCTCAACCTGCTGAACTCAAGTGATCCTCCCACCTCAGCCTCCCAAGTAAATGGGACCACAGGCATGCAACACCATGCCCAGTTAATTTTTGTACTTTTTGTAGAGATGGAGTTGCACCATGTTGCTCAGGCTGGCCTCGAACACCTGGGCTCAAGTTGTCTGCCTGCCTCGGCCTCCCAAAGTGCTGGGATTATAGGTTTGAGCAGCCACACCTGGCCTGGTTTACTATTTAAAGCAAAACTAATGACAGTGTATTTGGGGGCTCATAATATATTTGGAGGTAAAATGTTAAAACCATTTAACACAAAGGATGGGAATGGGGAAATGAAAAAATATTTGTATAAAATTATTACAATACATGGGAAATGGTATGTTATTTGAAGGTAGAGCATAATTAGTGAAGAGATGTATATTTTGATTCTGGGTCAACCATTAGAAAATGAAAAACAAAAGCAATCTAACTCGTAAACCAATGGTGGAAATAAAGTGGAATTATTAATATAAAAATACTCAACCCAAAAGAGGCAAAAAAGGAGGGAAAAAGAACAAAAAGGACAAAGAACAAACAGAACAAATAGAAAACAAGTGGCAATATCCTAGATTTTAAACCAACCGTATCAATAATCACATTACATGTAAATGATCTAAACACTCCAAATAAAAGAAGGAGGTTGTCAAATTGGATGAAAAAAGGAAACTTAACTATCTGCTGTCTACAAAAAAAACCACTTTAAACACAAAGACAGATGTGTTAGAAGTAGAATAAAAAAATTATGCCATGCACAAACCAATCCAAAGAAAGTTAGGTTGCCTATAATAAGATCAGACAAAGTAGAATTTAGAGCAAGGAATATTACCTGAGACAAAGAGAGACATTACACAATGATAGATAGAGAGATTACCAAGAAGACAAAACTATTCTATGTTTTTTCTTTTTTTATAATTCCTTCCACAGAAAAAAACTGTTCTAAATGTATGTACATCTAACAACAGACCTTTAAAATACATAAAAGAAAACCTGATAGAACTGAATAGAGAAATATCCAAATCCATAATTACATTTGGAGAATTCAACACTTTTCTCTCAATAATTGATATTATAAGCATACAGAAACTGATCAGAATATATTGAACAACACCAGCAATCAACTTGACCTACTCAACATTTACAGAGCACTGCCCAACAATAGAATACAGCCATGTGTTACTTAACAACGGAAATACATTCTGAGAAATGTGTCTGTTAGGTGATTTAGTCATTGTGAGGACATCATAAAGTGTTTTTGCACAAACCTAGATAGTATAGCCTACTACATACCAAGGCTATATGGTATAACCTTTTACTCCTTGACTGTAAACCTGTACAGCATATTACTATAATGAATACCATAGGCAGTTATAACACAATGGTATTTGTATATCTAAACATAGAAAAGGTACAGTAAAAAAAAGTATAAAAAATTATAAATGGTACACCTGTAGAGGACACTTACCATAATTGGAGCTTACAGTACTGATAGTTGCTCTGGATGAGTGAGTGGTGAATAAATGTGAAGGCCTAGGACATGGCTGTACACTTTTTTTTTTTTTTTTTTATAACAGGGTTTCACTCTGTCACTCAGGCTGGAGTGCCGTGGCACCATCTCACTACAGCCTCAAACTCCCAGGCTCAGGTGATCCTCCCACCTCAGCCCCCTGAGTAGCTGGGACTACAGGCGCATGCCACCATGCCCGGCTAATTTTTTGTATTTTTTGTAGAGACAGGGTTTTTGCCATGTTACCCAGGCTGGTCTTGAACTCCTGGGTTCAAGCGATCTGCCCACCTTAGCCAAAGTGCTGGGATTACAGGCATGAGCCACCCACGCCCAGCCTGCTGTACACGTTTATATAACTGGCAGTGTGATAGGTTTGTTTACACCAGCGTGACACAAACATATGAGTAATGCAGTGTGCTATAGCATTACAATGGCTATGACATCACGACATGAGGGGAATTTTTCAGCTTTATTATAATTTTATGAGACCACCACTGTATATGCGATCTGTCATTTATCAAAACACTATTGTGCAGTGCATGACTGTATACCTTTCTTTCAAGTGTACATGGAACATGTACCAAGAAGAAGGATATTTAAAAGAACTGAGCTGATACAAAAATATGTTCTGATTACAACAATATAAGCCAGAAGAAAGTTCTCAAATCAATAATCGAAGCTTTCACCTTAAGAAAGTATAATTTAAAAAGAGCAAATTAGAATCAAATGAAGCAGAAGGGAAGGTCTGCAGTACAGGAAGGGCCTGCCAGACACTACCTAATTTTTCTTAAGAAAGCAATATCGGAAATTACAAATAACATTACAGACCAGGCATGCTCCTGCATCATCGCTAGTTTTCCATGCAACTCAGATGAGCCATCTCATTCAAATATTTATTGAACCCTAGAGAAAAAGTGGTGAACAAGACATTCCCTACTTCCAAGGAGTTACAATCTATTAGCAGAGAGAAATGTTAGTTAATTGACAATTGCTTAATTACAGTTGTCTTAAAGGCTGTGATATCAATGAGGGTAGGCTAAGGTCTGATAACAAAGAGACCCACTTTCTTAGAAAGTTTATTTCTTCTTCAAGATAAAATCCTATGCAAGATGTTCCGGTCAGTGAGGCGGCTCTCCTCCATGAGGTTATTCAGGGGCCCATGTTGATAAAGGCTCTGTCAATTTCAACATATGGCTTTCCAGGTGCTCTGGGTATGTTACCCCAGTAAGCTGGAAAGGGAAAGACCCAAAAGGAGCACCCTTGGGAGGATTCTATAGGCAAAATCTGGAAGGGACAAACATTGCTTCCACTCATATCCTATTGTGAAGAATTTAGTCACATGACCCTACCTGACTGCAAGACAGTCTAGGAAATGCAGTTCTCCAAAAAAGAGGAGAATACATTTGGATGAATACCCAATAGTCTCTATGAAAACAAAGGAAAGTGACTTGGGGGATCTAACCTAGGGACTGGAGCCGGGAACTGTTTCCCAGAGGGAATGGCAGGCATTTAAGCTAAATTTGGAAGGATGACTGGGAAAAGAAGGTGAGTATTTCAGGCCACAGGAACAATATGATCAGGCCCAGAAGTGTGAAAGAGCAGGACAAAAACAAACATTTGAAAGATGGTCAGTATTATCAGGGCTTGGTGAGCAAAGGAAAGGGTGACATGAGACAAGATTAGAGACATAGGCAGAAGCCAGGGCACAGAGTACCTTGTGGAGTATGTCAAGGATTTGGGTCTTTATCCTACAAATAACTACTGAAGGGTTTTCAGCTGGGAGAAAAGGATGACAACATGACCCAACTTGTATTTTTAAAGCACAGTACACAGTGACTGCTAAGTGTGAATGGACTGAAGATAAGCAAGAGTGGATGTGGGTAAACTAGGTTGGAAGCTGTCTTAGTTTGTTTCCTATTGCTATAACAGAATATCACAGACTGGGCAATTTATAAAGAAATTTATTTCTTATGGTTCTGGAGGCTGAGAAGTCCAAGGTCAAGGGGCCATACCTGGTTAGGACCATCTGCTGGTGGGGACACTGCACAGTCCCAATATGGTATAGGCTATCACATGGTGAGGGGGCAAGAGCACAGCCAAACTGACTTTTTTTTTTTTTTTTTTTTTGACAGAGTCTTACTCTGTCACCAGTCTGGAGTACAGTATCGTGATCTTGGCTCACTGCAACCTCTGCCTCCCGGGTTCAACCAGTTCTCCTGCCTCAGCCTCCCAAGTAGCTGGGATTACAGGCACGCACCACCACGTCCAGCTAATTTTTGTATTTTTAGTAGAAACAGGGTTTCACCATGTTGGCCAGGATGGTCTCAATCTTTTGACCTCATGATTCGCCCACCTCGGCCTCCCAATTTGCTAGGATTACAGGTGTGAGCCACTGCACCCAGCCCAAACTGGCTTTTATAACTGACCCACTTTCATAATACTAACCCACTCCTATGGTAACCCATTAATCTATTAACCAGTGGATTAATCCATTCATGAAGCAGAGCCCTCATGACCCAATCACCGTTTGTTTGTTTGCTTGCTTGCTTACTTGCTTGTTTCTTGAGACATAGTTTCACTCTTTTTGCCCAGGCTGGAGTGCAATGGCATGATCTCGGCTCACTGTAACCTCTGCCTCTCAGGTTCAAGTGATTCTCCTGCCTCAGCCTCCTGAGTAGATGGGATTACAGGTGCACGCCACCACTCCTGGCTAAATTTTTGTATTTTTAGTAGAAACAGGGGTTCTCCATGTTAGCCAGGCTGGTTTCAAACTCCTGACCTCAGGTGATCCACCCACCTCGGCCTCCCAAAGTGCTGGGATTACAGGCGTGAGCCACCATGTCTGGCCCCAATTACCTTTTAAAAGGCCCATCTCTTAATACTATTACATTGAGTTTCAGCAGGGACAAACCCTCAAATGATAGCAGAAGCCACTGTAGCTGTCCTGGTGAGAGACACAGGTGGCTTGGACTAAGATGGTATCTGTGGAAATAATGCAAAATGACTACATTGAGGTATATTTTAGAGGTAGAATTTGATGATTGATTGATTGATTGATTGATTGATTGATTGATTGTGGAGGGTGATGGTTAATACTATGTGAAGGATGATCCCAGGCTTGGGGCAGGCTGATTTGGGGTGAACATGAGTTCAGTTTTGGATAAGCTCATTTAGAGATAGATGCCTATGAGATAAACAGAGATGCTGATATAAGTAGCAAGTAGAATTTACAATATGGCATTCAGAAAAAAGTTCTGGGCTAGTGAAATAAGTGTAGGTTCCACTGGCAAGTGAATGCAACTGGAAACCATGGGAGGGGGTGAGATCACTTAGCGAGAAAGTGTAAAATGAGAAGGAAGGTAGTTCAGGAGCAGGCCAGAGGGTTCCAACCATTAAAAGTAGGTTGGAAGAAAAGAATCCCTAAAGGAGGGTAGGAAGAATTAAGCAGATGTGAAGAAGGTGAAGCAAGAGAGTACAAGGAGAAAGAAGGCAGTGTTTGGTGATGTGGAATGCTGCTGAGATATCAAGAAAGTTGAAGACTGAGTATTGCTCCTCGGATTCAATGAAGCAATTGATAGTACTGGTAATGAAGATTGAATCAAATTGAAGCGGACAGTCAGTCAGTCAGAATGTCAAATGATGTTATTAAACATGAGCCTGGGCCAAGCATATTTTTGGATACCACAAATACAACGGGAAAGAGATAGACAGTGCCTTGCTCTCCAGAAGCCTATATTCTCATGGGAGGGAAGGAAGAAAGAGCAAACTTGGCTGCTGAAGGGAAAGATCTGTAAGAGAGATGAGCTTAGCTATAGGCGAAAGGGAGTAGGCAATGAAGTGGGTTTCTAAGATGAAACCGAACATGTGTGGAAGATGTGGCCATTGCCAGGAAGAGGGGACACTTTCTCTACCCCAGCAAGATGGAAGAAGAAAGTGATGAATGCAGACAGACCTTTGCCAAGATGGCTCAGGAAGCTGGGAGGGTTTCCTTCTTGCCAGCGTTTTTCTATCTGTAAAAGAGGGGGGGTGTTCATTTGCTGAGAGTGTAGGGGGTGGAATTTGAGGACAAGTGGTGAAGGAATGTAATGGCTATTTTGGAGAAGAGGGTGCAGTGAGCTAACTGAAATACATCATGAGACTTCCAGGAGGTGATGAGAATCCCAGGTGCATTGTTGGTTTGTGAGTTTGTTATGATGCCAATAGGACCAGTGGTGAGAGTTTCTGCAGCAACTCTCAGCCACCCAAAGGCAGCTTCAGAACAGTAGTGTTGGTCAGCTTCATCTGGAACTGAAGTTTAGCCAGGCACATGCATTAGGACAAAGGGGCTAGGACACTCAGGGTATTTGTCAGACAGTCATTGCAAGGGGAGAACAAAAAAAAAATCTAGTGCGGAGCAGGAGAGATGGGCAGCATAGGGTCAACAGAAGGAAATTTGGGAGAGGGTCTATAAGTCAGAGGTCTTGATGAGGTTGAAGAACAGTTGCACTGGAGAAGCCTGAGCAGATAAGCTCAAGGTTGGCTGGAGCATCTGAACTAGTGATTTTGGAGATCATGTGGTTTGGGTTGATGACACTGACTCCTCTACGACCTGACCCTAGGAGTGGCTGGATGAGGTGAGAGTGAGAAGTAGATCACTGGGGTCCAAGAACGAACAAGTCAGAGTGTTGGCTGGGCCACCCATGTAGAGGCTACAGTTGCCTATGATGGCAGGAGCAGAGAGGAAGAGACTGATCCAGGACCTGCTGGGCAATCGCAGGAAACAGCTGGTGGGCTTGTGGGCGATCCCAAGGTGGAGAAGGACAGGGCCGCATGGCAGAAGTCTTGAAGTAGGTGGGCTTTTTACAAGACACAAGGAGGCACAGTGGAGACAAAGAGAAGGCAGCTCCACTGGATCGGGGAGAATGCCCACACTTCATTCACTCCGTGGCTGCAGGGAGATGGTGTCCTTGGGAACAGCCCAGCCTCAGTTAAGGATGGGATGGGGCCATAGGCTGGATTCTCTGGGAAGCAGACTGGGACAGGGTGTAGTGTTCAGGGTGTTTATTAAGAAATATTCTTGAGATCAACACCTAAGGATGTGATGGAGAGGAAGCAACATCGGGCAGAGAGAGAAGTAGAGCTGGGATGCAGACCCTTGGCTAACCCCACAGGGAGCTCTGGAGGGAAAACGGCCCATCCATCAGAGTTGTCCTGCACTGGACCAAAATAGCCAGGTTTTTATACCTTCACATTGATCAGACATCAGACATGGCATGCCCTTGGGCAAGGCAACTCTGCAGCTAAGGCACTCTCCAAGGGGGCTAACAGCTAAAGGCAGGCCACTGGCCACCCTGCCAGCTGCTGGGGCAACAAGTCCCTCCTTGAAGGAGGATCTGGGTGGTGCATCCGCATGTCCCCCTGCAAGTAATGAAGGGAGCCATCCGTCCCCTGAGCAGAAGCCCTGAAGCCCAGTCAGAGGGGGTGAGGTGTGGGAAGGAGAAGAGTGGGTGCTGTCATGTGTGAGTGGTTGAACACAGTTCTAGAGCACTCCAGAAGCACAGCCTCCAGAGCTAGCAAAGCTGGGGGTGGCTGGAGCGCAGCAGACAAGAAGTGAACAGACTTGGACTGCAGCCCACATTCTGCCACTGATTAGTTGTGTGACCTTGGGCAGGTCCCTTGACCTCTCTGGCCTTAGACTTCTGAACACATAAATGAGAGGAAGAGAACCTAGACAATCTCTAAGGTGTATTCAGAGCTAATCTACAGGACTCTCTCAACCTAGAAGGAAATCACTGGGGTAGGGAAGATTCTGAAGCCTGTGCTCCCCTCCCAGAAGGTCCCAAAAGGCGATCCAGGGCCACCCAGGGTGCTCACTGTGCCCAAGCCTGCCATTCCCCGCTGTTCCCACTCTCTCAGGCTCTAGCTGCAAATTGGTTCACATGATGAATGCAAGCTGCCTGAATCACTCATAGGATGGCTTGAGAAAAAGCAATTAAATGCTTTCTTAATTGTAGGATGGCAAGAGGTTAATGAGTTACTATAAAAACCAGTCCCTACCATCTGGTGGCTGTCACCAAAGCCCACATGCAGGGAGAGATCCCAATTTGTAAGACAGAACGACAGGATCACTCCAAGTCAAGAGAAGGGATGTAGGCACGAGGGGCTGAGGCTGGGGGCCCCGAGCTCCAGAGCCCAGTTATCATGTCCCTGCCAGTCCCCAGACGTCTCCTAGCTGCAAGGCGGTTCAAAACCAAGATGGAGGAAAACACAGACGGGGAGCCAATGATTTATCAGTTCAGACCCTGTTTTTCTCTAAGATCCAGCTTTTGCACGGATGGCCCTGACAGCCATTTTGCTCAGCATGAGCCAGGAGAAGGAGAGGGAAAAGTGACAGACTAAGGGAGAGCCCGGCCAAGCTGAGAGAGGGACGGACAGAGACAGGGACTGGCAGACCCGACAAAGACAAAAGACAAAACAGCCCAGACAGACAGAGACAAACAGAAAGGAGGAGAATTGAAATGCTCAGAGATGAAAACAGACGGTGACAAGTTGTGAACTTGAGAAGCAGATGAAAGGGCAGGTAATTTTCCACAATCAGAGACAGGAAAAAAACTTTTGAAGATTTTGCTTTGTTCTGTGCAAACGTGCCTTCAGTATTCCTCAGCCCTCTGCGTCATCAAGAGAAATGGCCCTTCTCCCTCGGTGGACGTGAAGAGGAAACATAGAGGAGGTAAGCCCCTCCTCTGCACACAACCACCATATGCACACATAGACACCTTTGAGGACAATGGGAGCTTGCTCCTGCAGGTCTAGGTCTCTCTCTCTCTCTTTTTTTTTTAACCCATGCCCCAGAGTAAACAAGCAAAAAACAGGCATCTACAGCTAGAAGATTCCAGTATCTCCATTTTCCACATTATCTTGAGTCTTCAATTTTTCTTCTCCTCCCTCCTACTCCAGTCTATTTGGCCAACTCCGTTTTTAGGAGACTGTCCCTGTAGAACTGGGGAGAGAAGTTGTACCAATAATCCATTCATTTTATTAGAGATTAGAGATTACCCTAAAATCTGTATGAGAATGTAGAAACAAGGTTGCTGGTGCTGCAGAATAAAATGAGAGTTTGAAATTCCTGATCTACACTCTGTATTCAACCAATGTAAGAGTTGACCATAATTGTCTCTTTAATTTCCAACAATATTCCAGAATCCCAGGGCTGCGTTGGGCCGGCCTCACCTATCCAGCTGGGTTCTCTGGGGACTCGTGTCACCTCTCAGCCTCCCAGCAGAGGTATGCCAGGTCTTTGAAAAGCTGCCTGATTCTGGTGTCAGCAGCAGCCAGGGTCCAGCAGCTGCACAGCAGCAGTGCCAGTGGGCGGCATCCAGGACCCAGCAGGGTGCCAGCAACGGTGTCCTCACTGGCCTGTTCTGGGATATGATTCTGCCTTTTGTTCCTGTACTTTTGGAGGCCTGAGTGCTCCTCTTTCTGGTGATTCTGTGAGCCACTCAGTAGCTTTTCTGCTTCAAAACAAAAAGAGCCAACATGCACACACATGCACTCATGCCAAGAGCAAGAAAGAGAGATGGGGACTGGGGGAGAGGGAGAAGTTGAGAGAGAGAGAGAGAGAGATGGAGAGATCCGGGATGGAGAGAGAGAGACAGAAATGAATGGAGAGAGACAGAGACAAAGAGACTGGAGTGAGACAGAGACAGAGAGACAGAGACAGAAAGAAATGGAGAGAGATAGAGACAGAGACAAATGGAGACGCAGAGAGATGGAGAGACAGAGACAGATGGAGAGATACAGAGATGGAGAGACAGAGACAGATAGATAGAAACAAATGGAGAGAGAGAGACAGAAACAGATGGAGACAGAGAGAGAGACAGAGGCAGACAGGTGGAAAGAGATGGGGAGAGACAGAGAGGTAGAGACAGAGACAGAGAGAATAAGACTCTAGTTCTTAAAACTCAGTCACTAAGTCACGGGCACTGGTCTCAACCCCTCACCTGCTTCCTCCGGACTGAGCCTCCTCTCCCAGCCACACTCCTTGGAGTCCCTGCCAGGTCAGACTTCCAGTTTTGTCCCCTGGCTTTACATCTGATTCCTCAGGCTGGAACCAATCCCAATCCCAATACCCCCTGCTCCTTTATCAGCCTCCCTCCTACTGCTGCCCCACATCTCCCCTGACACCGTGTGCCTGTGTACACACACACCACAGGGCACACACAACTCACACACACACAACTCACACACACCACAGCTGACACATGCCACACACCACAGCACACATACACCACAGTGCACACACACCACAGCACACACAACTCACACACACACACCACAGCTCACACACACCACAGCACACACACCACCACAGCACACACATACACACCACAGTGCACACACACACCACAGCGCACACACACCACAGCACACACACACACCACAGTGCACACACACCACAGGGCACACACAACTCGCACACACACAACTCACACACACACCATAGCTCACACACACCACACACCACAGCACACATACACCACAGTGCACACACACACCACAGCACACACAACTCACACACACACAACTCACACACACACCACAGCTCACACACACCACACACCACAGCACACACACACCACAGTGTGCACACACACCACAGCACATACAACTCGCACACACACAACTCACACACACACCACAGCTCACACACACCACAGCACACACACCACAAAACAAACACACCACAGCACACACACACACCACATCGCACACACACACCACAGCGCACACACACACCACAGCGCTCACACACCACAGCGCTCACACACCACAGCACACACACACACCACAGCACACACACACCACAGCACACACACCACAAAACAAACACACCACAGCACACACACCACAGTGCACACACACACACCACAGCACACACACCACAGAACAAACACACCACAGCACACACACACATCACAGTGCACACACACACACCACAGCACACACAACTCGCACACACACAACTCGCACACATACAACTCAGACACACACCACAGCTCACACACACCACAGCGCGCACATACACCACAGCACACACACACCACAGCGCACACACACGACAGTGCACACACACCACAGCACACACACACCACAGCACACACACACACACCACAGCACACACACACCACAGCACACACACCACAGCACACACACACCACAGCACACACACACACCACAGCGCACACACACACCACAGTGCTCACACACGACAGCACACACACACACCACAGCGCACACACACCACAGCACACACACCACAAAACACACACACCACAGTGCACACACACACATCACAGCACACATACCACAAAACAAACACACCACAGCACACGCACACACCACAGCGCACACACACACACCACAGCACACACAACTCGCACACACACAACTCACACACACACCACAGCTCACACACACCACAGCGCGCACACACACCACAGCACACACACACCACAGCGCACACACACCACAGCGCACACACACCACAGTGCACACACACCACAGCACACACACACACCACAGCACACACACCACACAACACACACCACAAACACACACACACACACACACACACACACCACAGTGCACACACACACACACACAGCACACACAACTCGCACACACACAACTCACACACACACCACAGCTCACACACACCACAGCGCGCACACACACCACAGCACACACACACCACAGCGCACACACACCACAGTGCACACACACCACAGCACACACACACACCACAGCACACACACCACAAAACAAACACACCACAGCACACACACACACCACAGTGCACACACACACACCACAGCACACACAACTCGCACACACACAACTCGCACACATACAACTCAGACACACACCACAGCTCACACACACCACAGTGCGCACACACACCACAGCACACATAACAACTTACACACACACCACGCGCACACACACCACAGCACACACACCACAAAACAAACACACCACGGCACACACACACACACCACAGTGCACACACAAAACCGCACACACAACAGCTCATACAGCAGTATACATACACCCCACAGCTCACACACACCACAGCACACATACCACAAAACCCACACACAACAGCTTACACACACCACAGTACATACACCCCACAACACACACTCAACACACACACGTGACCACAACAGCTACACAAACCACAACACCTACACCACAGCACACACACCACAACACGTACACTCTACAACACGCATACACACCACAACACACACACCCCTCCCCCCACATACACGCACACTCTTATTTTTGCCCCTGTTCCATGTGGCATTCTCTGGGAGTCATTGCTGGAGGTTGACGCGTTCCACCCTCCAGTCCCGGCCGCCTGTATTCCATCGTCCACAGCAAGCCTGCGGGTACAGGAAATGAGAGGCCACAGGGTTGTGGGCTGGAGACAGGAGGGGAGGGAGGGGAAGGCAGGCAGCAGTCCGAGTCTGAGCTGTCACGTGGAGACAAATCAAATGCCACCGCAGAGTTTACTCCATGACTTTAAACCATGGGAAATGAGTACCCCAACATTGGACCGAAAGATTTTCCTCTCAGTTATCACCATTGAGGAGTAATTTCCACCCAAGTGTGGCACATGCACAGCCAGGTGTCGCTGCCAAGCCATTTGATGCCCCCGAATTCCTTTTGAGGCGCCACCTGCCTTTCTTCTTTGGCGCAAGCTGGGTGCTGCTTTGTGAAGAAGGCAGCTCAGATGTCTCTTGGAATGAACACATCAGAGGAAAGAGTTCCGTTAGAGGACTGATCCTGAACATTTCAGTGAATTTCAATAAGCTCAGCCCCGTGAGAAAACACTCAAACAGAACAAGCCACCCGAAGATGAGTCTAAAACAAAATATAAACAAATGCAAGATGCCAGGGAACATTCTGTGTACACCAGTGTCAGGGAGCTCAAGGTAAAAGACAGATGGCTGCTGAGAGGTGAAGTTAAAATCCATGTGTCTCCTAGACGCAGCTCCCGCAGTGACTTGCCATGGCTGGCTGCTACCACTCCTCTCAACCCTGGTCCTAACCAGCCAATCACAAGTTTACACTGGTCGGATACCCAGGGCTGGCTGCTGTTGACACGACTACCTCTGACATCCTCTGGCATGGCAGGTGAGGACTGGGGCCCTGGAGTAAGAAGACTCGAGGTTTGAATCCTGGTTCTATTACCTGGGGACCTGCCTGCCCTCTCTGTGTGCCCAGTTAAATGGGGATAGGAATTGTAACTCTCACCGCGTCCTTAAGGAGATTAGGTAAGTTGATCTGTATGAAGGTGTGTTAGCCCAGGTTCAACCAAAGAATAGAACCAGTAGGAGATATAGATTAAGAGATTTATCTCAGGGGATTGGCTTACGCAATTGTGGGTCTGGCTAAGCAAGCCTGGAATCTGTAGGGCAGCCAATCAGGAAAGGCAGGCTAGAACTCTCAGGCATAGGCCGAAGCCACCGTCCACAAGTAGAATTTCTTCTCCTTCGTGGAAGCCTCGGTTCTGCTCTTAAGGCCTTTCCACTGCTGGAATCAAGCCCACTCAGATTGTCTAGAATAATTCCTTTTACATAAAGTCATTGACTTTGGACTTTAATGGCTTCTATAAAAGACCTTCGCAGCAACACCTAGACGAGTGTTTAAATAACTGGAGACCATGCCCAGGGCAAGGTGACATGTAAGACTGACTGTCACAGAAAGATTAGCACAATGACTGGCTCATGGTAATTATCCACTCAATAAAGCTCAGATGTGATTTTTTTTTTTTTTTTGAGGATTCTAAAGCATTCACTAATGAAGCTGACAAAATAAGTCAAGCATTTCCCCTTAGTTCTCATCGTACATGGCCAATAGCACCCTCTTCCTCACTTCCAGAATCGTTCCAACTTCTTTGGAATTCCTCAATTCCAATGAAGGCTGAGGGCTCATCCCAAGGAACGAAAGGAAGGTGATTTATTTTTCAGACATTCTCAGCAACATTTCCTGAACACATTGTGCCAGACTAGCACCAGGGTTATAGATCCAGATGCAGGTACATGTTGGTCCCCACCCTCCTGGATCCTGGGTGCAGGGTCCCACTCTCCTTCCGTTCTCTTCCCTGACCACATGCCTCCCGCCGAAACCTACTGCAGTACCCAGGGCCTCCTCCTACAGCTGTCCCACAAAGGCTCTGGACCAAAAGGGACAGGGAGGCAGAAATCCAGCCCATGCTCTGATTGGTGCACCTGCCCAGAGGGCGACTTTTCTCATCACTCAGAGGGGCCATGAAAGCTAGTGATAGCCAGTGCAATGCCTGCGTGGCATAGCTGAATTTCTACCATGTCCTGACTCTGCTTGTCTTTGAGAAACAGGATGCCTGCAATAAAAAGTTCCCTTTGTAACCAGACCAACTGGGAGTGGTTAGAGCCAAGATAGCCCATCATCAGGCTTCATTCTAATCTCATCTCCATGCTAAATGATGCTCCCACCAGTGCTATGACAGGTTGACAATCACCATGACAATGACCAGAAGAAGCCATCAAAGGACAAAAAGGAAGGCAGCCCTTCGGTTCCAAAGAAGTTCACCACCCAATTACAGAAAATATGAGAATATTTCTACCCTGGCTTTTAACGTCCAACTCCTTCAAGAGAGAAATCCTATATTCTCACCCCTTCACCCCTCACTTGTTGAGAAGTCGATTTGTGAGCCAGGCTCTCGCTCCTCAATTCCATGGCCATCGAATCAGTCCTGCACTGCTTGACACTCAGTTTCGGCTTTGTGTATTGGCTTCATGACACCAAACAGGGAAAGACCCCATCTTTCTGAGGACCAGCTTTGCCCCCTGGCAGCACATATAACCACAGACCATTCTCCTACTGACAGAAGGGGGCTCCTCCAGGATGCCATATTCTCTTTAAAAGGGAACATCCCATTTCCAGCCACAGGGTTCACATGTGATACAGCAAAGAGCATCTCTCAGCCTCCTGAGGCAATTCTCACTTCTCATCTACAGGACCTTCTAAGCACCGATCTTGGTGGCCACTGCCCTCCCTTGCACATCCCCAATTCCCCTATCCTGTTTTTTTCCAAGTCTCAGAGAAGTGATGCTGTGCCCAGTGGCCGTGGTCATCCCACACCTACACCTGAGCCTGAAGCTGGTCTGCTCACAGGCATGGGGTTAGTGCCCACTAACCTAGGATGAACCAGTCCCCAGATCCATGATGAGCCTCCTAGTCTACCTTCGTTCCATTCACATTTGCCCCTGATGAATCCATAAGGCCCCAGGAAGTCCCCCATGCCCTTTCCAGAAGACTGGCAGGCTCCCAAAGAGCCTGACTTGGGTTATGACAAACCTGGGATCCAGTCCCAGTTCTCCTAACTTACTAGTTATAAGAGCTTGGCTAAGTCAATTAACCTTTCTGAGCTTGAATTCCTCGTCTAAAAAATAAGGATGATCATAAAATTCACTCCAAGGAGCTGCCATGAGAAACAAGTGAAATATTGCATAAGAACTGCCTGACGACCAGGCGCGGTGGCTCACACCTGTAATCTCAGCACTTTGAGAGGCCGAGGCAGGCGGATCACCTGAGGTCAGGAGTTTGAGACCAGGCTGGCCAACATGATGGAACCCCATCTCTACTAAAAATACAAGAATTACCCGGGCGTGGTAGCACATGCCTGTAGTCCCAGCTACTCGGGAGGCTGAGGCAGGAGAATCACTTGAACCCGGGAAGCAGAGGTTACAGTGAGCCAAGATCACGCCACTGTACTCCAGCCTGAGCAACAGAGTGAGACTCCGTCTCAAAAGACAAAAAACAGGAGCTGCCTGACACATGGTATCCAGTCTATCTCCTGCCTGCCCAGCCTCTCTGGCTGATCTCGCTGCCCACCCTTCCTCCAACCTTATCTTTATCAGGTATGTGAAACCCGCACTGAACCCCATCTGACTTCATGATATCCTAGCTCCAGTCAAGTTCACTCTCCTTTGCTTCACCACGCATTGGGAAAAAGAATGTGTTTGACCTGGCATCTGGTGGGGAAGGCTTCCAATAAGCAAAGCTTGAATTCAGAGTTAGGATCAAAGTGGGGAACATGGAGAATTTTATCACAGGAACTCATTTCATGGGAGAATGAGAAGCAGGTGTAGTCTTCCACTCCCCCCACTCTTCTGCCTCCAACAATATGGGGGTGGTGTAAAGGACCTCAGTCTGTAGGGAACCCAAGCACAGGAGGAAGCACTTTGCCACCTGCCAAGCACTGTATCAATGTTCGTCATGACTAGAACTTAATTCCTGCCAGCCCCTGGGAAACACAGCCCTCTAGGGAGGATGGAGCTGGCTCTTCCCACCGGGCCATGGAGAAATCTGCTTCCCCCCAGAATCTGAGCACAGCGGCTAAAAAACTTCCAGATGTGGAACCATCAGGACCCTCACCCCTTCTGCTGCAGAAAGGTCTAATCTGGGCAGGTTTTGAAATCTCAGCACTACTGAGATCTGGGGCTGGATGATTCTTTGTGATAGGGGGACTTTGTGTGCATTGTAGGATGTTCAGCAGCATCCCTGGCCTCTCTGCTCACTAGATACCAGTAGCACTCCCTCCCCAGTTGTAACAACCAAAAGCATCTCCAGACATTATAAAATGGGGAGCAATCACCTTTGGCTGAGAACCACTGGCCTAGGCCTGTCCAAGCTGCCTCACATGGCTCTCATGGCCCACTGTGGCCTGGCCACTGCCTTCCAGCTTCAGCACTCACCTCTGTGGCCAGGTTGTGCTGCACTGCTCAGAGCTTCCAGCAGCATGCACTGGACAGTCCACAGAGTCCCAAGTGCCTGCCATGCCCAGAGCACCCCTCTGTGTCAAGCGACTGTAGATCTTGTGGCCACCAGCAAATGGACCAGGATCTCCACCCTGGACTAGCCTGCTATGCCATCCTCTAATGGAGTCAGGGCGCTACAATTGTATGGTGACTCCCCATCCCTGACCAGGGTTGCTCTCCGGGTTTGGAGGATTGGAGCAGGATGTCATGGAAACAGGATACTGGGAAGAAAACCAGGAGAAAAGCAAATGCAGCATGGATGGCACGAGAGGCAGCAGCTTCCTGGAACTGACAAAATGGCTAGTCCACGCCATCAGCCCCTTCCACATTTTCTACAGTGGCAATAGACCACTTTTTCAAGCATGGGTTTTTCTGGGGTTTTTTGTTGTTGTTTTTTGAGTCGGGGTCTCCCTCTGTTGGCCAGGCTGGGGTGCAGTGGCATGATCATAGCTCACTGCAGCCTCAGTAATTTATCTACCGATATATAGTAATTTAGCTGTGCTTCCAAACTGAGATTTTTGTTTCTGGCATAAACTGGGTGTTATTTTTCAAGGATGTATTCTTATCACCAGATGGGGTCATTTTTTATTTTATTCAAGTCAATCAATAATGAAAAATAAAAAAAAAACAGAAAGGACTGAGAAGGCAGTTTTATTTTTTTAATCTCACTCCTTTTTTTGGAAGAAAATAAATCTATTCCTACTTCTCTCCAGTCATCATCACCAAATTAACCTTTTTATTTTTCTGATAATGCAGACATACATATAAATAATATAGGTGATATCTACATGTATATTTTAACCCAAATGCAGTTATGCTACATCTTGCTGCAATTTGCTGTTTTATCACTTAACATTTAAACTTCATCTGTGACCCTTTCCAAGTTGGTGCCTCAGGAAACCCACTGCCTCATTCTAATGCCACCTCTGACTTCTCACAACTCTGTGACCTCCTGCAGGCTAATAACCTTTTTGTGCCTCTTGTGCAACATGTGGATGATAACATTGCCTACTTCATAAAGTTGTTGAGAGGGTTAAATGAGGTCATGTATATAAAACACTCAGAGCAGTGCCCAGCACATGATAAATGCTCAGAAAACAGTTAGCTCTTATTACACGAGTCTACCTCATTCTCTCAGAGACTAGAATTTCATTGCCTAGATATTCCTTAATTTATCCGACCCATGTTCTTTGATGGAAATTTAAACTTTTACAAACTTGGCTCTTATAATAAGCAGTAATACAGTGAATGTCCTTGGACATATATCTTTATACGTTCATGCTATGATTTTTGGAGGGTAAATTTCTGCAGGAGAGACTGCTGGTTTATTCAGTAAGCACATTTTAAGTTCATATGTCTCTTACTAAGAAAGTGTGTGGCACTTTACCAGCAGTGTGTGTATGTTCATTTTTTCACTCTCCCCAATTATTTCTAACTGGACAGGCAAAAACTAATGCTGCATGTTGTTTTCATTTACATTTCATTAGGCATTGGTGAGGCTATCTTTTAATGGTTTCCTCTTTAATGAAGCGGTTATATATAATGTGTGTGTGTGTGTGTGTGTTTGCCCACTTGTCCATATTTGCTGTTTCTGATCGATCTGAAGGAATACATTCTAGAGTGTAGACATTCACGGTTTTCCTGTTAGAATATGTAGCAAATACTTTCTCCTAGGCTGTAATTTATGTTTTGATTTATTTAAGGTACCTTTGACAATACAGTTTTGGTTTTGTTTTTTTTTTTTATTTTTAGGTGGTCCAATCTGCCAAACTTTTCTATTGTGGTTTCTGGGTTTGGTGTTAGATTAAGAAAGGCCTGGCTGGGCGCAGTGGCTCACACCTGTAATCCCAGCACTTCGGGAGACCGAGGCGGGCAGATCACCTGAGGTCAGGAGTTCAAGACCAGCCTGGCCAACATGGTGAAATCCCATCTCTACTATAAATACCAAAAATTAGCAGAGTGTGGTGGCGGGCGCCTGTAATCCCAGCTACTCAGGAGGCTGAGGCAGGAGAATTTCTTGAACCTGGGAAGCAGAGGTTGCAGTGAGCTGAGATCACACCACTGCACTCCAGCCTGGGCAACAAGAGCAAAACTCTGTCTCAAAAAAAAAAAAAAAAAAACGGAAAGTCCTTCCCCACCACTATGCTCCCAAAACACACACACACACACACACACACACACACACACACACGCACACGCACACACACGCGCACGCACACATATATATAGAGTTAATATTTTTATATTTAATGTGAGGCTCTTTAATTTATCTGGGACTTGTTATTGTGCACATTACAAGGTAGATGCCTGATTTTACCCTCTTGCATGTGGATAGCGATTTCTGCCATGGCTCAAAGTGTCTCTAGCCTCCAAGTGGCTCCCCATAGGGACTAAGGCTCTCTGAACTTGAGTCGGTCTAGCCCAGGCAGGAAGGTGGGCTGCCGAGGAAGCACTTCCCTCCCCCTGTCCTTCCTCCCTTTCCATTTATTGTATCCAGTGACAGCCAGTGTTGGAGGCTCCTCCACTCAGACAGCAGGGGAGCGAGAGGGCTGCCGAGGGAGCCATGAACACTACATCACTTGAACACAGCATTACGGGAATGGTCAGAGCCTGAGCTACAGTTGTCCTGGGACGGCAGTAACTTATGTGCCCAGAGAAATCATTTTCCTGGAAGATGCATTTTAGGCAGCACGGAGGCTCAGGTGACCCTTATATCATCTGGTCCCAGGTTTCTGTGGATTTACACATGCTGGCTTCCCACAACAGAAAGAAATCTAATTACCGATGGAATAACTTACAGGTAAGGGGACTTCCAGTGGGCGCCCAGCCTGGCTGTAAATCCTCAGAGCTAGATCCTGAGGAAAGTGAGCTGGTGCTCAGACCTGGACACCTCGCAGCTCAGAGGACAGCCACCACCTCGAACCCGGGGCTGGGTGGGAGAGCGAATGGGTGGCAGAGCACACGTGGGTTTCCAGGGCTTGGAAAGGGAAGGAACATCAGACTGGGCCTCCAAATGCCTGGGCTCTTCCTTCTGCTACTAACTGCCAGGATGACCATCGCTTCTCATTTAACATCTTTTCTCAGTTTTCCTGTGCTAGGTTAGCAGGTATTAAGCCACATCCCAGGGACCATGTGATATACTTTAAATACACATCCCCAGTTTGCACCACAGCCCTGGAAAATGAGAATTAGGATTCCCATTTGACATACATAAAAACAAGATCCAAGAGGTCAAGTGGATTCGTTCAGAGTGACTTTGGAAGAAAGTGGCAGAGCTCAAATTGCAACCCTCTCACCCAAGCCCTACACTGCAGCGTGTTCCACAGGATCCATGTTTATGAGTGTGGTGGGCAGGGCCCTGTGCTGCCGGGGGACCTTAGAGTGTGCATGAGGGAGCTTCCCTGGGCCTCTCACCAAGACCTTAGAGTGTGCATGAGGGACCTTCCCTGGGCCTCTCACCAAGTCCTTAGAGTGTGCATGAGGGAGCTTCCCTGGGTCTCTCACCAAGACCTTGGGGTGGCTCCCAGGGCTTCTCCCTCCCTTGGCCTTGGCGTGACCTTCACTCCAATGACACGTACACAAGGCAGCCATGGCCTGGTCTGCACAGCTGCCCGGCATCCTGCTCCAAGGCCTTCTGCCATGCCAAGAACCACATCCTTCTCTGGCTATGCGTAAAGATGAGACGGCCGGGCCTGGTGGCTCATGCCTGTAATCCCAGCACTTTGGGAGACTGAGGTGGGCAGATTACGAGGTCAGGAGTTCGAGACCAGCCTGGTTAACACAGTGAAACCCTGTCTCTACTAAAGATACAAAAAATTAGCCAGACATGGGGTCACACGCCTGTAGTCCCAGCTACTTGGGAGGCTGAGGCAGGAGAATCGCTTGAACCCAGGAGGCAGAGGTTGCAGTGAGCCGAGATCACGCCACTGCACTCCAGCCTGGGTGACACAGAAGAGACTCCATCTCAAAAAATTTTAAAAAAAGAGGAAGAGAGATTGCAGGCCTGCCCAAACATTGGCAGGGGCTAGGGAAAGAGACAAATGGGGACCACGTACCACGTGTCTACATGTGTGGTACCACTCAGGCTGCCATCTCATAACATATGATGTTCTGCTGCTACTTTGACCCACAAATACCTTCATAACAATTTTAAAGGATGAATAAAGTTGTGATTTTTTTTTTTTTTTTTTTTTGAGACAGAGTCTCGCTCTGTAGCCCGGGCTGGAGTGCAGTGGCCGGATCTCAGCTCACTGCAAGCTCCGCCTCCCAGGTTTACGCCATTCTCCTGCCTCAGCCTCCCGAGTAGCTGGGACTACAGGCGCCCGCCACCTCGCCCGGCTAGTTTTTTGTATTTTTTAGTAGAGACGGGGTTTCACGGTGTTCGCCAGGATGGTCTCGATCTCCTGACCTCGTGATCCACCCGTCTCGGCCTCCCAAAGTGCTGGGATTACAGGCTTGAGCCACCGCGCCCGGCCAAGTTGTGATTTTTAGATACGACTGACAGCCTTAGCAATATCAAAGATGGATTCAATTAGTGTACATGTCTGTGCAGCCCATTGATGGGCTGTTGATATTTGGATGAGTAATAAAATAGAGACATAATCCATGTATTATTTCATATTAATACCATACAATTTTTGCCTTCATTTTAGCAAAGTCTTCAAGTACCTTAGTCCCTACAAAACTTTGTTCCATTGATAATAATTGTCTAGATGATTTAAAAATAAAGTATAACTGTATTCAAAGAGAATAAGCTGTGATTATACTTTCATTTTTAAAATATCTTAAAGTTATGTACAAATTGAATATTTTTCAAAAATGATTTCTGCAAAAATTGTTTTTCTTCTAAAATATTCTAAATTGCTATAAAAAGCAAAATAGAAATCATAATTAATGGATATCAATATTTTTAACCAAAGGTACTTAAATAAAGCTGAAACTTTTAAACTTAAATGCTTAAAAATTAATTAGATATTAAATACTTTTATACAAATAAAACAATTTACAATTCTAGTATTCAATATATGTTTGCCAATGTTACACTTTACATCCACATCTTAAGTTGCATACATAGTAACTTAAGAATAATACGAATCACTGATTATTGCAAACTATGCCTCACATCCATGTGCAAGTGTTGTGAATCCTGTGTTCATTCTTATCTCCAGAACCAGGAATTAGAACATGCAGAGAAGCAAGAAAATGAATGTTTGGCACTACTGGGAAGCAATAATTTGTTATACAAGAATCTATTGCATTCAAGCTGAGAGGAAGGATTTGACAAGCTCATTAATTTGCCTTTTCTCTTACCCAAGCACTTCTCCTGCTCAAATTCTCCCTGTTCCCTGAAGCAGTGTCTCTGAAGCTGTTGGAGTGGACAACACACAGTCTTCATGGTGTTTGATGCAGTTTTCCAGGACCAAGGCAAGAAATGTGCAGAAGGTTTTCCCTGGGGTCTGAATGGTGATAGTCATGAGAGCTGGTCCTTAGAGCTGCAGGTTGGGCTGGGCCAGCACTGAATTTTAGATTCTAAGTGTCGAGGCAGCCATGCATTCTTTAGTACATGTGTGTGTGTTTGTTTGTGTGTGTGTGATATGCAGGGGCCTCCAAAGTATAAAGCGCAAAGCACATGCTCCTCTATTCAGTGGCTCCTGGTGGTGTGGAAAACCAGAGGGTTCAGAGGAGGGTTGGGGTCCCCAAGACCACACCCAGGTTTGATATTTCGTTGGAGGACTCAGGAGACTCATAGAGTCACACTCATGGCTATGATTTATTATAGCCAAAAGATACAGCGCCAAATCCACAAAGAGAAAGGCCATTGGGGCAAAGTCTAGAGGAAACCAGGAATAAGTTTCCAAGAATCCTTTCCCAGGGAGTTGCGCAAGACAAGCTTAATTCTTCTAGCAAGGAGTAGTGGGAACACATGTCAAATGTTGTCTACCAAGGAAGCTCATTAAAGACTCTGTGCGCAGGGTTTCTGTTGCCACTAAAGGGGGAGCTGGTCACATAGGCACCCCTATGTCCAGCACATAACCCAATTCCAGACTCTCAGAAGGACAGCGCTGTTCCACATAAAGCATATTGTTGGGACAGCTTAGGCACAGTAAGCCATTCTTATTAGGGAATGGTGGGAACCCTCCTGAAATCCAAGTTCCCAGATGCCAGCCAAGGGCCAACCTTGCAAGCAGGGCTTTCCAAGGAGATCGGTCTCAGGTGGCTATGGTGTCTCTCTGAACAGGAAGTAACTGGGGTTAAAGGTGGAGGAAGGAGAGCCCTTTTAATTTCATCCACCTTTTAAATTCCATTTTCTGGGGCAGAGGTGAAAGCTGTCGGCCTGAGCAGAATGAGCGTTGGAGACCAGCTTCTGGCCTCACACAGATCCATCCAAGCTGTCGTGTGCAGTCTGATGTGTTCATCTTCACCTGGAATAACATCCGCTGTGTACAACGTAGACCGTAATTTATTTATCTAGTCTCCTAGAGGATACTAACAGTATGACAGCATTTTTATTAAGCAAACCTAAACAATATGCTGTTTAAGAACGTCATAGGTGGTTATTTTTAAATACAAGGGAATTCAGAGTAACTCTTATCTGAGGAAGGGAGGGAGCCATGGGCTGAGATCAGAGAAGAGCACACAGTTATTAGTAATGCTCTTAAGGTGTGCAGTGAGTTCACAGGTTGACTTCATAATTATAGTTCAGGCCTGGCGCGGTGGCTCACGCCTATAATCCCAGTACTTTGGGAGGCCAAGCGGGGTGGATCACCTGAGGTCAGGAGTTCAAGATGAGCCTGGGCAGCATGGTGAAACCCCATCTCCACTAAAAATACAAAAATACAAAAATTAGTCAGACATGTAGGACGTGCCTGTATCCCAGCTACTCTGGAAGCTGAGGAAGGAGAATCCTTGAACCCAGGAGGTGGAGGTTGCAGTGAGCCGAGATCGCACCACTGCTCAGGCTGTAGCCTGAGCAATAGAGGGAGACTCCGCCTCAAAAAACATAAAATAAAATAAAATAATTAGAGTTCATAATTTCACATAAGTGATGAATACATATGTTCTTTCACATGTACCAAAAATATGCACTAAAGCATTTTAACTTTTTTTTTTTTTGAGACGGAGTTTCACTCTGTGGCCAGGCTGGAGTTTAGTGGCACAATCTCAGCTCACTGCAACCTCCACCTCCCGGGTTCAAGCGATTCTCTTGCCTCAGTCTCCTGAGTAGCTGGGACTACAGGCGTGTGCCACCACGCCCGGCTAGTTTTTGTATTTTTAGTAGAGACGGGGTTTCACCATGTTGGCCAGGATGGTCTCAATCTTTTGACCTCGTAATCTGCCCACCTCAGCCTCCCAAAGTGCTGGGGTTACAGGCGTGAGCCACTGCGCCCGGCCAGCATTTTAACTTTTTAAAATTTACCATCTGGCTAATGGTGAGGTGCCCTTCCTAACCATGGAATTCTCAGACTTGCTACCATCAAAACTAAGGAACATTATAATTTAATTGACATAGAAACCCATCATCTCCAATCAAGTGACATCAAGCTTAATATTTTTTATTACTGGCTGCTCATTTTTTTCACTGAGGATCTCATTTTGCGAATGAATTCGATTTTGTGAATCAACTGAATTTTATTACTCAATATTTTATTGTTTATTTTAATTCTTAGGGGAATTTCATTTTCATTATCTTTCTTTTTACAGCCATGCTTTATTATGATAAATGACGCTGGTCTTCCATTTATGGTAGAGATGCAAATGCTTCCTTTTAAAATAAGTTTACACAAGCTAAAAGTTGAGACAAATTAAATACAAACATTAATCAAATGATAGCACAAGCGTTATGAGAATGTGACAGTTGTTGTCAAAGAGTGGAACGAAAGTGCTGGACAACACGGGCTGGTATGCAGATATCTAGCACCCAAGTTCTCTTTGCTTGATCCGATAGGGGGCCAGAGAGTTACAAGGATGTGTATGTGTGCGCTTGTGTGTGTATGACACAATCTCTTTCCTCAGAGAGTTTCCACCTAGAAAAGCAACACACTTACCAGTAAGGAAACCGTCACTGGTGAGGCTTCAGTGCCAGTGCCTACAAGAGGCACATGTCAACCTGAAATCGGGAAAGGGCCCGGCTTTTAAGAAGACAGGTGTGAAGCTATGAGTCACAGTGCCTTTCAAAACTCTTCCTGGATATTAGGCTGCAACAAACCCTAGCACGTCCAAGAGTACAAACTTGTGGATCTCACATTGGCATCACTGGTTTATGGTACTGTGTAGGCTTTTCTAATTTTAAAATAATAAACCAGCAACATCCGGCAGGATGTAGTAGGGGCTGTTCCACCTCTCTGCTGTGTATGTCAGGACTTGCGGAGAAAGGCCCTATGAAGAGCGTCCATCTTACCTGCCCATAGAAACGAAGAGCACCGTTCACCAGCTATGAACCACATGTCAAACACACAGACATATGTAGTATGTGATGATCATGCTGTGTAATGATACCAAGCTCTAAGAGGTAAAGAGCCCTGGAAAGGGATAGTTCACCCTGCAGGAAACTGAATCCGAAAAGGCTCATTAGTCATTATGACTCCTATTGCTTAGAACAGTGCCTAGTACATAGCAGATGCTCAATTGATACTTGTAGTAGTGAGTAGGGAAGTAGAGGGATTGAATTGACCATGATGAGAGGCTGAATAATGGTCCCCCCAAAGATCTACCACGAAGCCTTTGACTATTACTTTACATGGGAAAAGGGATTTTGCAGATGTGATTAAGTTAAGGTTTCTGAGATGGGGAGATTACCCTGGATTATCCAGATGGCTCCTAATGTAATTATAAGTATCTTATAAGAGGGAGTCAGGGGAAGATTTCACTACAGAGAGAAGAAAAGGCAATATGACCACTGAGGCAGAGACTGGAGTGATGTGGCCACAAGCCAAGAAATGCCTACAGCCCCCAGAGGCAGGAAGAGTCCAGGAAAGACAATTCTCCCTGGGAGCCTCCCAAGGAATCGCAGCCCTGCTGCCACCTTGATCTAGGCCTATAAGACTCAGTATGGATTTTTGGCCACCAGTACTGTAAGAGAGTAAGTTTCTGTTATCTTAAGCCACCAAGTCGTGGTGATTTGTTACAACAGTACAGGAAGCAAAGGCAGCCATGATCTGGGAAGAAGGTAGAGTGAGAGGGAGCTGTGAAAGCTGTCTGGGCAGTGTCAAGGACATTGGAGAGCCTAGGGGTTTTGAACTGAGGCCTCCTAAGATGCAAACAGAGCTTGAGAAAAATGAATCTGTCTTGACTGTGCAGAACAGATCGAAGGTGGAGAGGCCAGAGGCTGGGAACTCTGTCAGGAGGTTCTTAAAGCAGCTCAGATTCACAGGGGTGAGAGACAGGCCCCTGGGATTAGCAGTGGAAAGGAGAGAAGGAGACCAGTACAAAAAAATTTCAAAGGCAAAATTGATGGCGCTTAGTGAAAAGCTGAATACAGCAGATGAAGGAGAAATTTCTTCCAGCTGTTAGAGCAGACACTGCAAAGAAAGGGAAATTGCGGCAAAGGGGGAGACATTTCTAAATGTTTCTAACAATATTGAGGGGGTTAGTCTAAACTATAGCAGTGCCATGAACTGAGCTGCTTGAAGAGTCAGAGAAATAACTCATGGATCAACCCTTTCTATGGCTGGCCACTGGTGGCAGAAGGAAAATACTATTGCCTGGGCTCCTTGTTATAAAGTGTGGAAGAATTCTTTCCAAAATTCTTTCCCCCCTTGACCTCTTCTGCCAAGGCCTAGATTTTCAGTGTGGAGGTGGGCAGAGGAATGGAGTGAAAGAGAAGGAGAGGAGTGCGGGTAGGAAGTAAAAAGGGAGGAAAAAACAATAGCATGGGTCAAACACGGCACAAACGTATACCAGCTGCCCTCTTGCCTGGGCACTGACCAATCTCAACAAGCCCGTCAGAATGAGGTCGATGCCTTCACAGCTCCATCGGCAGATCCCTCTCACTGGGTGCCACTTCCATCCCTGTAGACCTTGACCTTCTTGCCAGAAATTCAAATGGATTCTGGCATGGTGGGGGACTACAGAGCAAGAATAAGTGGATTGAGCAGGAATTGAACTTGAAACATCTGATTTAGGGTATAACCTAAATCCAAGCACTACCCAGAGCAGGGAGCACTGCCCCAGAATAGTAATCCATCAACCCTAGAAGCTGTCTCCAGAGATCTGGGCTACAGATTGGGAGAATGTGAATCACAACAGTGCCCTGCCTCATGCACTCTGTGATCACCGGCCCCCACTGGGGAATTCTGCCACAATGCCTCCACCAACTGTACCGAGAAATTCTCTAAGAAAGCCACAGCTCTGAAGCCTGCCTTTGTGCAGGAGCTGTCAAGTCTCATGGTTCAGCTTGGCTTGGTAAGGGGGAGAGAAAAGGGAAAGTTTCCCGCATTTACCACTAGTTATTTACTGTGCATCTCCTGTGTGTCAGGCACCTGCTAGATGCTTAGAATACTCAGTAAATAAGACAAGCCCAGCCCCTGTCCCCATGATGCTGATAAATATTATCAAAAGCAGCCTTTGAAAAAAGCCTGAGTGGAAGCTTGAATCAGAACCAAATCTCTATTTTCCAAAATGATTGAACTGGCAAACGTGCAAATGTTCTCAGGACCAAAACAGGATTTTGTTCCATTTGAGTCTCTCCTCTCTCCAGGGCCTCAAACAACCTGCTGAACAACAGAAACTCACATGGCCCGATCTTCTGACAAAGTCCCCTGAGGAATTGCTGAGATTACTGAGAAATCAATTTGATCACACCATTTTCTAGCAATATTACCCTCTTCCTTTCCCAAGCCCCTTCACGGGTTCAACTGCTCATTTGACAAAGATTTATTGAGTGCCCAGCCTGTGCCAGGTATGGACAAAGGGTGCAGCCCTGCCCAGTGGGGCTGTCAGTCCACAGGTGCACACCATTTGTATTAGTCCACTTTCACACTGCTGATAAAGACGTATCCAAGACTGGGTAATTTATACAGGAAAAGGGGTTTAATGGACTTTACATTTCCACATGGCTTGGGAGGCCTCACTACTATCATGGCAGAAGGCAAGGAGGAGCAAGTCACGTCTTACATGTATGGCAGCAGGCAAAAAGAGAGCTTGTGCAGGGAAACTCCCATTTTTAAAACCAGCAGATCTTATGAGACGTATTCACTATCATGAGAACAGCACCGGAAAGACCCACCCCCATAATTCAATCACCTCCCACAACACATGGGAATTCGAGATGAGATTTGGGTGGAGACACAACCAAACCATATCATCATTCCTCAGCTCTTGGCTGGGGGACAGGGCAGGATCAGACAAGCAGAGAGCTAAGGGTAAACCTGGAGAGGAAACAAGCCCAGGGTTGGAAAGTGGCAGAGCTGGGGGAAAAAAGCCCAAGATCCCTAATTCCTGTACTAACACCTTCCTCCAACACTCTGTCCAATTCGACCACTGAGAAACTTTCAAGGATGGGCCATTAGAATGTACCAAGTGTGTTCACATCCATGGTCTCACTTGAGCCCCACGGCAACCCTAAGTGCGCTTTTTCACCCCCATTTTACAGACAAGTTAATGGAGGCACAGTAAATCTCAGGATTCGTCCCAAGTTAACCAGCTGGTAGGCTGCCAAATTGGGGCACAAACCCAGGTCTTGTGATTTCAATGTTAGTCTTCTTTTTCGCCAGACATCAAACTCCAGCTCTTTGTTCCTGGTATCTTGTCCCCCCACCACCAAGCCACCAAAAATCATACACACACCCCAATCCCCAAAATAATTAAGTTAAATTAAAAACAGAAATGTCTTTCTCCACTCTAAGATCTGGCAGCAGGCAGCAGGCAATTCTCCCAGGAACACTAAGTGATTTCCAGGGGAAATCTGACCATCACTAACGTCCAAAGACTCCACTGTGGTTTCAATTAGGGGTCGGAGCACTCTGGTACTGGAGGAGAGGGAACAATGGACCGTGCTCCGGGAGAGAAGGCTGACCTCTCTCAGAACCCCCTCTGTTCCTGGCTAATATGTCAATAGCCTCTTAAATGGAACGTTATGTGTCTGGGATTTTACTGTCAGACCCACCCCTTTTTGGTAGGGTTTAGCTTTTTTTTTTTTTTTTTTTTTAATCTAAAGTTGATTGCCTCTCTCATTATCAAAGCCACCATCCATCTGTTTCCACTTTCTCGAGGGCTGTAGCAAGGAATAGAGCTGGAAATGTGTTTTTACTTGAGGTTTCAGGATTCCCCCTCCTCCCTGCTTGTTGAGGGTTGTTCAAGTTTTAATGTTGTCACTGCAATATGATCTTCCAGTAGTGGGTGGCCCGGCTGTGCCATTTGAAACTAATTTACAGCTTCATCTGAGACTATCGTCACTTGAAATTAATTAACCAGAGCAGACCAAAAGTTTATATAATGGGGGGAGGAGGAGAGAACTTTTACCTGGTAAGAAAAGACTCCCCAGACTTTGCAAGATACTGTCCTTGGGTACAAAGAGCAGTCTTTACTTTCCTATCCACTCACCACGTTTTTGAAACTAAAACACACACATAAACCATAAAAAATTCAGGATGTTTTCTGAAAGGTTTCTTTGGGAAGATAAGAGCTCTGTGGCAGTTTTCCCAGACCCGAGCCATGGCTGTTACCAGGAAGAAAGGTGAGTAGACTCATCACCGGCTGATAGAGACTTCTGCATCCCATAATGAATGCTAGAGATGAAATGATGGGGGAAGCAGGCAAGAGTGGGGTGGGCTGGGCAGGTCTCGGGGCATTTACCACAGTCCCATCTAAAACAGATTCTTCCCAGGCTGCAACGCAGAGATCATCCATTCCTCTCACATTTGGTGAGTATGTAGTGACCCCTTGTTATTTGCCAAGCACTGTGGGTGAAGGAAATACCCTCAAGAGGCTTATAAGTTTCATCAAAATGACAACCAATACTTGTAAAGCTCTTGGCAGTCTACAAAGCACTCTTATATACATTCCCACTTAATTCTCACCACGACCCCGTGAGGCACACAGTACTATCATTCCATTTGATGAGGAAAGAAGCCAAGGTTCAGAGAGGGCAAGAGCTTTTCCCTGGGCCACACAGCTAGGAAGTGATGGAGCACAAATCCAAACCAAGGTCGGTAACAAAAGTCAAATCCTCTTTCCACCAAACCTATAGTTAGGGATTATAAACACAAAGCAACAGGAACAAAAGGGGCATTAAGTCTTGAGGTACCCCCACATGAATGTGATTAGGGGTCAGCAGGCATCTTATTTTTCTGCCATAAAGGGTTCCAGACACTGCCATCATAAGACTTGAGCTAGTGATGTGGCCAGAAGAGGCAACTCTCTGACCAGCTCTAGGGAGTTCTGGGCCCTCAACCAGACATAAATCTGCAGATGACAAAACTATGCACATCATTTCCTGGGCTCAATTTGACTTTCTAAAGCTGAAACATGCAGAGTGTTTGGGCGGCAACAGATTATAATCTCTCTGCTCTTAAATGCCAACGAATATGTGAAAGTAATTTGAGAGCCATTAACTGGTGCTTGCATAATGCCTGGTTCCTACTAAATACTGAAAACACACTGGCTGTGATTGTGATTCCCCAAATCGTCTCCCTCCTTGACTCTCAGAGTTGGAAAGAAGGGACCTTAGACACAAAGATTGGTCCCTGATCCAACCAAAAATATGGATATCTGTTATAGAATTACATAATCGATTGTAACAGCTAACATTGGGCACTTACTGTGTGGTAAGTGCTCTTCTAGTATTTTGAGCAAATTAATTCTCAGGACAACCCTATGAGATCTTTGATTACCCCATTGGACAGATGAGAAATCTGCAATAGAGATCAGTGACACATCCTCTTGCCCAATCAGGATTCAAACCCAGGTAGCTTCCCTCCCAGGGAGGGCCCTTAGCCACGATGCTATTCATCCTGTCCAGGTCCTTCCTAATGTGCTGAACAACCTGAGTGTGTAGCCTTTGCTTACACATCACAGTAACGAGTGCTCACTACCATAGAGGCAGCCTCCTGTTGCAAGACTGAGGATTTAAAGTGGAAAATTCATCTTTATGTTGAAATGAAGTTTCTTTTTTTTTTTTTTTTTTTTGAGTCTCACTCTGTAGCCCAGGCTGGAGTGCAGTGGCACAATCTCAGCTCACTGCAACCTCTGCCCCCTGGGTTCAAGCGATTCTCCTGCTTCAGCTTCGCAAATAGCTGGGATTACAGGTGCCCACCACCATGCCCGGCCTTCTTTTTTTTTCTTTTGGATTTTTAGTAGAGACGGGGTTTCACCATGTTGGCCAGGCTAGTTTCAAACTCCTGATCTCAGGTGATCCGCCCGCCTCAGCCTCCCAATGTGCTAGAATTATAGGCGTGAGCCACCACGCCCGGATGGTGAGATTTCGCATTTCTCACATGCCCCCAAGTGACGCTGATGCTGTTGGTCCAAGGACCACATTGTGAGGAGGAAGGGTCTAGCTCAGGTGTAGGGCTGAGCATGCCTGCCACCTATCTCTGTAAACGGTGTTTTATTGGCACACGTTTACACCCATTGGCTCCCACATTGTCTGTGGCTGCTTCCGTGCCACAACTCAGTTGAGTGTTCGCGACAGAAACCATGAGGCCCACAAAGCCTAAACTGTCTTTCCCTTTATAGAAAGAGCTTGTCTGCCCTTGCTTTAAATGACCACCTTTCAAATTTTGAAAAGCTCTGCCCCGTCCTCCACCCATAGCCTCTGAGCCATCTCATCGCAGGCTGAACATTCCAGGCTGCATTATCCCTCCCATCAAGTGTCCTGGGCATCCTGGTGTCTAACCGTGAGCACATCCAGGTTTGCCAGGACCCCCTCTGAAGAAGGAGCCTCACCCCCCAGATACTCCACTGTAGGAGTGACTGAGACTATTCACGCCCTGATCACAGGGTTATATTTCTCTTCGTGGGAAGGTCAGCACTTGGCCTCTGTGGTCCTGTTGAGCCTTCTGCCCTGGGTCTCAGCCGCCGAAAGGCATCCTGCCCTGCTCCCTGGCACTCTCTCCCTCCTCCTCTCCTTCCCACACTCTGATGTCCCACAGGCTCTTCAGCTTTCTGCTAAGCAGTTGACAGTAACTACCATCGAATGCTGGTTACCACTCTGGTACTCAAGCCATTAAGAAGTTGGCACCCAGGCCACTGCAGAATAGGCCTTCCATTCTGGAGGCTATCGGGGGAAGCTCTACATGATTCTGTCCTTGTGGAGTGGGTGTCTCTGGCCCCTGGTTGCTCTCAGAGCCAGAAGGCAGGATCTCAGGGCTGAGAGATTACCAGGAGCCTCATTAAAGCCCCAGAAACCACTGCATCTGTGACCTCAAGGCCCAAGCTCACTGCATGGGCATCTCTAGTGACTAGACATGGCTCAGAGGGGTCTCCTTGCAACTCAAGGGAGTGGCCTTAAAGACATGGCCCTGCCCTTAGGCAAGGCAAGAACCTCTTAGCTGGAGTGATTTAGGACTGAGAAGTTCCTGATATGCTCCACACCTTTTTATTTCTTGACACAGAGTCTTGCTGTGTCTCCCAGGCTGGAGTGCAGTGGCACTATCTCAGCTCACTGCAACCTCTGCCTCCCAGGTTCAAGTGATTCTCATCCCTCAGCCTCCCAGGTGGCTGGGATTACAGGCATTCACCGCCACACCCAGCTTTTTTTTTTTTTTTTTTTTTTTAAGTAGAGACAGAGTTTCACCATGTTGGCCAGGCTGGTCTTGAACTCCTGATCTTGGGCAAGCCACCTGTCTCGGCCTCCCAAAGTGCTAGGATTGCAGGCGTGAGCCACCAGGCCCAGCCCACACCTGCTTTTTAAAAAATTCGTTTCTGGCAGCTATTGAGCATTTAAAATGTGGCTCCCGTAAATGTAGTCCTGAAAGACTCCATTTATTTTATTTAACTTTAAAAAGCCATAGATGGTGAGTGCCTACTAAATTGTACAGTACAGTATCTAGCTCAGGTGTAAAATTCACACATGAAATTCATTAGAATTTGATCTAATTCTGTGACCTCAAGGACCAAACTCACTGCACAGGCATCTCTAGTGGCTGGCCATGGCCCAGAGAGGTCTCCTTGCAACTCAAGGGGGAAGCTTTAAAGACCCAGCCCTGCCCTTAGGCAAGGTAAGTTCTTTAGAATTTGATCATGTCTACTCTTTGGGGCTTGGTCAAAATTTCCCTGGGGAGAAGGAAATGGAGCTATGGAGCTATTCTGAGTCACTCGTTCCTCCATAAGAAACAAGGCACTAAGAATAGGAGTTAATCTGGGGAGGCCGGAAAAGGGGCCCTGGAAGTCACAGGAATCCAGGAAGGAAGGAAAAGAACCAGCTCAGGCCAATTGGAGATCAAAAACACCAAACAAGCAACTCTGCCAACCTGGGGACCCCGCTAGGACCTTGGAGGTGGCCAATCCAGTTGGAAAACATCAATTTCTACTTGATAGAAGGAAGGGAAGGAGGAAGAGAAGGAAAGAAGGATGGAGGGGAGCCATTGTCATTGTCCTGACCCTCAAGGAATTTGTAATCTAATTTAAGAAACAGAATCACAATAGCTGAAACTGCTGGAGAACAATGAGGTGCTAAGTTGTGGCACTGCCCTGTCTAAAGCAGAAATCCCAGGACTGGGGACATGGGTGGGGGCTGAATCACACTAAAGAAGTGGGAGTGGGCTTGGGCCTGAAAACAAACAGATTTCATTTGGACTAAAGGGAAAGAGAAGACACCCTGGGCAAGTGGCAGGCTGGGACAAATGCAAGAGGAGGAGGCATCAGGACTCCAGTGGCAGTGATTAGGGTGAAGGGCCAGGGTAGGGGGCAGAGAGGATGAGGGTGGGGTGCCAAGGTAAAGCTGGGCTTGGGGGTTCTGGATAGCACAAGAGCGAGAGTTTGGGCTTCATTCGTTTTCTGGCTTTCTGAAAAGGAAAAAGAAGTTGTCCAGGGCTCCTACAGAGGCTCCTCCTGCAAAGTCCATGCAAGCAATGCCAAGGGTCAAGGGGCGGGAGGAGCCAATGGCTGAGCGGGTGGGTCTTAGCACCCTTGTGCAGGATGCAGCTCCTGTGGCTGCTCTGAAAGCAAACAGCCCGGCTAAAACGTCGTTAGAACCACTCCACACTGCAGTGAGCCTTCCTGTGCAAGCGCCCTCCCTTCTCTCTCTCCTTTTGAAGGTTCAGACTCCAGCCAGCTCCTGCTCCTTGCCCTGAACCCTGCACATGCGTTTCCCCTTCAGCACATCTAATTCTGTGGTCGAGTCTGCTTCTCACAGGACCCAAAATAATGTAAGAGGAATAGAGAATTCTATTCTCTCCTAAGAGATTACATCCTCCTCGAGGGTTGAGGGCTCTCCATGACCAAAGCAGCCCCTGACAATGTCTGCCTCTGGAACACAGGAAGTGCTCAAGGTACAGGAAGTGGGCCTCAGGCCTTCAGGAGCAGGGGTGTGGCACAGGCAAGCTTCACACTTTGCCAGGGCAGATCCCAATGATGGCCCCTGCTGGCAGCCTCCCCTACTCTGTTCTGGGCCCTCCCCTTTCTGGTAGTGACCCTCCCCAGTTTTGAGCAATGAGCACGCTCATACATCAAAGTCCCCTGGAGAAAGTGAGGCCAGCACGCTCGCACCTGAGACTCACCCCCACGCAGCTCAAATATGGGCACCAAATGTTGTAAACTTTTGATCCTGAAGTGATAACAGAAGTGTGAGGAATGGAGAGGAGCAGGAGACCATAGAGAGGAACCAAGGCCCTGGTCATGTTTTTCGGGGAGCAGGGGAAGAAGGGAAAGTGGAGGGGGCAACTGTCATCCCCCAGTCCCTCCTCTGTCACAGGCTGTGTTGCTGAAGAGGAGTCAAAGGCCGTCAGGGAAGACACTTCCACAAACCTCACTCACCCACCGGGCTCATCTGCTCCATCCTTCACATCCAGGATTCTCAACCTCAGCACCAATGATACTTGTGCTGGAGATCCCTTTGCTATGGGGCTGCTGTGCGCATTGTACCACATCTAGTAGCATCCCTGGACTCTACTCACCAGGTGCCAGGAACACTCCCCTAACTCCAGCTGTGACACCCACAAATGTCTTCAGATGTTGCCAAATGTCTCCTAAAGGCTAAAATCATGCTGGTTGAGAAGCACTGACTTAAATCATCAGAAATCCCACTTCAGACAGAATAAAATAAATATGTCTGCGGACTGTGTCTCTCCACATCAACCTTCCTACACTCAGGGCTTACCAGATCTCTGCTAACCTGAATCTCCCAATACAGCTCTTTCCTGGGCTAGGCCTGGCGGTTCCCAGCTCCTCCCCAGATCCAGCACCTTCTCACTGTACCCATCCCCATTTTATCAAATCTCATCAGCCAGGCAGCCCAGCCAGCCCAGCAGACAGCCCCAGAGGTGCTGCCTGGATACAGTCTTCAGGTTGTCGCACTTATACATGCCAGTGGTTTCTGGCATGGATCAATAATACAGCTCTGCTTCCCCTCACTGCATTTTTTATTTTTATAGGTTTAGGGGGTACAAGTGCAGTTTTGTCACATGGATATATTGCATAGCCCACACTGCATTTACAGGAAACTAATCCAGGTGGGTATCACACTCCCTGCCCATTGCTGAACACCTCCTGATTTATTTATTCATTCAACAAATAGTTACCGAGTTCCTACTAGATGGCAGGCACTATACTAGGAGCTAGGGATATACGTATGGATGCAATAGACAGACGAAGGCCCTACCCTTCCCAGCGGGTAGAGGTGCAGGCTCTGAACTCTGACTCTGGACTCCAAGAAAGGTGAGAATAGATAGTGTAGGACATAAAATATGCTTAGCATGGTGCCTGACACATGGTAAGGTAAAAAAGAGCTCATCCTGTGGTAAGGGTTGACATTATTGTTATTATTCAAGACATTGCAGCCTCATGGGAGAGACAGACAAATTTAACATGCAATTACATCAAGTGTAATAAATGCCCTTGGAGACAGATGCATAGAATTCATTTGGGGGTAACCTATGAGACTCAGGGATGTTTCTGCCAGGAAAAAGTGCTAGTAAGTTCAGATCTGAAGCCTACGTAGGAGTTAGCCCCTCTCCCCACCAAAAATGAGGTGGTCAGGAGGGTATTGCAGACAGAGGGAAAAGCGTGTGTTAAGGTTCAGAGACCAGAGCATCACAGCATGGCAGGGGTGGCCTGAGTGTTCAGCGTGGCTAGAGCATGGATGCTGATGTTGTGAGCAGGGCTCACACCAGTCACTCCTGTGAGCCATATTAAGGCATTTGGACATGACCCCAGAGCAATGGGAAGCCATGGAGAGTTTGGCAAAGGAGGATTGTGATCATATTTCATTTAGAACATACACTCTGGTTGAAAAGGGAAGAAACACTGGAGAAAGAAAGTTGGCCACTGCTGTAGTCTCCCAGTGAGAAAGGACAGTGGCCTGGCCCAAGGAGTAACAGCAGGAACAAGAAGAGGTGGATAGAGCAACAGATTTGTGAGTGACACAGTTTCAGGCACGTAATAGATGACTAATGACTAGCTGGAGAACAAGTCCACAAGTGGGGAGTAACAGTCAGGTCTTTGGAGGACCATGTAGAGCCTCAGAAGACCTCCCAGCATATTCCTGTAGCATCCAGCCCGGAGGGGCCATCTATGGCCTCAGAAGATGAACTGAATGCTAGGCAGCTTCAGGAGGCTGATTAGAAACAAAATAGAAAATGCCTTCCTCCCTACATAGGCAGTCCCCCCACTGGCAGTCATGATCTGTACTGTCAGAGAGAGAGGATGAATGATAAATGTCAGGGCAGAACAACAAAGTGTGCCACGGCTTCAGGGGCTGCCACATGTGGAGAGGTTTGAGAAATCAGGTCCAGAGTCTGGAAAGGCAGGAGCTGAGAGGGACCAGATCAAAGGCTCCCAAAAGTCCTGCTGCAGTCACCTACAGCTGGCCAATGACAGATGAGCTCACGCAGGTAAAGCTGGTACATAAGGCGTTCTGCAGGTGTTTGGGGTCTCTAGGATGGAGTGGGCATAAGCACATCCCCCACAGTGCAGAACATCAGCTTGGAGCTTCAGACAGGTGGTCTGGGGCAACTACAAGAAAGGCCAAATTTTTAAAAATACTAATTTTTAATGATGTAACAAATTCTCATAAAAAATTTAAACATTACAGATAAGGCTAAAGTCCCTCACTACCCACCCCAAATCTAGCCCCTTCTTCACCTCTCCCCAGAGGTTCCTATCTCTTGTCTCCCAGGCTGGAGTGCAATGGTGTGCAACCTCCACCTCCCGGGTTCAAGTGATTCTCCTGCCTCAGCCTCCCAAGTAACTGGGATTATAGGCGCCTGCCACCACACCCGGCTAATTTTTGTATTTTTAGTACAGACAGAGTTTCACCACGTTGGCCAGGCTGGTCTTGAACTCCTGACCTCAGGTGATCCGCCCGTCTTGGCCTCCGAAAGTGCTGGGATTACAGGCAGGAGCCACCAAGCCCGGCCCTTTTCTATTTATTTATAAATAGAATAGGATGGGTATATACGTGCCCAAAGAAAGTGTGTCATCTTTTAAGGAGTTTGCTTGCTTGTAATTGTCGTTGCTGTGAATTAATCTGTCTTTCTGAAATTTACTATTTTTCATTCCACAATATATCTGGAGATCTGCCCACATAGGTTTATAGGGCTCTATGTCATCCTTCCTAACCATAGCATGGGATCATATATTATACTATGTTGAATTTGGCCATTTCCCCATCACAGGTACTTTATATAATGTACAGAAAATCCAAAATATCTTACTCTCTAAGGATACTCAGGGCCAAAAACAGAAGTTTCTTCAAAAAGCTGACCATAACGGTAGAGTCGGGAAGGGCTTGGGAGCGAGAGGAAGGGGAATGGGGGGTTAGTCCTCCAGCCTCAACAGGGAAGACCCTGTCCTGGGCAATAGTTATTAATAAAATGGAAGGTTGAGAAGAGTTGCAGTGGGTGAGAGAGGGTAGATGAGTTGCTTCATGCTTGTTCATGCTTGGCTTGACTGATACCACATGCTGAGTGGTAAAAGAAGGTTCTCCTGGCCTTCCCTGGGGGTGGAATTACAACTCAACACTGGGGCTAAACCTGATTTCAGAACTCAAGCAGAGAGAGCTCCTCCTACCATGTTGGCAGAAGGGAAGACGGGGGTGGATGCGAGTCAATAGTCACAAGCACACACTCCACTTGCTTCTCCAAGTTAGGGGGCCAGAGGGGAAGTGTGGGAGGCTCTTTTGGTTGCTATGGCTTCTGTATTGAGTTCTGCTTCAGATCACACCTGAGTTTAGATGACTCAGCCCAGGCCGGATCCTACAAGACATGTCCCAGGTTGGAGGTGAAAACCAATGCAAGGCCAAGGATTCTGAGGTGGGGCTGCAGGGGCTCCTGATGGCCTCATACATAGGCAGGGTAGGCAGTCACCACACTGACCCTGATGATGCCTGAGGTTCCACACTAAAGTTCCAGCATGTGTTCAAGGCCTTCTCCTTCATCCTTTTTTCCCAAAACTAAACTACCGTCCAATCCCGCCAACCTGGAATTCAACCACCCAGTAGGAGTACGCCATCCAGGACCCAACTCCCCTATGTGGGTGATCTGGACAGCACCAGGGTTACTGCCAGAGCAGGCTTAAGATCCACAGAAAAGACTCCAAGAGATGCCTGGTCTGGGCTGCTACTTTGTCTCTAGGTCAAGTCCAGCTTTGATCTCCCACTGTGCTTTGGAGACCAATGACTCACCCTCTTAGGAGCACTCTTGCCTTGTTACATAAATGGGAACCCAACAGGGTCCTGCCTTCTTCCCGGCACTGTTGCCAGGCTCAACATGAGCTGTGGATGTGCTGTCGGAGGGCCATGAGACTGGAGAGGCAGTTCCTACTACCGGCCGCAGAGGTAACTATTTTAAGCCTTAGTTTTCTTATCCATAAAATGGGAATAACAACAGCCCCTACCTCAAGGACTGTTAGGAAGATTGATGTAGATGCTGTGAGATGCAGCCAATAAAAAGTAGATGCTAGTAATCGTAATTGGAAGAATGATGTATAATGAAGATGTTGAGTATTACAGCGTGGGATATGTCCCCGTGTCTCAGCAAGGACCTGGCCTCTAGCAGACTCAGCTACTGAAGCTCAGCTTTGCTGCCAAAGGTTCCAGATTCATTGACTCGGCTTTTCTTGTAGGAAAACATTCCATTCTGTTGCTAGTTCTCCAGGCTCTCACCCCAAAATTTTATCTCAGTCCTCCCAAAGCTTCCTGACCTTGTGTGACTCGGGCACTGCCAAGACCACATTCAGGATGAGTCACCTCCATCCTGGATCTCAGCACAAAGTAGGTAAAAAACAGGGGAGGGTATGAGTGACAGGCTGCCAGCAGTGCCTACTAGTGCCCGAGCATTTGCTGGGAGCCTTTCCCCTACAGGGAAAGCTCAGGAGGGCGGGCCAAGCAACGAGGACAGAGTCTCTTGGGCCACTGCTGTGGCTGTGTTTAAACCTGTCTGTCCTGAACCAGGACCCCCGGCACCACATTCTCCACTTCCCCAATGAGGCCTCCACCTGAACCTCCTGTCTGAATATCATGTGGTCTCCACTAAAGCCTGACATCAGAGCCTTCCCTATCTCCCTTACAAGAAGGCTAGAATACCGAAAAATTCAGAGGCGCCCTCTCATCCTGCTGAAACAGCTGGCCTCCTCTCCATGGTGCGGTGAGGGCCACCGTGAGCCAGTGTCTCCCAGGCTTTCAGAAGGCCAGAGCTCAAAGGCCTGGCCCGAGTCCCACCCCTTCACGTGACAGATGGGGAAACCGGGCCCTAAGAGAGGAGATATAAGCCCAAATCACAAGCTAGCAAGGGGCCACAAGTCTTTTGACCCTCGCCTGCAAAGTAAAATCAATCAACTCCACCTGGATTCCTTTTCAGCAAAACACCGTCAGAAACCCGTAGGCAATTCTTTTCTAAGTGGAATCACTTGTGGCTTAGGCCTTTGATGTGACTCATCCGGACAGAATCCCTGTAAACAGTGGGCTTGACCCGCGAGGACTTGGGGGCTGCTCGGGTCAGAGCCTCGCGGCCGCCGTCACACACCCCGGGGAGCTGGGGAGGGACGACCGGCCTCCACCAAAGAAACAGCAAGGACAGCACAGCAGGACCCTGGCGAATCCGCGCCCGTCCCTGCCCAGGCTGCCCGGGTTCCGCCGCTGGGCGACCCCAGGATTTCCTTTGAAGTCTGAATCTCTCTTATCCCCGAGCCCCTGCCTCCCGGTACAGCCGTTGCGCGGCGATTGCCAGGCAGGTCTCCGCCGGGCTGGGAGAGTCGCCGCCGACCCTGTGCTGGCGCCTCCCCTTTGCCCGGGTGCGCAGCGCCCCCTGCGGACCAAGCGTGGGCCCCTTTCCAGCCCGGGCAGGGTCGCTGCCGCGGCGGGCACCAGAGGCCGAGCCCAGCGGGTGAGGACCCCTCCCCCGGCAGCAGCAGGTCTCAGGAGCGCAGGGTTCAGCGTCAAGGGGTTCTGGTTCCAGGCGGGACTGGACAACTTGGGAGCTGGGTGGCTGGGACGCGCTGGTCCCCTCTGTGAGCGCGCTCCATCCGCAGAGGGAGGAACCCCCCGCCCCCACCACAGCCCAGCCGCCACCACACAGCCGGCTTCCCGAGCTCTCTGAGGACCACAGCAGTCGAGGTAACGTCTTTGGCAGCGCCTCTCCTCCCCGCCCCCAATCTGTGCACAGCGCCCTGTCACCCCAGGTGACCTCACCCCTCCCTCTCCAGAGCCGCCTCTATCCCTCTCCCGGCAGCCTCCCCCCAGCCCTGACCTGTGCAACCACGGGTAGTTGTTGTCAAGCCTCAAAGCCTCCCTCAACAATGCTGAGCGTTACAGAACAAGGACGTCTTTCTAAAGTGACAGACAAAAAGGCACAATCTGTGAGCTTGCTGGAGCACTTGTCAGGAGATTGGACTCCAGTCAGCTCAGCCAACCTTTTAGGGCATCGCTCTGTTCCCCAGGGATCCTCCCGCTTCAGCTCCCACCTCCCCAGTTCCCCAGTAGCTGGGACTACCCGCATGGGCCACCACACGCGGTTGATTTTTGTATTTTTTGTAGAGACGGGCTTTCGCTATGTTGTCCAGGCTGGTCTCAAACCCCTGAGCTCAGATGATCTGCCCGCCCTGGCTTCCTAAAGTGCTGGGATTATAGGTATGACCTACGTTGGACAATTCAATTGTCCTTCTCAGAGCCATTTCCTCCTCTTTAAAAAGGGAGAAGATCTTTTGGGGTCTGGCACTCCTCCCTTCCAGTTCACTCTCCAAACTCCATACAGAACTGGGAGCATGCATCCCTACTCCCCCTACCCAGTGATGCCCCTGCCCCTCCTCCTGGACTGAATTAGTAAAAAGCACTGCCCAAACCTCATCACCCGGACTACAGAGCTGGGACGAGCAGTATAGACTCTCCCACTACATCCTGAGAGTCTTCAGAGACGCCTCCCCACCCCCTACCTCTCTGCCTTCTGCCTAAGCAAAGTCACCCCCACATCGCTGCCGGAATGGCTGTACAAAAAAACAATTCGGACCAGGCCACTTCCTACTTCAAACCCTTCAGTGCCTCAGCCTTCAGGATGAAGGCCACGGTTCATACCCAGGCAGAGAGCCTTGACCATCGACCCCTGCGGATGTCTCCAGCTGCACACCCCATCCCTTCCCACCTTAGGCTGGTCCCCATAATACAAAACGGCTTTTGATTCCACACACTACCCCTCACTTACAGGGTCCCCTTCGCAGAGGACGTCCTCTTCCCTCCCCACCCCACCTCATGCAATACACACACTGTCCTGTGATTAACTCCTGCTCCTGTGCCTCCTCCCCAGCGCACCTCCGCTTCACAGCCCCCTGTGCTTGCTTCGATTGCTTCCCCTAACCACCTTATATTAAAATGTGATTCAGTGTTCTTGTTGTTCCAATTACTTATCTGTCTTCCCTTCTAAATTGTGAAGTCCTCAAGGGCTGTCTTATTCATCTCTAAATAACCCAGATGAGTCCTGGGATCTCCCAGCCCACTTAGCTCTAGTTTAGATGAGTTTTGCAGAAGACACGGCCAATTGCCCACCCAACAGTCATTTTCCAAGTCATCTTTAATGATAGAAACTTGATTTTGTTCAGGAAGACAATAAGCCCAGCTAAAATAGTCTCCTTCCCAGATTCCCTTACCACTAAGTGTGGCCACGTGACCCACATGTGGCAGAAGTCACTGGATGGCACTCCCAGAAAAGATTTTCAAAAGAGGATACATTCATTCATCTGTCCTTTTTCCCCCTCCCTGTTTTTCTTTCCTGGAACACGGGCAAGATGGCAGGAGGAGGAGCATCCAAGTGCAACCAAGAGGACAGAAGCCGCACACAGAGGTAGAACAGCAAGTGAAAAGGAACCTGGGACTCTGGTGACAACTTCCAAACACTGTACCAGCCCTTTGATTGTTTAAATCTCTCTTTGGAGGTTTTTCCTCTTACTTGCCGAAAATTGCAATCATAACTGGTACAAACACAATTTCCTCACCCAGAAGTTCAAAGCTCTCCCCTATAAGATGTCTGCCAGCTCCCAGAGAGCTCACATTCTCCTGGTCACCACTGACATTAAGCTGCTGCTCATTTTTCTGTTTAACTCTGGACCCTGAAGTGGCAAACCACTAGACTTCCATTTTTACAATTTCACAGGAAGCATTGCAGAGGGAGGTGGGTTAACTGAAAACGTTTTATAGTGAAGACCCAGACAGAGGCATGCCACATTGCAGCATCTCACACATAATGAGGCAAAAGAGTAGGAAGCCTCATTCTTAGAAATCCTTCAGCCACCCCAGTCCCCTAGAGAAAAGATCTTGACCACATCAGTCCACTGTGGTCCCCAGCCTCACACCCTCTGACTACCCCCTCTCTCCCTCTCTTCTTCTCTGATCCTCCCTTCCCAGCCCTCCAACGAGTAAAAACCAAATTTTCATGTTCTCATGCATAGCAACTTAACACATCATTCCTGTGGCTTGGACTCCTATATGCACCCTCCTCCTCTATCCCAGTGGCTTACCACACTATTATTCCAAAGACAGTTGCCTCTATATGGGAAACTCTGTTACTAGAGGATATGATCAGTAATTTTTCACTCTTACCACATTTGTCTTTCCAATATACAGTAAAGGGGCTCCATGAAGATGGATCATATGAATGGGCCAGAAGGGAATCTTGAGACACCCCCTCACCTGCTGTGAGCTATCGCCAATACTCACCTATTTTAAGAGGTGCCTTGGATTCAAATTCAAAGGAATAATTCTCCTGTGAGAAATGGTAGACCAAGTGAAAGGAAAGGTTGCTGTGAAGGTCAGGCAAGTGAAAGACGTGACAGATAAGCGCAGTGATTCTCTGTCCATGTGCAAATCACATTCAGTCTCTGGGCTCAGGTTTGCCAAGAAGAACTTAGACTGAAGTTAGAAGGAATTTTAAATCTCATCTGTAAAAAAAACTAAGAATGATACGGACCTCTTGTAAATTGGGGATATTTTTTCATTCCAAATACGATACCTGGTTGTTGGGTTTTTTTCCAGTCAATCTTGGTAAATTTATTGTATTAATCTTTTCAAAACACTAACTTTGAAGTGGTTTTGGTTTTTGTTGTTGTTGTTGTTTCTTTTGTTTGGTTGTTTTTGTTGTTGTTGTTTGCTAGAGTTTTACTCTGTCACCCAGGCTGGAGTGCAGTGGCATGATCTTGGCTCACTGTAGCCTCTGCCTCCCGGGTTCCAGCAATTCTCCTGCCTCAGCTTCCTGACTAGCTGGGATTATAGGCATGTGCTGCCACACCCGGCTAATTTTTGTATTTTTAGTAGAGATGGGGTTTTGCCATGTTGGCCAGGCTGGCCTTGAACTTCTGACCTCAGGTGATCCCCCCCGCCTCGGCCTCCCAAAGTGATGGGATTACAGGCGTGAGCCACCACGCCCAGCCTGAAGTGTTTTTTATAACGTCGACTGTATGCCTATGTTCTCTTTCTTCACTTATCTTTATTATCACCTTCCTTCACTTTCATTTTTTATTCTAACTTATTAAGTTTCATGTATGCCTCATTAATATTCAGGTTTTTTTCATTTCTAATATAAGTATTTAACGCTATGAACTTCCATGTAAATACTGCTCTGGTGGTATTATGTTTTGATGTGTAATATTTTCATTAATGTTCAATTATAAATATTTTCTAATTTCTATTATAAATTTTTTAACCCCTGAGTTGTTAAGTGTTCCCTTTTCTAACTTCCAAAATAATGGGAGTTTATAATTTCTTGTCATTGTGGTTGTTGATTTCCAACTTACTTGCATTATGGTTAAATAACATAGCCTGTATAATAACACTCCTTTTGAAATTGCTGTGGCTTGCTTCATCACCTCGCTCATGATAAATTTTCATAAATATTCCACATGTGTTTGAAAAGAACAATGGGCCCTATCAGAGGATGGATGGTGGGGGGCGAGAGAGGATCAGGAAAAATAATTAATGGGTACTAGGGTTAATACCTGGATGATAAAATAATCTGTACAACAAACCCCCATGACACCAGTTTAACTGTGTAACAAACTGACATGGTTGGCTGTGTCACCATCCAAATCTGGTCTTGAATTGTAACTCCCACAGTTCCCACGTGTCATGGGAGGAACCCAGTGGGAGGCGATTGTATAATGGGAGCAGATCTTTCCTGAGTTGTTCTCTTGATAGTGAGTAAGTCTCGCAAGATCTGCTGGTTTTAAAAATGGGAGTTTCCCTACACAAGCTCTCTTTTTGCTTGCTGCCATCCATATAAGATGTGACTTGCTCCTCCTTGTCTTCTGCCATGATTGTGAGGCCTCCCCAGTCATGTGGAACTGTAAGTCCCATTAAACCTCTTTCTTTTGTAAGTTGCCCAGTCTTGGGTATGTATTTATCAGCAGTGTGAAAACAGACTAGTACCGTAAATTGGTACCAGTAGAGTGGGGCAGTGCTGCAAACCTTCCCCGAAAATATGGAAGTGACTTTGGAACTGGGTAACAGGCAGAGGTTAGAACAGTTTGGAGGGCTCAGAAGAAGACAGGAAAATGTGGGAAAGTTTGAAACTTCCTAGAGACTTATCGAATGGCTCTGAACAAAATGCTGTTAGTGATATGGACAATGAAATCCAGGCTGAGGTTGTCTCAGATGAAGATGAGGAACTTGTTGGGAACTGGAGTAAAAGTAACTCTTGCTATGTTTTAGCAAAGAGACTGGTGGCATTTTGCCCCTGCCCTAGAGATTTGTGGAACTTTGAACTTCAGAGAGATGATTTAGGGTATCTGGCAGAAGAAATTTCTAAGCATTGAAGAAGTGACTTGGGTGCTGTCAAAAGCATTCAGTTTTAAAAGGGAAACAGATTATAAAAGTTTGGAAAATTTCCAACGTGACAATGCAGTAGAAAAGAAAATCCCATTTTCTGAGGAGAAATTCAAGCTGGTCACAGAAATTTGCATGAGTAATGAGGAACCAAATGTTATTCCCCAAAACAATGGGGAAAATGTTTCCAGCCCAAGTCAGAGGTCTTCACAACAGCCCCTCCCATCACAGGCATGTAGGCTTAGGAATAAAACATGGTTTCATGGGCCAGGCCCAGGGTCCTGGTGCTGTGTGCAGCCTAGGGACTTGGTGCCCTGCATCCCAGCCACTCCAGCTGTGACTAAAAGGAGCCAAAGTACAGCTTGGGCCATGGTTTCAGAGGGTGCAAGCCCCAAGCCTTGGCAGCTTCCACGTGGTGTTGAGCCTGTGGGTACACAGAAGTCAAGAATTGAGGTTTGGGAACCTCCACCTAGATTACAGAGGATGTATAGAAATGCCTGGATGTCCAAGCAGAAGTTTGCTGCAGGGGCAAGGCCTTCATGGAGAACCTCTGCTAGGGCAATGCAGAAGGGAAATGTGGAATTGGAGCCCCCACACAGAGTCCCTACTGGGGCACCACCTAGTGGAGCTATGAGAAGAGGGCCGCCATCCTCCAGACCCCAGAATGGTAGATCCACTGTTAGCCTGCACCATGGGCTTGGAAAAGCCACAGACACTCAATGCCAGCCTGTGAAAGCAGCCAGGAGGGAGGCGTTACCCTGCAAAGTCACAGGGGTGGAGCTGCCCAAGACCATAAGAACCCACCTTTTGCATCAGTATGACCTGGATGTTAGACATGGAGTCAGCTGGGCGCAGTGGCTCAGGCCTGTAATCCCAGCACTTTGGGAGGCCAAGGAGGGTGGATCATGAGGTCAGGAGATCGAGACCATCCTGGCTAACACGGTGAAACCCCGTCTCTACTAAAAATACAAAAAATTAGCCAGGCGTGGTGGTGCACGCCTGTAGTCCCAGCTACTCGGAGGCTGAGGTAGGAGAATGGCGTGAACCTGGGAGGCGGAGCTTACAGTGAGCCGAGATGGCGCCACTGCACTCCAGCCTGGGTGACAAAGCGAGACTCCGTCTCAAAAAAAAAAAAAAAAAAGACATGGAGTCAAAGGAGATCATTTTGGAACTTTAAGATTTGACTGCCCTGCTGGCTTTTGGACTTGCATGGGGCCTGTAGCCCCTTTGTTTTGGCCAATTTCTCCCATTTGGAATGGTTGTATTTACCCAATGCCTGTACCCCTGTTGCCCCCATTGTATCTAGGAAGTAACTAATTTGCTTTTGATTTTACAGGCTCATAGGTGGAAGGGACTTGCCTTGTCTCAGATGCGACATTGGACTGTGGACTTTTGAGTTAATGCTGAAATGAGTTAAGACTCTGGGGGACTGTTGGGAAGGCATGATTGGTTTTGAAATGTGAGGACTTGAGATTTAGGAGAAGCCAGGGGCAGAATGATATGGTTTGTGTCCTCACCCAAATCTCATGTTGAATTGTAACTCCCACAATTCCCATGTGTTGTGGGAGAAACCCAGTATGAGATGATTGAATTATAGGGGTGGGTCTGTCCTGCTCTGTTCTCATGATAGTGAATAAGTCTTACAGGATCTGATGGTTTTAGAAATGGAAGTTTCCCTACACAAGCTCTCTTTTTACCTGCTGCCATTCATGTAAGATGCAACTTGCTGCTCCTTGCCTTCCACCATGATTATGAGACCTCCCCAGCCATGTGAAACTGTAAGTCCCATTAAACCTCTTTCTTTTGTAAATTGCCCAGTCTTGGGTATGTGTTTGTCAGCAGCATGAAAACAGACTAATACACAAACCTGCACATGTACCCCTGAACTTAAAAGTTAAAAAAAAAAAAGAAAAGAAAAGAATGTGTTCTCTGTGTGCAAAAGTCTATTAGGGCAAACTTCATCTTTGTGTTGTTCAAATACTCTATATTTTTGTTAATTTTTTAATCTCCCAGATTAATCAATAAGAGAAGAAGGTTAAAATCTATTTTGATTATGAATGTGTAAGTTTCTTCTTATAGAAGTTCTGACAATTTTTGCTTTATATATTTTTATGTTATTTTTATTAGGTTTATTCTGGTTTGGAATTGTTACATCTTCCTAGTGGAGAATGTCCTATCATTATGTAAAGGAAAAAGTTATGCTTCTTTCCTTAAATACTATTTGTCTTCTATTAATATCACCACATCGTTTGTTTTCTTTGGCTTAGTATTTGCCTGTTATATATCTTTCTAGCTTTTTACACTGAGCTTTTATGTATGCTTATGTTTTAGTTATGTCTCTTGTAAAAAGCATATAAACTGAATTTGGCTTATTTAAAAAATAATCAACTCCAAAAATCCTTGTCTTTTACCAGAAATTTTAGTTACTTTACATTTATTGTGACTGTTGGCATATTTTGATCTATTTTTGTTATCTTATTTTGTACTACAGTACACATTTGTCCCACATTTTCTCTTTTTCTTATTTGGTTTCTCTTTCCTGGTCATTTTTTTGGTGGAGGGAGGGTAATTACTTTGTTTTTCTCACTCAGTTTTTTACCTCTGTTATTGCAGTAGCTACCCTTGAAAGTTTAACAAGCATGTTTAATAGTGTCTAAAGCTAATTAGTATCCTCACCCCTTTTCTGAAAAATTCATGGGTTTTTAAATACTTAACTCTGATTACACCTCCCAATAACTTGCAAGTTATTGGGATCTACTTTTTATCCTATTTTTCCTTTAGTCAAAAAATAGACATTATTCTTATTTTATACAGTCATTGCATATTTAGATATGCCCATACATGTTCACCAATTTCTTGCCTCTTAATTCCTCTTTGTATATCCGATCTGAGATCTGGGATCACATATGAGATCACATTCCTTCTGTAGGAAGTATATGATTTTAGAATTTCCTTAAGTGAAGATTTGCTGGTTTCAACTTCCTCATTTTTTGTCTAAAAATGACTTTATTTTGGCCTCCCATTTAAAAGATATTTTTGCTGACTATTGTATACTCAGTATTGTATATAAAACAGTATTTTAGACTGTTATTTTTCTCAACAATTTTTCTATTATCTTCTGGTTTTTATTCCCCTTGCAAGTGTAATTGTTTTGTAGGTAGTTCATCTTTTTATGGTTGCTTTTGTAATATTTTCTTGGTCTTTGGTGTTCTGCATTTTTCCAATGATATGTCTGGGGTAAATTTCTTATCCTGCTTGAAATTCAGAGTATCCTAGTTCTAAAGTGTACTGTCTTTCAAAAATTCCAGAGAATTCTCAGCTATGATTTTTCTGTCTTCTCTTCTGAAACTCTGATTAGAGATTACTCATCTTCCATGTTGCGTAACTTTCCTTTCATACTTTCCATTGCCTTTTCTCTCTGGGATACATTCTAGGTAATTACTTCAGATCTATCATCTAGTTCATAATTCTTCAGCTGCTTCTAATATGCTATATCACCCATCTACTCAAATTTTAGATTTCAATTGCTATTTCTTATTCCTGAAAGTTTTATTTGGTTCTTTTATAATTCATCTTGGGTCTTCCTTTGATATTCTATTTTCTTTTTACCCTTTTCAAAGTACTTATTTTCTTTTATCTCTTTCTTTGCTTATTTTCAAGTATCTCATTTCTATAAACATGGTAAACATACTTCCTTAATTCTCTGTATCCGTTAATTCTGATATGAAAGTCTTTTCAGGACTAATTCTGCTGTCTGTTTTTTCTGCTGGCTCTTGCTCATGGTGTAATTTTTCATGCCTATTTTATGATTTTTGACTGTGAGCAGAAATTCATTGGAATTTTATCTGTAGGGATTCTTTGAGCCTAGGGTTGAAGTTGTGTTTCTCTGGATGCTTTACATTTGCTTCTGCCAGCAATACAAACCTAAGACTGCTTTAAATTCAATTCTCTGTTTAAGGTATTTCAGACCATGTAAGCAGAATGAACCTGGGCTGCAGACCCACATGAGGGCCAGCCTGCAATTATGATTTCACAAAGAATACTTTTTCTTTCCACCCAGTGCCCAGTCTTGCCAGGCAAGGGCAAGTGTGCCTGCTGTCCCCTCCTTCCTGGACATTAGACATTTACCTTTACATTACAGATGCAGCCCTTTTGAGTCCCAGCTCTATGTGAGGGTCTCTGTGAGATTTATCAGCCTGAGTGGAACTAACATTTTATCTCCCATACCATACCCAGCTTTCAAAAATTGAAGTTCAAGGCCATCGTTTTTGGCAAATACCTTCAAGGTGAACTGGCTTTTCTGCTAGCTTACTTTCTGCCTTCCCTATTATTGTTATGACTGTCGTTGTTATTTGTCTTCTTTTTCTTTTGTTTCTGTGCATTCCTTATTTTCTTATCTGCTCAGCTCTTCATTTAAAATCATTTTTTTGTTCAAAACCATTTATCCAGTTCTCTTTTTTTCTTAACTGTTTTCTTCTTCTAGGGTATCATTCAATGTGTTCAGTTCACCGAACTCCCTGAAACAAAGTCTGAAAACATTTTTGGATTGGGCATAGTTGTCCCCGGATGGATTCATGATTCACATTGTCTTCACCACCTAGGTCCCGCAATCACTGCAGTGACTCTATCGCATTGCTTTCATGCCTCCCACAGCTTTACTAACACCAGACCCTGTGGATGACAAGTGACTTTTATCTTGTCTTTGAGGAGCCCAGGAACTGTACTAATATTGCAGAAATAACAATGTTCTTCAGAACATCTTCTAATAGTGATCATGATAGCTAACCTTTAGTGGGTACTTCTGCATGCCAGGCATTATGCTAAATGTTTTGTGTGCATTATCCTGTTTCATCACCACAACAGCACTATGAAGTAACACAATTATTATACCCGTTTAAAATATAAAGAAACTAAAGTACAAGTGGTTACATAAATCACTGAATGTTACCAGCCAGGCAGGGTTGAAGTTTGAACCTCAGTCTGTCTGACTCAGAACCAGAGCTCTTAACCACTGACTAAACCGTATGAGTAATGGCTCTTTGGCCACAGTGATCAACAACTCACAAAGAGGGTGAGAATGGTACAGGTGGGGAGGGGTGAATGAAATGAAGCCAAAAGCCCATTGATCCCAGAGCACCTTCAGCCTTCGGCTGAAGAAGTCTTTTAAACTAGAGATGTGTTTTTTTAGAGTAAGGCATTGTGTCTTCAACCTTTTACTTCTGGGATTGGCAGCACAGAATGATTATTAAAAGGAAGATGGAAAGACTATTAGGTATGTGCCTTTGCTACATACCAGATACTGAGCCAGGTGCCTCCACATCAACCCTGTAAAAAGAATATTCTTACCATGTTTTGCAGATGGAACAATCGCAGCTCTCAGAAGTTAAATGTCTTAGGCTGAGTGGGCCCAGGATTCAGATCGAGAACTTATTTTAAGCCCATGGTCTGTCTTCTACACAACACTGAAGATATTGAGGCAAAGGAGTGAGATGTTAGCTACGAAGGTATGAAGACGAAAAGAGAATCAGAGAGACCAGGCAACCCAATTAGGGGTTTGAGGTCAGCCATCGCCCCCAAACTACATATTGACAAGGAAAGGGAGGACACTTTTTCTAAGGACTGATCTTCTCTAGAGGAACTGCTTGGCTGGAGCCTGTTCAGCGTTGGTGTCCCTGGGAGAGGAGAGAGGCAGTCCTGCCCACAAAAGCAAGTGGGTGCTCTCTGGGACACCCACAGGCGTCAGCCCTCAGCCTCAGCAGGATATCCAGGTGGTGCCAAGAGCTCCCAGGGAAGCATGGATTCTGTCCTTACTCTCAAGTCATTCATAGTCCGTGAGCACCTGGACAGAAGCCAGGAAAGGCATCTACAGGGGCAGGAATCTGCTGAATCTCTGCAGATCATTCAAGGGTTGGACAGACAGCAGTCGGATGCTGTTTGGCACAGCTGAGACAAAGAAAAGCTTCACAGAAAAGGGCCATTTCATTGTAAATTATTTTTTATTTTAATATGCAAGAAAGAATACAGAATGGGGCCAGGCACAGTGGCTCACGCTTGTAATTTGGAGCACTTTCGGAGGCCAGGCTGGCAGATCACTTGAGGTCAGGAGTTTGAGACTAGCCTGGCCAACATGGTGAAACCTGTCTCTACTAAAAATACAAAAATTAGCCCAGCATGGTGGCAGACGCCTGTAATCCCAGCTACTCAGGAGGCTGAGGTATAAGAATCACTTGAACCCAGGAGGCAGAGGTCACAGTAAGCCGAGATTACGCCATTGCACTCCAGCCTGGACGACAGAGCAAGACCCTGTCTCATAAAAAAGAGAAAAAAGAAAGAATACAGAATGGGAGGCATGACTCCTCTGACAAATGGTAACAAAAATGATGCTAATCTTTAATGAGCCAGTGTGCGCCAGGCATTTTACATGAAGAGGACATTCCACATTTTGAAATCCCTACAGCTAGTGCTTAGAGCTGATGTGAAGGAGAGACCAGATTACATGATAATTTCTAAAACCTGAATTTGAATTCCAACTCCACCATTAATAACTGTGTGACATCAGGCAAGTAAGTTAACCTCTCTTGGCCTCAGTTTCTGCATCTATAAAATGGATTTAAACTATATCTGCCTTCCTAGGTTATTTTAAAATTGAAATAATTCATGTGTAGAATTTCCACAAATCAAGCATTACAAAAAAATACTTGTTGTTGGTAGTACTCGTTATAATGGTAATTAATATTACAGTAACTTTTATTCTAGGAATCTGTGTTGACAAATTTGGGCAAAAGGAAATATTTTATTTACCAGCCTGGGTGGAAGATTACTATGTCTATTTTCCATAATTTAGCTTAACTGCTAAGTCTACACACCCTCTTCCCTTCTGCCAAGCTGGAAGACATTTTAACCCCAGCCATTATTGGGGTCTCACTTCCTCCTCCCATGGGGTCCGAGGCACTGGGCATGGTGGGAGGAGGCTCTGGTCATCTGCCCACATAGACTTCCTCTGAGATGTATCTAGAAGCCTTTGCTCCTAGGACCCCCAAGGTTGGAACCCCTAGCATCCCATGTACCCTGAAGTCAATCCTCCCCAGGGTGTGACACTGCCCAGAAGTAGGCCTGGCTAGGACACAAGAGCCTTTCTCATAACTGGCCTCCAATGCCAGGGAACTCTTCCCAACCTCTTCTTCTGAGACACCACCTTGACTGTCAACCTCCCTTCCTTTTGCCTCCCCCTCAGGCCCTCTGACCTTCTACTGATTTGGCTTTGCAGAGCAGAAGCTTTATAGAGATTTCTTTATCCCACCTGGCCACATAGCTCCCAGGAGGCATTGAAGTGCACTATTACCTCCCTGCTTGACTGGGGGACAGGAAAGAGGGAAACCCAGCCAAGTACTGACACTATCTTCCCTCCTGTGGCCTCACCTGTGTGCAGAGCCTTTCTTCAGCTCCAGCTTGGCAGCTCCTCAGAATCAGTATTTCCAAGCTCAGCCTCAAGTTCCCCCTAAAGCATTTTCCTCTTTAGAGCCTATGGCTCCCATGCACTCTTGCCCAGCAGATGGAGAAGCTGGCCACCTGAGAAGAAAATGATTAGAGTAGCCTTTCCCTGCAGGAAAGCGTAGGATTAGAGTAGCTCCCCTGCCACCCCCTAGGCTCAGGCCCCCCGCTCCAGCCCTGGTCAGTCATGTTCAGCCCCTGGTCTTTCTGCTTTCACGTGCCGCTTTTCACTTCCACCCACAGACCCTAACAAATTGTCCTACATTGCCGCTTAGCATTGAATCTTACTGGTCCAAAGACCTCACCTGAGTCCTCAGCTACCTATTGAAGACCCAAAACTGATTCTAAAGTTTATATGGAGAATCAAAACACTGAGCAGCTAACACAGTATTGGAGAAGAGCAAAAGTGAGAGAACTTACACTTCCTGACTTCAATTCTTACTATAAAGCTACAGTAATTACAACAGTGTGGTATTGATGAAATAATAGACAAACAGATCAATGGGACAAAATAGAAAAATAGATCCACATAAACATAGTCAACTGATCTTTGACAAAGGAGCAAAGAGGCAATACAATCAAGAAAACATGTCTTTTCAACAAATGGTGTTATAACAACTGAGTATCCGCATGCAGAAACATGAATGTAGACACAAAGCTTCCATCCCTAAGAAAAATTAACTCTAGACACAAAGCTTCCACCCCTAAGAAAAATTAACTCAAAGTAGACAGTAGACGCAAATGTAAAATGCAAAGTTCTAAAACTCTTAGGAGATAACACAGGAAACAATCCAGATAACCTTGGGCTTGATGATGACTTTTTAGTTATAACACCAAAGGCACAATCCATGAAAGAAATGATTGATGAGCTTGGCTTCATTAAAATTTCTGCTCTGCCAAAAAAGACACAGTCAAGAGAACAAGGAAAGCATCCACAAACCAGGAGAAAATATTTGCAAAGGACATATCTGATAAAGTACTGTTACCTAAAATACACAAAGAAATCTTAAAACTCAACAATCAGAAAATGAACAATCCAGTTAAAAACTAGGCAAAAGAGCTGAACAGACACTTTGCCAAAAAAGACATACAGATGAAAAACCATCAGATGAAAAGATGCTCACATCATATGTCATTAGGGAATTGCAAATTAAAACAACAGTGAGATGCCACTACACATGTATTAGAATGACAAAAATCCACAACACTGACACCACCAAATGCTGGTGAGGATATGGAGCAACAGGAACTCCCATTCATTGCTGGTGGGAATGCAAATTAGTAAAGTCACTTTGGAATACTGTTGAGCAGTTTCTTATAAAACTAAACATACCCTTACCATATGATCCATCAGTCGTAGTCCTTGGCATTTATTCAAATGAGTTGAAATTTTATGTCCACACAAAAACACAGATGTTTATAGCAGCTTTATTTATAATTGTCAAAACTCTTGGAAGCAACCAAGATGTCCTTCAGTAGGTGAATGGATAAATAAACTGGCACATCCAGACAATGGAATATGCTTAAAAAAGTTAACTATTAAGCCATGAAAAGACATGGAGTAGCCTTAAATGCATATACATACATACGTTTTTTTGTTGTTGTTTTTTTTTTGAGACAGAGTTTTGCTCGTGTTGCCCAGCCTAGAGTGCAGTGGCACAGTCTCAGCTCACTGCAACCTCCATGTCCTAGGTTCAAGTAATTCTCCTACCTCAGCCTTCCAAGTAGCTGGGATTACAGGTGCCCACTACCACGCCCAGCTAATTTTTGTATTTTTAGTAGAGATGAGGTTTCACCATGTTAGCCAGGCTGATCTCAAACTGCTGACCTCAGGTGATCCATGCACCTCGGCCTCCCAAACTGCTGGGATTACAGGCGTGAGCCAGCACCCCCAGCCTAGTGCATATTACTAAGTGAGAAAAGTCAATCTGAAAAGGCTACAGACTGCATGATTTTATAGATGACATTCTGGAGAAGGCAAAACCATGGAGACAGTAAAATGATCAGTGGTTGCTAGGGGGGTAAGAAGAAGGCAAGGAAGGATGACTAGACAGAGCACGAAGGATTTTGAGGATGGTGAAACTACCCTATATGATGCTATAATGGTGGATACATGACATTTTCTATTTGTCAAACCCCAGAGAATGTACAACACCAAGAGTGAGCCCTGATATAAACTATGGACTTTGGGTGAAAATGACATGTCACTGTAGGTTCATAGATTATAACAGAGATCTCTGTAGTGGGGGATGTCTTTAGTTGGGGGGGCTGTACATGTGTGGGGGTAGAGGTTATCTGGGAACTCTCTGTACTGTCAATTTTTTTTTTTTTTTTTTTTTTTTTTTTTTTTTTTTGTGGACTTTAAACTACTCTAAAAAAGAAACTGCTCTATTACAAAGAAAGAAAAGAAAAGAAAGTGACAGGCCCAGATCAGGTAGCAGTTAACTCAAGGTTCCCTGTGAAAGCCAGAGGGCCTGTGTGGTGCATTTAAGATCTCATGGCTCTTACCCACAGGCACCCCTGGGGTAATCCTCAGGCCCAGGATCTAATTGTAAAGGTGGCAATGCTGTTAAGAGGACAAGTCTCCCATGTCAATATCAGAGGTTTCATAGGAAAAGAGTGGGACCCTGAGGCCTGGAATGGGGATATTTGGGTAAGCAAGACTGAGAATTTGGAACCCCGGATGCCTTGAAACATCAGGGCTGGAAGAAGCTCCCTCCTCTTCGTTAGAGAAGAGTGGCCTCCTGCTGTGTGGAGACCATGCAGAAACCTCACCTGACTCAGGTGCCTCCCCAAATGATGCTTGACCTTCTCAAGATCTCCCCCCACCATCCATTGCCAATAACCAGGGTCAGGATACCACACAGTCCAAGCAGAGAAACACAGCCCCTCCTCTGGAAGGAAGCAGCAGGTGCCCTCCTGCAAGGAACATGGGAACACATGTGAGGGAGGATCTTGGGAGTTTAGGCTCAGTGTGGTTGGCTAGAGATAAGGCTGAGTGTTTTTTATATTGACCGATGAGGGAGCATGTCATAACTCAGGGCTCAGTGTCTTGACAAGGACTCTGAAGCCCTAATCCTAAGATGCTACTGATGGCTTCTTCAGGCCTGGACTCAAAGAAGGCCCCTGTGTGGGAAGTCAGCACCCAGTTGCCTTGGCCCTCAGCCTACTTCCTTTCCCCATGAGACCCCACTTCCCTACTCCTCAGCCCCTGCCCCTCTGGACAGGGCCACCTCCAGCCACTGTCCCCAGGTGGGATGCCAGACTGTAGCCAACTTGGCCTCCAGGGCTGCAGGGCTGGGGCCATCCAGAGGACCTCCCTACTTGAAGAGGTACAAAGCCCCTCCCTCAGAATGGGCCTCCAGGTTCAGTATGTGAGCACCCTTGCCCCCTGTAGCTCAGAGCTCTACCCTCTGTCCCCTTCCCCCATTGAAGACCCTCAGCCAGATGGACCCTTGCTACCCCTGTTCCTCCCGACCACCCCAAAGGACCCACTGCCACCTCCTTGAGTGCTAATCAGTCCTCCAAACCCACCCCACAATCAGAGACATGTCTCGTGGAGCCCAGTCAGCTGTGGGTTGGCCTGGAGTCTTGTTTGGACTTTTAGTTTTCAAAAGGTTCTCAGATGTAAGTTGTTCACTATTTCTTAGTACACAGCACGTACTCACGGGCCCAGGCAAGGCTGCTCTATCTGGTATTTCTCGTCACTTTCTTTTTTTGCTTTTTGCCCCGTAACCTTGATACTGGCACCTTTTCTCCTCCCCAGCCCTTGTTTTTGGCCAGCACTCTAGTAGTTTTGCTATAAGTCTTCAAATATGCATGCATGCATGAGCTTTATACGTATGTGTTTTTAAATTACATAAATAGCATACTAGAAAAAAAAAAAAAAACTCTGTGGTCTAGGAGGTGGAGATGCTGGGATGTTTGGCGAAACACTGAGGAAGGAATAGCATTCTCAGGAGGGTGGGAATGGCAGAATGGACATGTTATGTGAAAGCACAGAGCTCACTTTGTTTCCTCTAAGCAACCAGAGCCCATGCCCCCTGTAAGGCAATAAAAATGGCACAGGACAGGGGGCCACCAGCACCCTTCAGGAGCTCAGTGGTGGTGGCTGTTCTTTCCGGGGACAGGACACGGTTGGGGGTCACAGATGCTGCCGTGGACCTGGGGGGCCTGGAATCCTGAGTAGGGGCAATAGGATTCCAGACAGGCTGATGCTGAGGAGAGCATTTACTCAGAAGCAGGAAGTGAACGGAATGACTGTAACAGGCAGCAAGGCTGGAGTGGCAATCAGGCCGCCCCGACCTGTGGCGATCTTGGTGATTGCCAGCTGATCATGCTGTTCTTCTGAGGGGCACAAGAGTGTCATCTGACTTACCTGAAAACAACTACAACAAAAACCACAGACAGCTGGCAAGCAGAAGCTGCCATCAGCTGCCCCACTAGAGTACAATGGTTCTGTATACAGCTTCCAGATCTAAGTCAGTTTACAGACACGGGGCCCACCATTTGCAGGGGAGGCCAGATCCCCTCGAGGAAGGACCTTGTAATGCCATCACAAGTATATGTGATAAATCATTTCCTGATCCCTTCCCAAAGGGTCCTGCAGCCGGTTACTTGATAACTGCACTGGAAAAGGAGAACAACCAAACTTTTAGAGGAATTCTGGACAGGGGCGTCTGTGCTGAGACTGATACCAGGGAAGCCAAAATGCCACGGGGGCTGTCCAGGTAGGAGTGGGGGCTTGTGCAAGGCAGGAACTGTGGGATGGTAGCAGGAGTGGACCCTCTCACGTCATGCCCACGGTCTCCCTGCAAAATGGGGTCATAATCGTACTGTCCACATCGAATTGTGAGAACTCAATGAGATGCTCGTGAGAAAAGACCGCATAATCAGCTTGGCCAGTTATATATATATATATATAAAACATATATATATATATGTTATATAAATAATATATTATATATAATATTTTATATCTATGTATATTTGCTTTGTAGCTTTGCAATAAGAAAGCTGGTCCACAAACCATTCACAGAAAAGCCAGAAAGTTAAGAAATATTGGGCCAACAGTCATCTCAGCCGGCCAAACGAGGGCACCAACCTCACACCCAAAGTTCCCTATGGGAAGGAGCCATGCCTTCTCCTCAGCCTTGCCCTGCAGTCCCTGGCTCCGGGCAGGCTCGGTCCTCTGCTCTCCAATCTAAGAGTTTGTTTTCCCTTGGCATCCGCGTGGAATGGCGCACACCTGACTAGGAATCAGGTGCTGGGGGCCCACCTCTTGGGTTTCCCCCAGCCAGCTGCATGACGCTGAGAAAGTTCCTCACCCCTTCTGGGTTCCTCAGTGTGAAATAAACAGGTAGATCAGAGGCTCACCAAGGCCTCTTTCATGCCCAGAACCAACAGACTTACCTAGGCCAAACCCCAGTGAACGCATCTTTGAGACCTCAGCATCTCTCAACAGAAGACGGGGTGAGCAAATCAAGAAGTTCAAAGAAACTAACCGGAGTTATAATCACCTCCTCGCAAAGACCTTCAGAGTGTCTCAACGTACCTAATACGAATGAACAAACTGTTCCTGCTGCTAGGTACCCCTCTAAGTTCTTGAGTACACACAAACAGAGCGGAGGGGCCCTATGGGACGTCTGCTGTGGGGCCTTCCCTGTACAGTCCATGTCCCCCCGGGAGACTCTAGCACACCTCTCTTCTCCCTTCCAGTCTGCTTTCAGCCGCCTTTGAATTCTTCAGCGACCCTGAACATGCTGTTTGTGTCCTCATTGTGGTGCTGTTTGCCAGCCAGGCAGGCAGGCAGGGAGGTTGGGAGAGAGCCGGAAGCCATGGATGCCCTAGCGAGTCATACTGTCAATTCTGTGCCTCAGTCCCATTTAACCAGGGACAAGCCAGTGCTTTGGCAGCCCAAGAATGCAGTCCTTAGGCAGACGTCTGCTGCCCGCAGGAAACTCTCAGAGCAGCCACGCTCTCCTCTCAGACTTTTGGCAGAGCCCTCGCCATTTCTTCATGTTAATAATGAAGAAAGAAAACCCCTCAATGAATGTGCAGTGAAATGAATCTGCAATTAATTTTAAATAAGCTTAAAATCCCATCGCAATGCCCTCCCTTGGTATTTTTATGGGAAATGGTTTTCACTAGATATGCACACCATAAAGATCCTGAAACGTACCACAGACAAAATCCTCTTAGGCGTGCTAAAGGGTAATTTGGTTTTTCTCAAAGCTACATTAAAAAAAAATAAGGGATAGAAATAAGCCAGCTTTTAAGAAAATATTAACAGTTAACCTATAAACCATCCCCAAAAGCAATCTCCCTACTCAGGAAATTTAGCATATGGCTTTAAAAGCTTAACCCTTTTGCTTTTTCTCATCTTTATGCATCTCTCACTTAAGCAGAATCACTTAAAATATCTTATCACAAGGGGCTTAAGAAGGCCTTTTCTTATGGATCTAAAATCAGCAACAACCCTTAGGTCAGGGGGGTCATCCTTTTCGGAGTCTGCCCAGCTGCAGTTCAGCCCCACCAGCCTGGGAGCCGCAGGCCCGACTCAAGAGGAGCAGCCACTCCAAAGCTACAGGAAGCCCTTTCTCTTCCCAGGCCTCTGGGACAGTTTCCAGCTCTGGTTCCCAGCCCGCTGTCCGTCCCCTCCCCCTGTCTGATCCCAGGCCAAACCTTGGCTCCAGTAATAACAAAGAGGCCCAGAAGATGAAAAGCTGAAGTCCTTTCCCTTCCAGCTGAAGCCAGGTGTGATGCTGGCAAGGAGAGGTTCCAAGCTTGGCCAAGCCAGATGAAGGCATGCGAAAGCAATAACCCAAAAACGAGCCCCACATGGGGCCGGATGCCCAGATCTTTCACTTATTTCACTATAAATGAGTTTCCTGGGGCAAAATAATTTCTTTCTTCAAAGAAAATCGCAGTCAAAGGCCAAAGAAGAAAAGGCGGAGGGCAAGAGGGAGGAGGTGAACTGGGGACCACAGAAAGACTGCAAGAGAGGAGTCCCTTGGTGGATACTCCGGGGCTTTCCAGAGAGCTCAACCAAGCCCGCACAGAACTTGCTGGCCTGTAAACGGGCACTCTGATGTTCGCAATGATCAGCCCCAGAGTTTTGCCCAGACTTTTGACTGACAGTGTGTTTCTCAGCAGAAACAAGCCGTTGGGATGTTTTCCTGACCTCCCAGAGAGCTGAACATCCTGATGCCCTGGGGACTGACAGGCTCCCCAGGGAGGTGTCCAGATCCTAGAGAAAGACTGGAAGGGTGGGTGCAGACTGCAGGCTAGATTCATATGCTGCTCTCTGATCTTCCTTAGTCCTTGATGGCTGCTCAGACATAGGGACTTGAGAAGGCAGTCTCCAGCCCTGCCTGCAGGAAACCTTCAATCTGATTTTTTAATCTCAGGGGGACCTATATTTGAGCTTTTGAACGCAACCTCAAAATGAAATCCAGATGCCATGCCAGGTTGCTTCTGCCTGGTCATTTAGAGTGGATAGCACTGCAGGTTGAATCAGACTGGTGAGCTGACCATCAGCACGAAAAAGGGCTGATGTTTGCCATGGTGGCCAGAAATAGGGACATTTCTCTCATTGCCCTTGGTAACAGGTCATTCTCCTTGGTAATAGCTCATTCAGGTGGGCAAAGGTGGCCTGGCTGGTGGCTGCACGACTTCCCAAAGCCTGGATCTTGAGCCGCTGTCTGGAACCCAGCACACTCAGCTCCAGATCAACCACCCAAGCCCTCTGGTCAGCATCGAGCTCTGAGGCCCTTTGATATTCAGAGGTCAGTTGCACGGGGAGACTGAGAAGAAGTGGACTCTGAGAAAGGGTGAAAATTGAAAGAATGTGGTGCTGGAGAATCTGGGCCTCGCTCCCTTCCATTCCCACCTCCTTGCCATGTGCCTCACTGCCCACTAGAAGCCAGGAAGCTAAAGAATATCTCTATGTGACACTTCTGCAGCTCAGATGTGCACCAGATCTAGCTTTCTCCCAGCAGGTGCAGATTTGGAGGATGAGGCATGCATGGGTCTGCTGCACCTCCTGGCAAGCACAGCCATGGGGGCATTTGGTTTTTCAGCAGAGGGTCCCAGAGAGTCTCTGGCTCTGTGAGTGTCAAGAGGCTGGGTTGGAGCCTTGTCTGAGTTGGCAGGGTCTGCAGCAGGGCAGCATGTACCTGGAGCCAGAAGTTGTAGTAAAGCATCCCAAGCACAGCAGAGGTAGTAGCGCCCGAGGCAGGCCAATTCCTTGGTGTTATTCTAGCAGGCATTTATACTGGGTCATACATATGTGGAGAGTGACAGCCATCGGATGCACCTCCAATCCTTCCAATCCTTTTCCTTTTCTTTCTTTTTTTTTTTTTTTTTTTTTTTTGAGACAGGGTCTCACTCTGTCGCTCAGGCTGGAGTGCAGTGGCACGATCTTAGCTCACTGCAACTCCCAGGTTCAAGCAATACTCCTGCCTCAGCCTCCCAAGTAACTGGGACTACAGGCACCTGCTACCATGCCTGGCTAATTTTTGTATTTTTTTAGTAGAGACGGGGTTTCACCATGTTGGCCAGGCTGGTCTCGAACTCCTGACCTCAGGTGATTCATCCACCTCGGCCTCCCAAACTTCTAATCCTTTTATAAAAACTAGACTTCCTCTATGAAATCCCTTTCAGCCTGAGTTAGCTAGGGTGGATTCTGTTGTCTGCAATTAATCCCCAAATAAATCAGAAGTGAAGCGAAGAACGCATTTCATAAAGGAGTAGCCACTCTGTCAAACACTGCAGAGACTTTAAGAGGAGCATAGGAAAGCATCTTGGATTTGTCAGCGTGAAGGTTATTGGTAACCTTGATGTGCATAATTTCTGTAGGAGGCTGGAGAGTGAATGGGAAGTGAGCAAGATGAGACAACCACTGGAGAAAACTCTTCTGAGAAGGGTTGCTGAGATGCAGAATAGAAAATGATGCAACAGCTAGAGGAAAATGTGGGCTCAAGGAAGAGTTTTTTCAATATGGGAGACTTTGGAGCATTTCACCTGCTGAAGGGATGCTGCAGAAAGAGAGGGAGATGAATAATGCAAGGAAAAGAGGATATCAAAGGAGAAAAGTCTTTAACCGCAAGGAAATAGGATCCAGAGTGGGTGGAAGGGCAGGTCTTTGAAAGAAAGAAAGAAATTTCTCCATGGTAACAACCTCTTGGCGTTCAAAAGATAGAGCACAGACCAGCTGGGCTGAGGGGTTGTGCAGGGAGCTGAGAGGGAGAAGGAAGAAGAAATAAGAGGAAGCCAAACTGCAAAGAGCCTCGGATGTCAAACCAAGGAATTTAGACCTCCTTCTGCAGACACTGGTCTTTGGAAACAAATGCTTCTGGCCAGAGGATGATGTAAGAACAAATATCCAAAGGACACCCAAACCAAGTCCGCAGGAAAGAAACTGACCTGGTGTATTGCCAGTGTGTGGGCTGGCATCAGGACAGGGGTCGAGTTTTGGGTTAAGGAAAGGGCAGCATGATGAAAAGAGCTCCAGCTTTGGATTCAGATAAATCTGGGTTCAAATCCCCTTGCTATTAAGCTGTGAAACTTGGGGGAAATTATTCAACTTTTCTGCACCTCTTCTGTAAAATGTGGAGAATAGTTGTTCCTCCTGGAATGGGTGTTGTGAAGAATAAATGAGATTACATACCTGGCCTAGTAAATACTTAATGAATAGTAGCTACTGAATCCGAGTTGCTGGAAGAGGTGCCTGGGGTCCACATTTTTAACACCCTCTATGAGGAGATTCCACTGTTAGGCTGTGGGGCCTGCACAAAAAAGAAAAGCCCAGAAAAACTTGTCGTGAGTTTTTCTCATGCCCTGGTAGATAGTAGGTGGTCAGTAAGTATTTGTTTAATAATTAGATAAATAGATAAACAGATAATAAATAGAATATATGTAGATAGAACTGGCTGTAAAAAAATGCATAGTCTCAATTTGGAACATTAAAATTTAGATTGTTGGTCCAGTGTGGTGGCTTACATCTGTAATCCCAACACTTTGGGATTAGATAACGAGGGCAGATAACGAGGTCAGGAGTTCGAGACCAGCCTGAACAACATGGTGAAACCCTGTCTCTACTAAGAATACCAAAAATAGCCAGGTGTGGTGGCACGTACCTGTAGTCCCAGCTACTCAGGAGGCTGAGGCTGGAGAATTGCTTGAACCTGGGAAGTTGAGGTTGCAGAGAGCCGAGATTGTGCCACTGCACTCCAGCCTGGTGACAGAGCAAGACTACGAGACTCCATCTCAAAAAAAAAAAAAAAATTTAGAATGTTGGTCTGGCATGGTGGCTCACACCTGCAATCCCAGCATTTTGAGAGGCCAAGGCAGGTGGATCACTTGAGGTCAGGAGTTCAAGACCAGCCTTGCCAATGTGAAGAAATCCTGTCTCTACTAAAAATACAAAAATTAGCCAGGCATGGTGGCACACACCTGTAATCTTAACTACTCAAGAGGCTGAGGCAGGAGGATTGCTTGAAACTGGGAGATGGAGGTTGCAGTGAGCCGAGAAGGTGCCTCTGCACTTGAGCCTGGGCAACAGGGCAAGCCTCCATCTCGGGAAAAAATAATAATAATAATAATAATCAGGCTCTTCAGGGCTTGGAGGCCAGATTGTGTCTCCTCCTGTTTCATCTCTTTGGGCAATTGGTAGATGTCCCCTGGCAGCCAAGGCTCCCTCTACGAGGGCCCTGATGACTGCAGGGGACTGTTTTTTTCACTTTTCAGTAAACATGACATTTTGAACCCAAAGCTGGAATATTAATGAAGTCTGCGTACAGACTGGAGATCAAAATGACCTGAAATTCAGGCTCAATCTGGAACAGTAATTGTTCCTGCAGTTATTTTCTGCTGACTGCTTCACAGTGTCAAAGAATCTTAAGGAGGGTGGGGATACCTTTCAGATGAGCTCAGACAAACTGCTTGGATTCCTCTGAGGCCTGGGATAAGGTTTCAAAATATTTTTCAAATTGTGTTTGCCTGCGGCAGCCCAGTGTGATAACAATGATCATATGTGTTGGAATCCTAGCAAGTCCATAAACAGGCTCTGTGACCTTGGGCAAGCTGCTTTAATCCCTCCAGACCTCAGTGTTCTCATTTGTAAACTGGGTCGGGGTGATGCTTACTCTGGGAGAAGTGTGAGAAATACTAGAGATCGCGTCAAATCCCTTGACAGGCCTGACACGCGGTAACTGCTCCATCCATGCTAGTGTCACCCTCCCACCCTGACCTTCTTCCCAGGAGCCTAGAGGGGCCAGGACAGGTTCTTCTCAGAAGATGCCCACCACTCAGAACAGTTCTCTTGCCAAAGTTTTGTCCCTACATAAATTCAGCAAGCAAAGACTCCTTTGATGCTCCTTTCTGTATTCTCACCTTGGGTTAGAGTAAGTTCAATATCAGCCCCTTGCCTTACGGAAAGAGAGACAAAGGCATTGTAATTTAAGTTCCTTTTAGGGCTAAAAGATAACAATCAATCAACATTTGCAGAAAGCACTGACATATTAATTTTTTAACCTTGAGGGATTATCTTTTCCTACAGTAAGTGAACTACACAGTAAGTGCATTTTCTGTACACAGCATTTCTACACAGTAAGTGAACACATTTATTTTTCTTCCCTGAAAAGGCCTCTTATCGTTGGAATGAAGAATGCAATGCAATTCCCTTCTATCCCTTCTCATTCCAGAATCCCCTTGGGGACATACCTCTGCACACACTGCTCAGACCCCGCTAGCATCCATCCAAACAGTGGGTGTTCTTTTTTAAAATACAGTTGTACTTTTATCCTAATAGAAGTACCAGGATTCCTGAAAATCTGTTTTTACACCATGCATAAAATCTCATATGTGCTGAACCACTGGATTTCCCAGCCGCCACATGCCCCCACATGCAAAAATATACCCTCATTAGACTCTCCTGTGCCCCCAATTCTTGCACTATGGATCTAATCCTTTGGGTTAAGCATGCTCTTTTATTTGGCTCCTGGGGAGCTGGGAGCCTCCTAGCATCTAATGACAAGGTAGTAGGAGTAAATCCCTACTCATAGATGTACCAATGCCACACATATAATTCTATGTATTTTTCTCAATTCAGGCCAATTCCAGTCCCCGGAGTCCTGAATCCTTCCAGAGGGTTCCTCCCTTCTGGAGCTTCCTGCCTGTCTCTCTGAGGTCATGCTGAAGTTCTGGTTTCTAACAACACTTGGGGTAGGAAATGGACTCCAACTGGTAGGTGTCTACTTCATTTGCCTAATTCACTCTCCTAGTGATAGGCCCTTCACATCCTCCCTATGGTAAGCAATGCTACGATGGACATCTTAGTACATGTAACCTCCTGAGGCTGTCTGGCAATCAAGAGCAGATGGCTAGGTCCTAGGATACATGAATACCCAGTTTGACTGCATACTGTTAGACTGCAGTCTAAGACCACTAGCATGATAAGGGCTCCTGGCTGCTCAGTCTCAGGAACATTTGGCATTGTATGGCTTTCCAATGTTTGCCAAACTGATGGGAATAATGTGCAGCTCATTTTGGTTTTAGATTTTCCTTTCTGAGATTGCCTGTGACACTGGGCATCCCCTTATGTGCTTACAACCAGTTAGGTTTCTTCTGCTGTGAATTGCCTGTTCATGTCCTTTGCAACATTTTTCTATATTGTTCTTCATCTTTTTATTGTTGATGTTCAAGAGTCACTTATATATTCTGTACATGACTTTATTGCTATTTTCTTCAACCTTTTATTTTGAAAAAATTCAAACTAACAAAAAGGTTATATAGGTATGATAACAGGTTTACCTATTATTAATATTTTCCCACAGATTTTTTTTTTCTTGAGATGGAGTCTCACTCTGTTACCCAGGCTGGAGTGCAGTGCCATGATCTCAGCTCACTGCAACCTCACCTCCTGGGTTCAAGCGATTCTCTTGCCTCAGCCTCCTGTATAGCTGTGATTACAGGCATGGGCCACCACACCCAGCTAATTTTTGTACTTTTAGTAGAGATGGGGCTTCACCATATTGGCCAGGCTGGTCTCGAACTCCTGACCTCAAGTGATCCACCCGCCTCGGCCTCCCAAAGTGCTGGGATTATAAGCATGAGCCACCACGCCTGGCCTCCACACATTTTATATCACTTTCTATACAATAGCTATAGATATATAACACACACACACATCACACACATATATATACATATATATTTTTTAATGTAATCCAGCCCCCAACTGACTGCAATCCTCTGGGTCACGTGATGAGTTGTTTTGTTTTGTTTTGTTTTTTGTTTTATAATTATGGTAAAAAATACATAACATAAAATTTGCCATCTTAACCGTCTTAAATGTGTAATAGTATTAAATATGTTCACATTGTTGTGAAGACATACAAATATATTCTGTTGAAATATTTGAAAGTAAGTTGCTGATATTTTGACACTTCACCACTAAATAGTTCAGTGTAGATCTCCTAGGAACAACGACTTTCTCCTACATAAACTAAAATAAAATTTCCTCACTGAATACATTTAACATTTATACAATACTAATGTCTAATTAAGGGCTTATATTCAGTGTTACCCATTGGTCCCAATAATTTTTAACATTGTAAAAATCACCTCCCAACCTGTGACCTATTTTTTAATTTCATCTATGAACACCTTCAGGTAACAAAATGTTTAATTTTGCATCATCAAGTGTGTTCCTTTTTTCCCCTAAGGGCAGAGGTTTTGAGGGTCTTACGTATGACGTTCTTGGCTATTCCTAAATTACAAAGATTATTTGTCAACAATTTCTCCTTTTAGCTTTATAGTTTCACCTTTCAAATTTAGATCTTAAGTCTAAGGGTAAGAAGTAAGAATTCAATGTTTTCTTCATAGTGAACAAGCTTTTCCAATGACATTTAATAACCAATCTGTTCTTTCCCAAGTTACGTGTGGCAGTCTCTTAACACTCCTATGTATATGGCCTGTTTTGGGACTTCCCATTCTTTCCATGTGTCTATCTGCCCATTCCTGTGCAGGAACCACGCTATTTTCATTTCTGTGGCTTTGCCTTGTGTTTTCCTATCTTTCTGTCTGACACATCAATGTTTCTCTTTTTGCTCTTAGTTTTTAAACTTGGCAGCTGTTGGGGAACTTTTATTCATCTGTATAAATTCTAGGTTGTTTTAAGGTCTTCAGACATTCTGCCCTTGGCCAGCCATTGTAATAACCTAGATACACAGCTGCCCTGCTGGCCCTGACCTTTCTGCCTCACAGACTCCTAAATTCTACGTGGCAGAGTTACACGTGATGATTCTATTCCAGAAAATCCATTTCATGCCATACCACAAAAATGCACAAGTTTCTCCTGAAAGTAAATAAAAGCAAGTATTTGCAAGGTATGGTGGCTCACATCTGTAATCGCAGCACTTTGGGAGGCCGAGGTGGGCGGATCACCTAAGGTCGGGAGTTCAAGACCAGCCTGACCAACATGGAGAAATCCCATCTCTACTAAAAATACAAAATTAGCTAGGTGTGGTGGCGCATGCCTGCAATTCCAGCTACTCGGGAGGCAGAGGCAGGAGAATTGCTGGAACCCAGGAAGCAGAGGTTGCAGTGAGCCCAGATCACGCCATTGCATTCCAGCCTTGGCAACAAGAGTGAAACTCTGCCTCAAAAAATTAAAATTAAAATTAAAAAAATTGAAAAAAACAAACAAGACTTTAAAGTGGCTGTGAATCCCAATTCACAAGTTCAGATATGTAAGAAAGAACACTTTTTTTCATATCCCAAAACTGAATTGAATTTGTTTTTGGAGCCCCTAGTCTGCTGGAGTAGCAGAAACACCATTTCAGTTAATTTAGGGACTCTTCCTACTTTCTCTGGGGTGAATTTGAGTTACAAAGGACTTGCAGAGAAGCAAGGCTCCAAGGAGGAGGGGTGATCTTTTAAGTCCTCAGTATCATCAAAGCGTGTCACTAACTTGTCCATCGTCCCATCTGGTCCTCAGTCAATGGTCCTTAAAGGTCTCTCTGCTACTTCTGTTCCTCTCTCAAGCTCCTGGCAATCATTCTGTGCCTGTGAGACAAGAATTGAGAAATGCTGTGAGATCTCATCTGCCTAGATGCTCCATACAACTGAAGCCATCAGTTCTCTGGGATCTTGCCACCCCTTGAAGCCCTACCAGGAAACACAGACATAGATGCCCTGTATTCTCAGATCCTGCAAATCTGTCAGGGCCTCACCAGGGTTCATTCTTGTCTCCCTGGGACCCAATAACAGCTACCTCTCTATATTAGTCATGGTTCTCCAGAGAAACAGACTCAATAGGAGATAGATAGATAGATAGATAGATAGATAGATAGATAGATAGATAGACAGACAGACAGATAGATAGATGATTTCTTTTTTTTTTTTTTTTTTTTTTTTTGAGACAGAATCTCGCTCTGTCACCAGGCTGGGGTGCAGTGGCACCAGCTTGGCTCACTGCAATCTCTGCCTTCTGGGTTCAAGTGATTCTCCTGCCTCAGCCTCCCGAGTAGCTGGGATTACAGGTGCACACCACCACACCCAGGTAATTTTTGTATTTTTAGTAGAGACAGGGTTTCACTATGTTGGCCAGGATGGTCTCAATCTCCTGACCTCGTGATCCAGCCACCTCACCCTCCCAAAGTGCTGAGATTACAAGTGTGAGCCACCGTGCTCGGCCAAAAGATTTCTTAGAAAGAACTGGCTCGCATTCGCATGATTATGGAGGCTGAGAAGTCCACAATCAGCAGGGAGGGCTGGATGAGCTGATGTTTCAGTTCAAGTCTACAGGCAGTCTGCTGCAGAATCTTCTCTTGCTCAGGGGAAACAGGAGTTTTTGTTCTATTCAGGCCTTCAACTGCTGGGAATAAGGCCCACCAACACTATGGAGGGCAATCTGCTTTATTCAAAGTCCATCAATTTAAATGTGAATCTCATCCAACACACCCTCACAGAGACACTCAAGATGATCTTTGACCAAGTATCTGAGCACACTGTGGACCAGCCAAGTTGACATAAAATTAACCATCACACTCTCCTTGATTAATGCCATATCAACCAGGATCCAGTCAGGCATTCCAACATAGAAGATTTATATTTTTACAGACATAATTCACATACCATGAAATTCACCCATGTAAGGGAGTTTTAGTATGTTCAGAATGTTGTGAAACCATCACCACTATCTAATTCCAAAACATTTTCATCAACCCCCAGCCCCAACAAAAAAAAAATAAAACTCATACCTGTTAGCAGTCAACAAGGGGATTTAATATAGGGAATTGGCTGGATGGATAGCAAAGGACTGAAAGGAAGAAAAGGAACACCTGACATCATGCAAACATAGTAATTGCAGGAAACAGCCACCACTCCTAGGACTAGAGGAACAGAGGGAAAGGGTTGGGGCTATTAGAACCCAGAATCCTGGAGGACAGCTTCACAGAACTAGGGTAAAGACCTCTCAGGAAAGGGTAACAGCCTGCTGGTATCGGTACCTCAGGAAACTCGAGGAAGGGTTTCACAGAGCTGGGACCTAGATCTCCCAGGAGGGGTCATGAGCTAAATGCTGCTGTACCACAAGAGCTCAGAGAGAAGGTCTAAGTTAGGACTCAGTCCTCTTAGGAGGGAGTGCTACCTGGAAGCTGCTGCTAACGATGGGGTGAGATGGGCTGATTGTGGGAACTTAACAAAATAATGGAAACTGGAACCAAACTCCACTGCTGGGGTAACAGTGACGGGAACAGCAAGCATGGGGAAGGAGCATCCCTTCTCCATCATCCTATTGTCTGGTCTCCTTTTAGCATCCCCTATTACCAGGACCTAACAGGGAGCAGCTGGCAACAAGGAAATTGGGTTGCAAAGTCAGCCTCACCGTTGCAGAGCTGAGCACAGAAGAGTTATTAGGAGCTGGAGATGGTAGCTTTAACACCATGCCTCCCTACTCTGTCTAACCCCAGCCCAGGGAGGGAACATTCTAATCTGGAAGGTTGGATGACAACCCATCTTGCTCTTCACCCATCTTATTAGTCCATTCTCACACTGTTATGAAGAAATAACTGAGACTGGGTAATTTATAGAGGAAAGAGGTTTAATTGACTCACAGTTCTGCATGACTGGGAAGGCCTCAGGAAACTTACAATTATGGCAGAAGGGGAAGCAAACATGTCCTTCACATGGCAGCAGGAGAGAGAATTGCTGAGCAAAAGGGGGAAAGCCCCTCATTAAACCATCAGATCTCAAGAGAACTCACTCACTGTTATGAGAACAGCATGGGGGTAACTGCCCCCATGATTCAATTACCTCCCACTGGGTCCCTCCCGTGACATGTAGTGATTATGAGAGCTACAATTCAAGAAGAGACTTGGGTGGAGACACAGCCAAACCATATCACCCATGATGTTTTCTTCCAAATGATTAGTCTGTTGCAAGAACTTCTGTAATATATCCACTTCCTGATCTAAGAGCCTATTAGCATGATTCCTAGAGACACCTGGGAAGCTAACCTTGGTTCTAGCCCACAGCACTGGGTTTAGCCATACGTGGAGACTGGGCTGTTTGGGCATGGGGAGGCAAAGGATGATAAAAGAGGATTGTCTTTGTGCTTCAGTGGATAATGGAATGTGGACTGTATGGAATATGTTGTCATATTCCATGTAATGCAACCCTGAGAATGATGAGGGGCATCTGGCTTATGTGAGGTGGTCCCCGACATATAATTACACTAACTGCCTGCAGGACTGCACCAGTTTTAAAGCGGGGAGTATCTTCCTAGATTAAGTAGGTAATGACAACAGCACCAGTTTTAGTAAACAGAGCTACACTCCCCCTCAGTACATGCAGCTGCCACAAATGGAGCAGCCAAGCTTCTAAAGGTCTGCTGTGATCCCCACATGGACACTGTCATGCACAAGCATGAGCCAATCATGTATGCACCTCTACCTGTCTCAAATAACATTGCTCTTCTCTCCAGCCTGTGTGCTGACTGCATGGCCCCTTCTGTTTACTTTAGATAAGTAAACATTGTTTGATTTACCCATGGAATGTCTGTGTCTGGATTTTCCTTTAATCTAAATCCACTACTGACATTATATAGTGATCGTGTGGTTTTTCCATCACCTGACGGGCTTAAGTTTTGAAATGCAAAAAGTTGGGGTGTGGGGGGATGGTGTTTTTTCTTTACATGTTTGCAATCATCTCCTCTCCAGAAAGAATCAGCACAGAATCCCCTAGCTGTTTCAGAGTAGAAGATGGAATGGAGAAGAGACACATCCCAGTTGCTTTTTTACAGTTTTATTTTTTAATATTGTATACATCAAGTTCACAAACACAAATGTGCAGTTACATCATGAGCATCCATGTAGTCACCATCCAGGGCAAGAAACAGGACATTGTCAGCCCACCAGAAGTCCCTGGGTGCTTTGTTACTGGCATCAATCTTCTCTGCACATGTAGCCACCCTGCTGACTGTGGGATCTGGACTGTGTCAACTTGGCTAAAATGGAATTAGGCTTCCTGGAATTCCTGAGTTACTTGTAAAATAACTCAACTAGATTTGTTCCTTCCCTACTCCACCCCACCTCCAACACCTAATTTTTATTTTCTTTTGCAAGATGGAAGGCAGACGTGAACAGCAGGTTTTGTATCATAAAGGCTGTCACAGTTAGATGTGGTGACAGACAGACACAGGTGTCCTGTCCTTATCCTCCTATGCTGCACATCCAGCTCTTCTTTCTGAGGCAGGCCATGCTGAACCAACAGTTATCCCAGCTTGCAACTGGATATTTGGCTGCCAATCCTCAGGCATGGTAGCTATGCAGAGGCCCTAGTCTTCAACTGACTTCTTCCCTCCACCAGCCCTTCACAGTCCTACTCCAGCAGCCTCACGTGCCTGGTTTCTGGATCTTCTAGAAAGCTCTGATGTGTTCACTCCATGCCAAACAGACCTTCAGGTGATTGTTTAGTAGCTTTTCTCTATCCTTAAACTGTTTTTTGAACCTATACTCCCCCAGCTTCTCTCGTAACTGCATAGGGTCTATTTCCTCTAGTTAGAAGGAATGTTGCATTCTACAATATTCACAGGGTTCCACTTCCCTGATGGAGCACTGACTGATACAAAGATTTTCACAATAATTACTTTCTTCTTTTTCTTTATAGTGTTATTATCAATGAGGCATGGGTTCATAACACTGTAGTTTAGTTTTGCCTGGTTTTTTTAAGAATATTTAACTGATATTATTTAGTGTGTCTTATTTTGTGTCTAGTTTTATTTGCTCAACTTTATGTTTGCAAGATTCATTCACGCTATTGTTTGAATCTGTAGCTTATTCATTTTCTTTGCTGTGAGAACTTCTTTGTATGAATAACTCACACTTAATTTTTCATTCTATTGTTGATGAGCATTTGGATTGTCCATTTGGACTATTATGAATAATGCTGCCCTAAACACTCTTGCACATGTCTCGGTACATCGATGTATGCATTTTTGTTGTGTACATATTTAAGGGCAGAATTGCTGAGTCATTGAGTATGTGTGTCTTTGTGTTTAGTAGATAAAAACCTAACTGTTTAAATGTGTTTTTACCAGTCTACATTCCAATCAACATCGCAATTAGTATTACCAACCTTTTTATTTTAGCCATCCTGTCTGGTGGATCCCTAGGTGGACACTCGTTTGTGTTTTACATTGCATTTCCCCGATAATGAGGTTGCATACATCTGTATATATTTATTAGCTATTTTGAAGTTTTCCTGTTCATTTTTCCATTAGGTGTTTGTTTTGTTTTGTTTTGTTTTTCATTGATTTTGAATAATTCGTAATATAATTTGAAAATAAGTGAATGTATTTTAAATATGAGCCCATTTCTGTGTTAGGCATATAGTTTGATGAGCGCTGACATACATATAAATCAGTCATTGAGGCTGGGTGTGGTGGCTCATGCCTGTAACCCCAGCACTTTAGGAGGCCGAGGCAGGTGGATCACTTGAGGTCAGGAGTTCAAGACCAGCCTGGCCAATATGATGAAACCCTGTCTCTAGTAAAAATACAAAAAAATAAAATAAAAATTAGTGGAGCATAGTGGTGCATGCCTGAAATCCCAGCTACTTGGGAGGCTGAGGAAGGAGAATCACTTGAACCTGGGAGGTGGAGGTTGCAGTGAGCTGAGATCACACCACTGTGCTCCAGCCTGGCTGACAGAGGGAGACTCCATCTCAATAAATGGATAAATCAGTTGTTGAATAGTGTTGGAAGTTCTTACCAGGGCAATCAGGCAGGAGAAAGAAATAAAGGGTGCTAAATTAGGAAAAGAGGAAGTCAAATTGTCCTTTTTTGCACATGATGTGATTGTATATTTAGAAAACCCCACTGTCTCAGCCTAAAATCTCCTTAAGCTGATAAGCAACTTCAGCAAAGTTTCAGGATACAAAGTCAATGTGCAAAAATCACAAGCATTCCTATACATCAATAACAGACAAACAGAGAGCCAAATCTGAGTGAACTCCCTTTCACAATTGCTTCAAAGAGAATAAAATACCTAGGAATCCAACTTACAAGGGATGTGAAGGACCTCTTCAAAGAGAACTACAAACCACTGCTCAAAGAAATAAAAGAGGACACAAACAAATGGAAGAACATCCCATACTCATGGATAGGAAGAATCAATATCATGAAAATAGCCATACTGCCCAAGTAATTTATAGATTCAATGCCATCCCCATCAAGCTACCAATGACTTTCTTCACAGAATTGGAAAAAAATACTTTAAACTTCATATGGAAGCAAAAAAGAGTCTGCGTTGCCAAGACAATCATAAGCAAAAAGAACAAAGCTGGAGGCATCATGCTACCTGACTTCAAACTATACCACAAGCCTACAGTAACCAAAACAGCATGGTACTGGTACCAAAACAGAGATATAGACCAATGGAACAGAACAGAGCCCTCAGAAATAATACCACACATCTACAACCATCCAATCTTTGACAAACCTGACAAAAGCAAGAAATGGGGAAACAATTCCCTATTTATTAAATGGTGCTGGGAAAACTGGCTAGCCATATGTAGAAAGCTGAAACTAGATCCCTTCCTTACACCTTATACAAAAATTAATTCAAGATGGATTAAAGACTTAAATGCTAGACTTAAAACCATAAAAACCCTAGAAGAAAACCTAGGCAATTCCATTCAGAACATAGGCATAGGCAAGGACTTCATGTCTAAAACACCAAAAGCAATGGCAACAAAAGCCAAAATAGACAAATGGGATCTAATTAAACTAAAGAGCTTCTGCACAGCAAAAGAAACTACCATCAGAGTGAACAGGCAACCTACAGAATGGGAGAAAATTTTTGCAATCTACCCATCTGACAAAGGGCTAATATCCAGAATCTAAAAAGGACTTAAACAAATTTACAAGAAAAAAATCAAACAACCCCATCAAAAAGTGGACAAAGGATATGAATAGACACTTCTCAAAAGAAGACATTTATGTAGCCAACAGACACGTGAAAAAATGCTCATCATCACTAGCCATCTGATAAATACAAATCAAAACCAAAATGAGATACCATTTCACACCAGTTAGAATGGTGATCATTAAAAAGTCAGGAAGCAACAGGTGCTGGAGAAGATATGGAGAAATAGGAACGCTTTTACACTGTTGGTGGGAGTGTAAATTAGTTCGACCATTGTGGAAGACAGTGTGGCGATTCCTCAAGGATCTAGAACTAGAAATACCATTTGGCCATTCCATTACTGCGTATATACCCAAAAGATTATAAATCATGCTGCTATAAAGACACATGCACATGTATGTGTATTGCGGCACTATTCACAATAGCGAAGACTTGGAACCAACCCAAATGTCCATCAATGATAGACTGGATTAAGAAAATCTGTATACATATAAAATAAAAATTCCATATACACTATGGAATACTATGCAGTCATAAAAAAGGATGATTTCATGTCCTTTGTAGGGACATTGATGATGCTGGAAATCATCATTCTGAGCAAACTATCACAAGGATAGAAAACCCGACACTGCATGTTCTCACTCGTAGGTGGAAATTGAACAATGAGAACACTTGGACACAGGATGGGGAACATCACACACCAAGACCTGTCATGGGGTGGGGGGAGGGTGGAGGGATAACATTAGGAGAAATACCTAATGTAAATGATGAGTTAATGGGTGCAGCACACCAACATGGCACATGTATACATATGTAACGCACCTGCACATTGTGCACATGTACCCTAGAACTTAAAGTATAATAATAAAATAAATAAATAAATCAGTTGTTGAAAAGATTACCCATTATCTAATGAATTATCTTGGCAGCTTTCTCAAAAAGCAATTACTCGTATGTGTATGAGTTCACCTTTCAACTCTCTTCTGTTCCACTACTCTATATGTCTATATACCATGCTGTTTTGTTTATTATAGCTGATAGTAAGTCTTGAAATCAGAGAGTTTAAGTCCTCCAACATTTTTCTTCTTTTAAAAACATTTACCTGTGTAACAAGCCTGCACAACTTGCACATGTACCCTGGAACTTAGAATAAAAGTTAATGAAAAAAAATTATATTTGTTATTTATGGTTCTTTGTCATTTCAAATATTAAAAATTAATTTGTCAATTTCTAGTTTGAAAAGTTTACTTTGATTTACATTGTTTCATATAAACATCCCATTTTGGAGAGAATTAACATCTTAGTGATGTTGAGTCTTATGATCCATGAACATGGTATACATGCCTATTTATTTAGATCTTTAATTTCTCTCAACAACGTTCTTTTTTACTGTATGTATCTCTTGTATTTAATCCTAAGTATTTTGTTTTTGACACTGTATTAAATGAATCTTTTTATGATATTTTTCACTGGTTTACTGCTAGTAAAAAATAATCAATTTTTGTATATTATACTCATATCCTGCAGGTTTGCTAAATTTGTTTTTTATTTCTAATAGCTCTTTCATAAATTCCTTGGAGTTTTCTATATAAACAATCATGTTACATGCAAATACAGGCAGTTTTACTTCTTACTTTTCATCTGTATACCTTTTATTTATTGTCCTTGTCTTATTGTAACGGTTATAACCTCAGTACAATGTTAAATAGTAGCTGTGAGAGTTACATCCTTACCTTGTGCTCAGGCTGAGAGGTAAAACATTCACTATTTCACTATCAACCATGGTGTTAACTGTAGGTTTTTCATATAGATGACCTATAGAAATGTGAGGAGGATCTCTTTTTTCCTGCTTTACTGAGAGATTTTATTAATGGATTTTAAATTTTTTCACTTGCATTTTTCACTTGCAATTTCTATTAAAATTACCTATATTGTTTTTCTCCTTTCTTTATTTTGTTAATATGGTGAATTACATTGATTGATTTTCAAACATTAAGCCAACCTTGCATTTCTAGGATAAATCCCATGTGGTCATGGTGTATTATCCTTTTTATATACTGTTGGATTCAATTTGCAAACCTTTTTTAGGAATTTTATGTCTATGTTCATGAGGAATATTGGTCTGAAATTTTCTTTTATCTTTGGAATATCTTTCACAGATGTTGGTATTCGAGTTATGCTAACTTCAGATAATTAAATAATTGTCCTACTTTATTTATTTTCTAAAGGATTTTATGTAAAATTGGTATTATTTTATTTTATCCTTGAATTTTTTATAGAATTTACCAATAAAGCTATTTGAGCCTGGAATTTTCTTTGTGAAGAGTTGTGTGTGTGTGTATGTATTTTGTTGTTGTTGTTCTTAAGAGACAAAGTCTTGTTCTGTCACCAAGGCTGGAATGTAGTGGCATGATCACTGTAGCCTTGAACTCCTAGGCTCAATATTCCCACCTCACTTCCTGAGTAGCTAGGACCATAAGTGTGCACCACCATGCTTGACTAATTTTTTAAATTTTTGTAGAGATGTGGTCTTGCAATGTTGCTCAGTCTGGTCTCAAACTCCTTGCCTCAAGTGATCTTCTCACCTCAGCCCCCCAAAGCGGGAAGTTGGTTAAAAAAAATTAAATTTATTTAATAGATATAGGCTACTCAGAGTTTCTGTTTCATCTTATGTCAGTTCTCATGAATTATATTTTTGATTTTGTCTATAGTGCTGAATTTGTTGGTATACAGCTATTTATAATATGCCCTTCTATCTTTTTAATATCTGTAGTATCTGTATTAATTAATTAACTTTCATTTATTCCTGATGTTGGTCCTTTTTCTCCACTCTATGACCAGTCTAACTAGAGATTTACCAATTTAGTTCATCTTTTCAAGGAAACAACTTTGGCCTTATTAATTGTTTATATTACCCGATCTCTTCTATACTGATTTTTGCTTTTGTCTTTATTGTTTTTTCCTTCTACTTATTTTTGGTTTACATTGCTCTTGTTTGTTTGTTTTCTCTTAGCTCTTTGGGCATTGATTTTCAACATTCTTTTCTTTTCTTTTTTTGAGATGGAGTCTCGCTCTGTCACCAGGCTGGAGTTCAGTGGTGCGATCTCGGCTCACTGCAACCTCCGCTTCTCGGGTTCAAGCAATTCTCTTGCCTCAGCCTCCAAGTAGCTGGGACTACAGGTGCACACCACCACGCCCAGCTAATTTTTGTATTTTTAGTAGAGACAGGGTTTCACATGTTGGCTAGGATGGTCTCGACCTCCTGACCTCATGATCCACCTGCCTCGGCCTCCCAAAGTGCTGGGATTACAGGCGTGAGCCACCACACCTGGCCTTTTCTTTTTTAATAAAAGGATTTAAATCATTTTCTTCTAAACACTGATTCAGCCAAATCTCACAGATTTAGACATTGTTATTTTCATTATCATAATATCTGAGATTTTTATTATTATTAATATTATTTTGAGATGGAGTCTCACTGTGTCACCCAGGCTGGAGTGCAGTGGCACGATCTCAGCTCACCACAACCTCCGCCTCCCAGATTCAAGCAGTTCTCCTGCATCAGCCTCCCTAGTAACTGGGACTACAGGCGTGTGCCACCACGCCTGGCTAATTTTTGTATTTTTAGTAGAGACGGGGTTTCACCATGTTGGCCAGGCTGGTCTGGAGCTCCCGACCTCAGGTGATCTACTCTCCTTGCCTCCCAAAGTGCTGGGATTTATAATCCAGTGGCATGAGCCACTGCGCCCAGCATAAAATATTTTTTAATTTGGGGGAATTTCTTCTTTGACTCATGGGTTATAGAGAACTGTATTGTTGAATTTCCAAAATGTGGGTTTTTTCTAGATGTCATAGTTGTTGATTCAAATTTAATTCAATTTTGGTCAGAGAACATACTCCAAAAAGGCCAGATTTTGAATTTACCTCTCTGGGTTTCTGTCATCCTCCAATATGCTTCATTATAATATCAGCTCACTAGAGCTTACACACAGATCTTTTAAAAAATATTTTGTCTGGTTTTCCTTATTGTGCTAATGAGGAGAATTAATCCAAATGATTAATTCAAGTCATTCATTATCAGAAGTCACTATATTTGCTTTTCAAACATATGTCAGACAAAACCAATTGTTTAACATAAAAGTTAAGTCATAAATCATTTGGTGGAATTTTTCTGCCTGGGATAGATTGGCTCTTTCCTTAAAACATGAGTCAAATGAAGTTTGGGCCAAAGATATTATCTCCCTGTCCTAGAACAAATTTCAGAATCAAGTTAGGCATTCTTTTTACAAGAATTTCCAAGAGATACTCATATTGAGGTCCTTTTTCACAGTTGTTCTTCATTGCCTATTCAGTTTATAAGAATGTCTTTGACATTAATTGCTGAGGAAGGAGAAATCTCACTTCTTCCTCTTCTTCTTCCATTCCTTAGTCTCTGTTTTATCAACCTAAAAAACTAATTTTGAACTGCATTCCTTTTCAACAATTAGATATACTGTTTTCTAGAACGTCTACAATGCTCTATCTAGTCCTATAGCTTTCCTCAAACCCTGATGTCATTGTTAAAAGGGAAAGATTATTCTCCACTCATGTATCATTCCATGTGGAGGGGCACCATTCTTTGTAACACTTCTGGCCTCACTCCAAATGGTGAGTTAGAAAAGAGGAACTGGGAATGTGCACTTCAGCTTCTTCTGTCCTCTCTCTCTGGAACAGGTTGCCCCAAAAAAGCACATGTTCTGTTACGCTCCTCCAAGAACAAAAATTCACAAGCTAATACTTCTGGGTGAGCACAATTATCAAAGTCTGACAGATTATTAAACCCAAATATCAGGTGTATAATTAATAAAGGAACTATTCCACTGGCTCCCTTGAATCCAATAGATATGCCAACCAATTCTCTTCCTGAACTGATCCCAAAGGAAAAGAAAGCATTATATCAAAAAGAAACCAAGTGGATGGATCACCTGAGGACAAGAGTTCAAGACCAGCCTGACCAACACAGTGAAATCCTGTCTCTACTAAAAATACAAAAATTAGCTAAGCAGGGTGATAGGTGCCTGTAGTCCCAGCTACTCGGGAGGCTGAGACAGGAGAATTGCTTGAACCCAAGAGGCAGAAGTTGCAGTGAGCCGAGATTGCACCGCTGCCCTCCAGCCTGGGTGGGAGAGCAAGACTCTGTCTCAAAAAAAAAAAAAAAAAAAAAAGAAAGAAAGAAAGAAAGAAAGAAAAAGAAAAGAAAAAGAGACCTGCCCTCAGGTATTTATCACAGCACTAGTCACAATAGCAAAGATGTGAAATCGACCTACGTGTCCATCAACAGTTGACGGGATAAAGAAAATGTGGCATATTTACCCAACGGAATACTCTTCCACTATAAAAAAAAAAAAAAAAAAAAAAAAATGAATGAATGAATGAAAACATGTCTTTTGCAGCAACATGGATGGAACTGGGGGCCATTATCTTAAATAAAACAATTTAGAAACAGAAAGTCAAATACCATATGTTCTCACTTATAAACAGGAGGTAAATAATGTGTACACATGAACATAGAGTGTGGAATAATAGGCATTGGAGACTCAGAAGGGTGGGAGGGTGGCAGAAGGGAGTGAGGGATAAAAAATTCCTTAAAAGTGTACAATGTACATTATTTGGGTGATGGTTACACTCAGAGCCCAGACTTTACCACCATGCTATATAGCCATGTAAAAACAATACACTCGTACCCCTTAAATTTATAAAAAATAAAAATAGAGGTTTTCAGTCTCCAGTGTGGTGTAATAGTGAGAGGTGATACTGTGCTAGCAGCCCTCACTCTCAGTGCCTCCTCGGCCTCAGTGTCCACTCTGGCAGCACTTGAGGAGCCCTTCAGCCTGCCACTGCACTGTGGGAGCCCCTCTCGGGACTGGCCGAGGCTGGAGCCGGCTCCCTCTGCCTGCCAGGAGGTGTGGAGGGAGAGGCGCGGGTGGGAACTGGAGCGCATCCAGGCCAGCGGGAGTGCCAGCAGGCACCCACGCGGTTCGGCAGGCCCAGCACTCGGAGCTGCCGGGCTGGTGGTGCTGGCCCAGGGCAGTAAGGGGCTTAGCACCCAGGCCAGCAGCTGCGGAGGTTGCGCCAGGTCCCCCAGCAGTGCTGGCCCACTGGCGCTGCACTCAAATTGTCGCCGAGCCCTAGCTGCCTCCCCACCGGGCAAGGGCTTGGGACCTGCAGCCCACCATGTCTGAGCTCCCCCTCTGCGGTGGGCTCTCGCGCAGCCCGAGCCTCCCCAACGGGTGCTGCCCCCTGCTCTGTGGCGCCCGGTCCCATCTACAGCCCAAGGGCTGAGGAGTGCAGGCACAGCTCCGGACTGGTGGCAGCTCTGCCTGCAGCCCAGGTGCAGCATCCACTAGGTGAAGCCAGCTGGGCTCCTGACCCGGAAGGGGGCTTGGAGAACTTTTATATCTAGCTGGAGGATTGTATGTGCACCAGTCAGCACCCTGTATCTAGCTAATCTGGTGGGGACTTGGTGAACTTTTATGTCTAGCTAGAGAATCGTAAATACACCAATCAGCACTCTGTCTAGCTCAGGGTTTGTGAATACACCAATTGGTACTCTGTATCTAGCTAACCTAGTGGAGACTTGGAGGACTAGCACTCTGTGACTCTGTGGCTAGCTCAAGGATTGTAAATGCACCAATCAGCACTCTGTGTCTAGCTCAAGGTTTGTAAATACACCAATTGGTGCTCTGTATCTAGCTAACTCTGTATCTAGCTAACTAGCACTCTGGGTCTAGCGCAAGGATTGTAAACGCACCAATCAGCACTCTGTCAAAATGGACCAATCAGCTCTGTGTAAATAGACCAATCAGCTCTCTGTAAAATGGACCAACCAGCAGGATGTGCGTGGGGTCAGTTAAGGGAATAAAAGCAGGCTGCTGGAGCCAGCCAGCTGCAACGTGGTCGGGTCCCGTTTCACACTGTGGAAGCTTTGTTCTTTCGCTCTTTGCAATAAATCTTGCTGCTGCTGACTCTTTGGGTCCACGCTGCCTTTATGAGCTGTAACATTCACCTCGAAGGTCTGCAGATTCACTCCTGACGGCAAGACCAGGAACCCACCAGAAGGAAGAAGCTCCAGACACATCTGAACCTCTGAAGGAACAAACTGTGGAAACACCATCTTTAAGAACTGTAACACTCACCGCGAGGGTCCGCGGCTTCATTCTTGAAGTGAATGAGACCAAGAACCCACCAATTCCGGACACAATAGGACAAAACTGAACCCAAATCCCAGCTTTGTGACTTTAGGCAGACATTGGTCGTTCAGAGTCCCAGTTCCCTCCCTTGTGGAAGCAGAGACGAACAATGACTGTCTTCAGGGGCTGGTAAGTGGGTAACTACTGGCAAGATAAATGTGGTGAGTACTTGATAATGGTAACTATTTTTTTGAAACAGAGTCTCACTCTGTCACTCAGGCTGGAGTGCAGTGGTGTGATCTCTGCTCACTACAGCTTCTGCCTCCCAGGCTCAAGTGATTCTCCTGCCTCAGCCTTCCAAGTAACCGAGATTGTAGGTGCTGGTCACCACGCCCAGCTAACTTTTGTATTTTAAGTAGAGATGGGGTTTCACTATGTTGCCCAGGCTGGTCTCGAACTTCTGGCCTCAAGTGATCTACCCACCTCAGCCTCCCAAAGTGCTGGGACTACGGGCGCAAGCCACCGTGCCTAGCCTCTGATAATGGTAAAATTTTTTCCTTCCAAAAAACTAACCCAAATGTCCTTGATTATTTTAGGGAGTCTCAGGGAAGACTCTCAATAATACTGAAAACCAAAGAAACGGGAAGATTGGCAAAAACAAAACAAGACAAAAACAACCGCGTTTAGAGAAGGAATGATCCAGGAAACATATTCCATTTCTACAACTTGATGCTTTGCCAAAGGGCTCCTCTCACTGTTATTTGATTTGAGCCTCACAATTGCTCTGTGAAACTGATGGGGCAAATACTACTGGGTCCATTTGGAATGTGAGGAAACTGAAGTCAAGAAATCATGTGATGATTGCTCAGGGCACCTCAGCGTCTAGTCCAATCCATTTCTCCTAGGGAACCCTCGACATGTTCTGGTCACTGAAATGATGGCCATAAAGATGGCACCCTCACACATATACGGCACTTTGCAATGTGCAAATAGCACATTTATTTTCTCATTGAGCTCTCACAGCAATGATTTCTGGTCATTTCACAAAGAGGAGCCCAAAGGTTCAGAGAGGCCAAGCAGCCAACCCCATATCACACAGCTGACGCAGAGGCTGAATTTGGGTCTTCTGGCAAGGCTGGGGCTCTCATGCTCATGGATTTTAATTACACTAGGGCAAATGAGGATACCGAGGGCAAGTGGGGAGGTGGACTGGTGTTAGGGCGAGAACAGGATGCACGTTTTTCAGCCCTGGAGGAGCGCCGCACACGAGCAGCTCTGGCTTTTGTGGTCACAGCGACTGGCACAGCCAGCTCTCTGCCCAGGTCATTTAGTATAATCTGCAGCATCGTTGTGATTTATTGATGGCTTTTATTCCCCACTGGGACGGCATGAAAATAATCAGATGAATAATGAGCTTGTGAAGATGGATGCACTCTGAGCCAGCTCCCGCAGAAGGGAATTATACGCTGGGATTCTGCCTGGAGCAGCACAGGACGATGGATGTTGCTGCAGAAAGCTGGGCCTCATTTGCTCCTTTGGCAGTGAGTTGCTTCTCTCTACAGACACAGAGAGCTTAAGAGGTAATAGTGCTGGCATGTCCCTGTTCCAGGAGTGGAAATGAGATGGGCATTGATGGTCTCAGGGATGATAAAACGGAACCTCATCCTGGGGGTTTGTGGTAGGAGGCATAGCTGCACTTCACCCTGTGGTCGCTAGCAGGAAGACCACCCACTGTGAGGTTTTGCAATGCATGGGTAGCCACTCTGCATGATCACGAGTCTGGCACCTTCCTGCTGGTGCATCCATGCTGTTTCAGTTGTCTATCGCTGAATCACAAATCACCACAAAACTTAGGGCTTTGGAACAACAGTCATTTTATTACTCACAATTCTCTGGGTCAGAATTTGTGTGTCTCAGCAGAGATAGCTTATCTATGCTCCAGTTGTGTTGGCCACGGCAGCCCAACCAAGGCTGAAAGAGCCACAAGAGCCTGTCTTGCATATGTGGGGCCATGGTGCTGGCTATCTCTGGGCTGCCTCAGTTCTCCTCCATATCATCTCCCTCCAGCAGTACAGCCCGGACTTGTTTACATAGCGCTGGGTTCCCAGAGTGAAGGTGAAACTGCAAGTCCACTTAATCTCAGGCTCAGAAGTCCCAACCGTCACTTCTACACATTGTCTTGGTGAAAGCAAGTCACGAGGCCAGCTCAGATTCAACGTGGGGAGAAATAGGCTGCCCTCGGGAAGGGAGGAACAGCTCGGTTACTGTGAAGGGGTGGACATAGGCTGTGATTCACTGGGGCCAGTCAGAAGCTGACTCTGAGATGGAGTTTGGTGAGCAGGATGTTCGCTGAAGAGTGTCCTTGGGATGAACGCCTGTGGAAGGGAGAGCTCTGGAAGGAAGGAGGGGACAGAGAGAGAGGTGGAGTTGTGATCAGGTTCACAGAGAGCTTCAGTGGATGCCGCAGGAGCACTGAAGCTGGAATGGTCCATCAGAGCTGTCCCGAGGTGGGCCAAGGTGGTCAGGACCTTGTATGCCTGCACCAAGGATGTAGGCACCCTGGAAAGGGACATGACCTTGGCAGAGGCAGTCCCTGAAGGCTGCCTGTTCACAACCCTCCCTGCAGCAGACAGCACTGCGGGCGGCTCTCACAGTGTCCTCCCAACCTTCTACCACACTTGCCTTCAAGAATCTACCTTCCTCCCCAGCCTCACAGCTCCCTCAGTTCCCATCCATACCACTGTCCACCCAGAAAATGCCACAGATTTTCCCTGACGCCTCCTCCCATCTGGCCAGGCCCTGCCAACTTCAGCACCCTATGATGTCCCTGTACCCTCTCCTTCCTCCCCAAGTCCTCTCCTTCCTCCCTGCCCTAGCCCTGAAGCAGCCTCCTGACCCCATGTCCTCGCTTCTGCCCTTTCCCCTTCAAAACCAGTGCTTCTGCAGTAGCCCCAGCCTTCCTTAGAAAACAGAAATGTGCCCCTGAGGCTTTCCTGTTTAAAGCCCCTCACTGATCCCCATCATCTCAAGGCCGAACCCCGGCTTCTCCACATAGCTTCCTGGCCCTGACACTTGGCTCCAGCCACAGCTCCCTTCATATTCAACCCTGACCCTCAGGGGCTTCCAGAGCTCTCTGTCTCTGGGCTGCCACACAAGCTGTTCCATGTGCCTGTGTGCTCTGTCTTGTGGTCCCCTCCCTGCCTCTGTCAGCACCCTCATCCCACTCTTCATCCAGCCCACTCTTCTGCTAACCCCTTGCCCTGGGAGCTTGCCCCAGTGAGCCCTAGAGCCCACCCACGTCCCTCACAGGCCCACCGCACCTCCGTTCCCCCATCCTGGCTCTCTGCACATTGGGCATAGGTGCCAGTGATGTCTGTCTCCCATCCATCAGGCGGTGGGCTCCACAGGGCGGGCCCAGGTTCACTGCACCACAGGGCCCAGAGCACAGCACCCTGCAGAGCCGCTGCTTTGTGCATGGCAGGGGATCTGCCACCTGTTCTCTGCACCAGGCTGCTGAGCTGAGAGCTGGAGGAGGGATGAGGAAGGGAAGAGAGGGCTTCAGCCTAGTCCTGCGTTAGATAGGCAGGCCTCAGGAGAGGGGCGCGCTCCAGGGCCAGGAAGAGCTGCTCTGGAAAATAGGCCTGGCCCACAAACAGTCCTATCCACAGGGCACGAGTGCTTCACCTGGCAGCCCAGGACAGTGGAGGCTTGGAGGATGCCCCGTACTGGTGGACAGGCTGTGGAAGGCGTCACATCCCTTAAGATAATATCCAGATTCCACTCCCTACTGGGATTTTCCCTGAACATGGCACAGCCCTCAACATTTCCTGTTATGGGATGAAATGCACAGTCCATCTTTTCCTTGCCCCAGAAGAACGCTGCCAATCCACAGTGCCAGAGAACTGCCTGGCCCCAGTTCTTACTAGGATCCACGCCCTGGCAATGCACTTTATGAGGATTATTAGCCTCGGTTTTCAGGCTAGGAAACTGAGGCTCAGAGAGGTTAAGCAGCTTACCCAAAGTCTCCAGAATTAGGAAGTGGTAAACATGGGGTTTGAAACTAAGTCCTGTCTCCTGTCCACCGCAAACACTTGACACTTTGCACAAGACCCAGGCAGGGAAGTCTGCGAGAGTCAGAGAGTGAGTGCCTATGAAAGCAGCCCACCACCAACGAGAAAAGATCACAAAGCTCGTATTGCTAACCTCTATGAGGCGCTCTGCCCAGGATTAAAAGGGAACTTGGAGACCATCCTGGCCAACTACCTCCATTTATATTTCATTTTACTTTGTGGACCCTCGGGGCTATGGTTTTTAATATCCATCTATGTTTCTATGTGAACATCTGGTCCACTGCTTTTAAACGCTTCTAACTGCTGCGTCTACTGTGGTTTACTGCCCACTGCTGCAGGGACAGAGGCCCGGGTAACAGCTCGCTCCACAAACTCCACTGCAATGGACACCCATAGTTGTGTCTCCGTTTTTAAAGGTGAGAAAACAAGGTCTAAAGAGTGGAGAGAGGCTTGCGGCCGGTATTTATCCGTGGTAGGCATCTCTAGTTAGCTCTTAGCAACTCCGGGGAAAGGGGCATTTTTCTCTCCCAGTATTTGCATGTCCATTCAGGAAAGAACTCCGACTGGTCCTGCTTAGATGTTCACACACTTAACTAATCCCTGTGGTCAGGGACAGGGCATCCTGACATTCCGAGCCTGGACCAGGTGACCACCTCTGGTTTGGAGTGAGTGAGGCAGTTCTTTACCTGCCTATAGAGGACAGGTGGAACGGGGAAAGACACTTAGCTCTTCAAAGAAAAATAGTAGGTGTCCATATAGGGACCTACAAGCTTTCCCAAACTGGGGACAGCAGTGCTGGCCATGGGAAAGGGCCCTTTGTTGGGGTGGAGGCACAGGGGAACGCCTGAGGAACAAGGCTGTGAGTGCACAGGGGCTCAGAGCTGCCCATCGGGAGGTGGGCATTTCCCTGCCTGTGCTCCCATGAAGGAGCCCCAAATGTTTCTCTGGTCTCTCTGAAGTGCTCAGCACGGAGCAGCAAAATTACCAAGTTTAGCATAAACTCCCCTCCCCACCTGGTCCCAGGCCAGAGTGAAGAGCTGGTGAAACTGCTCACAAACATCGCCAGGTATGCACAGAAGCAGGCACAGAACAATAAGAGTCTCTGGACATGTCAGGGAGTCCCATCCTGCCAAATGCAGAGTCCTATCTTTGTTGACAACTTAATCTCTCAGAAAGTAGAGGAACAAGAACAACTACTTCCACAGACTTAATTGTGGTCAACAAAGAACTGGCTGTTGAAATGGCAAAGAAAGGAAATTGAGAAAACATAACAATCCACTCAGAATGTGTCTGTGGACTAGGTATGTGCCCGGAGCTGCCACTCGTCCCTTCTCTTTTGGACACCTGAGACCTTGTACATTAGGTATGGGCAGGGCCACCTGGAAGAGTCAGATTTAATGCCTCCAGAAGCTGCCCACAGTCATCCAGGGATCGAAGTTTGGTGAATTAATACCCCAGCTCCCCAGCTTCCTTTTCCTATGTCAGGCAACTCTGCAGTGTGCTCTGCAGGATCTCCCAGGGGTCCCCAGCAGGTTAAGCTTTCACTGCCTACAGCAGTAACTTACATGATAACACACATACAGCAAACGGTAACTTGCACGCATGCAGCAGTAACTTGCATAACACACACAGCAGTAATTTACATGATACACACACAGTAGTAACTTGCATGATACACACACAGCAGTAACTTGCATGATACACACAGCAGTAACTTGCATGATACACACATAGCAGTAACTTGTATGACACACACAGCAGTAACTTGCATGACATACACACACAGCAGTAACTTGCATGACATACACACACAGCAACATGCATGATAACACACACAGCAGTAACTTGCATGATACACACAGCAGTAACCCACATGATACACACACAGCAGTAACTCGCATGATAACACACACAGCAGTAACTTGCATGATACACACACAGCAGTAACTTGCATGACATACACAGCAGTAAGTTGCATGACACACACAGCAGCAACTCGCATGATAACACATGCTGTATGCGCTTAATTTCCTTCTTGTCTCTTGTCTCCACTCCTTCAACCATTTCCTTTCTTAAAAAACTATTTGCACTTACATTCTTCTCTCGGGTTTTGTCTGGTGGGACTCAAACTAAGAATGCAATAGCTACAAAAGTAAATTCTAGGAACTTGGAGACAGAGTCGTACAGTGAATAATTGGACAGGCTTTAGAGTCAAACCATCTATGCTTGAATATACCACTAGTATGTAAATATTTAATATTAAAATGATTGTTGTATATAAACTTTAGGAAGTAGACTTTAAGACAGGCAGAACTGGAAACTCTAGAAAAAGGAAGATGGCTCAAGAAGGAGAGGAGACGTGTTAAAATTCTGAGAATAGACAAATAATTCATTCTTCCGAGGTAACCACAGAAATACAGTGACTTCCCAGGACGCTATCCGGGGAGGCAGGTGTTCAAAGGACAAAGGGCAGAAGGAGTAGTCATGAGCCAGGCAGAGAACAAAGGCTTCCTGCCCCAGCCTGCAAGATGCTGGGGAGACCAAGCCCCAGAATGCACTGTGGCTTGCAGATATCCCAAGGACAATAGAAAGGCTTTGTTAAAGTATGCCCCAAAAAAAACAGAGAGGGAGGAAGGGACACACTGGCGCTTGGAGCGGAGTGTGCTGTTCACGGGTGATGGAGAAAAAACTGAACTATTCAACTCCTGTCTTACTGCTTTCTGTCCCATCAAGGCAAACGATTTAAAACATAAAAGGTGAAGACAAACAGAGTTAAGAGGAAATCAGCAGTCAGCTAAAATCTCGGCAGGCTCTCTGGCTTTACGAGGTTCCTAGACTGGTAGACAGAGATGTGGGCGAGCCAAGGAGGCTGGGCTTGGGCTCAGAGGCTGAGAAGCTCTCTTGGTCAGCGGGGCAAGTGGTAACTGCAAGTGGGCTGCAGGCTCTGACCTCAGCCCCAGCATGTTTTCCAAGAAACTGAATGAAGATACTAAACACAGGGCTTATCACAGAGATGCCTCCAAACCAGCAGGTCTCACCAAGGGTGATTTTGCCGCCACAACAAGGGAAACCTTGGCAATGTCTAGAGACCATTTTTGGTGATCACAACAAGGGTATGGTGGGGGTGCTATTGCTATCTAGAGAGTAGAGCCCAGGGATATGTCTGAACTTCCTGCAAGGCACAGGGCAGACCCCACAACAAAAAATTATCTGATCCAAAATGTCAGTAGTGCCGAGATTGAAAAGCCCTACTCTGAGAAACCCCCCTCAAGAGATGGCTGTTGAGTGAATGAATAAGATGTTGAGTATTCACTATGTGCCCTGGGAAAGTACAGATGACTGAGACGCATTCTCTCCTCTCACAAACTCATACTTTCTTCCAAGAAACAGATACAAGTGGCTGTGTTACAGTATATAACATGCTTTAATGGAAACGCTATGGGAGCAGAGACCAAAGAACCACTGATCCCACTAAGCAAGGCATGATTTGAGCTAGGCTCTGATAAACAAATGGAAGTTTGGCAGAAACACAAGGTGGGAATGAAGGGCGGATGGAGGCATTAAATGTGCCTGGTGTGTTGGGGACACCTCCTCTTAAGGAGGAGCAGCTGGAGGGGGACCGGGGAGGTGCTGGATGCTGCAGTAAGGCCTTGGCTCTGTCTCACAGGCACAGGGCTCAAGAAGGTTAAGCAGAGGGTAACACAGTCAGATCTATTTAGGGCTGGGTGAGGTGGCTCATGCCTGTAATCCCTGCACTTTGGGAGGCTGAGGTGGGCAGATCACAAGGTCAGGAGTTCGAGACCAGCCTGACCAACATGGTGAAGCCCTGTCTACTAAAAATAGCAAAAAAAAAAAAAAAAAAAATTTAGCTGGGCATGGTGACAGGTGCCTGTAATCCCAGCTACTCAGGAGGCTGAAGCAGGAAAATCGCTTGAACCTGGGAGGCGGAGGTTGCAGTGAGCTGACATCGTGCCACTGCACTCCAGCCTGGGTGACAGAATGAGGCTCTGTCAAAAAAAAGAATATATTTATTATCTCTGGTTTAAAAAAAAAAACTTCCCACCAACAAAAAATTAGCATAACAATCACCTCATTTGTAAATCCGCCATGATGACCTCACACCAAAACACAGTGGAATATGCTGGAACCTTGGAGAGCATGCTAAAATGCTGCTCTGTCCACCTTCATGCACCCCTCCCGTGCCCTGTGCATGTGCCAGATGTTTTGTGTACAATTTAATAATTATTTCTAAATTCATGGAGTTGTACCACCATCACCATCATCCAGTTTTAGAACATTTCTGTCACCCCAAAGAGTCCCTGTGTGCATTTGCACTCAATCCCTATTCCTACCCCCAGCCCCTGGCAACCACGAAGCTGCTTTCTGTCTCCATCGATTCACCACTTCTTGACACTTCCTATAAATGGAATCATACAATATGTGGTTTTTGACCTCCGGCCTCTCTCATTTAGCATGATGTTTTCGAGGTTCGTCATGTGGTAGCATGAATCAGTGGTGTGTTCCTTTTTATTGCTGAATGATATGTCAGTCAGAGGTCTATTTAAAAGACTATGCTGGTTATAGAATGAAAGATAGGGTAGGAAGAGGAAGAAAGTAGAGGCCAAGAGACCAGTTAGGAGACAGTGATGGTTATTCAGGCTGAGACAAAAAGCTGTGAGTCGGTAGAGAGGCTGTGGGTGTGAAGAAAAAGGACTGGGTGGGAGGTTACAGGTCTGGAGGCAATTAGTGTACAACAGGATCATTGGGGAGGCTTGACCAGAGGCCAGGGGCTACACAGGGAAGGTGAGAAGCCCACAAGAGGTCTGAATTCCCACGGGGCTAAGAAACAGGACCTGAGCTGATGGCACCTCTGGGCAGATTCATACCTGGCTGAAGGAACAGAGTGCTCTAAGGACCCACCAGCCCTGTGGACCCTCCTGCTGGCCTGCTACGAGGCTGGCTCCTTGGGCTATTGGGATGAAGACAATGAGAACATGTTTGTCAACTGTGCAGGTGACACAAATCTGGAAAGAACAGCAAATTTGGGATAACAGTGTTCAAAACCATCTTGGCAGACTCCAGTGATGGGCTGTGGCAGAATCTGGGCAGCTCCAGAGGGGTGAGATCTAGTGGATTACGAGTCTTCTGGTTCCCTGTTTTCCTAGGATGCTGTGAACTTTGTGAGAACAAGAACAGTGTCTGCAGGACACAAGAAGTATCATCTGAAAAGGACCCCAACAACTTGCTCTGAGTCTCAGCTCTGGGGGTTCCCCCAATAAAACCTGATCCTTAACCCATACTGTGTGATGTGCAGAAATTTATCCCAAGCCCTGGTACCTCAATAGGCGGCCATCACAGAAGTGATGTCTTCTTCTTCATATCCATTTATCAAACACCTGTCATGCCAGCCCATGGACAACAGAAGGCACAGACCCCTTGGATGATGGGCACCTTCCCTAAACAGAGTCAGCTCAGATTTCCAAATACAAGTATTAAGCAGGGGCCCCATCACTGTACTCTGTTTATAGTGTCCTCATTCTTGGAAACTGGAAATTCTGATAACATTTACTGCACTGTCTAATGATATAACTAGCACATGCTCTCTGAGGCAGATCTGGAAAATATAAGCAAGGTTAACTTTTTGATTAATCTATCTCTCAATACAGAATATATGCTCAGCATATTCATTCATTCACCCCTACACATAGATACACATACACACACACACACACACACACACACACCCCCCCACAGATTCTGTCTACATATTTGGGATCAACAGTTTGGCTTTTAGTTTCAAATTAAAAACATTTTTCTGTGCTTAAGACTCTTTGAAAACACTCTGTGTACTCAAGGCATCACACCCCACCCCATGCAGGTTCCATGACTGATGTGCCCATTCCCCTCTCATTGCCATGTCGGTGGTTTTGAATTTGGGGACTGGCTTTGGTGAGCCTAAGTCTGCAACCGGTGCATTGGCTGTGTCTCTCACATAAGCCCATGAGTTCTTCCCCCTTTAAGCCACCTTCTCTCAGAACCTGCAATCCTTCCTCTTCTGGTCCCCTTGCTCCTGGGTCTGTGTGTAACTTCCCTCTGTTCCTCACCTCAAGGGCAAGTTCTGCGCTAGCCCCCTGCTTCCCCTTCTCCACCAGCTAGCTTCTATGGTTTCACATCTTCACAGTCCTTCGAGGCCACAAACAAGATTCTTCCTGGCTCTCTCCTGCCATCTCCTGCCCACTCACAACATCTCTAGCTCCTTGGCTGAAGCGGTACGGTGCTCGGATGAATTAGAAAAGGACAAACCTAAATCCATGTGAAAACATGCAATATGTTTCCTTGTAAAGTCCCATGCTTGCTTTGTTCTCAGCTATCTGCATATGACATTATGACAAGCCTGATTTAGCATCTGAAAAGAGACCTAGAGGCATAATTGGTTAATAAGCTAAAGAAGAATCAATACTGGAATGTGGCTGTCAAAAAAGAAAGTTAGGCTGGGCGCAGTAGCTGACACCTGTAATCACAGCACTTTGGGAGGCGGTCGGATCATGAGGTCAAGAGATCAAGACCATCCTGGCCAACATGGTGAAACCCCGTCTCTACTAAAAATACAAAAATTAGCTGGGCACACCTGTAGTCCCAGCTGCTTGGGAGGCTGAAGCAGGAGAATTGCTTGAACCCGGGAGACAGAGTCAAGATTGCGCTACTGCACTCCAGTCTGGGTGACAGAGCAAGACTTCATCTCAAAAAAAAAAAAAAAAAAAAAAAAAGAAAGAAAAGAAAGAAAGAAAGTTAATGCCATGCCACTCACAGCCACCTTTGTGTACCATGTTCAGGCTCAGGACCGATAGCGAAATCACAGGAAGGCAGATTTCTGGTCAAAATTAAGAAAAGGCTTTGTAAAAGGGGTTGACTGTAATCAAATGGACTGGCAGTGAGTTGCCCACCACTAGCAATGTGCAGGAAAAGATGGTATTCATTATGCTCCAAGATTTTCTTGCTTCCCACATAAATGTATGACCCACACTTCTTAAGAAGTGACTACAGAAAGAGAATACCTAAACAGTCTATGGGAAATGTGAGCTCTGGCTTCTGTGTGAACCTTGGAAGACTGCAGTGAGGTGTGTGGTTGCTCTGAGGTGGGTCCTGAACAGGCCCCCAAGGAGTGCTTTCACCAGCACTTGGGACTTGACAGAGGGAGGCAGCATTTGGTCTCGTTAACTAGGACAATCACCGGTGGGGGCACAGTGTGAGCCATTCTCCCTGAGCCCTGGGCTAAGAGAGGGCAAGGCCCTGGCCCCAACTTCCACGTGGCCCATGATGTTTTGCTGCAGCCCCTGCACTGTCTGTGCCCAGATGAGCCCCAGCAACTCTAGCAGACACTCACTTTTCACACATTCAACACAAGTTTCCATCCTCCGGCCTGTTGCCGAGAATGGCGTGCAAGGGTGGTACACTCTTAGGGATACCTAAGAGAATGGTTCCATTTACCTTGGGAAGAGGCATCAAGAAAGCAAAGTCTTACTGGGACAAGGCAGCGGACATGTGAGAAGGTGTGTCTGCCAGAGAAAACAGCAAGTGCAAAGGTGTAGGAAGTAGAGGGCCTTGGGACAGGGCTTGGGGAGGAAAGCATACAATGTAGCCAGTAGCTTGACTGGTTGGGGCTGAATGGGGGTGAGACATGAAGGTGGAGAGGCAGATGGGGTTCAGAATAAGAACAGCCATGCTAAGAAATGGTTTTAATCTTCAGGCCATGGGGAGCCGCTGAAGGAATGTAAAGAAGAGAATGATGGAAGCAGATTTTCATTTTCAAAAGACAATCTGGTAACACTTCACAGTGAAGTGGAGAATGGATTGAAGCAAAAGAGGCTAGACACAGGATGGCAAACTTGGGGGAAAGAGTGTAGACATTCATGTGAAAAGTGCCCGGTACCTTCGCTAGAGCAGTGTGGTTTGGGAGAAGGAGGGAAGGCTTCCATCTAGAAATATTGCAGCATGGTTACAAGTGGGTATACAGAGCAGGATGGATTCGGGTGGACTCCCACGCTTTCTGACTTAGCAGCTTCATAGATGGTAAAGTCATTTCCCAAGGCAGGGCAGTGATGATTTCAGATGTTGTCTTATTGCCCTTGCTTATGGGAACATATGTCTTGATTTGGATTAGAAACCAATTATGTCCATGCAACATATATGATATTTCTCAGAGTGTTGGATGCCACGTATCTGAGCCACTTCCTTGGTTTAAAAATTCCTGCATGGTAAGACCAGATGGGAAGCTTGCTTTCCCTGGATTCTTTGCAGTTGGGTGTCCTGGGTTCAGCCAATCAGCTACTCCTGTCCTGGACTTTAAAAAAGGATGTGGCGGCATGAAGAAGCAAGGGCCATGAGACTCTCTAGCAGGAGCAGGGGCTGCATCACCATGGAGTTTTGGGCCTCAGGGCTGCCACATTAGCAGTCCTGCATCCAGTCACAGTGGTGCAAACAGTAGCCACAGTCTTCTCACTCAACCAGGCCTGTGAGTGAGACCTGTCATTCAAGTAGCCCCTGAGCCTAGTACTCCAGCCCTTCTGGCAAATCTGTAAGCTCCCATGTAATCTTTCAAAAACTATTTTTTCTCCCTAAATTAGCCAGAATTGGTTTCTGTTGCTTGTAATTACGAACCTTCAATGTTAGACATTGAAATCAGGAGTAGTTGTAGACAACGGATCCTTAGGGAAGTGGGGAAATTGTGGCAGGGTTTGAGGAGGTGAAGGCTGTGAAACTCTAGTATTAAGCAATGGGATTCCGGCAGTCCATGCATGCAGAGGAGAAACAGTAGATTAAATTATCACCACTTTATACTTAGAATGAAGTACTGAGTGAAGACAACGCTGTAGGGTACTGTGATAGGCAGGATTATGGCCCCCAAAGATCTCCCACCTTAAACTCTGGGACTGGGAATACAATGTGGTATCATGTCCATAAATATGTTGCCTTGCATGGTGAAAGAGACTCTGCAGGTGTAATAAAGTTTGCTAATCAGCCAACCATAAAATAGAGAGATTATCCTGGATTATCTAGGTGGGACCAGTATAATCAGATGAGCCCTTAAAGCAGAAGAACAGGGCAAACCAGAGAAGTTGGATGCCCAGAAAGAATTTGATGTGTCATTGCTGGCTTGAAGACGGAAGGGCCACATGTCAAGGAAGGGGACCCCAGTCCTACGACCATGAGGAACTGAATTCTGGCAATAACTGAATGAATTTGGGAGTGGATTATTCCCCAAAGCCTCCAAAAAGAAACACAGCCCTGCTGACTCCTCGGTTTCAATGTTGTGAGAGCCTGAGCAGTGGACTCAGTCACATTGCACCGTACCCCTGACCTACACAACTGTGAGAGGATAAGTAAGTGTTGTTTTAAGCCACTGAGTCTATGGTGATTTGTTATGCAGACATAGAAAACAAATACAGGTACTGGGGAGGGGTCATTGTCAGAGAAGAGATAAAAAGCCTGAAGAATTCCAGGACTATGGGGTGGGTGGTTCCTTCTAAGGGCAATGACCGGGTGAAGGAGAAGACAAAAGTTCTGATTCCTGAGCTCTTGGTCTAATGGGCTCTACTTGCCAGTAGCACTGAGCAACCTAAGACATCACACAGCACCTCGTGGAGAGGGTGGTGTTTTGCTATCCTGAAATACACTTGGGCTTGCTTTCCACTCCTATGGTTCTGCAGCAGCTCAGCCGCCTGTGGACTCACCTCACACAGGCTTCATATCAAAAACAACATTGCTCTTAAGAAATCTATTTTTCTGCAAAATTTAAAAAAATAATGGTTGATGGTCTTCATTCATTAGTTTTACCACGTACCAAATCACCCGTAGGCAGCTGGCCTTATAGAAGGATGCATTAACCTATTGCAGACTCAAGTGATAGTATCAATGGAGAGACAACAGCTTTTGGGGTTAGGGTGCTGATCTCCAGGGTACAATGTATGCCTTGAACCAGGAGCCAGTACATGGGGCCTAGAACCAAGGGGTGGATGTGGAAATGTTGCTTGTCACTGTCACACCTAATGATCCATTCATAATGTTTTTGCTTCCTATCCCTACAACTCAGGGCTGCTTGGGTTTAAACGTTTTAGTGTTGAAAAAAGAATGCTTCCAACAACAGACACAACGATGGTTTCAAAAACATGGCCATTTCAGAAACATGATCATTTTAGTTCCCCATAGTACTGTGGTTGTAACAAAACTACTACATTATGCAGACAGAGAAGGGTGAAGATGGAACCTCGGAGTCTCCTGGGACTTCTCCCAATACCTTGATGTTCAGTGGTAAAAATGAATGGAAACTCTAGCCAGTGGTACTGAATTGTAGTGTTTGCTAATTTCCTTGATGTAAAAACCCCCACCATAGCCAATTTCAATCTATCAACATGACATTACTGAACACGCAGTTGGGATAAGATGCATGGTAGTACAGCATTATATAGTATTTCTACTATACATATAAAGACATACATCATCTCAAAAGGAAGGATATATGCTAGTAAAATAATTAGAGTGATGAGTGCAGGAGTATTTATTACATTTGTTTTTAATAAAATGTATTTAACTGTAGGCTTATATAATTATTATTTTTTTTGGAGATGGAGTCTCACTCTGTCACCTGGGCTGGAGTACAGTGGTACAATCTCGGCTCACTGCAACCTCCACCTCCCAGGTTCAAGCAATTCTCTGCCTCAGCCTCCCACGTAGCTGGGATTACAGGCACCCACCACCATGTCCGGCTAATTTTTTTGTATTTTTAGTAGAGACGGAGTTTCACTATCTTGGCCAGGCTGGTCTTGAACTCCTGACCTCGTGATCTACCCACCTTGGCTTCCCAATGTGCTGGGATTACAGGCATGAGCCACTGCACCTGGCCTAGAATTTAATTTTTAATAATGGCTGTTTTTAACAAATGCTCATAACATTGTTGAAAATTTGCTAATCCACTCTCACAAGCTGGTACAAGACAGATCCAGCACACCACTGACAAAGCTATTCTATAGAGAAGAAGTCATTGAGGACCTAGATCCCTTACAAATGAAGGTTGGGGTCACCTTTAGATTCTAGCTAAAGACAAAGTGGATCTTAAATATTGAGGAGGAGAAAAATCACCAACACCAATTCTGGCCTTGGGTTCAGTTGCAAAAACTAAGGCTACCCACATTTCTTCTTCCTTCCATATATCTATTGATGAGTTTTAATTAATTTCCTTTGTCTTCCCTTTCATTATCCCTCACTCTTGAGAAGGTGACTTTACAATTTAGTCTATAAATCAGATCACAGAATTTTGAGAAAGAATGTGACATAAGTTGAGGAGGGCTGGACAGTCCCAGAGACCCTGAATGTGGACTTAAAGCTCTTTTTTTTTCAGAGATGGAGTTTCATTCTTATTGCCCAGGCTAGAGTGCAATGGCGCGATCTAGGCTCACTGCAACCTCCGCCTCCTGGGTTCAAGCGATTTTCCTGTCTCAGTCACCCGAGTAGCTGGGATTATAGGCATGCATCACCATGCCCAGCTAATTTTTGTATGTTTAGTAGAGATGGGGTTTCACCATGTTTGCCAGGCTGTTCTTGAACTTATAACCTCAGGTGATCCGCCCGCCTTGGCCTCCCAAAGTCCTGGGATTACAGGGCTGAGCCACCACACCTGGCCAGAGCTGGTCACAGTTCTTATGAGATGTTGGGTTGCCTCCCTTCAGGGGCATGGATGAATTTGTTTTTTATGATATGATGGGTAGGAGGGAGGGATTTTTGTTTTGTCATATTTTGGTTTTGAAGTATAAATGTAGAAAGAAGAAATACTGTTGATAAGGTAAAATTTCTAAATAACACACCACCTCATACTGCAAACTTGAATATAACACAACTAGTGATTGCCCTCTGCCCAACCCCTGTTTAAACGCAGGCAGGCTTAATTTCTTATCCTCTGCAGCAAGACTGAGAAATATGGAGGAAGGATGAAGCCAAATAGGAAACAGCAGACACAGGCAGTCCTTGTTTAGGAAAGATGAGAGATGGGGGTTATGCTCCTACATCCCTGGTATTCTCCCCAGATCAGGGCAATTAAATGGGAACCAATCAAGTGGGAGAGTTTTAGAAGCACTGCAACTGTTCTGGAATCCATTCTGGTTGCAGAATCCAGAATCATTTTCTTGATATTTAAGCTAGGGGTTGACAGCTGCCCCAGATGGTACCAGATGGCACCCGGGACCAGGACACAATTGAATCCTGCAGTAGGACTCTCAGAACTCTCGTCCAGCTAGCTGTGCTGCCTCACTCAGTTATTTCACAATAATACAACCCCTCCTTCTACAAGCTTTGATGCATTTTGGAACTTACTATGGCATTAGAGCAGAGTTTATGGTATCAGCTACCAAAGGGAAGGGCTTTCAGAGATATTTGTGTTTTGTTTTTCATTTTTGACTTCCCAGAGCTTGAGCCCATTTCTAAAATTAGGAAATTCCCACCTTATGAGTCTTATGAGGCTGTGCTGATAATGCCCAGAACCCACTTCTCCAGCCTCCTTTGCAATTAGTGTATAAGCCACATGGCCGAGGAACAGCCCGGATAGCAAACCCGCCCTGAATCTGGCATTCAGTGGTAACAATGGCATCTCCACCACGCCCCTTCTGACGGTTTGGTTGGACAGCCTGCATACAGTCTTTCCATCTTTTGAGTGATTCCTGAGTTACCTTTTTACAATAATTACTTTTCTTCTTACATCAGACAGCTATTTTTGTAATTAAAACCCTTAGTTCATGCTATACAAATATATTCTACGGGGAAGTAGCAGAGTCCCATTTCAACTTTGGGACCAATGACCCAGGAAGTAAGGCCACTTGGAAAAACTATGGAATTCTTTTTGAATGAGTTTGCTTGTAATGTCACTCTGCTACTTCCTTGGTGAGCTATTTGAATTCTCTGCCTTTAACCTCCCCTTCTTTCATAGGGCTCGTCCTCCAGTCACTACTATAGAGGCAGGAGGGGAGCTCTTATATCCATAGCTACTTGATTCCCCCTGTATTCTGTCTTTCTGTTAATGCACATAAGCACATCATACACTAACAGCAGTGTGAGAAGTTCAATACATGCATGTAGACATACATCTCAACCAAACTTAGTGTCAGAAAAAGCAACTTCAAAATTCATAATTCAGAGAAAACAAGAACATGATTGGTCCAAATGCCAAGACAAGCTCAACAGTCACACCAGGAATAGAACCTCATAAAACTCTTGTGCTAAGAAGCAGTTTTGTAACAATCAAAGCATCTCTCTTTTCATTCAGGTCTAGGTACTGAGGTTAAGTTAGTTATACAAGGTCATACAAGTCTTGCTTACATTTTTACATTTCACAAAACTTTATAAATTCTCCATCATTAAAGATGTCCTGGGTTATCTAATCTACACACACACACAGTCCAGTAAGAGGAAGAAACTTTCTGCAGAAAGTGTCAACTTCCAATGAGCCCACTAATCTCTAAAAGACATATCTTATTTGATCTAATGTTAATTTCTCCCCACAACACATTCACTTCCTCTTTCACACAGTTCCATTTTAGATGGATCCTGATAAGCCTTGTACCTAGGAAATTCTTCCAGGCTAGTTTTTCCACTACAGGCACTGGCGTTTCCCACTGACCATCATCATAGCCAGGACATAATGAGTCCACCAAGCTCTTGCATATGTCCAGAGACAAATGCAGAAGACAAAGGACTGACATAGGCCACTATTCAGTGTTTTATTGTAACACAAAACAATAGAAAGTGCTCTTTTATTCACTCAAGTCCTAAAGGTGCTGTCCTCTGGATTAAAGAGGTAGCTTAGGGGCAAACAGAAACCCCAACAGACTCGTGTTTTTCTTTGGGTTTAGGAAGCTCAGATCTGACTTTGTAGACCAAGTTTGGTTATGGTATGAGGACTTTACACTTAGCTGCATCTTAACCCTCAATTGCCTAACATAATTACTTTCATCTTACACGTATTTCTGTAAGTCATTGTTTATTTTTCTGAAGAACAAGGTAAATTACTTTCACCATTTTTTTTCATTTTGAAATAGTCACTGGCCGGGCACAGTGGCTCACGCCTGTAATCCCAGCACGTTGGGAGGCCGAGGTGGGCAGATCACGAGGTCAGGAGATTGAGACCATCCTGGCTAACTTGGTGAAACCCTGTCTCTACTAAAAACACAAAAAATTAGCCGGGCGTGGTGGTGGGTGCCTGTAGTCCCAGCTACTCGGGAGGCTGAGGCAGGAGAACGGCGTGAACCCAGGAGGCGGAGCTTGCAGTGAGCCAAAATCCAGCCACTGCACTCCAGCCTGGGAGACAGCGAGACTCCGTCTCAAAAAAAAAAAAAAAAAAAAAAAGAAATAGTCACCAAAAGTTTTCAAGATACTACAGAGAAGTTCACTGTGCTCTTTACCCAGTTTCACTAAATGGTTACATTTTACATCAATAATCAAAACCAAGAAATTGACACTGCTACAATATGTGTATGTGTAGTTCTAGGTCATGTTCTCACATATGTAGATTCCTGTAACCCTGGAACCACCCTGTAATCAAGATACACAACTATTCCATCCCCACAAAGATCTTTCCTGCTATCTCTTCATATCGTACCCACTCCCTCCACCCCTCGTGTATTAGTCCATTCTCACACCACTAAAAAGAAATACCCAGGTCTGGGTAATTTATAAAGGAAAGACTAATTGACTCACAGTTCTGCATGGCTGGGGAAGCCTCAGGAAACTTACAATCATGGCGGAAGGAAAAGCAGGCATGTCTTATGTGGCAACAGGTAAGAGAGAGTGTGCAAGAGCAAGGAAAACTGCCTTATAAAACCATCAGATCTCATGAGCACTCACTCACTATCATGAGAACAACATGGAGAAACTGCCCCCATAATTCAATCACTTCCCTCCCTCCACACATTGGGATTGCAATTTGAGATGAGATTTGGGTGGGGACACAGACCCAAACCACATCACCTGGCACCCAACAATCGGTTCTCCATTGCCATAATTTTGTCATTTTGAGAATGCATATAAATGAGTTCCTATAGTATGTGAAGGTAAATATATTTTTGAAGTATTTATTTTTTCACTCATCTTTTTTTCTCTAGATCATTTTCATTCACCATTTTATTAACATATCCACTTATTCAAGCGGAAGACTTGGCTGGGAAAGCCACCACTGGAGAGATTGAAAATGTTCTAGGACCACTCTTACTTCACTGTAGCACATAATTTGGTTTAGTAACTTACGTGTCAAAAACTTCACAGATGATAGGACAGATAACTGTATCTTTATTCTCTGTGCCAGATTCAATAATGGCTTCCCAAAGATGTTACCCATGCCTTAATTCCTAGAACTTCTGAATGTCACCACGTATGGCAAAAAAGTACTTTTTGCAAGTGTGATTAAGGGTCTTGAGATGGAGTGATTATCCTGGATTATCCAAGTGGACTCTCCTAAATGCAACCACGTGTTCATATAAGAGGGAGACAGAGTGGGATGTGACTACAGACAAGAGAGGAGAAGGCAATGAGGCAACGTGACCACAGAGACAGAAGTTGGAGTGACACATGCACAAGCCAAGGAATGCCAGACGCTACCAGAAGCTGAGAGGCAAGGAACGGGTCTTTCCCAGAGCCTCCAGAGGAAGTGCAATCCTGCTGACACTTTGACACAGTGAAACTGATTTCTGATTTTTGGACCCCCAGAACTGCGAGGTATTAAATTTCTTTCATTTTAGGCCACTAAAGTTATGGCAATTTGCTTAAAGTGCCCATAGGAAATGAATATACTCCCCGACAACTAAGATGGTGCCTTTCTGATATATTGCAAGTGCTCAAGAAACGTTTCATGAACTTCACTGAGTTCAGTATGAAAGAAAAAGCTTTTTACAAGGGAATTTCTGAAAGGCTTAATGGAAGGAGGATTTGGGTTGTCCCTTGAAGAATTAGGTGAATTATAATAGCAATAAATGGAGCAAGAGATTATTTCAAGTGGTGTGAATAAGATGGGCAAAGCAAGGAGGCAGGAGAGCCCAGTACTATGAGGACAATGATGCTGGGATATTGTCCCAGCTTGGCTGGGATAGAAGGTCCTTGCTGGGAATCAGTGGGGGAAGCACCACAGTATGAATGGCTGGCTACCTCATTTATCAGTCCATATATGGGTTTTCACTGGCTTTCCTCCAGTGCAACTAATCCTGCCAATATGGGAGACTCTCAAATGATTCTTCTAAGACCTGAGCATAAGCAGTGGTGTTCTGTGGTGTGCTGTAGAAATCCTACTTCAGTGGGTCCACTTGGCTCCCCTGCCAGGAAGCCATTTGGAGCCCACTAGGATAGAAAGAATGTGTTTGCTCCTCTGGGAGATGGCTCTGTCAATTACTGACCAACTGTTATCATTGTCTTAGTTATCATTCTGTAACAGTTCTAATGTACAAATTTCATTCATCAGCTTGGTGTGGATGTGGTAATCCATATAACAAATGGATAGGCCTGTCGTCTGTCTCCAAAAGCTCTGACACTCACTTCCCTCCCGGCATCCAAGAAGAAAAACACAGTCAACTCTATTTTATCCAATATCCTGTGCGGGCTCTGTTCATGAGCACATCAGCACATCCATTGCATAATGATAATCAGTGTTGTGATGTTGTTGATGATCCTGAGATACTATAAGGTCTTGACAGTCCTTGTGAATTCCCAAAGGCAAAGTACATTTTTTCAATACAGTTTCTTATTTAACAGAATTCTGTGTTAACCAGGACATTTTATTCTCTGCCCACATGGCAATCTCCAACTGGCAGGCTTCCCAAATTCCTGCCTATTTATCCAAGATTGCCTTTTGTTTTCTCAAAAGCAATTGAAGAAATATTTGGAACTTGTGAGAGTATAGATTTTGGAATAGAGGTAAAAGATAGGTAGACTAATGGAACAGAATGAAGAGTCAAAAAATAGCCCCAGATATATATAGAAATTTGATATGTGCTCAAGGTGGCATCACAAATCAGTGAAGAAGACAGACAGCACTGAATTTAAAAAAAAAGATAACTGAAACAAACTGTATAGCAATTTGGACAATAATTAAACTGAATCTATACCTCACATGATAGCATTAAAACAAACTCCGAATGGATTATTTGTTTAAATATAAACAATATCATACAAGCACTAGATAAAATATGTTGGGAAAGAATGTTTAAGGTGTAACACTAATGCCGGAAACCATAAAGACTGACAAATTTTACTGTATACAAATTTAAAATTTCTGAATGAGAGAAACACAGTTAAATGACAAGTGAAAAAAATCGGGAAAAATTGCAATCTATATGACAAAGAGTTAGCATTGTTTTATAGCTGATTCTTAAATAAGCTACAAATGTTAAAAGCCATCATTCTTCCCCTCTTGCCCACATAGTCCAATTCAATTAAGCACTCTTAAGCCCAGACTCTTAAAACAAGGATTGGAAGCCTATTTATTGGATTCCCTGGACAAAGATGGAAGTGGCCCCAAAATTCTGCTCCATTATTATTATTGTTGTTTTTTGAGATGGAGTCTCACTCTGTCACCCAGGCTGGAAGCACAGTGGTGCAACCTCAGCTCACTGCAACCTCCACCTCCCAGGTTCAAGCGATTCTCCTGCCTCAGCCTCTCAAGTAGCTGAGGTGTGTGCCACCATACCTGGCTAATTTTTGTATTTTTAGTAGAGACAAGGTTTCACCATGTTGGCCAGGCTGGTCTTGAACTCCTGACCTCAGGTGATCCACCCACCTCGGCCTCCCAAAGTGCTGGGATTACAGGTGTGAGCCACCGTGCCCAGCCAATGCTCCATTATTCTTCCTCAGAACAGTCTTCCTTGGAATAGATGCATACAACGTATTGGAAAAGATACATCAAAGCACTAAGAGTGATTTATCTGTAGTCTTGGAGTGAATTATTTTTGCCTTTTTCCTATCTATATTTTCTGAAATTTTCTAAATTGACTACGTTTTGGAAATAAGGAGAAAAAATTATCAGCCCAGGTTCTTAACTGTAAGCAATAGAAATCAATCTGGCTGTTTTAAGCAGACAGGGATTTATTTAAAATGTACTGGCTATCTATAGGGAAGGTAAAAAACCCGGCTTAGGCCTGAGCAGGCAGAAACAAGCTTCCAAATTATACTCCAAAGCCTGTCTGGTGAGAAAACAGCTGTTCCACCAAGCATGAGATGCTCATCTTTTGGCCACCTCCATCTCTGCACCAGGAACCTGATTGTGCAGTAACCCCAACTGTCCTTGCTGCCAGAAAGACGAATATCACCCCTGCCTCTTACTGTTACTTAGTCCCCTAGTCAAAGCTGAGGGCACATTTGGCAGAATGTGCTGGCCTGGGTCATGTGCCTGCACCCCAACACCACCTCTGTCAAGGAAAAGCAATTGTTTGGCATTTTCCGCCTCTATAGTGAGCAGATGTCTCCACATCTTATCATGACTCATAAGGCAGAGAATTCCCGAGAGCTAGAAAGGTGGTTTGTATGCTGGGTGGTCAAGAGAACAGTAAATGTCCACTACACACTACACTTTTAAAAAAGATATTTATAAAAATACAGAGAAATGGAACACTCTAAGGAAAGCAGTAACAGTTCAGGGAGAATTGTGAAGGGGTTGGGCATAATACAGGCAGAGATGATGCCTCTACTTCTTGAAAATCATCTTCCTCTCCCCCTAAAATATGAATCATTTCCCTTCATTTTATTGTTTTTCATAAGATTCTCTGCCAACTAATACATTATTAGCGGGTTAAACATGCTTTTCAAAAATTAGTTTACAATGGTTGTTATCAATAATTTACGGCCAGTATGAATTAATTTAGTCACACGGCTTTTTAATTCCTGCCTCAAAGCTATACCAATTCCTATCTTTGAATGAAGTGAGGGAGAGGAAAGAAAACAGGAGCACATGCACTTAGGGCCTAGGTAAGAGGATGCAAAAATGGGGGACTTACGGTATGGTGAGCATGTTAACGAAAAAATTATTCAGTGACACTTGTGAAAGCACAGTAAGGAAGGTGTTATTCAGGACCATCGTGTTAGGATAGGGACCACTGCAACAGAGTTTGCAAAAGGGCAGAGAGACTGGGATTGACTCTGAATACAGCAAGGGTAAGTGGAAATTTATAGCCAAGAAGCAGGGTTGGAGTGGTGGTCACTGGATGGGAAATTTCTACAAGACAACATCAGGAGTAAGGCTAAACTACCCCACAGGATTCTTGCTGAAGACAGATCTGGGTGATGAGACATCACCTGTGGAAGGTGGAGTATGAGGCACCGGATCAGATGTCAAGAGTGACCAGCTATCAAGGGTGAGGGCTCTTGCTAAACTGACCTGGTGGGGTTCTTTGCTAAAACTGGGTTGTACAAGGAAGTGCACAGATGGGCCTAGAAGAAGGTTGAATAGCCTGACTAAAGTTTGGCCAGGCAAAGAATGTTTGTCATGTGCATAGGAGGCCAGAAGGGAGTGACACAGATAATGAAAAATAAGTAAAAGGCAGGCAAAAAACCAACGAACCAACCAAAAAGAACCAGACACAGGTATCTACTTAAGAAATTTGTTTGAAACATCTGTGGCCCAAGAATAAGGCAAGAAAAAAAACAACAAAAACAGATTTTTCCTTACAGACCCAAAATATGGACTGCTATTACCCTGGTTCAGTCATCTCATGGACTACAAATTACTCCAAAATAAAAATGTTACTAAAAATAGCTTTCTTACCATTAAGTCCGATGGAAGCACTTTAGGAAGATGTGCCATTTTTATCCCAGGGCATGTGCCCTGAGGCACTGCGCACTCCAGCTTGAGATGTATACCAACTGATGTGCTGGACCCACGGGGAACACCAGGCCAGTTTCAGAACCAGGAATACCTGTGCTCTGTCTGACACCATGTCTCACATATGTGATGTTTTCATCACTACATTGGCCACTAGGAAGTTCAGAGTCAAACTGAGGTCAGCCCCAGAAAAGCAGGGTACTATATTGTTAACTGGCACGTTTCCTGCACAACAAGTTGTTGCTTGTTTTTCCTATCCTTTTAGTATTTATCATCCCCATTCTCCTCTCCCATATTAACAAAAAAAAAATGTGAGCCATCTTAAAATCCTTTTTATAATGAGGAAGGGCAAAAATAATAAATATGCATATTGACATTTGCTTGGAAACCTAGAATATAAATTCAAGGCACTAGCTCTTTATTCTGGTTAGACATCAAATCACAATTAAATCTTCCTCAAATTCTCTGTTGTCCTGGTAACTGCTCTCTACTTAGAGAACATGGAGGGCTTGCCCAAAAGGGTCTGGAAGGAGAGCAAGAGCTTATTAAGGAATTCTTTCTGATGTTCGTAACCACACAACAAGCTGTGCCAGAATGACAGCGCGGAGCTGGAGAAAAGCCTTCCTTCAGGTTATCCCAATTGCTGTGATATATTTTAGGCTCTGCTGCCGTTAAATGGCTATGTACATTATAATAATAAGATTGGCCATGGCACACCAAAAACATTGACAATAAATAGTATTTTGGATAATCAGATTGCAAATCCTCTTAAACACATTTGACTCTAACAGCTATATTTAGACTTAGATGAACAGTGGCTGGGGGATTTTAAGTGTCAATTGGTGTGAATGAATAAAGATGGTTTTAAAGGAGCTATATTGCTTAGGGATTAAGGCCAACTGGAACAATTCACTTAAAAAAAAAAAAAAAAACCCTCCACACTCAGGAGTGCAGCTCGCATGTATTTGATTGAGGCAGATGCACTTTAATCCTTAGGACTTGTATTGCTAGTCCTGGGATGGTTCATCTCTCTCCATTTGTACAAAGCAGAGTGAGTTTTAACTGCATAAATGAGATCCTGCAACTCCTGTAAGTGAGACAATGTTTGCAGCAACAACAAAGAGGGAAAAAAATTTAAGTAGCAGTCATTTTTATTTTGGCTTAACAGATTTTCAGCAGGAAGACTCTGAATATGAATCGGCTTCATTTTTAAATCCTGAAGAAAATTTCTGAAGCAGCCCATAAGGTGCCACTTTAGTCAGAGGCAATTTAAAAAAGCCTAGAATAGCAAGAAAGAAAATCACCAAATTTGTTTGGACATTGTAGGGGGGAAAAAGTTACAAATTATATTAACTCCATTCTCACACCCTCCCTGAGTCTATTTGCTTTTAAACTTCTAAAACTCTTCCATTTTTGGAAGTAGGAATGGGGCAGGAGGCATGGTGTAAATAGTAAGAAAAACTTACATTAAGGTATTAATTCCAACAATGGGATTGTGATAAGCACTTAATAAAGAGAATGGTGCAGACTTTCTTCCAATAGGCAAGTGATTCTTCTCAAGGGTCAAATTCCACTCTCTCATTGATAATTTGAGCATTGCTAGAAAAAGTAAACACTTACTAGAACTCCTCTCTGGGTCTTTGTTTTCATGGTCCTTAAGGACCACTGAAGAAGGCATTTCCAAACTTAAATTCCTGACAATACATCGCAACCTTAAGAATCCTGGAAACTACTAGAAACGCAGTTTCTCTAAGTGAAATATCAACAAAGGACATGTAGCTACTTGGATTTCCTGCAGGTACCACTTTTAAAATGGGCTTCACCATATTCTTCTAGCCGGTAAGCAAGCTACTTAATGATGCATAAAACTAATTATTATAAGACTGAATCTGTTTGGTAGCTGTTCACAATGTAGAAAATCACACTTTTTCATGGCCTATTTTCTTTTAAAATGTGTGCCCCTTTCCCATCCTTAATGGGTTCTGTATATGTAAAATAAATACTCTTCGCAGCAGGACCCTGGCTTGGGGGCCTTAAAACCCAATAAAAGAGTCCTGTAGTTTAATGGTCCTTAAATGCTCAACATCTTTTTCACTTAATGTAAAATCCATCTGATCTAATAGCTGTGACTGAATTATAGATATATAATTTTTTTCTATTAAATGTTAATCTTCCGACTTGGCAAAGCAATAGACGCTCTAAATTATTAAGAAGGCAATAACCTCTCTAAACTCTTTCCAGAATTCAGAATATTCTCATGACTGCTATCTTGAAAAAAACTGAAAACTTGCTTAAAATATAAAAGTCAGGCCAGGCGTGGTGACTCATGCCTGTAATCCCAGCACTTTGGGAGGCTGAGGTGGGTGGATCATCTGAGGTCAGGAGTTCGAGACCAGCCTGACCAACATAGTGAAATCCCCGTCTCTACTAAAAATACAAAATTAGCCAGGCATGGTGGTGCATGCCTGTAATCCCAGCTACTTGGGAGGCTGAGGCAGGGGAATCACTTGAACCCTGGAGGCGGAAATTGCAGTGAGATGAGCCTGAACCACTTTAGCCTATGCAACAAGAGTGGGAAAAAAAAAAATCAGGCGTATTAAGTATAATTTGATGCCAAATATCAATTATAACGGGCATTGTTTTTATTGATGTCTCTTCCATTATTTTAACTGAATGGAATATATATACATATAAATTAGACTGAATTATATATATATATGAACTGGAGAAGCAACCCTCACAAGTCTTGCTCTTTTTCATTTACATATGACATTTTTGTAACCTTCTCTTTTTGGTTGAATTCATTCATCACCGATGTTTGTTCATGCAGGCATAAATAATGAAAATGCCTCTAATATATAAGTGATGTCACATGCCCAATTATGCTGAACACAAGCACCCTCACTGCCCAGGGAGTCTGTTGGAATGCCACTGCTGATATAGCTTGATCTTTAAAAAAAAAAAAAAAAAAAATCTGTACATTCATTACTCACTTGAGCCCAAAGGTCAATATATTAATAATCAGAAACTATGCTAAGAAGCAGGTTAATATTTACCTGGAGAGGCTGGTCTAAATAGTCCTGTTTCAAATAGCTAAGACCAAAACATGGGGAAGAACTGAATTTCCAGCAACAGTCTCAGGTTCAGTTTCCAGTTTAGCTGGGAACAACACTGAATGAAATGACAGTTGAAATGTCTATACTAATTTTCATTTTGTATTTTGTGCACAATCTATTTTATGGTGCAAATTCTGCCTTTACTCATCTAGTGCTTTTTATCCTCCCTCTGAACTTATTCATAAAATTTATGGGCCAGGGGTAAGATCTAGGTCAGCCACATCTTCCACGTTCATCACAGGCATTCTCTTTCAACCCGTATTTTGGTGCCAGAGGTGCTACCATTACTTTGGTGCACAGAACCAACAAGAAGAGAAAAGATCACAAGGTTGCAGAATCCAGTGATGAGGAAAACAGAGGCAATAAGAAGTAACTGTCTTCTATCATGGTGAAGCAGATGTCCAAAGAAGCTTGTAACCACTGCTAAGGTCCGGCACTCCTGCAAGCAGGCACTGACGTATCTAGTCACCATGAACACCAAAAATTAACTTGAAACTCTTCCCTTTTTTACTTTGAAACAAGTCGGTCAAAGACATTAACATTCAGGTAGGGTAACAAGCACATGTGTGAGAACAGTTTTTAGGTGCTAGTCAGAGGAAAGCTGGTAACACTGGAGAAAAAAAATGCTCATGTTCTGAAGCTGCAAGATTTTTAAAGCAGCAATGAGCCAATGCATTTATAGAAGAGTAGAAAATTGTAAACTATAAAATTTGGTTGGGGTCAAGAGAAAAGGTTCAACTAAAAAACCATAAAAAAGACAGAGCTAAATTCATCTGGAATTCTGGAACACTGCTGATACAGTTAAGTGATTATAGTCACCATAATATTAAAATTTAAGATGTTCAATGCATGAATATTTGATTTTATTTCAATAGACAATTATTTATAACACTGACCCTCTATCAAAAAGAATATGCTTTTCTGATGGGGAAGTGACAAAAAAAAAAAAATCTACACAGAACAAGAGTAATAAAGCTTTCAAGTAAGGATTGCACTCCAATAGGAATTGAGTGATTCTCTGAGAGAGCACTCATGACATCTTAGACAACATCACTCTTCTTTCCTCTTGGCCAAATGTTCAGGTCTCATAGTCTTTCTGAACACGGAATGGCAGTGGCCAGCATTGTCCATTACCTATGTTCCACTTGTTTACTAATTAAAAAGCTTTAGTTTTCAGTGTTGTAAATGCAATTTCTACTTTCAATATCAAAAGGTGAGTGAATGAGACAAGATTAGTTGAAGGAGGTACTTGATATTTTACTTCAGAGCGCTGAAGGAAAATGGGTATTCTCATTTGTACTCTGGAGCCCATCGTTTCCCACTCCCAATGCCCTCACAGACAGTAAATAAACTAGTTTAACTTGCAAATCTTTTTACAAGGATGTTCAAAACAATATTCTAGAGAAAACTTTATTAATGGTTGAAAACAAAATAAAACACACATAATGTTCCCTTCCCATCTCTAATGTGGAAAATAAAACACTTAACATAAATATTCAGTTTAAAACTTTGCTCTATTGTAGAGCTTTTATTTTATTTATTTTATTTTATTTTGAGATGGAGTCTCACTGTGGCTCAAGCTGGAGTGCAGTGGCGTGATCTTGGCTCACCGCAACCTCCGCCTCCCACGTTCAAGCGATTCTCCCGTCTCAGCCTCCCAAGTACCTGGGAATACAGGCGTCCGCCACCATGCCGAGTTAATTTTTGTAGTTTTAATAGAGACGGGGTTTCACCATATTGGTCAGGTGGTCTGAACTCCTGACCTCAGATGATCTACTTGCCTTGGCCTCCCAAAGGATTCTACAGGCATAAGCCACTACCCCTGGCAACTTTTTAAATTTTTTTTTTTATTGAAAATAAAATAGGTGGCCCAAAACTTGTGAAACAGAACTCATGCTGAAGGACAACATTAAACATAATAATTAAAGAAACAGATATTGCTTATGTAAACCATATAAAGAATTAAAAATAAATCCCATTCTGACTTTCAATGTTGTTTCAACACTGAAAAAATATGATGACTTATTCTTTGGTATGAGAAGTCATTTTGATGGTACTTTTACCCTATTAAAAAAAATAGGATTACAAAATCTGGTTCAGGATGTTCAAAGATTATTGCTAAGGCAAATTTTGCAATTTGAGAAAACCTAACTGCAATGATCCATTTATTCAGTTATTTGTTAATACTCAAATTAGTAATTTTCACTCCGAATGGTAAATAAAATGTTAATAAAAAATAACAAGGCATATAAACTTTCCCTAATGAGACGCAGTAAATAAAAACGGTTGGTTACTTCAGAGTATTTACTATAAACATGTCCACTTATGTTATTTTATTGCTATCTATATACTCTTTCCGTTTACTGTATTACTGCACTTGTCTCTAAAACTTCGAAAATCTGTTATCTAAAATCAATTCTCTAATGCTAATTTTGCAGGAAAACTGTATTTCACATTATTAATCTCATTAGTATAACTTTCCTATAAATAGGCATGAAACATTTGGAGGATGCATATATAATGAGTGCTTGGTTACTATAGTAGCAAATGTCAAACTAATTGCTAAAAAAAAGTCTAAAGGTTTTGACACTTTGAAAAATCTAGTATATCATTTATCACTATTCACTAATACTGTGGCAAGAATAGTCACCACAAGTAAAAATTAAGATACTGTTGTAGAGATTGAGGTAATTTTATTATAAATTCCTGATATATTCCACCCCTGCCTGTTCTTAATCTAACTGTAATTTAGCACCACAAACCATTTATGAAAATTAATTTATTTTAAAAGGCATAAAAGTTATTAGTGTAAAAAGAAAAAATACCTATAACTACAAAAAAGGCCAAAGACACTAATGAAGTTACCTCAATAAAGATACTGTAATATGTAACTTGGCCAGCCAAGTTATAACACATTCCTCGCAACTGTATGTCTCAAGGTTCTGAGGATCTGAAAGGTTTTTTGATCCACCTAAAAGTGGCCACCAACCAAATTAATTTCTCTGAAAGACATCTTTAAGAAATTATTTCAGCCTAACCTTGCTTCGTATGGACTCACTCAGATGGCTCATGTTTTATTAGGGACTCGAAGGTTTAAAAATATGTAGTCAATCCAGGGCGAAGTGTTATGTTGTTTGCCTATTTGTAAAATTAACACATACAGAAAATAAGATTCAAACTGATATTGAAAAAGACTAATATATTCATCTAATTTTTTAAAAAAACCTACCAATGGAACAAAATATATTTTATTTTAATTATACCAGCACAGTAAGGCCCAGAAAGACCATGGAGTTGCACAAAGAATGTTCAGCACCAGCAAGATAAAACAGATACTGGCCGTCAGTGCTAACTGCTAGCACACAAGCCCCTGCCGCATTTGTATGATCTGGAGCAGAGCCTCCTGAACATCTTCATCCATGTGACCCTTCGGAGAAAGAAGAAAGAGGAGCATTATTTTATGTAATCTTTGTTTACATAAGAATTCTAAAGACAAAGCTTTTACAAAGCATAACTAGTCATTGACTCATCAAATGCTAAATCCTCACCATTGTGATATCTAAAGGAAAAGGGGTACAGCCCTATCATGAAAATAAAGTCAATTAATAAGGAGTGCACGGCTGGGTGTGGTGGCTCATGCCTGCAATCCCAGCACTTTGGGAGGCCGAGATGGGTGGATCATTTGAGGTCAGGAGTTTGAGACCAGCCTGGCCAACATGGCGAAATTCCGTCTCTAGTAAAAATACAAAAATAAGCCAGTTGTGGTGGCACACATCTGTAATCCCAGCTATTCATGAGGCTGAGACAGGAGAATCGCTTGAACCTGGGAGGCGGAGGTTGCAGTGAACCGAGATCGTGGCACTGCACTCCAGCCTGAGTGACAGGGTGAGACCCCATCTAAAAAAAAAAGACTAGTGCACACCAGTTGCTCTAACATCCATTATCATAAAACATATGGATAAACCTCCCTCTTTCTCTTTTTTAATAACAGCCTTAAATGATAGAGCAAAGTAAACTACAAGGAAATCTGTTGCTGCTGCTGAGGATTTTTTTTTTTTTTTTTTTTAAATTAGAAAACTAACTGATGGCCGAACACGGTGGCTCACACCTGCAATCTCAGCACTTTGGGAGGCCAAGGTGCGAGGATCACTTGAGGCCAGGAGTTTAAGACCAGCCTAGACAATACAGTAAGACTCCATCTCAAAAACTTAAAAAAAAAAAAATTTAGCTGGGTGTGGTGGCATGCGCCTGTAGTCCCAGCTACTTGGGAGGTTGAGGGAGGATGATCACTTGAGCCCAGGAGTTGAGGCTGTTTGAGTTATGACTGTGCCACTGCACTCCAGCCTGGATGACAGAGCAAGACTCTATCTCCTAAAAAAATTTAAAATTTAAGTAATTGATTTTAAAAACCCATATTTATGTTTTTACATAAATAGGTTCATATATATTATTTTATAACTTGCTTTTTTATGTAGTGTCATAAAAATCTTTCCCTTGAGCTACCCAATTATTTTAAGTTATTGTATAATATCCACTGCATGGATATATTACATTTCTTTACCCATTCCCCTAATGATGGACATTTAAGGTATTCCCAATCTTAATGGAAAGATTACTAGAGAAGAAATTGCTGGGTCAAAAAGCAGTCTCAATTTTTAATTCTGTTAAGTACTACAAAATTTCCCTCTATAGAGATTATAACAATCTGTACTACCATCAATGGAGTAAAAATGCCCGTTTCCAATACACTCTGGCTAACACGATAGACTATAATCTTGTGTAATATTTCCAGTTCCAATATGTTCTTATTCATTTGCATCTCCCCCATTACTGATGAAACAAAGTTATCTTTTTTACATGCATGTTCACCATTTATATTTTTAAAACATACTTTAAACTTCAAGTGATGGCATGAGTTGATTAAATGCAGCTCAATATGGTGGGCCTATTACAATACCGCATCCCCTCCCAACACACATGTACGTTTTTTTTCCTGGAGTACCTGAATAGGTTTCAGCACAACACTTCCTATTAATATGAAAAGTTTTGCTTTCAAAATCTGTTTCTATAACAGCAGGATGTTTACATTTCAAACATTAGCCATAGTTGACTGAACTGAATTTCTTAGTTAACTTTATGATGCCAGAAGGCAAGACTATTTCTGATGCCAATTGCTTTTGTTATGTTTCATTAGGACACAGCAGAAAATAATTTCAAATTCTGGAAGTGCATATTATACAAAGTGGAAAGGCTTGTTAGTTTGCTGTATTTTTCATTAAGAGCAAGCTCTTCCTCTCACGGCCAATACTAGTGAGTTTCTCAGCCTCTCTAATACAGATTTTCTACTATTTCCCCACTTGAACTTCCTATTCCCTGTCCCTCAATAATCTTCTCTAATAATTGCAATAAACTTTAAAATTCTAGTTTATCTCTGATTTGCTCAAAAGAGTAGCTAAGATACCTTGCTCTATCATATCATTCATTCTTTTTCATTGGTTTCCCCTCCATCTCCTATAGAAATGGCAGGTCTATTGATTTTAAGAACTTGATATCATAAAGTATCTTTCATTATTTTATCTAGTTGTCTGTTTAAAATTGATTTTTTTTTTAATCTTTCCCTTCTTTTTTTTTGGCTTGTTTTTACAGTGTGGCCTAACATACTTCAAATTCAAATAATTCCCATGATCTCTGTCATTCTAAAATTTCTTTCTTTTAGTACATTTTCTTCCTGAAAAAAATCTATGCTGAGAATTTTGGGGATGCTGCTCATGGTGTTTCTACAGGAAATTAAGTATAGTATCCTTTACATGTTAATCATTTCTTAGTATTTTTTTTTAACAATAACTTTCTCAGTACGCCCCTAAAAAAAGGGAATTCATAATATTATTCCTTAATTATTCCTTGGCTTTACCAAGCCAAGTTAAGGCTTGGTAAATAATTATCACCAATTCTCTCTTAACAAATCATTTTGTCTTTAATTACTACAGTCCTATACACATAACACCCTGCTTGTTACTTTTGTACTTTTCTAGTATTCAAAGCCATTCCCACACTCCTCTTAGATGACAGCCACGTGTGGATGTCAAGGCACTGTCTCCAGCTAGCAACACCATTAACGTGTGCTACCATCACATGTTACCAAATTGTCTATAAACTGAGTGACAAGCAGATGGAGACAACACTAAATTTAAGATGTTGTGTTGCCATATAGCTTTGTAAATTTTTCTGGGAGATCCACAAACCATGATTAAAAGAAACATAATTATTTTTAAATAAGCATATGGGGTGCAGCTACTTTAAACATCAATTACTTTCACATAAATTTATTTGAAAATAAAAAAATTATTATCTCTAAAGCAATATTCTTTCCAAAGGAGAAGTAGTTCTTTACCTGTGCAGCACTAAGAAGGTGTGTTCGATAAATTGCAATTACTTCTTGATGCTGTCTGTCAGCATCCTAGAAATGTGGAAAGATGGGCAGATGTGAATATCAGCATTGACATTTCCAAACTTTGGACAATGCTCAGGCTTCATGCTACAAAACTATTATTATTATTAAAGTGCTCCTGCTATTTCTAACAACAAACTACCTTGGACCTACCAGATGCAGAATTCCAAAACTAACAATAGAAACTTCTCTAATGAATGTGTGGCTAATGACAGTAATGCTACTTTCCCTAAGTAAAATGAAATTATTGCTTTAGTTCACATCTAGTGCCATGACCTTCTGCAGACACTTATCACATGTTTGGATTATTGCAAATGCTTCCTATCCTGTCTTACTATCTCCACACCGTATTCCCTATCATGCCTCTGAGACTAAGGTACCTCTTTCCTCACATCACTTTTGGCTCAAAAACCTTGAGTGACACTTCTTTACATACATGAGAGAATCCAAATTCATCAGTTTGGTTCTCAATGACTTCCACAGTTTGGCTTCAAACATTGGCTCTCAAATACAGCAGTCCCCTCTTATTGGCAGTTTTGCGATCAGCGGTTTCACTTTCTCTATTTCAGTTGCCCATGGTATAGTACAATAAGATATTGTGAGATATAGAGACCACATTCACATAACTTTTATTACAACATATTGTTATAATTGTTCTACTTTATTATGCTATTGTTATTAATCTCTTACTGTGCCCAATTTATAAATTAAACTTTATCACAGGTATTTATATATGGGGGGAAAACATAGCTTAGATAGGGTTCAGCAGGTCCTATCCATGGTTTCAGGCATCCACTGGGGGTCTTGGAACACAGCCTCAGTTGGTAAGAGGGGGACTACTCTACAGGCAGGCCTTTCAGTGCCCTCTGACCATGTCACTTGTATTCTGTCTCCACGCTTTATAGCATATACAGGGTTCAGCAGGTCCTATCCATGATTTCAGGTATCCACTGGGGGTCTTGGAACATACCCTCAGTGGAGAAGAGGGGGACTACTCTACAGGCAGGCCTTTTACTGCCCACTGGCCATGTCACTTGTATTCCATCTCCATGCTTTTTTTACACTAGTTTCTTTGGATGGAAGAGCCTCTACTTTCCTTTCACCCACCAAAATAGCATCTACTTTACAAGTTGAAGCCAGGTACTCCCTTCTTTAAAACTAGCTTCCACCACACCACTAAGCTTTCCTTCCTGGAAACTCCTATCACTTAGAATCTGCATTCTCAATTCTATATTTGACATCTCTCATTTTGTCATTTTACGAATCTGTATTTTGCCTCCCTAACTACCCAGAATTCCTTGGGGACAGGAATGGCATACTTTCTTTATCCCTGCTTAGCACAGTGTCATGAAGATAATAAACAATAAACAAATATTTCTAATTACTAAAGGGACACTATACTCTTTGGATAAGATCCAAATTCACAATTTACCATCCTTAATCTATAGGCCTACAGTGTTAAAAAATAAACACTACAAAAAACCTTTCTTCTCTTAAAAAATAAACAATTCTACGAAATAGGGAAACATCAACAACAATTTACATGTGATTGGGCCATTTTACTTAGCATTTCGTGTGTATTAGTGCATAATTAAAAGCATAGTCCCAGATACTCAGGAAACTGAGGCAGCAGGATCACTTGAGCCCAGGAGATCAGCCTATAGCAAGACCCCATTGGAGACGAGCCTAAGCAACATAGCAAGACTCCATCTTTAAAAAAAAATGTAAACAAACAAGTAATCAGTTATTATTGTTTTGTGGATGAGAAAACCAAGAGTTAAAAGGAATGTTCCTTGCCACTTCCTTGTAAGTGGCAGGACTGAGACCAGACCTTCCAACTTTAGCTTCTAAATCCAGGCATTTATTCTTCTATGTAAGGTATAAAACAATAGGAATGCCTCTTTATTCACAAAGATAAAAGATTATTTTAAAACCTCCTTTAGTTTAGTGGACCAATATTTTAGAGAGTACACTGCAATGAGAAAGATGCTGGATTTGGAGTCAGCCAGTTCCACATTTATACCCCAGCTGAATGACCCCAGTCATCAAATATTTTATTCTTTGTTTCCTTAAGAATTAAATGGAGGGAATAAACCTGCTTTGTGAGATTGTGATGAAGACAAAGTTTATAGATAAAGTATGTAAAATGTTTAATATGGTGCCTGCTGTACAGTAGGCATCAAATAAGTATTATTACACCACCAGTATAGGTAACTTCTTGTATATAAAAACAATTACATTCTTGGATCCAAACACAGCTACAGATCACTTTAATTTCTAAATTAGCCTTACAAACCAACTACAGGGAACCAGCACATATTCACGCAAAGCCCCGTGTGCCTGGTTACTCACAGCCAGCTGTTGCTCCAGAGATTTCACTTGGTGCTGCAGAGTGTCAATCAGCTGGCTCTGCCTCTTGGTAGGGTTCCCACTTGTGTAGGTGAGTTGGGAAAGGCCATTGAGTGCTTGTTTTAGTCTTTCCACATCATTAAGCAGTTCAGTTATCTTAAAAAAAAAGTTGTAGGAGAAACATATTATTTACTTATTCATGTACAATGAACATCTTTGTACATAAATCATTCCTTTTTGGAGACACAAGCTTTATCTTTATACAACAGAAAATTGAGGTATGAATATTGCCAAAATTGTTATCAACGGTGCATATAATATGTAATTTATAATTAAATCCCCAGAAATTCTTTACAAAAGCAATACCAGATTACAATAAATATTACATATATCCTAAGATGTGAGTATAAACATAGTCTTCTTACTTTTAGATTATAAGTATCTATGAAGGCACATGAACTATCTTCCAGGTAACATATAGAACACAGGAAGGGAAGGTGGATTCCCAGCAACAAAGTGTGAAAAGTAAAAGGGTGTGGCCCATGTAAGTCTAACATATGTTCCTTTTTCCTTTCAAGAGTTGTATTATTTAAGACTACTTTGTTGTCGAGAAGAAAAAAAAAACAAGGAGGCTGTTTATAGGAATAGGAAGTGCCTAGAAACATAGCATTTTCCCCCCTGCTTTAAAGTCAGACAGAGTCAACTTGTATGAGCTTGACTAATTTCCTTTACTTTGCTGAGCCTTAGATGCCACATTGATGAAAGGTGGACAATCTTTCAGAGTTAAAAAAATCAGGTTGGGCACAGTGGCTCACACCTATAATCCTAACACTTTGGGACGCTAAGGCAGGAAGATTGTTTAAACTCAGGAATTCAAGACCAGCCTGGGCAATATAGCAAGACTCCATCTCCTCCCCTGCAACATTTTTTATTGAAAAATAATAATAGACAAAAAAACAAAGAAAATCAAATGCAATTATATGCACATGCTCAATAAATGGCAACAAGTAGATATTAATAATTAGCTCTTATAATTTATAAGTATATTTACTTATACTTAAGTATAATAATATACTTAAATTTATAAGTATATTTATATAGTAATATATATTACTATATATATTCATAGCTACCTTCTGAACAAGCTTAGAGCATTTAAATTCTCAATCACAGAGATGGTGTGCCAGAGGATAGTATGTACAAATACTTTCCAATGGGGAGGGCAGTCTGTGTCTGTGTTTACTCCACTGTATCCCCAGCACATGATATGTAGAAGGCATTTAATCATTACATGTTGAATGGATAAAACTGCAGTCAGTCTTTATATGTCATCTCCATAGTAAAAACTTTATAAATACCAGTGTCAAAAATATTGTTGAGTACCTGTCTGTAAATTGTACCATGAGAATTAAAAATAAGATGGAAAGTTAAGTTATAAACCCTGCTCATAAAAACTGGGCAGATCAACTACATAATTCTAACAAGGTAATATACATGTTTTAAAGGGATGGCAAAGCCACAAAAAAACATGTATCTTAGAGGAGGAACTGTTTACCATAGACTAGATTGGACAGTGAGGGCTTTAGGAAGGAGGATAACATGTTAATGAATGTATAGGATTCAACTCAGTAGAAAGGAGGGAAAGGACATTCTGGGTGAGGGAACTAGTCTGGAGAAAGACATGAGCAACAGAACATAAAATGAATTGGAGGGCTCAGTTTACTACTATGGGTGAGTGCCAAGATCAACTCTGGATGCTCCCCAGTGTTCTTGGTTTCTTGCAGCCCAGAATGAGAGCTTCCCCGCCACCCTCTTCCCCACCTTTCACATGCCACAAACCCACTGGCTTTTGACTCTTCATCTGTGAGACAAGTGAGTCTTAAGTCTTCCCATCATTCCTCATTCTTGGCTAGAACAGCTAAACAAACAGAAGGAAAAATGCTTTTGATTTTTGTTTGCATTACTTCACTTTTTTTCAATTCAGAATTTTTGCACACAAGTTGCCAAACTGGAAAGGGTGTGTCTAATGGTCACTTTGTTACTACCTGTGTCTACTTTCCTGTGAGATTCTGTGGTAAAGAGTGCTGCTCTGGGTTTCCAACACATAGTCATGCAGACTACTTTGTACATACCTTATTATCTTTTGCTTCTATTTGTTTAGCAGATTCTTGTATTCTTCTTTGCAACTCTGTGATTGTTGTTAAGGACTTATCACATCGTTCCTTCTGATCCTTGATTTCTTGCTCAATGCTAAAATGCAGTAATTCCTTCTCATCTTTTGCAGATATTTCCTTCTTCTTGGCATGTAAAACTTCCTCACATACTTCCTCATACTTTCTATTCAGATTGGCCAATTTTTCATTTAAGCTGGAAATCTGTGTCTCCAAATCACTTTTTGTTGCTTTATATTTAGACAAATCAACTACTTCTCTAGTCTCTAATTTTTTTAATGCTTGTTTAGTATTCTGAACCTCAGACTGAAGTTTGGAGACTTCTTCCATTTTGTTTTGGCTTTCTTCTTCCTTTTCTCTCAAGCTAGCTTTTATGATTCCAACTTCTTTCTCAAATGCTTCTTTAATCTGCAAATGCTCTGCCAGGGGTACAGAAGAGTTCTTTTGATTCTCCAACAACTGATGCAGTTTGGTCACTGTCTGCTGCTCTTTCTCGTAACACCTTTGCATATTCTTCAATTCTTCCTTTAGATTTTCAATTGTGCCATTAAGAGATTTTTTCAGAGCTTCAACCTGTTCCAATGGAACATGTTGTTTTTGCAAAAGATTTTGCACTGCAAGTATCTCAGAGGTCTGTTTGGCATTTTCTTCTACTAGCTTCTCTTTCACATTCTTTATTTCTGCATATTTCTGTGACAAGTCTTTTAACTGTTTGTTTAGCTCGTCTGTTTTTCTGCTTAATGCTCTTTCCATTTCATGAGACTTCTCAATGAGAACTGTCTTATCCCTCAAATCTTTCTGAAGGGTAAAAATCTCCTTCTTTAACTTATCATTCTCTTGCTTGTTTTTCTTGACTTCTTCTTCACTGACACTATACTTCTGTGTCTGCTCTGATAACTGGTCTTTTAGTTCTTTCTCTGTTGCTTTAAATTTTCTCTCGCACTCCTCAAAGCTGACAATTGGGGCGTATTTTACCTTAATGCATTCTTGTATTGTGTCGAGCTCCTTCTTCTGGGCTTTAATTTCGGCATGCAGTGTCACAATCTCTTCTTGGCCTTTTCTGTAGTTGGCCAGTATTTCAGCATTACTATCCTGCACCTTTCTCATGCTCTGACTTAGCGAGCTCATCTTTGCCTCGTGCTCTGCCAGGCTGATGTACTCAGCTTTTATTTGGTTCTGAGTGTTTTCCAGGTTTCTTTTTAGTATTTCATTCTTATCTTTTATTTTTACAAATTCCTGATTTATATCTTCAAACTTTTTCTTCACATCTAATAATTCTTTGTTAGTTTTAGCTAACGTGTTATTCAGTGTCATTTTAATCTCTTCATGGGTTTTAACCGGCACATACTCATTACTCATCATCTTCTTCAAGTTACTGTTTTCAGATGTGAGAGCGTGTATTTTCTCCTGGTCTTCACCACATTTTTTCTTAAGTTCAGACAATTGTTTCTTAAGTTCAACAATACTGGATTTCAGAGCTGTTACCTCTTTTTCATGTTTCTCAGGAGGTACAAACACAGTTTCTAGGCGGTTCACATCCTTACTTAAGCTGTCATTTTCCAGTAGCAATTTCTCCATTTCCAGCTTCTTTTCTGTGTATTTTTGTGTTACATCTAAAACCTTTCTATTAAGATCATCAATAATTGCATCATGTGACTTTTTCATGTCTTCACTTACTTTTAAAGGAACATAATGACTTTTCATTTCAATTGTTAAGTTATGTGCTTGCTCCTTGAGGAGCTTATTATCCAGATAAACTTTTTCAATTTCCTTTTGTAGTGTCTGATTTTTCAATGTTAACTCAGTGATCTTCTTCCCAAGTTCTCCTGATTTCTGTTCTAATCTGCTCTTAACCTGTTCATGTTCCTCTAGTTTGATGTGCTGAGCAAGCTTGGCCTTAACATTCTCAAGTTCTCTCTTTAACTGTCTAATTTCACTAAGGGATTTTTCATGTTCTCTTTCCATTTCTACTAATTTTTTTGCTTTCTCATTCACTTCATTTGATAATGAGCTCTTCATGTTTTCAAATTTTTCGGCTGGAATGGAAAGGGCCAACTTTGCTAACAATTCTTTTGCCTGGCCTTCCATCTCTTTGACCTTTCTTCCTTTCTTCTCTCGCTCCATTTCACACATACTAAGTTCCTTCTGTAATCGCTTATTTTCTTCTATCAGCTTGCCTTCATCCCTCTTAAACTCTTCCACTATCATCTCATTTTGTTTGATTTGGTTTCTTAATTTCCCCACTTCTGCTGAAGCACCTTCATATTTTGCTTTCATGTCTTTCAACTGATCCTTCAGTTCCTCCGTTAGTCTGTGATTCCCTGAGGCTGCTTCACTTGTTAAGTGTTCTTTAAGGGCAAGAAAATGGGTCTGCATTTGTTTAACTTTACCTTCTGACTCATACATCCTCTTCTGCACATCTTTTAATGCATCTTCTAATTGCTTTATCTGTTCATCTGAATCCTCCTTGACCCTTTCACATTCTAATGCTAACGCTTTGCATTCTGCCACTTTGTGTGCCAGTTCATTTTGGAGCTTCAGTCGGTCTTGTTTTGCTGACTCGCAGAAAGTTCGCATTGCTTCTAACTCTTTCTTTAAAATTTCATTTTCGGAGTATGATGTTTGACTGGGTAAAGATAGCTCCAGAGGTCTTAACATAGATCTGCTTTGCATATGGGCTGGTATACCTGGGGAAGTACACTGAAAAGAAAAAAACAAAAAGACATCAATCACAAAAGTCTAAATGAGACATTTACTATACTTATTTGCCAAACTTAGAGAAAGTTTACACATCATCAGGAGTCAAAGTGTTATCAGACTAGGTAGTAAGATGGAAAAAAAACACAATGCTGATTTTTGTAGTAAGAAAACAGTTCTGGATATGATTTCCTTAATACATTCACAACATTTTCAGACCTCTGTTCACGTAAGTCTATTTCTGGCAGAACAAGGGAAAACGGTCATGGCTACTGGGTGCTATTTTGTCTTTCCCCTTTCGTAACACCTACCCACACATGAATATCACCAACTTTATCAAAACGTATTTATTATTTATATGTTTTATGGCACATAATGTGCTTAGAACTTCAAATTCTGAAGCAAACCATCATAACCTTGAATAAAAACAAGTATTGTCATTTTAAATGTGCAGATAATTTCATAGAATTATAGATTTAACTTCTAACAAGATTTTTGACTTCTGTGTACTTTCACTGTTAAAACAACAGAATATTCTCTAAATTATAAAAATACCACCAAAATAAACCCAGCTAGTTATCAGAGTTGTCAAGAGAATGATTGGTCACGGCCAGCACCAGGGAAAGAGTCTCCCAATAGATAGAAAACACCTGGAGCTGGTGACAGCCGCTTCCGGATAAGATCTCCGGAGCTGGGTGAGCAGGCTCAAGCATGCACACTAAGAGGCAAAATGGTGGATGTATGACCTTCTTCCAGGGGCATTTGACTGGTAAAGGAAAACAGCCCCTAGAGAGCATGTGCACAACCTTAGTAAAGGCACTACATATGTGGACCCTCCTAAGTGCTGACAGGCCACTACGCATGCAGACAGCCTGCCCCCAAAAGAAGAATCAAGGGAGGAGAAATGCAAACCCAAAACCAAGCCAGTGTATAAAAATCCCAAGCCAAGGGCTGAACAAGAGCACTGGGATCTCTCAAGCCACCCACTTGGCCTTCTTCCAAGTGTACTTTGCTTCCTTTTATTCCTGCTCTAACACTTTTTAATAAACTCGCTCCTGCCCTAAAACTTCCCTTGGTCTCTCCCTCTGCCTTAAACCTACTTCTGCCCCTCAGCCAAATCCTTTCCACTGAGGAGGCAAGGATAGAGCTTGCTGCAGATCCCTACAGATTTACTGTTAGTTAAATCTGAACTGCCTTTCCCCTGGATCAGGAGGAAAAAAAAAAATTAACTTTGAATTATTCATATCTGTCCTCCCCTTTATATGGGCAAATATGAAGAGTTAACTGACCACTGTTAATGAACAGAAACTTAGCATCAAATGCAATGAAACTGCAATTCAAATCTCTTATTATAACCACTAACATCAAAAACACTCTAGAGGGCACCAGAAACAGCAATATCTGTTTTTATTAAACTCAAGAAAGCAGGACCAACCTGTCTTTGATAATGAAAACCTCACTCTATTACAATGCTACTTTCTCCTCTTTATAAAGGCACAGAAATTTTCTTTAAATGTTTTTTAAAATTAAAAAAAAAAAAACAGTTATTACCTGTGAGTCTGCCATATACATCTGACCTTGTTTAAGAAGCATATCTTCTTTTCCTAAATAAATCCATATAAATGACATTTTAACTTAAATATCCATATTAAAGTAGGCTAAACATTAATTTGATGTTATTTCCTTTATTATTCAAATAAAAGAGAAGCAAGAGGTACAACATAAAAGTATCCTCATTCTAAAATACCCCTTTTTTCCTTTATTATTTCTATAAACAGAAGTACCTACAATCTACTGAACAATAGATACTAGGTTGGTTTTTATTTTTTTCTTATTTTTTTTCTACGCTCTCTTTCAGCAGAATCACTAAGATTTCAGAAACATCGAAGACTGTCAAACTAGGCTACATGATAATAAAACATATCTTATAATGAAAACAAAAATGATATTCTTTCAAATTTATAGCATAAATATTACTGTTGTACGAGAGGATAGTTTAATAGTCACTAGGAAACAAACAAAAACAGATTTTCTACAGAAATTGTTTATTGCAGAATAAAAAAGATTAATTATGTAGAGTCTAAAAATAATTCATAAATGTTTATTGAACATGTAATTTTAAAATGCCTACTTGCATTGAGACTGATTTCTCCAAATTAGAAAACTGTGTTTATGTTCTTCCCATAAAAAAATGAAGCCTAAATATCACAAGACGAATGTCTATGTCTACTAATCAACAAGGCAAATTTGGTAATTCATACAATATACAATTTTAAAATACAGGTAGCTAAGGAGAATCAGAGCCTCAGCAATTATCAGAATATGTTAGAAGTTACAATAGTCATCTTAACGTCTTCCTAGTTACATGTGTTGATGAAGTTTAGCAGCAGGAATATCTTGTACAGTTATTTCTGTATAGTTAAACAAGTAAGAATAAACATTCTTCTTTGCTTGAACTAGGTGAACTGTAATGATAATCCATACTTTTATACTTACGGTTACTGAAATGACTTCCTGATCCTAAATGATCACTCTGAAATCAGAAGCATAAAACATTTTAGGGTGAATGCTGCCTCATTTTGTTAAATTCTGTATCTGTTTTAGCTCTAAATGATGCAGTCATTAAAACTACATTTTTGACATTCCTGTTTTTCCAGAGCATTATTCTACTCAAACCCACAAAAAGAAACACTAGCAACACTTAGAGAGATCAGGTGGGAATAAAGTACTTCACTAAGCATTTTAGTAAAAGCAGTCAAGTGTTTTAAGGAAAAACTTCATTGCTCAAAAGAAAAAAAAAAGTAAGCCCTAAATGAACTGAAAACAACTTTCAAAAACTACTGTTTGCTACTGCTTTACCTCAAAAGGACGGAAGTGGCCACATTCATGTCAATAACTCATTTTACTTTACCACTGTAGGAAGCAGAAACCCTACCTCATTGACTATGAAATATCGACATAACCTCTTCTTCCAGAGTTTATAAAATACCAAGTACTTGGAAAGTAAAACGAGACAGAGAGCAGGAAATGAAACTGAGGCAGAGACCTACACATAGTAATAAATCCATCAATCCATTAGTTAGGAAATAATAGAGAAACTCCAGATACAGTGAATCAAAATATACTGGGTTGCTCCTTTTCCCAAGTAAGCCCAATACAAAGAATCTAATATATAAATTAAAATGTTACACTTCAAGAATAGGCCAGGTGCAGTGGCTTACACCTGTAATCCCAGCACTTTGGAAGACTGAGACAGGTAGATCACTTGAGCCCAGGAGTTTGAGACCAGCCTAGGCAACGTGGCAAGACCCCATCTCTACAAAAAAATACAAAAACGAGCCAGGCGCGGTGGTTCATTCCTGTAATCCCAGCACTTCGGGAGGCTGAGGCGAGTGGAATGCCTGAGGTCAGGAGCTCAAGACCAGCCTGGCCAACATAGTGAAACCCTGTCTCTAATAAAAATACAAAAAATTAGCTGGACATGGTGGTGGGCACCTGTAATCCCAGCTACTAGGGAGGCTGAGCCAGGAGAACTGCTTGAATCTGGGAGGCGGAGGCTGCAGTGAGCCGAGATAGTGCCATTGCACTCCAGCCTGGGCAACAAGAGTGAAACTTCAATCAATCAATCAATCAATAACACACACAGAAACATTAGCTGGGCAGGGTAACCCAAGTTACTCAGGAGGCTGAGGTGGAAGCACCACCTGAGCCCGGGGAGGTCAAGGCTACAGTGAGTGGTGATCACACCACTGCACTCCAGCCTGGGTAAGAGAGTGAGACCCTGTCTCAAACACAAAACAAAACAAAACAAAACAAAACAAAAACCCCAGAGTGAAATGAAGAGTAAGGACAGGCAGATGCAGTACATATTTGTGCATTTAGGTGTATCAGTCCTAATAGCTACATACCAAACTCTGAAGTAGTCGACCATGATAAAACAGTCCACAATTCCATGACTAAATTAATGCCACCTCCTTTAATCATTAGTGCCCCCACGGCATGAAAAAATACCTATAGGCTTAGTTAAGCTCTTTGTTCTATGGAATATTTAATACTAAAGTTTACAATAACTCCTAAATGGCCCCATACATGCATAAGGGGGTGCTATGCACATAAGGAGTTCAAAAAACTTAATTTGGTCTTATTACCTTTATTACTCAAATGAAAACAAACATAAAAGTTGTAACATAAAATCAGCCTCATTCTAAACTATCCATTTTCTCCATATTTTTATACATACAAGGGAAAAAGCTACATGTTAAGTTATTATACATAACTCATACCAGTAATTCTTTTAACAGTTAAGGTTTTTTAAGCATGTGGGATAATACAGCAGTAGATATTCAATGTTTGTAGTAAGTGATGAATTCTTAGTAGTTTGTTGTTGTTTTGTTTGTTTGTTTTGAGACAGGGTCTCACTTTGTCGCCCAAGCTGGAGTGCAGAGGCACAATCTCAGCTCACTGCAGCCTCCACCTCCTGGGTTCAAGTGATTCTCCTTCCTCAGCCACCCAAGTAGCTGGGATTACAGGCATGCACCACCTCGCCCAGCTCATTTTTGTGTTTTTAGTAGAGACAGGATTTCACCAGGTTGCCCAGGCTGGTCTTGAACACCTGAGCTCAAGTGATCCACTTGCCTTAGCCTCCCAAAGTGTTGGGATTACAGGCTGAGATACCATGTCCAGGCAAATTCTTAGTAGTTTTTAAGGGTTGCTGTTATAAATACTAGGTCATGTATAAAGTGGGACCTGTAATTTTCTGTTTGAAAGTAAAAAATCATTGCTAGCATAAATATTCATCACAATGAGTATGTAGTGACTGAGGAAAATGTCCCCATCATACTGAATGGGAACAGTTACAAAACAAGATGTACAATATGATCCCACCTGTTGAATGAGTATATAACACACAAATTATGTACAAGTGTCTGAAAGGATTTCAGTCAGGTGCTAGCAGAGTTAAGATTATAAGTGTCTTTTGCATCTGCTTTCAGTTTAAATATATTTTCTTATTTTTCTGAAGTAAATATGTATTTTTATAAGAAAAATGTTACTTTTATGACTACGGTAAGTTATAGACTTGACAATTAAGACAGATAGTTTGTCTAAAGCTACAGAAAAACACCTTTGTTTTCTTCCCCTTGAGACAGAGTCTCACTCTGTCACCCAGGCTGGAGTGCAGTGGCGTGATCTCACTCATTGCAACCTCTGCCTCCCGGATTCAAGCGATTCTCCTGCTTCAGCCTTCTGGGTAGCTGGTATTACAGGAATGTGCCACCACGCCCTGCTAATTTTTGTATTTTTAGTAAAGATGGAGTTTCGCCATGTTGGCCAGGCTGGTTTCAAACTCCTGACCTTAAGTGACCCACCCACCGTGGCCTCCCAAAAGTGCTGGGATTACAGGTGTGAGATGCTGTGCCTGGCCTACATCTTACACTTAAGACATGCAGAAAAGCTAGCTCCTAGAAGAAATATATACATAAATAATACCCAAGTTATAGGTGTCAAACTTTGATTAATACTTAAAAGGCCCTGTATATACTCCTAAATTTTCTCATTCAAGTAATTCTAAGTGTAAAACTAGCATTGTAGTTAAAAGCACAAAGGAGTCAGATGCTTGAATTCAAATCCTGACTCTGTCACTTACTATTTGTGAAACCCCTCATGGGTAAACCCTGCGCCTCAACCTCCTTATCTGTGAAGTCAGGTAATAGTAAAACTTATCACATAGAGTTCTTTTTTCATGCACGTCAAGAATGCAAAGTACATTGGTCAGTGCTATTAAAATATTAGCAATCATCAGTTTCACAATTAACCTAAAAAAGAGTCTTCAAATGTGAAGACAGAAGCCACTATAGCTAGATCATTTTTTGGTTTATAAAATGGTGTTTCTGAATAATCTTGAAAATTCAGTCACATAAATATGTACACATATTAAATGTGTATAATACAATGAATTTTTGCATATGCATACCTTTTGTAATTATACACAACCCAGATTAAGATATAAAATATTTCCAGGACCCCAGAAGTTTCTTCACACACCTTACTCGTAACCCCAACCAAAGGGTGGCCTCTATTCTAATCTCTAACATCATAGATTAGCTGTATCTGCTTTTGAACCTCATAAAAATAGAATCATTCAGTATGTACTCTTCATGTCTGATTTCTCTCTTGCAACATTGTCTGTGAGATTCATATATGTTTTATATTATTTTTCATAATGCACACATAGTTCTTTATTTACAAAGAAAAATATTATTTTTGCTATGCTCTGAATGTCTGCCAAGATGTGTTGAAACTTAATTCCCACTGTGGTGGTATTATGAGGTAGGGCCTTTTAGAAACTGATCAAGTCATGATGGCTTCACTTAGGCCCCTTTTTGCCCTTTCGCCTTCTGCCAGGAGAAGATGCAGCAAAAGGCCCTCACCAGACACGAACGCCAGATCCTTGATCTTGGACTTTCCAGCCTCCAGAACTGTGAGAAATTAATTTGTTCTTTACAAATTTTCTGTATTTTGTTAGAGCAGCACAAATAGACTAAGACACTTTTTTAGTGTACTTTGGGGCTGCATTCACCAACAAAGATAAAAGATTCATGCTGAATCAGCTACCTTCAGTGATGCCCAGTGATGACTCCTTTCTGAGATAATCCTGGACATATCACTGTTCATTTTTATGAATGCTTTTTATTATCATTATACTCACTGCAAATTTACAGGTAGAAATATGATGTTTTAAAAAGGTAAGGATGGACAATGAAGAGAAACTAGAATGACACTAAATGTCGATTACATGCTAGTCAATTTAAATGATCTTAACCTTTATAACTATGTGGAGAAAGAGACAATCACCCCAGTTTTGCCAAACAGGCAACAGGTTCGAAGACTTTAAATAAGCAGCCCAAGGTCACACTATAAATAAGAGATTTATAATTCAAATTCAAGTCTGCTGCCAAGCCCCTTACCATTACCCATTATGAGTTATAGGAAATAATTTAACCTTTCTATACCTCAAAATATTTAAACCTATTTTTCAGAGCCTCAATAGTCCTTAAGCTTTCTTCATGTTGCTTTTCTTTGGCTGCCAAAAGGGACTTCAGCTTTTCTCTCTGAAATGAAACAGAATAAATAGAGTAAAATAACCCTTGTGCTTGGAATTGGGTTAAAAGTGTGTTTTAGAAAACATGAATTGGAATTACATTAAGGACTGGAGTTAATGAATTCTCCAACCTGGTGAACTCTACTAGTAGAGTTGATAATTTCTACAAATATACTAATGAAACACACAATATCTATAAACAAAATCATAAAAAATTCAAATCTCTGTTTTCAATCTTAATGTTTTCAGACATTTATGTTTAGAATTTTACATTATTTTCAGGACAAGTTTCACAGAAAGTAAGACTTTCAGAAGCAATAACAACAAAATGCCTACAATAACCTATGCCACTATATTCAAAACATCCTTTTATAGTCATGTGTAGATTTTGAATTTCCCTTTAATAACCAGAAATAGAATCCAGGTCTGTATCTCAATTCAGGACTTAAACCTACTATAGCATCTATAATTGAAGATGCTACTATAGCATCTTCAATTCCTAAAACAATTTTAATGGTTTAAAATAAAATGTCATCCTACCTCGCTTTCCAGATCATCAGCAACCATAACTTCCTAAATTTAAAAAGAAGACAAAATATTTTCATTCTTAAAAGCTTATTTTAAAAGGCATGAACTTGGCAAAGATCTTTTAAAAAGACTGGCACATGTCTTTAAGACTGGGGCCAAGGATATGAGAAGAAGATAATGTACCACCAATTCTGTTGTATGAGTTGTCTTTTATTCTTCTCACTATCCAGGTTCAGAAGCACTTTTGATTCTCTTGAGAATCTATCAACCAACAAGTCCTACTTGTTCTTTGTCCTCATATCTCCTGTCTACTCTTTTCTCTCCAATCCCATGGCTCTAACTATAGTTCAGCCTTTTGCTTTTGCATATGTTCAATTTTAGGAAAATCTAACATAGATAGCAAGATATTAAAGTGATACAGAAAATTAGAATCAGAAGGACACAGCTGTACCAATCACGCAGTTACTTCTTACTTTTGAAATGCAAATATCACATAAGATTTCACCTGTGATAAGTCCTGTACATAATAAAATGTATATTTAAAGAGTGAACTGATTGTACTAGATTTCATATATATTCTACTTTCCCTCTAAAAAAATGATTCATGGATATTTCTTGTATTTCCAATTTTTTTATACAACAAGGAATATATTACAGGTCACTGTTTCTGTGATTTTGTTCACCACAGTGTTCTCTGGAATGCCCTCTGATTCCCCCTTACTTCCTTCAAAATTCAACAGAAGTACCGTCTCCCACAGGAAGTGCCCCCCTCAGAAGCTGCAGCCCACAATGATCTCTCCTCACTTTCCTGAACATTCTTTACACTGTCCTTACTTGTTTGCTTATGCTACTTTAAATGTAAAATTTCATGTAAAAAGCCTGGTCCCCAGTAAGATTTAACTCCTCTGAAATGCAATGAGCTAATTTTACCTTAAACAATCATTAACAATTTGCTATTGATGATGTAGTAAGACAGTTTTTTGATTTTTTATTATGCAGATTTATTTACCTCATTCAGCTGTAACTGTAAACCGTTGACTTTATCCAAAAGTATTCGTTGTTCTTGCTGAATTTTTCTCAACCGCTCTTTCAAATCTTCATTTTCAATCTCCAAATCCTTAAATAATAAAGACAACAAGGTACCAGGCCAATCTTAAAAGAGCAAATTCTTAAAGAAGAAATTTTTTAAAAAGCAGTTCACTGTCATACAGGTACATACGCATGTAAAACACTAAGTACAAAGATACAATAATTTCAATGATATGCCAAGGATTTAAAATCTACAGATCAAAAATAAAATAGAAAATTACTATCCTATAATAGCTAATAAATACAAGTATATACTACAAGAGGGCAAATCATCATAATTCCAATAAAGAAAAAATAAAAAGCATCCAGACACAGAAAAGAGCAAAAGAATATGCCATTTTAACTTTTGCTTAAGATCTCCCAAATTGGCCGGGCGCGGTGGCTCAAGCCTGTAATCCCAGCACTTTGGGAGGCCGAGACGGGCGGATCACGAGGTCAGGAGATCCAGACCATCCTGGCTAACCCGGTGAAACCCCGTCTCTACTAAAAAAAATACAAAAAACTAGCCAGGCGAGGTAGCGGGCGCCCTGTAGTCCCAGCTACTCGGGAGGCTGAGGCAGGAGAATGGCGTAAACCCGGGAGGCGGAGCTTGCAGTGAGCTGAGATACGGCCACTGCACTCCAGCCTGGGCGACAGAGCGAGACTCCGTCTCAAAAAAAAAAAAAAAAAAAAAAAAAAAAAAGATCTCCCAAATTTATGAGACTCTTCTAATGTTTTTGTTGAACTTATCATCGTTTTCAGTGCTCTGGTAAAAGATAAAGGCTCGAATTTAAGGACATAGTTCATTTTCTTACACTACATACGAAACTAAGAAAACCCAAATAAAATGCTTTTATTATTTTGAAAACAGCTATTCAATTTATCATTTAACAGTGTTTCAGTCATAAAATTAATTATGGGTCCTTCCTCTAAAATAATCCTCATAATATTATTTGGAAACTTTGACCAATATAAAAGCTCAAAAGTACTGTGTGGTTAGTTTAACAAAATTATTTTTCTCAATCAAAATAGAAAATACTTCAAGAAAAAAATCAGATTTAACTTACATTAATGATCATCATTTTTAATAGTATAATTTTCCAAAACAAACACAAATGTATGGTTTATATCACAAAACAGACATATTTAAATCAAATAGTTATATAAAGTTGCTTTTTCTAATGTATATTAAAACAATACTTTCTACACCATACTTCTAGTGTTATATAATTAAATTTTATAATACTGGACTCAAACATTGATAACAAAAGTCAATTCTTTAAGACAAGATTAGGCAGCCAGGCACGGTGACTCACACCTGTAATCCCAACACTTTGGGACGCTGAGGCGGGTGGATCACCTGAGGTCAGGTGTTCAAGACCAGCCTGGCCAACATGGTGAAACCTATCTCTACTAAAAATACAAAAATCAGCCAGGCATGGTGGCACATGCCTGTAATCCCAGCTACTAGAAGGGCTGAGGCAGGAGAATCACTTGAACCTGGGAGGCAGAGGTTGCAGTGAGCCAAGATGGTGCCACTGCCCTCCAGCCTGGGCAACAAAGCCAGACCCCATCTCAAAATAAATAAATAAATAAATAAATAAATAAATAAATAAATAAATATAAAATAAGAAGAGATTAGGCAAAAAAGAGAATTACAAACAACATTAACGAGTGTCCCTTTCTTTGCCCCGCTCATTTCACCCACTCTCTTGTTTCCTCTCTTCTCTCTCAATCCCACTACAAATACTGGAATTGTTTTTAAAGGAAGATACCACATTTTTTTCTTTTTACCTGAATATTTTGATGCTCCCTCTGATGTGACTTCACATTTACTTCATCTTGCATGTGTGTCAAATTTCGCTTTGGTAAAACATAAGAAAACACGGGTCAGCAAGTGTGAGAATACAGAAAAGTATATTTTCCTCAACTGGCAATACACCAGGTTAGTGATTTTCAGTTTATCCAACATTAGCTGCACATAACACAAGGTGGCAGTGTTTCTATTTAAAACCCCAAAATGTAAAGGACCTTTAAGATCATATTTTAAATAAATCAAGTAAAATTTATTTAAAAATACTAAATAACAAATTTTAAAATATGATTAAGGATTTATTTTAACTAAAGTCACAAAATTTTAAAAAGAAGAATTTGTAATAAACTCATAACAAAAGTTAGGCTATAAAGCACTGCATTGCCAACTACTCCTAAACAAACTCAATTAAAAAAAAAAAAAAAAGGAGGAGGAAGGGGAAGTCACATAAATTTTGAAAGACAATATGGAAATTATTTACTTCTCTGAGCACCACCAAAATAAAATATCAAGAGGTATGGTAAGGAAGAGACAGACAGTCCCTCTGACCTGAGCAATATAAAAAGGTCTCTAAATAACTTGGTTGGGTATATGTTGTTTTTGTAACTTACTGCTTTGAAACTTTATTCCAGCTTAGAGATTTGCTTTAACAAAAACACAACATAATCATTAAACAAGAGAACAAATAACTCCCCTATTAAAAAAACCAAAATGATCTTTAAATCTCCACAATAACTAATGTAGAAAGCTATTTCTTTCTTCCTAATTAGTTTTTTTTAAAAAACTACTGCTTTAATTCTTCGAGATAATTTTCTCATGTTTTGTATTATTTGTTTACCTTTGTTTGAACAAGTTTTTAAACTATCATTCAAATGAGTTTGGATCTAGAACCAGAGGAACAAGTCCCATTTGAAAAATATTCTATGTCCACAATTTGGCCCTAACTATGTTTCCAGCCTCATTCCTTCTACCAAAGGACTGTTCTTCAAGTGGAATCTGACATCTTCTCACAGCTCACCTGATCATACCACTTTCATTCCCAGTCTTCACTTCAGAATCCTCACCCATGGCCTCCACTATACCTTAACTCAGACATATTAAGTCAACCCCATCCTTTAATTAAAATCCATCTTCCTGACAAACCTTGTTATTAGCACACTAAAAGAACCTCTCTTGCACCTCTGGCTCCACTTAGCAGCGATCTGATCACATGCACCACTGATTAGGGGGCACACGTCCTGCCTTCTGCCATCTGGTAGTTACTGGTGGGTACATATCCAAAAGTCCTTATCATACAAGGTCCTTCTTAATCTAGCACTTTGTTACTTTAGCAGCCTCTTCTGCTCTCTCCACGATGGGCACATCACTCCTGTCACACTTGTCTGCTGCTGCTCCATGAACATGTCTAACCTGCTCCCTCATCAGGGGCTGGGCACCTGCCCTTCCCTCAGCCTGTGAGGCTTCTCCCACAGACCTCCACCCACTCCCTCTTCATCCTTTAATTCTGTTTTGTTTTGCTTCATAGCATCTGCTATGATACTAAATATTCCTTTGCTTATTGTTCATCTCTCACTAAGCTAGGAACTCCATAAGGGCAGAGACTTCGTACACTACAATATTTCCAGCACTTAGAACAGTAGTTGGCATGTTGTAGATGTTCAACAGATATCTGTGAAAAATTGAGTGAGTCTTACATTTGCAACTGTACTGTAGGCTTTTTGATAACAGAGATTACATGTGCCTTAGTATTTAAAAAAAAGTCCTATTTACAGCATATATTTAGTAAGTATATTCAATAAATGATAGAAACACAGTAATTAGGAGCAGTGTGTCTTTCTGTTCCTAGTAGAATACTAACTCCTTGTATTCACCTCAATAATTCCTAGAGCACTAAGCCGAGCACCATTCCCATATTAATATTCAATCATTCTTTTTATTTTAAATATCTATGCATTTCAGAAATCATTTTTCTCTGATTCTGTGTGAGATGGCTAGTACAGTCATAGCAGTGTACATTTTTTTCACTCTACTCACACTTAGGTTATATGAGGCACAGGGAAGAAGGCTGGAACAGTTGCTCCAGATGGAAAAGTGCCAACAGACATGAACCATGCATGAACATATTAACTCAGATGGATTGAAAAGGAAAACAAGCTTTAATGCAACTTTCATGATAAGTGCAGCAAACCACCATGGCACATGTATAGCTATGTAACAAACCGGCACAGTCAGCACATGTATCCCAGAACTTAAAGTAAAATTTTTTAAAAATGTAGCTTTCAGATTCAGGTGAGAGGTAGAAAAATGACACAAGATGATGATCAGAATTGCTCAAGATACCTGATTACTTTCTCTTCAGGGTTTGCAAATGCTTAAGGTTCCTCTCTCTAGAGAAAAGTTGAAAGCCTGGAAGGAACAGTCAGCAGGAGAGGAAAGCTGCCTACACTAGCTGTTGAGCCACAGTACTGTAAACTAACCCCACTTATTTGAACACAAATAGATTAGCAGAAAACATAAGACATTTCACAAACTGGTACATCAAAACAGGGTTAAACAGTACTTTAATAATAAATTTAATGCAAAGCATGAATTGTTTCATGTGTTGGTATTCTGCAAAGTCCTCAATTAAATACACACAGAAAAAAAGACTGAAGAAGAAATAAAAACGCTAACAGTGGCATTGAAATCACAATATATAATCAGTTTAGAACTCTGTTTTCTTCATTTCTTATTACATTTAAAGAATTTTCCCATAACAGTAAATATTTTGTCCTATTATTAAGGGAGACTGGGGGAAACTGTCTATGATCTGCCAAGCTAAAGTTCATCATTTAACAAGTTACAATGTCTCCTACTTGAAAAAGTTGAATGCTTACGGCCCCAATCAGGAGGCTATTTCTTTCCCACTGGATACCTTCACTGAAACTGAGATCTACTGTCTCAAGTTAAGTGACAGTATCTTGATAGGACCTCATGATCTAAGTACCCAGAATCTATATGGGCTTGATTAACTGAGAAGAGAGATAGAATGCATTAAAACTCAGAATAGTTATGCATAACTATTAACTAGTTTTACTAAGCACTTTAAACTGTACAATACATATAATTCTTTAACATTAAAATTAATATCTACCTGTTGCAAAGATGGTCCTTTCTTCCAAAGTTCTCTCCCTAAGATTTAGAGAAAAAGATAAACAACAAAATGGCAGGTTAACTTGGTGTAGATATACATTCCCTAACTATACAATTGAGTCAATATTGAATAAATAAACTTTAGAGTTTCCTCCAAAGCTTACAACTTTTTAGTTTTATTTCTAAAACATATGCTTAAAACAATAATGAAATCTCACTTTTGCCTATCAAATTAGCAAGGTTTTTATACCAACATTCAAGTAGGTAGGATTAAAGACTAAGGACGGGAGGCAGATAAAAAATGGGAAACTTATTTAGGATGGGTATGGTGGCTCACACCTGTAATCCCAGCACTTTGGGAGGCTGGGGCAGGAGGATCACTTGAGGCTAGGAGTCCAAGACCAGCCTGGGCAACACAGCAAGACCCCATCTCTACAAAAAAATATAAAAAATTAGCTGGCCATTGCGGTACCCGCCTGTAGTCCCAGCTACTCATGAGGCTAAGGCGGGAAGACAGCTTGAGCCCAGGAGTTTGAGGTTGCAGTGAGCTATGATGGCACCACTGTACTCTAGCCTGGGCAACAAAGGGAGACCCCATATCTAAAAAAAGGAGGGGGAGAAAATTTTAAAACCTCCTAAATTGGGAGGCAATTTGTCAACATAGACCAAAGGCTTAAAGAAATGTACATGCCCTGAAACTCAGTGATTCAATTTCTAGGAAATGACACTAAAGGGTAATAAAAATATACTAAAATATTTATGCATAAGGACAGTCACAACCTTTGTGTACTAATGAATAATTATAAATAGCTTAAACACTACATGTAGAAAATTGCTTTATTAAATGAAACTTAAACAGAATCTCATACACCAATAAAAATCATACTGTAGAAAAAGTATTTTTGAGGGAAAGGCCTTCAAAATATGTTACATAAAAAAGTAAGCTACACTTCAGATTTATAGGTGAATTCAATTTTATGGGAAAAGACTAGAAGGATATTTCTCAAAATGTTAACAGAGGCTCCTCAGTGGTAATGAGTGACTAACTTTATTCATTGTGCTTTTCTGTATTTTCCTGTTTAAAAAAAAAACATAAAAAATCATGGCATAGACATTTGATAAATATCAGCTTAATATTTTATATACATGTTTAAACAACGATTCTTTCTTTAAAACTTTCTAAGTATAAAAAGCTGGGAGGTTCACCCCTTCTCATAAAAAAAAAAAAATTAGTAAAACACTTCACTCTTCCTTCTCAGTTCTGAAGTTATTCCAGTGTCTTAGTGTTCACTGGATAAACTAGATGATATATGCAACACACACTGCCTCAAAGCAAGTGACTATAATGTAAGCAAGCAAATCCATGTTGTAGAGGGAGATGAACCAATACTATTTATCAGTAAGGAATGTTTTGTTTCTTATAAACTGTAGTTCTACTACCTAAGTCTTTTAAAAAGTGGCTCTTTGTTAACGTGGACTTTTCTAGTTACAGAAAACTGCTGATACCTTTGTTGGTATTTTCCGATGCAGTCTTCAACAAGGTTAGAATGTCCAGATTGTCACCAATTCTTGCATAGTAAGAACTATCATGGCCAAGCGCATCCAGCAAGCTTATATCAGCACCATTTTTAATTAAGACTTCTACTGCATCTCTGCAACCATATTCGCAACCTAGCATGAGGGCAGTTCTAAATGGAAAAATGGAAGAGCAAAAGACTGAGAAAACTCCAAGGAAATATTGCAGAAATATTCTGCCCGAGGCTCCCTTCGTAAAGAATAGACACTACTTTTAGGAAGTCAAGCCTGTTACAAATATAGATTTTACTTTACATTTTAAACTCATTGCATTTATAAAAACATTTGCTTTGTATCTTACTTTGCAAAGCTAAAATTTTCTATGTCCTTATGTCCTTTAATTACTTCTCCTACCAAACCAACCTTTTTTTTTTTTTTGAGGCGGAGTCTCACTCTGTCGCCCAGGCTGGAGTACAGTGGCACAATCTCGGTTCACTGCAAGCTCCACCTCCCAGGCTTACACCATTCCCCTGCCTCAGCCTCCAGAGTAACTGGGACTACAGGCGCCTGCTACCACGCCTGGCTAATTTTTTGTATTTTCAGTATAGATGGGGTTTCACCGTGTTAGCCAGGATGGTCTCGATCTCCTGAACTCATGATCCGCTGGCCTCGGCCTCCCAAAGTGCTGGAATTACAGGCGTGAGCCACCGCGCCCGGCCCAAACCAACCTCATTTATTCCACTTCTTCAATGTCCTACGGGTAAATAATCACCACAAAAATTTTCCACAACTGATACTGTCACTCCATGTGTTCAAAACCCAGCTTTTCTAGTCCCTTCATGAACTGAACCACATCATGCAAACCTCCCTTAAGAATCCCTTCTCCTCCAAGAGAAGTATCAGATTCCATTCCTGATGTTCCTGCTTAGAAGAACCTTGATTCTTCTAACTGGAGACCTTCACATCTTCAGATTACAACTAACCCCATGCAACATGGATCACTGCTTTATTCTGCTGTAATAGAAACACTGGCACTCAAACATCTCACAGTATATCAGCAAATACTAATCATGCAACAAAATAATTGTCATGAAAATCTAGAAGGACACTAGAAATTATTTTGTCTAATCCTCTATATTTTAGGATTGAGCTAACCAACACGTAATGAAATGAAATGACATATCCTATATCTAACTCTGTCTTCAATTGTGAATATTGGATTTCTTAAGGAAACTGACTCTTGCCTTTTCTCTGTTATGTATGCTGTGTTTCTCATATTCCAGCCTTGTCCCCCAACTCCCCTGTAGTTGCTGATAAGAAATTCTGTACAAAACCAGCATTAACAAAGTTTTGTTATTTAAAAAATGCTACATATAAAACAGGAAAAAAAGAAACCTTGAATATACAGTATTAGAAACTAAGGTTATAAATTATGCTGAAAATCATCTGCTATTTAGTCTATACAATATACACTGCCCTGCCTCACTGGCCTTTTGTGAATGCCCAATGAAAAAACATAGATAAAGTACTTTGAAAAATATAAAAGCTATAAAAAATACAAAGCATTGTATGTAGATCAACCAGATTATCTCTCTTTGATCCTAAATTTTAATTTAATTAATTAATTTTTTTTTTTTTGAGACACAGTCTTGCTCTGTTGCCAGTGCAGTGGCATGATCTCAGCTCACTGCAACCTACGCCTCCTGAGTTCAAGTAATTCTCCTGCCTCAGCCTCCCGAGTAGCTGGGATTACAGGCACACACCACCACACCTGGCTAATTTTTGTATTTTTGGTAGAGATGTGGTTTTGCCATGTTAAAATCCAATTTTCTTCATCATGCTTGGAATCAGATGATAGTATCCACAAGAAGAAAGTAATACTAAAAAGCCACTTTCTTAATCACATCATTTAATTGCTTAAGAATTTCCTCCTTTGAGATGTGTGAAGAAAACAATTACAGCTATAAAATCTGACAACTAAAGACTATTTTTTATACTTTTACACTTCTAATAAACTACAAACAAAAGAATACGTGTTTGTAAGAATAAAATTAAATCAACAGAAACCAAAAAGTTTACTAGTAACTAACTACAAAAATCCCAGAAATTTTAGTTTAATTTATTGTAATATTTGAATTAAATGGAAGGGGTGTATTTCAGATACTTTGTGACCATAAACATCAGAATTGTAATACAGCAAGCACCATGATACATTAGACCTACAGACAGAGATAGGGAGAATTCTGGATAGAAATTATTAGAGCACACCAACTAAAATAGTATCAAATACAGAAGCAAAAATAAAGCAAGGGACCTCTGCAGCACAGAAATGGACAGGTTCAGAGGAGATGGCACTGTACCCTGGCAGAGTAAGGAGAGAAAACACCTTGAGAAAATCTATACTGAAACGTGTCAAGTTCCAGAACACTCAAGAACCACTTTACTCAAAAGATTCACCAATGAAGAAGTAACTATAGATGTACTTTTAAAATTCTTCTCCTATGTATCTTACTTGCACCCATTTCATTAAAGAGTTTTTTAAGCTTAAAACACCTAGGATAAAATTCCTCTTTCCTTCAGTTCTTTGAGCCAAACATAAGGCCTAATCACTGCTTTTATTCACATTTACCCTATCATCTTCCTCTATTTCCCTCTCCTCCTTCTTTCTTCGGCAGACTCTGAAGAAAACTGACAAGTAGATGTTAACTCCAAGGAAAAGCAAGCCAGGGAAGGGGAGAACCCAGGGGAAAGAAAGGCCAAGTTGGAGAACAGAGCTGCTGCTTTGACTTGGCCTTTCCATCCCTGTGTATCCAGCTGGTATCTGGGAGCCATGATAAAAGAATTACCTGTTTTGTTTGTCTCTGGAATTAACATCCGCTCCTCTATCTATCAGCAGTTGACATATTGTTGGCCTACTCATCTGAGTAGCCAGAACAAGTGGTGTCCGCCCGTCCTAAGCAAGAGGAAAAATAAAACAGCATTAAGACAACAGATCTCCCAAAATGTAGAAGTTAGAATACATTAGTTGAAATGAGAATAAACATCATAGACTAACTTACTACATCTTTGGCATTCACAGAGGCCCCATGGTCACAAAGCAGCTGTATGCTAGAAGGACAATCTGCCATTGCTTTAAGGAACAAAAGAAAAAGACAAATGGTGAACATCTGTTGGTAAGACACATGGTGTTTTTCTAGGTCCATATAAGGAATAAGTTCTTCAGTTTTTAAACTACCAAGCTTCACATCCTTCACTCTTAGTTTAGCATTATAAGCATCAATTTTTCATCTGAAAATGGATTAGACAAGATAATATTATAAATTGTCTACAATTTATTAGGACCAAGGAATAATGTCAACCTTGGAGAAGATAAGAACACACTACTATTCTAAGGATAAGCACAGATAATAAAAATCAAAGTTAAATTTTGTACTTACAGTGTATTTTTAAACATGGCTATAACTGACTTGATCCTTGAAGTGTTGGCTCAGTTTTTTTAAAGAATCATATCCGTTTTTTATAGAACAGTCACAGTAAGTAAAGTATGAATCATACAATCCATATTTCTCATAAAAGCAGAGATTGCAATGTCCACCTTTATGCAAAGTAAGATCATTTTGCTAATAATGATAAAATCACATTATGTTTCTTTGACTAACACTATAGTTCATATTTATATTAGGAAAACTTATTGTTAAATTCATAAAATAGGATTATGTTTACAATCCCCACAAATTTTTTAAGGCTTATGAGTTGACATAAATTATAAGCACAAAAAGTACTGACAAAGTGAGCATTTCTTTTTTTTTTTTTTTTTTTTTTTTTTTTGGTGAAATAACAGAATTAAACCAAACATAAGAAAATCAAGTAAATTTTCACTTTTCGTCTCTAATCCAGCAAATCTTTATATAAAATGTATAATCAGCTTTAAGAAAAAGATAAACTGAACTTGAATACATTAATTCAGAAACTGTAAAATTAGCGACCCTTTAGGTCCAATTATAAATGAGAATTTAAAAATGTAAAGCATAATAAATTCCAGAGTTTACAGATTACTAGACCATGAAGAACCACTTAAAACCAAAAAGAGAAAATGGTATATACCACCCAGAAATCCTAGACTTTGAGCTAGACGAAGTAAATGAGTTGGTTTATACATCCTCTTCTTTGGGAGTATGTGGGAAGTAGGGGCTTTGGAGATATTTGGAAGGCCAGAGGGTTGAACTGTAGCAGAAAATGCAGTATTTTACCAAAATTTGTTCTCTTCTTCTACTATAGAGTAGGTGGAATATGACTAGTCACCTAGAGAGTTTATTTCTGAGCCTCCTTTGCAGATAAATATAGCCAATTGATTTTGCTCCTATCAGTAGAATATGAATGGAGAATAATCTACTACTTTCAAATCTGAGCTCTAGACTTTGGGCATGTATTCCACTAGGCTCTCTCCTCCTTCCTGCTAGCTAGAATACGGCTATGACCACAACTCTGCTTCAACGTTGTAGTTAAGGAAGATACCCAGAGGTAAGTAGAGAAACAAGATAGAAAGAATTCAGTTTTAAAATGACCATGAGTGACCTGTCAATATATATCACTCAACAATTTTTTTAATAAGCATCTGATATTAGAGTTCTTTTGTTATAGCAACTTAGTTTCCATCCTAGCTAAAGCATCTAACTAATAAATATTAAGATTTCAATTGGTCAAGTTGTACCAGTTTTTAAAGCAGGGATAATAAAATACATAGTTAACTCACAGGGGTCACTGTGAGGCTCAAATGATAATGGAAAAATGCTTTGCAAATACAGTAATACCCTTCTATATTAAAAAAAGAAAAGAAATGTATTGTGTGAGAAATTATCATACAAACACATAAAATACAAAAAGTAAAATTTTTTTAAAATAAGGTATAAAATTTTGAAGGAAATTTGAAGTATAATATGCCTTCAGTGCAGACCACCTTAATCTACTGCATATATTCCATATATATGAAAAGAGAAAGTAGACTGTTTTTTTCCCTGGCCTTATAGTTAAATGTAGGAATATCAGACTTAGCAAGAGGTCAGGCTATCTTACATTCCAAAAATGCCTAAATATATAACTTTTTTCAAAGTACTTTCTTTAAGACACCTAAAGAATAATGCAAATAAATTTAGACACACAAGTATAATTAATAAAATCTCTAAAAATTATCAGTATAAATCTCTTTTAAAATATAGCGCATTACAGTGATATGAAATTCAGCATTGACATCTCTAAAGGAAAACAACTATCACCATTAATTAAGAAATTATTATGTGCCAGGCACTACTTATGATTTGATTATACTTATTAATACTACTTATTGCAGTAGTATTATTAACTTCATTTTGCAAATGAGAAAAAAGAGGTTCAGACATGTTAATTAGGTAAACATAGTTTAAGGAAAGTCTTCTTCCCATTTCTCCAGTTCCCAAAGATATGAAACACACACACACACATTCTCTGTTTCTCTCTTTCTCTCTCTCTCTCTCACAAACACACACACACACAGCTTGGAGCTCCTTGTAAGCAGGATTACAGTTTATCTACCTTTGTACCTTTAGTATCTAGCAAACTGGCCTGTAAATATTGACTGAATGAATCTTTTTAAGCTGTATAATCTAATAAATTTCTAATTTGTGCATACGGATTTTTAACACTCTCTGTTTCTCCATGAATTATACAAATATCTATGTGTTAAAACTCTGAAATTAATTCAAATGACTAGAACATTTTAACAAATATTTGTATCCAAGGGAAACCTCTGCTCACCTGCATCGTGAAGTGCAGTTCTTCCCTGCAGGTCTGCATGCTCAGTGGGACAATTGTACTGTTAAAATAAAGAAAATTTAGTAAAGTAGGAGAGTTTTATTTTAAAATTAGATATCCAGACTCAGATGAACAGCTGCTATTTAATCTTAAAATATTCCACTTATCAAAGAAGCTAAAGACTATCAGACAATCCATTAAATATTTTGACATGGAACAAATACAGTAACATTATATAACTAAATTAACAATATTTCACCAAACAGGAAACATATGGTACATTATAACGAATGGTATGAAATACAGGAAAATATGTATTGTTTGGGTTTTTTTCCACTAAGAACTAAAACTTGAGATACTGAATCAGAAAAGCAAGTGAGTTCTGCTATGAAACGTAGTGAATATGTTTTTAAAAATATATGACTGAAATCTTTGATGGGAACTTTAGCCAACTAGTTAGAATTTTGTGGTTACCTGATTAAAAATGTAATAATATTATGTAGTATAAGTTATCTATGTTTGTATAGAAATATACAGATCCTATGTTGTATTACTTTATCTTACATGATAGTCTAGACAACAGAAAATTCCAGCCTTCAGTTATGTCAACAGGAAGGTCAAGCCTTTGTTATTTATTTTTAATACACCGAGTTATGCAATTCACTTCCCTCAGAGTTTTTGCTCTTTATTGTTCACATTCCTTCACAAATGATGGAAAAAAATATGTAAGCTCATAGTCAAAGTTAGTTTACTATTCTCTTTGATCTAAAATTCCAGAAACACATTAAAAATACATCTATGATTTGTAGTCAAAATAATAAAGCTAAAGTATTAACCACTTCCACTACCTGTAGAAGTTTTTGTAGGCACAATGCATGTCCATACTTAGCAGCCAGGTGAAGAGCATTTCTCCCTATAAATAATTTAAGATACATGTGAAGGATTATTTTCTTCATATGTGAATTGAGGAGTTTTATAGAAATATGATTTGTTTTTTCCAAAACTAGTTGACAACATACTTAATCTGTAAGTATACTTTCAGTTTCCAAAGATGTTTCATCTAGTTTGATATTTTAGTAAGAGATGATATACGTACCAAAACAATGAATGTAGAAAGAAAAACTAATTATACAAATCTATAACAAGCAGGAACTTTGTTGTATTCACTACTATATCCCCAGCATGTAGAACAGTACCTAAAACACAGGAGGTAATTAAATACTGGCACAGAGAAAAGGGAAAGGAGAGAAAGACAATGAGTAAAGAAGACGGATAAAGAAATACCGAGATTTCACATTACATTTCCAAATAGGCAGTGTGGACACTGAAAATTGAGAAAGTTTAGAAGCGTAAGGCATAGAAAGGGTATTCCTTAACTGATTTTCATGCTTTGGCTAAAATTCAAAGTTTATTATGTAATTGTATCTCTGAAAATCAGACAGCTCGTTCAAATATAATTTGTATAAAACGTGCATTTTAAAGGAAATGCCAAAGGGGGTAGGGAGGAGGGTTACCAGGTAATCTGAAAGGTTAATTCTGAATACCAGAAAAGAAACTTGTAGGAAAGTTCTACCTCCAAACACTATTTTTGCTAATTATATTTCTTTATCCAAACACCTCTTGGATGGTGAAAGATATAAGGATTTAACCAGACTATTCCAACTTCTAACATTTAATGCTCTTAATTTCCCTCTAATCTCACAAACTTCTTTTCTTTTCAATTTATCCTTTTAGAGACAAGGTTTCACTCTGTCATGCAGGCTAGTGTGCAGCCTCATAGCTCAGTGCAGCCTCGAATGCCTGGGCTCAAGCAATCCTCACAGCTCAGCCTCCAGAGTAACTGGGACTACAGGCTCATGCCACCATGTGCAGCTAATTTATTTTATTTTGTGTAGAGATAGGGTCTCACAGTATTGCCCAGACTGGTCTTGAACTCCTGGCCTCAAGCAATCCTGCTGCTTTAAGTGCTAGGATTACAAGCATGAGACATCACACCTGGCCACAAACTTCTTAAAATATAATTTGGGGGCCGGACACGGTGGCTCATACCTGTAATCCCAGTACTTTTGAGAGGCCTAGGCAGGTGGATTGCTTGAGCCTGGGAGTTTGAGACCAGCCTGGGCAACATAGTGAAACCCCATCTCTACAAAACACATAAAAATTAGTCAAGTGTGGTGATGTATTCCTGTAGTCCTAGCTACTTAGGAGGTTGAGGGCAGAGGATCACTTAAGTACAGGAGGTCAAGGTTATAGTAGACATGATCATGCCACCACACTCTAGCCTAAGTGACAAAGCGAAACCCTGTCAGAAAAAAACAAAAACACCACAATTTGATTTCACAAGTAGACCTTTTTGCTAGAAAAGTAATTTATGTTTTATTCATCTTGGAGGGATAAATAAACTGGCTTTCAACTTTTTGGTCACTTCTGTGTAGCTGACTAACCAGGCTGCAGAACAAAATATAGTGAGTCCAGGTCTTTCAGGTTTTTCAGTAGGTACAGATATAATATATTCAACCACACCAAACATCCTCTAATTACAAGTCGATCAGATGTGATCATTTCAAATTTCAGTTCGCTCCTGTTCATGAACAAGTGTCCTAGAAACATTTCACATTGTGAAAAGTGACTAAAATAACTGTCATTTACATGTGAAGTAAGAGATAGTGGAGTGGAGATGGTAAGGTTAGGCACAGTGGCAAGAGTACCTGGTGTTCTACAAAATGGTACAGAAACTTGATCACATAAAAATGTCAGGTCAGGACTAAGGAAACACCAAATCTAGCCAGTTGAGATATGGCAGCAAAAAATCAAGGAAACATCAGATCTAAAGCATACCAACATAAATTACAATACAGGTGCATACCTGGTAAGACCTAAGTAACAAATATCTCAAAACTGCACTAATTTGAAATCTGGTCATTTTAAATACACTTATATATTAAACAGCACTTAAGATAATACACATAAAGATGTGTGTTCAAATTTAATTGCTGTAATGTCTGGATTATAACGGACATTACAGCAATTGAGAAAAGACTCTTGTATTCAATAAAGGACAACTCTAGAGACAAACGTAATAAAACATATCCAATGAAAATATAAATAGCAGCAAAAACAAAAGACAGGAAGAGTTAAACATGGTATATTGGGGTGCAATCTATGAAATAATATCTGCTGAGCTTGGGAAAGCATTTGAGCTTGATCTGCAATGAAAGAAGGCAGGCAGAAGTCACTAGATTAGCCACTAAACAAAATGTCCAGAGCAGAAAGAATACAGGCAAAAACAACAAAGACATTTGTTTGAATTGGAATCAGCATAATAAATAGTCTTAAGAGCTCTGAAAAGGCATGGTTAGTCCAAAATTTCTAAAAATAAATGTTCTTCTACATCAATGGAAAGCATATATAAGCAATAAACACATTTCTTTGTTCACTCAAAGGTAGCAGATGAATTGAATTTGGTCTTCTTAGAATCTGATGTATTCTTAATTAAAGATTTACCTCACTATTTCAATTATGATCTGTCTCCCTCTCCTTCCCTTCCATTTCTAAACACAATGCTGGGTAACAGTGATGTATTTATTTGCCCATACATGGAATCACAGGATAAAAAACTGTAAAAACTAACAAACAAAACCTTTTAGTTCTGAGTCAACTCCTGTATTTAACAGAAACACAAAGTAGAACTGCAAAGAACTAAGCTGTCAACAGTCCCAGAGAAGTGAGAATGTTTATCCTGATAGATAGGAAACTAGCACTCTCATGGAACAAAAGAGATAGTTATATTCAAATACTTAAAGGTCTACCTTTGATGTACAAACTTCTGTTGTAAGATTTTAAAGAACAGACAAAGGTACAAATAAGTGTAAGCAGAAAACTGAGTAAGAAATACATTTTGATTCTCTATAAAAAATGATTTTTTTATAAACATAGCTAGGTACAGAATGGGTTCCTTATGAGGCATAATGGTTAAGAATACAGATTCTGACTGCGACTTAGCTACTGAAGGGCCTTGGGCCAAGTTACTTAACAGCTCAGGGCCTCAGAACCTCTCTGGGTTGATGTGAGGATAAAATGAGTGGGTAAAGTGCTTAGAAGAATAGCTATTAAATGTTATATACACGTCAGCTATTCTCGTTATTATTGTTGTCCTTGATGATAATGCTGTTATGTGGCAGTTAGTTCTCCATCACAAGAAACATCCAACCAAATGCCAAATGACCTCACAATAGAAAGACTTCATTAATCAATAGTATATGAATATAAACTAAATGGCCCCTAATGGTTCTTCAAAATCTGAGATTTTAGGATCCTGTAACACTACTTGGACCTGCACTAGAATTCAGGTCTCCAGCTGCTCATCAATAAAGAAATCCTTTCTCCTAAATTCCCTATACTTGACCTATCCCACAATACCTCAGAAGTAAACTTTTTCTCAACTATTTAAAAACAGAAAATTGAGATGTCTCTCTTTAAATCACATTTAAGTCTGAATAAAAATGTTAGCAGAGGACAATGTTTGTTTTCGCTTTATGTTTTACAATTAACTACGGAGGTAAACATACCTGCAGTGTCGCTGGTTGTAATATCAACTCCATGTATAAGGATGGCATTTAAACACTCAAGATTTCCCTTTGAGGCCACAACATGGAAGCTAAACAACAACAACAAAAATTTGTTATGCTAAGGAAATGACCAAAGGTCACCTTAAATGTTACATTAATGTCACCCTTTATTCAACACACACTCACACACACAAAAAAAACACACAAACACACACGTTTTAAAGGCTACATTAGAACACCAATATATTTAATTAAAATTTTAAAAAGACACCTATCCTATTTACATAAGCAGCCAATACTTTCTAAAAATATCTGCTTAGAACCAATGAAATATACGACTGTGCAAAAGCCTTAATAAGAGAAAGTTTACACTATAATATCATTAACTCTAAAGTTTATAGCAAAAGCACTGCTGGTTGGATCTTAATAAATGCACTGAAAATGTTCTATCAGATTATTTTATTTAGTTTCAAATAGTTTCATTATTTTATTTAGTTTAGCAGAATGCTGAGGCCAAAGACAGATCCAAACACTTATCTCTTCTTTTTAGAATTATCAAACTAAACCTAAGAAAAGTCTTCAAAACAACAAGCTAAACTACCCTTAAAATCACAAAAGAATCAGCGCCTTCCTCCCAAACATTACCAACTAATTACCAACTACCAGTTAATTCTTCCTTCTGTTCAAACGCCTGGGCTTGTATGATTGGCTTAAGTTTCACATGAACGGGAATAATTGAATAAGTTTCCTAATAAGGCAAGTTAAAGTTAAAAAACTAACTTTAAGCTATCAAGTATTCAAAATGCTAGGTAACAATATTTTATTATTTATTTGATCATCTAATATTTTATTAATCAACAAACACAGAAATATTTTGTGTGCAGTGAGAACTGACATTCTGTGAATCTATGAATTATGCTGAGTTCAACAAAAAGAACTGCCACTGACATTGAATATTACTCTGCAAATCCAAACTGGTAAACACAATAGTTGTTGGCAAAGGATGTTGAACACAAGTAGAAATAGAACTGAAGCCTTAAGTAAGTGCAATAACCATTCTAAAGATGCCAGGAAACAAAAAATGTGAAAGTGCTCAGCAGGTGCCAGGATACAGATACACTGTTGAAGCCCACTCTCAGCAGAGGTCTTCCCTGACCACACACCATTAAAATTGTTTACATTTCCCCATTCACCAAACCGTTAGTACTCCTAGTTCCCCCAATGCCTGCCTTTATTATCTATATAGGATTTAATATTTTGTAATAGAATAAATTCATTACTTTCTTTATAGTCTATCAATCTCTTCCCGCTCAACTCAATGAAAGCAGGGATTTTTGTCTAGTTTTGCTTCCTATTACATCCCCCAAACCAGTAACAGTGCCAGTCAAATGACAAACCCTCAAATATTTGAATAACTGCATGCTTGGAGACAAAATCTGATGATAGCTTACAAATTCATTTCCAGATATTACAAGACTCAGTCTTGCGAAGCTATTAGTATTACGATGGATATAAATGCAAACTATAGACCAAGCACTACCAAGTAAAGCAGGTTTGTGTACAACCTGAATTAGAAAGATGTTTCTGGTAAAAGGAATATAGTGGTCTTAAGAATCAGGTAAGTTCTCCTTCTACTAAATTAAATCGCTGTAAGGCTGAGTATCTCCGCCTTATAATCCCTCTGCCACAATGAAACTGGGAATTATACTATGCAATGCACCGTAAGAACCTTTTGAAGAATGCTAATTTCCTTTAGCAAAGGTAGTCTCCCAACAATCTTAGAGATATCATTGTGTTTTTTTGGGTTTTTTTTGTTTTTTTTTTTTGAGACGGAGTCTCGCTCTGTCGTCCAGGCTGGAGTGCAGTGGCCGGATCTCAGCTCACTGCAAGCTCCGCCTCCCGGGTTCACGCCATTCTCCTGCCTCAGCCTCCCGTGTAGCTGGGACCCCAGGCGCCGCCACCTCGCCCGGCTAATTTTTTTGTATTTTTAGTAGAGACGGGGTTTCACCATGTTAGTCAGGATGGTCTTGATCTCCTGACCTCGTGATCCGCCCGTCTCGGCCTCCCAAAGTGCTGGGATTACAGGCGTGAGCCACCGCGCCCGGCCGAGATATCATTGTTTTGTTGTTTGCTTGTTTTCATTTCTTAGATCACAAAATGTGGAAGACCTCTTTCTTCAAAAGAGATCCACATTATAATGATGATGTACAAAAGGTCAGAAATCACAACAAATCTACAATGCATTAGTAATGCTGATGTGCTATAAATAGATGTGCTTTGGAAAGAAAATATATCAATCATTAAAACATATGCAAAGAATTGTATAGGAAATTTGAAAAATTGCTTTATAAAAATACTGTTTTGCAATTTAAAAAGCAACTCTTTTTTTCTTTTAAAAACATGACATGGACTTCTTCTATAACAAGAGATATATGTAACTTGGACAAACGTTACTACTGAGGACAACTAGAAAAGCTGCAAAAAATAATGAGACATATGCTTAAAGGTGTCAGTGAGCTAACAAAATAGTAAAAAGCTACTAGGCCAGGATGCAAGGTAGGACGAAGGCCCAGAGAAGTGAGCTTAGAATTTGAGGTCACTTTTTCCCTGGGAACATTTGCTGATTCCAAAGTACTGAACAGCACTTTGACAGCCTTAACGAAATGGGGAGATACAAACTGGAGTCCACTGCTCTCCAAGTAGCAGTGGAATCCTTGGTGAACCTTCCCCATCTTGGATTGGGCCGTCGAAGGGCTGTACCTTAGGAGAGAGTCAAACAGGAAGAAAACAGATCCTTGCAGTAACTATGGCTAGGCTTCAAGTATTTCATTTTTGAAACCAAATTAAGCTCAAGAAGTACATGTTCTTTTGTCTTAAATTTAGAAATTTCAAAATTAAAAACAATCATTTGAAACAAATTGTTTTTGTAAATACAGAAAATATATTTGTAACATGTCCCACACTTGACTAAATACAACATGCTTTAATTAAGAATACAGTTTGCGTGTGAGTTTAAAAAAAAGGGAAATACTTAATTCTACGAATGCTAGAAAGAATTCTACTCTCGGCCTGGTGCAGTGGCTCACGCCTGTAATCCCAGCACTTTGGGAGGCCAAGGTGGGCAGATCACCTGAGGTCGGGAGTTCAAGACCAGCCTGACCAATACGAAGAAACCCTGTCTCTGCTAAAAATACAAAATTAGCCAGGGGTGGTGGTGCATTCCTGTAATCCCAGCTACTCGGGAGGCTGAGGCAGGAGAATCAACTGAACCCGGGAGGCAGAGGTTGCGGTGAGCCGAGATCGCGCCATAGCACTCCAGCCTGGGCAACAAGAGCAAAACTCCATCTCAGAAAAATAAAAAATAAATAAAAAATTTAAAAAATTCTACTCTCTACAATGAAAACTTCAAGACTAACACTCCTCAAATATTTCAAAAACTAAAGTTCACAGTTCATAAAATTACACCATTATAACTGACTATTTAATGCCACTCAAAATTAAACCTTATATCAAAAACTCCAAACAAAAACTCAAGCCACCATTCACTCAAAACATTCAAAGTATGAATGGGCAGAATTGATTTCAGTGATGTAGGTTTCACTGAAAAGTTTCATCCCAAAAAAGATTCCCTTTATCTTTTATCATCTTAGCATTTGAGAAAAAAGAAACATGAAAAGCAATGTCACTTTTGGATATTAAATTTTCACAATTTATACTGTAAGCCCTATAAATAGCTTAAAATTCAGTAATGGGGCAAGATTCAAAATAACCAATGTTTCCATAACTATCAAACTGCTACTTGATAAAAGTGAAACATTATGAACTTGAAACTTTTCCAACTTTATTGCTCTTAAAAACTGCTTAATTTATAGTCCTGTTTTGTTATCTTTACTATATTTAATATCTAAGCATTCCAAGGCAGTGACCCACATCACACATTAACTATTCACTTCCTAATATTCATTTCTATATTTAGTATCTGGTTTCCAGTTATAATATTCTGAATAAATTCATGCAAGTATAAGACTGAGAAGAATTTTTAGGAAATGAGACTTTTCACCTCTAACTTTGGAAGGGTTCCTAGATAAGGTTTTAAATGCTATAAGTATAGAGGGTCATAACAGACACCAGATCTACCCTTTAACCCAACTGCTCCCCACCCACAACAAGAAAGGAAATAATGAAGATTTGAGACGAGGGGGAGAAGACAGACACAAGGTTCATAAGCATATATACAAGCCAGCAGTTCCCCTCAGTAACAAAAAAACAAAAGGGTGGGATTATTACCTATATCTCCCTAACCCACACTAGTTATGCTGCCTCCTTTCTGCTCTAAGCATTCTCATTTAAGTGAATTATCCAAGTATAAAAATGGATTGGGGGTTGGGAGAAAAGAGTGTAATTTACAGAACTCTTCAAAGACACAAAGCTTGGGTTCACATTCCAGCTCTGTGACTTTACCTGAAATGAGACCAAATTATTTAACCTCCGTAAACTTTTTCCCACTTCTTTTATCAGGCTGCTTCAAAGAGCAAATATGATAAGGAATACAAAAAGGCTTATAATGAAAATGCACCAAATAACCATAGGCTGTGGTTTGCCACCGGGTCTAAACAATTCTAGACCACTGGATAGTATTCTGGTGTTCTCTCTCTAGACTGGAAATCTTTTAAATTGAGAACAATTATTAGTTTGTTTGAAAGATTTTATAGTGCAGGTTTTGGCAGAATTTCTTAATAAGTTGATAACTACAATTCACAAGTTTCATTTGTATCCCAAGACAATTCCCTTCAGACACGCTTTTATCATCAATAATACTTACGCAGATCTGCCTTCCACATCTAGTTTGCCTGGATTGACCCCCTTTTTAGCAAGGATTGAGGACACTTTTTCTACATCCCCCCTTTCTGCTGCTTTCATCAATCGGTCATCATATTTATTCCAATCTGCTGCATGCTACAAAAATGAAAAAAAAAAAAAGTAAATATGGCATACTACATTAGTTAAGATTTCCTAAAGAAAGGAAAAAAAAGAGAAAAGAAAGCAGTACTGCATAATACATAACTTATTTTCCAATTGCATTCCAAATTTCCTTCTCCCTTCTGTGCTAACTTCATTAGGAGAGCAGAGTTATAAAATCTGTGTATCTTAAACAAGATATACAAGACACAAGATATACAAGAAACATTTAAAATTATACTTTTGAGGGAAAGCATGTTTCTTTTGTTCTCTGCCCAGTTCTCTTTGCCTTTGAGGCAAAAAAGAAAATCAGTAACTACTGAACACCTACCCTGTACCAGGCACTAAGGTCCCAATCAACCCTAGTAAACTAAAATTATCATCTCCATTTAGCAGATAAGAAAAGCCAAGGCCCCAGAGACAGTAAATGTCTTAAGTGTTCAAGCCCGACCATGACTTTTATAGTTCCAAAATCAGTGTAGTTTTCCCACACCCTTTCAGATTTCAAATCACACTTTCAGATTTGGCTCTGGTTACATATCTCCTAGGACTCTTAGATGCAGTGGAATTCTACATACATTTTAAGAAACTACCCCCCCCAACACAGACATTTATTTAAAAAGTACTGTTGGAAATATATTTATGGAGGCAAATTAAATATACACACACATATTCTATACAGAAAGCAATTCATTATGTTTATATATTAGAATAAAATAAAACTTTTACATAGAAAAAGCTAAAAATGACAGACTCTAAAGTATTAACTGCTTAACATCTGAAAATACTCAGATCACAGCTTACTTTCATTTTCTCCCTTTTTACATTCCATATGTATTGTTTTTATAAAAAATAGATTTTTAATTTTAATAAAAATTCTGTGTATGTGTATTTAGAAGATTAAAGGTGAGGGTTTTAAGGAGGATGTCTCATATAACATACATTTTAATCATATCAAGGTTATCTCTAACTTTGATAAGCAAAAATACATTCAAGGTATTCTGAAGCCAATAACCTAGATCTTTTCTCAATAAGCATAAATGTCAGAACATAGAACTAAAATACATGTTAAACAGTTGATATTTTAGCCTTTTAAAATATTATACCAATTTACTAGTAAATTCTGTGCTAAATCTAGTATTATTTCTAGAACAAAAAAAGATCTGGGTATTTTTCACTTAACTTACAAAACAAATCCTATGGCCACAAATACCCTAACAAATCTCTGAGAAAAAAAACTGAATCACCTGTATATCCTCTAAATGTTTGATCAATATGATAATTTTATATCTACTATTCCCTATAAACCAAAAAAGAAAAGTAAAAAAAATCACCATCACTAATTTTCTTGTTAAACAAGTAATGTAAAATTAAATACTTGATGTAGAGAACGATTATGAAAAAAGACAAATACATTAAAATTTTAACTTACTCCTGTAATTTAATATTTTAATGGAACCTGGTTCAAGTACCTACACAGATTTTAGAATTGTCTCTAAATTAGTTAAATTTGGTGATGAACCCCCTTCCTCCTAACTTCAAAAGTTTAAACTGCCAACTTATAGAATAACCCTACCTATGGGCTTCATATCTAAGCTACATTTTACGTATCACCTTTCTTAAGCTTTAAAACAAAAACAAAACAGTTTACTGACTCCAATTTGGGGAGTGGTAGTGAACATAAGCTTACAAGACATTGTATTTTCAAATGTCTAAAGGATTAAATCACACTTAACACACAAATGCTTGTTCTAGATTTGATTAGTCTACCCTTACAATTAAAATAATCTCATGTTTATTTCCAAGTAAACTTGCTGGTGGAAAAAAGAGCCATTTAAATCACCAAAAAGTTGTAAAAATTCAAAAATAAGGCTTTCTTTAAAGATAATTAAATGTGATTAAAGTCTCACATTATCATATGACTTTCAGTTCTATACCAAGTACCATTTTCAGCTGCGATTCACTGTCAGTTAACAGTAACACTGTACAATTATTAAGATTTTATCATGTGCTTTTTAAACCCAGAGAAAGAAAGAACTTTTGTTTTCTATTACTAACCCCAATCTGCTAATCAACTAAATCAAGAAGAAAAAAATAAAGCAAACCAAATTAATAAAACAGTAGTGCATTTTAAAAGAACACAGTTCAGAAAGCCTAACCAAGAATCTTTTGTTACACTAGACTACTGGGATACCTACTCTGTTCTTAGGAGCACAAGAAAACCAACAGTTCATCATAGACAGGATTTAGTTTCTTGTTGCTAATGGCAAACTACTTTGCATTAAGTTACAAATCTCTGTAAGCTCACAAAGCAAACCCTCAGACAAACTCCTGACAAGTGACTCAGTCCCTCACATACTGTGCTACACTTAGCTTGGATCTCTAACGATATTTTCTTCGTCTTCAGGATCCTTCTCCGCCTTCATAACGCTTGAATATTATCTTCCTTGCAATGCAGCACTTGATTAAGAGCAGCCCCAAGTCAGGTACAGTAACTGTCTATTTCTTATTTTTTAGAAGCTAGCTATCTTTCAAAGTTGTCCCTTTGAGGGACCCCACTGGAAAACTTGAACAGCGCTCTGCATCCTGCTGCCTCAACACTGCAACACAGACGCTGCAGTGCATGATAAAACTGTCCACATCCGAATTGTCCAGTAAACAGTGTGGAGCCTGTCTCCCATTGGTTGAGTTCTATTTTAGATTCCATAGGACTTGACAGCTGAATGATAGAAAGGAGCAGCTAAGAATATATTGTAAATGCATGCTTTTCCTCTGAGTAATAAATTTCAGGTCTACTGGGGAAAATGACTCAAACATATTGTAAAACATGCTTATTATATAAAAACAAATTGTGTGACATAATGACAACATTTTAAGAGACAAATTTGGTTATTCCTCAGAAAAATATTTAAAACCAGTTTCAGTCTTAGGATCATCTAACATGAAGTTATAATAGCCCTGACAAACTCTATTTTAAGCAAACGTGTCACATTTTAATTTAAGGAAACACACAGTAACACTTTCAAATTTTCTCCATTTTATTTTGTACCCCTATCAGTCTCATTCTGCATACAACCAGGTTTCAACTTACAACTGCTGCCAGTCTGTCTCCCAGCATGTTAAATGAGAAGAGCCAGAGGCACTGCCAAAACATTAAATAGAATACATCATGATGAATACTTTTCAACAAATTTTAAATTTAACTCAGTACTTTTAATTTCCAAGTTTAGCACCCTGCCTAATATGACAAGTAAATATTTTATCAGTGGAAAGTCAAATTACCTGGATTCACTGGATTAAAAAAAAAAAAAAAAACTGGTTAAACACTAAAGGAGGCAAATACACATTAGACAACGAGCTAGACTATTAAAAAAAATCTCCATTTGGGGACAAACCAGGTAACTTCTCTGCATTCTCTACAATAGCATACTTGTATCAACATTTCTTACATTACCAAGGCCAGTGCAAGTTCAGGGTGGTTTTTTTGTGGTTGTTAGTGGTGGTGTTTTTTGTTTTTTGGTTTTTTTTAAACCATGTTCTCATTACCACAATAGCATGAGAATAATTTACACTTCCTCTAAAAAGACACATTTGGGAAAATTGTTTCATGGGAATGCAAAACATTCCAACACAAGTGTTTACAGGAAGGAGGGAACTGCTATATTACAGATCATGCTGCCAGTTAAAAATTCTGCTATGTACTTCCACAAGAAATTCGTTTCCTACTAAATTTAAAACATTAGGCCCATATTCTAATTATAAAATATATAAGGGTCATATACCATATCTTATTTTTGAAACAATGATTGTTTTCTTCCCCCAAACCATGAGATATCACAATGGATTCATTTGGCTAAACCCAGAGACTCCGCCCAGTCTGTGTCACGTTCTTCTGAGGAAATCTGTGATAGAACTCAGACCCTGTCCTTTGGATAACAAAGCAAGCACATTCTTTCTAGAAATAGGACAGCAAAGGCAAAGGAAGATGGAAAACAGGAACAAATAACTAAAGCCATATAAGGAGCTGCCCACACTCAGGAGATAGAATTGTGTGTCCTAGTATTATGGACGTCCTGAGCTGTCTGCCACCTCCCTAGCCTTTGTGGCGTAATCTTCTGTGCCTGCTCTCACACCTTCCTTCATAGCTATTTCCCAAGAGCCCCAGGCAAATTCCCACCTTTGCTGTCCCCTGTACCTATAAGATTCTTCCCTCCCCTACTTTCAGGTTCTTCTCCAATGTTACTTCCTTAGAGAGGGCTTCTCAGACCTCTGCATCTAAATGGCCCCCGGTCCCACTCTACCCCACCACTCTTTATCCTTGTGCCCTGTTTTACTTTTCTGCAGGGAGCTCATCAGTATCTGCCATTATATCAGATGTTTATCTGTTTATTAGCGTACTGTCTGTCTCCTCAGCTCCCCTCTAATTTGACTATATCTAAGGTTTCTTCTGTGTCTGGTTTGAAACTGTAAAACTAATTTTTCAATAAGTAATTTGGTAGCCAGTCACTAGATTCTCACCCATCTTAAGGACCAGAATCCACATCTGCTTCATGAATCCTTTTTCCTCTTGGACTAAATTGTTAAATAGGCTAGATCTGTAACACACATTTACCAGCAACATTGTTTCCCAGTAAACTATCCACATTCAGATAACAAATATCTATTGACCTGAGGTGAGGGCAGTTAGCCCATGAGTGGTTCAGTTGATTGCAACTGAGCAAACAGATCCTACTGCTCATGGTCAATAAAAGATCCTTCTTCACACTTACTCCTGCACATCCCACACTGCAAGTCTTTCTTTACCAGTCTACAAATCCCACTGAACTCCTCAAAAAGCATTTTAGTTAAAACACACATTCTTCAGAATTTTGCCTGACTCAAAAGTCAGGCAAACCTGGGTTCAGAGTCCAGCTCTGCTACCTACCTGCTGTATACCAGTGGGATAATTTATTTATACTTTCTAGGCATCAGTGCCCTTAACTACAAAGCAAGGATAACAATAGAGAACCTATATGTGTAAAATCAAATAGCTAATAGATATGAATGATCTCAGCACCATGCATGGTAGATGTTTATGCCCAAAAATGGTAGGCACTGGCGATAGTCACAAGTGCTCCAGCTCCTGGTCAGTGTTACTGTTAAAAGAAAAACTTCAGCTGAATTAAATTTAAAGGAGTTTAATTGAGCAATGAACAATTCAGAAATCAGGTAGCCCATAGAATCACAGCAGATTGAGAGAGACCCCAGGGATGCCCTGTGGTCAGAACAAATTTATAGATTAAAAAGGGAAGTGATGTATAGAAATCAGAAGGGAGGTACAGAAATAGCTGGACTGGTTACAGGTTGGTGTTTGTCGTATTTGAATACAGTCTGAACACTCAGCAGTGTATGAGTGGTTGAAGTATGTGGCTGCTGGGATTGGCCAAGACTCAGCTATTGTTACGGGCACATACTCCTAAATTAGGTTTTCAATCTTGCCTACCGATTAAGTTAGATTATAGTTCATCTGCAAGGACTCAAATATAGAAGTACAGAGTCCTTCTCAGGCCATATTTAGTTTGCTTTAACATTACTAATCAGAAAAACACTCTTTAAAAAATTAATAAAGAAGTGGCCGGGTGCAGTGGCTCACGTCTGTAATCCCAGAACTTTGAGAGGCCAAGAGGCGGATCACCTGAGGTCAGGAGTTCGAGCCCAGCCTGACCAACATGGAGGAACCTCGTCTATACTAAAAATATAAAAGTAGCCAGGCATGGTGGTGCATGCCTGTAATCCTAGCTACTCCAGAGGCTGAGGCAGGAGAATCGCTTGAACACAGGACACGGAGATTGCAGTGAGCTGAGATCGCGCCATTGCACCCAAACTTGGGCAACAAGAGCGAAACTCTGTCTCAAAAAAAATAAAATAAAATACAATAATAAAAATCCAACCAAACCCCTAGAACTAACAATTTACAAGAAATACAGGGGACAGAGAAATATAATAAACTATATCACAAAGATTGCATCATAGGATGCAATCAGAAAGATCTACCATCGAGTAAACCATGGCTTCTTAAACAAAATATAGCAAGATTAAAAAGACAGAATTTAACCTATAAATTGAAAGTGACTTCAGAAACCTACAAAGCAATCGTAAGTCACAGAACTTAAGTACCCTGATTAAACAAACTGTATCTATAAAAATAAAACAATTGAGAAAATACGACTACTGACTGGACATTGGATGGCATTAAAGAAATCTCAGTAAACTGAGATTTCTGATGTGATAATCTTCTAATTATTTCTGAAAATCCCCATGTTTTAAAAATACATACTGAAATATTTTTAGATCAAATGAATCAAGTAATAAGATGCCTGGTATTTGCTTCAAAAATAATCAAAACAATCAGAGGGCAAACCTAATCTAATAGCACATTTAATAGATTATACACCATGATCAAGTGTATAATCTTTATTCCTGGAATGCAAGGACGTTTCAATATATGAAATTCATTGTAATATACCACCTTAACAGAATAAAGGACAAAAATCACAATGATCATATAAGTTGATAAAGAAAAAGCATTTGACAAGACTCAACATCCTTTCATGGTAAAAATACCAAAAAAACTGGGACTAGAAGGAAACTGCCTCAACACAATAAAGACCATATATGAAAAGCCCACTGCTAACCTTATACTCAACTATGGAAAACTGAAAGCTTTTCCTCTAAGATCAGGCAGAAGACAAAGATGCTGCTCTGGCCATTTCTATTTAGCATAGAATTGGAAGTCTTACTCAGAGAAATTAGGCAGGAAAAAGAAATAAAAGACATCCAAACCAGAAAGGAAGAAGTTGAAATCATCTCTGTTCTCAAATGACAGGATCTTACTTGTAAAAAAAACTCTAAAGATTATAGATACACACTCATACACACAAACAAAACAAAAACCTGTTAGAATAAATTCAGCAAAGGTGTGGGAAAGAGCACACAAAAACCAGTTGCATTTCTATACAATAACAATGAACAATCCAAAACAAAATTAAACAATTCCATTTACAATAGCATCAAAAATAAAAAAATACTTAGGAATAAGCCTAGTCAATTAGGTGAAAAATTTGTACACTGAAAATGACAAAACATTTTTGAAATTAAAAAGTGACAAATAAATTTAAAGACATCCCAGGTTCACAGGTTTGGAAAACTTAATACCATTAAGATGTCAATACCACCCAAGGCAATCCAGAGATCAGTGCAATCCCTACCAAAATCCCAATGGCATTTTTTGCAGAAATAGAAAAATAAATCCTAACATTCATATGGAATCTCAAGGGACCTCAAATAGGCAGTCTTGAAAAGGAAGAAGAATGTTGGAAACCTCATACTTCCTGATTCCAAAGCTTATTATGAAACTATAGTAATCAAAACAGTGTCAAAGTGGCATAAAGTCAGACATATAGACCAGTGGAATAAAGTAAACAGCCCACAGATAAACCCTCATGTAACAGTCAAATGATCTTCAACAAGGTGCCAAGAGCACTCAATGGAGAAAGAAAAACCTCCTCAACAGTGTTGGGAAAACTGGATATCCACATGCAAAAGAATAAAGTTGCACCTTTAGCTTACACCAGGTGCAAAAAATGACTCAAAATTGATTGAAGACCTAAACATAAGACCCAAAACTGTAAAACTCCTAGAAGAAAACACAGGAGAAAACTTCATAAATTGGATTTGGCAATGATTTCCTGCATGTGACACCAAAAGCTCAGCTACAAAAGCAAAACTAGACCAATGAAACTGTATCAAACTTCTGTGCAGCAAAAGAAACAATCAACACAATAAAAACGCAACCTACAGAACACACAGAAATATCTGCAAATCATATATCTAATAAGGGGCTAACACATAAATTACATTTTTAAATTACTATGACTCAACAACAACAAAGATTTAAAAATGGGCAAAGGACTTGAGTAAAGATTTCTACAAAGATAATATATGAATAGCCAATAAGCATAAGAAGATGTTCAATGTCACTAATCATTAGAGAAAAACAAATCAAAACCACAGTGAGATATAACCTCACACTCAGGAATGGTAACATCCCAAAAAAAGGAATAAGAAAAGAACAAGTGTTAGCAAGAATGTGTAGAAATTAGAACCCTTGTGCACTGTGGGGATTGTAAAATAGTGCAACTACGATGGAACGCATATGGTGATTCCTCAAAAAATTATAAATAGAGCTACCATATGATCCAGCCATCCTACTTCTGGGTATATATCCAAATGAGTTGAAAGCAGGGTCTCCTAGAGATATTTGCATATCCATATTTATAGTAGCATTATTCACAATAGCCAAGAAGTGGAAATAATCCAAATGTCCATTGATGGTTGAATGGATAAACAAAATGTGGCTTATGCATACAATAGACTACTACTGAGCCTTAAAAAGAAGGAAACCCTGTCACATGCTACAACATAGATGAACCTTGAAAACATTATGCTAAATGAAATTAGCGAGTCAAAAAAAGACAAATACTGTAAGATTTACTTACATGAGGTACCTAAAGTTGTCGAATTTACAGAAACAAAAAACAATGGTGGATATCAGGGCTGTGACAGGGGCAGAAATGGGGAGCTGTTGTTTAATGGGTATAGAGTTTCAATATTCCAAGATAACGTTCCAAAGATCAGTTGCATAACAATGTGAACATACTCAACACATGAATTTAAAATGGTTGACAGTAAATGTTTATGTTATGTGTTTTCAGTACAATTAAAAATAATAATAAAAACATAAATGTAATTTCTCAAGACTGTTTTTCTTTTATTTTCTTTTTTTTTGAGACAGAGTTTGTTCTGTCACCCAGGCTGGAGTGCAATGGCACAATACCAGCTCACTGCAACCTGCAACCTCCACCACCCAGGTTCAAGCTATTCTCCTGGTTCAGCCTACCGAGTAACTGGGATTACAGGTGTACACCACCCACACCCGGCTAATATTTTTGTATTTTTAGTAGAGACAGGATTTTGCCACGTTGGCCAGGCTAGTCTTGAACTGCTGACCTCAACTGATCTGCCCACCTCAGCCTCCCAAAGTGCTGGGATTACAGGTGTGAGCCACTATGCCCGGCCAGCCTATTTCATGATTAATACTAACAAATACTAATTTTTTAAAAATCAATCAGGGCTTTGGGAGTATAGATAAAACAAGATTGGCCACAGGTTAATAACTGTTAAAGCTGAGTTACAGGTTCATGGGAGTTCATTATAATAAACTATTCTCTCAACTTCTGTATATTTCATTCACTATTAATAAATTAGCTGATGTATACATATTTAAACTGCAATACATCATTATCACCAATGCCTTTCACTGAGTCATTAATGTGGCTCCTAAAGCAGCACACCCTTTCCACTCTAATCCTTTAACAAAAGATACCTCTCTGCTTCAAAAGAATTAACATTTCAACATATCTTAGTGAGTCCACAGTCATATACTTACAAGGTAAGCGCCATAATATCAAATGAAAGCCTTCTAAAAGGAAGTAGTAATTTTTTTGAGGGGTACTAATGTTTACCATATATTATAACAAGTAAATTTCTACAGTCAGTTATTATGTTGGTTTGAAAAAGAGACGTTCATCCTATTCAGAATGCAGCAAGCCAAAGTATCTATGGTAAAAGACAAATATAGTTGTTTCTGGAGAACAAACATTTTAACATAAATCAGTTATTTCACTAGGTAGATCTAACTGGACAACTTTAAACTCTACATCAACATAAAAAAATCACTTAAAAGTTTTGACATTGACTCTCATATTAATATCAATTAGAAATTCATAACTTTTCCAGATATATAAAATTTTTAATTTGAAAAGTAATGTATGTTTTGTGTAGAAAGCCTAGAATACATTTAAGTTTATAAATGAAAACCGATATACCCCATAATTCCACCATGCAGAAATAACCATTATTAAAAACTTTACATCTAGACTCTTTTCTGTTAAAAAGTCTAAACAACATTTCTTTAAGCCTATGAGTCCAATACTGAATATTTATTCAATATTTAAGAAAGTCTCCTAAGAAATTTATATGCAAATAGACTTTAACATATATGCAAATCCATATGAAATATACTGTTTAATGGCTAGTCAACAAATCATAGCTAAAATGATTAGGTGACTAGTTTTAGCCTAAAGGTAATTTATATAGGATGATAGCAAAACTTTGATAGAAAACTGCTTAAAGCCAAGAGGAGTCATCCTGAACAAAAGTATCTAATTCACAGATCTTAATAATTTTGGTGTCATGGATCCCTTTAAAAATCTAATGAGGCAGGGCGCGGTGGCTCTCGCCTAAAATCCCAGCACTTTGGGATCACTTGAGCCCAGGAGTTGAGACCAGCCTGGGCAACATGACGAAACCCTACCTCTACAAAAAATACAAAAAAATTAGGCATGGTGGCGCACACCTGTAGTCCCAACTATTTGGGAGGCTGAGGTGGGAGAATCACCTGGTCCTGGGAAGTCGGAGCTGCAGTGAGCCAAGTTCGTGCCACTATATTCCAGTCTGTCTGTTAGAGCAAGACCCTGTCTCCAAAAAATAAATAAAAATAAATCTGACGAAAGCAATGGACCCTCTTTTTATTTATAATTGCATATACGCACTCGATGAGATAGGAAAAACCAAACTTTTCCCAACTCTCACACTCACCACAGAATACTTCTGTGGCCAAATGCAGAGAGGTTTTCTCCACTTACGGAGCAGTTCTCCAGCACACACCATCTGAGTCTCCTACAATTTAACTCATTTCTGACACTAGCTACCTGGAGATAGTGTCAGATTGCACAGAGCTACAGACTCAGTCCCATAAGACTGTCACTCCCACCCTTCAGATGCCAATTGCAAGCCCCAGCTTGTGACCCGTGCTTCTGACCAACTGCCTGTAAATCAGGGTTCCCATGACCCATGATTAATTTGCTAGAGCAGCTCACAGGACTCAGGGAAACACTTTACCTATGCTTACTCATTTATTGTAAAGGATGTTACCAAGCTTGCAGATGGAAGAGATGCAAAAGGCAAAGAATGTGGGAAGGAGTGAAGGGCTTTCTTGCCCTCTCCTGGCTTACCATCCTCCAGGTGCCTCCACATGTTCAGCAACCAGGAAGCTCTCTGAACCCTGTCCTTTTGGGGCTTTCATGGAGGCTACATTACATAGGCATGACTGATTACATCACTGGTCATTGGTGATCAACTCAAACATCAGCCCCTTTCCCCACCCCTGAGGTTGGGGTGGGCTGAAAGTCCCAACCCTCTAATCATGGCTTGGTCTTTCTGGAAGACCAGTCCCCATTCTGAAACTATCTAGGGGCTCCCAGTCATCTCATTAGCATACAAAGGCACTCTTATCTCTCTGGAGATTCCAAGGGTTTTAACAGTTGTGTGCCAGAAACCAGAAACCCCGACTCTACTTAAAAAAAAAAAAAAAAAATTGCAACAAAATAATCACTAAACACCTATGTGTAAAGGGATATAAATATTTCACTCAACATTCAAATATGTATGATCAATTGATAGTGCCAAGCCCCACATTTAGGGTGCTAGATATACCCGGAGGAAGAAAATAGACATGACACCTGGCCTCAACCAGGTGACTGGAATTAAACTCAGTCACTTTCTTCAACTGATCTCACAGTATAAGAAGGCAGACAGACATGTATATAAACATGCACAAAACAATTACAGTATAGTATAACACCACCACAATAATTATGTGTGCAATACAGAAATAGTTCAAAAGAGGGAAAGTCAGAAAAGTTCTACAGAGAAGATGACTAACCTATCTATTAAAAGGTAAGCAGAAAATCAGGTTGGAAATACCACCACAAATTTAGGAAATGACAAACGCAACCTGTGGCCTTTTATGTTCTACAAAGCACTTTATATTCATGATATACATATCAATTAAAATCTACATGCAAATGACTCAGAAACACATCCGCAACCCAGGCTTCTCTAAGTTCCAGGAATATGTATATATCTCCATGTACCTTCTTCATGATTCTTCTTGAGTGTTTTAAAAGCACCTACATGTCCCAAACCAAAAACATGCTCTTCCTCCTGAATTCTGATCCTATTCCAGGTTTCATTAACACAGCAAAGACATCAGAATCCATCTGGTTGTGCACAGACAGAAATCTAGGTATTAATCTTGACACCTTCCTTTCCTTGGTCCCCATCACCAAATCCTGCTGATTTTACCTCCCCATGTTACTGAAATCCACCTGCTCATCTCCATGTCCATTGAAATTACCCTATTCCAAGTTAGTACCATCCCTCACCAGGATGGCTGCATTTATCTCCTAAACGGTTTGTTCTCATTCATTCTAGCCCCTTTCCTTGTGTTCTCCACACTGCAGTCAGTAATTTTTCTAAAATGGAAACCTAATCATACCACCACCACCACTTCCCTATATCCTGTCCCACCTCAGTTAAAATCCTTTCAGTAGCTTTCTATTGCTTGTAGGATAAATATAAAGTTCTTTGACGGAGTCCAAAAAATCCCTGCACAGTGCTGCCCTCACTTGCCTCCTTATATCATATGGAAAGTTAACCCTGTTTCTCATTTTATACATGCAGAAACGGAGTCACTAGGAGATTAGGGGATTTGGTCTGCTATAAGGCAACTGTAATTCGTTGCAGAATGATTAAAGAAACCTGTTGTATTGACTTCTTGTCCATTGCTCTTTGTACTAGTTATGCTACTTCCATTTCTCTAATCATCTGGAAAAAATCTTCAATGTAAAAATGCAAGTATCTTTTTAAAATTTCCACCTAATAAACTTAGATATCCTTTATAGCAAAACGGATGAAAACTTCCATATTTGCATATGCAAACTTTCATGAAGCGCCTACTACTGTCAGGCGTGGAAGACAGCCCAAGTCTCTCTTCCCATGGAACTTGATGTTCTAATGAAGAAAGATAAGTAAGCAACCAAGGAAAACAAACTATCACGTAAGAATAGGGAAAGAGGACAGGGCGCAGTGGCTCACGCCTGTAATCCCAGCACTCTGGAAGGCCGCGGCGGGCGGATCACGAGATCAGGAGATGGAGACCACGGTGAAACCCCGTCTCTACTAAAAATACAAAAAATTAGCCGGGCGCGGTGGCAGGTGCCTGTAGTCCCAGCCACTTGGGAGGGTGAGGCAGGAGAATGGCGTGAACCTGGAAGGTGGAGCTTGCAGTGAGCTGAGATCCGGCCACCGCACTCCAGCCTGGGCGACAGAGCGAGACTCCGTCTCAAAAAAATAAATAAATAGGGAAGGAGATGTGATGAAAATGCTGAGAGTTGACTGTTAGGTTGGGTAACTGGAAAAGGCTGTTGTAAGAACCTGATCTTGAGGGTGATATCCGAATGACAAAGAATTTATAACCCAGACAGTGGGAACAACTAGTGAAAGGGGCTTGGATATCTGAAAGAAGGCCAACATAGCTGATGCATAATGAGTAAGACAATCCCAGGATGAGATAAGAAGGCAGACACCACCAGATCTATAATATGGGATTCCTCAGTTTTATCATAAACATTTTTCAAAAGGGACTTCTTGAAGGATTAAGGCAACTGTATTTTCATGAAGTTCTTTTGGTCGCTTTGGAATCAAGTCTACAAAAATAACTCATCCTGACATACTATTTTTTTTCACTTCCAAGAATTTATATTGAGCAATATTACCTGCTGAATCTTAACTTGCTTTGAAATGTTTACAAGATGAATTTATCTTAATATAATAGATATCTTATATACCTCACCCACTTCAGACCTAGAAATCTAAATAAACTTTACAATGAACTATGCTAAAAAATCTACCATAAAAATAGCACTCCCCAAAACAGTTTCATAAACAGTCACCATCCTCCAGATAAGGCTCCAAGAAAAGAAAGTCTTCTCCAAAGGGAAAAATATATATCCTAAATAAAACTAAACATCATTGGTGTTTAGGCAAATTCCCCCAAAACATCTAATTAACAAAGTACAGCAGGCTTCTATAGTACCCTATAATTACCAGCATTCTCTGTTACACAAGCTGTATCACAATTCAAAACAGCAGAGAGCAAAGCTTACAAAGCATAAACATTCCTTGAAGATTAGGCTGCACAATTAAGAACTGTTCTACAGTTCATTGGATTGATGATGGCTAGAAGTATTCCCCCATTCCATTTAGTCCAAAGGTTATTTATTCCTCCCACTTATATAACAGCAAATTAGAGCTTATGTAACAGAAAAAGAAAAGAATGCTAAAATATACCAGGGAAACAAAAGCTGTACAGCCAGCTTCTTTCTCCCTGACCCCTGACTATCTTCTCTTTATTATTTCCCTTATCCTTAGTTAATTATGCCTCATTCACTTCTGTTATCCTTCCACTGTATGATTTGAAAGTATGTAGTTTGGACTCAGTGGAACAAACAGAGGAAAGGGAAAATTATATCCTAAAATCATTTTCCTGACCAAGGCAAGAACAGGCTTAATCTCACTTTACTGGATTCTTCTACATAAAAATATAAACAACAAAAAAGATGATGATGATTTAAATAATAAATCTAACCTCTTCAACATCTAAGGTGGCTATCAAATCTGAAAAAAAAATTTAAAGAACTGGAGTCAGAAAGACTCAGAAAGCACTGCTTTGCCAAGATTTCCTAACCACCCAGTTTGATTCTATTCTAGTCTGTTGTATAAATACCAGACTGTCTACCCCTCCCTAATGCAGGTATTTGTTACTTTATTAGAACTGTCTGGGCACTTAAAACAGTTTATTTAAAATATAGACAAGATGTGGCTTCTCCACGTTTAACAGTTATCATTTATACTGTAATATTACTTATTTTACCCTTCCTCAAGAGGAGATGCATTAAATTACTAAGTAAATATATACATAGACCTTAAACAGAACAAATTATAATGTATATCATACAAGAATGAAGCTTTCAGGCTGGTTAAGATTTTGTTTAATATTCCCTTAAAAATGCTAAGATTGGTTATCTGGAAAAAAATAAATTTTGTTCCTTGATATTTTTTGAAAAGTATATTCAAATTAGAGTTCTTAAAAAGCCTAAATGTCATAAGTAAAAATTTTTAAATATAAAGCTAAAAACCAAAGAGGATCATTTTGCCTTCTATCCCTATATACACCAATGAACATAGTAATACTTATGGTGAATTTTAACAAATATTTTTGCCAATGTTTGATATGTATCTCAAAACAGGAGAGTTTTAGAAAGCATTCTATGTTTATTCTCAACAAAGTAAAAGGCAAAATAGATACACTTATTAAAGAGCCTCTGATGGGGTTTGATCACAGTAAAAACCAACAAAAGATATTTTTGTACCTTTGGATTTTTCTTGGCTTTGCAAAGAAATATTAATTAAACAAAAATACGTTCGCTACAACTCAAAAGACTCTTCAAATACTAAACTGAAAACAAACATTACACTATTAGCCAATATTTTTAGAATGTAAAATGTGAATTATAAGGTTATATATATAAAAGCAGAGGGTTATAGGAAAGCATATGTTTTTGTAAACCTATTAAAAGTTAGCTGCTCTTCCTTTTATTAAATGAATAATACTTCTGCACAAATGCATAACTTTCCCCCAAACAGCTATTTCACACAGGATTTCCTTCCAGTGAGTCTTAATACATGTCTCCCATATTAAAAATACATGGCCAAATTAATAATGAGAAAGAATGTTTGCTCTCATATTTAGATCTATAATAAAAACACAGCATTATAAATAAGGATTCTATTTCAAAATCGCTGAGGAAAACCTCTAAGTGTTGTATGTACACAATTATTAAACTTGAAGAACCCTTCAAGTCAAGTCAAACTGTTATTTCTACTTTCCAAATAGGGTACAAAGGAACTAACTAATTTAAGGCGGTGGATGATGCAGCCACTGTCCATTTCTTTCACTGCTATAAGCCCAGCCCTTTGCAATGTGATTGTGCCACTCCTCTCATCAAGAAAGGACATTTACTTCCTCATCCGTTGAATCCGGCCTGGACTTGTAACTTAATGTGACAAATACAATGTGGCAGAAGTGACCTTTCTTGCTGCTTCCACTCTACTCTGGGAATGCTGCTAGCATGCTGTGAACAAGCTAGCCCCCTTGAGGGTAGGAGAGCATGACAGAAAAAGAGCCCAGCCACCCAGTCATGCCAGCAAGCATCATGTGCCAGACATTATCAGTGCTGCCATTTTAGACCATGCAGTCCTCGTGCAGCCACCAGACGACTGCAGCCACAGGAGTGACCCCAGACAGACCAGATCAGCAGAACCACCATGTAGCAGAGTCCAGCCCAAATTGCTGACCTACAGAGTCATCAGCAAATAAAATAGTTGTTATAAGTCACTAAATTTAAACCTAGGACTGTCTGAATCCAGAGCCTAGACTCTCTCCACTAACTAAAGCTGCAATTATTCTTTGGTTGAGAAATACAAAATCTTACATCTTGTAGTCTAATTCAATTTTATAGATATAAGAAGAGCAGACAAATTGAGAAATAATAGTTTATAACTTTTTTTATCCATTACATAAAAACAGGGGATTAGTTGGGAACAGAAATATGTCTTTTTACCCTCCTAAAAGGAAAATAGATATAATATCAATAATATTACGCTGATAAAATGTTATTAGAAAAAGTACTTTTTCCTCTTTCCCAAAGATATGCCAAGTATTCATTTAAAACCTAACAGCATTCATATATGTTTTATTGATAAAAGCTGAACTCAGCATCTGATCTAAAAGACAATCTGGCCATGCAATAAAAATTAAGAAGTTATTAATTTTTATTAATAAATGTGTGGCTTCAAACATTGAAACATGGCTGGGCACAGTGGCTCATGCTTGTAATCCTAACACTCTGGGAGGCCAAGGCGGGCAGATCACCTGAGGTCGGGAGTTCGAGATCAGTCTAACTAATATGGAGAAATCTCGTATCTACTAAAAATACAAAATTAGCCGGTTGTGATGGCGCATGCCTGTAATCCCAGCTACTCAGGAGGCTGAGGCAGGAGAACTGCTTGAACCCAGGAGGCGGAGGTTGCAGCGAGCCAAGATCACACTACTGCACTCCAGCCTGGGCAAGGAGAGTGAAACTCTGTCTAAAAAACAAACAAACAATGAAACACTGCTACTACTGTAATGTCTGATCAGTATACATTCATACTTGAATGGAAACCCTAAACTAGGCATGGACCATAACAGAGCAAGAACCATAAGAGCCTTCTCTATGTGTATCCTTTAGGGTTTGGCAAACTTTTTCAGCAAAAGATTACATAGTAAGTATTTTAGACTTTGCAGACCATGTGGTTTCTGTTGTAACTATTCAACTCTGCCACTGTAAACTAAAACAGCCATAGGCAATATGTAATGAATAAGCATGGCTGTTTTCCACTAAAGCTTTATTTATAAAAATAGGCAGTAGGCCACAGTCTGCCAATCCTTGTTTTAGATAGTCACTGATCTTTGGCCAAAAGACACCTAGTTTATTGGCTCTGATCAAGCTAATCTGCATGCTGCCTTCTCATAAGACCTACCAGAAAATACTCTCCATACTCATATTTTACTGTCTGCAAAATTGCACGATGTATATGTGATGTTTAAATTTTGTGTCAATTTGATTCTGTTATGCTGCCCAGCTGTTTGGTCAGATACAAGCCTAGATGTAACTCTGAAGGTATTTTGTAGATGTGATTAACATCTACAATCAGTTGACCTGAAGTAAAGGAGATTACCCTCTATAATGTAAGTAGGCCTCAAACCCTTAAAGGGCTTAAGGGCAAAAACAGGATTCCCAGAGAAGAAGCAATTCTACCTCAAGACTGTAACATGAAAATCCTGCCTGACTTCCCTGCCTGCTCTACAAATTTCAGATTTGCCAGTACCATAATCACATCAGCCAATTCTTTAAAATAAATTTCCATACACACACACACACACACACACACACACACACATATATATATCCTATTAGTTTTATTTTTCTGAATATCCCTGATTGACATACTAAGGTAGTATATCCTTACATTTAAAACGGAATATACTCTGATTTTTTGGTACATCAACTGAAAGTTATGGTAGATCATATTACTATTTGAAACTATTTATTCTCCTGCTTCCTTACAAGGTGAGAGAGAGAGAGACAGAGGAACAGAAAGAGAGAAGGAGAGGAGGGGGAGGGAGGGAGGGGGAGAGAGAGAGAGAGAAAGAGAGAATGTGTGTGTGCATGTGTGTTTGTGTTAGGAGTAGGTTATTGCTCTGGGGATCAGCCATGTGATATGTTTGACCAATAGAATGTGAACAGAAGTGAGGTACACTGCATGTTACCAAAAGCTTTAAGCAGCAATCCAAGTTACAGTCAGCCTTCTTGCTGTAGTACTTTGTGAAGAGACTGGCACGTATCTTACGAGGGCTGTTCCTTCAGCCTTGTTTCCCAAATGAGAAAAAGTCTGGAGCAGAGCCACAGGTCAGGGCAGAACTGAAGTTGAATCACAGTTTATTATATAAAGTTAGTGGGAAATATAAGTTTGTTATCTTGAGAAGCCACTTAAATTTGGAGATAATTACTATAACATGGCTGAACACTGCAAAATTTGGTACCAAAAGTGGGGTGCTACCTTAACAACAGCTATCACCAAAAACAATTTTAAAATATGTGACCTAGGCTTTGAAACCAGGTGGCAAAAGCAAGAAAATTGTTATTGGAGAATGGAAAAATAGTAACCCACATAAGGTGGTGGTAAATAAAACTGTCACATAAAAAATTGAAGGACTTGGCAAAAAGATTATAAAAGCTGAACTTTAGATGTCATTAAGTAGATTTAATAAAGGACCATTAGATTAGCTCATTAAAGGAAAAAGAAATCCCCCAGTCATAGGAAGGAGGAAGGAAGGGAAGAAGGAAGAGAGGAAGGAAGGGTAGAAAGTAGGAAGGAAGGGTGGAAAGTAGGAAGGGAGGAAGGAAGGGAGGGAGGGAGGAAGGGAGGAAGGAAGGGAGGGAGGGAGGGAGGGAGGGAGGAAGAGAAAGAGGAGAGGAGAAGAAAACAGAAGAGAAGAGAAGAGAAGCAAAGCGAAGCGGCGAGGCTCAGAAAAGGGGCCTACTTGCAAGTAAGGATAAAAAAAGAGAGAACCTGAAATTCCTGGACTTGCAAGTTAGATACTCCCAACTATTTCCCATTTCCAACAAGTAAAAAAGTGTTTTCAAAGGTCAATTATGACACAAACCCAGGGCAAAGACCGAATCAGAAGTGTAGCCATCATACTGTCTAAGACCTTAGAATTAACGCTGCCCCCAGTAAATCCACTCAGTGGAACAAAATGGCTTGGTGGGGGATTCCCCTGACAAGCAGCAACTAAGAACGTGGACCCACGGAAGCCCAGTAAGCTCAAGATACCTGTACTGAAGTCCAAAGTAAAATGCACATCTCAACGAATTGAGGATGTAGCTACTGGCACATGGCTCTGACTAAAATCAAACAGATAAAAAGAAAAAATACAACCACCAAAACATCATTCTGTTTGAATTAAGGAACCATTATTCTTCTGGATTATCTTTGGGTCCTCAATTTTCTATAGGCAAGAAGTGGGTTGAGAAAGGTGTTCAACCCTTGTAACATTCCCTGACCAAGAAGAGCATATCCTCCAATATTCCGTTCAAATGTAGACAAGAATGATATATTAAAGGAAACACCTTACAGAGTACCCATCCAAGAGTCATGGAAAACAACAAACTGGGTGAATAATCAAGGAAAATCCCCTAGGGCCAATAAAAGTTACCCTTGCTACATTTATCCAGTAAGATTTTCATTGCTAAGGACCAACAATTGTTATATGCTTCCTTTCTTCCCCTTTATTTATTTATAAATTGTTTGAGATACAAGGTGATATGGTTTGGATCAGTGTCCCCAGCCAAATCTCATGCTGAATTGTAATCCCCAATGTTGGAGGTGGGCCTGGTGAGAGGTGACTGGATCATGGGGGCGGATTTCTCCCTTTGGTGCTGTTCTCATGAGATCTGGTTGTTTAAAGTGTACAGCACCTCCCCTCTTTCTCTTCCTCCTGCTCCAGCCATGTAAGACATGCCCGCTTCCCCTTTGCCTTCTGCCCTGATTGTAAGTTTTCTGAGGCTTCTCCAGAAGCAGATGCCACTAGGCTTCCTGTCCAGCCTGCAGAACGGTAAGCCAATTAAACCTCTTTTCTTTACAAATTACCCAGTCTCTGATATTTCTTTATAGCAATGTGTGAGTGGACTAATACACAGTGTCTTGCTTTGTTGCCCGAGCTGGAGTGCAGTGGTATGATCATGACTCACTGCAGCCTCAAACTCCTGAGCTCAAGTGATCTTCCCACCTCAACCTCCCAAAGTGCTAGGACTACAGACATGAGCCACCATGCCCCACCCATTCTTCCCCTTTCTTAACAGGAATGTTTATGGTGGACATCCTGTCTCTGTTCCACTACTGGGAGAGATGGATGGCAGAACTGGTATTTAGTTCATTGATCTCTGGATCGAGAAAATCTGCATAGGTAAAAGATGCAGAAATCCTAAAGAGGTTTAGACTTCAAGACTAATGTTATTGAAGGAAATTCTTGGAGTATTTTCCTTGAGGAAGAGATAAATATATTTTGTATGCCGAAGCAAAGAAAGTTAATATTTGTGATCAAGAGGACAAACTGTGGTAGATTATATTACTGTTTGGTATTTACCAGCCCTGTCTTTGAAGAATATGCACCCCTGCACCTCACTGACTCTGCACCTGACCACGTGACATGCATTGGCAGTCATGAAGTACTCCACTCCCGAGCAGAAGATTTAACAGGTATCACAAGTTACAGCCAGCCCTGAATTCTGCTCACTACCATGAAAATGGCAGGTAGAGACAGAGGCTGCTCCATCATTCTGGATCTTAGGATGAAAATAGGGAGTGCAGCCACTTGCACAGTCAGCCCAAAGCCTACATGTGCCATAATGCTGACAAATCACCAAGATTTGGAGATTATTTGTGTCTGCAGTGAAGTTGATTAATACAGAAATCAAATGAAACAAAAGGTTAAAGGGGGAGGAATTGTGTTACATACAAGTATTATTTTGGTAGTTGAATATAGTGTGAGATGCCTTAGGTGGTAAAATGAGTACAGTTAGTGAAGTAAAGAACACCCATTCTGTTTCTAGAATGGCTATGAGTGTGGGTAAATATAGATTCTTTAAAGGATAAACCAGTTCAGTTTGGTTGTTGGATGTGATGGGTAGCAAAATATAAAACTACAGTTGCAAACCTAATAAATTAACTTTTATTAACCCAGAACTTTACACAGTCCTCAACTATAATCAACAAAGACTTTTATTACCATCTTCATAAAAAGAAACAGAGAAGTTCAGTCACCTGCCAACATTACAGTTACCAAGAACAGTTAAAACTCAAACCTGAGATTATCTAATTCTAAACTTTAAATTTTTTCTATAGCATGCTGTCAATAAACAAGGGTACAGATTATTTGGTAAACATTCAATTAAAGTGGTTACTGACTTTATACCATTTGCCCATTAGATGCAAAAGAAAGGTGATTCCATGAACTCAGTTCTAGGTCTGAATCCTATTTAAAAACATTCTGTATCTATATTCAGTAAATTCTCTTAAATTTAGACTATACTAATTCAGAATTCTGAAAACCCAGATAAGGAATGGCCTATATTTTACCTTTTTGATACGAAAAATATTTCCCAGGCAAATTAATAATGCATTCAAATGACTGGTGATGCAGTTTGGACATTTTAAACACTTTATAAACCCCTTAACAGCCTTCGAACTCCTTATATTTACTATGTCATTTTTATTATAAAATAATATATTCATACTAGAAAAACAAGAAAACACTAATAAGAAAATACTAGGCCGGGCGCGGTGGCTCACGCCTGTAATCCCAGCACTTTGGGAGGCCGAGGCGGGCGGATCACAAGGTCAGGAGATCGAGACCACGGTGAAACCCCGTCTCTACTAAAAATACAAAAAATTAGCCGGGCGCGGTGGCGGGCGCCTGTAGTCCCAGCTACTCAGGAGGCTGAGGCAGGAGAATGGCGTAAACTCAGGAGGCAGAGCTTGCAGTGAGCCGAGATCGCGCCACTGCACTCCAGCCTGGGCGACAGAGCGAGACTCCGTCTCAAAAAAAAAAAAAAAAAAAAAAAAAAAAAGAAAGAAAATACTAATACATACTCAAAGAGGAAAGGAAGGCAAGAGGGAAGAAAGAGGGAAAAGACAATCTAGCAAAATCACTTTTTTTATTTTTTGAGACAGGATCTCACTCTGTTGCCCAGGCTGGAGTGCTATGGCACCACAGTAGCTCACTGTGGCCTCGATCTCCTAGGCTCAAATGATCCTCTCACCTCAGCCTCCTGAGTAGCTGGGACTACAGGCATGTGCCACCGCACTGAGCTAATTTTTTTGTTTTTAGTAAAGAAGAGGTCTTGCTATGTGGCCCAGACTGGTCCTGAACTACTGAGCTCAAGCAATCCTCCTGGCCTCCCAAAGTGCTGGGATGTAGCCTACAAAACTACCATTAAAACAGTAACTTCGTATTTTGTTATATGTCTTTCCAAACTTCAATATCTAGACACACATTAAGCTTTTAAGTCAAAATGAGAACATACTATACACATATTCCACTTTAAGGAATAGTCTTAATATGAGTTCAGTGGAATTCCTTACTGATGAATATTCCTCACTGAGCATTTCAAAGCTCATTAAAATATCAATCTTTCTGGCTCCCTCTGGTGGCAACTAAGAGAAGCTATTTTTTTTTCTTCAGTTTGAAAAAAATTAAGGTGGCTCCACTCAAAAGCACTAATTTATCATTACTAAAAACATCTTTAAGAACCTATCTGAATATACAATTTGGCCAGAAAGCGTAAAATGGACAATTTTTGAGTGAATTTCTATTAACCAACAGGGATTTCACATCAGAAAAACCTGGACAGAGTTCCTGACTTGACATTTGTTTGCTAGTTGACCTTGGTCAAGTTACTTAATCCCCCTGTGCGTCAGTTTCCTCATTTTAAAAATAATGCTAATAGGGCCCGGCGCAGTGGCTCAAGCCTGTAATCCCAGCACTTGGGAGTCCGAGACGGGCATATCACGAGGTCAGGAGATTGAGACCATCCTGGCTAACATGGTGAAACCCCATCTCTACTAAAAAATACAAAAAAACTGGCCGGGCGATGTGGCGGGTGCCTGTAGTCCCAGCTACTCGGGAGGCTGAGGTAGGAGAATGGCGTAAACCCAGGAGGCAGAGCTTGCAGTGAGCCGAGATCCGGCCACTGCACTCCAGCCTGGGCAATAGAGCGAGACTCCGTCTCAAAAAAAAAATTAAAAATTAAAAATAATAATAATAATAATAATGCTAATAAAAACCACTTCATTCGTTATTAGAGTTAGGGTTAATATATGTGTACTCTGAATATGCTCCACAGTACTGACACAGTAAAACAGTAAACAGCGGGTGCAGTGGCTCACGCCTGTAATCCTAAACTTTGGAAGGCCTAGAATGGAGGGTCGCTTGAGCTCAGGCATTTGAGACCAGCCTGAGCAACATAGTAAGACTTCGTCTTTACAAAAAACTAGCCAGGCGTGGTGGTACATGTCTTTAGTCTCAGCTACTCAGGGATACTCTTATAATAAACTTATTGTTCTCAAGACCAAAGTCCTTAATGACCTCTAAGATTCTCCATGGTCTCACCCCTCCTTACCTCTAAAGTGTAATCTTGAAAAGGGATACTCTCCGTCTAGCCTCCAATCTCTTTTCATAGCGAAGTTCTTCAAAATTACCAAGTTCCCTCACACAGTACCAAGGTACAATGCTACTCCATTTGTGCTTCTTAATCCTAATTCATTTTTCAGATCTCATCTCAACTTTTTCAAAGAATCTTCCTCTGACTCCCCAGATTTTGTCAGGCCCTCCCCGTTATATACTCTGGTATATCTGTACTTCTTACAGCTTATTACATAGAGCTGTACCTTTATATTTTAAGTGTGTTAGCTTTCTAATCCTGTCTCCCCCCACTTTTCTGTCTACAAATTTCTCAAGAGCAAGGAGTACATGTTCGAGCGTAGCACTCTATTTGTCTACATAGAGTAGGCACTTAAGTATCTGTTGAGCAACTGAATAAACTGAAATTAACAAATACTGCAATTAAAGAATTCTTTCTAAACCTACTTCACATAAAAGATGGTCATGGAAATGTAAAATAATATTCCACATACTATGCTCTGTATTTCTTCCCAGGCTATTTAGTGTTCATAAAGGCTGATAGAAAATAATACTCAGAAATATATTTAACCCATACTCACAGAAAAAGTTACACCCTTCAGAGAAGAATCAAGAGCACAGAACCTAAATATATAATGATAGTCCTTTAAACACCTCAGTTTTAATTTTTTTTCAAATTTTAGTACATACCTGGTTGTTTTCTGTAGCAAATATCCAGCTGAAAATGTGTCTGAAAATGGAGTGTTTTATAAATGTACCAGACTGTTTTACTTTTCAAGGAAAACTGGTGAATGAACTAGTACAGCTAACAATCATTTGCTAAAAAGTGTACTTCATGGTTTCCTTGGAAGATATGCACTGAACTATTTTAAACCAAGGCACACTTATAATTGCCTCAAAGAGTGTGACCTTTTTATAGATTAAACTCTTTCTCTATACAGTAAGCATCCCTAAGCACAAAGTAAATTTTGGTCCCAAATGGCTTTGTCCTCTATTCATTTTCACCAAGCCAGAAATAAAAGATATCTGGAAATCCCCAACCAAAGAAAGTTACAAAGTTTGCAATACTCTTGCCCAGAAGTTTGAGACCAGCCTCGGCAACACAGCAAGACTTTGTCTCTATTAAAAAAAAAAAAAAAAAAAAAAAAAAAAAAATTAACTAGCCAGGTATGGTGGCAAGTACTTTGTAGTCCTAGCTACTCCAGAGGCTAAGCTGGGAGGATCACTTAAGCAAGGGAGGTTAAGGCTGCAGTGAGCCATCACCACGCTGCTGCACTCTAGCCTGGGCAACACGGCAACACCTCAAAAAAAAAAAACCTTCATTTGATGGAATATTTGATAGATTTATCTGACAGATTTTTGGTAAATCCTATGACTCCAAAACAGTAATTATTTTTCCCCAAAAGCTGCATCATGATATATAAAAATCTAAAAATTAATTCCTTCCCCTGTTAGGTTAAAGGAAAATAAGAGTTTAAAATATAGCTCATATTTATAATAAAATCCTTGAGAATCACCTTCTCCAGGAAAAGTAAATATTGGTATGATGTGGCCTCCCTCCCATGGTGAATATAGATAAATCAAGCTTAGCACTCTTTCCTCTTTCCTCTGACCAAGAATGTCCACAGACCTCCTTAGGATATGGCACTACTCAGTAATACAAGAAAAGCATAGTCATTTTAACTGTCAGAGGGAACATTTGCCATCAATGGTTGTGAAAGGAAGTGGCCAGTACTTTAGGGAAACTTCTCTTCTCCCTGTCTGAAAAGAAAATCTTTCAACTTTCACAGTGTCCTTCTAACCTTAAGGAGGACCTCTCATGGTGGATCTCTTAATTCTCCAGTCTCCAGGAAGGCGGATAGAACTGTGATCTTATTAATAATATATTTCCTATGTTATCATTTAACCAAGAAATAAAAACCTAGAGTGGGGATACAAATGTACCTGAGTGAAAGCAGAGGTATATTAAGAAGGAAGGTTTTCAAGAATCCTGGCACTGGCCACGCAGAAGCAATCCAAGGAAGATGAAGGCAACACCAAGTCATCAAGATAACTTTGCTAGAAGAAAGAACCTGAAATGTACCCAACACATAGACATGATAAACACTGAGGTGATGGATGCCCTAAATATCCTGACTTGATCATTACCCACTCTATGAATGTAAAAAAATTTCACATGTATCCCATAAATATATACAAATATAATGTATCCAAATAAATAAATAAAAATAAATAGGATGACTTTAAACATCTGAATCTTATTCATTCCCACTGTTCTGACTGCACCTTCACTAAGCAAGCTTCCGACAAACTTGCTTTCACATGGGAAGAGACTGGATGGAAGTATCCAGCCCCTCAACCAGTTATTTAGTTCTCATTACACATTAATAAAATGACATTTAATACATGAGTGACTTTCAGGGTAACTCAGCACCCCCAAATCCAATCAAGAGTGAGTTTCTGCTTAAATAAGCCTAAGGTAAATTTACCAAGATGACAAAAGACCTTCATCTGGCAACAGAGGATTGGCTCTTCCCCAACAAAACTTCTCAAACTTTTACAAGATATATATCTGGGCAGCATGGAGGAAATTGTTTTTAAAAAACGTAAACAGCACTGATTTTCTCATTAGCTTAGAATTAGAAGCATATTCTTTGCTGTTTGTGTATAAAATAAAACTAAATCTCTCCAAAATACAGATCTTAAAAATATGTATTCACGACTTTCTCCACTTATTTTCATTTCATTTGGCTTTACTTTTTCTTTTGAAATAGAAATAAGATCACAAAGCTCAGCTATCTTGAAAAGGTTTTAAGACCACATGTTAAGAAATAAACACTCAGAAAACTAATGAAAGGGAAGAACCAAAAAATTAACAGCTATGGGACGTGGTATTAGAGAAGACATTTTTTCTTTATATGTTCGGTACTTTCTAAATTTTCTACAATAAATATTGTTCTGTTCAGGCTTCTTTATTTGGAAGGAACAAGTACCTATCCAATTTCTTTGTGATTTATCACAAAGCTATACAAAGAATCACAAAGGAAATCTCACAGAAAATACTGGGAACCACAACTGAGCTGAGCCCTATAAAGTCAGGAGCTAGAGGGTGGCCTGGGAGTCAGTTCTGTTCTGGGAATCTCAAGCAGAGGATGAGTGGTGCTGCAGCCAGTGCTCAGCCATGCACACTGCTCAGAGCTCTAATCCACATGTTCTTCCACTCTCACTATCAGCTGGAAACATTCTTTCTTGCCTCCATCTTAAACTCTAAATTCCTTTCATTTTAAGTATAAGGCTGTGGTATAAGAAGGTTAGAAAAACATGCAGCTTTTTCTTAAGGGTTAAATTTAATGCTTTTTAGATTATATACGGAATGCATAATCATAGCTTCTAAAAAGATCCAACAGTATAAAGAAGGGTATATAAAAAGGAAAATCTCCTTCCCCCCCATTCCTCTTCCCTGGCATATTTTGGGGGAAAGAGAAAGCAATCTACGACAGAAAAATTTATAATTAATGCATATTTCCAAAAATCATAAAAATATTATTTAACAAACCACAATATCCTATAACTTTTTTCTCATTTTATTACATAAATTAAAAATTGCTGTATAACCAGAAAATACAGACAATAAAAAAGCAAAAACAGGTCACTTTAAAATTACTTGATACTGCATACTGCATCATATACAAATAATAAGAAGCACTTTAAAATTGATTGGTTCTATTTTAAATAGACATTTTTCTTAACTTTACTGTCCATGGAGTAGATATGTTTACATTAACAACCTATTTAAAATGATATAAAATGCCTCATCACTGTAGAAATATTTCAATTCCTATAAAACTTTTCATTTGTCTTGTTCAGGTTTAACTGGTTAAAATTAAAATAATTGTGAAACCGTTCTCAAAAACTAAAAACACCAAATAAACACAAGGCAGTGATGTTTAATGTATTAATTACTAAATATCTTAAACTGTTTTAGAACTTCTATTTAATATAGCCAGTAATCTCAAACAGTGGTTTTCAAACCTATCTAATTTTTAAAATTTTCTTAAAAGCCTAGAAATGAAGAAAGAAAGAAGGGTGGCTCTGTTTGAAAGTAGGGCCTCTTCACTGCCTATGTTCTTTCCCTGAACCCCTAAGGCTCTTCACAGAGCAGCTCAAAGTGTAGTAGACAAACCATTTTCATCAAAATAACCTGGTGCATAACACTAACCAAACTAACCAAAACAGCATTGATACTGGTACAAAAACAGACACACCGACCAATGGAACAGAAGACAGAACCCAGAAATAAAGCCACACTCCTACAACCAGCTGATCTTTGACAAGGCTGACAAAAACAAGCAATGGGGAAAGGACTTCCTATTCATTAAATACTACTGGGATAACTGGCTAGCTGTATGTAGAAGAATGAAACTAGACCCCTGGCCGGGCGCGGTGGCTCAAGCCTTTAATCCCAGCACTTTGGGAGGCCAAGACGGGTGGATCACGAGGTCAGGAGATCAAGACCATCCTGGCTAACACGGTGAAACCCCGTCTCTACTAAAAAGACAAAAAACTAGCCGGGCGAGGTGGCGGGCGCTTGTAGTCCCAGCTACTTGGGAGGCTGAGGCAGGAGAATGGCGTAAACCCGGGAGGCGGAGCTTGCAGTGAGCTGAGATCCGGCCACTGCACTCCAGCCTGGGCGATAGAGCGAGACTCCATCTCAAAAAGAAAAAAGAAAAAGAAACTAGACCCCTACCTTTCACCATGTACAAAAATGAACTCAACATGGATTAAAGACTTACATGTAAGATCTAAAACTGTAAAAATCATAGAAAAGGCCAGGCACAGTGGCTCACGCCTGTAATCCCAGTACTCAGGGAGGCCAAGGCGGGTGGATCACCTGAGGTTGGGAGGTCGAGACCAGCCTGACCAACACGGAGAAACCCCGTCTCTAATAAAAATACAAAATTAGTCAAGTGTGGTGGCGCATGCCTGTAACCCCAGCTGCTTGGGAGGCTGAGGCAGGAGAATCCCCTGAACCCAGGAGGCGGAAGTTGTGGTAAGCCGAGATCGCACCATTGCACTCCAGCCTGGGCAACAAGAGTGAAACTCCGTCTCAAAGAAAAAAAGAAAAAAAAAAACAGAAAAAAATCCTAGGAAATACCATTCTGGAAATCAGCCTCGGCAAAACACTTACAACTAAGTCCTCAAAGGCAATTGCAATGAAAGCAAAAATTGGTAAGGGGGACCTAATGAAACTAAAGAGCTTCCACACAGTAAAAGAAACTCAACAGAGTAAACACACAACCTACAGAACAGGAGAAAATAGTCACAAACTATGTATCCAACAAAGGTTTAATATACTAAATCTATATGTAACCTAATGCAACAAGCAAAAAACAAATAACCCTAATAAAAAGTGGGCAGAGAACATGAACTGACACCTCTCAAAAGAACACATACAAGCGGCCACCAAGCATATGCAAAAATGCTCAACAACACTAATCAGAGAAATGCAAATCAAAAACTGCAATGAGTTACCATCTCACACCAATCAGAATGGCTATTATTATAAAGTCAAAAAATAACAGATATTGGTAAGGCTATGGAGAAAAGGTAATACATGTATACTGCTGGTGGGAATGTAAATTAGTTCAGCCACTGTGGAAAGCAGTTTGGAGATTTCTCAAAGAACTGAAAATAGAACTACCATTCAACCCAGCAACCCCATTACTGGGTACATACTCAAAGGAAAATAAATTGTTCCACCCAAAAGACACTGTACTTGTATGTCACTTCAGCACTATTCACAATAGCAAAAACATGGAAGCAACTTAGGTACCCATCAAGAGTGGACTGGAAAAAGAAAATGTGCTACATATATACCATGAAATACTACTTAGCCATAAAAAAAGAATGAAACCATGTCTTTGCTGCAACTTGGATGCAATCGGAGGCCATTATCCCACATGAATTAATGCAGAAACAGAAAACCAAATCCCACATGTTCTTGCTTATGAGTAGAGCTAAACACTGAGTACACATGGACATAAAGACGAGAACAAAAGACACTAGAGGGCAGACAGAGGGATGGGGGAAGGGCTGAAAAACTACATACTGGGTACTATGCTCAATACCTGGGTGACAAGATAAATCATACCACAAACCTCGGCAACATACAATACACCCAAGCAACAAACATGCATATGTACCCCTGAATCTAAAAGTTGAATTTTTTAATGCAGATTCATAAACAAACACCATTCTAAACATCTCTAAAAGTGTTGTCTAGGAATACCCCTGAGAACCTAATATTCCTAAACCCCTTAAACATAGGAAACTATTTTAAAGAGTTTAAAGAATTGATGCTTATTTTCTCAATTAAAAAATTCACCACTAACCAAACTGGGATTACACTAATAGTCCTCCAGCTTGCTTCTTTTTACATATTTTGACATCTTGGCATGTCACATATATGTAAATATGGACAATTTGCACATTCCAAATGATAATTTCTAAAGATTTACAATTTCCTACAACTAGAGAAAACCATGTATTTTTGTTGTTTGTTTTTGAGACAGGGTCTTGCTCTGTCACCCAAGCTAGAGTGCAGTGGTGCAATCATGACTCTGCAGCCTTGACCTCCCAGGCTCATGCGATCCTCCCACTGCAGCCTCCCAGGCAGCTGGGACTATAGGTTTAAGACACCAAGCCCAGCTAATTTTTTAATTTTCTGTTGAGACAGGGTCTTGTTATGTTGCCAAGACTGGTCTCAAACTCCTGTGCTCAAGTGATCCCCCCACCTCAGCCTCCCAACGTGTTGAGATTACGGATGCAAGCCACTGTGCCCAGCTGAAAACAAAGATTTTTTTAAAAAGAAATGAATAACAAAGGTTTTTTTATACTTCTGTAATTTCAAGTACTTTTAATTGATTTTAGGATTTAATGTTGGGATTATAATTGTAATATTATACTGATAGATGTCTTTATGCAAAACACCTCTGGTGTGGAATTTGAAAGTTAATGGCCAGATTTCTAAATTGTTTTAATTTTCATGTTTTAGAAATAGTAATACTTAAAAACAAGTTTGAATGTTTCGCATCATATTTTATATCAGTCAAGTAGCTTTATATAAAGAATAATTTGAATTTGGCACGAATAAGTAGTTTCCATACTTCTTAGTATGCTTTAAGTATTTATGTTTATAGTCAGATTCTTTATAGCAAACTACTCTAAAAAAATTATACTTTATTATACTATGCAATTGGGATAAAATATTTTATACTGATTTTAATAGAATGCTTAAGTATTTAACATGCTTTTTGTGTTTTTTTTTTTTTGAGATGCAGTCTCGTTCTGCCACCCAGGCTAGAGTACAGTGCTGCGATCTTGGCTCACTGTAACCACCTCCCAGGTTCAAGCAATTTTCCTGCCTCAGCCTCCCAAGTAGCGGGGATTACAGGCAAGCACCACCACGCCCGGCCATTTTATATATATATATTTTTAGTAGAGAAGGGCTTTCACCATGTTGGCCAGGCTGGTCTCCAACTCCTGACCTCAAATGATTCGCCCACCTCAGGCTCCCAAAGTGCTGGGTACAGGCATGAGCTACCACACCCAGCCTCAACCTGGTTTTAAATAACATTTTCTGTATCTAAGAAATTATGGAACTTAAAGTTCAACAACTTTATCCTTTTAATGTAAGATTGCAGTCATCTATATTGAGGTGATTATTCTAATTGTAGTAAATAAATGCTTATACTTGTAAGCTCTTGGCTGATGGTGACAGAGCTCATGACCTTTGATTATGGCAGGGCTTGGCATTTTACGTAAGAAGAGTTTCAGTTTACTAGTTATCAAATGCTAACTCAGGACACTCTTTGGTACTATAAAAGGTATGAGGGTGTCTCGTATCCATCCTATTACTTTTTTGAATTTCAAGGATATTGAAAATGTTTAATAATGAGCAGATCTGAGATCCAAAACACTTATGATGCTTTAAAATCATTACTGTTCTGAGCTGATAACCTAATGTGAATAGGTGGCCATCGGGGCTTAGTGTTTGAAACCAAATGTCTTAGGAAATTTCTGCCCCTTTTAAATATAACAGTGCCCTATTTGGGAACTATGCCTATATTATCAACAGATTAAAGAGTGGGCAACTCATCCATAGTATTATAAATGTGTACATTAAAGAATAAGAGACTGTGTCTAAGTCTTAAATTTTATATTAGATTCTAACAAGTTTTACTCAGTTTTAAATTTAGTATTTTTTTCTATATTTAAAAACACTTGGCTGGGCGCAGTGGCTCATGCCTGTAATTCCAGCACTTTGGGAGACCATGGCAGGCAGATCATCTGAGGTCAGGAGTTCAAGACCAGCCTGGTCAACACAGTGAAACCCCATCTCTATTAAAAACACAAAAAAATTAGCCAGGCACAGTGGCGGGCACCTGTAGTCCCAGCTACTGGGAAGGCTGAGGCAGGAGAATCGCTTTCTGAACCCAGTAGGCAGAGGATGCAGGGAGCTGAGATCGCGCTACTGTACTTTAACCTTGGTGGAAGAGTGAAACTCCATCTCAAAAAGTAACATAACATAACATAACATAACATAACATAACATAACATAACATAACATAACATCACTTGTTAGTTGATTTGCTTATATTCCTACAATTACTGCTATATATAAGATATTTGGATTTTTTGAATGTCATCTGTCCTCAATCATAGCCTTTTACTTAAAGTAGAAGTGGAGCATCAGCCACAGTACTTACACAGACACCAAACCACATTTCCAGGCCCACTCTACAATTCAATAATTTGCTTGCGTAGTCTTTTCCAATAGCCTCACACATTTTTGCAACTTGTGATTCTCTTCCTACATCTTTCCTGGACTTCCCAATAATGTTTTGATGGGAAGATGAATTTTTAAATAGACATAAGTATATTATTTAAAAAAAAAACAACTTTTCTATTTTATTATTTCTTAAGTAAAAGACTATGGAAAAAAGCAAAATAACATTTTTTAAATATCCTGGAATAAACTTAATTTATATTAATCAGTAAAAATCAGAATTATAATCACTTATTTTTCTTCTGGTTTCTGCATCCTGGACTATTATAATAATCTATTAATTGGTCTCCCTGCTTCTGCTTGTACCCTTGCCTCCCTGCTAGTTTATTCTCCACACAATAGTCAGAATATTCTTTTAGACCATGTCAGATCATGTTACTCCTTTGTTTTAAAACCCTCCAGTAGTCAGCATCCTTGCCATAAATGTTTAACCTAAACCTAATAACTAGTAAGTAATCAAACCCAAATTGTAGGAAGTTCTTTTAAAACAAAACAAAACACACCTGGCCTGGATTCTTTAGTTTGGCATTCAGACACAATCCAAAATCTTTACCCATACATGACCCAGACCCCTAAGAGATCACTGACAATAATCTCCTTCCACTTTCTCCCTCTTGCTTACTTTAATTTTAATGGCTTTAAACCATGGTTTTAAAACATGAAGACAATAAAATCTCATCTCGGGGTCTTTTAACATGCTATTCCCTCTATCTGGAATTATTATTGATTAGAGGAAAAAGCAGAAACATTCATCCAAAAAAAAAAGTATTACTATGTCTATTGCTGCAGAACCAAAACAGTGATTTGAAACAGCTACCATTTATTATTGCTCATGACTCTGCAGGTCAACGGAGCAGTTCTGCTGGGCTGGGCCAGGTATAGCAATCTCAGCTGGTTTATGCTTGTGTCTCCAACTCAACTAGTAAACAGGTTGGAGGTTAGATGGCTCAGCACGGGCTTGTTCCCAAGAAAGAACGGAAACATGAAAGACTTTTTGAGACGTAGGTTCAACATCACTTCTAACACATTCTATTGTTCAAAGCAAGTCACAAATCCAACCCACATTCAAGAGGTAGGGAAACAAAGTCACACTGCAAAGACTATGGATCCAGGCAAGGGTAGAGAATTGGGACCAATTTGTAATCAATCTACCATATCTTAAGAAAACTATTTCAAAATAGTGGTTCATCTAAGATGGGAGAAAATGAAATGCACAAAGGATAAAAACTATACTTTATACTTATAAATCCTATAAGGCAGGGTTTCTCAATCTTGGCACTATTGACATTTTGGGCCAGGTGATTCTTTATTGTGAAGAGGGTGTCCTGCACATTGTAGGATGTTCAGCAAGATCCATGGCATCTCCCCACTAGATACTAGCAATACTCCTCAAACTTAACCACCAAAAATATCTCCAGGCATTGCCAAATGTCTCTTAAGGAACAAAATCACCCCTAGTTGAGAACCACTGTTATAAAGGGATAAATAAAGGGATAAATTAAGGGAAAGACAACTTGGCCTTACAAACTGGCTTTATATTGGCAAGAATATAATTGCTTTCAAAGGCTGTTAAAAATGATTCTAGCCCGGGCGCGGTGGCTCAAGCCTGTAATCCCAGCACTTTGGGAGGCCGAGGCGGGCGGATCACAAGGTCAGGAGATCGAGACCACAGTGAAACCCCGTCTCTACTAAAAATACAAAAAATTAGCCGGGCGCGGTGGCAGGCGCCTGTAGTCCCAGCTACTCAGGAGGCTGAGGCAGGAGAATGACGGGAACCCGGGAGGCGGAGCTTGCAGTGAGCCGAGATCGCGCCACTGCACTCCAGCCTGGGCAACAGCGTGAGACTCCGTCTCAAAAAAAAAAAAAAATGATTCTAAAGTGCAAACCTTATTTACAGGTATGTATGATATATACCAAACTTTCAACAGCTGACATATTAAAAATTCAAAGTTTTGTTGACAATTCCTAGGTCACTCCCAATTCATACAATTTAATAAAAAACATTACCATACTCTTGAAGTCAATATAAAAGAAGATAATGGTGTCAGATGTTAAATTAAATTAATACTACTGGCTCTAGAATTTGATGTGTGTATATATAAGCCCCAGATTGCAATAAACAAAGTTGTTTCTCTCCAATTGCCAAATATAAAATTCTGTCTTACAACTCTATCTCATCTCCAACCCTTCTTTTCCCAGTTCATGCATGACACCGGCAATTTGCCTCCCAATTCCACTTCTCATTCTTATCATCAACAACAGATGTAAAACACAGCACAGAAAACTGCTGTAAAAAACAACAGCAGTAGAAAGTATTAATTTTTTAATAAGTACAACAAATCAAAATACACCTTAGGGAACTTTTCTAAGTAAAAAGAAATTGGAAAACCTACAGTAAAAAGCAACCAAGAAATATTTGTTAATCTAAATTGTTTCCACAATACTTATGTTCCTGAAACTCTATATATAAATTAAACTACTTTAAATACATAATACTGTGAATCTTATAATATTGTATGTTGTAATCTTGTAATCTGTAAATATTATAAACTAAATATTCTCTAACATTCATGTGCAAATCTGTGATAGCACTGGCCAAGTAAAGTCATATACACAAGAACCAATTTAAAAACTTTCTTTTGAGCTAGGTACAGTGGCTCATGCCTGTAATCCCAGAACTTCGGGAGGCCAAGGTGGGAGGATCACTTGAGCCCAGGAATTTGAGACCAGCCTGGGCAACAAAATGAGGCCTTGTCTCTATTTTAAAAAAAAAAAATTCAATCGATCAATCAAAAAATTAGCTGGGCATGGTGGTATGCACCTGTGGTCGCAGCTACACGGGAAACTGAGGCAGGAGGATTGTTTGAGCCCAGGAGGTCAAGGCTACAGTAAGCCAGTTTCCTGCCACTGCACTCCAGCCTGGGTGACAAAGCAAGACCCCGTCTCAAAAAAAAAAAAAAAAAAAAAAAAAAGCCCTTCGTTATGGAGTTTTAGGGCAAAAATAAGTTTCTCCCTTAGAGAAAATAAAATGGGGTAACTTGCTAACGCAGTAATACACAAATGAGCTAGGCTGGCCGGGCGTGGTGGCTCACGTCTGTAATCCCAGCACTTTAGGAGGCCCAGATGGGCAGATCACAAGGTCAGGAGTTAGAGACCACCTGGTCAATAATTTCTACCACAAAAACAAAAATTAGCCGGACGTGGTGGTGGGCGCTTGTAGTCTCAGCTACTCAGGAGGCTGAGGCAGGAGAATCGCTTGAACCTGGGAGGCAGAGGTTGCAGTGAGCAAAGATCACGCCACTGCACTCCAGCCTGGGCGGCAGGCTCAAAAACAAAAAAAGGGGCGGGGGGGGCCTGGGCTGAGAGTAGGAAGAGGGCAGTAAAGTGCCTACGGTGCAAAATATGTAAGGAGGGACTCACTGTCAAGGCCAGGCAATAAGCCAAAATGTGAGGCAAGAGCCTGCTGTTCTCATTTCATGTCCAGTCCAGCAGGAACTGCACTTAACAGCAGGCAAATAACACAGGAGGCTGCCCGAGGTCTGTCCTGTGCTAAGCCTCAGCACTCACATCTTACTCTTCACTGTCTCTGTGTCCCAAGCATACAATTAAGATACTTGCCAAAGTTTTGAAACTATGAAGGTGGAAAAGAGGAGCATTCTGGAAAGTTTCCAAAACTCTGTCCTTTATAAAATTGGCTTTGTGTTTAAAAGTAGTTTCTAATTTAAGCATGTGTATTCACAATTTCAATGAAAATGTTATTTTAGTCATTTTTTTCTAATTACTGCTATTTAACTGAACCAATGTTATTACCCATGAACAATGAAAAGCAACAGTATGTGATTAGAACGTTAGTTTTAATAAGTCAGTTCATGCAAAAATGACTACAGAATAGGGTTTCATCCTCACAATGCAAAAGTATTCCTTCACTACTTTTGGTCCTCTTTCAGGAGTATCTTCAATACTAGCAGTTAGAAGCAACCACAAGAAATTCCACCTTACAGGTTAGAACCAACAACAAAACCCTACCTGATAGCCTCCATGCATTAAATGAGATAATTTGTCCTAGGATACACACAAACACACCACCACACCCGAAAGCATTTACAATGGATCATAAGTGTAGTTCCTTCCTCTTTTGTGACTCACCCTTTTCCAGGATGTCAAAACAGTTCAACAGCAGGAATGTAATTAGATATGAGCAATTAGAAAACTTGCTGTTCTATTTTCCCAATGTGCATACAAAAAAAGTTCTGATTAATAAAGCCTAACTTACAGGACTCCCTGCAATACAGTTCTTTCATTAAGGCTAAATTACTTAACATGGCTATAAGTAATAATATGCACAAATCCTTTCACATCTTCATTTTAAAGATAAGCAACTTGAAATCCATCTTTCCAACTACCACTTCTACTACCTCCACACATAATCTATTTTCAAAAGCTATTTCCTCAGCAAACTAGTCAATTGGTGAGTGTCAAGGAATGTAGGATTTTTAGTTTATTACCTACAGGTTTTTAAATACCAATTATCAGACGGGTGCGGTGGCTCATGCCTGTAATCCCAGCACTTTGGGAGGCCGAGGCGGGCGGATCACGAGGTCAGGAGATGGAGACCATCCTGGCTAACACGGTGAAACCCCGTCTCTACTAAAAATACAAAAAATTAGCGGGGCGTGGTGACTGGCGCCTGTAGTCCCAGCTACTCGGGAGGCTGAGGCAGGAGAATGGCCTGAACCCGGGAGGCGGAGCTTGCAGTGAGCAAAGATCGCACCACTGCACTCCAGCCTGGGTAACAGAGCGAGACTCCGTCTCAAAAAAAAAAAAAAAAAAAACGATTATCTTACTGACATATTTAGTAATCACACAAAATTACGGAAAACACACAAGTTTTTCACATCTAACACTTGACAGCAAGAGTCTTTTCGGGTACATGAATTTGCATGTCCCCAGTAATAAATTCCCAAATAAAATTAAGTTCTTCGTTTTATATAAATGTTTATTATAAGTTGCATTAATATATTTTAATTATAAAAAGGAATATCATAACCAAAAAATGAAAAATAAAAAACATTTCATAATTCTACCATACCTCCATAACTATGATCTTTGTATATCCCCTGCCGGTCTTTTCCCATGTGAATGTTTCATATGACTATTATCAGGTTGTACCTATAATTTTTATTTTGTTTTTTTCACTCATGAGATTTCCATTTCTTCCATAGTATTCACATGGTTGCCAAATGCCTTGCATATCAATTTTCTATTGCCATATAACAAACCACTGCCAACTTAGAGGCTTAAAAACAACATTTATTTAAAATTTTACAGTTCTGTAGGTCAGAAGTTCAGGTGGAGTTGACTAGGTTCTCTGCTTGGGGTCTGATCTCTCAAGGCCAAAATGAACGTGCCAGCCAGGCTGGGCTCTTGTCTGGAAAAAGACTCTGCTTCCAGGCTCCTTTGGTTGTTGGCAGAATTCAGTTCCCTGAAGCCATAGGACTAAGGTCCCAGTTTCTGATGGGTTGTTAGCCACAAGCCTCTCTTAGCTCTAGACCGCTCACATTTCTTCTCACATGGCCCTGTCCATCTTCAAGCCAGCAACAGGAAAAGTCCTTCCCATCTTTCAAATTGCTGTGACCTACAGTTCTGCTTTGAGCCAGAGAAAACTTTGTTTTTAAAAGGGCTCATGTAATTAGAATAGGCACACCTAGGTCTCCTTTTTAACTAAAGTCAAGTGATTAGTAACTTAATTACATCTGCAAGATGTCATCTGCCATGTAACATAACATAATCATGGGCACATTTCCTTATCATATTCAAAGTCCTGGGGATTCAGGTGGGAAATTAAGGCCATTTTTAAAATTTTGCTTACCACATCTCTGGATGTGTATTTTTCACTGCGCGTTGTAGTCAAAAAGCTTAAAGGACATCTAGCCACCGGACTAGAAAACTTTAAGGTCCCTTCCAGTCCCAAAATTCTAAAAATCTAACATGCAAAACTATTTTCCTAATTGGAAAGGAAATACAAGTATGCAAATTTCAAAGTTAGTTAAATCAAAAAGGGTGTTGAAGATTTTCCTTTCCTAGTTTAAAATAAAAAGGATATGTTTTAACGAAATTGTCATTTTGAGGGGGGCCAATTTCTAGTCCCAATAAGAGGCTGAACATCTAGGGAAGAATACAGTATGAAAGTGAAAATAAAAGTTAGTGCCAAATCATAACGCCTGGGAAAGCCAAACGCAAAAGACTCTGAACCAGTGGCAATTTCCACACTACAAAACTCCAGTTTCATTCTAAGTAAAAAGATTAGAAAAGGTAAACAGGAGAAATGAAAAATTAGGTCATAAACAGACTATTCCACCCAAGGTTCATTAAGAAAAACTAGGACTAAGGATACAAACCTTAGGCTGTTGGGTCTCTTAACATACAGGGATTCAGCTGACTGCCTTTGGTATAAGACAGTCCCCATCCCTACGACACAAATCTAACAGAAGGAAGGAGGGAGAGAAAAAAGTACCTCACATATACCTGATGACACATAAATATCTGTTGAGTAAAGGTGTAAGATAATAGACTATAAATTTGTTAGCCTTCAGAAACTTCACCTCCCTAGCCAGAGAAGAGAACTATTTCTGAATTCAGCTATTAATAGAATAAAAGCTACCTATATCAAGCAAGGCTGACATTGGATCAAAGGTAAGACAGTCTGCAAGGGGGCTGGATAATGGTCCTCAGGGGTGACAGAAGAAAATGGGGGCAGGCAGTGTTAAGACCAAAAAACAGTCTTTTTCTTTTTTGAGACGGAGTCTCGCTTTGTCACCCAGGCTGGAGTGCAGTGGCGCGATCTCGGCTCACTGCAAGCTCCGCCTCCCGGGTTCACGTCATTCTCCTGCCTCAGCCTCTGAGTAGCTGGGACTACAGGCCGCGCACCACCACGCCCGGCTAATTTTTTGTATTTTTAGTAGAGGCGGGGTTTCACCGTGTTAGCCAGGATGGTCTCGATCTCCTGACCTCGTGATCCGCCCACCTCGGCCTCCCAAAGTGCTGGGATTACAGGCGTGAGCCACCGCGCCCGGCCCAAAAAACAGTCTTAACAAATATTAGATTGAATTTTGCTGAAATTTTTAGTTTCAAAGTAATTACAACTTATATAATGGCAAATATACAAGTAGATACAATGTCCTCAACAGAATTCCCAAGACTTGTTCTCAGCAAAATTAGTCAGGATTCTCCCTACTGGTATTAACAAGCAGAAAGAACACTTTGATAGCTATGAGTGATACCATGGAATGAGAACTTCATAACAGTCATACAGAGAATACTAACCATAGCTCCAACTCCTCATCAAATACACAAGTGTAATGTTTTCCATAGCTTACAAAACACTCAGTCTGGGGTTCTCATTCATTGCTCTACTCTATAATAAAAATTTACTGGGGAAAAAACATGTATTTTGACCTAGGAATACAACTTACAAGAGATGTGAAGGACCTCTTCAAGGAGAACTACAAACCACTGCTGAAGGAAATAAGAGAGGACAGAAACAAGCCAGGCGCAGTGGCTCACACCTGTAATCCCAGCACTTTGGGACGCCGAGGCAGGTGGATCATGAGGTCAGGAGATCAAGACCATCCTGGCTAACACAGTGAAACCCCTTCTCTACTAAAAAAAAAAATACAAAATATTAGCCAGTTGTGGTGGCAGGCGCCTGTAGTCCCAGGTACAGGAGAGTGGCATGAACCTGGGAGGCGGAGCCTGCAATGAGCCGAGATCGTGCCACTGCACTCCAGCCTGGGCAGCAAGACTCTGTCTCAAAAAAGAAAAAAGAAAAAAAAAAGAGAGAGAGAGAGGACACAAACAAATGGAAAAACATTCCATGTTCGTGGATAGGAAGAATCAATATTGTGAAAATGGCCATACTGTCCAAAGTAATTTATAGATTCAATGCTAGTCCCATCAAGCTACCATTGACTTTCTTCATAGAATTAGAAAAAACTACTTTAAATTTCATATGGAACCAAAAAAGAGCCTGTATTCCCAAGAGAATCCTAAGCAAAAAGAACAAAGCTGGAGGCATCATGCTACCTGACTTCAACCTACAGTAACCAAAACAGCACGGTACTCGTACCAAAACAGATACATAGACCAATGGAACAGAACAGAGGCCTAAGAAATAACACCACACATCTACAACCATCTGATCTTCGACAAACCTGACAAAAACAGGTGATGGGGAAAGTATTCCCTATTTAATAAATGGTGTTAGGAAAAATGGCTAACCATATGCAGAAAACTGAAACTGGACCCCTTCCTTATACCTTATACAAAAATTAAATCAAGATGGATAAAAGATTTAAATGTAAGACCTAAAGCCATAAAAACCCTACAAGAGAATCTAGGCAATACCATTCAAGACATAAGCATGGGCAAAGACTTCATGACTAAAACACCAAAAGCAATGGCAACAAAAGCCAAAATTGACAAATGGGATCTAATTAAACTAAAGAGCTTCTATACGGCAAAAGAAACTATCATCAGAGTGAACAGGCAACCTACAGAATGGGAGAAAATTTTTGCAATCTATCCATCTGACAAAGGGCTAAGGGCTAATATCCAGAATCTACAAAGAACTTAAACAAATTTATAAGAAAAAAACAAACAAACCTATCAAAAAGTGGGCGAAGGATATGAATAGACACTTCTCAAAAGATGACATTTATGCAGCCAACAAACATGAAAAAAAAGCTCATCATCACTGGTCATTAGAGAAATGCATATCAAAACCACAATGAGATACCATCTCATGCCAGTTAGAATGGCAATCATTAAAAAGTCAGGAAAGAGATGCTGGAGAGGATGTGGAGAAATAGGAATGCTTTTACACTGTTGGTGGGAGTGTAAATTAGTTCAACCATTGTGGAAGACAGTGTGGGGATTCCTCAAGGATCTAGAACTACAAACACCATTTGACCCAGCAATCCCATTACTGGGTATATACCCAAAGGATTATAAATCATTCTACTATAAAGACACATGCACACGTATATTTACTGCAGCACTGTTCACAATAGCAAAGACTTGGAACCAACACAAATGCCTGTCAATTTTAGGCTGGATAAAGAAAATGTGGCACATATTCACCATGGGATACCATGCAGCCATAAAAAAGAATGAGTTCATGTCCTTCACAGGGACATGGATGAAGCTAGAAACCATCAATCTCAACAAATTAACACAAGAACAGAAAACCAAACTCCCATGTTCTCACTCATAAGTAGGAGTTGAACAATAAGAACATATGGGTACAGGGAGGGGAACATCACACACTGGGGCCTATCAGGGGGTGGGGGGCAAGGGGATAGCATTAGGAGAAACACTTAATGTAGATGATGGGTTGATGTGTGCGGCAAACTACCATAGCACATGTATACCTATGTAACAAACCTGCACGTTCTGCACATGTATCCCAGAACTTAAAGTATAATGTTTTTAAAAATGTATTTTGTCACCTTTACAAACACTGTTCCATCTCACTTCTGCTGTATTCAGGTATTTAACTCAAAACTACTTTGTGCAAAAACGAATGGTGTTTGTTTTGGGGGGGGGTTTGTTTTTTGTTTTATTTATTTATTTATTTATTTATTTGAGACTGAGTCTTGCTCTGTTGCCAGGCTGGAGTGCAGTGGTGTGATCTCAGCTCACTACAACCTCTGCCTCCCGGGTTCAAGCAATTCCCCTGCCTCAGTCTCCCTTTTAGGGGTTATTTTCGGGAGACAAGGTCTTGCTCTATTGCCCAGGCTGGAGTACACTGTCATGACCATGGTTCGCTTCAGCCTCAACCTCCTAAACTCAAGGGATCCTCCTGCCTCAGCCTCCCAAGTAGCGGGGACTATAAGTGTGCACGACTACACCTGGCTACTTTTTCTCAAGATGGGGTACATTTCCATTTATACTGTTCTAAAGCTTTCGAAATATTTCACTAAAATCTCTGGTAGGGTAGAAAAGCAAGTGGTATTAGCCCCATCTTACAAGAGAAATAATGGAAACTTACTGAGATAAAGTTCTTTGACCAGAGTTTTTCAGTAGCAGTGCCTGGACTTAAACCAAAATTTTCTGACATCCTCTCATCCTTGATCTTTCTGTCCATTGAATATCTCTACTTAAATAGTATTGACACTAAAATCAAAGAAGACATTTTTTAAATTGCATCAAATTTCTTTTTATTTATACAGAAAAAAATAAAATAGAATAATTTATGTCCCAGAGAAACACTAATTTTATCTTAAAAATCTGAATGAAATAATATATTCTTAAATACAAGTCTAGGTGATTAAGTTTAGAGAAAATGAATTCTCTAATTCATATAAATTCTCAAATATTCACAAATATATGCCGTATTTTTTGTTTACATTTTTTATGCAACCTAGTGCCTGGCATACTACTGTATGTATACACCTACACCAAGCTAGGCTGACACTGGACCCAAGGTGGGGCAGTGGGCAAGGCGGCTGGATAATGGGCCTCAAGAGTGACAGAAGAAAATGCAGGCAATTTAAATGGTTTACTATTTAATTAAGAACTTCACCAAATTTCAATTCTTAGCTGTAAAGAAAAGTCAAAAAAATTCAACCCACAAACACGAAAGTATTTACTTAGCAGCAGAATCCAGAAATTGAGCATCTCTCTAAGTGTAGTCTATACACCACTATGCACGTAACCCTCCTCCTGGCACAAGGACAAACGTGGGTGACACAGTCTTCTGGCAGTTCCTCCTACGGTTCCAGATCGTTCTGCATCAGTCTGCAGCAGGGACAGATGCAGCAGTGAAGCCTGGGGCATGAAGTTAGAAATTAAAAAGGAATAAAAGCCCAACAGAAGCCGGCTCCAAAGCTCCGGTCCTTGGCTCACCCTAATGACAGGACAAATAGAGTGCAGGTCCTTGCATACAGCCTGCAGTCACATGCCTGGACACCAACATTCTCTTCCCACCTGCCGCTACCCTTCCCTTTCCCTGTTCATTCCCTAGAGATACTCATCATACAAATACTCTCTGTAGCTCAGAGGAACACTAGGTTACCATTTCATACACTGTCCTGCATACAATTTCCCTTCTAAATAAATGTACTGATATTTAAGTGTTTATAAGTGAGATATTTAAAAGAATATTCCAATTATTAATAGCACCAGTATTTCATCGATGTGACAGAAAAATCAAGATAATACATTAATATTAATGAAGTTTGTAAAAAAAAAAAAAAAAAAACATTTATTTCTTCCAGCTCTGCTTCATCTTCACAAGTCATATTACCCTTAAGTTTCCTCACCTTTAAAAGTTAGTTTCAAATATCCCTGTTATATTGTAGATACCTGCTATAGTATTTAATGGTAAAATGTCATTCTACAACTTACTTCCAAATGGTTCAGTGAAAGATATGAGTGTGCATTTATTATGCTTTTACTATACATATATAGATAGAGAGAATGCACCAAATTGTTAACTTTCGGATCTAAGTAGAGTGCAGGTGGATCCTAGTTCACTGTGCTATTCTTTTCAAATGTTATGTATGGTTCAATTTTTCCATAACAAAAAGTTGGAGAAAACAAATTAGCTATCTGCTAAAAAACTGTGCTTATAAAGATTATTAGCACAGTAAGTTAAACTTTCAAGGTTATTTTTCAAACATCATCAGAACATTGAGCTATTCACCTGAACTGAATATAAATATGTGCACGTCAGAAAAAAACCCACTAAATTGCTAACATACAGGAAGATGTAGACAGTGCTCTCTCTCTCCCTCTTACAGCATAATTACCATTCAATCAGGGACTGCACAGTGCATCAAACCCAGGACACTTGGAAATCACAAAGGGCTAGCAGGCAGGGTTTCTGACCACGTGTCTGTTGACTGTGTGACTTTGGTAAGTCACAACTTCTTCAGGGTTTCAGGTGGCCTACGTTTCTCCAACTTGGGCCCTCCTCTCCATCCCTTCCAGCATTGTAATGATGCAGGCCCTCACTAATTCTTGCCTATACTATTTCAGCAACTTCATAACTGATGCACCTGTCTCCAGGCTAGACCCCACTCAAATCCATCCTGAACAGAGCTACCACAGTAATCCATCAAAAACACGTTTGATTTTGGAATTTCCCACTTCTGGAACCACAGGAAAAAGTTCCAACAACTCTTGAAAATGGCCATTTTTAAAGCCATTCCAAGATCTACCCCCAAATCTCCTCTACTTCCTATTTCCCACCCAGTCTCCTTGCTATTGTTCTAGGATCCTCCCTTGCTATTTTTCTAGTATCCAATTTCCCCCTCACCCAGCTCTGTGATATTTCCTCTTCTCTATGCCTTTGCTCTTGTTGTTCCCTCTGAAAGAAATTTTAACCTTTCCTAGATCACTCCTACCCACTTCTTTCAAATCTCAAGAAGCTCACCCTGGCCAGGTGCGGTGGCTCACTCCTATAATCCTAACACTTCAAGAGGCTGAGGTGGGAGGATCGCTTGAGCCCTCAAGCCTGGGGAACACAGTGAGACCCTTGTCTCTACAAAAAAATAAACAAAATTAGTCAGCCATGGTGGCGCATGCCTGCAGTCCCAGCTACTCACTTGCTGCAGTGAGCCAAGGCTGTGCCACTGCACTCTAGTCTGAGTGACAGGGCAAGACCCTGTCTCAAAAAAAAAAAAAAGGTCACCCTGCAGATTAGTGTCTGCCAGGAGCTAGAGAAGAGTAGGTGGAAAGCAGTTGCTTAATGGGTACAGAATTTTCTTCTGGAGTGATGAAAATGTTCTGGAAGTACGTAGAGATGGTGGTTATACAACATTGTGAATGTATTAAATGCCACTGAATCGTTCACTTTAATACGAGTGATTTTATGTTTTGTCAATCTCATCTCAATTTTTAAAAGACACCAGCAGCAGCAGCTTATTCTACCAAAAAACCCTCAATGGCTCCCCACTCTTCTGCCCAGACTAGATCAGTACTTTGTACACTTCTCTATCACAACACTTATTATCTTCTATTGTCTGCTGATAGAGCTCCCCCACAAAACTATGAGCCTCTTCTTAACTTCCTCATCTTCTTACCCCGCAGCGCTTAGCTCAGGTGCTCAATAAATTTTTTCATAATTGAAAAATTATAGAGATACCACTTATCTCACTCAAGAAAAGGGCTAAAACAGATGGACTTTTGATGATTTAGGCTATATAAAAGCCTATGAGAGTTTATATTAATTGGAAAGGAAAAGATTAGGAAGATTGCTGTGTCAATCTGGTTATAAAGGACAACAATGGCATGACCTCTGGTGAGATTTTTCAGTTAGCAATATAAACATGTACTGAGTTACCTATATAAGAAGCACTGTATTAATACGCAAGCCCTGAATATGCCTTGTATCATTTAATGCTCACAACTACTCTATGAAATGAGTATAGTGATTAATCCTGTTTTCCAAATGAAGAAACAAACATTTAATTAACTTGCCTAAGGTCACAAAGCTGGTTACCAGGAGTGGCAAGGCTCACACCCAAGATGTGCAGGCTGCAGAGTCTGACCCTGTAGCATCAATGTGCTACCCTGCACCTTCATGCTGCTCCAGGTATGGTTTCAAGAGCTACGAATGGACGTTCTCTGGCCCACAATTTGCCTTTTCTAAGACTGAGAAACACTTCATTTTCCTCATTTACCTACTTATACATGGCCATGAATACTATTTATATTTCATAAAGTGCTTTTTTAAAATATAAAATGTTAATTAAAAAAAAAAAACAGTCACAAAAAAGAGATGAATCATTTAAAAAGGATTTATCATTTAAAAACTTTTCAGCCGGAACTGCCATCTTCCAGTAATTCGCCAAAATGACGAACACAAAGGGAAAGAGGAGAGGCACCCGATATATGTTCTCTAGGCCTTTTAGAAAACATGGAGTTGTTCCTTTGGCCACGTATATGCAAATCTATAAGAAAGGTGATATCGTAGACATCAAGGGAATGGGTACTGTTCAAAAAGGAATGCCCCACAAGTGTTACCATGGCAAAACTGGGAGAGTCTACAACGTTACCAGCATGCTGTTGGTATTGTTGTAAACAAACAAGTTAAGGGCAAGATTCTTGCCAAGAGAATTAATGTGCGTATTGAGCACATTAAGCACTCTAAGAGCTGAGACAGCTTCCTGAAACGCGTGAAGGAAAATGATCAGAAAAAGAAAGAAGCCAAAGAGAAAGGTACCTGGGTTCAACTGAAGCGCCAGCCTGCTCCACCCAGAGAAGTACACTTTGTGAGAACCAATGGGAAGGAGCCTGAGCTGCTGGAACCTATTCCCTATGAATTCATAGCATAATAGGTGTTAAAAAATAAATAAAAGACCTCTGGGCTGAAAAAAAAAAATAAAAAAATAAAAACCTCTCATGTGGCCAGGCGCAGTGAATCACACCTGTAATTCCAACACTTTGGGAGGCCAAGGTGGGCGGATCACCTGAGGTCAGGAGTTCAAGACCAGCCTGACCAACATGGAGAAACCCCTTCTCTACTAAAAATACAAAATTAGCGGGGTGTGGTGGTGCATGCTGTAATCCCAACTACTCGGGAGGCTGAGGCAGGAGAATCGCTTGAACCCGGGAGGCAGAGGTTGCGGTGAGCCAAGATCGTGCCATTGCATTCAAGCCTGGGGCAAGGAGAGGGAAACGCCATCCAAAAAAAAAAACAAAAAAAAAAACAAAAAACCTCTCACATGTAAATCAGCAAGTATTTGTGGGCTATTCTTGTACACGGCTGGAAAGATCATGGCTTTACTACAACCACACCCATAAGGCCTCCCCACTGGGACTCATTTTCAAAGTACCTCAACATCTGCACAAAGTAGGCACCCTGCTAATGAGAAAATCATATGAAATAACAGTATGTTGGAAGAAAAGTTAAACACTCTTACTTTTTTAAAAGTTTAGAAAGCATGGTATATATGTCTCTCTCTAATAAAGAGAAAATGTCACAATCTGGTAAGAAGAAAATTACCCAAGAATCAATGAGATTTTTTAAAAAAATGATTTGTGCATCTGCAAGGGAAAACCTTACTACAGAGGTAATGTAAAACCTTGACAATATATAAATATGGTCAATATTAAAAACATGTCATCTCCTCAAAAGTGTACACAGTTGCAGATACACACGCACACAAATACACACACACACACACACACACACCCCTCCAAATAAAACTAAGGATGATAGTATAATATACTGGGTAAGTATGCATGCATACAAAGCAAAATGACAGAAGGGGCAGTGTGACAGCATTAATATCTAACAATGTCGAATTTGAAACAAAAGTTATAATGGAACTAGAAGCTTTTATACTACAAGTTATACTCTACAATGAATATAAAATAGCCAAGAACCTTAATGTATCAATTATCACAAAATTAAATACATAAAACAAAAACTGTTTGAAATATAAGGGAAGGTGAGAGAAGCACAGCTAAAGCGAGACAGACATTCCTCTAAAGCGACGGCTGGCCAAGTAGCAAAAATAAGGATGTATAAAGCTCTTACAGCTCAACATGAACAAGGCATCAGCAGAAAAAAATGGTCAAAGAAAATGAACAAACAATTCCTAAAACAAGAAATGAACGCAGCCGATAAGCACAGAAATATGTTCACACTCCCTGGAAATCAAAAACATGGATTAAGCCAAACTATTTTTTTCTATCAGGTTTAAAAACATGTTTTAAATAACAGCATCTATTATTGGAAGGATATAAGGAATGCAACAATTTCACATATCTCTAGAGGGAACACAAATTGGTTTTGGAATCTCCCATAAAATGCCTCCTTTCTCCCTAATCACCCCTTCTCCAATATTTTTGTATATATGGCTTAAGGTGTAAATCCCATAGCATTAAATTTGAAACATCAGTTCACAATGGTAAGGACATGGGTTCCAAAGCCAGGCTACCTAACTCTTCACTTATTAGCTATAGTGTCTTGGGCAGGTAAATTATTTAACTTGCATCTGAAATGATGGCAATAGTACCTACTTCTTAGGGTTGCGGTAAGGACCAAGTTACTACCACTTGGACCAATGCCCGGGAAATACACATTCAATAAATCTTGGCTATCGGCACATGGATTTCTCATAAGCAGTTTCTTTCTAAGTAACTCACTAGCATTTACTGAGTACTCCTAATTGGGACATTTGTATGTGCTCAAATAATTTCAAATTACTTATAATTTTTAAGTACAAAGTTTATTAGAATAAAATATAAATCAAAAAATTATACATATATCAGCTGGGCATGATGGCTCACACCTGTAATCTTAGCCCTTTGGAGACCAACGTGGCCAGATTGCTTGAGCCCAGGAGTTCAAGACCAGCCCGGGGAACAGGGCAAAATCTGTGTCTACAAAAAATACAAAAATTAGCCAGGCATGGTAGTATGTGCTTATAGTCCCAGCTAGCCAGGAGGCTGAGGAGGGAGGATCACCTGAGCCCAGGGAGGTCAAGACCACAGGGAGCCATGATTGTGGCACTGCACTCCAGCCTGGGTGGCAGACTGAGACTCCCATCTGAAAAAAAAAAAAAAAAGTAGACATACATTATTGCTATAGAATCAAGATAAATAAACACAGAGTGAATAACAGAGAGAGAGCATGGTATATTTATCTATTTATTTATCTTGAGAGAGGGTGTAGCTCTGTTACCCAGGCTGGAGTAGGTAGGTGCTACAGTGGCACAACTGCACCTCACCATAGCCTCAACCTTCTAGGCTCAAGTGATCCCCCTGCCTCAGCCTCCTAAGCAGCTGCGACTGCAGGTGTGCATCACTATGCCTATATTTTTTTTTGGTGGAGGGGGTAGAGACAGGGTCTTACTATGTTGCCCAGGCTGGTCTCAGGTTCAAGTGATCCTCCCACCTTGGCCTCGTTAAGTGCTAGGATTACAGGCATGAGCCTCTACAGAATTTTTAAAAAGAGCATCAGTGGTTTATGGCACAGTGAATGACATTATGGGTGATTTGTTCTATTCTTATCATCAACTATATTTGGTTTTCTTTTTTTTCGGGGAGGGGGTGGGATGGAGTCTCACTCTGTCACCCAGGCTGGAATGCAGAGTGCAATGGCTCGATCTCAGCTCATTGCAACCTCTGCCTCCCAGGTTCAAGCAATTCTCCTGCCTCAGCCTCCCAGGTAGGTGGGATTACAGGCACGCGCCACCATGCTCCGCTAATTTTTGTATTTTTAGTGGAGACAGGGTTTCACCATGTTGCCCAGGCTGGTTTCAAACTCCTGATCTCAAGTGATCCGCCCACCTCCCAAAGTGCTGGGATTACAGTCATGGGCGACCACGCCCAGCCTATATTTGGTTTCTACAATGAACATGTATAACTTTTGTGGGACAGTCATTTATCCTAACTGGTTGAGACATTCACCTGCGCTCTCTCAAGGGTACCTGGCTAGGTCCCATTCAATTACAGAGAGCCCCCAACTTATAATGGTTAGACTTAGGATTTTTTGACTTTACAACAGTACAAAAGCTACATGCATTCAGCAGAAACTGTACATACTTTGAGTACCCGTACAACTATTCTGTGTTTTCACTTTCAATAGAGTATTCGGCATTGAATTCATGAGATAGTCAATACTTTCTTATAAAATAGGCTTTGCGTTCGATGATTTTGTCCAATTAGAGGCTAACGTAAGTGTTCTGAGCATGTTTAAAGAAGGTTAGGTTAAGCTATGATGTTAGGTAGTTTAGGTGTCTTAAATGCATTTCAACTTACAATATTTTCAACTACACTGGCTTTACCAAGACATAACCCTATAATAAGTCAAAGAGCGTCTGTATAAAAATACAACTCATCAATCCTTTGCCAGAACCTCTGGTCACTCAACTACATCAGTTCATCTTCTGCATATCACCTTGGAGACTGTATCATTTCAAAGTATGTCAATGTCAACAATATTTAGGATTTCTGACAATAAAACAAAGCCAACAGACAAAACTGTTTTTGTGACTACAAACAATCCAATTTATTCTTGTGTTTTGGGGCTACATTTTTAAGCCCAGAAGAGACATTATCTTTTCTAACTATATAAAAGCTATATAAAGCTTTTAATTGTATTATGATTAAGGAAAATAAGGCAAAGAGTATTATATCCTATTGTTCCATTTATAATTTCAGGAAGCACATTTCAACCATCCATTTTTAGGCAAATTCCCCACAGAAATCAATCTGACTTCCTTTCCAAAAATAAGAGTGTATGGGTGGAAATTTCAATAATTTGCTGTATCCTTTAGGTGGCAGGACAAACATTTGCAAAACTGTAACAGGACAGTAAAAGTTTCCATATGATAGCGATGAAACACAATACATAAGTTATAACGTTCAAATCTATTATTCTTGGATCTAGATGGGCTGATAAAATCAAAATTTTGCTGGCTATTACTTAATTCTAGAGAGGAAGGGAGAAGCAGAAGGATGAACTTACAAACTCACTAACGGGATAATTTCTGAAGATGAAACTTTCATGACTAGTCAGTTCTCTCTAAACAGTGATTTAAACTTGTCAAGTAATTTAACATTTTAATTCAAGGTTAAAAAAAAAATGAACGAGGCCAGGCGCAGTGGCTCACGCCTGTAATTATTAGGGAGGCCGAGGCAGGTGGATCGCTTGAGATCAGGAGTTCGAGACCAGCCTGGCCAACATGGTGAAACCCCATTTCTACTAAAAACACAAAAATTAGCCAGGCGTGGTGACAGACATCTATAATCCCAGCTACTCCGGAGGCTGAGGCAGGAGAATCGCTTGAACCCAAGAGGCAGAGGTTGTAGTGGGCCAAGATTGCGCCACTGCACTTCAGCCTCAGCGACAAGAGGGAGACTTATTCTCAAAAAAAAAAAAAAAAAAAAAAAAAAAAAAAAGAATGAATGAAAACCTTCCTTTACCACAATCCCCAAGCTGCAGGCCCTCTTACTCCCTATTTTCACTAGAATTCTTATTTGAAGATTTTTCTATGCCTCATCTGTGCCATCCTCTACCATAAAACCAGAATTAGTTTCCAAATCTGATGGTCCCTCAGAGAGCTGTATAATTTCACAGCTCCATACCACTGCATTTGCTGTTCTTTTGCCTGGAAAGCCACTGAACTTGTCTTTCTGGCCCAAGTTCAGACTCTACCTTCCAACCTTTTTATGGGCTCACTCTACACATCTGTGTTCCCACAGCAATTTATACTGACTTCTATTATGACTTTTAACATGCCATATACATTTATTTTTTCTATCTAGCTCTTAAAATTCTTGAAGGCTGTGACTAGCTCTTTCTAATTATGGTACAGAAATTTTTAGGACATACGCTAAATACAACAGTATCACAAAAGTGAATAAACATCATGAACCACCCAGCTGCAATTTTTTTTTTTTTTTTTTGAGATGGAGTCCCACTCTGTTGCCCAGGTTGGAGTACAGTGGCATGATCTCAGCTCACTGCAGCCTCCGCTTCCCAGGTTCAAGCAATTCTCCTGCCTTAGCCTCCCAAGTAGCTGGGACTACAAGCGACCATGCCCAGCTAATTTTTGTATTTTTAGTAGAGACAGGGTTTTACCATGTTGGCTAGGCTGGTCTCGAACTCCTAACCTCAAGTGATCTGCCCACCTCAGCCTCCCAAAGTGTTGGGATTACAAGTGTGAGCCACTGTACCTAGTCCCAAACGCAGTTACTAACTCAAGACCAATCCTATTGCAACTATACCCCCAACATACGATCCCCACCCACCCAAAGATTATTTTGAAGCAAATCCCAGACTCCAAAGTATTTCTTTGAAAGATAAAGACTCAGCCAGGCAAGGTGGCTCATGCCTGTAATCCCATCACTTTGGGAGGCCAAGGCAGGTGGATCACCTGAGGTCATGAGTTCAAGACCAGAGCCTGGCCAACACGGCAAAACCCCGTCTCTACCAAAAATACAAAAATAGCCAGGTGTGGTGGCGGGCAGCTGTAATCCCAACTACTCAGAAGGCTGAGTCAGGAGAATCACTTGAACCCGGGAGGCGGAGCTTGCTGTGAGCAGAGATCACGCCACTGTACTCCAGTTGGGGCAACAGAGTGAGACTCCATCTCCAAAAAATAAAATAAAGAAGGATAAAGACTCTTTATAAACACAGCCACATTACTACCACTGTCACATTTAAATGTTTTAAATAATTCGATATCATCAAGTATCCATGTGATGATTACATTTCCTCAATTGTTTAATAAACTTTTACTTTTTACAAGTAGTTAACCAGGATCTAAATAAAGTCCATCACTGCAATTGGCTAATATGTATTTTAATCTCTTAAATCTCTTGTAATCTATAGGTATCTCTTCTTTTCCCTTTTCTTACAATTTATAATTTTTAAGAAACCATTTCATTTTTTTACAGATTTCCACAATCATAATTTTGCTGACTACGTCCCTATCTTCCTTTGTTCCCTGTACTGTCTATAAAATCGTGGTTATAGCTAAAGGGTTATTATTTTGGCAAGACTATTAATAGGTGGTAATAAATATTCCCACCACAACATATACTATGCCTGCTTGTCTTTCTTACTGAGACATTAGTAACCTCTGATAATCATGTCTAGACTCTAGATTCATTAACTCATTAGGAGCTGTAAAGTTATGATATACTAATTCTATCACCTCTTCTTAATATATTAGCTGGGACAGAATACATGCTGTACTAATTACATCATCCCTTCTTCATCTATTAGTGGCAGTAAAGTATACCTAGAACAAGATACTTACTCTTATCAGCTATTTGGCTACCTTGAGATACAGTTCTCACAGGAAATGCGCAATAAATGTTTTATTATTTCCCTTTATTTTCCTGATCTTAAAAGAATGCATCAGTTTCCTAGCATCCTCCAAAAGTCAACAGTTGTTTTTATTTTTTTGGCCCTCAATACAAACTCATGCATTTAAGGATTTCAGTGCACTACAGTTGTTATTCTTACTGATGATCAAACTGTCCCATCCTTGGGCAACTGAGAGCCTCTTTGAGTTGGCTCCAGAGTCCTAATCTTTCACAGCCTCTTTACACTCTAGCATGACAAGGGGACTCCAAGTTCATCCTCCACACCTTCTGCTTTCAACTTGGAATTATCCATTTCTTTGAAGAGGACCTAATTAATCCATTCTTGAGCCTATGTGTTCCATAAATGTTTTCCAAACAAATAAGGCGACTGCTGAGCAAAGTCTACTTCCTGAACTGATCATTTTTAATTTGAACAATGTGTATGATGCACAATAAGTATACATAATCATTATGCCATCCTTATTAAAAAAGTAATTAAAATCCTTTACTCATCACCTAAAGTTCCTGGACTCATTATGCACCAAAGGACCTACCAAACCACTCTGCTTTGGTATTACAATAAAATTCAGCAATTCAAATCAACATAATGATCTGAATAAACTTGCTGCAGGGTGAGGGTTGAAATCAAAAAGTACAAAAGGAGGGTTTCTTTATTGTAATCCTCCTTCAAGAACCACAAGAAATACAACGCAGGGATAACCATAGGAAGTTGTCTGAACACAGCTTTAATTAAGGTAAGCATTTTTAATTTAAGGTTGGAATTGTTAATGACAATGAGTAAACAGTGCTTAATTAAGTATCATGAGTTTAAACTAAACGTAACAATTTGTTATCTTAATTATTTACATTACCCAAAAGTCGTTGTTATGAGAATAACATTAACATCTTTTCAAATGCACCCAAATCCCTCAGTGAAAAACACAAAGCCCTCATTCTCAAAATCACAACTAAAACAAAATCATGTTTAATCCTTTATGCTTTCTAAACATCTCAAACTAATGTTATTAGTGGAAACAGAAAATGTTTTTGAAGATTTTTTTCAGTTGCTGTATTTGTAACTCTAAATTTTTTTAGAAATACCAGTATTTTTTCACAGTGCTGAAGCATTATAGCAAGATGCTTTAGAACATATTTAGTTCTGATGTGTAAAATTCACTGCCCCATTTTAAGAGTAGCCTAGAAAAAGGGCAGCAAAAATAATCACTACAGAACCTCTCAGGTCAGAGATTACTTCTACAATCAAAGTACTCTGCTACGACTTTTTTTTTTTTTTTGGAGACAAAGTTTCCCTCTGTCACCCAGGCTGGAGTCACAGTTTACTGCAGCTTGACCTCCTGGGCCCAAGTGATCCTCTCACCTCAGCCTCCCAGGTAGCTAGGACCACAGGCATGCACCATCACGTCCGGTTAATCTTTTGTATTTTTTGTGGAGATGGGATTTCACCACGTTGCCCAGGCGGGTCTCGAACTCCCGGGCTCAATCAATCCAATTTAAAGTGGAATCCCCTTCTAAAATGTCTGCTTACAATATTTGTTTGCAGCATTTCTACTACTTCTGGAATTACAGTCCCTTAATTTATATTACTTAAATTTCCTAAGCTAGGTGAAAATGGAACAAGCATATTCTCACTATACATATAACAGAACAAATAATTAACCAGATCTGATACAGTATTTATAGTCATTTAATTATTACTTTTAGAAATTCGAAGCTCCAACTTAGTAATTAAAAATAAATGTAACAGGCTGGGCATGGTGGCTCATGCTTGTAATCCCAGCACTTTGGGAGGCCAAGGTAGGTGGATCACTTGAGGCCAGGAGTTTGAGACCAGCCTGGTCAACATGGTGAAACTCTATCTCTACTAAAAATACAAAAAAATTAGCCGGGAATGGTGGTGGGTGCCTGTAATCCCAGCTGCTCTCCGGGCTGAGGCAGGAGAATCACTTGAACCCAGGAGGTGGGGGTTGCAGTGGGCCGAGATCGCGTCATTGCACTTCAGCCTGGGCAACAAGAGCAAAACTCCGTCTCAAAAAATAAATACATAAATAAATAAACAATAAATGTAACAATAAAAACACTCTTGGTTTATGGTTAATAGATGCAGCCATCTCCAGATTTGCTAGCAAAGGACTAATCCGCAAATGTAGTTTATCCACAATTTGTAATTGTGAACTACATTTACATGTGTACAAACATTCCCATTTAGTAAACTCTAAATTCACTGGAGTATTTATAACAATGGTACTATTCAGAATATGTAAAACACTACTTTTGCCCATAATCTGCACATAATTCTAATTTAGCATGCTAAGCGAATATGCTGTATTCCACATATTATGTAATAAAATATCTGTATATGTCACATACCTCAGTCTACTGCTAATGTGTCTCCTTCAGATAATAACCTTAAATACACATACACAAAGGAAATTTATGAAATAAACATTTTAAAATTTTATCTCAAATCAAAGTTGTGCAAAGCGAATAGTGACTATTTCCAAAATAATTAAATGAACACTTTAAGACTCAAATTAGGTACCCATAGAGGAAAGAGGAGAAGAAAGTAAGATGTACCTTACACCATAATAAATATCTTATGTATCAAAGACTTAAACGTAAGAAAAAGAAAAAAAAGACTAGAAGAAACTTGGGGAGGGGGGTTGTTTAATACTGAATATTGCAGAGTGGAAAGGCCAAGATCTAACATAAACCTAAAAAACATAAAAGGTTATAAATTCAATTGTATAAAAATAACCACCTTCTCTGCACAGCAAATGCCACCAAAAAAAGTCTTAAGACAAATAACCAATTAAGAAATAATATTATTCATATGAAAAGGGCTAATTTCCCAGATATAAAGTACATACAAATGAATAGGGAAAAATATCAACAACCCAACAGAAAAAAGGAAAGGATAGGCCGGGCACAGTAGCTCACACCTGTAATCCCAGCAGTTTGGGAGGCCGAGGCGGGTGGATCAACAAGGTAAAGAGATTGAGACCATCCTGGACAAAATGGTGAAACCCGGTATCTACTAAAAATACAAAAATTAGCCAGGCATGGTGCTGCATGCCTGTAGTCCCAGCTACTCGGGAGGCTGAGGCAGGAGAATCACTTGAACCTGGAAGGCGGAGGCTGCAGTGAGCGGAGATGGTGCCACTCCAGCCTGGCCACAGAGCGAGACTCCATCTCAAAAAAAAAAAAAAAAACAGAAAAAGAAAAAGAAAAATGGAAAGGATAAACTGTTCTTACCTATCAGGCTAGCAAAGATCAAAAACTTTGAAGACTTCTACTAAAAGCTTGGAAAACATTTCTCATATACTGGTTCCATGATGCATGAAAGGAAATTTGACAACATCATTCAAAATTACAAATGCACATATCCTTTACCTCAGCAATTCACTTTTAGGAATTGATCCTACAGGTACAGACACGCACTTGAAATATAAATATTAATCACATAACTGTACATTACAGCAAGATATGAATGGGAAGGTTCTATTTACAGTTTAAAAAAAAAAGTCCAAGATATGAAACAGCAGCTACAGTGTGCTAGCATTTCTATAAAGGATGACTATTTATATTCATATTTGTTTGTATATGCTAAGCTCTCTCTGGAGGAACATACAAGCAACTGTATCACCACTGGCCTCTGAGGAATTGGGGAAGGGTGGCTGAAGCAGGGGTTAGGGAAACAGTACCGATATTTTGTTGTAAATATTTTTATTCCTTTCCAATATTAAACCATGTACTATAATACCTATTCAAAAAATAACTGTTTTTAAAGGCAAAAAGAAAAAAAAAAAAAGAGTAGCCCAATCATACAATACATACACGTGACCAAATCTAGGATTATGGTTTATAGATTGAAAAGCAGAAAGGATCTATTTCTCCTGTATATGTGTTTTATTCTATCGACGCTTGGTTTGGTTTTATTCATCACTACAGTTTTATTTTAAAATTTTACAGAATTCATTCTAAGTTTTATTCATCATTATGCTTTTATTTTTAAATTGTACAGAACTTATTCTAATATTTAAACAGAAATGTTTGCTTTTTCTACATAAATAGGTTAATATCACGTTTATCTTTATTATGTCATTTTGAGAAAAATAGAATGCTCAATTGAGTGATAAGATTTAAGCTTAGAGGTATGCACTTTATGTTCCAAATGTATAAAATGCAAACTATCATGCTGATAATACCCACTAAATACTCTGCATTTCCAGAAAATGGGATAAAATTAAGTCATATAAACCTCTAAATGGGATGTAAATCCTTAGTGCAAACAAACACAACCAGGGAAAATATAGTTAATAAACCTAGAAACGTGTAACTTCTATAAAGCTAAAAACACAACCTGCATTAGAGAAGTAGAATCTTAACTGTAATGACCTCCAATATCACTGACATTTCCAATTACTTTTTTTTAAGTGAAACAAAGTGATCTCTCTTTTCTATGAGCTTATAAAACGACTTCATGCTTTATCAAAGAACATCAATTACGTCATCTGAATCTACTCTTTTTTTGAAATAGGAATTTGTCTAGTTAGTTCCTCCACAATTTCCTATATGTCCAAGTAAAATAATCCTCAATATAGGTGGAGAGAAAGGCACAATTCTGAATTAACTCAAAAAAGCAGAAGCAGATTAATTAGTATTCTGATAAAAAGAATACAATCCTTTGGTAAAATCTGTGTTAAATTGTAAAGGTTCATTTTAATTGCCCCAACTAGGTAACTGGGCACTTGGAGCATAACAACTCCTTTACGTTCGACTCTTCAACACTTTTTAAGTAGCACTTTTTTAATGACATAGAATTTTGATGATATCGCCATTCTTGTAACGTGACAAATTATCTAAATCACAACATCTGCGGTCGGGCTGTTTCTCAAGATTTCTGTTCTCCTGCCAACTAAAGAGGCCCTGACTACTCCTTGGCGTGCACACTGAGGCCGCGCTACAGGTCAGCACCGAAAGCGCCCCGCACGGATCCCGCCCCACAGGTGCGATTTACACGACCCACACCACCACCCGACTTCACCACCTCCAGGGTCACCACCCTGTGGGGTTTTGTCTTTACAACTAAGGCGATTCCCTCTGCCTCGCTGGGGAATCAAACTTTCCAATGACAACGACAGCGGCCAGCACGGGACGTCCACCAGCCTGGCAGGGCTTGACGCTCAGTCTCAGACTCGGGGAAGGTCCGGATTCCGGGCACAGTGGCGCGGGGTGCGCAGCCCTGCCCACCTGCCCTGCCCGGTGCGAGCCCCGGCCCTGGGGACGGGGGAGCCAACACGGCCGAGCGGGCGTGGGGAGCGGGACGAGCGCCGGGAAAGGAGAGCGATGAGGGGGGTCAACGAAAGAGCGGAGTAGGGGGGCCAATCGAGGAACGCTGGATTTAAGAGGAGGGGGCCATAACCGCAGCACTGAGGTTTCTTCCAGAAGTTCGGAGGCTTGGGGGAAAGGGGTGGGGAAGAGACCCGTAGAGGCTCGGGTGCGGCGACGGGGAGGGTCCCCGGGGTCTCTGGGCTGACTGAGTCTCCGGCCTGAGAGAGGAGTCGCCAGGGCCGCCGAAGCCGAACTGGCAGAGGAAAAGCAGAGGAAGGCGGCGCGCGAGCTCGCCAGCAAAGGAGGGCTGCGCTGCTCCCGGAGCGGAGCGCCAGGCAGCCCGGGCCGCGGGACTCACCGCGCTGGCGGCGGCGGCCGCGGCGCCAGACGACGCGGGGCCGGGCACGTCCTGCCTCCTCAGGCGGGACTTGAGGCTCTTCATGGCTAACTCTCGCCAGTCCCGCGCGCCAACCTTAAAGGCTGCGGGGTGCCAGCGCGCAAGAAGTTGACGGCGGCAGCTGCAGCACAGGCGGCGCGGACTGCACCAGCCCCACCTGCCTGCCACCTGGGGGCCTAGGCAGCCGAGGGCAACGGGCCTGAGGCGGGGCTCCCCTCCCGTAGCCAATCGACCGGCTGCCCTGGCGGGGGCGTGGCAAATTCCGACCAATCGGAATCCGGGAATGGGGCGGGACTTCCCTTTTAAACTGAGTAACACCCTTCCTCTCCCCGCTGGAGGAAAAGTTTGGGAACTTTAGCCCGGGAAGGGGCGGAGGAGGTGGGTGGTCAGAGGTGTGGAGAGGCGCGCAGGCCGGGCTCCAGGCCACCGGCGCCCGCCCACCCGAAGCTTAAGATCTGGAGAGAGAACGGGGTCTCGCCTCTGCCACCTCTCATCTTCCCGGACTCCCCTCCTCTTTGCACCCACGCGCTGTATACCAAGTAAAGTTCCTTCCCTTCGTCTGGTCTCAGAAATTTCTGATTCTTGGTTACCTGCACACAGAACAGCTTTCGGGAGCAACTTCTCTTCAGTCTCCTGTTTTACTACCAAATCCTGGTGCCTGGAAACCACCACATGCATCAAAAATTCCAGAAATGAACAGTCTCTAAGAAATAAGGTGCTGATTGTGCAGAAAAACGTACAGTTAAGAAAGACCTTGAAAGACGTTATAAGTTACAGTGCCAGTTACGTGCTCGATTATGTGTTGAGTGAGGAACCCGCCGTATTGGAAGCAAAGGGATGGAATGGAGGCGGGGCGGGAGGTAGAAGAGGTGCCATCAATTAAAAATGACTCCCATAGCCAGTAATGTAAGTTGTCAAAAAAAGTTACGCCCTTTTTTCTTCAAAAAGATTTTTTGTTTTCTGTAGAAACACATTACACGTAAACGTATAAGATGAAGTTAAATCATCCTACCTAGAAATCTGGGTTAATAAAATTATTTAAGAGGTTGAAGAAACAGGAAAGTGTTCAGCACCCAATAATTTGCTGTTCGTGTGACATCTTCAAAAGTCTTCTTTGGAGTCATTTTTCCCCCCAGCGAAACGTTTATTGTCGCATGCATCCATTTGAAAAGACAAACAGTCCACATTTCCTGACTAACAAAGGACTCTTTTTGTCTGAAAGGTCAGTTGCTTTCTTTAGAGTTTCTTTATAGTAACTCAAGGTTTTCTTCAAATACTGTAAGAAAGTTTTCAGAATTTCTTGGAGAGACAGCATTCAAAGACTGTGTTAACCCTATACAACAAGTAAATAACAACTAACTACCCAAAAAAAAAAATTACTAAATTTCATCTTGATTAGATCGTTGGAAGAAAATTTTCTTTGACTCCTCCCCCTTCCTCTAGATCTCCAGTCATTTAGTTCTTGTTTAAAGTTCTCTTTAAAGTGTCTGTGTATGGTCAGTCACTCTGTTCTCACTGCCACTGCAGAGCCAAAATTATCTCATACCCGGACTATTATTACAGAAGTTTCCAGCCAGTCTCCCAACCTTAGTCTCTCAATTGTCCCATCACCAGTAAATTATCAGCCATCATCAAAAAGTCTTACAAAAATAATACTCTTGCTCAAAAGCCTTCAGCAGCTAACAAATAAAATCTAACTCCTCTACTTGGCATTTAAAGCTGTATAACGTGGACGCGACCCTGTTCTCTAGCCAACATCCCAAGCAAATTACTTTTCAGCCCATTCTCCAAACATGGGTCATGGCTTTCAATTTCCACATCTTTATGCATACCGATCCTTCCTCCAATAATCTTCTGTCTGTCTACATTCATCTCAGAAAATCCTACTCCCCCAAGAGTGATTGGCCGGGGACCTGGGGGGCTTCTGGAATACTGTACTATTCTCTCTGGGTGCTGGTTACATATGTAGTGTTTTCAGATTGTGAAAATTCAGTGAGCCTGTACTGTATACAATATATACTCTTTTATGTGTGTGTTATGCTTTAACAAAAAGTTTGTTTTTAAGTGCATGCCCCTTCCAAGTGCCCTCCTCGCTATAGAATCTTCCCTGATCAAGTAACTGGAAGTGATCTCTCCATCCTCCAAATAGTTACAGCAATTATACCTCTCATACGATACTAACACATATGTGCTGAGCAAACCTTATTTCACTACTGGACTTCAATTTACTTAAAATTAGGGAATAACTGGCCGGGCGTGGTGGCTCAAGCCTGTAATCCCAGCACTTTGGGAGGCCGACGTGGGCGGATCACGAGGTCAATAGATGGAGACCATCCTGGCTAACCGGGTGAAACCCCGTCTCTACTAAAAAATACAAAAAACCAGCCAGGCAAGGTGGCGGGCGCCTGTAGTCCCAGCTACTCAGGAGGCTGAGGCAGGAGAATGGCGTGAACCCGGGAGGCAGAACTTGCTGTGAGCTGAGATCGCGCCACTGCACTCCAGACTGGGCGACAGAGCAAGACTCCATCTAAAAAAAAAAAAAAAAAAAAAAAAAAAAAAAAATTAGGGAATAACTGACATATATTTGAATTCCCTAGAATGCTTAGCATGCTACAGGTGTTTAATAAATATTTCTGAATGAACTGATGCACTCTTATTGACTACTATAGCAAATTACGGTTGTTTGTTCTATGTATTTATGTGACACAGGATTGGAATTCCCCCTATTGTGAACACAGATGGAATGATCTAAGGCTGTGGTCCTGCTCAAATACTTGTGTCTCAATCAACTCCTTTGCTCTGGACTTAAGATAAGCACCCATTTACCATCTAGTCCTCTGACTGAATGTTATGTGTTAATTGCTTACACGAGCACTGTCTCAGTAATTGGCTGTTGAGTTATTAATTGCAGTTGTATTGCATGTCTCCTGTACTGGTTGTCTCCTGTAACATCCAAGTTATCATAGTCCTGGTGACCGGCCTCCTTTTCTGTTGTTACTGCATAAAGCAAAGGAAACAGACAGAACCACAAGTATAGCTTGCATCAGGTTCCAAAAATGTTGGGCAAGTTATTTTTATTAACTGTCTGGATGATGTCCCCATGGTGTCTGTGTCCAGTGGCCTTTATGGATTTTTCCAGCCTAGAAACTTGATAGCTGATGTCTGCTTATTCCCGTTTGAGAGCAGCTAAGTAAATAGCACTGGTCTGAATATTCAGTAAAGCTTTTTTACGTTGATCTGGAAGCTGCCTATATGAAGTAAAGCCACTATTATTCGCATTCAACCAGACAGGTTGGGTTTTACTTTGTTAACTCTTATCACTATTATTTATTTTTATCTTCCCTTCGGAGCAAAGGGCACTTATCAAACCTAGGTGAACTTTTGTTTGTTATCACATTGAGCGTAAATAAAATACTTTTTTTTATTTCACTTCTTATTTTTTCCAATATTTATTTATTTACAATATATACCAGAAAGGGTAATGTATTTTTTTAAATTACTTTAATAGATTATATATACACATGGTAATCTCAAATGATACAAATGGAGCAAGTTAATCTGCTTACCACCCCTATTTTTTGATCCCTGCCATTAAGGAACTTGTGTTCTGGATTAGAGAACAAATGTGTAAGCTGTATGCTAACACATACAGCTTAACTGGACAATCACTTACTGAATCGTGTAGTAGGACTGCAGATGGTATTTAGGGAAGGAAAAGATCAACAGATAAGTTCGCCTGAAGGGAGGCTATCTAAGGTTGAGTATCCATTCAATGAATATGAACAGGTGAGAAGTAACACCAGATAGGCAGAGGATACCCAGGGGACCTGCCAGAACAGGGAAGAGGACACAGTTGACAGATGCTCACTGATAACTCAGATGGTGATAACAGCAAAAAACGATGACAAATATGATTTCTCAGAAAAAGAATAAAGAATCCACACACAGGGCCAGGTGCAGTGGCTCACGCCTGTAATCCCTGTACTTTGGGAAGCCAAGGTGGGCAGATCATGGGGTCAGGAGATCAAGACCATCCTGGCCAACATGGTGAAACCCCATCTCTACCAAAAATACAAAAAATTAGTCAGGCGTGGTGGCGGGCGCCTGTAGTCCCAGCTACTCGGGAGGCTGAGGCAGGAGAATGGCATGAACTCAGCAGGCGGAGCTTGCAGTGAGCTGAGATTGCACCACTGCACTCCAGCCTGGGTGACAGAGCAAGACTCCATGTCAAAAATAAAAAATAAAAAAAAAAAAAGATTCCACACACAGGCGGGGCATGGTGGCTCACGCCTGTAATTCCAACACTTTGGGAGGCCAAAGTGGGCAGATCACTTGAGGTCAGGAGTTCAAGACCAGCCTGGCAAACATGGCAAAACCCCATCCCTACTAAAATACAAAAATTAGCTGGGCGCGGTGGTGGGAGCCTGTAATCCCAGCTACCGGGGAGGCTGAGGCAGGAGAATCCCTTGAACCCAGGAGGCACAGGTTGCAGTGAGCCAGGATAACGCCACTGCACTCCAGCCTGGGTGACAGAGCAAGACTTTATCTCAAAAAAAAAAAAAAAGAATTGACATACAAAGTCTAAAATTTACACATAAAATGAGTCCTTTTCAAACACAAAGATCTCCTTCCAGACAAGCTTTAGTTATGAATTCTATATCCAATGACTTCTCTCTTCATTTTCAGAACTTCTTGCTGCTCCTAGTAGCCCCGAGAACCCAGTGAAAAAAGCCAGTGAATAATTCCATGAAGGGGCCCATGACATCAGTCATTCTCTCCCAGCTCAGATGCCAAAGCGAATGGCTGGCAGAACCACGTGTGGCCAGAGTCATGAGGAAGGGCACCTCTACCCAGAAGTCATAGGCAGCCCAGGAAATGAGAGACTTGACGCAGTTTTCACACCCTCTTCTCTTGCCACATTGAAAACTAAAACATTGCATAAACGAGCTTTAAAAATAAAATACATAGGTCATCTTTGGCACTAACTTTAAAACAATCTGTATTTTTAGTTAACTCGCCAAAGGCTGCATCTTAGAAAACTAGAATGAGAAGAAGAAAAGGGGGAAAGAAGATGGTGTCTGCTCCATATAACCATAGACCCTCATGTAAGTTTTCTTAGTTACTCAGCACTAAAACTTCAAGAGATATCAATTCCTTCTTACAGAAGCAACTTCTTTCATCTCCCCTGTTGAGGATTGTTATGCATTTAGCTATAGCAATCTTGAGTTTACCACTTATCTTCCAAAGAAGGCTGCTTTCTACCTCTCTGTCTTCCCTGGCATTTATAGACTGTCATTCACTTATGACACACCGAGTGTGCCATTAGTTTCCATACTAGACTTCCCCAACATAATTGACCTCATACCTAAAAGCAGTTGAGATAACCACTGTGATTTCTTTGGATTTAGGTTTAACATCAAGTCTTGATTACACACAATCCAGAAGTACCCTTAGCTTCACTTTAATAGTAAGACCGATGGCCCTGAGTGCTTATGGTTGAAAGGCAAAAAAAAAACCTTCTTGATTGCCTCTTTTAAAACAGGCTACTCAGCCTGGAGCCCAGATAAACACCAGGAATTTGTTTCTGGGATCAGTAACCATCTTACTCCACAGTAAACTTTCCTGGACCTTGGAGTTTTCTTATCTTGGCCAGGATACCAAGATATGTGCAATGAGCTGAAAAACTTTCAAAACTTGAGCACTGTCAAATAAGTTGGATAGAAAAGTTTCTTGCTTTTAAATTTAAAATATGGCAGATAAAGGCTATCTCTATATATTTTAAATGATGGTTTTACTTGTCCTGCTTGTATTTTTTTCCCTCCAGATCTCCAAGGAGACTTTTAAAATTCTGGTGAGGTGTTCGGTAAATACTCTTAACTGAATTATCAATTACTAGTAAATTACATGCTGGTTCAATACCACCAGTTACTCCAGGACAACCTTTGCTACTCATCCTAACAAAAGAACACAGCAGACAGAATACGTTAAGATAAATCTCACCTTAAAATGTACTTGGGAGATGACCCAAGCTTTATGGTGGATGATGAACAATGACTTTACAGTCATTTAAATTGAAATTGCTATTGACTGTATTGGTTTCAGTTATGGGAAAGGGAAAGGGAAGGTCATAGATAAAATCTGGATATACAAATGTTCTAATAAAGTTATATATAAATGTATTTTATTATATTTTATATCATATAAAATTATCACTAGTGTTCATATGCTTTAAATGTATTTGGAATTCTTTCATCAAATATCCTTATAAATTAATATATCTTTAAGTAAATCCCGATTTTTACATTAAAAAGGAACCCATATAAGTGTAGATAAAATGTGTGTCTTAGGCCAGGCACAGTCACGTCTGTAATCCCAGCATTTTGGGAGGCCAAATCAGGCAGATCATTTGAGATCAGGAGTTCAAGACCAGCCTGGCTAATGTGGTGAAACCCCATCTTTACTAAAAATACAAAAATTGGCCGGGCATGGTGGTGGGCGCCTGTAATCCCAGCTGCTCGGGAGGCTGAGGCGAGAGAATTGCTTGAACCTGGGAGGGGAGGCAGCGGTTGCAGTGAGCAGAGATTGCGCCATTCCACTCCAGCCTGGGCGACACATCAAGACTCCCTCTCAAAAAAAAAAAAGAAAGAAAGAAAAGAAGTGTGTATTTTAAAAGGTTAACTTAAAAAATTACTGCATGATATAATACATGATTGATTGATTGACTTTTTTAACATTTGATTACCAAAAGACCCATTCCCGTCCCTTTCTGGAAGGACATAGTTCGTGAAAAGTATTTTCTGCAGGCTCCTTCTTCAAAACTACTTGAATCAATGTTTGTTTTCATTAAAAATTAAAATATAATTTTATATCCAATTGTTAAGTAATACTTAACTACAACATTTATTTGGGAGAAATGTTTAAATTAAGATACAATTCTTATATACAGTAGCATTATTCCACATTGCATTTAGGCCATCAAGACTATTTTAATAGCATATTTTATTCAAAGAGATTTGTCCACTCTTATGCCTTCATGGATTAACCAGATAGATATATTCTTTACATCATCTATTTAGTACAAATATCAAAAATATTTGATAATAATGAATCAGTGTATGCTTTCCCTCTTGCTGTTTTATGAATGTTGTTGCCACAAACAAAATATTTAAAGTAGCCAATAAATTAAAATACCAACACATGCTGAACTTCAAAAGAGCTACATTTTAATTTTGCCAGGCTAGGGAGAAGCATGTTTTATGCTCCATAAACTTCAAAACCCTCCCTGGACCTAAACAATAATTAAGAACAGTTCCTTTGAACCTTAGAAGGGTGTAGTCCATGAATTTACTTGAGTTCAAGACATCCCATTTTAAGGCTAAACTAAAAGGCATATTTCTTCTACTACTGAGACATTGATCTCTAAGAGAACAATAAACTCTCGAGATCCATGAACTTTTTGGTTCATAACTCTGAAGTGACACTCATCAAGTCAACAAATACAATAAAGCCTAAAACCCCTAACACCCAGAGGATTGAGCTCTTATTAGGCAAGTCAAACCCCAACTAAAACTACCTTGGGGAATTCCCAAATATGAATCACAGCAAATCACCTGGCAACAATAAAGGATGCTCATAAACTCTTGCAGCCAGAGAGCTCCCATTCAATACTACATGACTCCAAGTCAACATTCCTTGACAGGTAGCTGTGCAGTCTATGCCAGAATGTTAACACTTTGAATGCTTTTGTTTAAATCACACTTCCATCCAGAAAGAAATTGAGGCAACTTGTAACAAATTTCATTACCATACTTCCTGGCAACAAAGGGAGGAAATCAACCTCAGGAAGGAAGAACTTATGTTCACTATTGGAGAGAGCTTGATATTCATCCTCGAGTTTGAAATTTGGCTTTCAGCTTCCTAATAGCCAAGGCAAAACAAAAATAGAAACTAACAGTGACAGCTTTAAAACCAGGAAAGGAAAAGGCACTGAAAATTCTCAAAAGAGATAATGCTTTCCTGCTGCTACATTCTGCAATAAATTTCTCATATGAGTGTGCCTTTACTTACAGGACAGTGAGCAATGGAATAGACAACCCCCTCAACTATAAGAAATATCTTCGTTGGGTGTCCAGAGTGTTCATTCCTCCAGCAAGTGTTGGTTATCAGATGACGGGTGAGATGATACTGAGGAATCAGCAGGGAACAAGTAAACAAACAAATAAGTAAGTGACCAAGATCAATTCAGAGAATGGTATATGAGGAAAATAAAAAGGATAATGTACTAGAGAACGAAGTGGGAGGCAGGGGTGGGGAGAATGATTGTAGATTGGGTAGTTGAGGAAAGTCTTTCTGGAGAAGTGACTTTGAACTAAGGTCTGAATTACAGAAAGGAGCCTGTCAAGCATAGATGTGGAGGCAGAACACTCCAGGCAAAGAAAACAGCCAATGCAACGGCCCTAAGCAGTGCGGTATGGCTTGGCTTGTTGCAGGAGCATACTGAAGGCCAGTGTGGCTGGAGCATAGTGGGAGAAGAATATGGGCAAGAGAAAGTTGGAGAGACAGGCTGGGGCCAGCACAAAGAGGGCCTGGTGGACCAATGAAGGATTTCGAATTGTGTCCTGATAGGAAGCTAACTAAGTAGGGGATGATATGATCTTATTTATATACTAAAAAGATCTTTCTGCTGCTAGGGAGATAACTGATCATAAAAGACCAAAGGGGAAAGCAGGAAGGCATGAGCAGGACTGGGATATAGTCTAGAAATAGAGCTGCCTCGCTGGTAGACTGGATGCAGGGAGTAAGACATTAAGAATCTAGGTAGGTAGGTGGTGCTGCTTACTGAATGGGGATGACTATGGGAGCTATGTTTCCAAGGGAAAGTCAAGAGTTCTGTTTCAGTTATATTGGTTTAAGTCACCCATTGAGCATCCAAATGAGGATATATTAAGTAGGAGGCCTAAATAGCAAGAGTGAAATTCATTAATTTGGAAGTTATGGCCAAATAAGTGTAATTTAAAGCCATGAGGCCAGATAAAATCTGTCATGGAAGAAGAGGGCCAAGGGCCTAGATGCGGATACTGCAACCTTTAGAAATCAAACAGAAGACTGGGTGCGGTGGCTCACGCCTGTAATCCCAGCACTTTGGAAGGCAAAGGCAGGTGGATCACCTGGGGTTAGGAGTTCGAAACCCCATCTCTACTAAAAATACAAAAATTAGCTGGGCATGGTGGCAGGCACCTGTAATCCCAGCTACTCGGCAGGCTAAGGGAGGATTGCGCCGCTGCATTCCAGCCTAGGCGACAGAGCAAGACTTCATGTCAAAAAAAAAGAAAAAAGAAATCAAATAGAGAAAAAAGGTACCAGCAAAGAAGACTGAGAGGAAATGGCTAGAGAATAGGCAGAAACTAGAGAATGTGACACAGCAGCCAGGAGAGGGTGGTTTTTCAAAGGTCAATTCTACCAAATACCACTGAAAGATGGAGAAGCACAGAGACAGAGGAGCAACCACTGGGTTTCGCCGCAAAGGGTGTTATTAATAGCCTTTACCAAACAATTTCCATCACTTTTGGGGACAGAAGCTAAGGAAAGTAGACTGGAGAGACAATGGGAGGTGATAGGGTGTTCTGAAGGAGAGCAGAGAAATAGGGATAGCAGCTGGACAATGACAAGATATCAGTGGAAAGTTTTTTAGTTTAAGGTGGGAGAAACTAAAACATTTTTTGTAGGCTGGGAGGAGAATGATCCAGTAGAGGGGAAAGGACTAATGAAACAGAGAAGGGGGACATCTGTAGAAGTTAAGTCTTTGAGGTCAAAGGGGATTTGATCCCTCAGTTAGGAGCCTGGACATGTCATCTGCAGTAACAGGATAAAGGCCAAAAAATGCAAGTACAGATAAGTGTACGGTGGTATATTCAGTGGAAGGAAAAGACGAAGGTCCCAATGGCCTGCTTCTATTTTCTCATAAATCATGATCATCACTTTAGAGGGAGATGGGCAATGAAGAAACACCACTTTTGGAAATTTGAGGACAGATAAGAAGATATGAAATAGCCAATCTTTTTCAGTCTTACAATTCCAAAATATCAACTTGGTCTGCCTGATCTATGAAATACCCAATGTGATTCTGAGAGTGTGAATAATTTCTCAATTGATAATTTCTCAATCTTTCTACTAGCAAAGGGATTAGCTTGTACAGGAACTGCCAATATCTAAGCCACCAAATAGCAAATGCTTAATTAATGTTCCTAAGCTATAGAAGGATTGGCCAAAACATATATTCAGCAAAGCACCACATCTCACCCTTTTCTGTATGTCTACCCCACAGCACAAAGTACTACTATTACTATTACTACACAATCACTAACGTTTACTGAGATATTACCATGTGCCAAGCACTGTGCTAAGTTCTTTACATGTATTTCTTTTAATACTCCCAGAAAAGAAATGAGCAGTATATACTACTGTTATCCTAGTTTTATGAATGATGAAGCTGAAGCTTCCAAACGCTAAATTATATCAGTATTAAAGACCATGCAGTTGTCCATGAAATGGGAAGGACAGATAAGTAACTATTATCAATCATGTCATGTAGTTATGAGTGGAGTTGTATAAATAAGTGTTTTTTTTTTTGTTTTTTTTTTTGTTTTTGAGACGGAGTGTCGCTCTGTCGCCCAGGCTGGAGTGCAGTGGCCGGATCTCAGCTCACTGCAAGCTCCGCCTCCCGGGTTCGGGCCATTCTCCTGTCTCAGCCTCCTGAGTGGCTGGGACTACAGGCGCCCGCCACCTCGCCCGGCTAGTGTTTTGTATTTTTTTTTTTTAGTAGAGACGGGGTTTCCCCGTGTTAACCAGGATGGTCTCGATCTCCTGACCTAGTGATCCGCCCGTCTCGGCCTCCCAAAGTGCTGGGATTACAGGCTTGAGCCACCGCGCCCGGCCATAAATAAGTGTTAAACCAAAACCTAGTAAGGTATTTATGCTTGTAAATAGTTTGCCCATATACAAAAAAAAAAAAAACCCAAGACTTGATTAAAATGATTTATACCTATAGTGATTCACTATAGAAAGTTAAAATAGGCTTGGTGCAGTGGCTGACACTTGTAATCCCAGCACTTTTGGAGGCCAAGGTGGGGGGATTACTTCAGGCCAGGAGTTCTAGACCAACCTCGACAACGTAGTGAGACCCCATCTCTACAAAAAAAAAAAAAATTAAAATTAGCCGGGCATAGTGGTACACACCTGTAGTCCCAGGTACTGGTCGGGGGAGGCCAAGATGGGAGAATCACTTGAGCCTGGGAGGCGGAGGCTGCAGTGAGCCGTGATCACGCTACATCATTCCAGACTGGGTGACAGAGTGAGACCCTGTCTCAAAAAAGAAAAAAAAAAATTAAAATACTTCAGACAGAAAGTCCCAACTGAAAAATGGAAATTTGGAAAACCCTGTTGACAGAACAAGGTCTGTTGAAGAAGAGACTCAACCAGTAGTATACTGGTAACCTGTTAGACAGCTGTATTTTTATAAGTGGGAATAGGGGGACTAATTTATAGCAATTGCCAATTTCAATGGTATAAATACGTCCACCATGGAATTCAGACTCTCAGTGTGACATCGATCATCCCTCAAAAATTCTTGAAAATCTACCAGTCAGCTCTTGTGAGTCAGTTCCAGCACTCCACTGGAAGAAGCTAATATGAACCCTCTGGCACCACCAGACCTCATGTTTCCTTGGGTATGTCTAGCAAGGATAACTTTGGGATCTCAGAACTGCAGTCAGCCTGAGGTTTCAGCCCTTCTCCTATGGACCAAACAAATGAGGTAAAAAAGGAACACTGGGCATGAATTATGCTGATTCTAATGTATTTTTGATATTGGAGTTAGGAATAGGTATGAGAGACCATCTTGTTTCAGTCTTTGCTTTTTGCTTGTGTTTTCTCTCTTTTTTTCCAATGTATTGAAAAGATTAATTGAATAAAATACAATCAGATATTGAAATGAATATAAACATTGGATATAGAGATTGTCAGAGTGATCACTTCCTATGTTTCAACATGCTTGTGTGATTCCATGCCTGTATTCCTAAACAGTACTTACACAGCTTCCCCATGTGAGCGCCTGAGAAGTTGGTGTTGATTTATTGGATAAGTGACTGAGTTTTGTGTGTGAAAACAATTCACGGATAGAAATTTAACTTAATGCCATCTTAAAGGATTCAGTGGCCTAATTTCAAGTTCATTAGTACTCACCAAACAGTGCATTTATAAAGTCATGGGTGATTGTTTTATGAACTTTCAGAATTATGTCTTTCCGGTTTCATTCTTGATTCACATCCAAACAGGTATGGTTTAGACTCTAGGATTGAAACAAGGGTCTAGGGTAGAATCAAGTTTTCTTTCAAACTTGTCCCATAGATTTTAAAAAATATCAGAGTTCCTGGTGTTATAGGAACACTGCATTCTTTTGTAACCTCCAACAAAAAAACTAGTCAATGCTGTCTAAAATTGAGATTCTAGATAAATATCTCAAAAAACAAATGAATAACAAATATTATTATTAAAAACAGGGAAATTTTAAGCAACATGAGAACTTATGACAGAGAAAATTAGTTTATTTATTCATTAAATATTTGCTGAGTATTTACTTATTAAGTGCCAGGCACTGTGCAGAATCTTTGAGTTTCATCATTGCTTCCAAAGGACAAAGATTCCTGTTTTCCTCGGATATATCCACATGACTAACTGCCTTACCTCCCTCAAATGTCTTTTTTTTTTTTTTTTTTTTTTTTGAGATGAAGTCTCACGCTGTCGCCCAGGCTGGAGGGCAGTGGCACGATCTCAGCTCACTGCAACCTCCGCCTCCCAGGTTCAAGTGATTCTCCTGCCTCAGCCTCCCGAGTAGTTGGGATTACAGGCAAACGCCACCATGCCTGGCTAATTTTTTGTATTTTTAGTAGAGATGGAGTTTCACCATGTTGGCCAGGCTGGTCTCAAACTCCTGACCTCAGATGATCCACCTGCCTCAGCCTCCCGAAGTGCTGGGATAACAGGCACGAGCCACCACACTCAGCCTAAATGGCATCTTTTCATGGAGTCCTTGACCTATTCTGCCTTCCCCATCCCTGCTGCTTCTCAGTCCCCTAATTTTTTTTCCATAGCACTGGCATACATGCTACCTTCTGAAATACTAAACCGATTATATATAGTGTATCAAAAAGTTGTAAGTGCTGGAGTGATTGGAACAGGGTGAGAAAGGGTAAGAGAGGGAGGAAATGACCCGAGAGAGATAGTGGGAGCAGGAGTCTAGATCGCGTAGTGCCTAGCAGAGTATCGTAAGGGCTCAGGGCTTTTATTTGAGGGGCATGGGAAACCACATCAGGGTTTTGCAGTAATCCAGGTGAGAAGCAATGATGACCAGACCAGGTTAGTAGCAGTAGAGAAATGATTGGATTCTAGATAGATCTTGAAGGTTGAGCCAGCAAGAATTGATGTGAAATATGAGAGAGTCAATTATGAATCTGAGCGCCTGGAAGGACAGAGTTGTCATTAACTGAGATGGGGAAGGCTGTGGGTGGAGTGGGTTGTGGAGAGGAAATACAGAAGATCAGGAGTTTGGTATTAGCCATGTTTATTATGAGATGTCTATTACACATCCAAGTGGAGATGACATGTAGCAGGTTTGAGAAATGATTCTGGAGGCCAGGAGGGACATATCAGATGGAGAGATAAATATGGGAGTCATCAACATACAGCTGGTAGAAGACTGCATGAGGTCACCAAAGGAGGAAATATAAAGAGGCCAGGGACTAAGCTCTGGGACACTCCAGTATCAACCAATTGGAAGACAAGGATCCTACAAAAGAGAAGGAAAAGTGCCATACAATGAAGAAAAAGGAAAACCAAAGAGTATGGAGCGCTGGCAGCCAAGTAAAGGAAGTATATCAAGGAAGAGGTCACAGTCAGCTGTGTCTCTGCTGCTAATCAGTGTGCTGGGTGAGGACTTAAATTACCATTGCATTTAGCATGATGGAAGCAAGCCATTGGTAACCTGGACCACGGGCAAGTAGTGTTGAGGGGGAAGTGAGAACAAAAGTGACTCAGTGGCTTTAAGAGGAAATTGGAGGAAAAGAATTAGAGACTACATTAATAAGCAACTTCTTCAAGTTTTGCTGCAAAGGGGAGTGAGAAAATGGGGCAGACGTGGTGGAGAAGTTTTTCTAAGATGGGAGATAGTAACAGAATGTCTCCAAGCAAATTTTATATACATGGTTACATGTACACACCCCAACTTTAGCACTTGTATTATTCCATTTACATGTTTGTCTCCCCTAATAATTTGTAATAATATATACATTCTTCCAGCCTGGGCAACATGGCAAAATTCCATCTCTACAAAAAATACAAAAATTAGTCAGGCATGGTGACATGGGCCTATAGTCTCCACTACCCAGGAGGAGGGAGGATCACCTGAGCCCAGGAGTTCAAGGCTGCAGTGAGCTGTGATCGTGCCATTGCACGCCAACCTGGGGTGACAGAATGAGATCCGGTCTCAAAAAAAAAAAAAAAAAAAAAAAAATCTTGAGAACAGGAACCTCTTTTTACTCAAACTTTATATGCCCATAGGCTAACCCAAAGTACTCGTTTTGTATCATAGCTGCAGCAAATCGCCATGAATGTAGCAGCTTAAAACAACACAGCTCTGTAAGTTAGAAGTCTAACACAGTCCTCACTGAGCTAAAATCAAGCTCTGGCAGTGTGTTCCTTTGTTGCCTTTGTCTGCTTCTAGAGGCTGCCCTCATTCCTTGGCTCATAGCTCCTTTCTTATCTCCAAAATCAGCATTCCTTCCATCTCTCTGACCATGTTTCCACAGTCACATCTCTCTGACTCTGAACTCAGCTAGGAAAGATTTTTTTATTTTAAGGAGGCAGGTAATTAGATTGGACCCACCCAGATTATTCAGGGTAACCTCTCCATCTCAAAGTCCTTAATTTAATCATATCTACAAAGACCCCTCTGCCCTGTATATGGTAAGTTATTCACAGGTTCTGGGGATTACAACGTGGACATCATTGCGTGTCATTATACTGCCCATGATATCCAGCGACTCACACATAAATAAACAATGTCTGGAATACAAGCCTTAAACATTTTTTGTCTCATGGCATTTGTCATACTGCATTCCAAAGGTCTGACTTCCTTAAGGAATTGTAGTCTCTGTATGAGAGCAGAAACTATTTCACCTTTGTTCTTCACTGCATTCCCAGCACCTAGCACAAGACACGAAGTAGGTGCTCAATAAATATTTGTTGAGTGGCTGAATGAATAAATAAGTGGGTAAACCTATTCTATCATGTGAGCTGCCCAAGCAGATCTCTTCTTTGACCTCAGCAGATAATCTCACTCCCTTAAGGGAAATGTGGCTCCTTCTCCAGGAGCGGGGCCAGTTTATCTTCCTTGCCTTGTTACTTCTTTCAGCGACTGAGTCTACCTTTAGCACATCTTTTCCCTGAGGCACCCACTGAGTTCATGCCATCTGCTATGCTAATTCACATTAAGCTGTTAGTGACTTTATGACTGGAAGGACATGTTTAATTTTTATAAACATGGAAGGACATGTTTACTTTTTTTTTTATTTATTTTATTTTTTTTTTGAGACGGAGTCTCGCTCTGTCGCCCAGGCTGGATGGAGCACAGTGGTGCCATCTCGGCTCACTGCAACCTCCGACTCCCGGGTTCATGCCATTCTCCTGCCTCAGCCTCCCGAGTAGCTGGGACTACAGGCACCCACCACCACGCCCGGCTAATTTTTTGTATTTTTAGTAGAGACGAGGTTTCACCTTGTTAGCCAGGATGGTCTCAATCTCCTGACTTAGTGATCCCCCCGCCGCGGCCTCCCAAAGTGCTGGGATTACAGGTGTGAGCCATCACACTCGGCCCCAGAGCTTGGTTTTGTACATTTTAGGGAGATATGAGACATTCAATATGTGTAAGATGTACATTGGTTCAGTCCAGAAAGGTAGGGCAGCTCAAAGTGGGGAGGGTGCTTCTAGGGCATAGGTAGATAGGAGGCAAAGGATTGCATTTTTTTGAGTTTCTGATTAGCCTCTCCCAATGAGACAGTCAGATATGCATTTACCTCAGTGAGCAGAAGGGTAACTTTGAATAGAATGGGAGACAGGTTGGCCCTAAGCAGTTCCCACCTTAACCTTTCCCTTTAGCTTAGTGATTTGGGGGCCCCAAGATTTATTTTCTTTTCACAGCACAAAAAGTTTTAAGTATAAAAGCATATATATTGAAAAGCAAATTGGCGTTCACTCCTGTTCCTGATACCTAGTTTCCTTCCAGAGGCAACATCTTCTACTCGTTGGTTTGCTTGTTTTTGTTTATTTTGAGGGAAGAAGTATAATCTAATAGGCATACTCTATGCATGTGCAACTTTTTTACATCAACACAGAAGCCTCCTTAAAAAAAAAATCCCTTTTCTACACCTTGCTTTTTAATTAACAATATCAATCTTTCCAACAGTGGCTTAGCATACCATTAAATAGAGGGTACAACAACTTAGCAAACCTTTATAAATCAGGCCCTCAAGAGATGATTTGAGTGTGGCGGAATTTCGGCATTTGAGGCAGAGAGAATATGAGTGGTCCTGTGTCTGGGAAAGGCAATGGAGAGATCTGTAGTGTTGGTGGGGCACTTGGAAGCCTAGATACGTGTCACAAGAAAATCTCAAGGAAAACAATGTAGACAGGGTTGCAATGAGTAGAAGGGAGCAGGAATGCAGAGGCCAGAAGAGGGAAAGCCAGCAAGGCAAAAGGAGTGGGCACTCAGGGCTCTTCACAGCCATCTGGACCCAACCTGTCCCGATGCTCCAATGCATCTTCCTTTTCTTTTTCTTTTCTTTTCTTTCTTTCTTTTTTTTTTTTAAATAGAGTCTTACTCTGTCACCCATGCTGGAGTGCACTGGCGTGATCTCGGCTCACTGCAAACTTCGCCTCCCAGGTTCAGGTGATTTTCCTGCCTCAGCCCCCTGAGTAGCTGACATTACAGGTGCCCACCACCATACCTGGCTAATTTTTATATTTTTAGTACAGACAGGGGGTTCGCCATGTTGCCCAGGCTGATCTCAAACTCCTGACCTCAAGTGATCCGCCCACCTCAGCCTCCCAAAGTGCTGGGATTACAGGCCTGAGCTACCGTGCCTGGTACCAATGCATCTTCCTCTACTTCCCTGAGTGCCTCACCCCTCTGAGCAGGAAAGTTTCCTCTCCCAGTCCCTAGCCCTAAGCAGGCACATTCCAGGGCCTTTGCTCATGTCCTCTTGTTTTCTGGGATGCATTTGAAACAGTTGACACGCCCTCCCTCCTAAGCTCTCACCTGTCCAGGTCTCTGGGTCACCTTGCTCTACTGGTACTTCTGCTACCTCTCTGAACTTTCTTCATTCTCTAAATTCATTGGTTAGGCCTGTCATAACAAAGTACCACAAACTGTGTGACTTAAGCAACAGAAATGTATCATCACACAGTTCCGGAGGCCCGAAGTCTAAAAGCGAGGTGTTGGTGGAGCCATGTTCTCTCTGAAAGCCACAGAATAGAATCCTTCCTTGCCTCTTCTAGCTTCTGGTGTTTGCCAGCAATTCCTGGTATGCTACCCTTGTAGATGGGTTGCTCCAAGCTCTGCCTCCAAAATCACATGACTATTTTTCTACACCATCTTTTTAATAAACTTGTCTTTTTCTTGTCTTATGAGGACACCAGTCATATTGCATCTTACTCCAGTATGACCTCATCTTAACTAATTATATCTGCAATGACCTTATTTCCAAACAAAGTCACATTCACAGGTACCACTGGTTAGGACTTGAACATGTCTTTCTCGGGGACACAGTTCAACCCACATCACTTCCCATAAAACAGTGGTCTACAAAATAGGGCGGGACCCGTCTCAGAGTGTATGAGATAATCCTTTGAGGAAAGGGAAGAAATTTCTATTTATACTTTTTTTTCCTAAAAGATAAAAAAATTAAGCGTTACTAATAATATTTAATATGTGGACTGATAACGGTGGCCTCCCCTGTATTCTGTTTGTCAGAGCCCCATGTCATGCCCAGTGAGTGGTGAAAGCTAAAGGAATAGTAGACTTTCCTTAGCGCTGAGAGGATGACAATGGAGCCCCTGATTCTTGTTCAATTTCAGCATGTTCCCACATATTGCAATTGGTGTGCTTTTGAGTATCATTAATGTGGCTACTTTTATGAAAACAAGACCTTTAAATAGTAGACTCTATATACTACTTTGTCCTGAGATGAAGCATGATCATAAAAGTACTTTAAAATTCAATTTAAACATGAGGTTGCACTCTATTTTACAAAACTACAAATTTTCCAATTTTGCTAGCCTTTTTTTCATGATGGCAAATAACAATAAGTAGTATGCTACCCAGCAAAAGGTATGGAAAAAACAAAACTTCTGAGTGTATCCCTTCAAGATAAATGCAATATTTTAACAATGAATAAGAAATAGATTTTTTTCAAAAGGCACTCATGTGGAGAGCATATTGAAAATGGGCATTTGAAAATGTTTCCACTGTTAGATAAAATAACATGTTTCTTTCCAAAACTCTTATAGCCTTCCATTTCTGGCAAGAAGAACGACAACATGACCTTAAAACGATCATGCTGGTCAGGCATGGTGGCTCATGCCTATAATCCCAGCACTCTGGGAGGCCGAGGCAGGTGGATCACCTGAGGTCAGGAGTTTGAGATCAGCCTGGCCTAAATGGTGAAATCCCGTCTCTACCAAAAATACAAAAATTAGCTGGGTGTGGTGGTAGGCGCCTGTAGTCCTAGCTACTTGGGAGGCTGAAGCGAGAGAATCACTTGAACCTGGCAGGTGGCAGTTGCAGTGAGCCGAGATCATATCTCTGCACTTCAGCCGGGCAATAGAGTGAGATTCCATCTCAAAAAAAAAAAAAAGAAAAGAAAAGAAAACAGAAAACTATCATGCTATAAAACATTTAGTGATGTTGAAAAGAATAATTATTGCTAACGCATAACAGAGTTTCTAAGAAAGTCAGGGCAATTCCCAGGGCTAAAACCAAAGAAGGAAATAAATCCCAGAGCTTCCACTGCAGTCACTGCAGCTTCCTGGTAAACCTGGAGACAGGAGACACCACCCTGGGGTGGTGCCTTCAGGAAAGGTACAAATAAAAATAAAAATTGCTATTTCCAATTACTTTCTCTCTAAAACTTGCAAAAAAAAATTAGCTTCTCTAATATTTACTATGTGGACTGATACCGATGATCTCCTTTGCATTCTATTTGTCAGAGCCCCAGGTCATGCCCTGTAAGTAGGAAATGCAATATTTTACAGGTATATTTTATCAGGTATTTTATCAGAGAGCTGAGTCTTCCATGAAAGAACGCCCTGGAAAACATCCACCTACCAGCAAAGAGACACCTGGGGAAGAGTATCAGTGTGGGCCTATTCTTTTGATAGGGGAAAAGGAAGTCTCTATTAAGGATTTTTCTTTTCTTTTTCTTTTTCTTTTTTTTTTTTTTTTTGTAAAAAGGGTCCTGCTCTGTCACCCAGGCTGGAGGGCAGTAGTGGAGTCACAGTTCACTGCAGCCTTAACTTCTCAGGCTCAAGAGATCCTCCCACCTCAGCTTCCTGAGTGAGTGAGTAGCTAGGACCAAAGTGCTGGGATTAAAGGCGTGAGTCATTGTGCCTGGCCAGTATTTCAGTATTTCACTTAAGCAATGTGAAGAGCAGAAGTTGAATATTATAGCAGCAAATCCTCTATACCAGCAAATGCTCAGTCCACTGATATGGAAACCACAGGTTCATCTAAATGATGGAGAAGTCTGTATAATGATGTTTCCTTCAACAAGGCCTTACGGGATCCAGCAAGTCTTTCTTCCTGGCATCTGTCCTATGCGCATAACACATCTGCAACTGACTGGCTCAGTTCAAACCTAAGGCTAGCAAATTCAGAGCCAAGGGACCAGTTAGTCTGTGTTTCTCATTCTGTAGCCACATCTTAGCCTATTCCCATTCTACTTTACGTATAACTTCTATCCATTGCTAAACATTCTCCACTGACTTTACTGCCGGGCACAAATCTTTCTTTGGCCATTTCAGCCTATGGGCGTTTTTCTTCCTGTAAACTTGCATCACATTTTCTCTGTCACTCACCTGATTTTTGATAATATTTGGTTTGAGATTGACTTCACTGGATCTTATTTCCCCTCCAAGTTACTTGCTGTCATCAGGAAGCATATTGAAATCTTTGGCATCTTTTTTTTATTCTTTTAGAAACTTAGACTCACCTCTGTTCTTGGTATAGATGTTTAGTTATTATGTAACTATTATACTAAGCATATAATAATATATACAATATAGACATATAATCATATATGGACATGATCATAGCATGTTTAAAGTTTTGAGGTGAAATGCCATCCTAATCAGGATTGGTTTCATTCTGAAGAAATTTCTTACTGATTGAGGAATAGAGGTGAGGAAGGTATAGAAGAACAGGCTAAGGTCATATCTCACCTGTACAATACAACTCACTCACTTCTTTCATATATTAAGGTTAAATTTCAAAGAATCATATAGTATAGAATGACAGCATGCTGGTTATCAATTTATCACTTCTCATCTTCACACCCCTCTTCAGTTCCCCTGCTTGTGATACTGGTGCTGGATCCCAGAAACGTGTCTCTTCACCTGATGGCATAATGCTAAGCTTTGTCGGTGGAGGGTTCTGGAGGGACACTGCAGGAGAAAGGGGTCTCTCTTCCTGGTTCTCAGGTGCTTTCTTTTCTTCTTCCTACAGTGGCTCCCCTGTGGTCAAGGGTGGGACTCACCCCCAGCAAGTTTCACTTTAACCCCACAGGCAGCTTCTGGCAAGTTCCATAAGTGTCCTGGCTGGCTTCTCAGCACTCCCATGTGCAGCTTCTCAACAATATTTTCTTTTTCTTTTCTTTTCTTTTTTTTTGAGACAGAGTCTTGCTCTGTCACCCAGGCTGAAGTGCAGTGACACGATCTCGGCTCACTGCAAGCTCTGCCTTCGGGGTTCACACCATTCTCCTACCTCAGCCTCCCGAGTAGCTGGGACTACAGGCGCCGGCCACCCCGCCCGGCTGATTTTTTTGTAGTTTTAGTAGAGACGGGGTTTCACCATGTTAGCCAGGATGGTCTCGATCTCCTGACCTTTCAACAAGATTTTCTAGCACCCAGTGGATGCCTGCTTGCCTGCCAACCCCAGTCTGTCTCACCCAGCAACTCCCTCCGCCATTCGTTGGTGACAGCTCTACCTTCTCTGTAAGGTCTCTGTCTCCGCGTAGCGGTGGAGACTCTCCAAATTTGTCCCTTTCTTGGGTTCCCTGTTTCAGCCCTAGGGGGGACCCTAAGCTGCTCCCTCTATCTGTATTCCTGTATTCTTCAGAGTTCACTTTACACTTTAACAGCTGACTCCCTGCTATTAGTTAATATTTTTTTTCTTTTTTTTTTCTTTTTTTTTTTTTTTTTTGAGATGGAGTCTCGCTCCATCGCCCAGGCTGGAGTGCAATGGCGCGATCTCGGCTCACTGCAACCTCCGCCTCCAGGTTTCAAGCCATTCTCTTGCCTCAGCCTCTGAGTAGCTGGGATTACAGGCGTGCACCACCATGCCCAGCCAATTTTTGTATTTTTAGTAGAGATGGGGTTTCACCATGTTGGTCAGGCTGGTCTTGAATTCCTGACCTCGTGATCCACCCACCTCAGCCTCCCAAAGTGCTGGGATAACAGGCATAAGCCACCACGCCCGGCCCTAGTTAATAATTTTTTGTGTTAAACTTTTGTTCCAAATACTGTGTGATTTCTTTCTCCTAACCGGACCCTGAAGGATACAGAGAGAATCAAAAGGAACCATTTTCTACAATTCCATCACTTTACAGGTGAGGAGATTGAACCAGAGGGACAGGGAGAGGGACCGGAAAAGCAAATGTCTTGCCTTTCACACAGTGAGAGGTAAAATTAGAGGTGGAAGCCATATCACCTAGTAGACAATATCAGTAGTGACTACACTGTACTCACCCAGCTCAATGACTGGAATATAAGAAGGGTTGCATAGAAATGTGTTGAGTGAGTGAATTAATGAATTATGGCTCTGAGGGCAAGGCTTGGTTGGGGAAGTTCAGGGAAGAGGAAGTATAAAGGTGTAGACTCTTTCATAATGATAAAGTAAGTTATCAGTGAGTTAAGAAAACTATGCAGGAGAGACCAAGATCCCTTGGCAGATAATTTGCCAGTTACTTCTTAATGGAACAGACTAACCCAGCAGCTTGACTTCAGCCTATAGATGATCTGGTGATTTGGGGTTGATTTTTTTTTTCTCTTTTTTCTGAGACAGAGTTTCGCTCTTGTTGCCCAAGCTGGAGTGCAATGGCACGATCTCGGCTCACTGCAACCTCTGCCTCCCGGGTTCAAGAGATTCTCCTGTCTCAGCCTCCTAAGTAGCTGAGATTACAGGTGCCTGACACCACACCCGGCTAATTTTTTGTAATTTTAGTAGAGACGGGGTTTCACTGTGTTAGCCAGGATGGTCTCGATCTCCTGACCTCAGGTAATCCACCCACCTTGGCCTCCCAAAGTGCTGGGATTACAGGCATGAGCCACTGTGCAATCCCCCCAGTGACTTTTCAGATCACCCAGGCTGCCCAAATATTTACCAGATGGAGGCAGCTTCCCTGGAAGGGTCCCCAACCTAATTGGTTTGTGGCATCCAAGAGGAGGCAGCTCGGCCTGGCGTGGCCAACATGGTGAAACCCCATCTCCACTAAAACTACAAAAAATTAGCTGGGCATGGTGGCAGGCACCTGTAATCCCAGCTACTTGGGAGGCTGAGGCAGGAAAATCGCTTGAGCCCAGAAGGCGGGGGTTGCGGTGAGCTGAGTTCGTGCCACTGCACTCCAGCCTGGGCAACAAGAGCGAAACTCTGTATCAAAAAAAAAAGAGGAGGCAGTTCTCTGTTGTGGCCAAAAATAAAAAATCAATGGCAATAAAGGAGGCCTCTCCAGAATTGACCCCATCTCCGACCCACTCTCTTGAGATCCCCACAACCCACAAAGCAGTGGTTTGGATTTTGTAATTAGCAGTTTGTCTTTAACAACGATGGTTTTAGCATGGCGGGTGCCAATACAGATTCTCTGAAGCATTGGCCAGGACCCAGGAGTTGCTCCTAATTTCTGATTAAGGCATGTTCAGATAGTAAGAGAAGAAAGACCAGTCTAGCATTTTAATTAGAACAGGGTGATGTGATGGATTCGGCTTGGGCAAACTCCTTTTAGATAAATTGTTTTGACAAGTTCAAGAAAAAGGAGTGGATTCTAGGAGTAACAAGATCAAGTGGAAAGAACACTAGCCCTGAAGTCCAGCTCTCAGAGGTCAAGTCCAACTCTGCTACTGATTGTATGATCCTGGCCAACTCACTTCACTATTGGAGCATCAGTGCTCTCTTCTGTGAAAGTTTCACCTAAACAATTTCTGGACCCCAGCAACATCTTAAGAGATTATGGGATTCAGGGCACATCTCCTCTTCATCCACTGCCACCTTCAAAAAATTGACTTCTGTATGTTTCAGAGTAAATGCTATTCTTTAAGAGTAAAGGTTTCGCAGCCAGGTGCATTGCCTCACACCTGTAATCCCAGCACTTTGGGAGGCTGAGGGGGTGGATCACCTGAGGTCAGGGGTTTAAGACCAGCTGGCCAACATGGCAAAACCTTGTCTCTACTAAAAATACAAAAATTAGCCGGGCCTGGTGGCGGGTGCCTGTAATCCCAGCTACTCGAGAGGCTGAGGCAGGAGAATCACTTGAACCCAGGAGGCAGAGGTTGCAGTGAGCTGAGATCACTCCACTGCACTCCAGCCTGGGCGACAAGAGCAAGACTCCGTCTCAAAAAAAAAAAAAAAAAAAAAAAAAGTAAGGGTTTCACTTTGTGCCTATCTCAGAGCAAATGACCGAAAGTGTTTCTCTTATGCATGTATTCGTTCAGTTATTCTCTGAGCCCCTCCAGGGCTTGAAAGAAGTGCCTGAGAACTAATCTTTTTTCAGGCTCACACACTCAAACCCCTCCTCTACATATTTTTCCGGCTCAGCGGCATACTCTAACTCCTCCTTTTCTGTACTCACAGCAGTCAGCATCTGTTCAACTCATTTCCTAATCTATCCCATAATCTCTCTTTCAGTCTAGAGTTTAGCCATTAAATTGTTACCTCATTTCTCAAAGTCATTTGCCATATCTCTAATCAGATGTGAGATCTGAAGGGCGGAAACTGGACCCTGCACTTTCTACCTCCCACAGGATCTAAGTCAGTGTCCTCCTCATGGGTAGTCCTCAATTAATGGTCCTTAACGGGTGGGTCCATTAGCATTGTGGGTGTACAAAGGCATGTAAGTGGACGATCCTGTCCTCAGGAAAGATTCAGTGTAATTAAGGGAGACAGTGCGACCTGAAGAGTTAGGTGACAGTTGCAAGCAACATTGCCAGGCCTGTGATTCATTGTCAATAAATGCAATAGGTCAGTGGTTCCCAACCTTTGGACCCTGGACCTCTTGTAAACTACAGGTTATGCTAAGCATCACAAATCCTTCTATCTGTAAGATGACTCAGACATGTCTCAGATGGTAGTCCCCTCCCCCCTTACCTATGGTTTGGCTTTCTGACATTTGTTACCCGTAGTCAGCCAAGGTTCAAAAATATGAAATGGGAAATTCCAGAAATAACCTTTTGATGAGTTTTAAAATGTGAACTGTCCCACTTTATCCAGCCTGGGATGTGGACCCTCCCTGTGTTCAGTGGATCCACACTGCAGACGCTACCTGCTCATTAGTCACTAGGTAGCCATCTCTGTTATAAGACAACTGTCACGGTGTCATGGTGCTTGTGTTCAAGTGACTCTTATTTTACAGGATAACAAGTCCTTGAATAACGTTGTTCTTTTTTTTTTTTTTTTTTAGTTGGAGTCTCGCTCTGTCGCCCAGGCTGGAGTTCTGGAGTTCAGTGGCTTGATCTCGGCTCACTTCAACCTCCGCCTCCCGGGTTCCAGCAATTCTCCTACCTCAGCCCCTGGAGCAGTTGGAATTACAGGCACGTACCAACACACCCGGCTAATTTTTGTATTTTTAGTAGAGACCCCTGTCTCAAACTCCTGACCTCAAGTGCTCTGCCTGCCTCAGCCTCTCAAAGTGCTGGGATTACAGGCATGAGCCACTGCGCCCAGCCTGTTACAATGTTGATAAGAAAAAAAAATCTATTCCTGGCTGAGGCCGACATCTGTGTGGAGTTTGCTTGTTCTCCTCATGTCTGCGTGGGTTTCCTCCCACATCCCAAAGATATGCACATGAGGTGAATTTGCATGTCTACCTCATCTCAGGATGAGTGAGTGTGGGTGTGAGTGTGGGTGTGGGTGCACCCTGTGAGATAATGGCACCCTCTCCCGGGTAGGTTCCCACCTTGCACCCTGAGCTGCTGGTACAGGATCCAGCTACCCATGACTCTGAACTGCAATAAAAAGGTAAATAATTATCTTACTTGCTTTTAATAATCTTTCTTAAATACATGCATAGCTCACATTTATTGTAAGGTTTAATATGAGTAGTTTGGCTTATAGTTAGAAGTTTAGTGATAGTTTTGTCACCAGAAATATGCTGAGGGAACTGAACTATTGTTTGTATCATTAACCTATGGTAAAATTGATTTCTTCATATGTTGTTTCACTTAAAGTCCCAGTTTCTTTCTTTCTTTTTTTTTGAGATGGAGTTTTGTTCTTGTTGCCCAGCCTGGAGTGCAGTGACACAATCTCAGCTCACCACAACCTCCGCCTTCCGGGTTCAAGCGATTCTCCTGCCTCAGCCCCCCGAGTAGCTGGGATTACAGGCATGTGCCACCATGCCTGTAATTTTGTATTTTTAGTAGAGAAGGGGTTTCTCCATGTTGGCCAGGCTGGTCTTGAACTCCTGACCTCAGGTGATCCACCCGTCTCGTCCTCCCGAAGTGCTGAGATTACAGGCATAAGCCACGGCACCCGGCCTAAAGTCCTAGTTTTGGAGAACCTACTGATGATGTTAAGTGAGGCCTTACTGCACTTAATGGCCCCAAAGCATAAAGAGTAGTGGTGCTGGCAATTTGGGTATGCCAAAGAGAAGCCATCAAGTGTTCCTTTGAGCGAAAAGATAAAAGTTCTCCACTTAATAAGGAAAGAAAAGATATTGCATGATGAGGTTGTTTAAATCTATGATAAAGGCCAGGAATGGTGGCACACATCTGTAATCCCAGCACTTTGGGAGGCCAAAGCAGGTGGATCACTTGAGGCCAGGAGTTCGAGACTAGCCTGGCCAACATGGCAAAACCCTATCTCTACTAAAAATACAAACAAATTTAGCCGGGTGTGGTGGTGCATACCTGTAATCCCAGCTGCTCAGGAGGCAGAGGCAGGAGAATCGCTTGAACCTAAGAAGCAGAGGTTGTAGTGAGCCCAGATTGCGCCTCTTACCCCAGCCTGGGTGACAGATCAAGACTCTGTCTAAAAAAAAAATAAAGAAAGAAAGAAAAAAAAAGAAAAAAGCTATGATAAGGAGTTTGTACTAGTTTTGCTGTCACACCTCAAACTGCAAAAGTTACTGCCACAGTGTGTGGTAAGTGCCTAGTTAAGATGGAAAAGGCATTAATTTTTGTGGGTGGAAGATATGTACAGAACATGTTTCAACTGATGGCAATTAGGTTTATCCAAGGTTTCAGGCATCCATGAAGGGTCCTGGAGTGTGTCTGCCACAGATAATGAGGGGACTATTGTACTTATTTTTCAAATATATGTTGTGATTGGCAAAATATATAGCCTTATAAAAGCCTAGAATTTCATGCTATCCTTTGTTCATCATGAACTTTTAAGACAGATACTACTCTTCCCATCCCAGGAGCTTTAAAGCTGTGAGTTATAATGCCAACATGGCCAATTCCACGAACCATACCACATACAACCAGTCCCCCAAATGGCAAAAAAGTGGCATCAAGAAACCCTGATCACAAACATATGAATCTCTTAAGGGGGTGGACCTCAAGTTCCTGAGGAACATGCGCTTTGAAGCACAACAAGAAGGGCCTGAAGAAGAGGCAGGCCAGCAATGCCAAGACCATGCGTGCGAGAGCCAAGGCTATTGAGGCCCTCGTAAAACCCAAGGAGGTTAAGCCCGAGATCGCAAAGGGTGTCATCTGCAAGTCCCATCAACTTGCCTGCAGTGCCCACCCCAAGCTTGGAAAGCGTGCTCATGCCCACATTGCCAGGAGTCTCAGGCTCTGCTGACCAAAGGCCAAGGCTCAAAACAAGGCTCAGACCATGGCTTCAGCTCCAGCCTCAGTTCTGGCTCCAGCTCAGGCTCCCAAAGGGGCTCAGGCACCCACGAAGGCTCCCGAGTAGAGGCCTGTGTCTGCCAGAATGAGGACAGAAGGACCGGTGTGACCTCTGGGCTGCTGTCTGCTTGGGGCTGGTGCCCTCCTGTGCTATTTGCATGAATAAATGTGAGGCAGGAAAAATACATACATACATAGATGCTAAAAGAACAATTATTATACAGGTTCTCTGAACATTTTTTTGAAGTTAAAAACCATCATGCTCATAGAGTTTGTTCAAACCACTGGCATAGACAGCTAGAATTTAGAAAGCACTTTAGCCTAGGTGGCTCAATAGATTTTTTTTTTCCCTGCAAAGGATGGGATTTGAACTCAGCTTTGAATAATGATTAAGTTTTTAACAGCAAGGATATGTCTGAGATTCAACCTATTTCAGGTGTCCCAGTGTATATGAAAGGAGAAGGCTTCATACCTACATGTTATAATTCTCTCCCTGACAGGTCATGATACCTCAAGATCAGCTGAATTGGAGCACAGCTGGATGGAGGCCTCAGGTTAATTAACTTCCTTTGAGAGCATCCAGAAAATTAGCAAAGACATGAGAAACGATTCACCCTAGTAATGCATACCAATCAGCCAGGACACTCTGAAACCTATTAAATCAGATTTTTAATCTTCTAAGCACTGTAGACACCTGTGTGACATCAGCCACACCCTCAAATCTTAAGGGAAGCATGAATACAAGAACACATGTGTACAAGGAATCATGCATAAAAGGATTGTGCCTTCAAATCAACTCAACTGTTTTTATTTGTCATCAAATGTGAATGGAGATATGGAATGCCAAAAACCAGCAGTGAATCACTTCTTGAATAAGTCACCTCATTCTTCTAGACTTTGATTTGATAAAGGGAGGGATTGGACCAAAGAATCTTTAAGGTCTCTTCCTACTAGTATGTTTCTACCTTTTGGATGATGACTATGATGAACAGAGTCATATGTTCCCAAGGAGCTGGCTGGTGCCACTGCTCTAGCCCTGTGTTCTAGAAGTGGATAGAGGATTTGCCTAGGGAGGTGAGCAGAGGAAGCGATGGCTTCCTTATTCGATTTGGAATAAGTCTCAATAGGCTGTCATTTCCATAACCCTTTCATAAAAGTTGTTTCTCTGCAATAAGTGAAGCTTCACTTTCTCCCTTTTGACCTGTCCCTTTAGGCTAAAATTTGCCAGTGAACCTGATCGATCTTCCTTCCTTCCTTCCTTCCTTCCTTCCTTCCTTCCTTCCTTCCTTCCTTCCTTCCTTCCTTCCTTCCTTCCTTCCTTCCTTCCTTCCTTCCTTCCTTCCTTCCTTTCCTTTCTTTTTTTCTTTCTTTCTTTCTTTCTTTCTTTCTGTCTTTCTTTCTTTCTCTCTCTTTCTCTTTCTTTCTTTCTTTTGTTCATTCATTCATTCATTCTTTATTTCTCTCCTTCCTTCCTTCCTTCTTTCCTTCTTTTTCTTTTTGAACCTGATTTCACTCACATAAGAAATGTTGCCTATTCACTCCCTGCACTGCTGGGAGGAAATCATCTAAGATGATTCCTCTTTCGAAAAATATTTTGGCATGAAAGATCACAATGCTTAAAAATGTTCGTAGCTTTTTATCTGATAATCTTACTTCCAGAAATCAATCTTAAGAAAGTAATTCTAAATGTCATTACAGATTTAGGCATGAGGATGCTCATCACTGAGTTGTGTAACTGCAAAACTGGAAGCAACCTACACTTGCAGAACAGAGGAATGGTGAAGAAGCCATGACATGTTGAAATGATGAAATATTGTGTTAACAAATGGTGTTCAACAGTTTGAAACAGAGACTTGAAGACCGCTTATTTCGAAAAATGATAAGTCAAGAATATGAGATACAAAATTAGGCTGGGCGCAGTGGCTCACGCCTGTAATTTGGGAGGCCGAGGCCGGCAGATCACCTGAGGTCAAGAGTTCAAGACCAGCCTGGCCAACATGGTGAAACCCCATCTCTACTAAAAATACAAAATTAGCTGGGCATTGTGGCGCATGCCTGTAATCCCAGCTACTCAGGAGGCTGAGGCAGGAGAATCGCTTGAACCTGGGAGGCGAAGGTTGCAGTGAGCTGAGATTGCACCATTGTGCTCCAGCCTGGGTGACAAAAGCAAGACTCCTTCTCAAAAAAACAAACAAGCAAGCAAACAAAATTGATTGTATCTTGCGATTTCAATTCCATAAACAAACAAAATGGATAGAAAAAAGAAATAGACCAAAATGTTAACAGTGGTATTTCCGGATGCTGGGATTCTCTCTTGCTTATATTCATCTAATATTTTTATTAACAAACTTTTATTGTTATCAAAACAAAAATACTGGTCAGGTGCAGTGGCTCCTGCCTGTAATCCCAGCACTTTTGGAGGCCGAGGCGGGCGGATCACCCGAGCTCAGGAGCTTGAGAACAGCTTGGCTAACATGGCAAAACCCTGTCTCCACTAAAAATGCAAAAATTAGGCGGGTGTGGTGGTACACGCCTGTAATCCCGGCTACTTGGGAGTCTGAGACAGGAGAATCCCTTGAACCCATGAGGCAGAAGTTGCAGTGAGCCGAGATCTTGCCACTGCATTCCAGCCTGGGCAACAGAGCGAGACTCCACCTCAAAAAAAAAAAAAAAAGAAAGAAAAGAAAGAAAGAAAAGAAAAAAGCAAACTCACAGGGCAGGAGACCCTACCAGGAAGATAATCGTGGGGCTCCCCAGAAGCTCTTCACCTGCATGGGTGGCCCTGAAGAGATGGAACATGTACACACTTATTAGTGGCTCCATGACCTGCCAAAGTGGCCCAGGCGGAAGGTACTCTGCTGTGCTTGTCACTAAATTTAGACTACAGGTGGCAGGAAGGACATAGGAGGAAGGATTAAAGATCCAAGGGGGCGGCTGCTTAGAAAGTTTTGGGAACCTAAATCTGGGTTGTGCTGTTGAGTGGAAACACCAGTTCCAAACATCCCAGCCAGCTGGTGCAGCACTGTTTGTCCTGAGAACTGGAGGTGAACATTCACTTGTCCACACAAATACCCAGCCTGCGCACCACCAGCAGGAGTCTGCTGAGACCAGGAGCCAACCAGGTGGGCAACCCCACTGGAGACTCTCAGGGTGCTCTGCTTGCTCTGTAGGCTGGCTGATCCCAGCTGCTGGGAAGTCAGATCCCACAGGCAGACGTTGCAGGCAGCCTGGACAAAGCCTGGGAAACACATAGGAGATCTTCCCTTCATTCAAACCTCTGGCATAGAGGTGAAGTGTGAGGGCTCTGGAGTGAGAGCCACTATTGTCTTCCAGCTCTTCTACCAACTAGGCTGGAGGATAAGCCTTAGATAAGCTGCTTGATCGCCTCACTTTCCCCAGTTAGCATGGAACCTTGGACCTGACGTATGGTGGATGCTTGACAAATGCTGTCCAATGAAGGACAAAGAGTAGGATAGGGTTGGCCTCATCAAGCAGACCCCTGAGGTAGGTTCACAGGGGCTTCTCCCCTTTGGGAAGAGACACATGGTGTGTCATGGTTCCCTGCTCTCCCACACCCCTTCACCGCTCAACTAAGAGGGAATCCCTTCTATCCATGCAGGCATGTTCTGGCTTTCCTCTTGGTGGGTAGGCACACAGCCACAATCTAGGCCACAATTAGGCGTGGCGCAGTCTTGGCAGGGTTTGGGGCAGCAGAGTCCTCACCATCGGTTGGTGGGGTGGTGGGAGCTGCTTTCTTCCATCTTTCTCACAATCTGGCTTCCTCTAACATATTTCCATCTTAGCCACGATGTTATTATATTATCTTTAAGAATGTAGAAAAACCCTCCCCACCTCATTCCCACCACCCCTACTCTGCCTCTGGTCCCGGGCGATGGAGTTCAGGCTTGAGCCAAATGTAACCAGCCCACAAGGGTCAAGAGGGCCCTAAGGGGCCTTAAACATACAAGGAAAAAATAAGAGCATATCAAGGCCCTCCCAAGGGGCCAGCCAAGAGAATGTTGAAGCCCACGCAGAAGTTCTTTAACAATTGAGAGGGGGTGGGAAAGCTTCCCTCGAGGGTGACTGAGAAGAAGGATAAACAGGAAAATCAGCATTCAGAGGAGAGGATGAGGGAATGGAGGCTATCCCCAAACGCCCAGGGTGGGCGGTTACATGAGATCTCACAGTTCACCTACAGCTCTCTCTCATCCTAAATCTCTCTGTGGCCTCTGAAGCAACAAGTTTCTCTACTTTTAACCGCTTGAGCAGAGACAGAGGCATGTCAGGCGTGAACCACAGTAACCAGTTCACGATGGAAATTCAAGAAGAGAGGAAAACATTTCACAAATTGCTGCCCGGGTGAATTTGTGGGTGGAGAGGCTGGGGGAGGGTGGGGACAGGAGAAGGGGTTTATCCACCAGCGATCAAGCCTACCAGCAGCAATTGCTCCGGATGTTGGGGATTTGGGGGCTTCTTCCCAGGCCAGTGTAGCTAATTTAAGTCATCTGTGTGCTGAAATTCAGTTAAAATGGAGTTTTAGCAGAATTCTTCATGTGGATGCTGTGGTTAAAAAGAAATTCCTTTTCAGTGATGTTTGAACAGTGAGTCAAAATAAGGCCAGTAATAAGCTAGTGATGAGTAAGTCCAGGACAGAGCAAGACCTGGGTGGAGAGGATATTTACGTGGAGCACACGGGCCAACGTAGAAGGGAAATGATTCCTTCTCCAGGTCTCTCAGCAGGAGGTGGCCTCCTGCTCTCCTCCCACCCACCCCTGTTCTATAGGGATTATTGTTTCCTTATAGAATTCTTGAGCCTGATTGAACTTCAATGATCATAGGCAAGGATCTGTCTTTTTCAAGATAAAGTTTCTTTTATTGCTTTTTCTTATTAAAAAGTACCACCGCTCCACAGGCACGGTGGCTCATGCCTGTAATCCCAGCATTTTGGGAGGTTGAGGTAGGTGGATCACTTGAGGTCAGGAATTCGAGACCAGCCTGGCCAATGTGGTAAAAGCCCATCTCTATTAATAAAACAAAAAATTAGCCAAGGGTGGTGGTGCACACGTGTAATCCCAGCTACTCAAAAGGAAAGAATCTCTTGAACCTGGGAGGCGAAGGTTGCAGTGAGCTGAGATTGAACCACTGCACTCCAGCCTGGGCTACAAAGCAAGACTTGCTTTCAAAAAAAAAAAAAAAAAAAAGTATTACTTCTCATTACAGAAAAATCAGAAAATACTAATAAATGTTAAAGTACTCATAATCTCTCTTAAACATCACTATTAATGCCACTTTAGATTATTAGTACACCCTCCTAGGTAAATACATATATATATGTATATATGTAATATATTTGAGTATATATAGCATATATGATACACACACTAATGTACTTTTTTCAAACAAAAACGGGTCCATCCTGTAGTATGGCTTTGTGCTTTATTTCTCCTCTTTTACCTAACATTTTCTGTGGCTGTAGATACATTTGCCAGCATCATTTAATGGCTGCATATTTTCCTACCACCTGAAGTACAAAGTTGATTTAGCCAGTTCCCTGTTGTTGGACGCTTAGGTTGTTGCAACTTTTTCTCAATTATAATTGTTGTAATGAACATCCATGCAGCTAAATCTTTGCATAAATTCTTTTTTTTTTTTTTTTTCATGCCTCAGGTTTATTTATACAAATAGCACAGGAGGACACCAGCCCCCTGCAGACAGCAGCCCAGGGGGGTCACATCAGTCCTTCTGTCCTCATGTTGGCGGACAGAGATCTCTACTCTGAAGCCTTTGTAGGGGGCCTGGGCACCTTTGGGAGCCTGAGCTGGAACTGAAGCTGGAGCTGCAGCCTGAGCCTTGGTTTGATCCTTGACCTTGGCCTTTGGCTGGCATAGCCTAAGCGCCTTGGCAATGCGGGCACGAGCATGCTTCCCAAGCTTGGGGTGGCCAATGTAGGCAAGCCGATTGAGCTTGCGGCTGACACCCTTTGGGATCTTGGGCTTAACCTCTTTGGGCTTTATGAGGGTCTTGATAGCCTTGGCACGTGCACTCACGGTCTTGGCACTGTTGGCCTGCATCTTCTTTAGGCCCTTCTTGTTGTGCTTCTTGGCAAAGGGCATGTTCCTCAGGAACTTGGAGTCCACCCGCATTTCTATGCCATTTTTGGAATTGGTCGTGTGTGGTGTGGTTCTTGGACTTGGCCATGTCTGCACTGTAAGCCACGGCTCCCAAAGCTCCTAGAACCGGAAGAGCTTGCATAAATTCTTAACCCCTTCATTGGATAAATTCCCAGAAGTTAAATTGCTGAAGCTCCTTCATATTTGTATGTTGGGAAAAATAAACCCAGATATTGGCCTAAAATACTGAATTAACACTAAAAGGTTCCCAGCCTTCAGTGGAGGGTTGGACAACCCATGCCAGTGAGCTCCAGAGGCCATGCTGTTTGCTCTGTACAAGGAAGAGACTCTCCATCCTCATGTGACTATTGGAGATTCCAGCTATGAGAATGGAAGCCACAATTATAACTTCTTGTAAAAGCAAGGGCTCTTCATTAAAAGCCATCTATGGGAGTTATCCATCTTCTGGAGCCTCAAGTGTGGGATACTTTGGAATGCATGTATGTGTATCAGACCTGTCATACTTACCTACCTTTAGCATGTGTGGACATTGCATCCTTCTTTCTCTTCTCTTTGCATACCTTCTTCTCTGCTGGCCACAGGTGAATTGGAATACAAATGGTTTTTGAAATTCTATAGGAATGTCCTGGCCCATTATCAAATAGTGCCTGCTTCTCACTTAACATCTCTGCCCTGAGGGTATTTGGAGTGCAATTCCAAGGCCTCAGAACAGAAGTACAAATTGTCATATCCAGTAGAAAGCAGATCAAAGCTGCATGAGGTGGCTCACACTTGTAATCCCAGCACTTTGAGAGGCTGAGGCAGGCAGATCACTTGAGGTCAGGAGTGCGAGACTAGCCTGGCCAACGGTGAAACCCTCTCTCTATTAAAAATATAAAACTTAGCCGGGCATGGCGGCAGGCACCTATAATCTCAGCTACTCGGGAGGGTGAGGCATGAGAATCTCTTGAACCCGGGAGGCGGAGGTTGCAGTGGTGAGCCGAGATTGTGCCACTGCACTCCAGCCTCCAGCCTGGGTGACAGAGTGAGACTCTGTCTCCCGAAAAAAAAAAAAAAAAAGTAGAAAGCAGATCGAGATCCCCACCCCCAACCCCAACCCCACCTTAGAAATACAATTTAAACTGAATCAGCTTGTGACTAAATCTGTAAGCTAATAATCCTCCCCCAAGGAGAATGGCGGCTGGGTGAGTTGCTGGGGCAGGTAAGGAATTGTAGAGGAATACAAGTGGGGCTGTAGAGGAAAGAGGAAGGTGTGCATTGAAGTTGAGAGTTGGCTTGGGAGTGAGGAAGCTGGGCTCCAGTTCTGCCAGCGATGTAAGGTGTGTCTTTGAGGAAGTTGCCTCCCTACTCTGCTCCTGTTTCTTCATCATTTAACCAGGCACTACCATCCCGTCCTGTTCTCACTACTTTGATCTTTTCCTCACTCATTTAATAATTTTCTAGTAACGTGGTTCAGAGCATTGTTTCATGACTTTTGACAGTCTTTTACACTTTCTGAATCTTGTAGATGGGCTGCCCAGTAACTGATCGCATCTGAATGCCTTGGAGAGTTAGCAAGTCAATCTTTGACTTTCGCTATTGTCAAAGCCCTTCAGTTTCCAAAAGCCTCTCGGATAGCAACAAGCTCTTGTTTATAGGTGACCATGCTCCCTTGCTTTTAAAGCCTGGAACATGGGGGCCTCCAGGAGCTAGGAATGTCCACCTCATATATACCTGGAGAATTCCCCGACTTGTACTCACTTTCTGCAAGGCTTTGGCCAGCAGGAACTACAGAGTTGGCAGATAGATTTCATCCAGCATGCCAGCCTAATCAAGCAGTGGCAGCTGCCTCAATGGTCCTACTGAAAAGCACTCTAAGGCCACTTCCATTCTCAGCCAGAAAGATTCCCATGTCTGCCACCAGCAAGAAACATGGGGAGGAGGTGCCATTACTGCCATTTCTGATCTTCCTGACCTAGTTTATGAGAATCAATAAATTTGCAAGTCCTAGCTTTCCAATAGGTTCCTGTGCTTCAGGGCGGGGATGCAGAAAATCATCCCTCTTAGGGAAGGTGAGCTTGAGCAGAAGGTGACCAGTGCTGTAAAAGGAGGTGTGCGTCTCACCCAAAACCATCTAGCAGCATGGAGGTGAGGTGTCTCCTCTCACCTGGACACTGCATTTTCTCAAACTGTGTTTTACTCTTGGGTGGTGGCTTATCCTCTCCAAGCCTTCTCTGGATGTTAATTTTAACTTTTCTCCTCTTTTATTTTGAGTAGGTAAGGTGAGAATCACAGTGAAAGTGGCCTTGAGCCTCTGTTTTCCAGCAGGAGAAACTGGCTGGACCACTGTGGGCTGGAAGTTGGGACTTCAAACACAATCCATTATTTTCTGGAAGGAAAAGGTTTAGAAGCTAGCACCAAGGGAAGGGTTTGATGTGTTCTCCTCATTCTTTTGATATGAGTGGAAAGTAAAAGAAGTGTGGGGTGGTTATTAGAGGAACTCTAACGTGGGGAGCAGAAAACTCCAGAAAAGTTGGTTGGTTCGTTTTGAGACAGAGTCTTGCTCTGTCGCCAGGCTGGAGTGCAGTAGTGCAATATTGGCTCACTGCAACCTCCGCCTCCCGGGTTCAACCAGTTCTCCCTGCCTCAGCCTCCAGAGTAGGTGGGATTACGGGCGCCCGCCACCACACCCGGCTAATTTTTGTATTTTTTATTAGATACGGGGTTTCGCCATGTTGGCCATGCTGGTCTCGAGCTCCTGATCTCATATGATCCACCTGCCTCGGCCTCCCAATGTGCTGGGATTACAGGCATGAGCCACTGCTCCCGGCTTCCAGAAGGGTTTTGAAAGCAGGCTTCTTAGAACTGGAGCTAGCATGCATCTGTGTTCATGGCAGTGTGGTCCACAGGGCAAACCAAGGCATGGAATCAGGAAGCCAGAGCTCTATCTTCAGCCTTGTCACCCATTGCAGAAGTCAATTCGCCTGTCTGGACCTCAGTTTCCCCATCAGTTAAAACATGCCCTGCCCACCTCAGTTTTGGGGATAATCTGATAGAGAAAGGATGTGAACACTTCTTGAAAAAAATAGCTAAAGAGCTATATAAATGGAAGGCATGATTGTTTGTTTTCCTAAGTGAAGCTGTGTCTTTGCCATCACTGCTGGAGAGGCTGTTTGGATCATAAGTATTTGGCCTCTGAACTTTCATTCTGGACTGGAGCAGCTGTGGGTAGCAGGAATGCAGAGAGGGAGGAAATAGAGTTTGCAAGCCTGGGCCTCAGTCTCAGAGTTGGCCAAGATTCTAGGGGAAAAAATAATCTCAAGTAGCTCTTTGTGGTCATGAAGGATACACTTATGCAATTGTTTTCAATATTTTAAGAGTCTGAAGAAAAGCTTTAAGGGACACTTATCCCAATGGAAAGCAATAGAGTTACTCATTCAACCTAGATTGAACAAATCTGCATAAAATAGCGAATAGAAAAAATTATCTAAACAATTCAACACTCCTCTTTTTTCTGGCACATACACATACATAAACAAGAGGATTATTTCATCCACAGTGATTCCGCTAGGGTGTTTGGTGTGTTCTTCTTCCCCCTTTCCAACAAGTTAGAGCCTTTCCATTCTTCAAAGTTCTTTGCAATTGCTTTGTCTTTTTATACTCAGTGCCAAGCACAGTATAGTAGGCACTCAGTAAGTTTCTGATAAATGAAATACCACCCTGTCTGGGGTATATCATGACCATAATGGCTCCCAGTGAATCATGCCTCTCTCAATCCATGTGCTTATGGAGTCCCTTTCACACTGACTCTGGGCTCCACCACGTAACTTGCTTTGGCCAATTGGACCTTAGCAAACACATTATAAGCAAGAACTTGAAATGTGCTTATACACTGAAACATAAATACCATATGAAGAAGTCTAAGTGAGCCTGCTGCAGATACCTGGCCCAGTCAACAGCCAGCTCTAATGACAGGTCATGTGACTGAGGCCATGTTAGAGCATCCAGTCCTCATCAAACCACCAAATGATTGCAGCCAAAGTCAGCAGAATTGCCCAGCTGAGCCCAGCCCAAATTGCTGACCTTTAAAATCATGAACAAGTAAAATTGTAGTCTTAAGCCACTGAATTTTCATGTGTTATGCAGTAATATATCACTGGGATGCCACTTCTTTTTAGAAAATTAATAGAAACCTTTAAGTGAGAAATAGTAAATATTATGTTACAGCTAATCTATCAACTTTGGTAGTGTTTTCTTGGACGACTGTCATAAGAAGAATTTGAAGGCTAAATTAATGGAAAAGAAAGCCAGCCAGCCGCAATGGCTCACTCCTGTAATCCCAGCACTTTGGGAGGCTGAGGCAGGTTGATCACCTGAGGTCAGGAGTTCGAGACCAGCCTGGCCAAGATGGTGAAACCCCATCTCTATTAAAAATACAAAAATTAGCTGAGCATGGTGGTGCACACCTGTAGTCCCAGCTACTCGAGGCTGAGGCAGGAGAATCACTTGAATCTGGGAGGCAGAGGTTGCAGTGATCTGAGATCAAGCCACTGCACTCCAGCCTGGGTGACAGAGTGAGGCTCCATATAAAAACAACAACAATAACAAAAACAACAAATAAACAAGCAAAACAAATGGAAAAGAAAGTCAAATTCATTAGTGGTGTGTGCAAAGAACATGGACAGGAGTGGAGACAATATATATGCTATATATTTGCCATTCTTGTTCCATATTATCAATCACAGGTCAATGAATTTACAAAGCAGGACTATTTTTTTCTGTTTTTTTGTTTTTTTGTTTGTTTTTTTTTTTTTTTGAGATGGAGTTTCGCTCGTGTTGCCCAGGCTGAAGTGCAATGACGCATTCTCAGCTCACTGCAATCTCTACCTTCCAGGTTCAAACGATTCTCCTGCCTCAGCCTCCCAAGTAGCTGGGATTACAGGCACCTACCACCATGCCTGGCTCTTTTTTTTTTTTTTTTTTTTTGTGACGGAGTCTGGCTCTGTCGCTCAGGCTAGAGTGCAGTGGCACGATCTCGGCTCACTGCAGCTTCCGCCTCCCAGGTTCACGCCATTCTCCTGCCTCAGCCCCCCGAGTAGCTGGGACTAGAGGCACCCACCACCACGCCCAGCTAATTTTTTATATTTTTAGTAGAGACAGGGTTTCACCATGTTAGCCCAGATAGTCTCGATCTCCTGACCTCGTGATCCACCCGCCTCAGCCTCCCAATCATTTTTGTATTTTTAGTAGAGAGGGGGTTTCACCACATTGGCCAGGCTGGTCTCAAACTCCTGACCTCAGGTGATCCGCCCACCTCAGCCTCCCAAAGTCCTGAGATTACAGGTATGAACCACCGCACCAGGCCAAAAAAGCAGAACTATTCAAGTTGAATGTTAGGTGGGCCAACTGGCAAGGAATTTTCCCAGTGAGTTAGGTCACATTTTCCAGGAACAGCGACAGTGAAGGCAGAACACTTTGAGTAGACACAACCAAGCATTATTTACGTCACTGGAGAACACAATTATATACTGAAGAGGCTCACAATTTGGGACTTTGGTTGACTAGCAGATTACCTGGGGCAGTTTGAGAGTGTGTTTACCATGGCTCCATCGTGTCATCAGCCTCGTAGGTCCAGAAACTCAGTGCTGTTGGTGTGTCCAGAGCTGACTGGACTCTTGGGAACAGACCTACAAGAATCATGTTCATGAGAGACTGACAGTAAAATGAAATGCAAAGACTTCCTGGGATACGGCAATTCTTATCTGCTCCCCAGACTAAATGAGTCATCAGAAAGGCTTGGTCCTGTGAAAAGCATGGAGTGAGAAGAAAGGAAGTGAGAAGATTCAGAGGGAACGTTTCACACGAGTCAAGAAGGACGGATGGAGCATCTCTGCCCCACAACAGTGCTCTCTCCAGCAATGGGAAAAGCCCTGACCTCAGGCCCAGCGTCTCTGTCCCTTGAGCATAACTGGAGGCACGCTGACCACTTGCAGACATTGGTTCCCCTTCTGACATCTCTGCAGACCTCATTTCTTCTGGGAGACCTGCTTCCTCCAACACATTAACATCATTGATTAGGCCATTGCTACTTTTCTGTTTAGAAACACCTTCTGGGGATTACACCATAATTAGAGTTTTGTTTTTCCAAATCCCTGATTATCCATTACCACTTTGATTTATTTTATTTATGTATTTATTTATTTTTTGAGAGGAAGTCTCGCTCTTGTCCCCTAGGCTGGAGTGCAGTGGCACGATCTCGGCTCACCACAACCTCCGCCTCCCAGGTTCAAGCAATTCTCCTGCCTCAACCTCCTGAGTAGCTGGGATTACAGGTGCCTGCCATCACGCTTGGCTAATTTTTGTATTTTTAGTAGATACAGGGTTTCACCATGTTGGCCAGGCTGGTCTCGAACTCCTGACCTCAGGTGATCCACCCACCTTGGTCCTCCAGAGTGCTGGGATTATAGACATGAACCACAGTGCCCGGCCTACCACTTTGATTCATAAGGCATCTTACCCCTTTGAAGATTTCCATATACTGCAATGATTTTGTTCACCCATCCTTATATCTATTTGTTCTATTTCATCTGTTTATTCAATAAATTCCTAATATACAGTCAGTTGGTACTGGAGGAGGTTAAGAGTTTGAGTAAAGCATGGCTCTTGCCTCCAAGGAGCCTCAGAGGCGAGAAAAGAGACAGGAGTCTAGGTGAGAGACCAGCCCTAGACAAGAACAGGGAAGAAATGAGGACATTCTGCTTAAGGTAGAGCTGGTGTGATAGGGAAACAGTGGCAGGTATCAGAGAAGGAGAGATGCTAAAGACAGAAAATAGATTTAGTGACTGCCTTGTGGTTGGGCAATGAGGGAGCAGGAGACCAGGATGATAAAAATGAATGTTAACTACTAAATATTTATTAGTGTCATCATCATCCTTGTTAACAACCTGCACTTATTTATTTATTATTTATTTTTTTTGAGACAGAGTCTTGCTCTGTTGCCCAGGCTAGAGTGCAGTGGCGCAATCTTGGCTCACTGCAACGTCCACCTCCTGGGTCCAAGTGATTCTCGTGCCTCAGCCTTCCGAGTAGCTGAGATTACAGGTATCTGCCACCATGCCCGGCTAATTTTTATATTTTTAGTAGAGACGGGGTTTCGCCATGTTGGCCAGGCTGGTCTCAAACTACTGACCTCCAGTGATCCACCTGCGGCAGGCTCCCAAAGTGCTGAGATTACAGGCGTGAGCCACCGCACCCAGCCTAATAGCCTGGATTTATTAAACACTTCCAGCATACCACTGTTCTAAGCACTTTATAACCATGAATTCATTTAATCCTCACAACCCAATGAACCAGGCACTGCCACATGTCTGTATTTCAGGTGAGGAAATGCAGGCAGAGAGAAATAAGTAACTTGTCCAAGGTGATGCAGCTAGTCAGAGGCAGGGGCGGGGTGACTCTCTGGTATCTAAGTGTCCTAGAGGGTGTCTCCCACAGAGATAGGAAACCAGAGGAAGATACACAGAATAGTTTTAGAAATGTGTGATTTGAGATGCCTGGGGCCATCCGGCGGAGAGTTCCAGGAGGGAGTTGTATGTACAGGAGGGAGGCCAAGGAGAGCATCTGCCTGGAAATAGTTTAAACATCACCAGCATCTCCATGTGGCGGCGGAAGCTGTAGGTCTGGTATGGAATATCACAGATGGGGCCACGGTCAAGACCCAAAAGAAGAACCAAGAGTGAAGAGGCATTAGGAGGAAGAGGACCCAGACAGGGATTGTGGAAATGAGGGATTAAAGAGCTAAGGTATGAACCAAGAACTAGCGGTATCATAGAAGGTGAGGGAGAGAAGAGTTTCCAAAATCAGGCAATGCTCAAGTGCATCAGATACCACCACCAAGACAGCATTCAGATGAGGCTTGAAAAGCAGCCAATAAGGTAGACATTCAGGAAGTTTGACAACTGATGGTCTTGACAAGCACAGTTTTGTGGCGTATGAACTCTAGCTCCCAAAGCACCCGGATCAGTGGTTTTCAAACTCTGGTACAAGAGAATCTATTGATGGTTTATGGAAATGCAGATTCCTGGAACCTATGAACCTGGGTTCATAAGATTTAAGGCCAGCCCCAGGAATCAGAACTTTTTAAAATTGCCCTACCAGGTGATTCTGACATAGGTGGTTCATAAACTATGTTTTGACAGGCATGGCCCTGAAGACACAGCATTTCTTTTTCTACCTGCCCCAGGTTCTGGTTTCTTGTTAAATGATCTACAACCTCTCTCTGGGAAATCAACATATGAATGGCCAACCTTTCAGTTCACACCTTCCCCCAAGGGCTTTGCACACTTATGCACATACACAGAATAGGTAAGAAAGCCATTTATGCCTGACAGAAACACTTATAAGTAGGTATAAATACCTATGAGTAATCCAATGAAAGAGGAGACTAGAATAATAAAAATGGCTCTCAAATACATTTATATTTACTCTTCAGGACAAAGTGTAGAAGGAACATAGAGGAAAGAGTAGTAAACTCAGCTTGGAGGTGTTGGCTAAGGCATTCCGGAGGAGGTGAAATTTGAATTAGGACTTGAAGAATCAATAAGAGTCCATGGGAAAAGGATTCCAGGCAGAGCAAGAGCAGGTGCAGAAGTACAGAGACATGAAGGAGCACAGTGGTTTCGGTAAAGGTGAGAACTGCACTGTGGCTGGAATAGAGGAAATGGGGTGGAAAAGAGGGTGTAGAAACAAATGGAATAATGGTGAATCAAGTTGGAAAGCTTCTTTGGGCTCTTTGGCGGGTCATCACCCTTAGGAATTTGGGCTTCATCTTGGAAGAAATGGAGAGCCCACACAGTTTTCAAGCAGGGACTTGTAAATTTGATAGCTAAGAATTTCAATGGTGGGAAGGCTAGGAGACCTCTTCCTGTTCGACTCTTCCAGCATCCAGCAGAAGAGGGATCTCTACTAGAGAAAGAATCCTGGAATTCACATGGTACTTGTAGACACAGCTTTTGAGTTTGTTTTTTCTAAGCTATGAAACCTAAAGACTCTAGTTTTGGAAATGAAGCATGGGAAAGAGGAGGGAGATAAAGAGGGGGGAGAAATAACACTCAACTCCAATTCCTCAAAGGAAAAAAGAAAGTATAATGTCTCTTTATCGAAACATGTATTTAAAATAATCACAAAAAAATATTCAGTTTTTGCAGAGTAGGCTACAGGAGGAGAACCATAAATGACCAAAGAACAACAAAGCAGAAAAAATAAGCACAGGAGAAAGAATATAAAAACAGGAAGTCAGCAGGCAGCAGTTCCCCATGAGGTCATTGGCAAAGGCCCAGGGCCCTCTTCTCTACAGGTCATGGGTGGGGAAGGGAAAGCTGGGCCGCAGGCCTTTTCTCATAGCCATGGGCACCGAACAGGGCAGAACACAGGGTCAATGCCAGACGCACCTGGAAATTTTCAAAAACTGTTTTTATGTGGGTTGGGGGTGGGGTGATCTCAAGGCTGCCCAGCTGGAGGCAAAGAAGCCCAGTTCAAGTCAGGAGCTGAGTCCCCCCTCTGGGTCTGCCATTAAGCGATTGTGTGACATGGGCAAGAGCCTCCACCTCTCTGGCATGTTTCCTCACCTGGGATTTAGTATGATTGGCAAGGCCTCCATGCATGGGTGGCCAAGGGGCATGTTGAAATCCACTGTGCACTCCGGCATGAGTGAAACCAGGAAGAACAATTGTTTAATTTTTCCAGTTTACACCAAAACATTGTTCTGCCAGCCAAACCCACAGCCTCCGGAGCTGGGACCACTCAGAGAGGTCCCTTTTTCTCCTTTATATGTAGGAGTTTCGTGGGCAAACAGTGGCACCGAAGTGAGGTGGTGTGGAGGCACAGAGGACCAGGTCGGAAAGAAAGGGTGAGAGCCTTGGATGCCATGATAAGGAATTTAGACTTGTTCTTGAAAGAAATGGAGAGCCAGATCTGCCTGAGGTCACTTGCCTGCCCCCAAGGCCTTCTCCTGGCCACTTGCACGAGGGAGAGCCCCTGCTGCCACCGATACCCCACTTCCCAACACAGCAGGCTTTCTCAGCCACTCTGGGGGTGAGTGCTGGGTTTTGGCATGGCTTTCATTATGCCTACTGCGATGGGAAGGAGCTGAAACAGCTCCAGTACCCACTTCAATGTCCAACCTTACCTAGGTCCACTGAGGCTGGCCCAGGTACGCAACCCAAAGTGGGGGGCAGCTAATGCCGCATGGTGTGAACTTTGAGCAGTGAGAGACCCAAGCAACAGATAGGTTCTTGATGCTTCTCCCCAACACACTGCTTTGAGGTGCAGTGGTTTTATGTGTCCTCTAGGTTTTATGTGGCCTCTAGTCTAGAGACTCTAGTGTGGCTTGGTGATTCTTTCTATTTCATGGGGTGCCACAGCCAGCTTTATTATCCCACTTTGTTGGTTTTCACTATTTCTTTTTTTCTTTTCTTTTCTTTTCTTCTTCTTCTTTTTTTTTTTTTTAAGACAGAGTCTTGCTCTGTCGCCCAGCCTGGAGTGCAGTGGCACAATCTTGGCTCACTGCAACCTCCACCTCACAGGTTCAAGCGATTCTCCTGCCTTACCCTCCCGAGTAGCTGGGATTACAGGCATGCGCCACCACACCCAGCTAATTTTTTTTGTATTTTTAGTAGAGACAGAGTTTCACCATGTTGGTCAGGCTGATCTTGAACTCCTGACTTCAAATGATCCACCTGCCTCAGTCTCCCAAAGTACTGGGATTACAGGTGTGAGACACTGCACCTGTTTGGTTTTCACTATTTCTCTGCCTCACTTCCTCTCACACTTCATAAGGCTTTATCATGTGAGTGCTACCTTTTTTTTTTTCTTCTTTTTTTTTTTTTGGAGAAATGGGTTATGATAGAGGGCCAGGCAAGGTGGCTCATGTCTGTAATTTCAGCATTTTGAGAGTCTGAGGCGGGCGGATCACTTGAGGTCAGGAGTTTGAGGCCAGTCTGGCCAACATGACAAAATCCCTTCTCTACTAAAAATAAAAAAATAAAAAAAGATACTGGCCATCTTGCTGGCCCTGTCTAGTGAGGGTTAGTCACACTTGTAATGTTACATTTCTCGCTTCTGAGTGTGTTAGAACAAACTCATACTCCTTACAAATATTTGGGCAGTAGAATGAAGAGAGCATGGAGTCAAACAGGCCAGGCTTCGAATCCTATCCCATCGCTCACTAGCTCTGTAAAGTTCTCTAAGAAGATTTGACTTCTCCATCTCTTAGTTTCCTCCTCCATGAGATGAAGATAATCAAACATACTCCATTGAGTCAGTGGTAATTAAATTAAATGAGATGATGTACGTGGGTTACCTAGCCTATTGCTGGACATACAGGATGAGCTGGCAAGGATGTTTTTGTTGTAATGATTAGGAAAATTGAAGTATAGGAGGCTTTTGGGTCAGTGCCCTGGGAACAGTAACTGCAGAGAGGGACTGCAGGACTCAGGCCTGAGGGAGGGGCAAAATGCCGGTGGCTGAGACCAGTCTGGAAGATTTCCCACACTAGATTCTGAGTGTGGGGATGGGGAATGACATGAACAATAATCCAGGCCTCCCCTGGAACCCCTTTCATCTGCAAGGCTGCATAGACCCACTGAGCCACCCACGCTGACCTCAGCCCGGAGCAGATCCACCTCCCATCCCTGAATGCTATTTCCACTGCTGCTCCTGTCCCCATTTCATCCTCAGAAAGGACAGGCTTCTTGCCTGGCTGTTTTCACTGTGGCCTTGGTATTGAAAGCTAAAGGCATGATTTGGCAGAAGGTAAAGCCCGGGGCAACCTAGGACAGAGGCTCTTGCTGCCCACAGCCTCAGCAGCCTGCAGACACGTCTGATGCCAGCGTGGATGTCAGAGACTACAAGGTCATTATCACATGTGCATGGTGGTGCCACTGCTTGACCCCTTTGTTTATTTTTATTGTTCTACTGCTACTGGTGGTAACAGACTACCAGTGGGGAAGGGCGGGAAGGAGAGGGGAAGGGGTTTCTACTCCATCCCATTTCCCTGTGTCTTTACTGCTGCCCCACATCTGGAGCTAAGCAGTTGAGTTTGAAGGAACTGAAGCAGGCTGGAGAATGTGCTACTACAGGTCATAGCCTTAAGGGAGGCCTTTGTTTCGTTCTGCTTTTTTTTTTTTTTTTTTTTAATTTTTTATGATGGGGGAGCGTGCACATGGAAAGAACCAGAGAGAGAGAGAGAGAGAGAGAGAGAGAGAGAGAGATGAAAGCTGGTAGAGCAAGACCCCAAGGAAACATGTGAGGGGTGAAGGCACTGGAATCCAGGGCACGGGGGAAGAGATTTTGGTCTCTATATAGATGGCACACCCAGTTCTCTGACACTGGTGCGGAGGATGTGAGGGCTGGCAGACCTAAATACTTTCGTGGGAGGGAAGCTGGACGTTGAGGGATTTCGTGCCGGATGGTCTCAATTTTCTTTCTTTCTTTCTTTCTTTCTTTCTTTCTTTCTTTCTTTCTTTCTTTCTTTCTTTCTTTCTTTCTTTCTTTCTTTTTTCTTTCTTTCTTCCTTTCTTTCTTTCTGTCTCTCTCTCTCTCTCTCTCTCTCTCTCTCTCTCTCTCTCTCTCACTCACAGTCTCGCTCTATCACCCAGGCTAGAGTGCAGTGGCACTATCTTGACTCACTGTAACCTCCACCTCCCGGGTTCAAGTGATTCTCTTGCTTCAACCTCCTGAGTAACTGCGACTACAGGCGCGCACTACCATGCCTGGCTAATTTTTGTATTTTTAGTAGAGACAGTGTTTCACCATGTTGGCCAGGCTGGTCTCGAACTCCTGACCTCAGGTGATCCACCCACCTTGGCCTCCTAAAGTGCTGGGATTACAGGCATGAGCCACCATGCCTGACCAGGCAGGATGGTCTCAATTTTTTCTGGGAGCTAGTAGGCAAAGCCATCTGCTGAGAGGGGACTTGAGGTAAGGATGGAAATTAAGGAGTAGTGGGAAAGGTCTGGAATAGCCATCGTGGTGACGGAAAAGGATGCTTCCTAGAGGCAGTTCAAAGGATTGCACAGTTGCACCAAGGACTGTGAATTTACAATTTATCCCTGAGCAGCATTGAGCAGTACAGACCTGGGATCCAAAAAGGTAGAGGATGGGATTAGCCCCAGGATTGCTACCTATGGATGAGACCTACAGACATCACTATGGAAAGTATCTTGACCAACGCTTCATGTCTAAATAGTTATTAAGCCCAGACCTTTCTAATTCATCTCCTGGGAGCAGTCAGAAGGTAAGTGGCTCAGTCAGAAGGTAAGTGGCTCACACCATTAGGCCAACCCACCCCTGTTGCCACTTCATCTTCCTCTGCCCCCAAGGTCAAGTGACTTGTCTTGCGGGCAGCTCAGATGCTGCAGGAGTAGATGGCCAAGTAGGTAACCCCTGCCTCTTTGGCATGATCTGTCTGTCTGTGACTCCTGCACATGGATGCCAGGGGCCTCACACAGCCAACACAGAGTGGGGGCCCTGATTGTCTGAGTTTATGGGTTTTTTAAACACCAGGAGTATAGTCCTTCATGCAGCTGGGCCCAGATCTCAGCCAATCAATCAAAAGCTGGTCATGAGATGTCACTGTGCTTCCTCTCCAACACACGGAGAAGGCCAACCTCCCCGGTGCCAAGGTCAACCTCCCTGGTCCCAAGGCCAGCTTTATTAAGGGGAGCTTGTTCTCAGAGGTCTTATTTAATTGATATGTACCCAAATGTATCTGTGTTTCCACAAATCAGTTGTTTCTCAAAAGTTCCCCGTGCATGAAAAAAGCTAGGGAACAGGGTGACATGGAAATGTGTCTCATGGCATACAGCAGATTATTTATTGGTAGAAAAACCAAATTGGGGTCGTTTACTGTCCTTATATAAAATAGTTTCATGCTTGGGACTGACCTACCTTTCCAAGATCCCATGAGCATACAGATGTCAACCAAGCAGCTCAGCCTTGTAGGAGAGACATGAGCCATGTGAGCTCACTATGTTCTCACCTTTTTTTTTTTTTGAGACAGGGTGTTACTCTGTTGCCCAAGCTAGAGTGCAGTGGTACAATCACGTCTCACTGCAGCCTTGACCTCCCAGGCTCAAGCAATCCTCCCACCTCAGCCTCTGGAGTAGCTGGGACTACAGGCATATGCCACCACACCCAGCTAATTTTTTAAAATTATTTTTTGTAGAGATATTGGTCTCACTATGTTGCCCAGGCTGGTCTGGAACTCCTGGGCTCAAGCAATCCTCCTGCCTCGGCCTCCCAAAGTGCTAGGATTTACAGGCATGAGCCATTGCTCCCAGCCCCACTTATTTAAAAAGATAAGAATCGAGGAAAACCCACCTACGCTTCATCGTTTATCAACCTTGCATCCCTTTCATTTTGGCAGTTGAGACGTGAACATTGTTCTGGAGTGAGTCTTGATATGTTGCCATCTTGTGGTAGAAGAGAGTAACTGCCTGTTTACTCTCTCTGGTCGTATTTATTTCAAGTACTGTATTTGTTGAGGTCCAGTCTGTATTAGGCACTGTACAGTAATTGCAGTCATAACTTTACATTAAGAATAAGGGTCTGCCGGCCGGGCGCGGTGGCTCACCCCTGTAATCCCAGCACTTTGGGAGGCCGAGGCGGGCGGATCACGAGGTCAGGAGATAGAGACCATCCTGGCTAACACAGTGAAACCCCGTCTCTACTAAAAATACAAAAAAACTAGCCGGGCGTGGTGGCAGGCGCCTGTAGTCCCAGCTACTCCGGAGGCTGAGGCAGGAGAAAGGCGTGAACCCGGGAGGCGGAGCTTGCAGTGAGCCGAGACTGCGCCACTGCACCCCAGCCTGGGCAACAAAGCGAGACTCCTTCTCAAAAAAAATAAGGGTCTGCCTATGCTGTGGGAGCCTCTCCCTGGGATTGGTGGTGGCTGCCATTCCAGACCCTCCATACCAACTGTATCGTGGGAAGCCAGTACCCTCACGCCCCATTCTATTTGAAATTTTACCCGGAATCTTGGATGCTAAAAGGAGCCTGATGGAACAATGCTGCCTTATGCTGCATCATTCATTTCAGGTGAATCAAAAGGTGACTTTTTCCAGCTGTGGCAATTTCCCAGCCCTACACATCAGTGGTTCTCAGCCCTGGCTGCACACTGGAATCACCTGCAGGCTTTTAAAAACCACAATGCCCAGGCCTCACCTCCCAGAGACTCTGATTTAATAGTTCAGGGTGAGGCATTGGTATTTTTACAGCTCTCTGGGTCAGGAATGAGAGATGCTGTAAAATTTAGGATGGGTCAGGCATCACCATTTTTATTGCTATTGTAACTGGAGGAATTACCCTCCCAACATTCCTGCATGCACATACACACACACACACACACACACACACACACACACACACACACACCCCCTCTGCCCCCTCACCACATTGGGACAGAAATTGGAGAACAGCATACATGGCTCCATCATCTAAAAACTTCATTTGTCTCTCACATTATAAATAATACTTTCCAAGCTTCTGGGGCAACGGGGGATCTTTGAGAATCTCTACAAGTTACTAGTGAAGGTATATGGTCAACAGGCCCCTTTTCTTATTCTTGGTCAGTCAAAGGGAGCACCATTTGAAAGTAGGATGGATGGATAATTGAGCAAAGGAATACATTCTGGTCACCAAAATAATATACAGTGAAACTCCAAGGAACAGCCTGGTAGAGTATGGACAGTTTGATAAAAAAAGGTTTGTTTTCTTTTTAAGGGTAAAATCTATACTATTTCTGGGAATTAATGTTCGTCACGGGGAGAGTGTGTGCATGCACCAACTATTATTCTAGGAGCATTAGGAAGAATAAAGACATCTTTTTTCCATTCACTTTGGTAGGGACAACTTAAAGGGGAACAAGCACGAATCCCCACATCCCCCAGAGCTTGTCTGGCTCTGAGGGACTTAGAGGGCCCAAGTTCATCTTGGACCAGTTTGCTGAGCTACCAGGTGCCATTCTGAATGGAATAACTAAGACTTGGCTAAATAAACTCTCAGGGGGAGTTGGGTAGGGTGTGGGAGAGCCTTGTGTGATAGACCAGTCCCTGTAGGTAGGGAGGTGAGGTTTCTCAAACACAGGAGAGGATACATACCTGTCTTAGTGGACTTTTTGCGGCTACAACAGAATACCATAGACCGGGTAATTTATGATGAACAGAAATTTATTTGGCTCATGGTTCTGGAGGCTGGGAAGTCCAAGATCTAGTTGCCACATCTGGGAAGACCTTCTTGCTGTCATAACATGGCAGAGGGCATCACACAGGCAAGAGTGCACACGCGTGAGAGGGAAGGGGGCTGAAGTCATCTTCTCCTGAGGAGCCCATTCCTGCGATAATGAACCCAATCTCATGATAACGGTGTCAATCCACTCACTGGGTACAGCCCACATGGCCTCATCATCTCTTAGAGGTCCCACCTCTTAATACTGTTACACTGGGGATTAAGCTTAATGTCTTTGGGGGGACACATTTGAACCACAGCAACACCCCAGAGGGGGAAGGTTTGAAGGAGGCTGTGTCTCTGAAAGAAAGGTAGATATAAAGTCAAAAGATCAAGATTGAAAACTGAAGAGCACCCCCTAAAGAGTCTCCGGTTTTCTATGGAAAATCATTCAATGAAACGTTTGATTCATTGAATGGTTTTTCTTGGGAACACAAGAAAAATGGTATTGGTGGCCATTTAACATTTTCTGTTATATGTTGTGACTTTCTTTAATTTTCCCACCTTGAGTAAAGTTGGATATATTTATTCACTTTTGTGTCATTATGTCGTGAAGAGAGGAGAGACACATTCCCTGCCTCTCGGTTCTCGGAGACCATTGCACAGGAAGCAGCAGGATGCTGGGACAGGCTTGCCCAGTGATGACCTGAGCCTGGGACCACAAGGAACCCAGAGCTGCTGGAAGACAAAAGAGCTCAGAGGGATGGAGGCCAGGGGAAAACTGAGATATGGGAGTAGGAAGACAATTCCACCCCACCGCCACCAAATACAGGAGCATGTGACCCTTAAGAAGGGAAAGCTGCCATTTAGGTTACAGCATAAATTCCTTTATTACTGAGATAAAGGTGTGAACCCTGAAAATTTGATACAGGTCTCAGTTCGTTTAGAAACTCTATTTTGCCAAGGTTGAGGATGCAGGCCTGTGACACAGTCTCAGGAGGTCCTGATGACGTGTGCCGAAGATGGATAGAGCACAGTTTGGTTTTATAGATTTTACGGAGACATAAGACCTCAATCAACATATGTAAGATGAACATTGGCTCTGTCTGGTCCGGAAAGGCGGGACAACTGGAAGCTAGGCAGGGGGCTACCTCTTATGGTAGGTAGATAAGAGACAAATGGTTGCATTCTTTTGAGTTTCTGATTAACCTCTCCAAAGTGACAATCAGACATGCATTGATCTCAGTGACCGGAGAGGTGACTGAATAGAATGGGAGGCAGGTTTGCCCTAAGCAGTTCCCAGCTTGACTTTTCCCTTTAGTTTAGTGATTTTGGGGGCTCAAGATATTTTCATTTCACAAACGGGAAAGAGAAAGGTGGTTGACAGAGAAGGCTGGTCTAGAGTTATGATTTTTAACTCAATTCATTTTGGGTGACAGCAGGATATTCAAACAGAGACTCCCCATATATATGAAGACATATGTGATAAAGAGAACGTGCAAATTTAAGACCAGTGGTAAAAATTGGAAAATGTAAGCAGAATGAAAATTGTCCAGGTATGACAAGTTTGAAGTCATAGACCAAGTCCTAGCCCTTTATTTTATATATGAGGAAACTGAGACCAGAGTGTGTCAAGGACTACTGACATCCTCGAGGCAACAGAGCTACTCCTCCTGGTATCCATGGTTTGACTCTGCCTCTCCTCACTCCCAACTCAGGTCTTGTTTTTGTTTTCTGTTTGCCCAGGTGTCATTTTGGTCCTGGTAATCTGAACACGGACAATGGTGAACACATGAAAAACATTTTGCGGGACACGCTGGGGAACCCACTAACCAATAGTCTTTTATTGAGTTTTCTTGTGTTATTGGTTTAGATTTTTTTTTTTTTTTTTGCTCTTTTTGCTTTTTAGTAGAGTAGTCACCAATGTTTGTGTAGACAGAGGGTTGAATCTCTGAGTCAGAACTCCCTGCTTTCTTTCAGCATATTCAAAGATTTCAGGACTGCATGAGCAAAAGGTATCAAACGGTTTCCATTTAAAAGGGAAACTGAAATTGAGCCATGAGACTTGGCTGCAGTCGTCATGCTAAGAGATGTCAATGGGGACAGGCTAGCCTTTTTATTGAGGAGATATTTGCCCATTACCAAGGGGAGAAATAAAGCAGGAAAGGTTCAGAGGCATCCCAGGAACCAAATGAAATGACCTCTTTGAATGGCCATTGTTATTATTTCTAACAGGTTTTTTTTTTTTTTTTTTTTTGAGACTGAGTCTTGCTCTGTCACCCAGACTGGAGTGCAGTGGTGTGATCTTGGCTCACTGCAACCTCTGCCTCCTGGGCTCAAGCGATTCTCCTGCCTCAGCCTCTCAAGTAGCTGCGATTACAGGTGCCTGCCACCAGGCCCGGCTAATTTTTGTATTTTTAGTAGAGGTTTCACCATGTTGGCCAGGCTGGTCTTGAACTCCTGACCTCAGGTGATTTGCCTGCCTTGGCCTCCCAAAGTGCTGGGATCACGGGCGTGAGCAACCGCGCCTGGCCTCTAACAGATTTTAAATTTATTTTCTTGTTTTTTTCTTCGTTAGGTAGAAGATTATAAAATGTGCAAAAATTGATGATCTTGTTTCTTTTCCTAATATTTATATTTCTTATTTCATTCTCTTAGTGACTTTGATAGCACTTCCAGAAGAGAATACAAAAGCAGTGCTAATGCCAGTCACCTTTGTCTTTCCTCTGATGCCACAGGAATGCTCATGAGTGTCTTCCCTTTGAGCGTGATGCCAGCAGTCATTTGATGTGCATGTGGAAGCTTTTTGGTTATATTATGGAACTATCCTTCTATTCTTTTTTTGGTGCTCTGGTTGCATGGAAAAGTTATCTCATGGTGATTTCTGAGATTTTGGCACCCCCATTACACAAGGTATCCTACTATTCTTATATAAAACATTGCTATTAGGAGTAGATGTTACTTTTAAAAATTGTTGTTATGCATTTGAGACTTTTTTCTTTTTATGCTCACAGCCTATCAAATTTTGAATAATCTCACAATTTTTTGCAGCTATCCCGTAACCGCAAAGGAGGAGGAATCGGCTTCCCTCAGCTCAGGCTGAAGTCTTTCTCTTTTTAAAAATCAGGATTAATGTCTTCGCAGCCATTTTATGAATGGACTTGGGGGTTTGGGTTGGCATTTTTGCTGCCAGCTGGAGGGTCCAACAGACTCCTCTGTTGGCTCTCGACTATCATCTCCTGTCTGCACTGCCAGCCATCCCATGTCAAGCCCCCTCAAGCAGTGATTCGTGGGGCTCCCAACAGCCTTGACCATGCTCATTTTCCAGTGTTTCTGAGATCAGAGGTGCTAGCCCTACCCATGAAGCTCTGTTCTCCATGGTTAAGCCTCATTTGTCCATGAGGACTTGGGATGGCATAGAAAACAGCTCTGGGAGGTGTTCAGACGTGCTCGGGCCTCCTGTATCTTGTGTTTATAGCAACAGGGCCCAAGCTGTGACCTGTGAGAAAGCTTCTGTGGTCTGGATCGGGCCACCCTGAATACCTGGGACCCTTTGAATAGTTTGGAGACACCATGTTTGTTTATTCTGAAAGAGAAGGCCAAGAAAACACATTGGAAGAAGCCCTGTCCCGCACCAGTGGAGCTGGCCAAACAAGGAAACTCTAACCACAAAGCTGAACCTCATTTTAAAGGCCAAACTGTTTTCTTCTCCTTCCCAGTCCTCAGTCACAGTTAAATGTTTCCATTATTTGGGTCTCTCTTCTCAAAATACGATTGCTTTTCTCTTTATCACTTTTTTAAAATGGAAGAGCACTTTTCCCATAATTTACTATTATATACCCATTCTCCACATAGTAGCCAGAATGATCTTTAAGAGGCACAGACTCCTTTCCAAGTGTTTCTATGGCACTACATGGGCTGACCCGGCCCATCTCTTTGACTTCGCTGTGTGACACTCTCCCCCAAGCTCTTTGAGCTCCAGCCACACTGGCCTTTAGTTCATGCACCAAGCACTTCAGGTTCAGGGAACTTATAAGGATAGGTGAGGCTGCATACACACCTGAAACCACAAATCAATCATTTTTATTTTATTTATTTATTTATTTATTTATTTATTTTGAGACAGTCTTGCTCTGTTGTCCAGGTTGGAGTGCAGTGGTGTGATCTCGGCTCACTGCAACCTCCACCTCCCAGGTTCAAGCAATTCTCCTGCCTCAGCCTCCCGAGTAGCTGGGACTACAGGCGTACGCCACCATGCCTGGCTAATATTTGTATTTTTATTAAAGGCAGGGTTTCACAGTATTGGCCAGGCTGGTCTCGAACTCCTGACCTCGTGATCCGCCTGCCTTGGCCTCCCAAACTGCTGGGATTACAGGCGTGAGCCACCGCATCCAGCCCTTTATTACTTTTAAAAACTTACAGTAAACTTCACTCCCATTGTTGTCCAGTTCTATGATATTTCACACATGCGTAGAATCTTGTAATCACCAGCACAGACAGGATACAAAACAATTTCAGTATCTAATAGAATTCCTTCATGTTGGCCTTTTGTAGTCAGTCAGTTTTCCTCCCATACTCTGGCAACCACTGGTCTGTTTTCTATTCCTATAGTTTTGCCTTTTCCAGACAGCCACACAAATGGAATCAGACAGTATAAATCTTTTGAGACTGGTGTCTTTCACTTCACATAAGGCATTCAATATTCATCTACACTGTTGAGTGTATTAGTAGCTCATTCCTTTTTATTGTTGAGTAGTATTCCATTATGTGGATGTACCACAGTTTGTTTATCCATTTATTTGTTGATGAATATTTGGGTAGTTTTCAGTTTGGTGCAATTCTGAATAATGCCACTATTATTATGTACAGATTTTTCTGTGAATGTGAGTTTTCATTTCTGTATAAGAAATACCTACAAATGATATTTCTGAGTCAAATGGTAAATGTATTTTTAATTTTGTAAGAAAATATCAGCCTTTTCTAGAGTGGCCATCCTGCACCATTTTGCATTCCAACCAGTCACATATGAGAGTTCCAGTTGCTCCACATCTTTCAGCACTTGGTATTATCAGCATTTCTTATATTTACCATTCTAATTGGTATATAATGGTATCTCATTGTGGTTTTCAATTTGCATTTCTCTAATGACTAATGATGTTGAACAACTGTTCATATGTTTATTTCCCATGTATGTATTTTCTTTGATGAAGTGCATATTCAAATCTTTTATTCATTTTTTAAAAATATGTTGTTTTCTTATTGACGAGTTTTGAGAGCTCTTTATATACTCTGGGCACAAATTCTTTTTCGGATATGTGATTTGCAAATATTTGACTTATCTTTTCATTTTCTTAGTGTCTTTCACAGAGCAAAAGTTTTTAATTAAATGAATTCTAGTTTATTTATTTATTTATTGATATGGAGTTTTACTCTGTTGCCCAGGCTAGAGTGCAGTGGCATGATCTTGGCTCACTGCGACCTCTGCTGCTCAAGTTCAAGCGATTCTTCTGCCTCAGCCTCCCATGTAGCTGGGATTACAGGTGCCTGCCATCGTACCTGGCTAATTTTTGTAGTTTTAATGGAGATGGGGTTTCACCACCTTGGCCAGGTTGGTCTTGAACTCCTGACCTCATGATCCACCTGCCTCAACCTCCCAAAATGCTTGGATTACAGGTGTGAGCCGCCATGCCTGGCCTAGTTTATGTTTTTTTAAATCTTGTTTTGTGAGCCAAAATCACAGTAGATTTTCTCTTATTTTTTTACACTTATAAAAATAACACTTTTATAGCTTTAAAAATTTACATTTAGTTCTATGATTCATTTACAGTTAAATTTTGTATATTATGTGACATATAGGTTGAGATTCAAACTTTGCATATGAATATACAGTTGTTCCAGCACTATCTGTTGAAGTGTTTTCATATCTTTGTCAAAACTTTGAACATTAAATTCACTAAAGAAGATAGATGACAAATAACCACATTAAAAAATCTTTAACATTCAGAAAAGACCATCAATATTTGAAAAATGAAAATTAAAACCATGAGTTACCACCACACATCTTTTAGACTGGCTAAAAAGACTAATCATACTAAGTGTTGGTAAGGGTGTAATGAAGATGGAACAATCATACACTTCTGATGAGAATGTAAGATGATACAACCACTTTGGAAAACAGTTTGCCAGTTTCTTTAAAAGTTAAACACATAGGCCGGGCGCAGGGGCTCACGCCTGTAATCCCAGCACTTTGGGAGGCTGAGGTGGGTGGATCACAAGGTCAGGAGATGGAGACCATCCTGGCTAATGTGGTAAAACCCCGTCTCTACTAAAAATACAAAAAAATAGCTGGGCATGGTGGCAGGTGACTGTAGTCCCAGCTACTCAGGAGGCTGAGGCAGGAGAATGGCATGAACCTGGGAGGCAGAGCTTGCAGTGAGCCGAGATAGCACCACTGCACTCCAGCCTGGGCAAAAGAGCAAGACTCCATCTCAAAAAAAAAAAAAAGTTAAACACATAGTTACCATATGATCCAGCCATTCCAACTCCTAGATATTTACCTAAGAGAAATGAAAGCATATGTCCATACAAGACTTGTACATGAATGTTATATCAGGTTTATTTGTAACAGACAAAATAGTATACCCCTGAATGACCATCAACAAGTGAATAGATAAGCAAAATACGGTACATGGATATGATGGAATACCTCAGAGCAATAAAAAAGAATGGACTATTGATACATGCTACAACATGGATGATTCTCAAAAGAATCATCAGAAAGCAAGACGAAAAAGTACATTTTATATGATTTCATTAATATAAAGTTTCAAGGAATATAAACAAGTATAAATGATATAAAGCAGATCAGTGATTGCCAGGAGATGAGGTGGAGAAGTAGAGAGGGGAGGAAAGAAGGGATTACTAAAGGACACAAAGAAACTTTTGGGGATAATGTATATGTTTATTATTTTGATTGGGCTGATGGTTTTACATATGTATACATATATCAAAATGTATCAGTCTTTATACTATAAATATGTGCAGTTTCTTGTAAGTCAATTATACCTCAATGAAACTCCTTAAAATTACCATATTTTATGAATCTATTTCTAGAATCTCTATTGTGTTTTATTGATCTCTGTATCTATCCTCTAGTTAATACTGTTATGATCACTGTGGTTTTATTTTATAGTATGTCTTTTTTTTTTTTTTTTTTTTTTTTTTTTTTGAGACGGAGTCTTGGAGTCTCGCTCTGCCGCCCAGGCTGGAGTGCGGTGGCACGATCTCGGCTCACTGCAAGCTCCACCTCCCGGGTTCACGCCATTCTCCTGCCTCAGCCTCCGGAGTAGCTGGGACTACAGGCACCTGCCACCACGCCCGGCTAATTTTTTGTATTTTTAGTAGAGACAGGGTTTCACCGTGTTAGCCAGGATGGTCTCGATCTCCTGACCTCGTGATCCGCCCACCTCCACCTCCCAAAGTACTGGGATTACAGGCGTGAGCCACCGTGCCCAGTCAATAACTCTTCTAAAGCATGAACAGGATATCTCCTCATTTTTTAGGTCTTTGGTAATTTGTAGTTTTTAGCACATTGATCCTGCATATATACTTTATTAGAGTTATGGCTGAGTATATCATGCTTTTTGGAGTTATTATAAATGTCGTGAGTCACTCTGCTCGGGCTGTTTACTTTTCAACAGCATGTTATATTGTAATAAAGATAATTTATTCAAAGATGGAAAAACAAGCACCTAAATCCAGTTACCAAGTTCAAGTGATTAGATTATGGGCTATTTATATAATTTTTAAAATGTTATTATTTAATGGTTAGTAATCACTTTATAACTTCTAATTTCATAATTACATGAGATATAATTTATATAACTATAATTACCTTTAAAATGTCAAGTTATATATTATTATATTATTTATAAGTTTATAATTTATAGAATATAATTTTTATGAATTGTAAATTTATTTAAGGCAGTTTTTTAAAACCTTGTCTGACCCTTAGAGATGCATACTTAACATATATAGGGATGAAATGAATGATGGCTGGGATTTGTTTTAAAACACCTTAGCAAAAAAAAAAAAAAGAAAGCGAGAAAGATAGGAAAAGGGACAACAAAAGTAAATGTAGAAAAAATTGATAACTGTTGAATCTCGGGAACATACTAGAGTTCACAATATTCTCCATTTTTATGTCCTTGAAAATTTTTCATAATAAAAATTAAAAATAGCTCTGCACTCCTACCTACTGTCATTCTCTAGCCCTTTACATGGTTTTATTTTTTCCAAACGATTGTCTGAAATTATCTCATTTACTTGTATATTGCCTGCCTCCCCCCAGAAGAATATAAGCGCAATAAACACAGGATGTACCTGAGTGTTATTCATTCCTCTTTTCCTAGCAACTCAAACAGTTCCTGGCAGGGAGCAGGTGTTCAATTAATTTTACCAGCACATTACAAGTAACATGATTTTTCAAACAGGTAGTGTGCTGTAGTTGATGGGTAATTTATTTTTGATGTTTTTTAAACAATAAGATCTTAGTACAGCTCTACTTTTTGTCCCAAAGGGATCTCGGCTTTTTACATAAGCGACCCAGCTCTTTTCTCCTTGCATGGACAGCATGATTTGGATGGATGCAGAGACAAAATCCCCTCCAGAGTTCTTCACAATCGTTTCATGGCCCCAAATCTGGTTATTTGCCAGTCAGTAAAGGCTATAAGGCCCAGCACTTTAATTTGACCAACTGTTAAGTTCCCCTGTGAGGTTGTTATTTTTTAAGAACTTGGAAGTTTTATAGCCTCAATCTTCCTTTAATTGTTTTAAGGCTATACTAAATGAACAACAGATGTTGCACTCCATAAATCTGTGATTACCAGCTTCTGATCGGTTCTTAATGTCAAAGTCTGCTTCTTCCTCTTGTGAAGACTCGTCTCAAAAAAAAAAAAAAAAGTGAAACTGATATACTAGTCTGTCTTGTTTATTTTCTTTCTTATTTCCTTTTTTTTTTTTAGATGGAGTCTCACTCTGTCCCCCAGGCTGGAGTGCAGTGGCGCAATCTTGGCTCACTGCAACCTCCACCTCCCGGGTTCAAGCAATTCTCCTGCCTCAACCTCCTGAGTAGCTGGGATTACAGGCACTTGCCACCATGCCTGGCTAATTTTTGTATTTTCAGTAGAGAAGAGGTTTCACCATGTTGGCCAGGCTGATCTCAAACTCCTGACCTCAGGTGATCCACCCTCCTCGGCCTCCCAAAGTGCTGGGATTACAGGCGTAAGCCACTGCGCCCAGCCTTGTTTATTTTCTTTTATTTATTGTGGGTTTGTAGACTTACGGTGTTAGAAGAATAACTTTTGTATAAAGAAAAAATGTATTCATATTTATAACAGTTGCTATATGTTTTTCACTGAAGTCTGAAGTCATGGCCGACTTAACACACGACAGACTCAACTATATTTTTCTCTTTTTCTGGGAGGGGGGACCGAGTCTCATTCTTGTTGCCAGGCTGGAGTGCAGCGGTGCAATCTCAGCTCAATGCAACCTCCGCCTGCCGGGTTCAAGAGATTCTCCTGCCTCAGCCTCCTGAGTAGCTGGGATTACAGGTGCCCGCCACCACGCCCGGCTAAGTTTTGTATTTTTAGTAGAGACAGGGTTTCACTATGTTGGCCAGGCTGGTCTCGAACTCCTGACCTCAGGTGATCCGCACCTGCCTCAATCACATTTCTATAACTGAAATCATCTGGGCCGGGCACGCTGGCTCATGTCTGTAATCCCAGCACTTTGGGAGGCCGAGGCAGGTGGATCACACGGTCAAGAGATCGGGACCATCCTGGCTAACCGAGCTCTTCCCATTCATCCCAGGAGCTCACTCATGTTTTTCAGATGCATCAGGGAGTCAGAGCTCAAGAGTTCTCATCCCAGATTTTATCATGCTGAATATGCTTTTCCATAGCTTACAATGAGACCTACAGCTACCCCAAGGTGTATTCCAGAGCTGGAGTATTTCAGGACAAGGAGAAGTTGCCAAACAGTGTTGAATTATAGAGCCCTTAGGATTTACATGCTCTGCAAGAGAGTAGGCTTGGATATTTGGAAACGATGAATTTATATTACACCCTACAATATTTTTAAGGCCAGGAAGAATTCATTTTTATTCAGTACCTCTTCAACAAATGTTTTCTGAGATCTTTCCATCGACCAGGCACTGTAAGATGTGTGGAGATACATGGTCTCTTACCTCATTGTTCATAATTCAGCAAGGAAATGGTGCATAAACAACTGGTTAAAATGCAGAGGGAGGAGTGTGCTAGATTAGTCTTTCCCATCCTGCTTACTTAGGATGAGCTTGCGTCTGGGAGCTTTAGTGATGGCATATTTTTGGAAGCAATTTCTTTATGGTAGGATGGTGTCATGCTTTCCACGTATCATCCCTTAATTCGTTACAAAAAAACCTGATGTTGTAGGCATTATCATCCTTATTTTACAAGTGAGGGAACTGAAGCTTAGAGAAGTGAGACAGGCCTGAGAGTTCTGCAAGTGGCAAGGCTGGAATTTCAACGGGTCTTTCTTGTTCCCCGACCACAGGAGCATACCCTAGCTCCGAGCAGGTGCCAGGCTATCATGTTTAGATAAAGCTATGTCCCGGTTGGACACTAGAGGGCACCAAGATAGCAAAACAATGGGAGGAATTTGCCTCCGGCTACCACTTTGAACAACCATAACAAATTGAACTTCCCAAATTCATCTTTAAAGGCGAGTTAACTGTAAATACAGAATTGGGAAGGCAGGCCTGCACCTACTGCACTCTCCAGTTACAGGTAAGGAAAAGGATCACCTAGGATTTATCTTTCATCCAAAGCCCTTCAGCCTCCTGCTGCTTTTACCCATAGTAGTTGCTCAGAAATCTTTGTGAAAAAAAAATTTTTTTTTTTTTTTTGAGACGGAATCTCACTCTGTTGCCCAGGCTGGAGTGCAGTGGCACGATCTCGGCTCACTGCAAGCTCCGCCTCCTGGGTTCACGCCATTCTCCTGCCTCAGCCTCCCGAGTAGCTGGGACTACAGGAGCCCGCCACCACGTCCGGCTAATTTTTTGTATTTTTTTTTTTTTTTTAAGTAGAGACGGGGTTTCACCGTGTTAGGCAGGATGGTCTCGATTTCCTGACCTCGTGATCCGCCCGCCTCAGCCTCGCAAATTGCTGGGATTACAGGCGTGAGCCACCGTACCTGGCGGAGATCTTTGTGAAATTGAACTGAGTATCTGCGTGCCATCACAAGGTGCATATCTAGCTGGCTTCTGCTCATCCCACAGCTGATTCCAAATCTGGGGTGTTGTGCAAACAGCTGCTCAACTGGACCTTGGTCCAAATGAAGGTAGCTTGGTTCACCAATGGGCTGTCTACACACTCCAGATATATTTCCCACTGACCCAGAATGAATTGCAAAGGACTGATGCAATCAACATGACTGTCATCCTGAGGGATGCTTCATGAGGATGAAGTACTAAGATTGTCACTTACAGGATTATTATTATTATTTGAGAGGGAGTTTCGCTTTTGTCCCCCAGGCTGGAGTGCAGTGGTGAGATCTTGGCTTACTGTAATCTCTGCCTCCTGGTTTCAAGTGATTCTCGTGTCTCAGCCCCCCAAGTATAGGCGCATGCCACCACGCCTGGCTAATTTTTTGTATTTTTCAGTAGAGATGGGATTTCACCCTGTTGACCAAGCTGGTTTCAAACTTCTGACTTCAGGTGATCTGCCTGCCTCGGCCTCCCGAAGTGCTGGGATTACAGGTGTGAGCCACCCCGCCTGGCCCAGAATTATTTTTTCATTACGGGAACTAGCACTTACCAGGATCTATGTCAGTGTTAGGAATAAAAAGTCCACATTCCTTGTTGATTCAATCCTTTCTTCCTTAGATCTTTGCTGTTAGTTTCTAGGTAGCTTTTCTGTCATGTTTACAACTTACAAGGAGTAGAGTAGATGGATGAAAATTACTGGGAAAAGCTAGCTCACATGTTACGGAAAAAGTATTTAAAAATAATCGATGAACAATATGTCTTCAATGAGTACTTGCTCATGTGTCTGTCTTGTGTGGCAGAAACCAAACAGAGCCTTTTTCAACCCAGCCACACCCTGGAGTGATGCAATAGTAAATGAGACACAGGCATGGTCACATATTCGGGATATGAAGCAGGCCTGCCAGCTCAGGAAGTTACCCCAGAGTCGGACGGGTGGTGGATCAAGGAGGAATGTTCAGAGAGCCTTCCCCACAAAGCACACAGCACAGCAGGGCATAACAGGCAGTTGGGCTCTTTTTCTCTGTACAGGAAGCGGCAGACAGCAATTTTTTATTTTTATTTTTTGAAATAAGGAAGGTATGCGACCAGAACCCTATTTTAGTAAGATAGGTTTGGTAGCATGATGGCGGATAAGTTAACGCAGAGGCTTAGAGACAGAGAGACCTTGGGAGGAGGGTATGTGGAACTAAGTAAGCACTAGGGGAGAAGGGAGCATGTAAGAAATATTTCAGAGCCAAAAATGGAAGTTCTAGATTGTTGATTGAATACGGGAGATTTGGAAGGGAAAGGTATAAACATGGTAGCCTCACGTTCTTTGAGCATTTACCATAGGCAAATTACTAAGCATTTTACAAGTATTGACTCATTTGATTTTTTTTTTTTTTTTTTTTTTTTTTTTTTTTTTTTTTTTTGAGATGGAATCTCACTTTGTCATCCAGGCTGGAGTGTAGTGGCTTGATATCAGCTCGCTGCAAACTCTGCCTCCCAGGTTCAAGCGATTCTCCTGCCTTAGCCTCCTGTGTAGCTGGGACTACAGGCATGCACCACCAGGCCTGGCTAATTTTTGTATTTTTACTAGAGTCAGAGTTTCACCATGTTGGCCAGGCTGGTCTTGAACTGCTGATCTCAAGTGATCCACCCGCCTTGGCCTCCCAAAGTGCTGGGATTACAAGCATGAGCCACCATGCCTGGCCTGACTCATTTAATTCTAACAAATTGTATGAAATAGGAATTATTATTATCTACTGTTATTATCTATTATTTATTGGAGAGGAAACTGAGACATAGGGAGGCTCAGTCATTAGTCAGAGGTCACTTGGTCTTCAGAACCTGCATTCCTCACGTATTCCACATGGCCTTGTCTCCAGTCTGGGTGACTCAGGAGATGGTGATGCCACTGGCTGAGATGGGGAAGTCAAGGGAAGGAGCAGATGGGCATGTGTATGGAGCAGGAGGGAGGGCGGACAAGGTAGTGTTTTGGATATGTGTAGCTTGTAGATGTTCTGCCAGCACCTCAAGTGGAGATGGTCAGCAGGCCTCGTGTCCTAGTGTGGAGAGGGAACTGGTTTTCATTAAAAATAATGAAACATCTGTAAAAATACCGTTGGCTGAGTTTCTCAGTCAAGCTCCTTAAGAAAAGTTGGCTATGCTAACAAACAGGAAGCCCATGCCCCAGCTGAAGATTTGGCCAGAGAGTTACAAGGAGCAGGTTCATCAACAAAGTGCTCAGACCCCTGGAACACCTACAAGAGACCAGGACTAAGCCTTGAAAAAGGAGGAGGGAATTAATGTGCTCCTCATTCCAGTGGGCCAGAGCTTTCCAATGCTGCCAGCCCATTAGAATCGCCTAGGAGTTTTTCATTTTTAAATTTTCTTTTGAGACGGACTTTTGCTCTCGTTGCCCAGGCTGGAGTTCAATGGCACGATCTCAGCTCACTGCAACCTCTGCCTCCCAGGTTCAAGTGATTCTCCTGCTTCAGGCTCCAGAGTAGCTGGGATTACAGGCCCACGCCACCATGCCTGGCTAATTTTTGTATTTTTCTTTTTTTTTTTTTTTGACACAGAGTCTTGCTCTGTTGCCCAGGCTGGAGTGCAGTGGCACAATCTCGGCTCACTACAAGCTCCACTTCCCGGGTTCAAGCCATTCACCTGCCTCAGCCTCCAGAGTAGCTGGGACTATAGGCGCTCGCCACCACACCCAGCTATTTTTTTTGTTTGTTTTAGTAGAGACGGGGTTTCACTGTGTTAACCAGGCTGGTCTCGAACTCCTGACCCCACGTGATCCACCCGCTTCGGCCTTCCAAAGTGCTGGGATTACAGGCGTGAGCCACCATGCCTGGCCGAGTTTTTTAATTTTTATTTTAATTTTATTTTTTTGAGACAGAGTCGCGCTCTGTCGCCCAGGCTGGAGTTCAGTGGGACTATCTCAGCTCACTGCAACCTCTGCCTCCCGGGTTCAAGCAATTCTGCCTCAGCCTCCTGAGTAGCTGGGATTACAGGCAAGAATCACTAGGAGTTTTAAAAAATGCTCATGCCCTGGCCTCACCCCAGAACCAATTACATCAGAATATCTCAGGGATGGCCAGAGGCAGTTGTTTGTTTTCTTTTGTTTTGTTTGAGACAGGGTCTCACTCTGTCATCCAGGCTGGGTGCAGTGGCGTGATCTTGGCTCACTGCAGCCTTGACCTCCTGGGCTCAAGCGAGCCTCCCACCCATCTCCCTAGCAGCTGGGATTACAGGCAAACATCACCACGCCCAGCTAATTTTTTATCTCTGTAGAGCCACGGTCTTGCTATGTGGCCCAGGCTGCCTCAAACTCCTAGCCTCAAGTGACTCTAAAGTGCTGGGATTACAGGCATGAGCCACCATGCCTGGCCTATAGGCAGGTGTTTTTTTTTGTTTTTGTTTTTGTTTTGAGACAGAGTCTCATTCTGTTGCCCAGGCTGGAATGTAGTGGTGTGATCTCGGCTCACTGCAACCTCTGCCTCCCAGGTTCAAGCAATTATCCTGCCTCAGCCTCCCAAGTAGCTGGGATTACAGATGCGTTCCACCATGCCCGGCTAATTTTTTTGTATTTTTAGTAGAGATGGGGTTTTACCACATTAGCCAGGATGGTCTCGATCTCCTGATCTCGTGATCTGCCCGCCTCGGCCTCCCAAAGTGCCGGGATTACAGGCGTGAGCCACCGTGCCTGGCCCCATAGGCAGTTTTTAAAAGCTCTTTAGGTGACTCTAATGTGAGGCCACGGTTAAGAATTGCAGCAAAAGGAGGCTTGTCTTTGGAGGTGATGATCAGAGAGCGGGATAAGTAGTGAGTAATGCCTACAAAGTACTTTTCCATTCAGAAAGCACTTGCACATATATGACCTTATTTAAGGAACATCTTGTTGTTATTCACTGGTTTGTGGGAAAAACTGTGAACCAATAAAACAAATGACTTGCTGAAGGTCACAGTCGTTTAGTAGAAAAGCCACGACTCGACCTCAGATCTGCTGACCCCCACTTCAGTGTTCTTTTATAATGTCACACAGGGCAATGCGACCGAAGGAAGGCCAAGTTCATCTGTATTCACATGTAAAGGTGAGGGTGTAGATATTTTTGAAAGTAATTATGATCCACGAGGGTTAATCTAAAAATAGAGCTGTGGCTTGTATAACAGGCATAATGGGGTGGAACAGCCTTGAATGTCACTGGCCAAGAAGAGCTGGTGAAGCCCAGATGGCCCGATGGCCAAGGAGCAGGTGGAGTGGCTGCAGGGAAGCAGCAGGCAGGAGGCGATGGGAGCAGAGTCAGGGAGGGAAGTATAGGGCGGGGCTGGAGGGGGCCCTGGCATTGCCCAAGATCAGGAGGCCTGGCGGTCCAGGCACAAGCCTTCATGCACCTACAGCTGGTAGTGGTGGAAATGGCAAATCCAGGACATTCCTGGAGGCATTTGCCAGTTTATTGGAACTCTTCTGCATCTTAAGGGACATAGCACCTTACTATCCAGATGATAATCACCTGCTAATTTGTATAGACCTGTGTCATTTAGGATATACTATCTTTGTCCATTTTCACAAGTTTAGGGTATTATTTTCCTACCTCAGCAGCTGCATGTGTGATACTGGCATAATAATACCTTATGATGGACACTGAGAGTAAGTGAAATGTGTCTAACCAAATGCCTAGCACGTAGGAAGCTGCTGAATAAATATTAGCACCTTTTAATAGTGGATTCTTTTTTTGAATGTGGATAGTAAAGATCAGAAATGTTGACCACCACTTAGTGGTTAAACAATGTGGGCTCCAAAGCCAGACCACTAGTTTCAAGCCCAACTCTACCAATCTAGCTGTTCAGCCTTGGGCAAGTTAATTACCCAAGTAAAGTCTGTTTTTTTCTGGAATAAAATTGAGATAACACCTGAACATTTCTCTTGCACTTGTTGGGCAGATTAAATGAGATAATGCATGGAAAGCTGTTAGCATGGTCCCTGGCACCTAATCAGTGTTCCATAATTATTAACAAGCTCTATTAAATCCTGACAAATAGCCAGTGCATAAGCCAACACTGGAATCTAGGCCAGTGCTCTTTCTGCTACACCAAGGCAGCTCCTGATGATAACAAACATGAACCCAAGTGAGAAGGGAAGAGAGCTAACATTTAGGGAGGGCCAGCTGCATTCCAGACATGGACATCATGACAAAGCAATTCACAGGGAGATGATGAGGTTCACGGGGCTTAGTAACCTTCCCAAGGTCACAAAATAGTGAGAGATGTGGGGGTCAAATGGACTGACCTCAAGTCCTGCAGCCTTTGTCCATCCGGTGGTTCTCTAGCATGCATCAGAATCACCTGCAGGGCTTGTTAAAACCCAAATTCCAGAACTTTCTCCCAGACTTTCTAATTCAGTGGGCCTGGGGTCGGCCTGAGAATCTGGATTTCTAACAAGTTCCCGGGTAAGATCGATGCTGTGGGTCCTGGACTGTACACCCTCAGTATATGCCAAGCGGCCTTTGCTCAGTAAAATTCATTGTGATGAGACACCTCTCAGGCTGCCAGGAGCCCAAGGAGAACCCTGGGGCTGCCCTGGGGTATAGTGAGGAACCCTAAGTGCCCTGACTTGATCACTATGCATTATAAACATGTAACGAAGTTTCTCATGTAGCCCATAAATGTGTACAAATAAAAAAATGTTTAAATGTTCTCTTAAAGAAAAGAAAGATGTCTCAGCTAATCGCCTCGAGGCCTCATGACATGCCACCCACAGCTCTGTTAGACAGGCACAGACTTTTGTCAGGCACAATCTATAACCTCAAAGTCAGCACTCCCAGTGGGGTGTTTTATTATTTATTTACTTGACAGGTAACATCGATTTGGTCCTATAAGACACCATGCTAAAGGCTTAACTACTTGTTGTTGCACAAGGTAACTCTCCTGAACTCTCAGGAAGCCCTTGCATGGCCTATCAAGGACAGCTCAGTCACTGAAGGGAAAAACTCCATACCAAAGAAGAGAGATGCTGCCAGAGTTTCCCAAGGGAACCTCCATCCCACAGCCCTTCAGGGCCATCACACTCACTCACATCAGCCATCATCGAAATAGTGGCCACGCTGGGAAGAACAGGAGTCCTGAACTAGAAGGTGGTCTTCAAACCATGGCGTACCGGTTTATATATATTACAGATAGATAAATTAAGAGGTCTATATGTATACAAAATCTCTCAAAGAGGAATGAATTCCATTCTGTCATGCCAGATATTTGTCAGAAACTTGAAAACGAAGGTGGTTTTCAGCGGAGCTGGTATTAAAAATAGAAGGTATTTATACACAGGCCCTGCTTCTCTCATGGCCATGAAATCCTCTGGTGTTGTCAGGGCCCCTGGGCAACCTCAGCACCCCCACAGGTAACCCATCTGCAGTCTGCATCTTCCGAGAGAGCAGGGGACTCACACCAGGGCTTTTCTCCTGGGTCCCCATCTCGGCTTGGCGGCGCCTCCGGACCCAGGGGCTGCCAGAGGGAGTGACGCTGCTGTCAGAGGAATAATCCATACACTTGCGGAAGATCTCAGGGCTGGTGCTGCAGTTCAGTCTACCTTCCTCCGCCAGTGGGGACTTTCTGGAAACGCCTTTGCGTTGGGCCAAGGGGCTGCTCCAAGGACTTGTGCACGGGGAGGCATTTGGACTCAGAAAGAGATTCTGGTGGCCAGAAGGGCTGAGCTTGTTGGTGGCCATGTGCCGTCGGCCCGCCATAGGGGACGTGGGGTTGCTCTCGGGGTCAGAGGAGCTGTTGGCAGAAGACTCATCACCCATGTACTGAAGCTCCTCCACTCTCTTGTTCAGGGACTTGTTCAGGTGGATGCTCGCAGTGGGCTCCTCGTCATGATTTTTGTCTTTGGCAGGTTTCTTTTTGGGTGGCTTCATACCAATCAGGACAGCTTTCATGTTCTCTTTGCCCTGAGATTCTGTGATCATGAACTCATGGGCTTTGATAGCTGCTTCCACCTCCTCGAACTCCACGATGGCGCACTCCTGGGTCCCCACTTGGCTGTAGCGGCTGCTGATCCTCCGGATGTCAGGGGGCAGCTCTCTCCCAGGTTTGAGGATCCGCACTGACGAGATGACTCCAAAAGTCCCAAAAAGCTTGAGCAGGTGTTCCATCACCTTCTCCTGCACCCTGCCATTCTTCTGGGGGGTGGCCAGAGCCCACAGCTTAGGAGACAGGTAGAGATCATAGACCAGGAGCATCTTGCTGGGGAGGTTCTCGTTGGGGAACAGTGGGACGGGGGTGGTCCTCCTCACCTTCCGGTGGTCCTCATTCAACTCAAGGACCACTGAATACTTCAAGGCATGTGCTGTGGTTCTCCAGTCCCGCGTAAGGTGTTTCACCTGCAGAACAGAAAGCAAATCTGAAATAGTATCTAATGCCCTTGTCCATCCTTGTGTACACTATAAGCTCTCTCTCTCACTTCCTTATCCCTGTAACACCAGAATCCCTGTATTCTAGTGTCTAGAATCATACGTAGTATGTGTAAACACTCAAAAATCTAGTCAATGAATAAGTGAATGAAAACAAGTTCTACAATTTCAAACAAGGGCACCACAGCAGTGTTGTCCAACAGAACTCTCCATGAAAATGGAAATACTCTATTCTGTGCAAGTTTAGAGGTTAAATTGCAGGCTCTGGAACAAGGCTGTTGTATACACAAATCAAAGACTCACCTCTAGCTTGCAGTAAGACTTAGAAAGTTATTCAACCTCTTAGTGCCTCAACTTGCCCTGGAAAATGGAGATGTTAATAGTGCCGTCTCAAAGAGCTGTCCTGAAGATTAAACGAATAAATATATACATGTACATATGTATGTACAGACACATACAAACTCATTTACATATAAAACAGAACAGTGTCTAGCTCACAGTGAGCACTCAATTATCATGTGCTATCATTATTTCAAATATTACGTGTCATCATTTTGATAGGATTTGGAGATTTTAACATTCAAATGCTTCTCTAAAGCAGTATTTCTGCATTTCGGCATTTGATACAGAGAAGGTTCCAAAAGATCTTTCACATTTCACTGCAATATCTCCTGAGAATGACATGAACTATTTCAACTTGAAATTAAATCCAACTTGGGCCTCACTAAGAATGGTGAAATAATCCCTCCCTCCTCTGTTGGTGGAAATTGTGTGTATCAATGTTGTAGTATATGAAAGCTATATTTATACTGTAAAACAGTAATTTTCTAGAGGCCCACTTCCGGTGAAGTGAATGCCAGGGGGAATGAGTCATCCCAAAGAAATAGTGAAGGTGGGTGGGGTGGGTGACCTGAGCCCGTAATGGCGAGATCCCCCTAAGTCCTCTGAGAACAGGCCAACATAGCTGCTCTGCAAAAGAACTGGGAACTCCAGGTGCCTCTGAGCATAAAGCAGGAACTTCATGAAATTCAAGAAGGAAAGGCTCACTCACTGAGCAGGATGGGGAAACCCTGGCAGACCCATTACTATACACAGGCTCCTAGAGAGATAGTACTGTCCACTGTAGCCTGCAGCCTCTGGGTGAAATGGCTCAGACTTAGGCTACTAGAAGAACACGGGGCCAAGGGCACAGAGAAGGCGGCCCAGGCCAAGGGTCGGATTTTAGGTGGACAGAGTTGAGGAATCCAGAAAGGGTGAAGCTGATGACTGCAGGTGAGTGTGAGGCTGGGGGAAAGCCAGGCAGTGGCTCACTGTGGGGTGAAACATGGTGGAGCCTTCTCCAAAAACAGCTAGGGAGGGAGCACTTGGGAGATAAAAAGAGACAATTTCCTAAGCCTGAAGCTTGAGCTAGGAGCACCCGGAGAAACTACAGCACTGCCTTACTCAGAAGGCTACAGAAGTCTGTGGGGGACCACATTTCGTTGCAAAAGAAGCAGGCTCTGCAAGGACTGAATATCCCTCCTGAGCCAGAAGCAAGGTCCACTGGAAAATCTCGGTTACAGTCGGAGCATCCTAAGCCTGGGTCCGTGACCATTCATAAGGAAGGTCCAGGTAGCACCTGAGAAAAGGGGCCAGGGAGCTTTCGTCCTTGTGCAATTACTAGAAGAACTCTAAGGTTTCAGAAACATTGTAATTTCCCTGTGTTTTTTACCTTTGTCATGTATGTTTCCCTTTTGTGATTAACAGGAAATCCTTCAGAATGAAAAGGATCTTTGCTCTGAGTTTGGAGGTGTTAGGGAGTCTGTCTGTACTCTGCAGCCAGGTTTCAACAGAGAAGAACATTCCTAAATTGGTCCATAAGTGGCAGCTTAAAGAGGAAAGCAAAACAGGCTGACTCTTGGGGTCCCTGGGGAGGAATAAAGAGATGTGCGGGATGATTCCACTGGCTGCTTCATTTTGGAATCCCCCACAAACACTTTTCATATGAAGGCTTGCTCACTGTTCTCTGGTCATTAAAATATCCCTTCCATTCCCCTGTACCTAGAAAACTCCTACTCATCCTCCAAAATCCTATTTCAATGTCACCTTCTCTGGGAAGACTTCTCAATTCTCCAGACAGGGTTAGTTGCTCTGATCAACTAGCACCCAACAGTACGGTGTTCTCTCTTTTGTCCTACTGTATGTGGTCACATTGTAATCTTTCAGATCTCTCTCATTTATTGGACTGTGAGCTTGTCAAGTACAGGGGGAGTACCATCTTCATTCTGTACATCCTGCGCCTGGCACACCACTCAGCAGAGACAATGAGTATATTTGATGAATGAATAAAGGAAAAAGAGTGAGAGGGCCAGGCAGAGTACACCAGTGGGTGAGGCAGGGAAGAGGTCCAAGGAGAAAAGCTCTCCTCCAGTGCTCTCTGACAAAGTACACAGACAACTTGGCCGGGACCCACTTGTTACGCATCCCGTTATGCAACAGGCCGCGTGGTGCTTTTCCATTCTAGTAAATGCACTTCCCCCAAGGGAGACACAGAGTTCTTATTCCAACTCGTCTGTCAACTCTCTGAGAAGTAGACAGTACACAGCCCAAACACTGGATCTATATACGGCAGGGACAAGCAGTCTGCTGCCCAGATGGCAGCAATAATTACAAATCTCATCTCCCTATTGTATAGATGAGGACGATGGCGCCACACAGGCAGAGCATTTGTGTCTTAGAGAAGGTTCATTTCTGATAGAGCTGGGTGCTCATTCTCTCCCTTTACTTATTCAACTTGACAAATGAAAAGCTTGGATTTCATATAATTTTAGGTCTGGCAGGTATCTCTCAAGACCATCGAGTCCCTCTGTCCTGGTACCGCATCCTCCCGGCCACCCACTTGCCTGGCAAAAGTGCCTGAACTTTACTAAGAACAAGTAATACTTTTCAATAACTGCTGCCAGCTGAGATTTGTCCCAATGCCCAGGACCCTTTTAATAGTGTGGGAGTGTATTCCTAACAATCCTAAATCCCTTCTCCTAGCTATTTTTCTCTTTGTCAGGCACAGACTTAATTTTAAAAATTGTTCATCATCAGGTTTCAAGGGAGCAAAAAAAAAAAAATGTTTAGAACCACAACCCAAAACACACTTGAAATCCTTGAAGCAGCTTCTGAGAACCAAGCCTCACCTTTTTAAAGGACGTGAGTAGCTTAACGCTCACATATCCCAGCTTGTTCCTCCTCACGTGCTTTAGCAAAAAGGCGTCCTTCTCCAGGTTTTCATCTGAAAAGTAGAATTCGATCTGATCCACCAGTTTCTTGATCAACTCCTCGTCCGGGGGCTTCCACTCCTGCTCCAGGTCCTCACGCTCATTCTCGCCTCCACTTGCAGTGGTGCCACTGAGACCAGAAGGAGACACCAGGTGTTAGGGGTTGAACTGTGTCCCCCAAAAATTCATATGTTGAAGTCCTGACCCACAGTACCTTGGAATATGATGTTATTTGGAAATGGGGGTCACTGCAGATGCAATTAATTAAGATGAGGTCTTACTGGAGTAGGGTAGACCCCCTAATCCAACACAACTGGGGTCCTTATCAAAAGGGGAAATTTGAACACAGACATGCACACAGAGAGAACATCATGTGAAGGCGAAGGGAGACACTGGGGTGATGCAGCAAAACCCAAGGAATGCCAAAGACTGCCACTAGAAGTGAGGAAAGATGTCTGGAATGGATCCATTTCTAGTACTTTCAGAGGGCACTTGATTTCAGGCTTCAGACCTCCAGAACCATGAAACAATATATTTCTGTTGTTCTAAACCATCCAGCTCATGGTATTTTGTTATGGCAGCCCCAGGTGATGACACTGGGTCACATGGTCACAGAAGGAGAGATTTGCCCCCAAACAGCTAAGAAGTCAATCTTTCGTTTTTAACAAGTATGGAAGATCATAAAAATAATAACTGGCCAGGCATCGTGGCTCCCATCTGGAATCCCAGCACTTTGGGAGGCCAAGGCAGGCAGCCTGAGCCCAGGAGTTTGAGACCAGCCTGGGCAACATAGCGGGACCCCTGTCGCTACAAAAAACACACAAAAAAATTAGCCAGGTGTGGTGGTGCAGGCCTATAGTCCCAGCTACTTGGGAGGCTGAGGTGGGAGGAGAGCTTGAGCCTGGGAGGTCTAAGTTGCAGTGAGCCAAGATTGCACCACTGCACCTCAGACTGGTTGATAGAGTGAGACCCTGTCTCAAAATAAGAATAATTATTATTATAACAACACCCTCTGCTGACATGTATGTGGCGCTCTGCCCCCATATGTTTTTCACATATGGCAAAATGTTTTTCACATATACCCTCTTATTCTTCCTCTTCTACTCCACCCCCTCAAATCCTAGTTTCTAGAAGACAGTATAGCAGAGTCACTTGACCTTTCAGTAAGATCCTCCATATTTATTAAAGAAAAAAAGCTTGATTTCTTAGCTGGTTCAGGACAAGACCTGGAGTGCAGTGGTGCGATCTCCATGTGGATACATGATCACTGACTCTCAGGAGTCACTGCAGTGGTGCGATCTCCATGTGGATACATGATCACTGCCTCTCAAGCCACCTGCCTTGGCCTCCCAAAGTGCTGGAATTACAGATGGGAGTGTAATTTCCTAGGGCTGCTGGCTCTAGGAGTCCTGGCTTTAGAGTTAAGACTGCCTGGGTCCAAATGCTTGGTTCAGACTGAGTATCCCTTATCCCAAATGCCTGGGACCAGAAGTGTTTCAGATTTCCGATTTTTCCAGAGTTTGGAATATCTGCAGATATGTAATGAGATATCTCAAGGATAGGACCCAAGTCTAAATGCAAATTCATTTATGTTTCATATACACCTTCTACAGATAACCTGAGGTAATCTTATGCAACATTTTTAATAATTTTGTGCATGAAACAAAGTTTCTGAACCAGCGGAAAGCAAAGGTGTCGCTGTCTCAGTTTTTAACCCATGTTAAACCTGTGGTGTCATGGTGGCTCAAAATGTTTCCGATTTTACAGCATTTCAGATTTTGAATTTTTTTATTAAGGATGTTCAACCTGTACCACTGTTTATTAGTTAAGTAAATTTAGGCAAGTAACTCCACTGCATCTCACTTCAGTTTCATCGCCTGTAAATTGGGAATCATGATAGTCCCTACCCTCATGGGAGTGTTGTGAAGATTCAATGAATTAATACGTGAAAATATCCAGAAGAGTGCCTAGCATACCCTCAAAGCTCAGTAGGCACAGATAAATTCCTTCACTCATTCATAGGAGGCAGATCTAGAATTTAAACTCAAATCCTCTGTCTCCAAATCCAGTATACATAATAGCTTATATGTTTTGCTAGGACCCTGCAATGGACTCTGGAAACAATCCCGTCACCAGGCTCTTCTTAATAAAGCCCACCACCACCAGCAGCACCACCTGGGTAGACTTCCTTCTCTCCCTCTCCCTAAGACCATTAGGTGACGGGAACAAGCCAAAGCAATCCTGGACAGAGCTTCCTTAGGAAGGCTAATCTTTCATAAGGGGATTATAACAATTTCAAACCAATAAACATTTAGAGAATACTGATTATCCACATCATAACTGATGCCATTATTAGAAGTTAGCAGAAAGTTGCAGGTAGGTAGTTATAGGAGTTGGTTTAGCAACTCAATGTCAGGACCAGTAATCTCAACAGGCCTATTACTGTGATTGCTTAACGCTGGAAAAGACACATACATATATGTCCTTCAACAAAATTTTCATTGGCTCTCAGCCTCACAAAGAAAAAAAAAGAAAAGAAGCAACTGTGGAATACTCAAAATGAGGGAAAAAAATATGGCAAGAGAGAAAAAAGCAAATAAATCTATTTAATAATTTTTCAAATTCAGAAATTATAATTAGTATAAAATATAGGCATTGGTTGATTAAAAATAAAGAGTTTTAGCTATTTGCCTGTAGGCAGCCTGGGAATGGCTTTTAAAATACCTTATTGATGTCTCAAGGTAAATACGGAGTGAAGAGGCCTGGCGCGGTGGCTCACACCTGTAACCCAGCACTTTGGGAGGCTGAGGTGGGTGGATCACTTGAGGTTGAAGTTCAAGACCAGCCTGGCCAACATGGTGAAAGCCCATCTCTACTACAAATACAAAAAAGTAGCTGGGTGTGGTGGTGCATGCCTGTAATCCCAGCTACTCGGGAGGCTGAGGCAGGAGAATCCCTTGAACTTGGGAGGTGGAGGTAGCAGTAAGTGGAAATCACACCACTGCACTCCAGTCTGGGTGACACAGCGAGACTGTCTCAAAAAAAAAAAAAAAAAAAGGTATAGTGAAGAAAATAACAGGGAGACTCAATTTTAAAGTTTTTTTTTTTTTTAAGTCTTGTTAAAATGGGATGATAAAAATCAGGCATTAAGCTGACTCACCCAACATCCAATAGCAAACACTTTCTCAATTGCTTTCTTCTTCTTCTTCTTTTCTTTTTTTTTTTTTTTGAGAAAGAGTCTTGCTCCATTGCCCAGGCTGGAGTGCAGTGGCGCGATCTCGACTCACTGCAAGCTCCGCCTACTGGGCTCACGCCATTCTCCTGCCTCAGCCTCTCGAGTAGATGGGACTACAGGCGCCCGCCACCACGCCCGGCTTCAATTGCCGTCTTTACTCTAGAGGCTATAAAAACTAAATGTTATGGCCGGTAACGCTTAAGTGAAAATCTCTTGGCCCTGCCCCTTCCCCTTTTATCTTCTTTGAATGTGGATGCGATGGTTGAATCTGTAGCAGCCATTTTACTACCATAAGGAAAAGGCCAAGAGAATCAGCTTGGCCTGATTTGTTGACATTATTGGCCCTGACATTATTAAGTTGTTGGACAAGCTCTTGTAACTATCTACCTGCAGATTTTTTATTATTACATGAGAAAGATCAAGTCCAATTTGTTTAATTCACTTGTTGGGTTTTCTATTACTTAAACAGCCAAATACAATAGTAACCTCAGCAACACTGCATGGAGAAAAGAGGTCCTCAAAACATCCCGAAGGCAAAACATCAGCAGGACAACCAATAGAATGAAAAAGGAGATGCAAGAAGGACAGAACAAATTTCACTTTATTAGGGAAAGTTTACCCCCTAAATAGTAATTAAAACAGATGGGTTGAGGCCAGGCATGGTGGCTCATGCCTGTAATCCCAGCACTTTGGGAGGCTGAGTCGGGCGGATCACCTGAGGGTAGGAGTTTGAGACCAGCCCGGCAAACACGGTGAAACCCCACCTCTAACAAAAATATAAAAATTAGCTTGATGTGGTGGTGGTCGCCTGTAATCCCAGCTACTTGGGAGGCTGAGGCAGGAGAATCGCTTGAACCCGGGGGATGGAGGTTGCAGTGAGCCGGGATTGCACAACTGCACTCCAGCCTGGGCGAAACTCCATCTCAAAACAAACAAACAACAACAACAAAAACAAAAAACAGATGAGTTGAATATAACAGACAAAATAACTACAAATGCAAAGGGAATTCCTGGCCCAGCTAACAAAGATGTCAATAAATCACAGGGGATGGGGCCAGGTGTGTGCTAATGGCCAGTGAAGAGTTTTGAGCAGACTCAGGAGTATTGGCAAAATGGTCTAACTTACTACAAATAGCTAGTATCTCAGAAATGACTGCACTACCAAAGAGAGCCACAGGCAAGTTAGTCCTACTCCCAAACCACAGCAATAGATGCTATGACAAAAGGTAAACTCATAAACAAATAAAGCATAACGGAAGAAAGACAGTATAATTTCTCAGTCTCTCTAATGCTTATTCCAGAGCTTCCCAATCTTCCCAAGGCCTGCCATGTCTACTTTACTGCCTGCAGATGATTCTATCTCAGACTGGATGGAGAAGATGGAGTTCATCCAATCAAGTTTCTCTAGACCTTCACTGGGCAACCCCTTCTCCCTTTTCCCAACCTTTGCTCCAGCTTCTTCTGTGTCTCTAGACATCCATCAAAGAACTTGTAGCCATATCCAGGTGTCTCTTCTCCATCTTGGTTCTTGATATAGTTTGAATGTATGTCTTAGCCAGATCTCATGTTGAATTGTAATCCCCAGTGTTGGAGGTGGGGCCTGGTGGGAGGTAGTTGAATCAAGGGGTGGTTTCTCATGAATGGTTTAGCACCATCCCCTTGGTGCTGCCCTTTTGATAGTAAGTTCTTGTAAGACTTGGTCATTTAAAAGTATGTGGTACTTCCCCCCACCCCCACCATCACCAACTGTCTCTCTTGCTCCTGCTTTCATGATGTGATGTGCCTGTTCTCCATTCACCTTCTATACCACGATTGTAAGCTTCCTGAGGCCTCACCAGAAGCAGATGGTAGTGCCATGCTTCCTATACAGCCTGCAGAGCCAAGAGCCAATCAAGCCTCTTTTCTTATAAATTACCCAGTCTCAGATATTTCTTTACAGCAATGCAAGAATGGCCTCACACAGTCCTCTTGCCCCGATGCAGGATCTGACACTATTGACCACCTTCTTCTTGATACTCTCCCCCTGGGCTTATGTGACTTATTCTTTTCTGATTCTTGTCCCCATTTTACTGCCCTCTATGTCTCCTCTTTCTCTCTCCATTTATTTCATTTTATTCATTTATTTATTTTTTGAGACTGGATCTTGCTCTGTCGCCTCAAGTTGGAATGCAGTAGCACAAACACAGCTCCCTGCAGTCTCAGCCTCCCAAGCTCAAGCAATCCTCCCACCTCAGCCTCCCAAGTAGCTGGGGCTACAGGCATGTGCCATCATGCCTGGCTAATTTTTCTATTTTTTTTTTTTTTGTAGAGATGGGGTTTTGCCTTGTTGCTCAGACTAGTTTTGAAACCCTGGGCTCAAGTGATCCACCCACCTCAGCCTCCCAAAGTGGTGGGATTACAGGTATGAGCCACCATGCCTGGTTTCTCTTCATTTCAAAGTGTAGGTGTTACCCAAGTATCTATCCCTGACACTTTATCCCCTAGCAACCTCTACACTTCAGCTCCTATAAGCTCATCAAATTCAAATCTACCCCCACCAGCCTGTCTGCCCCACACCTTCCTCTCCTTCCTGAGCTCCAGTCCTCGATTCCTAACTGCATGCCAGACATAACTGCACTAGGACAATCTGATGTAGTATCAGATTAAATATGTCCACAGTCTAACTTCTCACCTTCTGCAGAACCTGACCTTAGGCAGGACTGAAGCCTGGGCCTATCAACAGGCATTCTATCTGGGAAGTTGACCTTCCTTTCACACAGTCTCACAGTAGACTATCCATAATGTATTGGGGGTGACTCTGCATCAATTATTTGCACCCACTGAGCAGACAGGCAGGTAGCCAGAGATTCCAGAACAGGTGGGTGATACTGTGGAGGTGACATAAACCCCTATGCAAGTGCAGAGGTGAGCTTCTTGGGCTTGGAGGACTCCACCCTCTGCATGAGTGCTGTCAGCAGCAACTGTGCATCTCCAAAGGGGGATCTTGGGGGAGTTGGAAACCCTATGTTATATCCAGGAGCAGGCTGCATTGTTTCCTGTTTGTGAAATAGCCTTCAAAAGGGAAAAGATACCATATCTTTTAAGAATATTAAGTTTATATCCTTTAAGTCTGAATATTGTCAACTTTTTGTCGATTACAACCATCCTGTGAAAATCATGTATCTTCCCTCCCAATCCACCCCGCCAACTACTTTCCCTATTCACTCTTCTATGTACTTAAGCTCAAGACGTAGGATGTATCCTTTCACTCTCTCTTTTGCCCCCACATTTAGTCAATTATAAAGTGCTTATTTCATTTTGAAGGGTCTCCCATCTGTTCTCTCTTTGCCAGTCCAACCATCCTCATTATTTCTCCCTTGGACACAATATCTCATTGAAACATGATTCCAAAAAATTAAAGTAATAGATAAACATAGCAAAAACTAAAATAAAATAGTAGGGAACTTATAAAGAAACCAATAATTCCCCACTCCACCCTTCCTCCCTAAAGGTAACTTCTCTTCAGCCATTTAGTTCTTAGGAGAGTTATCTCATAGCTCTATAAAATATGCTTATAGCTCTATTTCTCACTTGCCAACTGTAGTCATTCTCTATTCATGTCTTACTATATAAAATGAGGATTTGGGGTCACTTATGACTTATGTCCCTAAATAACCTTCTTCAAATTTTTAAAATTTTCTTTTCATTTTGGTCCTTCTATTAGCCTTCTATTTGTGGTTTTAGTGTTTTTCTTCTTTCTTTTTTTTGAGACGGAGTCTCACTCTGTCGCCCAGGCTGGAGTGCAGTGGCATGATCTTGGCTCACTGCAACCTCCACCTCCGGGGTTTAAATGATTCTTCTGTGTCAGCCTCCTGAGTAGCTGGGATTACAGGGGCACGCTGCCATGCCTGGCTAATTTTTTGTATTTTAGTAGAGACGGGGTTTCACCGTGTTGCCCAGGCTGGCCTCAAACTCCTGAGCTCAGGCAATCTGCCCACCTTGGCCTCCCAAAGTGCTAGGATTAAGGCATGAGCAATCACACCCAGCCTTTTTTTTTTTTTTTTTTTTTTTTTAAGATGGTCTCACTGTCGCCCAGGCTGGAGTACAGTGGTGCGATCTCGGCTCACTGCTACCTCTGCCTCCCAGGTTCAAGCGATTCTCCCACCTCAGCCTCTCAAGTAGCTGGGACTACTGGCACGCAACACCACACCCGGCTAATTTTTGTATTTTTAGTAGAGACAGAGTTTCACCATGTTGGCCAGGCTGGTCTCAAACTCCTGACCTCATGTGATCTGCCTGCCTCAGCCTCCTAATGTGCTGGGATTACAGGCGTGAGCCACCATGCCCGGCCCTATTTATGTTTTAAAATAATACACTTTAAGTGGTTTCTTATTCCATAAACATTAAAAAGTATTTTTCAATTTCTTGCTACATATGATATATTAATACACACTACTGTCCTATCCTCTTTTCCATCTCACCTATTTCCAACCTTCCATATTGCATCAGATGTACTTTTATTTCATTTTGCCATGGTTCATAATATATCATTCTATTAGGTAACTAATATTCTATATTTTATCTATAGCTACGTACTGAAAATTGAAAGTCAATCAGTTGTATTTTATTATTATGACGATGTAAACACTGTTTCCTAATAGGGCTAAGTCATTTGCTAAGATTACATTTCTTGTCCTAAAGTTCTATTAGTTGACTGACCACGTGGATTGGTCCTCTATGTTTATTTTTCCTTCCATATGATCTGTCCTTGTTTTTGTTTGTAATTTACACACTAAGGGATTTCTTTGACATTATATTCTAACCTTTCTTATGGAATTTTTAAATTTTAGTAGTTATTTATTTAGTTTCTAAGAACTCTTTTTGGTCCTTAGATCATTGCCTTCTAAGAGCTTCCTACTCTTGTTTTGTGGATGCAGTATCTTAAATTCACTCTCAGGGTCCCAGTTGGAGTATACATTTTTGAGTCCTTTGTTTCAACATCATCACCTCTGTATCCTTTGGGGTCAGTTCTTCCATTTAACTTTCATGCCACTGATTTTCTTCATGTGACTAATAAATGATTCATTTTTTCTTTATTAAAGAGTTTAATAAACTTATTTTTGAATAGTTTTAGATTTACAGAAAAGTTGTGAAAATTGTACAGAGAGTTCCCATATATACACCCAGGCTTGCTCTGTTATAAATATCTTGCATTAGTATGGTACATGTGTTACAACCAATGAACTAATTGCAATTAGTTCATTAGTTCATTATATATTATTATTAGCTAAAGTCTATATTTTATTCAGATTTCCTTAGTTTTTGCCTATTGTCCCTTTTTCTGTTCCAGGATCCCATCCAGGACACCACAACACATTAATACATTAAGCTGTCGTGTCTCCTGAGGCCCCTCTTGGCTGTGACGGTTTTCCTTGTTTTTGATGACCTTGACAGCGTTGAGAAGTACTGGTTAGGTATTTTGTGGAATGCCCCTCAATTGGGATTTTTCTGATGTTCTTTGTCACGATTAGATTGGGATTACGGGTTTTGGGGAGGAGGACCACAGAGGTAAATTTCCATTCTCAGCACATCCTGTCAGGGTACATGCTATCAACATGAATGATCACTGTGGAAGTTAACCTTGATCAGCTATCTGAGGTAGCTTTTGTCAGGTTTCTCCCCTGTAAAACTACTGCCTTTATCCCCATTCCCATACTGTGCTCTTTGGAAGAAGGTCACCGTACACAGCCCACACTTAGGGTGTGGGGAGTTATACTCCACAGCCATTCACTGTGAAGGCAAAAGGTACGTGTGCTTTTTCTTGGAGGGTTGTTAAGTTGTACACTCCCACTGGTTTTCTTCCTAGATGGCGCTATGTACACAGGTGGGGCACGCCAAGTGGCAGGCTTCACATGAGGGTGAACAGGCAGGGAATCATTAAGCTGGGGGCTCTACTCAAATGGGGAAGGCTTTACTCTGCAGCTGCCAGCTCTGCTTTCGCATCCCTAGATCTCCGTAGTGAGCTCATTCAATTCCTTTAGAAAATAATCTTGTCTCTTTTTTTTCCCCCCTTAAAAATAAAATACCTGCTACTTTTCACTGGCAGACAGAGAGGCTAGGAAATGGTTCTAAAGGAAGAATTTAAATTACCTTTCAGATATTTGTAGCCCTTTTTACTCCTGCATCTTTGGTATATTTCCCAACCAGAGTCTTTCGAGGGTTCTGTCTTCCCACCTCCTGCCACCTCCCGTGTTATATTTTAGGCTACAGCCTCCTCCACTCTGTGCTGTATTAAATGTTTTGAAGAACAGCTAGAATATGTCACTGCTTTACTTGATGTCACTGATTTACTTTAATAGTAATAATAAAAGGTTTTCTATTTCCTGTTAAATAAAATTCAAAATCTTCAGCTCCCAACCAGGCATGGTGGCTCACACCTGTAATCCCAGCACTTTGGGAGGCCAAGGCAGGAGGGTCATTTGAGGCCAGGAATTCGAGACTAGCTTGGGCAACGTAGCAAGACCCTGTCTCTACAAAAAATTTAAAAATTAGCCAGGTATGGTCGTGCACACCTGTAGTCCAGGCTATTTGGGAGGCTGAGGTGGGAGGATTGCTTAAGCCCACGAGGTCAAGGCTACAGTGAGCCATGACCGCACCACTGCACTCCAGTCTGAGTGACAGAGTGAGACCCTGTCTCAAAAACTACATACATACATACATACATACATACAGAATAATAATAAAAAAAACCCACAAAGTCTTCAGTTCCTTATTCAGATTCATTTAGAATCTGGCTGTAACCAGCGTCAAAACTTATTTCCATCGGTGTCCTTTCAGATCCTTTGCTCCAAACAAACAGAAAGACATGGCTATCTGTAAGTGTCACAAACTTTCTGGACTCTGTGCCTTTGAACTTGCTGTTTCTGTCTCTGAATGCCTTGCTCCTCTCTCTCGGGTCTAAATTCTAGTCACACATTAAGGTCCATCTTAAATGCAATTCTCCTAGGAAAAAAACAGTCATTTCTACTTCTCCCAAAACTTATCTATATTTGTATTATAGCTACTTGTGTGCATATTTTATTAGCAGCCTGAACACTGAGTTGAGAGTAGAACTCGAGCTGGTTTCTTTCATTATAGTATTACCCCAGAGCCTTGCACGTAATGGGAATTTAAAATGTATCACCAATGTAAAGCAAACAGTTTTTAGGGCAAATCATACCTATCAGGATCCTATCAGGAGGGAGGAAGGATGGTTTCTGATGAATATGTTCTCAGCGGCCTTTCAAGGAGGCTTGAAAAAGTTTTACACTTAAGGTTTTGCTTTGTTTTGTTTTTTAATAAAACATTGTAAAACATTGTAAACTGGGAGTGATGAGGTCTTTTGTTATAGCTATAAACCTGTGAGAAATGGGTAGAAATAAAGGGGTACATTTTAAAACAGATAATTGGGTTCCATGAATCAGTGTTGAATTTTTTTTTTTTTTTTTTGGATATTGTCTCACTCTGTCACCCAGGCTGGAGTGCAGTGGCACGATCTTGGCTCACTGCAACCTCTGCTTCCTGGGTCAAGCGATTCTCCTGTGTCAGCCTCCTGAGTAGCTGGGACTACATGTGTGCGCCACCATGCCTGGCTAATTTTTGTATTTTTTCGTAGAGACAGGCTTTCATCATATTGGCCAGCTGGTCTCAAACTCCTAACTTTGCGATCTGCCCATCTTGGCCTCCCAAAGTGCTGGGATTACAGGTGTATCATATTTGTAAATGATTTAGAGAAACAAAATGATTTGTAGCATAAAACATCCAAGGCTACTTTTTTTTATAAAATATCGAATCTGGTTATACTGATTGCACAGTTAATCAAATGATACCCTACAGCAGGAAAATATCCAAACTAAGATGGTGGAATAATGAGACCCTCGCCACAACTTTCAATCCAGGAATGATTTCTCAGACGCATCATCTATCATTGTAGATGGCGGAATATGTTATTTTGACCACCAAGACCAAGAAAATGGTGGACACCAATAAGGAAGGTACCAAACACAAAAGAGAAACATCATTTCTGAAAAACATTAGGGTCCAGGTCCTGTTTGTGTGAGATTTCTTTTGACTCACCTCTAGAACAAGATAATGAATGTGAAATGGCTCAAAAAGGGCAAATTGATAATGCAATATAAAAACACCAGGGTAGATTCAAAAGATAAAGATTCTTCACTGAGACAGATTAAAAACATATACAGGTATGTTCTCAACTTTGTTAAAGGCATCACCCTTTTACAAACCATATTTTGGATGGTGCTAGCAGGGTCACATCTTATGCTTCGGTGGCCCATGGGTTCTTATATATTTATTACAGAGACACGAACTTCCTCTCTGACCCTGTCTTCTGCAATGCTGTTCTGGCATAAGCCCTTGAGCCTGGGAAAGGGATATACAACTAGTGGATATCTCTGCAGGTCTAAATAATGATTTGTAGTACGGAGTAGAGACTACATATATAAGGCACTTAGTTCCACATCTGACAAAAAATTGACATTAACAAAAAAGTAGAGGCCAGGGTTGGTGGCTCATGCCTGTAATCCCAGCACTCTGGGAGGCCAAGGCGGCCAGATTACTTGAGGTCAGGAGTTCGAGACTAGCCTGGCCAACATGGTGAAATCCCATCTCGACTAAAAATACAAAAATTAGCCGGGCATGGTGGCGGGCGCCTGTACTCCCAGCTACTCAGGAGACTGAGGCAGGAGAATTGCTTGAACCCAGGAGGTGGAGGTTGCAGTGAGCCAAGATTGGGCCATTGCACTCCAGCCTGGATGACAAGAGCAAGACTCTGTCTCAAAAAAAAAATATATATATATATATATATATCTTAGTTCTGTCCACTGAAAGGCTCTGAAAGCAACAATACCCTGGCAAAAGTTAGCTTTCTTAATTCCAGGTCTTGGTTTCTAAATACTTTCTTACTAGTATTTGAAAAAACCAGAGATTCCTGTGGAAATGGCTGAATTCCATGACTGGAGTAGGAAAAGTACAAATTATGCCTGGAATATCTAGTACCAGAAAGCAAGGAAGTGCTTAAAGACTAATGGGCATGTTACAAAAAGACACAAGGAGGCCAGCTTCAAGGGGGTCTGCTAGCTGCAATATAGGCATTTTGAGCACCAGAAATGACTGTGACTAATTATTAAAAAGTGAATAAATACAAATCCATGAATTGGAGAGAGAGGGAGAGTATGAGCTTGAGGAAGAACCCTCATTTAAATTATTTAGTGTAACTATTATATCAAATTATCTCTTTGAAAACTGTAATTAAAGGGAAATAATTAAGCATTTTTTTGCCTCTTTAGGAGAAACTTTTGTTCAATCCAGATGATGAGACAAAACTCTTTAAAAAAAAAAAATAGAGCAATGCTAGCTAATAAGTGTACAAAAAAATGTGAAAATTAGAAAATCCTCAATTTTCAATCCCCGGTGAAATAACCAACTTAGGTAAGGATCATCAATAGATGCTAAAATAATTAGGTGAAAAGTCACTGGGGAAAGAATATTGCAAGAGGAATGGATAACTTAGAAGAAATGCACAAATTCCTAGAAACATGCAACCTACCAAGACTAAATTATGAAGAGACAGAAAATCTGAAAAGACCAATAACAAGTAAGGAGATTGAATCAAGAATCAAAAATCTCCTACCAAAGAAAAGCTCAAGGCCTGATGGCTTCATTGCTGAATTCCACCAAACATTTAAAGAACAACTAATACCAATACTTCTCAAACTCTTCTAAAACTTTGAAGAGGAGGGAATGCTTCCAAACTCATTTCAAAAGGCCAGCATAACCCTGATACTAAAGCCAGGCAAGGAAAAAAAAACTATGGGCCAACATCCCTGATGAACATAGATGCAAAAATCCTCGGCATAATATTAGCAAACTGAATTCGACAGCATCTTAAAAGGATCATTCACCATGTTCAGGTGAGATCTATCCCTGGGATGCATGCATGGATCTACATATGCAAATCAATACATGTGATACATCAACTTAACAGAACCCAGGATGAGAAGCCCACAAATAACTTGTTAACTGCAAAGGAAAAGACAACCTGTACGATGGAGAAATCTCCTAATCGAATGGTCAAATTTAGCATCACTAAAGGTGAGATGGCTCCTGAGGTGATGCAACATAAAGTTCCAGGCACAGAGTATGAGGCATTCTTGCCAAAATGTTTAAACAGAATCAAATCAAAATCTTAGTCCTAACTTCCAGTTTATAAGAAGCACATGGTACAAAGGAGCAAGTAAAATAAGACCATAAACACATTACCAGACTAATCAAAAATGTGAGACATTCAACAAGATATCTGGCCTCTTCTGTCCAAAATAGCAAAGCATTAGGGGAAAAAATGGTGGAAATTTCTAGATAAACAGATTCTAGAGACATAAGAAGCAAATGCCTCAACCCAGACCATATTCTGGTTTGAGGGGAAAAAATAAACAGCTGTAAAAGACAATTGTGGAACAATCTGGGGAATCCTGAATGTGGAACTTGGCGATTAGCTTATCTTCAGGATTATATTAGGGAATGATAGGTAATTTTCTCAGTTGCAATAATAGTGTTAGGGCTTTATAGGGAATGTCATTATTAGGAGTTACAAAATGAAGTATTTAAGGTATAATCTTGTGTAAAACATATCTCAAATGGTTCGGGGGAAAACACATACATTATATATCCATTCACTAAATATGGCAAAATATTAAGTGTTAAATCTAGATGATGGGTCTATGAATTCTCATAGTACTGTTTTTTCATATTTTCTTTATGTTTGAAAATATGTATGTTAAAAAGGTGAGAATAAAAGGAAAGGCATCTTTTTAATGAATGAGATGTGGGGAGATGATCCATGAACATTTTAGAGGTTGTAAAGGCTTTTCTTTATTGTTCGTTTATTCTCTGTTCCCTTATATAAGCCAGGTATTAGGCTAGGTATGGAAATACGAAAAGGAGTAAGATAAGGCAGCTGCTTTCAAGGATCTCACTGTCTAGGGGAGGGGAAACACACATATCTCAACACCATGGAGTGAGTGTGATGACAGAGATATGCATTCGGTCAACAAATATGTCCTATGTGCTGGGTGCCGTGTTAGGTGCTGAAGATACAATGAAGGAAGCAAGCATGGTCCTTGAATTCACCGAGCTCCTATCCCTGTGAGGGAGACACAATGATAGAATCACAATTGTGGAAGGTGCTAGGCATAAAATGTACAGAGTACTACAGCAACAGAGAAGAAAGGAAACACAGCCAGCTCTGGGGTGGGGATTGGGGGTGGGTGGAGAAGAGGCGGCAAAGTTTTAAAGGCTGACTAGAAATCAGTCAATCAGAGGACCTAGAGGTGGGGGTGCAGAGACATGTAGACACAAAATAGCCCCCTGTGCTCAGGCAACTAGACGGAATTGCGGGAGCAGGGAAGGAAGCAATGGGCTGAGGAGATGATGTGAGTGGGTGTCGCATCTTAATGAGCAGATTGAGGAATCTGGGCTTTCTCCTGTAGGCTCCAGGAGCGGAGAACATTCACATCAGGTGATGGCTGCTGCCATGCAAGGCTGGGCCCAAACAGGGGATAGTGTGAATCTTGTTCTTGGCTACATCTCCTCGTGCTTTGGGTGCCTGCCCACTGGGCTCTGTCGGCTCCCTGAAGAACCCCAGGGATTTTCTGGGGTCAACTCTATGCCAGTGGGCAGCAGGAAGGGCTTCAGACTGAACACTTGCTGAGACTCAAGCCATGGGAGCTGGGAATTCTGGAGGAAGAGCAAGAGGGGTTCAGGCAAGAGGCCCACCCATACTGAAGCTTGGTTTCTCCTAGACTTCCATAGGGGATCTTTCCAGGCCTTAAACATAAGTAGAGCTTTAATCCTGACTAATGATACAATCTCACAAATTTAGCCCTCAGGATAGGGATGGCTATTTGCCACTGCCGCAGGAAAATAAAGTTATAAGGATAAACTACTCGGGGCTATTTTACGTACTCGGATATTATCTAACTAGGTGACTGCCTTCTCAAGACTGTGAGCTGTCAGTGACTATGGGTTCATCATTTTTACGCTCTCGGTACTTAGCACAGAGCTAAATGAATCAGGCCTTGCATTATAAAGCCACAGATCTATCTACCGCGTCATATGCTATGGTCCAGCTTTCCTGCCCTACCCTGGTGGGCTGACTTTTCTCCCCTAATAACTGTCTCTACTGGTCTGCCCCGAATCTCGGGGTCCAGAAATCTGACTCTTTAACCTGGGGAAGGGTCAGCCAGTAATAGAGAATGGCTCTGGGCCCAGTATTCATCCACCCTTAAGTTGAGGATTCTCCCAATGAAGTAGATATATGCCTGCCAGGACAATCCTGCAGAACGTTAACAGCTAAACGCCTGGGAAAGGGTCCTAGAAGAAAGAAAGCTCCTAACAAGTGCCTGTTGGCATCCCCCAGAATGTGCAAGTTCTGTCATTTTCCCACTCTCATGTCTATGTCTATGTTGTATCTCCTTTCAACAGCAGGAACAAAACCCCAGTCCTTAAGGGTCTGGGCATTAGTGGACAGGAGCCAAGGTGCCTGCGGACAAAGCTCAGGACCCGGGACAAGGTTAGACAGGTGCCATAGCAGCTCCAAACTACCCAAAACCCAGGAACCCACCTACCCAAGACAGCAAGATGATGATGCAAACATAAAGGTCGGGTGGGAAAGGCTGTGTGAAAATGGGAATCCCCCCAGAGCGGGAGGATGTAAAGCAGCAAGTCCTGTATCTGTCTCAAATTACCATGAAATCCCACCTCCTGGAATCCCCCATCAGCAAGTGTCCGCTGTACCTGGCCTGCCACCACCTAAAGACTGAGCGCATCCAGCGGGACTGGGAAAGGCAGGGCGATGCTGGCAGTGAAGGGTAAGTGGGACCACTCGCAAGGAGAGGGGAAGGCGGGCAGGGATGCACTTTGCAGGGATGTGGGGGTGGTGTCTTGAGGGAGCCCACAGAGAAGAGGCCTCCTCCAGAGGAGCGGGTGGCTTGGATGGCCCGTGAAAGTCCTCCTGGATCCCTGAACATCCCCACGTCCGGGCCCCTCAGATCCCGGCCGCCAGCCCTGGGAACCTCGGTGGGGCGACGAAGCTGCGGACTGGGGCACCGGCTGCCTCCACGGGCCGGTTCTGACTCAGGGGCTCGGCCCGGAGCTGCTTCATCGGCAGCGGGGCTGACTCAACCCCCTCTGCCCACGGAGTTGTCGCGCGCAGTCAGCGCCCCGAACTCGCGCGCGGCCCGGCGCCCCCTCGGGGCCCACCTCCCTGGCCGGCCGCCGCGCCTACCTGTGCCCGCGGCTCGGCTCCTCCTCGCTGGCGCTGCCCCAGCCGGGGCTGAGGTACCGGGCCGGGTCCCCGGCGCCCCGCGTCTCCGCCCCCTCCTCCTCGTCCTCCAACTCGTCCACGTCCTCGGCCTCCTGGATGGCGACGCGGATCTGCACCGCCGTCTCAGGCCCGGGCCGAGCCTCCCCGCCAGACTGGGCCATGGCTCGCGGGACTGCGGCGCTGCCGGGGTCCTCACGCCGCGAGGCCCAGCCAGCCGGTCGGCAGCGACTGCAACAAGGGGGCGGGGGCGGTGCGAGCGCGCCCGCCGCTCGGCCCGGGGGAGGAACAGGGGTCGCGGCGCCCCGCCCCGCGCCGCCGCCGCCGCCGCCACCACCACCACCACCCCGACCGCTAGCTGAGCGCCCGCGCAGGCGGGGCCTCGGAGGTGGAGGGCGGCTTTCCGGAGCTCCTCCCGCGGAGGCCTGTCCCGGAAGGATCCCCGCGACCCCCGATCCCTCCCTCCGTCCTCTCGCCGCTGTGGGGCCCTAGCCGGAGAAGAGGCGTCAGGGCTCCCTCCTCCTGCGCCTACTTTCACGGCGCCGCAGGGATGGGCACAGCACAGCTGACTTCTGTTTGTGCTTGACTCCGGGGGTGGCAGGCGCAGACCACAGCTCCAGGGGCTTCCAGGCCTCCTGCGTGTCTTCCCCACTGACGTGCCAAGATGAGAAAATCTCCATCGTTAGTCTCTTTGACATAATAACCACTCTAGATCGTGTCTTAGATCAGGGGCTTGGCTCCTGCCATGCCCTGTATCAGTTTTTCTCCAAGTGTGGTTCCCAGATCAGGAGCATCAGCTGTACCTGGGAACTTGTTAGAAATTGAATTCTTAGGGCTCATCCAGACCTCCTGAATCAGAATCTATGATTCAGAACTTTGTGTTTTAACAAGGCCTCTAGGTGATGCTGAAGTTCACAAAAGTTCGAAAGCCGAGGGCCTATAGAGTATGCCCTGCACATAGTATGCTCTCAGATATTTATTGAATGAATAAAGGGAGCTATTGAAACGTCAGGATGTTCTAAAACACTGCCACCTTTACACGTGTAGCTTCAAATTGAGTTCCATCTCACCCCTCCAAATGTGACCCAGAAACTAGGGACAGGAGCGTAGAAATGAATAAGACCGGTCGGGCGCAGTGGCTCACGCCTGTAACCTCAGCATTTTGGGAGGCCGAGGCTGGCGGATCACGAGGTCAAGAGATTGAGATCATTCTAGCCAACATGGTGAAACCCCGTCTTTACTAAAAAAATACAAAAAGTAGCTGGACGTGGTGGCGTGCCCCTGTAGTCCCAGCTACTCGGGAGGCTGAGGCAGGAAAATCACTTGAACCTGGGAGGCGGAGGTTGCAGTGAGCCAAGATCGTGCCACTGCACTCCAGCCTGGGCAACAGAGCCAGACTCCAAGAAAGAAAAGAAAAGGCAAGGCAAGGCAGGGCGGGGCAGGGCAAATGAATAAGACCTGAATCTGCTTTCGTGTAGCACTTTATTTAGAGCCTTAAACATAATTTATCATATTAATTTTTCACACTGGGACCCCCAAACAACAGAACCCTGCACCAATATATTTGTTCTGATATAGGAAAGCAAGTTAGGATGGGCTCAGGAAATGAGGCCTCCTGGAGGGCAGTGTCCTTGTAAAAGAACACCGTGTATAGGGTCCTGGGTTTCTGGGCAGGGCTGGGGAGAGATCCAGGGGCCCAGCGAGGACAGTCCCTCTTCTTAAGGACACTAGAATCTGTGTCCCTTTCTTTCTCGGATCTCTCTTTTGATAGAAGAGGTCCTAAAATAAGTAAGTAAAGGAAGAGAGAGAGACCTTTGGTGCTATTGCTGTTTGTGCACCAGAACAGCTCACAGCCCTGGATCTGAGCTACTGGGAAAGGAATAGGCAAGAGGTTGACAACATCTTTTTCCAGCCAGCTGTGCCTCCCTCCAGGGCTACAGAGGCTATAAGTCCTCTGCACAGACCTGTGATGAGGCTCAGAAGGACAGAGCTGCATCAGCCACCATGCCTTCCAGTTTGATAATTTCGGTTCCTGACTTTCACAAAGTGATACCCATTATCTGTCTCATTTAAGCCATCTCGTGTGGCAAAGACATCAGGGGTTATTATCCCTACCCACAGTGATGGCTCACATTCGTCTCAGGTTTTATAGTTTATGAACAATTCATACATGTCATTTCAGGGTTTCCAAATGCCTGATCATAAGAGTCCCCTGGGGACTTTTCTTAAAATATAGATTCTGAAAATATAGTTTGAAAACTGACAGTTGGTGGGTGAATCTGGGCTGCAAAAGTGTTTTACTTGGTGAGAGTTTTGAAAAAAAGAAATTGAATTTATATGCCCTTACATTCAAACATATCTGCCTATGTTGTTTCTGTTATTACTAATTTCGGACTCCTCATAAAGGAATTTTGGATCTAGAAAGAATGCCAGACATCATCTAGCTCGGAGCTGCTCCTGGTAGGGAATGGGTAGTCTGGCAGAGTACCCAAGAATGGGTACTCTTGGGGGTACCCATTAAGTCATAGGATAAATATGCGGCATCTTTCTGGGGTATCAATTTTACTTAGATGTTTGAGAGAAGAGCCACAACGTGTATATTAAAACAACTTGTAATATCTGTGAAATCAAATGCAAAACTTGCACAGAATGTTTAAGGCAACTCACATAAGTTTCTCATTTATAGTAGTTGGCTTAGAATAATGCCTAGAGGAGCAGAGGACAGAAACCCTCATCTGCACTAGGGGTACTTCATGGGAGAAGTACAACTTGATCACTTTTGCAATGAGGAGAGTGAGTCTCAGTGAGGCTTAGAGGGAAGGGCCTCTTCTTCCACTTTGTTGCACCCCATTTTGTCTAGCAGGGAGCCTTGCATCTGGGAACACTTGCTGATTTGCTTTGATTAGTCCTACCCACATACCCACTGTTTGTGTCACTGGTGAAGAAACCAGGGCTTTTAAAGGGCTCCTTCCGGTTTCCAGCTTATTCCTCCCCAGAGCTGTGGCAGGGGAAGGAGACCAGTCCCACCCAGGCCTGTCTTGAACATTGTTGCAGGGAGTTTGCATCACCACTGAGATGATTAGCAAAGCCTCTTTAAACAAAATCATGACCTCAGCCTGGAGCTGGCATCTTTCCCTTCCCTGGAATCTTGACAGCTCATTTTCATAGTAAACTCACAATGGGAAACAGCTTTTTCCATAGCTCCTGAGGATGAAACAAAAGCAAATACATTGACAAGCCATCAGGATGGACTGAGATTAGGTTGAAGGAAAAACTCAACCCTAGAAGACCTTTCCAGTATATACAAGGGTGTTGTTTGGAATCAACTGGAAATATTTTTGAGTGTGCCTGGCACTACAGCTGGAAACAAAGGACTTGGAATAAAATATTGTGGTGAAGCTGGGAAGTTGGGACAAGGCTAAGTGTTGAAGAGAAGAAGTGCAGTCCCAGCTACTTGGGAGGCTGAGGCAGGAGGAGCCCTTAATCCCAGGAGGTTGAGGCTGCAGTGAACCATGATGGCACCCCTGCACTCCAGCTTGGGCAACAGAAAGAGATCCCATCTTCAAATTAAAGAAAAAAAAAGAGGTCAGTTTTAGCTGTAGGTTAAGAGGACTCATTTAATCATTTGTTTAAGCATGTCCAAATACCAGGACCTGTGCTATACTCTGTTTTGTAAAATGCCTAAGACATGATCCATGAATACCAAGAGATGGAGGGAGCCTAGGAAAGACAGCCTTCAATAATAAGACTGTGTCTATGCACTAAATGCTGTGACAGAAATCCATACAGGGAGGCACAGCCAGTGAAAACATCCCCAAGGATGCTTTGAAACTGGCTAGAAAAGCTCACACATAAGCGGCAGGGTATAATGGAAACATGCTCACTTTGTCATCAAATAGATCTGAATTCAGACTCCAGCCTTGCTGCTTCTTGGCTTCATAACCTCTCTGCTGTTCAGTTTTCTTACCTGTAAAATGTCCTGAATGATCCTTACTTAATTGAGTTGGGCACACAGATCAAACTAGGTTGTTTGTGAAAAATGTCTAGCAAAGACCTGGCCCAGATTAGACACTCAGTGTATGCTAGTAGATTATGATGCGGCCTTCCAGGAACCTTCATACCAGGAAAACCTAGACCTGAATGGGAAACACAAACATTCTAGTTGCTGAATGTATATATTGCTCCATTGTAAATTAATAAATCAGGTTTTTTTCTAGATGCCATACTCTTATAAGTTGAATCTGGTCTGCAGAAGTGTTACTTCAGAGCCAGCCTAATCCTGAATACACTAACAAAATGGAGGACTTCCCTGGGCCAGAAACCAGCATTTTTCTATAGTGTTTTTTTTTCTTTTTATGTTTCGAGACAGAGTCTCACAGCTGGGTGCAGAGGCTCACGCCTGTAATCCCAGCACTTTGGGAGGCCGAGGCAGGCAAATCACTTGAGGTCAGGAGTTCAAGACGAGCCTGGCCAACAGTAGTAGTAGTAGAAACTCTGTCTTTACTAAAAATTAAAAAAATTTAGCCGGGCATGGTGGCAGGCGCCTGTAGTCCCAGTTACTCGGGAGGATGAGGCAGGAAAATCGCTTGAACCTGGGAGGTGGAGGTTGCAGTGAGCCGAAATTGTGCCATTGCACTCCAGCCTGGGTGACAAAGCGAGACTGGGTCTCAATTAAAAAAAAAAAAAAAGGACCAAGAAGAAGCTTCTCCGCTCCTTCTGGAATCTCTGCCTTATTCAGCCCACCTGCCTCCACTCCTGCCTCCACCATGTCCACCAGGGTGACCCAGAAGTCCTACAGGGTGTCAACCTCTGGTCCCCGGGGCCTTCAGCAGCTGCTCCTACACAAGTGGGCCCAGTGTCCACATCAGCTCCTTGAGCTTCTCCCAAGTGGGTAGCAGCAGCTTCCAGGGTGGCCTGGGTGGAGGCTGGGTGGTGGGGCCAGCGATATGGGTGTGTGTCACTGCTGTCACAGTCATCCAGAGCCTGCTGAGCCCCCTTAACCTGGAGGTGGACCCCATCATCCAGGCTGTGCACATCCAGGAGAAGGAGCAGATCGAGACCCTCAACAAGAAGTTTGCCTCCTTCATAGACAAGGTACCGTTCCTGGAGCAGCAGAATGAGATGCTGGAGACCAAGTGGAGCCTCCTGCAGCAGCGGAAGACGGCTTGGAGCAACATAGACAACATGTTCCAGAGCTACATCAACAACCTTAGGCGGCAGCTGGAGACTCTGAGCCAGGAGAAGCTGAAGCTGGAGTGGAGCTTGGCAACATGCAGGGGCTGGTGGAGGACTTCAAGAACAAGTATGAGGATGAGATCAATAAGCATACAGAGATGGAGAATGAATTTGTCCTCATCAAGAAGGATGTGGATGAAGCTTACACAAACAAGGTAGAGCTGGAGTCTTCCCTGGAAGGGCTGACTGACGAGATCGACTTCCTCAGGCAGCTGTATGAAGAGGAGATACGGGAGCTGCAGTCCCAGATCTCCGATATGTGTGTGGTGCTGCATGTGTGTGGTGCATGGACAATAGCCGCTTCCTGGACACGGACAGCATCATTGCTGAGGTCAAGGCGCAGTACGAGGAGATCGCCAACAGCAGCTGGGCGGACGCTGAGAGCATGCACCAGATCAAGTATGAGGAGCTGCAGATGCTGGCTGGGAAGCCCAGGGATGACCTGCGACTTATAAAGACTGAGATCTTGGAGATGAACCGGAGCATCAGCTGGCTCCAGGCTGAGATTAAGGGCCTTAAAGGCCAGAGGGCTTCCCTGGAGGCCACCATCGCAGATGCAGAGCAACATGGGGAGCTGGCTGTTAAGGATGCCAATGCCAACCTGTCCAAGCTGGAGGCCGCTCTGCAGTGGGCCAGGCAGGATATGGTGTGGCAGCTGCGTGAGTACCGGGAGCTGATGAATGTCAAGCTGGCCCTGGACATTGAAATCACCACCTACAGGAAGCTGCTGGAGGCCGAGGAGGGCCGGCTGGAGTCTGGGATGCAGAACATGAGTATCCATATGAAGACCACCAGCGGCTATACAGGTGGTCTAAGCTCGACCTATGGGGGCCTCACAAGCCCTGGCCTCAGCCCCAGCCTGGGTTCCAGCTTTGACTCTGGTGCGGGCTCCAGCTTTCCTTCAGCCGCACCAGCTCCACCAGGGCTGTGGTTGAAGAAGATCGAGACCCGCGATGGGAAGCTGGTGTCCCAGTCCTCTGATGTCCTGCCTAAGTGAACAGATGTGGCAGCCCCTCCCAGCCTACCCCTCCTGCGGCTGCCCCAGGGTGCTGGAAGGAGGCCACTGTGCAGGGTATCACAGGAGACCCACCTGAGGTTCAGCCCTAGCCCTCAGCCCACCTGCGGGGGAGTTTACTGCCTGGGGACCCCCCTTGCCCGTGCCTCCAGCTACAAAATAATTCAATTGCTTTTTTTTTTTTTTGGTCCAAAAATAAAACCTCAGCTAGCCCTGCCAACCATCAAAAAAAAGAGAGAGACAGAGTCTCACTCTGTCACCCAGGCTTGAGTGCAGTGCAGTGATCGTAGTTCACTGTATCCTCAAACTCCTGGGTTCAAGCTATTTTCCTGCCTCAGCCTCCCAAGTAGCTGGGACTACAGGCATGCCAACACATCTGACCAGTTTAAGTTTTTTGTAGAGATAGTCTTTCTATGTTGTCCAGGCTGATTTCTAACTCTTGGCCTCCCAAAGTTCTGGAATTACAGGTATATGGCATTGTACTCTGCCCTATAGTTTATTTCTAACTTCAATATGAATTAAGATAGTTATCCATAGGTGTGAGATTTTTATGAGAATTGTCCATTAATATTTATTCTTTCTTGTCTAACAATATCAGTCCCCAGTTTTAGATGTCTATATGGCCACTTAATTAGTGATTACATTTCCTAACCTGCCTTGCATATTGGTATAATCGTGTGACTAAATTCTGGCCAATAGGATGTGAACAGAAATGTTTTCTGGCACTTCTGGGTTGTGCATCTCTGGCTTTTTCCTCTACCCATTGGCTAAAGTTGTCTTGTCCAATCCAAGGATGGAAGTCACGTGTTAAGGAGAGTTGAAGCAACAAACACGCTCTGTGCTTGTTTGCTGGGCCATAATCTGCATCATTATTTTAGAAAGAAAGAATCTCATACCTTGTCTAATAGACTGTATTTTGAGATATTTTTGTCACAGACTTAACCTATATCCTACTTAATATCTAATACTAATGCCTAATATTAATACAAGATTGAATTGTATAACACACGGAAGTACCTAGTTCAGGGCCTAGGATATAGTAGCTACTCAATAAATTGGTGTTGAATTTGAATGTAACAACTTAAACATTTATTGCATGGCAAAAGCACGCAAATTATGTGGTAAGAATGATGCAGGAGTCCAAAAGGAATAGAATGTAGTTTCCCCATTAGCATAGGAGCTCGTGTTCTAGTGGGGGAACTAGATTCTTTATTCCTTCTTCTTCTCTCCCTTCAGAAGAATAGCATTATCAGCATTATCAATGGAAGTCAGGTCATTGCTGCAGGTGGTAAAAACAGTGGGGTTTTCTAAAAGGCCCTCAGTACTGTCTCCCACTCCCGTAAGTTTGAGGTGCTCCCCACAAAGCAACAACATCCCTAGTTTGGGTCCCACCATTTAAAAATAACGTCTTGCTCTCATTAATTTCTGTGTAGCATATTATCAAATTGTTTTGACACATAGTTTGGAGCTTATATTTGAGCTTTACCTGCCATTTATGTCTTGTGGAGGATTGGTTTATCAAACTGATGTGGAATGTCACATGTTAAAAATAGATGGAGACCCTAAGCCGGGTGTGGTGGCACACACCTGTAGTCCCAGCTACTCAGGAGGCTGAGGCAGGAGAATGGCTTGAACTCGGGAGGTGGAGGTTGCAGTGAGCCAAGATCACACCACTGCACTCCAGCCTGGGCGACAGAGCGAGACTCTGTCTTAAAAAAACAAAACAAAACAAAACAAAAAACAGATGGGTTCTATTTTAAAGGGGTGAAAGAAGGACTAGATCTAGGTGAGTGATCAGTAACCACAGGTATAAAGGTGATTGGTAGAAATTCTGAGAAACACAGGCACAGGTTCTCACTTTTTTCTTGAGGGAAAACCTGAAGAACTTATACAAAGCTGGACCACATATAGCAAGAGAGCCAGCTGCCTACTCCGGCCTGAAGAGCGAGCCCACCCTGGTCCTCCATTCCCCAGGAAGACACACAGCAGTCAGTGCTTCTCCCTGATCACGGTGAGGGCTCCATTAGGTCAGCGATTCTCAACTTAAGCTGCATGTTAGAATCTTAGAATCACCTGGGGGGCTTTTAAAAATTCTGATGCTGGCCAGGCATGGTGGCTCATGCCTATAATCCCAGCACTTTGGCAAGCCAAGGTGGGTGGATCACGAGGTCAGGAGATCGAGACCATCCTGGCCAACACGGTGAAACCCTGTCTCTACTTAAAATACAAAAAATTAGCTGGGCATGGTGGCATGTGCCTGTAGTCCCAGCTACTCAAGAGGCTGAGGCAGGAGAATAGTTTGAACCCTGGAGACAGAGGTTGCACTGAGCTGAGATTGTACCACTGCACTCCAGCCTGGGTGACAGAGCAAGACTCCATCTCAAAAAAAAAAAAAAAAAAAAAAATCTGATGCCCTGCCAATTAAGTTCTGGGTTAAGACCGAGGCATCAAGCATCAGGCATCAGACCTAGCTTTCAAAGCTCCCAAAATGATCCCAACATGCATCCAAATTCAAGACCTCTGTGTTCGATCTTTCAAGCCATATTTTTCAGGTTCCTCCCAACAGGTCTGGAGATGCTGGCTACTGGTTCATCTGATCTCCAGGTGCAAGTAACCAGCACAATTCAACCCCAGCATCTTCCTAGAGTTTACTGAGGGACTGGCTGACTTGAAGATGCATTTCTCATGTGCACTATTTCTTCGCAGGAACAGGCATCAGACCAGGCTGCTGTAAACAATTGTTCAGGTTGTGCACAGCACAAGGATGCTTGGCAAAGGGGATAAAGGGATGAAATGACTGCCTAAACTGTGCTCACCAATCTGTCACCCTGGCCTCGGACTTGGTGCAATTAGAGGGGGAAGAGTAACTATTTCTAATTCTCCCCAGTGAGCTGAAGTGGCCCTTTGTGCTAATAGTGGCCCTGGTTCAGGCCTGCCTAAGGTAGAGGCAAAGTGAAATTCGAGGACCACGTGCATCAGAATTACTAAGGAGCTTATTTAAATGTATATTCCTGCATCTTCACTCCAGATCGAATGAGTCATATCTCTGAAGATACAATCTAGAAATATGTGTATTTCACAATCTCCCAAGTGGTTTCCATCAAGCTGAAATTTGGTGGCCACTGACCGAAGGTATGGGATGGTCTTTCAGTAAAAATAACAAACTGAACATCTCCTACATGCCAGGCCCATGCCACCATTCAAGGATATGAGAGCGAATAAGACCCCATCCTTTCCTCAAGTATTCTGGTCTAATAGAAGACAGACAAAAGCTGTGGGTCCCAGGAGGAGCCCAAACTATGACCTCTGCTGGAGTTCAGATATCTGGCATATTCAGAGAACCAGTTAGCAGATCCAAAAATCCCTACAGGAGGGACTGAAGCTCCTCCGAGAAGAATAGTCATGCCAGAGAAATAGGAGCCAGGCACCACAAGCCTGATCCACTAACAAAGTCTCCATTGTCAGAAAGGATGAGTGATTTGGGGGACAGACTAGTATCTGATATGTGTTTGTTTGCCTGTGGGCCAAGGCCCTGCTACCCAACCTCTGTGGTCATATATCTGAGCCCCATGGAAAGCTAGGGGACTGTACATGAAAACTGACCTGTTTCCCTATCACCCCCATAAACTATTTCAGCAGAAGGAATATGACTTTGGGACCCCACTATCTGAGGGTGCGCATCACAAGGGGAGGCATTTTTTGCCACTGCTCACAATAACATCTCACAGCTTTGGCACCTCCTGTGCTGCTCATCAGCTGCAGGAGGAGACTCTGGTGCCTGGTGGACACAGTTGTGCCCAGGGAAGTGCCTGTAGTGCCCATTGGACAGGGTATTGTCTGGCAGAGGCTGGGGCAGTAAAGGAGAGACCACCTGCAGACACCAGGTGGTGACTAGCTAGATTCATCTATGAACACATATGAGACACCCCCAGGGAATGTCCACAGATACTTGGGCAGTGTTTGAGGGGCTAGGATCATGTATTAATAACATTAGTGGGTAAAAGGAGGCAAGTGGAAAGAGCTCCCCCCGGAATGGGTGACAGACTCGCTTTCTCTCCATTTGTCATCACTTTTACAGCAAGAAATTGGTGCCTAATCAGGATGACTTCTAATTTGTAGCCCAGACTGCACATTCTAAAGACACTGAGACGCCCTGAGGCGTGGGCGCCAGGATGGATGGGGCATTGGGAGGGAAGGAGCAGGGACCTGGAGTTCCTGAGGGGAGAGGTGTGAGTGATTTCCTTTGCCTAGTTTGGAAGGTCTAGTGCATTCTGGCTCCAGGCTGCCTTTCCACCCTCAGCTTGTGTCCATCTTGCCCTCATTCCCTCTGCTCTGGCCATACTGAATTTCTCTTAGTTTATCTCAAGGCACCACTCTTCTGTCCTTTAAATGTGCGGTTTCAGATGTGTGACATGTTTATTCTCTCCTTTTTACCTGGCCAACTTCGAAGCTTTCAGATTTTAGCTAAGATATCACTCAGGGGAACGTTTCTGGATTTGCCAGTTTAGTGTACAGGACATTCAATGCCGTCCATAAACTCAGATGTGGAGAAAATGTAACTCTTTGGGGTGATGGAAATGGAATCTCAATTTCAATTTGGGTTCTTCTCATAACTTTTGCTAAGGTCAAAATTCCAGGTGTCTGCTCATCAGTCATCTGTGTGTCCAGGAATCTATCAGCGGAGATGTCCATATCATTAAGTCAGGGCTCTCTTAGCTGCTTCAGTGCCAAATTTGGGGCACTAGGGTCTTTGCTAGGCCCTCTATAATCCCATGTGCCTAGAGTCAACACCACCAGCACACAGTCATTTGCTTCCTTTTTTCTCCTGCTTCCATTCTGGAAGAAGTCTTTTCCAATTCAGGGACAAGTTTCTTTCATCTCAAACTTGGGTCCTCCAGCAATCCTCCTGCCTCGATCTCCCACAGTGCTGGGATTACAGGCGTGGGCCCCATGCCTGGCCATTTCTCTTAACCCAAATCCCTGTTCTCCTCAGTGGTTACTGACTTCTTGTCCAAAACTTTGTATTAGTTTCATAAATACAGAAAGGTTGAAATAATAATAAAATGAACATTCTTATACACTCTACTGAATTCGAAAATCGTTAAAAATTTATCACCATCTTTTTTTCACCTCTTAGTACTAAAGCCTGTCTTCTAAAGAGAAAGACATTCACCTACAAAACCACAATCAATACTGTGGTTGCATCTAACAGAACTGTTGATAGCTCCGTAAAATTGTCTAATATCTAGTTCATAGTCATTTCCCCAAAATGTTTCATTCCAAGAATGTTTGTTATGCTTCAGAACAAAAACCAGGATCCAATTTAGAGTCACACATTGCATTTGCTGTTTATGTCCTTCTAGTTTATTTACATCTAGAATAGTCCCTCCACCATTTTATATTGTTATTGTTGCTTCATGACATTGAATTTTTGAAGGATTCATGTCCATTATCCTAAAGAATTTAGGCTTTTGAAAACAAAAGCCAGAGAACTCTGCCCCCAGACTTTCCCTGAGGCAAGAAGTATAACCTAACTGTCTGGTTTTTCGAGGACTGAGAGTTTTCCCTGGCCATGGGACTTCCAATGTCAAAATCAAGAAAGTCCTGGGCAAGCCAAGATGAATTGGTCACCCTAGAGGCAAGGAGGTATGGAATTGGATATTTGCTTGAATGGTTGCAAGGCATAGAGTGAAACATTATTTAAAATGAATAATCCAATATTATGCAGCCACACTTGGTTAATAAGTAGGTTTATAACATCCTGTGGTTATACTCTTGCAATATGCATCATATTTTTGACTCTGTTTGACGTCTGAATTTCCCAATAGGTAGTAAACTCCATGAAGACAGAGACATGTATATCTTTCTCATTACTCTAATCTCATTGTATCCCCATAGTTCTGGTACATGTCAAGTATTTATTTATTTATTTATTTATTTATTTATTTATTTTTGAGATGGAGTCTCACTCTGTTGCCCAGGCTGGAGTGCAGTGGTGTGATCTTGGCTTACTGCAACCTCTGCCTCCGGGTTCAAGTGATTCTCCTGCCTCAGCCTCCCGAGTTGCTGGGACTACAGGCGTGCGCCACCATGCCCGGCTAATTTTTGTATTTTTAGTAGAGACGGGTTTTCACCATGTTGGCCAGGATGATCTCCATCTCTTGATCTCGTGAACCACCCGCTTCAGACTCCCCAAGTGCTGGGATTACAGGTGTGAGTGACCACATCCGGCCACTAAGACATGTTGAAATAGTAAGGCTGCAGCCTACTGGTAATTTCCACACTCCTGTTCACTGAGTATTATTAGGTTAGGTTCCTGCATAGAAGTCTTAACAAGCATTCTGTGCAACTGTCCTGGCCTTACAGATGAGACTCCAGAAGTTTAAATCATCTTCAAGATCAAATTAAGACCTTAACTTCTAAGTCCTCAGGGTCTTCATGCAGTGAGGGGATACAGATAAGGGTAGAAAAATATCTGGGACTCTGGAGATACTTAATCCATTGGCTAAGCAGCACTGGACCATATACCAAGGTCCTAAGGAAATCAATCACACCTTAAGAAAATTTAATTAAACTGGACAGAAATTAACATAATAATTTCATTCAGTCCTTGCCTTATTCTCCAGATTTGAATCCCCCAGGGTCATTAAATGATTGGCCAAGGAGAGGTTAGGGTTGGGAAGTTGAAATAAGGTATAATTCTGAACCCGGCCTTAACTCCAGATCGACTCAAGGCCAAGTCTGGCCTTTGGAAAGATTTAACCCCAAAGTCTGGCCTTTGGGGTTAAAGATTTGGTAATGGACTTATTGTATCATTGGGTACCTGATTATAGAGAACTCAGGTGGAGGCTGATCGGAACGGAATCCTGAAGGCCGAGTGCCCAAGGCTATCAAGGTCCAAGCGGAAGACAGCACATCTCAATGCCTGCTCTCTCATTCCATTCACCCTCTTTGGAAGAAGGTCCAGTTGAAACCCGTGCTGAGTCATATAGGCCCGCCTTTGTGACAGGAATCCTCATATCAAACACACTCCAGAGAAAGAGGTGATACTTCACCACGAAGTATCAAAAGAATGATAAACAAGAGCATAGAGAAGAAAAGAACTTCCTATGAAGAAGTTTTGAAATGCATCATGAGATTTGTTTTTTTCTTCTGAGCGTCCACAGAGTATTTTTCCTGTCCTTCACATCAGGGTGAAGAAGACACCAAAGTACTGTCCAGGACATGATGGGAATGGCCATTTTTGGAGCAATTACTGTGTACTTGGCCTATGACCTCATTTAACCCTTGCAGCAGTCCCAAGTCACAATGATCCCAGTGAGGTATTGTTAGAAAACTGAGGCTCAGCAAAATTAAGTAACTAGCTAAAGGTTATATGGCTGGGATATGGAAGTGCATAAAGATTTATCCTCACGCTGTCAGACTCCAAATCTATGCTGTTCCCACCATCCCACCCTGCACTCTTCTGAAGATGCCATGGGCCTAACAGTCCTAAACAGTCTCAGAAGTGGGGGCATTATTAAATCCAGGTGAAAAAGACAATCATTGCTGGAGTGCTGTATGAAAGGCACTGGAAAGACTTTTGCTCCCCAATTTTCTCGACCACATCTACCACAATGCCTGCAATCTTGGCACGCATTTCTTTGAGATGAATCTTGGGGTCCTGCCTCTGAGAGCCATTCAAAGTGGACTAGTCTGATCTAGAGGTTGTGGGGTGAGGTGCTCTGTACTCCTCTCTGTCATCTCTATTTTGACACATCCCAGATACTCCAGCAGCTCCATTTCTGGGTATTAGCTGTGAAGTTGAAAACAGAGTATTTTTCCTTCTCTTTGGCTTGATTGTCTTTCACCCTTGGGGGAAAGGGAGGGGGTGCTAATGGCTTGGAGGGTGGCCAGACTATTCCATTTTGCAATCTCCAGCCACAGCTGCTAAAGAAAACTTACATTGTGTTTTCATTCTGTGGGGAAAACATGTTTTGTTTTGTATTCTTGTGTAACCATGAAACATCTGGGGTAACCTTAGCTAAAACTTCCTTCCAGTGTCGTATTTGGGCTCAATGATAGAGAGAAATTTTCACCTTGAAATGTAAGCTATGACAGTGTAATAAGTTATTATGACTTGTGCTTGGATGCACACCCAGTAGGGAGCCATCCAGTTCTTACAACTCAGGCCCTCTAAACTAAAACCCCTTACCCTTATGTTACATCACACTGTCCCTTTTAAATGGTCAGGGCCGAGAAAATGATATTTGGGCGCTCAGAATTAGGGAAACACTGTGAGGGCTTAGGAAGAACTCTTCAATGCTTTCAACTGGTGGCTCTCCAACTGCAGCATGCATCAGAATCACCCAAAGGGCTTGTCGAAACTCAGATTTCTGGCTCCCATCCCCAGAGTTTCTGACTCAGTAGGTCTAGGGTAGGGCCTGAGAATTTGCATTTCTAAGTTCCCGGGTGATGCTGATGCAGCTGGTCTGGGGACAGTAAGAATCTCAGCTTTAAACTTTTTTTAAACTTGGGTCAACCCAAATGCCGAATCGAATAAAATACAAGGAGAGGCAAAAACTATATACAGTGACAAGCTTCAGTTTCATGCTTTGTTTTGTTTTTCTAAATAGGTAAGGGCTGATGCTAAGATGAGATGACCTCATCTAATCATTGTCACTGGGAGTACAGGTTGGTATAAACATTTTAGAAAACAAATTGGCAGTAAATAAATATTTCTAGGCATTGATTCCACTTCCAGGTACCTCTAAGAAAATAATCAGAAATATGCACGAAGATTAAGGTACAGGGATGTCTATGGCAGCTTTACGTAAAATGATAGATACTTGGAAATCACATGAATATCCAATAGTTTATCAGTTATAATAATATCTCTACAGTGGAGTGTTATTAAAGTAATTGGAGAAAAAAATTTAATGACAAGAAGAAATGTTTATGATAAATTATTGTAATACGTGAAAAGCTAAGGTCATAGAGCTACATGTATCATTTATCAACTATATAATACATATGTACTTCTACAAACAGCATACCAACTAAGGAAACACACTGACATGTTAACAGTGATGATTTCTGGATAGTATTATATTTGTTCTAAGATATCATTCACTTCTTCCCTGCCTAATCTTCTAAAATAATCTATCCCACTCGAAGCCTCCCCTCTTCATAATATCCTCTTCTGGAAGGAGCTCTTAGGCTGACATATTTAAACCAAATGATCCCACCCTTTCAGTGGTAGGCGGTTGGCTGTATGGACATGTGACCCAAGGTGAACCTACTAGTGAGTGTCTATCAAACACTTTACTGCTAACCCCAGAAACTAGGGCTAGAGAGCTGTGGGATGTACATATATTGAAGTAGGGCTGGTGGGCATTTTAGGCTGTGTGCAAGCAGAGGAGGCTACTACAGGTCTGCTGCTTTATCAGCGATTACTGTCAACACAATACAGGCCCAGGAGCTAAGCAGCACACACATGCAGGAGCCCACCCACACGGGCCCAAATCCTTCTTAAAAAGCAGGCAATGGGGAGAGGTTGTAAATATTAAACTGTAATACCCTTGTCTGTGTTATGCTTTCAATATTCTCCCTTTTTGCCTTGAGCTAATGAGAATGGGTTTCTCTTCTTTGCAATTGAGTCCTAAATTAACAGGTGATTTTTATTTGCTTACTTGTATGTGTTTGTTTTTTTAAAATCAATTTCCCACACTGAGTTTATTACTGATTTTATTAACAGAAAAATATTAAAATTAAAATCATGAGCTAAAGCTAAAAAAAAAAAAATTATTTAGTGAAAGTTTCCTATTTGCTCACTAGCCCCTACATCCAGACCCTTTTATTTCTGACACTCCGAGCTTCAGGAAACTGAGAGGTTTTCTTTGGTTTCTTTCAGTTTGGTACAAAATCCAGAGGACAATTTAAGTTTGGAGTGTGTCCAAGCAAAATTCTTTCTCTGTACTGAGCTAAGAGGATTCCAACAGCAAAGACCGATGCAGAATAAAAGATATAGAGCATGGTTTTCTCCATCGATTTATAAACATGAAGATTGGAATGGATGAGTCATCAGCAAATTGAATTGGGAGGGATTGCTGCAGAGCAGCCCACACTTTGTCATAAAAATTCTGCTGCAGTATCACACTAGCTCAACTGTGGTTTACCATTTTTAGAAACATGAGCAAATGCACTATAGTTGGTGACCACTTTTTTGTGACACTTGAGGTTCATGTGAAGTTGTATCAATCCCAAAGAGTGATACAGTTCAAGACAGGACCATTTGGTATAAGCAGTAGGTAATTTTTTTTTTTTTTTTTTTGATGGAGTTTTGCTCCTGTTGCCCAGGCGAGAGCACAATGGCGTGTAATCTCGGCTCACTGAAACCTCCACCTCCTGGGTTCAAGCAATTCTCCTGCCTCAGCCTCCCGAGTAGCTGGAATTACAGGCATGTGCCACCATGCCTGGCTAATTTTGTATTTTTAGTGGAGACGGTTTCTCCATGTTGGTCAGGCTGGTCTCAAACTCCTGACCTCAGGTGATTTTCCCACCTTGGCCTCCCAGAGTGTTGGGATTACAGGTGTGAGCCACTGCGCCCGGCCAGCAGTAGGTAATTCTTAACCCTTTCAAGGTCATCATCTCAATTTCTTCCCCACCGGGAATCAAATTGTAACTAAAAAATGATTGCAACTTGTTTTAAGAAAGATATGCTATAAGATATTTGAGGGCAGAGATGGATTCTGCCATGCTTAGTTTTATCTCTGGTTTGTTGAATGACTGAAAAAACATTCATATTGATGCTAAGAGCTGAGCCTAGGGAATAAGTGCTTGGGAAGTAACTTTCCAAAGGGTCCATTTCTGGGACTGGGTTTAGAAGCTTGAGATGATGTCGAAGATAAAGTTGTGATACACTTTAGGGTTTCCAAAAGTATGTGTTCTAAAAGGATGAGGTAATTGTCAAGAAGGAAAAATTGCTGACATTTTTAAAAAAGAGGAAGTTGAGACCAGAGAAGTTCCATAGGCAGCATCTCAGAAAGCTCTCATATCCACCGAGGAGAGTGATTTGCATCTTCAGCCATGGAGACCCTAGAGAGAAAGAGGACCTTTTCTCCAAGACATTCTAAGACATGTGAGAGAACCGACTCTGGCTCAAAATGTCTTATAAACTTGACATAACTTTTTTTCTGAGACGGAGTCTCACTCTGTCACCTAGGCTGGAGTGCTGTGGCACGATCTCGGCTCACTGCAACCTCCGCCTCCTGGGTTCTCCTGAGGCAATTATCTGCCTCAGCCTCAAAAGTACCTGGGATTACAGGTGCCCTCCACCAAGCCCAGCTCATTTTTGTATTTTTAGTAGAGACAGGGTTTCACCATCTTGGTCAGGCTGGTCTTGAATTCCTGACCTCAAATGATCCACCCACCTTGGCCTCCCAAGGTGTTAGGATTACAGGTGTTAGCCACTGTGCCCGGCCAACTTGACATAACTTTTAAAAATGGATTGCCAAGATGAGGTAAGTCTACACATTCAGTTGACATAATTTTGTGTAACAATTATGCTCTGCTATCTCCTCACTGAACTAAAACATCATATGTGGTCAAAATACTAACTAAAGCTGTTATACAAGAATAAAAAACAGAGGGTTATGGTGAGGAGGGAACAGGAAGATAGTGATTGCCTTTTCCTTAGGGAGTCTTTACCACTAGTGTATCAGGTAGTGCTTGCTGCATGACAAACAGCCCTACAATTTAATGGCCTAAAACACAACCATTAATTCATCTCACAGTTGCATGGGTTGACTGGGCAGCTCTTCTGTCTGGGCATGCTTGGCGGATTTGCTGGACTTTCTCATCCTTCTCTGGTCAGCTGGCATGTTGGAGGCAGCCAGGTGATCTAGAATGACTTCCCTCATGTGTCTGACAGTCGGAGGGCTCTTTGCAAGGTACCAGCTGCTTCTCCACATGGAGTCTCAACCACAGTGGGCTAGCTTGAACTCAGTCACATGGTAGTCCTAGAGTTCCAAACACAGCAAGAGGACAAGCCACTTTTAAAGCCTCAGTTTATATTACCTTTGCTAATGTCCTATTGGCAAAAGTAAGTCACATGACTAAACCAAAGTCAAGAAGTGGAGAAATCAATTTTACCTCTTGATGGGAGTGGAAGAATTTTTGGCTGTTTTTACAATCTACTGCAACTAGGTGGTAAGGTTAGTAAAGAAATAAACCAATAGGTACATGGAACTGTAGAAAAGGATTGAGATATCAAGGATACAGTCCTTGACTGTAGAAACTCTACATTTCCTGGGTGTTGTTAGCAAACCAGTCTGTGAATATCATTTAGTCCAGCTAGGGAACCTTCTTTTGGGGGATTTCCCTGGGTTATGTTATCTCAGAGCCCAACATAACTTTTGGGACTCTGATCAGAACTGCAAACACCATCTTGGAACAATCCTGGAAGTGTTCTAGACGTCTGGGATCCTTCTGTTCTGACACTAATCAGGGAGGAATATCTGCAAACTCATCCCTGCTGGTTCAGGTGAGAAAGAGGATCTACCTTTTCTTCTCAAAGATAGGGACTAAGAGCCAGGAGGTACAAAGGGCAGGTGGGTGGGCAGCAATGATAGAGTAGGCTAGTTATTTGAACTGGGGTCAGGAAAAGGAAGGATGGAAATAGTAAGCCTGCTCCAAGAGGGAAGTAATCAAATTGATAATTTGATAATAAGCTGGAGACTATGACCTGGAGACAAGGTTAGGGAACATTTAAAGGGCAGGTGGAAGAAGTTTGACAGTTTCTTGAAGCAGTTTGCATTTTTTGGTTTTTTAGATGACAAGCTAGAGAAAATTCTAATCTCAGTTCTGCCACTAATCAGTTATGTGAGTATGGACAAATTGCCTCAGTTAATTTTCTCGTTGACAAAACGAGTCATTTTAACTGGAAGATTTTTCTGGCTATAACACCTTCTGGGAATCTAGAAAAAGAAGAAAAGGACTGACATATATATGAAAGGAATAAGTCTACATTAGGAGGAATCCCCTTCAGAAAGCATTGGAACAAGTACCGAGGAAGATTTTCAATCTCTAAAGCTTTAAAAACATGATAGATCCCTATAATTCTTCAACAAATATTAACCGAATGACATGCTAGGCATTGTAGACAGAGTAGTCAGCGAACAACAACAGCAGCATGCCCCTGTGGCGCTTACAGGATCATTTGAGTTTGACCAAATGGTTCTAGACAATTTCGCTAAGTAAGAGTTGCAAGCACATCCAGCTTCGTTTTGCAGGCAGGGATTATACCAGATAACTTCTCTGATCTTCAGTTTCTTCATCTACAAAATAAAAAGTGTGAACTAGATCATCCCTAAAGTTCCATTCAGCTCCAAAATTCCAATTCGGCTGCCCAGCAGTTCTTAGGTGCTTTAGCTCAGCAACTCCATCTAGTGTCTCTGTGAAATGAACTTAGAAAACATCCAGTGTACTAACTATTCACTAAAATGAGAGACCACTAAAGAGACTGGACATAATTGAAGGCTGGCCTCAGAATCAAGATATATGGGCAAGGGGTTGATGGGTTATATGTCATATTTAACATAATGTTTACAATGTGTCAGGCGCTGTTCTAAGTGGTTAGCATATATTTAATTCTCACAACAAACCTATGATCGAGGAACTGAAAACATCCCTACTTTACAGATGAGGGAACGGCCCAGAAAGGCACAGTAACCTGCCTAGCAATCGGCAGAACTAGAATGGAAACCTAGGTAGTGGGTTACAAAGTCCATCTTCTTAGTCAATATCCTTTCCTGCCTCTAGCTAGGAGTTGTGGAACACTTACCATGTGCCCAGCAGTGTTCTAAGGTTTTTCATATTGTAACTCGTTTAATCCTCTCAACAGAAATATGATGTAGGTACTAAAATCACAATTTTGCATGGGAGTAGACTCAGGCCCAGAGAGATAATGTAATTTATCTAAGTACACTATAGCTGATAAGTGTCTTGGAGCCTAGATTGGAACTTCAGTATTCAGCCAGGGTGAAGGAAGCATCCAGGCTGTTGCCATGTCCCAAGAATTTTTTTCTCCCACTTTCCTAAATGTCACCGATCATGATTCTTGGTACACAAAGGGAAGATGCAAGCAGCAAGTGCTAGACAGTTTTTTTTCTTTTTTTCTTTTTTTCTTTTTTTTTTAGCATATTATCTGCAGAGCCAACTCTTGAATATTCAGAAGTTAATTCAATTAATGGATAAGACAGGCTTGGGTGCATTTTCTTAGTCTCTCCTGCTTCTCATTTTCAGATCAGTTTTGCCAGGTAAATAATGAAGACTTTAAGTGCCACAGGAGGTTTAAAAATTCTCCTTTAGGGGATCCTACATGATGGTTTCAAGGATCACTTTCATGTAAATGCCTTTGAAGGCTGCATCTCTATGGCTAACTACTCTAATTGCCTGAGAAACACATCTGCTTTCCTGTTTCATTATCTTCTGAAACTCAACATTCAGTATTCATGTAGCAAATACTCGTAAACACTTACTATGTAGGAAGAACATTTGGAAACCCCTTAGACCCTTAGAACAGTGCTTGGCACAGTTAACTACTGTCTTTACCTTCGGGTTGTGCAGAATCCAGTGGGGGAGATTAGTAAACAGTCTCTTACAACACAAGGTGATAAATGCCGTGATGGGCTATGCATGACATGCTTTGGTAGTCTGCAGTGACATTTCATCCAGTCTTCAGAGAAGGTAAGCGTAGGGTCAGGGTAGGTTTCTCAGGCAACTCATTTCTAACATTGAAGTCAGCACCTTTCTCCCCAGACTGGCTTCTTCTTATGTCTACTAATAGTACTGCCAGTTCTTGTTACTCACGCTTGAAAACTCATTGTTTACTCTTTCCTTGTTCACAAATCCATAAAGTAACCACCATGTCCAGTCAATTCTTCCTTTTCTATCTTCTCCTTTTTTTTTTTTTTTTTTTTTTTTTTTGCCTTTCCTCACTCTAGGTCAATCTTTCACCGGCTCAAGCCAGGACTATTGCAAAGGCATGTCACCTCCAACAAATTTAATCCATTCCAATTCTTCCTGCACTATCCTCCAGATTCATTTGCCTGACATACTTTCCTGCCTCCAAATCTGAAAAGTTCATTCGGTGCCCAAAGGTTAAAGGCCGTTCCTCTTGTTCTGGCAACATTCTGCTTGTCGGTCTGAATCTTTCAGAACTCCCTTGTAAATCTTCAGTCTAATGATGCCACCCCCCTTCTCACTCATCCTTTGCTTTTTAAGCATCCATGTCTCTATTGACTTTTTCTGTGCCTTCAGTTCTTTGTGTTGGTTTTTAAAGCATATTTATATCCTCCCTCTCCTTAAAGGACCATTACAATTTCACCTATTTTGTGAAGCCTACCTTAAGAAACTACAGATTTTATTGCTTGAACTAGTCATTTGGCAAAATAATAGTGTATTGCTTTTTCTTTAACATGCTTTATGAAGGTATAATTTACATACAACTATTAATACAATTCATGTGTTAATGTAACTCTTATCACATTAGGGTATAAAACATTCCATCTGCCCTAAACATTTCCTTGCATACTCTTGCAGGGAATGTCCCCCTGCCCTAGTCCCAAGCAACCACTGATGGGTTCCTTTCTGTCACTATAGATTTGATTTTTTCTTTTCTAGAATTTTATACAAATAGAAATATAGAATGTGTACTTTTATTTGTGCCTGGATTTTTTTCACTCAGCATAATGCTTTCAAAATTCATCCAGATTGTTTTGCACATGTTTGTTTTATTTCTAAGAGATCATTATTTGGTTATACTTCAATTTCCTTATCCACTCACCTGTTGATGGACATTTGAGTTTTCAGACTTCGGTTCTTATGAGCATTTGTGTAAAAGTCTTTGTGTGGACATGTATTTTCTCCTGGGAAAGTACCCAGGAGTGAAATTGTTTGGTGGAATGATATGGGTATGTTACCTTCATGAAAGTTTGCCACATTGTTTTTCAAAGTGCTTGTAGTATTTTTATATTATTACCAGCAATGTAGGAGAGTTCCAGTTGCTATTGCCCTCCAACACTTTGTTATTTTAAACTCTTTGCATTTTCCATATTGTAAATGAAACTGGTTTTTTATCTCACTTTCCAACTGTTCATTGCTAGCATATAGAAATAAAGTTGATTTTTGCACATTTGATTTGCTAAACTCACTTATTGGTTCTAGTAGCTTTTTAATAGATTTCTTAGGAGGTTCTATGTACATAATCATATCATTTCTAAAAAAAAGACAACTTTATTTCCTCCTTTTAAACATCTATGCATTTTGTTTTTCCATCTTTCTTCCTTTCTGCCTTCTTTCCTTTTTTTCCCTTTGCCTTTATTGCACCGACTAGGATCTTCAGTATGATGTTGAATAAAAGTGTTGAAGAATGGACATCCTTACCTTTTTCTTGATGTAGGGATAAAGCTTGTAAGGGAACATTACCTATGGATATTAGTGGCATATATTCATGGCTGCTATTAGGTGAAGAAAGTAAATTCCTTTCTATTCTTAGTTTGTTGGTAGGTTTTATCATGAATAGATGTTGACTTTTGTCAAATGTTTTTTAAATCTAGTAAGATGAAGGTGACACGATTTTTCTCTTTCGTTCTCTTAATATGGTGAATTACGTTGATTGGTTGCTGAATGTGAAACCAACCTTGTGTGGCTGAGCTAAACTCTACTTAGATGTGATATATTATTTCTAAAATATATTGCAGGATATGTTTGCTAATAGTTCGTTAAGATACACATATAACTTCACAAGGGATGTTGGTTTATAATTTCTTTTCTTGCAATGCCTTTGCCTAGTTTTGGTAATAGGTTAATGCTGAACTCATGAGATGGAAAGTGTTCTCTAGTCCTTTTCTCTTAGAAGAGCTTGTATAAGGTTGGTATTCTTTCTTATGTTATTTGATAGAATTTAAAAGTGAAGTCTTCTGGGCCTAGAGTTTTCTTTGTGGAAAGGATTATAATTGCAAATTCAATTCCTTTAACAGATACAGGCACTTCAGACTTTCTGTTTCTCCCTGTGCCAGTTTCAATAGCTTGTCTGCTTTAGTTCTAGAATTTCCATTTGGTTCTTTTTTTAGTTTCCATTTCTCTGTTGAGATTCCTCCTATCTCTTCATTGTGATTACATTTTCCTCTTGGAATATATTTATAATAACTGCTTTAAAGTTCTTGTCTACCAATTCCAACTTCTGGTCATCTTTGGGTTGGTTTCTATGATTCCTTTCTGTCTTGATATTAGGTCACACTTCCTAATTTCTTCACATGACTAGTAATTTTATATCTTATACAGGACATTTTGGATGACAAATTGTTATCTTCTTCCTAAACACTTGAATTTTGTTGTAACAGCTGGTTAACTTGGCTGGACTCAAACTCCAAACTCTATTTCCACTGTGATGCTAAGACTTGCCCCTGTTGTTTTATGCTGGGCCCCCAGAGGTCACAACACAGGCATAGCTCATGATTAGTCAGAGGTTTGGGTGGAGTTTATAAGAGATTTGGGGCCTCCTCCCCTCTGGGTTTCCTCTTTGCCATGACTTGCCCCATCACTTTTCACTCTGGCAGCACTGAATTCCTACCTCTGATTCCTCAGGCCAATAAGACTGCAGCTTTCCAGAAGTCCCACAGAGGAATATTTTTGACTGAATAAGATTTACGTTCACATACTCTTGACATGTCCCTCATCTCTCACCTGAAGCCCAATGATTTTTCTTTTTTTTTCTTTTTTTTTTTTTGAGACGGAGTCTCGCTCTGTCTTCCAGGCTGGAGTGCAGTGGCCAGATCTCAGCTCACTGCAAGCTCCTCTCCTGGGTTTACGCCATTCTCCTGCCTCAGCCTCCCGAGTAGCTGGGACTACAGGCGTCCGCCACCTCGCCCGGCTAGTTTTTCGTATTTTTTAGTAGAGACGGGGTTTCACCGTGTTAACCAGGATGGTCTGGATCTCCTGACCTCGTGATCTGCCCGTCTCAGCCTCCCAAAGTGCTGGGATTACAGGCTTGAGCCACCTCGCCCGGCCGAAGTCCAATGATTTTTCATGTGTTTTCAAGTAAGTTTAAGAAATAAATACTGGCAGATAATTAAACCAGTCATAAGAACACATTTAAAATAGAATTTAAGCCCAGAATAAAAATTCCTGATTGCAGCCTCTGATACTGTAACATGGTCTGGTCCTATATACCACTCCAACTTCATCTCTTACCATTCTTTGCCTTGTTCATTATCTCTAGCCACCCTAGTCTTCTTACTGTTCCTCAAACACACCAGAGCAACCGCTATTCCTATCACCTGGAATTCTCTTCCCTCAGATCATTGCATGGTCACTCCTTCTGATATCCAGGTCTCTGATCATACATGCTCTCCTTAGAGAGGTCTTTTCTGATTACCCTATCAAAAACAGCTCAACAAACCTCTCCCCCCACCTCAATTAACATCTTCTACTTTATCTTCTTCAAAGCACTAATCACTATCTGAAATTATTCATTCGTTTTCTTGTTAATTGTCTGGCTCCCCCACTAAAAGGTAAGCACCAAGAGGCCAGAATCTTTGTCTTAATCACCAATGTATCCTTAGTGAACAGTTGTCCGGCATAGAGTATATGTTTGATAAATACTTATGAATAAATAAATGAAGAATGAGATGGGAGGTACTAAGGTAAATCTAAATTTTCCTCCCACTAAACTGATCTAGCAACAAAATAAATTAAAATTATTTGTGCAAAAATCAAACAGTATAATATAAACTATGAGTTCCTTATATGTCATTTAAAATAAAGCCAGTATTTCCTTTTACTGTGTAGGGCAGTGAAACATTACACAATAAATTATGAAATCATGTAAATCAACAAATCAAGTACAAATACTCAATTGGTAGAAGAAGGAAACTAAGTGAAGAGTGAAAAAACAGTGTTGACATGGCTGTCAAAACTGTTTAACATGTAGAAATGAAGTAGATTCATGGCAGTGAAATTTGGGGACAAATGGGCATGTAACTTCATTATGGTTTGAATTAAGGAGATAGGCTATTTCAAAAGCTCAAAGGGTACTTATTGATGGTATTTAGCTTCAGAAGATTTATATGATTCATTTTAAAACATAATGCTCTCTTAAAACAGGCCAGGTCCAGTGACTCATGCCTATAATCCCAGCACTCTGGGAGACCGAGTGGCAGGATTGCTTGAGGCCAGGAGTTTGAGACCAGCCTGGGCAACGTAGTGAGACCCCATCTTTACAAAAAATTTAAAACACAAATTAGCTGGGTATGGTGGCGCACACCTATAGTCCAAGGTGCTTGGGAGACTGAGGTGGGAGGATCATCTGAGCCCAGGAGTTTGAGGTTACAATGAGCTATGATTGCACCACTGCATTCCAGCCTAGGCAACAGAACAAGACCCTGTCTCTCAAACAAACAAGCAAACAAACAAAAAACAGTCATCTCAAATTCAAGTCAAAATAGCAATAACAATAATGAAAGTAATAATAATGCTATGTTTTTACACAATCATTGTTCAGGCTCACAACTCCTATTAATATTTTATTTTATTTTCCTTAAAATTAAAATTACACTATTCAAATTAAAGCAGACATAAAATTAGATTTGGAAGAAAATAACTTTGATGTATTATTTAAACCTTCTAGGATAAAAATACATGCAAATTCTTCTAATCATCCAGAACTAAGAAGACATATGAGGTATAAAATGGATATTTATTTTTGTTATTCTCAATGGAAGATCAAAGTTATAGTATGGTTCTCAGAAACTATTGTAACAGTTTACTTCATGGTCCAAAATTGCCATAGAAATTTTTCCTGGTGAATGGCAGATGGGGCAGCTAATATTTCCATGTTTATTTCTCAAATGTAGAATTCAAAAGAGAAGTGTCGACGAAAAAAAACCTAACACCTGCAATGGGAATACGTTAGAAATGTAGTATTTTTTTTTTTCATGATGTTAATGATTCTAATCTAAATTAATCAAGCTAATTAATGTGTTGCAGTAAGCACTGATGCAAACAGATTTCATTAATAAGTTAATGTAAGTATATGAAAACTCTATCTCTAAATTGATTCCCTTTGAAAAATTTCTGTAAGAACCATAGATTCATCAGAAATGCTCACAGGACAGATCCATATATGTTACAAATGGACAAACTAATAAGTAAATAACATAAAAAATAGTCAAGGGTAGATGTCCTGGCTTCACTACCAAATCATTTAGTAGTGTCAGGCTTGGCTGTGCTCACTGTTACTGTGTTATTGCTCTATACCTTCAAATTATTTAGAAGAGTAGTGACATTCTAACTAGCAAATGTCAAGTCCCGTAGGAGCACTGCTTCTGAACTAAGCTTAAATAAATATTCAATGCTTAATTTTGATTAGGAAATGTTGTTGATATTGTGGTTTTGCTTTGTAATCTGATTTCTACCAAAAGGATTAAAAGAAAGAAAAAAAAAAAGGTGAAAGTAGAGAATAGGCATGTTTGTGGATAGGGATTATCTTCATTGTGTTGGCAAGCAAGCAAATCTTGCCTTAGAGCTAAACAAATTTTGCTGATACTCAACTGTCAAATTATCTTGAGGTGAAAGATTTATAATAGCAAAGAGATAATTATGTGAGTAAAGATTTGAAAATCTATAGCACATCAGAGCATTTGATGTTGAGTTTTTAACATGTTTCTTCTTTCACCTGTACGGCTATATAAGACAAATCACTCTGTTCACTCTTGATATCCCAGTCTGTATCTGTTTCTGAATCACTGGAGTAAATGTCAAAGAGAGAGGAAGCTCTAGACCACAATTCATCTGTCTGAGTAGTTGCATTACACAGTCTTTTTCCAAACGCTTTCACTTTGGCTTGAATACCTGAAAGAGAATAAGCATAAGTACCTATGAGTTAGACTTTGCTTTTCATATATCTTTAATATACAAAAGATCGATTCAATTGCTTAATCCATTGAAGAGTCAAAACATACCCACACTACGGTGACGGGGCCTTTTCAAAGAAATTTGTGTACTTTTATGCACTGGGCCTTCTTCACAGTGAGTAGGTACTGAAGTGACAGTATTAGATGGATTATCAGCATGGGGTTGGGTTTGCACAACTTCATTTTCACACGTAATCTAAAAATATAAATCGGAGGAGAAATATATTAAAGTTTACCTTATAGGGTTTTATCTTTCAAAAGTTACAAGTAGTAAAAGAGTATAGCTGAAAATTTTCAGTCACATATTAGTAAGGCTGATACTTGAACCTAGGCAAGGTGAATCTATAGTCCAAGCTTTCATGAATTCTGCCATACTGTCTTTTTTTCCACTTATAAATCATGAACTCTGGTCAGCCAGAATGTATAAGCTATTTGCTTACAACTAATTATTTTTTTCTTAAATCAACAGCTAGAAGAGATAATACTTTTTTTATTTTTTGAGACAGAGTTTTGCTCTTGTTGTCCAAGCTGGAGTACAATGGTGCGATCTCAGCTCACTGCAATCTCCGCCTCCCAGGTTCAATTGATTCTCCTGTCTCAGCTTCCCAAGTAGCTGGGATTACAGGCAGGTGCCACCATGCCTGGCTAATTTTTTTGTATTTTTAGTAGAATCACGGTTTCACCATGTTAGTCAGGCTGGTCTCGAACTCCTGACCTCAGGTGATCCACCCGCCTCGGCCTCCCAAAGTGTTAGGATTATGGGCGTGAGGCACCGCGCCCAGCCGAGATAATATTATTAGTATTAACTAATTTGATATCTTAGCAGTCATATTATTCTAGAAAACCTAATCATTTGTTCTTTATACTTTATAGAGGACTCCTTTAATAAGATAAATGACTTTTAATACTTTCCTGAGAAAAATTACATTGTGAAATGGATTTTTTTCTTTTCTTTTCCTTTTTTTTTTTTTTGGAGACAGGGGTCTCCGTCTGCCACCCAGGCTGGAGTGCAGAGGCATGATCTTGGTTCACTGCAACATCCACCCCCTGGGTTCAAGCAATTCTCGTGCCTCAGCCTCCCAAGTAGCTGGGATTACAGGTGCCTGCCACCATGCCTGGCTAATTTTTTGTATTTTTAGTAGAGATAATGTTTCACCATGGTGACCAGGCTGGTCTCAAACTTCTGACCTCAGGTGATCCGCCTGCCTCAGCCTCCCAAAGTGCTGGGATTACAGGCGTGTGCCATTGTGCCAGGCGGTGAAATTTGATTTGTGGGGGAAGTAATATGGGTCAGAGGTAGAAAGAGGGAGGGTTTTGATATGTAAAAGGTAATATAAGACAAGGTACCTACAGATTATGTGGAAGAGGGTAAGAAATATCTGGAAAAGTCAAGAGGGCCTGGGAGGAGAGAAAATAAGTGATAGAGAAATGAAAACAAAATTAAAGTGTTTAGCAGTAGTGGCAGCTGCCTTCAAACCACTGAAAAAATATTTTAGTAGGTGTCTTTGGTGGCTGTACCATAGGCCCAGGCTATTGATACCCAAGTTAAAGAAACTTTGTGGCCAGGCACAGTAGCTCATGCCTCCCAGCACTTCGAGAGGCGGAGGCATGTGGATTACTTGAGGTCAGGATTTCGAGATCAGCCTGGCCAACATAGTGAAACCCCATCTCTACTAAAATACAAAAATTAGCTGGTGTGGTGGCACATCAGCTACTTGGGAGGCTGAGGCACAATAACTGCTTCAAACCAGGAGGCAGAGGTTGTTGCAGTGAGCAGAGATCACACCACTGCACTCCAGCCTAACAGAGTGAGACTCTGTTTCAAACACACACATACCCACACACAGGAAAAAAAAAAAAAAAAAAAAAAAAAAAAAAAGATACTTTGTAAAGAAATTTTTGTGAAGAGTCCCTTTGTAACATGATTCTTATTTAAAGGGTTTATCTCCATGTTTAAAAAATCATGACCAATTTTCACTAGTTATATCTACGTCTAAGTCAAGCATTGTCAAAGTCCAGAATAAGCACATATTTCTTTACAAAGAGGAGTATTCTGGATAAAATAGAGTTTTAGAAATTTAATCAGGGTTTGAAAAATAACTTTTGTTCCCTTTATAACAATAATACATTTTTTTACTGCAAAAATTTGCATCATACAGAGAAGCAAAAATAAACTAAAAATTTGTCATAATCTCATAATCCATAGCTAAAACTTTATATTTTGATGTTTTTTGTCTTTTTCTGTGTATTTTTAAAAATTGAGATAATATAATGCTTTATAACCTAGTTTTGCCACTTATTTTATATATCATCTTTCTATGTTATTAAATATTCTACATCATAATTTTTATTGCCACATAGGAATGTATTATACAGATATACTACAATTTATTAAAACAATCCGTATTACTAGAAATATTTGAACATAAATCTCCTATGTAGATATCTGATTGCTTCCTCAGATTAAAAGCTTAGAGGCAGAATTTCCAAGCATGTATTAATCCACTAGGACATGAGTCAAAAGAAAATATCTAGAATGAGGCAGAAAGAGACAAAAGGAAAACAGAAAATACAGAAAATGTCATAATAGACATAGGGGATAAGATTTCAGAGTATAACATAAAATGGGGCAGACACAGTATTTGAACAAATAACAGCTGAGAATTTATCAAAATGGATAAAAGGCATTAAGTCATGGTTTTGCAAAAGTACTATAAACCTTTTCTATTTATCAAAATAAAAACAACAGAAACCAAACCTATGCACACTACAGTAAAACTGGAAAATGAAGAGAAAAACTTAACAGCAGTCAGAGGAAAAAAGATACATTCTCTTCAATGGAGTAACCATAAGACAGAATAATGCCTAAACTTTTTTTTTTTCTCCTTTTGAGATGGAGTCTCGCTCAGTCGCCCAGGCTGGAGTGCAGTGGCGCGATCTCGGCTCACTGCAAGCTCCGCCTCCTGGGTTCACGCCATTCTCCTGCCTCAGCCTCCCAAGTAGCTGGGACTACAGGCGCCCGCCACCACGCCCGGCTAATTCTTTGCATTTTTAGTAGAGACGGGGTTTCACCATGTTAGCCAGGATGGTCTCGATCTCCTGACCTCGTGATCCTCCCGCCTTGGCCTGCCAAAGTGCTGGGATTACAGGCGTGAGCCACCGTGCCCGGCCATGCCTAAACTTTTAAGGACAACACAGAAAAGACTGAAAGTAGAAGGATGGAAACAGATGTACTATGCAAACACTAAGTTAAAGAAACCTGGTGTTGCTATATTAGCACTATATACCTAGTAACATAGCCATGCAAGTTTGATTCAAAATATATACATACCTAATAACATTGCTAATAACCTAATAACTTCAAGATATAGACCACAAAATGGGTAGAATTTGAAGATTAATATGTAAATTCAAAATTGCAGTGGAAGATTGCAACATCACTTTCTTAGTAATTAATTGAATAAGATAAAAATTCCAAAAGGATATAGGAAATTTAAATATGATTAATAGACATAGCGGAACACTATCCAAGTGCAGTACGCACATTCATCTCAAGTACATATGGAACATTTAAAAAACTATTTTGGGCATGTTACAAGTTTCAACAAATTTCAAAAGATTAAGTCCATATATTGTAGTTTCTCTGGCAGTAGTGTAATTGACCTAGAAATCTATTGCAAAAATTTAACTAAAAAATGCCCAGAGATATGGCAATTAAAAAATATACTTCTAATTAACCCTCAAATAAAATATACAATCACGATGGAAATTAGATAATCTGTACTAAATAATAATAAAAATACTCCATACCTAAAACTTGTAAGATTCAGTAAAGCTATGTTAGGTGGGGACTTACAATCTTCAATGCACATATTAGGATAAAAAAATTAATTGGGCTTAATTTAGGTTGGATTTATTAATATCATGCAAAAAGTATTCCACAAAATATCTCGAACATATCCCCCTCTCAGGACCCAGGTTTTCCTCTATCAACACCATTCTACTGAATTCTACATTTGGGAAATCAGCTTGTGAAACTTAGCTGCGCCATTTACCATTCACCATAAAAATTCTGAAAATCAATGATATAATTTAACTTCGTAAGAAGTTAAAAACAGAGCAGTGGACAAAATTTTAAAATGTAGAGGAAGGGAATAATAAATAAGTGAAATAAATGAAAAAAAATTCTAGAAAGATCAACAAGGCAAAGTTTCTTCTCTGAAAAAACTAATAAAAATCGATATACTGGTGGGGCGCGGTGGCTCACGCCTGTAATCCCAGCACTTTGGGAGGCTGAGGCAGGTGGATCACTGGAGGTCAGTAGTTTGAGACCAGCCTGGCCAAGATGGTGAAACTCCATCTCTACTAAAAATACAAAAATTAGCCAGAAATGGTGGCAGGCACCTGTAATCCCAGCTACTTGGGAGGCTGAGACAGGAGAATTGCTTGAACCCTGGTGGCAAAGGTTGTAGCGAGCCGAGATTGAGCCACTGCACTCTAGCCTGTGTGACAGAGTGAGCCTCCATCTAAAAAAGAAAAAAAAAAAAATCAATAACCCATCTGGTGAAGCTGATCAAGAAAAAATGAAAAAGCAAAAATTACTTCGCTCAAACAGAATTTTTTCAAATACAAGATTATCATGAAGGTTTTGTGTCAATACATTTAAAAATTTAGATGGAACAAATTAAAAAACACTATTTATCAAAATGGATAAACAAAATACTATTTATCAATATGGATAAACAAAAGAACTCTGAATAATATTATAACAAAGCAATTGAATCCATCATAAAAAACCTTTCCAAAAGGAAAACTCCTGTCTTATCAATGAGTTCTACCAAATATTAATACCAAATTTATTAATGCATATATAATGGCATTTTATATAAACACTCCAGAGAATGAAAAAAGAGAGAACAATTCCAAATCTGTTGGCATAATCTTCATACCAAACCTGAGAAAGGCATTCCAAGAAAGAAAATAACTGTAGACCAGTTTCACTCATGCACACCGATACAAAAATCCTAAATATTTTATTTTAGTTAATATTTTATTAAGCAATATGGGAAAGGAATAAAGCACTTTGACCAAGTTGAGTTTATTTTAGTCATGCAAGTTTGATTCTATATTTTAAAATCAAGCGATATAATTTACTATAATTTACTATATTAACATAATAAAAATGTTATCCTTAATAGATTCAGAACACCCATTTGATAAAATTCACCATTATTTATAATTTAAACTAGGAATAAAGGGGAACATTTCTTTTTATTACAAAGAGAGCTATAAAAAAGTATAGTAAAAATCATATCAAATGGGGAAATATTAAAGGTTTTTCCTCTGAAATTAGGAATGAGAAAAGGATTCCCCTCACCTCTTCTGTTCCCCACACTGTACTGGAAGTTCAAGCCAGTGCAACAGGAAGAATATGAAATAAAAACACGAACATCAAACACTTTTTTCAGATGATATTTTTGTACATGTATAAAATTCAAGAGAATTTATAAACTATTGAAATTAATAAGTGAGTTTAACAAGATTTTTGGATACAAGTTCAATAAAAATTAATTTATCAATATATACTTATAGATTATAAAATTTAAAATACCACTTATAGTAGCAAAATCAAATAGCTGTGAATAAATCTAATGAAAGATATATAAGACCTCTATATCAAATACCATGAGTAACTTTTAAGAGAAATTTAAAAACCCAAATAAATGGAGATATGCGTTCATGGATTAGAAGAATCAATATTGTCAATATGCCATTTATTCCCACATTCATTTATGAATTCCATGGAGTCATAATCAAAATCCTAGTACATAATTTGTGAAAATTGACAAACCAATTCTGAAATGTATCTAGAAATCTAAAGAGCCCAACATAGTCAAAATATCCACAAATATGAACAAGAGGTATTAATAAATTGGATATTAATTCTTAATAAAGCTATATAAGACACTGTGATATTTTTGCTAAGACAGGCAAACAGATAAGTGAAACAGAATAAAGTATGTGGAAACAGACCTATGCATATAAAGGGCACTTGATTTATGACAAAGTTGACATTGCAAGGCCAAGAGGAAATGCTAGTAGTTTCAGTAAAAGATGCTGAGTCAAATGGGTATCAATGTTGGGAAAAATGAAACTTAAATCCTACCTCACACCAAACACAAAAATCAATTCTGAATTAGATCTAAATATAAAAAGTAAAAACAACAAAGTTTATTACAAACAGCATAGTAGAATGTTTTAAGTATTAAGCATAAAGAAAATTATTGGTAATTTGGACTACATCAGAATTAAGAACTTCAGTACATCAAAAGACATTATTAAGAACCAAGAGGCAACCCACAGTGGGAAATGATAACATTTAACTGAAAAAGGACTTCGAGGTAGAATCTATTAAAAATTCTAAATCAACAAGAAAAGCCAGACAATCCAACAGAAAAATGGGCTAGATTTAAAAGGGCATGTCACTGAAAGCTACCCAAATATCCAATTAATATTTGAAAAGGTATTTCCTTACTAATTTCATCAGTAACCAGGGGATGAAAAACAAAAACACTACTACCCACTCTGCAAATGGACTCAGATGTGAAAGACTAGAAATCCCACATATGGGCAAGAATGTGGAACAATGGAAACTATCATACTTCTGGTAGAAGTGTAAATTTGTACAAGTATTTTAGAAAACTATTTGGTATTATCTACTGAAGTTTAATACTATGACCCAGCAATTCTAGGTAGATTTCCTCAGAAATGTGTGCACATGTGGACCAAAAGACATGTACAAGAGAGTTTATAGTAGTATTACTTCTGATATTCCCAATGGGTAACAACCCAAATGTTCAACAATAGACAGATAAATTTTGGTATAGTCATACAATGGAATACTATATAACAATGAAAATGAACTACTGTTATATGCAATAATATGGATATAGTGACTCCTGGGGTGCTAGCAATGTTCTGTTTCTCTGACCTGGGTTGTGGTTATACATGTTCAGTTTATGATAATTTAATACTTGTCCACTTAAGATTTGTTCACTTTTCTGTGTATTTGCTATAGTTCAAGTAAACAACTTAAAAAATTCAGTTGGGTTTTTAAAAAAAGAATGCACAATTAACAGTTAAGGGAAAACAATAATTAAGTCCCTTTCTTTCCTTGGAAGTGGTGTCTTATCTTTTCTGAAGCCCCCAAGGATATTTAACATTCACATTTGTATTTATCTATATATAGCACCAAGCACCCAGAACAGTGACTACAATAGCTCCTCAATAAATGTTGTAGAATGACTGGAAATATGATCTGTAGACAGCTAGTCCTGGGATTAGGAAGAAAAACATTGGGTGGGGGAAGAAGTCAGATAGACAAGCCAATTTTTTAGCGATGTGATTAGGGTTCTCTATCCAGACCAGGCTGAACATTTATTGCTATTAACTCAAAATCTTTTTTTTTTTTTTAACCTTATATACTTTTAAAGTGACTATTTTAGAACTCACACGCATTTTTCTCGTAATTCAGCAAGTATATTAATGTACTATGGATTGTTATAAATGTTGGCTGGTTACACTTACTAAATGGAAAACAGATTTATTATGTATGCTGGATCTGTTTCCCAATGGTTAGTTTTGATGGGTTATAAAGACTTTGGTTGTTGGACTAGCTTGGCTTTTCTTCTCCAAGTTTTTGGTTAGGTTGTATAATTATGAAGAAGAAAAATGGTGTAGGGGGATGTGTGGGGCACATGTTTAGTATTTATCTCTCTTGCTATACACATATATATGTACATGGATGTACATGTTTGGGCAAAGTTTGCATAGGTGGTGATGGTAGACAGATGGTTCAAGGAAAGGACAGCTATCTTGACAGATATACAGCTTGGTGAGGAGGGAAACTGGCAGATAATTGAAAATTCAATTATAATGCAAAAAAATTGTTCTTATAATCATGTAATCATTCCATAAATTTTTATTCAACTACTTAAATTTGAAAATATTGTTTTAGGCACTGCAATACAATGGCAAAGAAATCAGACATGATCCTAGCTCTCATGGAGCTTACATTCTAATGCGAGAAACAAATATTAAGCAAACTACACAATTATTTCATGGCAATTATGGTAAGTGCTACTGAAGTATCTGTACTATTGAATCACATGAAGTACACGAAGAATGAGAGTACATAGAACTAAGTGATCAAGGGGAAAGATGTTTAGCTGACTTTTAAGGGAAAAAGACTTAATCGGTAGTGATGGGAGTGGGGGGGGGCATAGTTCCAGGATATTATAATACATAGAACAACTGAGCAAGTCTTGTTGGTAGGAAGTAATATAGTATGTCCAAGAACTGAAAGGTCAGCATGATGGTACACGGTGAGCAACAGGGACAGTGGCCTTGGATAGGGCTAGTGTGGTATGCAGGTGGAAAAAGCATGCGGGGCCATGTAAATTGGGTTAATAATTTTGTTCTTTATCTTAATAATTGCAGGATGCCATTAAAGGGTCTTAAACACCCACCCCAATGTAGGAAGCAGGTTAGTACTGCAGAAAGAGTGTTGGTCTGGCAACTGGACCTAAGTAAGGATTACAAACTCCTGAGGAAATTACTAACCTCTTGCTATAATTTAATCTGTGTCATGGTGGTAAGGCTGAAATTTATCACAAGGAAGGCTGGAAAGTTTTCTTTAAAATGGTAAGTGGGGAAGAAGGTAGTAGTAACCAGATGCAAAATAAGTGCAAACAATGTTTAGAAGGAACAGAAAAGTAGGCAGAAGAGAGCAAGATGGGGAAATTCAGCTCACCAGGGATACTGAACTTAAAGGCAGCTAGAGCTAGTATCAGTCAAAAGGAAGTTTAGGGGTGGGAAGCTCCATCTTCATCTGTAGCTCCACATCTCCTTCGCCCTATCATCTGTGACACAAATAAGGGACTTTCCTCAAGCTTATGTAATGTTATGCAAACACAGTTTCAAGCACCCCAATCCTGGAGATTTGCTCAAATTAAACGCTTTCTATTTAAAAACCCTGGAGCGGGGAGTGAAAGCAACTCAGTACTCTGCAGGACAAGGCTGTGTGTGTGTGTGTGTTTTGGGGAGGAGTAGTTAGAAGGAATTAACTGGGTTACTTAATTCCAAAGTGTTAGTGCTAAATGGGACCTTGGAGATCACCTCTAAAGTACACTCCTAAATTTGCAGATTAGAAAACAGGAACTTTGGAGATGAGGTGCTTTTCCCAAGGTGACACTAAGTGGAGGAGCCCAGTCAGAGTCCAAGGGTCCTTCCGAAACCCTCGGTGGTCTCTCTTTACCTGTGAAGCCGCAGCCTGCTTCCCAGCTCGTGGACGTGTACAGGAGACTGGATCTGGGACAGTCTCAGAATGCCTGGCTGCCTGGAGCTCTCCTCCCGTGTCCGGGCGGCCTGCTTGGTCTCTCTCCTCTTCCCCCTTAGATGCCGGGGCGGGCACTCGGTGCAGGGTGGGCACGGCGCCTGCCACTAGCCTCAGGCGCTGGGAGAAGCGCAGGTTCTTCTGGATAACCGAAGAGACGTCAAAACAGGCTGGGGCAAAGTGGTCAGAGCAGATGACCGAGCGGTCATTGCCTCCGTACCAGTCGGCGCGGCAGCCCCGCACGAAGCGGTCCCAGAGCAGCCGCACGGCCCGGTCTTTGGGGAAGCGGAACAGCGACTTCCCAGACTTGGTGGTGTTGCCGCAGTGGGCGGCCACACAACGGGCCGGCATGGCGGCCGTCTTCGGTGCGCGGGAGCCGGGCTCCCTGGACCTTCGCCCTTGGGCACGCTCCTCGCAGCTGCCTCGGCGAGGCACGTCCTCTCCTCCTCACCTGTCCCCTCTGGGTCGGGATCGTTTCCTTCCCTACCTCTGGCCACCGGAAGTGGCGATCTGGGGCCCCCAATGGGAGGGCTCTTCGATGTCTTCCTCCTCCTCCTCCCTGCACTGCTCCCCAGGAGCAGGTGGACACAAGCAGAGGGATACAAATTTCGCGCGGGCAGCGCTGAGGTAGGCCGTAAAGAGGAACGGACCGGAAGTGGTGGTTGTCATAGCCACCAATGTGGCCAGGCTCTTCCCAAGTTATCCTCCTCCCAATACTCCCGCTCTGTTTTTATGAGGCCGGAAAAATAGAACGAGGAAGTGGTGACGCACTGGGCTCTCACGAATACAACCAGAAGCTACATCAACTGCGCGGCCCTATGGATTCGGGAGAGGTCCAGACCGGAAATGGCCGTTTCCATGGTAACCCTGAGCCGGTTGCCTGGGAGATGACCTCTTTCGGGTCTCTTTGAATCTCTGCTATAGCGTCACTTCGAAGGCAGATCTAACAGAGATCCTGGACTGTCTCCTATCATGATTCCCGGGAAATATCGCTCTGTTTCTGGCCGGGCTGCGAACAACGTAAGCTGGGCCTTCTACTTTCTCTTTCTTCCCATTGGTACTCTTTCTGACTGGCGTCTTTGTCCTAGGAGATGGGCTGTATTATTGGGACCGGGGCCGCTGGGTCTGCTCAAGCTATTGTCTGACCGGCGTTTGAGGTTCGTGGGCTGGACCAAGGCACAATTTAATATTGTATGATAGGTACTCAAAGTCTTGTCCAGGATCTGGGCTCCCCAGAAGGTGGAGCTGGTCTGCTGTGAAAGGCTCGGGTTTATTTAAATTCCTTTGGCCAGTCAATTCCTTTTTCTTTTCTTTTCCTTTTGACTGTGAAGAGAATTTATCATTAGGGAGTCCCACCTCTTTCACCTGTCCCATTGAGATATTTATTTAGACCTGAATGGCAAATGTTGAAAGCCTGAGTACTAACTAGAGGGTTAAATTGCTGCCGACATTTTGGAAAATAAATCAGTGAAACCTTTTAATTCTTAGATGTGATTTTATTGTTTTCAGCAAATCCTCAGAACAAGATCATTTACCAGAAACAGAAATCGAGCATTCTGTTCTAATTTTTTGTTATATTTTTATGTGTACCTTTTTTTTTTTTTTGGAAATATGTGTTTGTGTATGAAGAGCAAATTTTATGGTTTAATTTTTACATTTCAGGTGAACTGTGGGCTTCATCTGGTTATTCAAACATCATCGCTTCCTGAAAAAAACAAAGTAAGATTTAAGAAGGTTGGCCTTTAAATAGAAGATTGTTTTATTTTCTACACAAATAGCAGCATGATTTAAGAGTAGATTCCAAACTGAAAAATTTAAGTAGATTTACTTTGATTTCCAGTTTAAAGCTAGTTCTTACTTTCTGCCTACATAAAGCCAAAATAGCCCTCTTTAAAAAACTTAGTGTTATTTTATTGATTACAAAAGGTAAGGTTTTTTTTTTGTGTGTGTGTGTGTGTGTGTGTGTTTTGACATTTACACTTTTTTTTTTTTTTTTTTCCTTGAAACAGGGTCTAGCTCTGTCACCCAGGCTGGGGCGCTGGGGCACAATTTTGGCTCACTGCAACCTCTGCGTCCCAGGCTCAAGTGATCCTCCTACCTCAGCCTCCTGAGTAGCTGGGACCACAGGTACATGCCACCAAGCCTGGCTAATATTTTTGTATTTTTTGCAGAGACAGGTTTCGCCATGTTGCCCAGGCTGTTCTCGAGCTCCTGAGCTGAAGCGATCCACCTGCCTTGGCCTCGCAAAGTGCTGGGATTACAGGCGACAGCCACCGCACCCAGTGATACTTACATATTTCTGAAATCAGGAGCCTTCTTAAAATTGATGGCATGTCATAGTTTAATTGGGGAGGTTTTTTTTCTTTCTTAGTAGAGGGTAAAATAATGGTATGTCTTACTACTGATGACACCTTAGATAAAATGGTAATTGGGAGGGCATATCCACACATCCCATTTAAAATCAGGGAAGAAAAAAATAGGTTAGCAGTGGACACATGTTAGACTTAATGTTATTTAGAAGTTACAATATGAATATGAGATTTTTTCCCCCAGACTATTTGCCCATAATGTCTCTAGCATTTCTAGAATTTCTGGCTTTTGATTTAATTTTTGAGATTTTGAGATAAACATGTTTCTCTTTTCCTTCTGTCTCACCTCAGCATTTATACTCACCTACTTTCTACACAGTATGTCTCAAGACACAACATGATTTTTCCTCCTTTGACCATGTTGGAAACCTCTAACCATCACAATTCAGGTGTTTCCTAAAAAGTTATTAAATAGGCATCACTGGAAGAACTCTAAAGTGAAGGGCAGAGTTTACACATAACAGCATGAAGAAGGGTAAAAAAAGGCATGAGGAAGGTAAATGGAAGGACATTGTTAGTCAAGGAGGCAGCTGTTGATGACATTATATATGAATATGAAAATAGTGAACACTCGGAAAATAGATCATTTGATCATCTCAAGCATCAGTTAGATTAATTTAAAAATATTCTTTATTGTAATCGAGCATAATGGATGCCCTCCAGAGCTTTCCTAATTGATTTCTCTGGACAAATCCTTTCCCACCATTATAATGTTTCTAGGGACTGTGTGCCTCATCTAAACATTTTTTCCAAACCATTCACTTTCTCTTGTGTGGACATCTATTCAGAGAAAATACCTTCAGGTCATATAATTCCTAAGGATATAATGCAAATGGCAACATAATGTTTATAGTGTGGATACATTAGAAGCATCTTAATTTATTCAGGGTACATATTTGGGTTTTTTGTGGCTAATCATAAGAAGTTGTTTTGGTTTTTTTTTTCTCATTCCTCCTACCAGATAATTATTTTAGATCAGTTTTAGATCAAGTGAAAACCCTTCTTAGAAGACTTAAATATACAATTGTATTATGTTATAATAGGACATTTAAAGGGATTATAATGATCAAAACAGTGATGTTTTTCAACAGCATTTTATTTATATTGTGTGCTTTTTTTTTGTAGCAAGTGGTTCTTTTAATCATTGTATTTGTGGTGAGAGCATGGAGGGATTGGAAGTGTCTCAGCTTGGAGTATCTTTTATCTGACCTCATAAAATTGACCCTGATTTTGTGCGTGGTAAAATACAATGATAGAGGTGCAGTCATCACCTCTATCTAGTTCCAGAATTTTTTCATCATTCCAAGTGGAATCCCTATAGCCATTAAGCAGTTACTTTTCATTCCCTGCTTCCCTTAAATGCCTAGAAGCCACAAATATGCTTTGCATCTCTATGGATTTGCCTATGTGGTATTTTGTGTCAGTTTTCTTTGACTTAGCATGATGTTTTCAAGGTTCATCCACACTGTACCATGTGTATCAGTTATTATATGTTTTTTTTATTATCTTCATTGCTTAGTGTTAAATTTGCCTCCAAATATTTTTTTCTTTAATAATGTTTTTCAGGTTGAATTCAAGCTAAATAAAGACACATCGTCATTCCCCGGTAGACTTTTACAACATGACCTTGAAAGAAACTACTCAAGTAGGCAAGGTATTGTCAGTGAGTAGAGATCAGATGTGGTTCATCATCTTTAAATAATATTAACTGTTTAATAATGTTGAATTACTAGGTCCAAATAAACTTGAATTTAAAATGAAATGGTTCACTGGGACCAAATTGGTTTGGTATTTTTAAAAAAATCATTGGTTGTATATATATAGCATAGTAGATTATTTCCAATATAGGAAAAAGCTGTTATTATTTTCCTTTAAGGGTGGGCTATACACTAGAGAATGGAAAAAGAATGTTTCAGATACTGTATTAGAACAGTATTTGGAAGTCGCTAATTAGAGAGAGTAAGCGTATGGGAACACAAATATTAAGGAAATAAGGAAAGAATGGAAAGTCAGCAGTAGAGAAGAAACAATCTTTCCCTGTTACTATCACATATAATTATAGATTTTATATTAAAGGCCTTAAACTTTAGTGTCTATCACTTGGGATCTTGTTACAAATGCACATTCTTAGTGCTCCCCCTCCATCTTCCCCATTCTGATTTTGTAGGTCTTGAGTGGGATTTGGAAATGTGCATTTTAATAATGTCACAAGTGATTCTGAGGTATATGGTTTGTGGGTCATCCTTTGACAAATAGTGCCTCATATGATCTGGTTATATTTTTCAAATCAAGGAAAAATTTCCTTCACATTTGAATCTTGGTTTGTTGCTGACAGCCATTAGCTTTGTGTAATGTGCTCATGTTAAACACTTCTGAATCCACATATACAAAACTGCCTTTACCTCTTAGGAGTTTATATGAGAGGGCTGATCAATATAGACCCTTCCAGGTTGTTCATGTTATTACTGTGGGAACATATGGTGATTTTAAATATTGGGTAATTTTCTCTCTCTTTTTATTTCTGGGCCAACTTCTTGGACCCATCTAATCTGACATATCTTTTCTCTTTCCTACATTCTACACTCTTGTCTTGACCAATTGCTGGACATGACATAGCCTAACTGCAATTCCACAGTTCAGGAAGCATCTCTCTTTGCCTTCTTTGATTCAGTTCAGTAGATATTTATAAAGCAAGTATTATATGCCAGTCACTCTTTTAGGTACAGAATTATAGATGTGAAGCCTCAACAAGAGTTTTTATGCTTGCATTGTGAATTTCCTTAACATTTTTAGTAACAATATCTTAAAAGTTTTCCCGAAATCACGAATCAAAATTAAGTACTTTCACTAAGCTTTTCTTGAGTTAAAGTAGGGAGTTAGTAAACAGATTTGAGGACGGTTGGCCAGGCAAATTTATTTAAGTGGTAAAGTGTTACTAGATATTTGCTAATGAGGAAATAGTATGAATGTATTGAATTTTGTGAACTTGAGAGATGAATAAAGTTTTATACATAAGTAATGACCCATTTAGTATGAATTAACTCTTTAGGGAAAAAAAACCTAATTGGTTTTTCATTTAAAAAATTTATTCAAAATTAGGTTTTGTGACAGGATACTCATTTAAAATGTCTTAAATGTGTACCTGGTTGCTTTCAATGTGCTCCCTCAATAGTTCCAGGCAGTTTCGTGCAAAGAAGGCCAGACAACTTAATTATTTTCTTGACTTTTGTACTCAAATTTTACTTCCAAGGGCAGAAAATTTTGGAAAAATTATAAGTAGCACTTCATCAGGAAAAGCTTAGGGATGTCTGTCTAATAAACTATCTTGATGCCCAAACATGATAATTAATTTCAGCCATTTCTTATTTTTCAAAATTAATCAAACATATGATAGCCTGTCCACACAAATTAACCAGTGGTACTCTCAGTCAAAAGTAAAGACACTTGATATTTTATTTAAGTTAGTGAGTTTAAAACTTGATATGTGATTTCTTTTAGGCTTCTTGTAATACTAAGAGTTAACCCCTGTGTCTTTGAGATTCTATACGTGCCATATATTGCAGGAACTACTATATAATAAAATTTCAGTTAACCTGACCTTATTGATTAAATCCCTTAATTAGGAATTTTAAAATATGTGTGTAGAAGGGAAGAGGCAATACTTTGTTCTTAAGATAATGATAAATCACTGGAAAATCTAGAGTTAAGATTTTCGTTACCAAAACAATCTCAAAGACAGGGCTGAATGGACGCACATATATGGCAATATGTACTATGCCATCCGTCCATCCACCTGTCTGTCCATCCACCCATCTGTTCATTTATCCGTCCATGCATCCATCTCCTCATCTATATATTCATATATCCAACCAGCCATCCAGCCATCTGTGTATCTAGCATGCAGTGCAATGAACATTCTTACCAAATTTAGACCATTATACTTCTTAACACTTTGAGATGCTATTTATATTGAGATTTTTTAAAACAGAAATAACACACACAAAATAGATTTTCAATTAAGTCTTAGTAAACTGGAAAAACAATTAATTTGTCTATTGATTGCCTACTGAATTTAGATTTTACCAAGAATATAAAGAATGTAAAATGAGGTTCATCACCCAAGGAGCTTGTAAATTTAATTGGGAAGACAAGGGCTACATATCTGGTAAGTTAAATAGTAATATAAGAAATAAATAATAACAGGCCGGTTGCTATGGCTCACACCTGTAATCCCAGCACTTTGGGAGGCCAAGATGGGTGGATTGCTTGAGCCCAGGAGTTCAAGACCCCATCTTGAACATGGGCAATAAGATGAAACCCCATCTGTAAAAAAATACGTAAATTAGCTGGGTGTGGTGGCACATGCCTGTAGTCCCAGCTATTCGAGAGGCTGAGGTAGGAGGATCACTTGAGCCCGGGATTTTGAGGCTGCAGGGAGCAGTAATCATGCCACGTTGCATTCCAGCCTGGGTGACAGAGCAAGACCCTGTCTCAAAAAGGAAGAAAAATGAAATAAACAGTAACAAACTGTTACAATGAAAATTTTGCCACATAGTAATGTAGTTTTTATGTGGGTGTTTATATACCCACATATATATGTGGATATTTTAACTGTGGATCTCTCTGGTTCTCAGTTATTTAGAAGATCTTGTTGTGTGGTAGATTTAAGGCCTTTTACCCTAATCATTCTTATGGCTTTCTGTTTATTGTAAGCAGTATATCACATTGATAGTAAGTTCATTATGCTGATATTGATTATGACTTCTGTGTATAAAAAGAGCTAGAAAGTTTAAGGATAAAATTCCTTTATTCACTGAGTGTAAATTAAATTTAATCTTTGATTATTGCATCTGTATCTCAAGTTTTGTAAAGTTTAAATTTGCCTCTTAAAAATTGAGGATTGCCTTGAAGCCTTAGCAAAATAATTCACAAAACCTGACTAATGCTAACAAGAGATATTGAGGTTGTCTGCTGCTTGGAGTTTTTCAATCTTTTATCTTTAGTTGACCAATTAATCTTTAATTAGTTAATTCTTAGACTGCAGTCAGTCTTTAGACTGTTTTGTGTTTGTTTTGTTTTTGTTTTTTTAACCGTCTTGACTTGATATCCAAATCAGTTTACTGACTTGTGGTTGCTTTTAGGTATCCTGCTAGCATATGGTCATGCCAGAAAATCAGTTTGTTGGTGAATATGATGTCAATTCTGAATGCTTATGCTCTAGAACATCATTATTATCTTGATATTTCATAATATTCAGAAAAGTGGGATGTGAGCACTGATATTTTGTTCAAGAAACTAGGGTTGAGATACTTCAGTTTATGCCTTGCAGACCTGAGGAAGCTAGCAAATGCCATTGCCTTATAGCTTTTTAATATGATTTATATAGAACTTGATTTTAAGTTGTCATTATATTGTCTGGTGACCTCCCAAAAAGTAGGTTAGCTTTCTAGATTTGGTTTTGATCTTTTTGTTAGTTTCATCAGCAGAATTCTGTGGTAACCTCAGGTTCTATTTTACTATTATATTTACTGCTGCCTTTAAGCATTTCAACATCAGTTGCTGCTCAGAAGATTTTCTTTTCATAGAGGAAAATATGGTAGATTTCCTCTGGCATTCAAACTGTCACATTTGACCCATTACTCAAATCTTACCTCATTTCTGGAACTTCTCATCGTTCCTTCTTGACCATTTACATTCTTCTAGTTCTTTAGAAAATATCTTAATATTCACCTTCCCCCAAACCCATCTGTAACCACCTTCATTAAGTAAAAAATAACCAGACACACTTATGTTGAAATTTACAAATAGGTATTCTTTTTATTCTGCATTTATGTATGTTGTTCTATTTATGAATTTCATATGTGTATTTATTAATTTCAGTCTGTTAGATTGAAGGCTACATAATGGCAAGCACACCATCTAACAAACAGCCTATAAACCTTAGAGGGGTGTCATATACTCCGTGGACCCTAACTATGAGAATACTAGATTTACTGACATCCACTTTGGTATCTTGGCAATATTCTTTACTAATAGTGGCTGAACATACAAAGAAAGAGATGATGCGAGGTTTACATCTGCTATCCAAAACTACTTTTTGTGTATTTCCTATGCATCTCATCTACAACAAATGTGACAGAACTATATGGGCTGGAAATGAAAACTACCGTGAGCTCCTTGTCAGCATTTGGAGATTCTTCCATTAAAATACCTTCAAAATCCAGAATCTGGCAGGGCTGTCATAGCACTGGCCCAAATATATCTGGTAGTGAGGGACAATCATTTTAGTTATAGAGAGTTAGAATTTAAGACAAGGAGTTAGGATTCCAAAGGGATAAAGATAGCACTGGAGTAGTTCTGTACTTTTAACCAATCTGTAAGGCAAGGGAAAAATTATTTGGCATACATGGAACACATAGTTTAGGTTTCAGAAGGAAAGAAACAGATTCAACTTAGTAATTAATTTCAAATGTGGAGAGCTATGGAAACTATACTTGCTAGATAAGATATTTATGGTGCCAAAATTCTCCAAATATAAGGTGACTTTAGTTTCAAGACTTTGAAGGCTTTTCTTAATTAAGTAATTTGTATATCATTTTTAATAGGTGATCATATTAATTTGGTGAGCTCATCATTGTCATCATTTCCTATTCTTCAACGTTCTTCTGAAGAGAAAATTCTTTACTCAGACAGGTTGAGCCTAGAAAGGTGAGGACAATTTATTTTATTTTCTTTTTTTTGACTAGGTAATACATAGACATGGTACAAGATTTGAAAGATGCAAGTCTCCCTCCTTCCTCCTGTTCCCCAGTTATTCAATTCTCCTATTTAGATATAATCATTTTTTAAACCAACTTTTTGCTTCTCCTTCCTGAGGTATGGTGAGGAATTTTATATCTATATAAATAAAAGAGCTTGACTATACTCCGCAAGAGTACTACAGCAATTCTAAAATATGACATTGATGAAAAATGGATTTTAGTATAGAAAAAAACTATAATATATATAATCCTCACATGAGCTTCCTGGGCCCTATCCAGTCTAGTTTCCTGTTACTTCACTGGCTTAATCTCTTCCTACACTCTCCTTCACTCACTGCTCCAATCATACCTGCCTCCTAGCTGTTCCTTGAATACACCAAGAGTGATTATACCTCAGGAATTTGGTACTTGCTATTCCCTCTGCCTGGAATGCTGTTCCTCCTCATATCTTTAGGTTCGTTCCCTTACCGCCTTCAGATCTTTGCTCAAATGTCATCATTTCAGGGATGATTTTCTCTGGCCATCCTCTCCAAAATTGCAACCCCTTACACACTGAAGTCTCCAGCCCCCTTCTCTGCTTTCATTATTTTTCTTCTTAGCATTTATTACCCTATAACATAATAACTATTTACTTACTATGTTTATTGTCTGTCTCCTGCTAGAATACAGGTTCCATAAGCACAGAAATTTTTGTCCAGTTCTGTATTCTTGATATTTAGAACAGAACCTGGTACCAAACATGCTCTTGATAAAATTTTTTTAATGAATGAATATATTTAGAACTTGATCCCCATCTCTACATCTAGGAAACTATCCACAGTAACATGGTGGATGAAGGATCCCAACCTCTACCCCAGTGGTGTAACCAGCAGAGAAAACATCTCTGCTCTGCATACCTGTAGCTTAGCAGTGCACATCTGACAACAAATTACAATGAACTGTCTGTGTTTATAGTTGGGAAAAACTGCTGGAGGTTCCAACATGTTCTTTTGTATGGAAAGTAACACTGAAGGGCAATATCGCTCATGACATCTTTGCGGTATAGATGGTTTTTGAGAATGCTGTCTAATATTTATAACTTTCATTATATTTTATATTTTTTTTTATATTTTAAAATGTTTTGAGGGATTTTTTTTTGATAACTTTTCTTTTGATCTCTGAAAGACTGGCCAAGAATAGTACCTCAGCTTCCTTCCGTTTCATGTTACTTGATATTAACAGGAGCCAGTATTTTTAAGACTATGACATAACAAGTTAGGCACTTCCTTTGTAGCTTGGTGTGACTCAGGCAATTGTGAAGATGGGTCCTTAACAGCATGGGCCTCTGGGGTGGAGAAGCAAACTTTGATCAGGCAGAGACTTGCTTATCAAGAAAGTCAGGATTAAGAGAACTGACTCCACTTCATTGGTTGTGAAATGACAGAATCACAAAGATATAAAGTTAGGCACCGTTTGACAAGAACCAGGATGTGCAGTCAAGAAAGTGTGGCTAGCAGCAAGAAACTAATTCAGGGATCACTTTTGAGAGCCAGTGGGTAGTGCCAGTGATTTCCAAAGGCAGATATGCCATGCTTTGCAGCTTCTTAGCTAGGGACTGAGGGGTCAAGAGCAGAATCCAACCCTGAGAAGAACTACTTAGAAGAGCTAGGCTCTGGCTCTTTTGGGAGTTAGGTTAGCCCTGGAGTACCAGAAAGACAGCTTATCGGCACCCAGAAGGAAACACAGAAGCAAAGGCATAGTCCATTAGATGTATCAGTAATGGGGTAGGAGGTGTAGCAACTCAAGAGTTTTGTAGGCCTAGAAACTCCCCTTGAGGGCACTGGTTCTCTGGTTATTATGTATGTTTGCTTGCTTGTTTTGTTGGAGTGACAGAGGTTTATGGGGTTAAGTGGTATACAAGTGAGCCTTGGCACTGGGACTTAACCACTGTGTTTAGTATCAGAGAAAGTGACTTTATTTCAATCTATGGTAGCTTATGTAAGAGGGAGGTTGTAGGTTATTTATTTTCCTATCTTAGTGATGACCGATTCAAGAATTGGATGAAATAGAAGTTGGGGAATATCAGTAAGTTTAAGAGAAAAAGAAAAAGACTGAAGCAGAAGTGAGACGATTTCAATTTTTTGCTAAGCTGATGCACAAAGATACAAATCTTAAGGTAGAATACTTATAATTTATTAATTTATAATTTAGATACTAAATTTATTGATTTATCACAGTTGTGATAAAATAGTTGGATAAAATATTGTGATAAAATAATTGGATAAAGTATTGTGATAAAATAATTGAATATATAAGTGAATTTTAAATATTCTGTGATAAAATAATTGAATACATGAAATGAATTATAAAATTAACCATACATTAAAAGAATTAAACTATTGCCCAAAATTTCCTTTTCTTTTCCTTTATCTTTAACAGGTTTCTTCAGAATCTATATTTTTAAACATCATATCTTTGTTAGCCATTAACATTCAGTTACTTTTTTTTTCTGCGAATCATTATTTTTTCTCTTTATCAGGAAGATTCTGATCACTTTCATAGTTTCAGTTATGCTAGTAACACTCTGATTTATTTTCTTTAAAGCTTACATTAACTTGATTTCTACAGAAAGAGAGTATTTCTAATAAACTTCCGTATTAGAGTTGTTCACACTCCGATAGAGCTGTATTTTCCTTGAAGACTCCTTTTGACCTCTCAGACTAGAATCACGCAGGACCTCCTGTCTGCCCCTATTATTTTACTACTAGAATTCTTAAAGGGCCCTCAACTTACTTACTTCACATGTAATACGTTACAACATTTTGCATAATAGAGGCTTACTGTTTTAAATACAGCTGAAAGCATATATTTTTAAGGTTTCATCCTACCCTGTAGGACTCTAAATGTTCTGCAAAGTTCAAAGTGTTGAGCATGTAAACGTATACATAAAATCTTAGTTTCTGAGGAAATGTTAAGGACCACTTTGCCATTAATAAATCTCAGTATGAATTTTTTTTTAATCAAATCGAACGGTAGATGGCCGAATTTCTTGCTCTTTTGAAGATGTCATCTAGCTCAACAGTCTATGATTCCCTGAGAGACCCTTTTATATGTTTTTAACTCTGATGACTTAGTTGCCTGGGCAGTCGTTACATCAGTGGATTGATGCCAAGGGCACTTGTCTGGTTATGTGACAAGATTCAGTCATTTAAACCTCTATCACAAAAGACAATTATGTTGAATGTTTTCTCATGTTAAGTCAATTTCATGTGAAAAAAATTATATTTGAGTTTTTTAATATAATGAGAGCTTAGACATAATTTTAATAATAAACCCTGTCAAAGTCTATTGGTTTTTTTTTGTGAATGATTTGCAATTAAATATAGGTCGCTTAGTTCATGGGGGTTGGAAGTGGTCCAACTTATTTTTTTCTCCTCACAGAATGAGAGCACAAAGATACTACTACTAATATTTGTAAGAGGAGGTAGGTGGCTGAATCATAACCTAATTAACTTTTTAACATTTTTTTCTAGACAAAAGCTGACCGTATGTCCTATCATCAATGGGGAAGACCACCTTCGTTTGTTGAACTTTCAACACAATTTTATAACTCGGATACAAAATATTTCTAATCTACAAAAGTTAATATCCTTGGATTTATATGATAACCAGATTGAAGAAATCAGTGGGCTTTCTACTCTGAGATGCCTTCGTGTCCTTCTGTTGGGGAAAAACAGGTATTCTTTGTAGAGCAGTGTTTGTTTGTAACCTAATGTTATGTGTAGGATTAATGTGGAGATGACAACTTAGAATTGAATAATACTTAAGAAATGAATAGGCTAAAAATTTTTAAAAATTATTTGAATTATTTGAGTGGACTAAGATCCAGTCATAATTCGTTTCATGAGATTCAGTTTGACAATTTGTCACACCAAGTAACATTTATTATGTATTTTACTTCCATTGCTTTTCAGTGCCATATCTTATAGGGAAGTAAATAGCAGACTTTGGCCTTGATTTTGTTTCCTTAGAACTTACTTTAAACATGTGTATTCACTTTAGGCTTATGTATTTCACTTGTGACTCTTCCCAGTGTTTGACTAAGGGTAGACACTCGATACTTTGTGATTATCAAATCAGGAATTGATTCTTTTTCAGACGGTAGTTTCAGTTTGTATCTAACATTACATCCTATATGAACTTCCCCAGTTCCTTTTATACAACTCTGTTATGTAGTGCAGCTATACAGTTCTTGACTTATTTCTTTGAGATTCATTCATTACTTTTCATTCTACTTTACTGAATAGCTTTTGCAATGCCTACAAAGAAGGGCTTTATAGTAAAATCCAAAAATGATTTTTATATTATCAAATGAAGAAGTTTAGATATAGTATCATAACCAGGCTAGGTTCTCCTCCCCCATCTTTCCCCGCCTCCCACCCTAGCATGGATCTTGGATTACTCCTTGCAGGGAAAAAAAGTAATATCTTTTCCTCACCCATCTCAAGGTTCATGGCTGACACTCTATAACAAAGATTAACAAGAGAAAAGCATTAACAATTTATTTAATACAACTTTTACATGACACAAGAGCCCTCATAAATGAATATCCTCCAAAACAGGGAAAACTGTGTATTTTTATGCTTAGGTTTGATAGCAAGTGGACAGTATGATTGGACAAAAGGAGGTATGAGCTAATGGTAATAAACTGGGGGAACTTAGCAAAGTCTATTTGTTCAGATTCTTCTTGGTGTCTCTGTGTCTTCATTCCCTTTTTTGGGGTATATTATGTATTTTACTTCCATTGCTTCCTTCCATGAGGGTCATAAGACCCTCATTCCAGAGGACTCCTGCCCTATACCCACAAAGGGAAGGGATAGATCAGATACTTCTATCTATCTGGAAGATAGATCAGAGAATTCTTTTTATGGCCTCAGGGGAGAAAGGGGAGAGAAGCTCACAGAGTGAGCTTAGGAAAGGTATCTTAAATTTAAGGTAGGGTAGGTAGATCAGAGAATTCCTTTTATGGCCTTAGGGAAGAAAGGTGGGAGAAGGTCAGAGAGTGAGCTTCCTCCTTTTTTTTTTTTGAGATGGAGTCTCGCACTGTCACCAGGCTGGAGGACAGTGGCGCCATCTTGGCTCACTGCAACCTCTGCCTCCCGGGTTCAAGTGATTCTCCTGCCTCAGACTCCTGAGTAGCGAGTACCTGGGACTATAGGCGTGTGCCACCATGCCCAGCTAATTTTTGTATATTTAGTAGAGACAAGGTTTCATTGTGTTGGCCAGAATGGTCTCGATTTTTTGACCTTGTGATCTGCCAGCCTTGGCCTCCCAAAGTGCTGGTATTACAGGCATGAGCCACCACGCCCAGCCTGAGCTTCCTCCTTATATGATTTTCTCAATTTCCTTCAGCTTAAATTACTCAGTATGCCAATGTGCCATAGTTTGGGGTGTTGTGTATTGAGCCTTGGCTGTCTTTATTCTCACTACCCAATGATAATATAAGATAGTTTTCCCAATATCATGTCCCAGAGTTCTAGTCTCTTGTTTGTCCTCCATAGTTTCTATGAAGGCTCCTATCAGTGTAGTTTATTACCCATAATTAGTTCAAGTGTTAAGCGTTATGTAGTCTGAGCAAATTTGGAGCATATCTTAGTCTGTTTATGTTGCTATTAGGCAACCCATTGGGGGTCAAATTTTAACATGATGTTCGGTGGGGTCAGATATTCAAATCATAGCAGGGAGATTATAGAATCATAGCGTATTAGAGCTTGAAGTGACTTCAGAGAGTAGCTTCCTCTTTTTACAGATGGAGAAATGGAAAGGCAAAGTGACTTTTGCAAAGTTAGATATATACAAAGTCTATACAATAAGGGTATGCCACCAGAGCAGTTCACTGAGTAAGGTGAGAAGGGAAGTTCACTTTTCATACATTTAAGGCATTCCCTAGTCTCCCTATTCTCTTGCCCAGGTGCTTCCTATTCTCTTGCCCAGATTTCTTTACTAGTTTCTGATCCTCAGAGTTACTGATTTCTTTGCCTCGCTTATAATTATTCTTTAATACCATTGTCATTATTCCCTTCTTCTAGTCCTTGAATTAATATTTTTAGTGATATTTAAAATCACTTTCTCTAGTATTTAAGCGCTGTTCCTGGTTCCTACCATTTTAAGTCATCTTTCCATCTGATCTATCTTTCTATTTGTACTTTTCCGCTTCTCTGGCTTCTTAGAATTAACCCTTTAAGTTGTCGTTTTTGATAACTTGTGCCTTGAAGCCACCAGTCTATCTGAGCTTCTGACTTTATTTAAGGTCTTTTTGTTCTTTCAACTCTAAGAGACTTAATGCCTTTCTACTATATCATTATGTTAGTGAAGTAAAAACAATCTAATGCTGTCTCTTCTTCCTCTTTCTACTCTTCCATCTTTTTTATTTGTTATTTGTTTGGTTTTAATCTTATTTTATTTTTCACATAAAGGAGTAGCTATTGAACAGTTCTAGAACTATTAGTGTTCTTGAATCAAAAAGAAAATGAGTCAGAAGAAAACTTTCCATATTTTCCCCTATTGCATGTTTTTGAAGTGTCAGTAAAATGCAAGTCTGATACCTAAAACAAATGCCAAGTGCTCTCCATCCAGCTGACTTTGTCACAGCAAGAGGCCTTTGAGCTGTGAAGATGGAAATCTATCATGTGAATGTTAGGCAAACCTGGCTGAGGATGCTGGTAAAGAGGGAAGTACATCTGCTACCCTGTCTCTTCATGCGTTTGTGTTAGATGATTTGTTGCTTCCTGCTGGTCAACTTCAGAAAGCTTTCTCCTTTCCACATTACTCTGCATTGTCTTTTGGTCCAAGGCAGTGGAACCATATATGGAAATCCAGGGCAATCACGTGCCTCTGGGTTCAGGCAACTCCAACAAAGATTTCTACTCTAAAGCTAAGAAAGAACCTTGCTCAGGTTCTGTATGTGAGGTTTCCATTGATACTAAAGAACTCCCAACCCCACATTGCTGTCAAAGTTCTTGTTCTCTAATTGTTCTGCCTTCAGTATCTCCTGCTTATCCTCTCCAGGTCCTCTGCCACCCTTGTCATTACAGGCGAATGCAGAGAACTTCTCTGCATTTTCTTCTGATCACCCAAGATTAGAGATCAAAACTCTCTGTTAGAACCTGGGATTCTCTGTTTCTTTCCTTTTGACTCCTTGAAGTTTCCCACTTAAGGATTTGTTTCTGACACCTGAAAAGCTGAGCCTTCTTATAGGTCCTGTAGTGAGGTCTTTATCCTGGCATCAGTAACATAATGTGGCCTGCAGAGACAGGCTGTGATATATCCCTAGAGGTCTCAGGTGATGGGTGGGCCTCATCTTTTTCTAGTTTCAGTTTCTATTCAATGGAAGAGCTTCTTTTTTAAATAAATCTTTCAGGTCACATTGGTGTTAATGTAAAAATGGTCAAATGTGGGGGCACTGGCTAGGATTCTGCAAATTCCTCACATCAATACATAATCTGACCAGTGGGGGCCTTCTAGGTCAACTGATGCCTTCGTTTACCTCTGAATTCTTTAGAATTGTGTATGTTTTTAGGTCATTTCAGGTGTTTGGGGGTGGGAAGAGAATTTATGGCAAAGGCAACTCATGAGAACAAGAAAGCAAGATGTTTGGTTGGTCTTGGGTTTAACTGATTGAACGACTTGTCTGTTTTTCTTCCTGTTCACCTGGGTGATCCAAATCTGATGTGAGTCATAAAGCAGCTATGTGTCAAAGCTAAACTAATACCAGAAGTCATGTTATAGCCCAGTGGGTTCTTCTTGCCTGCTGCACAGAAAAGCCAATATACTGAGACAGAAGGTGTTGCAACTGAGTAAGAATTTAATAATCACAAGGCAGTCAAGTGAGCAGGATGGAGGAGGAGATATTTCTCAAATCTGCCTCCCTAAGAATTTGGAGACTAGGATTGTCAAGGCTTGTCTGGCAGGCAGGAGGCTAGGGAATATGGGTTCTGCTTATTGGTTGGATTGGGGATGGAGTCACAGGGGTGTTGAATCTGTCTTCTTGTACTGAGTCAGTTCCTGAGTGGAAATCACCAGTCTGGGTGGTATCAGTTGGTCTACCAGAATCTGAAAATATATCTGGAAAAAAAAGTCAAATACCAGTCTTAGGTTTCATTAACAATGTTATCTATAGGGGAAATTGGGGAAGTCACAAATCTTATTACCATTGGCTCTGTGATTCCTGAGCAGTAAGCAATTACAAAAAGGCAGGTTAGAAAACAATGACTGGTTATCATTTAATTATGCCTCAGTCTTAGCAGAATTCAGGCCCCTAACATAATTCTAACCTTGTGGTCTTTCATTAGTTTTATGAAGATGTTTTTGGTTCCTGAACGAAGATGAGGTTAGTTTCAGGAAGGGACTATTATGATCCTTGGTTTAAAGTTAAACTGTAAACTAAATTTTTTCCCATAGTTAGCTTGGCCTATGTGCAGGAATGAGCAAAGACAGCTTGTATGACTAGAAGCAAGATGGAGTCAGTTATGTTAGATTTCTCAATTTTGCAAAGGAAGTTGCAGTCACAACAGATAGGGAGTGAATATGTGAGGCCCTGGTGGAATTCTGAGGGAATACATACTGCACATGATGGTTTCTCTGATTGAAGGGCATTAAAGGTGTTCAGGATTTCTGATAAAGACAGAAACAGACTACATTGGTTCTTCAAATCAGAGAACTTTGGGCTGATATAATCTCTATTATCCCTGATGTATAATTTTCAAAGTGTTAAAAATATAATTCTCAGACAAATAGTAATCACAGGCCAGCATTTTAATTAATTCAATAATGTGGGAACCAGCAGGATGACAAAGCTGGTTCAAAGGAGAGTAAGAGAAACTAATAAACAGTGTTTTTACAGGCACTCCAGGTGATTCTGATAAATCCAGAAATTTGAGAACCACTGTTTTAGGGAATGTGAACTTCGAAGTATAAAGGAATGGAATAAAAGGCTTCTCTAATAGCTATGAGGTCAGGTTACTATTAGAACGCCTGGCTCTGTCCTAAGCCATATGATTAGGGTACTATAATTTTCTGCAACTGTTTTAGGTATTTCAGGAGCAAAGCAGGGAGAGGAAAAGTTGTGTTGAAAGTTGTACCTGGGCCGGGCGTGGTGGCTTATGCCTGGAATCCCAGCACTTTGGGAGGGCGAGGTGGGTGGACCACCAGGTCAAGAGATCAAGACCACCCTGGCCAACATGGTGAAACCCTGTCTCTACTAAAAATACAACAATTAGCTGGGCATAGTGGCGCGCACGTGTGGTCGTAGCTATTCGGGAGGCTGAGGCAGGAGAATCCCTTTAACCTGGGAGGTGGAGGTTGCAGTGAGCTGAGATTGTGCCACTGCACTCCAGCCTGGTGACAGAGCGAGACTCCATCTCAAAAAAAGAAAAAAAAAAGAAAAAGAAAAAAAAAGAAAGTTGTACCTGTTTTCCTATCTGGTTGGGCTATTAATTTAGCTATTTGAGAGATTTAAATTCTAGACAGGATAGTATTAATTGCCTGGCACTAGGTGAAGGCTAGTGAAAGAGTCCAGTGAGTCTGGAAGAATGCTGATGGTTTGGACGAAGTGAGGTAGGAGTGTTCAGGGGGTAGGGTACAGATTCTGTCAGGGTGATGATGTGAGAGGAGACTGATGAGGAGGTGGTGGTCATAAGGCAGTGTGGTGTGTGTGTGTGATAAGGGAGTGAGGAAGATCTACAGCTACGCAACGATGATACATGGTGAGCATATGAGAAATATTTTTATAAATTGAATTGGATTGAATTGGCTTGTAATATAATTCTTGATTTGGCAATGATATAAGATAACTGAGATCAAGTGCAGACAGAAATTAATTAAGTTTAAGTCTGCATGATGTTTACATGGTAATGATCGGTATGTATGTATATACATACACACTATATATATCTCACATATATACACACTATGTATAGATAACATATATATTATTCAGTGGATGATCCAAGTTCTGAAAACACTTAGAGAGGTGGAAATGGTTCTTTGAGGCAGTAAACAAGGACAACAAAAATCGATGGTGATAAATATATGGTGATAAAGATGGGTTGTATGAACTTCATTTTTTGTTCTTTTTTTTACCATTGTTCTCATCTGGCATATCAAAAATTTCAAATAAATATAAGCATTTTACAAACTGAGCAGGTCCCAGTAGAAAGCATTTAGGTGGTATGCAATTTGTCTCTGTCATAAAGAATCCTGTTATGAATACCCTTGTGCATACAACTTATTCATTTAGTTAGTATGTTCGTTCATTCACTAAACAAATATTTTTTGGGTACCTACTTGGCACTAGGCACTGTTATAAGTGCTGGGGATAGAGTAGAGAACATGTCAGAATGTCCTCTTAAAGCTCACATTTTGATTTGGCAAGAGATTTTTTTAAAATGTAAACACAAAGTAATATATTTTTAGGCTATGATCAATTCTGTGAAGTCAAAGCAGAGAAAGGAAACAGTGTAATGGGGACAGGAAGTAAAAACTATTTTAAATAGGGTCATCTGGAAGCATCTTTGAAGAGTTGTTTGATCTGAGACCTGAATAAAGTGAAGTTTTGAGGGAAGAACATTAGGGGAGTAGGAACAGCAAGAATAAATACCCTAAGGTAGAAATGTACTTGTCAGGTTAGAGGTACAGCAAGAATGCCTCTGTTGCTGGAGCAGAGTGAGTGAGTGAGCCTGTGGTAGGAGATAAGGCTGGCGGAAGAGTCAGCAGCCAGGTTAGTGCCTTGTAGGCAGAAGTAAGGAGTTTAGATTATATTCTAATGTGAAGAACTGCCTTGAATAAGTGCATTGACTTAAGGTTCTTAGACATAGGATTGTTCTTTTCTAATGATGACATTTAAACTCTCTTTCTCTTGAGTGGTATTGCATTTTTAAAAATTATAATAAATCAGAGGGAAATATATTATTGTTAAACATATATAACTATATATGTAGATAGAGTAAATTAAAATGAGTTACACCTTTACGCCTTAGCATACTTTGATTTACAGATAGATGTGATACATCCATATTTCTATTCTACTTATTCTGGTTTTCAGAATCAAGAAAATCTCAAATCTGGAGAATCTAAAAAGCTTAGATGTCTTGGATCTTCATGGAAATCAGGTATTGTAAAGCCCTTTCATTTCTCTTTTTTGAAAAAAAGTTCAGGAAAATGGTATAAAAGTTTTAAGAATCATACTTGCATTGAATTTTTCAAGAGTTTCTTTATTGATTCACTGAAATTTCTAAGGCATCAAGGTTATTTATAGAAGATTTGGTAACTCCTCAGCAGTAAATGACAGATACAGCTTATAAAACATTTGGAATTCTTATAGTTATGACAATTTTGTTTTTTATTAACTTATTTTTAAAGTACACATTTTGCAACCTCAATCCAAGACCTAGAATATTACTGACTTTCGTCTACTTAGGTATTTCTTTTTTTATTCCATCTCCTTACTTCTGCATCACAGGTAACCACTATTCTAGATTTCATGTTTTTCATTCCTTTGTGGGTTTTTCAGTTGGTTTTGTCACATATAGGTGTGTCTAAATAATATATTCTTTAGTAGTATTGTCTCTTAACTTAAAAAAGGTATACTATATGTTTTCATCTAGTGTTTGCTTTTTGAATACAGCATTATATTACTGAGATTTAACTATTTCAAGTAGCTATAGTTTTATTTATAGTTGTATGTTCCATGGTAAGACTATACAAAACCTTTTGGCTTCAGTGTCTTATTGATAGACATTTGGGTTGTTTCCTGTTTTTGTTGTTGTCGTTTGTTTTATCTTGTTTTTTTGCCATTATGAACAGTACTTCTACGAACTTTCTTGTACATGTCTCCTCTTCTACATGTTCCATATGTACTCTAGAGTATATAGCAGTGAAACTGATGAGTCATAGGCTATTTAAATGTTTAATTTTAGAAGATAATGCCAAATTGCTTTCTAGAGGGATTGTACCAGTTGGTACTCATACCACTAATACATAATCCTGTTGCTTCCTATTCTTTTCAACATTTGGACTTGTCAGACTTCTTAATTTTTTTCTGATTGAATTGGTATAAAGTGGTATCACGTTGTGGTTTTGATTTATATTTTCCTGATTACTATATAAATCTAGGCTCCCAATTTGTTCAGTTTGTCTACTCCTGTATCTGTCTGAATTTCTATATCTATTTTTTATGTTCCCTCTCTTTATTCTTCTCTGTCAGATCATATTGGCTGTTTTTCAGTCCTTTGCTCATCCATTTAAATTTTTGTCTTTGAAATGTATTATTTATGGCCGAGGTGGGAGGATCACGAAGTCAGGAGATCGAGACCATCCTGGCTAACACGGTGAAACCCCGTCTCTACTAAAAAATACAAAAAATTAGCCAAAAAATTAGCCGGGCGTGGTGGCGGGCGCCTGTAGTCCCATCTGCTCGGGAGGCTGAGGCAGGAGAATGGCGTGAACCCGGGAGGCGGAGCTTGCAGTGAGCCGAGATCGCGCCAATGCACTCCAACCTGGGCGACAGAGCGAGACTCCATCTTGAAAAAAAAAAAAAGAAAAAAAGAAATGTAATATTTATAAATAGTTATATGAGCTACATACTCATGCGGAATGTAAAGTGTCTTCTGCAGTGATAAGCCTACATCCTGGGATGATCTGGGAATCCCTGCCCGTTGATGAACAAGGTCTTTCACAGCTGCTTACAGTTGGTCAGGTGCAAACCTCAGTGTGATCCGTCTAGGCTTTCTAACAGCTGTTAGTTTCGGTAGTTTTGGTGAAAAGCTAACGTAATTAATAAAAACCTTGATAGATTTAATAGGCCACATCTATTAGGTTTGAATCTAGTTCCAGCCTCATGTGTTTGTCTGTGTGTGCGTGTAGGGAGTGGGAGGAATGATGGTCGCCTGGGAATTGTCTGGCTCTGCAGGTTAGTTACTGTCTGTCCAATAGAGGAGAAGTTATTTGGTTAGATGGTGGTGGAAGGGGAAGGGGAATTAAAGAGTATTGACAGTAAAAGAATATCATATGCAAAGGCACTGAGATGGAAAACAACACAATAAGTATTTACCACCAGAGAACAGAGCATGTGTGAAAGGATGTTGAGAGAAGAGACTAGAAAGGTAGGCAATGGCTAGATTGTGGAGGGCTTTGTATGCCAGGCAAATGAATTGGTGTTTTATCTTCTATTTTAAAAACTGTTTATAAATGAAACATTTTATGATAGCAGTATTTTTCTTGTTTATTTTAAAGTGTATATATGAGCAATAATAAACATATGATTTTCAAATTCTAATATATCTTTAAGAATTTGTGAGTACTACCCAAGATCTTCAAGAGCACTTGACAAAGAATACCATATCATTTCATCTGTACCTTATGTATAGGCATTAGTTACCAATCATTGTGTTGACGCAAAATGTCTGTTCCTTGTTAGCTGACCTGTGTTATGTATTTTATAATTTCAGTGTATGTTTGTGATATTGTGTGTGTTAAACATTTGTACTGCACAAATTACTTCTCAAGTTCTATAACTGGAAGAACCTTGAGAAGTAATTTGTGCAGTACAAATGTTCTATAACTGGAAGAAAGAAGTTTTAAATGAAATCTGAGTCTTGTTTCATAATATATGAATCCAATAAGCAAAAATTCACAGTATTTCAAAGCAGAGATACAGTCTTAGTGACCTTAGGTTTCTAAAAAGCCAGGAAGGAACTATTCTAGATGAAATAACTAATGTCCAATTCTAAAAATTCAGCATCTTATAGTAAAAAAGCTAAAAGACATTAAGTGAATGTATATTGTCTTCTGAATTTACTTCTATTGGAAATAAAAATATGCTTGGTGCACACTGTGAAATAAAACATAATTGGTTTATGGATGTTAAATCATTCTGAGTAATGATGGTGGTGTTCAGGAAATGGAGTGGGAAGTAGAGACGGAAGGAGGGGAAATGGAGACAGAATAGTTGAGAGAAACTAATTATAATAATCTTGGTGAGACTGATGGTGGTATGAAGTAAAGTAGTAGCAATAAGGATATGATAAGGGGGCAGACTGGATAAATATTTAAAAAGTAGAAACATTAAGACTTAGCAATTAATTGTATGTGAGTAGTAAATACAGAGGGATCTAGGAGGTTGACTAGGAGTTTCTAACCTAGGTCTTGTGTTGGTTAACTGTAATTTTTTCTCTCAGTGAATTTTTGCTTTAACATAGACACAGATGTACTTCAAGAAGAATCTGTTCTTTCAGTGGTATCTTTTCCTCCAGGGAGAGCCTGCTATTTCTGTGGCTGCTTACCTGAAAGCAAACACTTGCCCTTTCTATATTGCTAGGGGGGAAGGTTATCTTTATCCAGGCAGAGCAATCTAGGTTACTCTCATACACAAAGGTTAATACTGGAGTATACAGCTTTCCTAGATGTGTTAAGCAGCCCTGCAGTCTATATTGGGACTCTATCTGATCCGTATGACCCATAAATGGGCTTTCCAACATTCCCATCATCTTTTTCTTGCTGCGAAGTATATCAATCAATCAAGACCTATGCTGTCACTTTATACAACCCTTTGCCTGAAGCTTCTATTATCTGCTTTATGCTTGTGACTTTGTCCATGGTTGTAACAAGTAATTGACCTTATTCCATAGCAGATGTTGTACATGATTCTGGCCTGTTGGGTTTTAAACCAAGAAGCCAAATAATATTCTTAGTGATTTTTAAAATATGGGTCTATATACAGGAATTAACCATGTTTCTTTTCAGACTTTTCTAACTAGAAGGTAACTAAATGCAGGCATTCTAATTGTAAACCCCACCAGGACCATGTGGAAGGGTAGTTTTCTAAAAGAAATGTCCAGAACTATTAGCAGAAGGGAGAAAACACACCATGCAGATCATACAATAATTGTCCCCCATAACTCTATATATTTATATATTTCTTGAGCTCAGGAAAGCTTTCTATATTTAAACACTCCTTCTTTTCCATTTATGTTTGTTATATCTATATTGTTTGTCTTCCATCTCTCCATCTTATCTTTTATTCTTCCTCTCTGTTTTTCCTTAGCATTTTGGGAAGATTTCTAAGCTTGTACTGACATTACTGATTTCTTTTTCTATGGTATCTATTTTGCTTTTTACTGGCTTCTTGCATTTTGAATTCTATCACCTGTTTAGTTTTAAAATGTGTTACTCCATGTCTTATTATACAGTTTTATAATCTGTAAATACTGATAATCTTGTTTCTTCTTTTTCAAATTTTATATAATTTTATCTTATTTTACATTAGTTAAATCAAAAATCTTAGAACACATTTTAAATGTGGTCACAGGTTACTTTTATATATTATTGAATTTATAATAAACGTTTCTTTTCTGGAAACTGGATGGAACCTAGATGGTGTTTCTTGAATATAAGAGTGTCCAAATAACAATGTGAAATATAGATTAGACATCTGAGAAAAGTTATTTTAGCTAACATCTGCTTTGAAGTGTTAGTGAAAATATTTCAAATATACTGTGATGGTAATACAAATGAGCAAATTAATCTCCAGTGACGGTGAAATTCATTTTAATGTTCATCAGGTTGATGAAGTCCTCCATGAGGACTTCTATCTTGTGTCACGCAGTAACTCATCCCATTGTGCTATACTTGCTCTTTTATAATAGTGGAGCTTAACATCACTTTGAGCTCTCATCACTTCACAGTGTTAGTTTTTACTTACCCTCTCCTTAGTGTGCAGTTCAAACTTCTCTGCTGCAGTTCAGAGCTGATTATTATTTTTTATTATTATTATTTTTGAGATGGAGTTTCGCTCTGTTGCCCAGGCTGGAGTGCAGTGGCGTGATCTTGGCTCACTGCAACCTCTGCCTCCTGGGTTCAAGTGATTCTCTTACCTCAGCCTCCTGAGTAGCTGGGATTACAGGCACACGCCACCGTGCCCGGCTAATTTTTGTATTTTTAGTAGAGACGGGGTTTCACCATGTTAGTCAGGCTGGTCTCAAACTCCTGACCTCAAGTGATCCACCCACCTCAGCCTCCCAAAGTGCTGGGATTACAGGTGTCAGCCACCCTGCCTGGCCTCAGTGCTGATTATTAATGGCAGCAGCAGGCCATCTGGAGTGGCTGCTGCCATCAGGCCAGCTGCAGCAGGGAGGCGTGGCCGGGGCTGCAGGCTCCATGGAGCCAGCGGGAGCTGGGGACAAGTGGGAGCCCCACCCCTTCCGAGTTGGGTCAGGAGCTCCCCGGGTGCTGCTACAGCCACCCAAGCCACGGCTGCAGACCTGGGCATCCGTGTGCTGTTGGGGCCAGGAAGCAGGCAGGAGCCTTGCCCTCCTGCGTACAGCTGCAGCCTCCCAAACTGCAGCCGTGGACCCAGGCATCTCTGCACTCTTGGGGACCCAGGAGGCTCCACCGCTGCTCTCGCAACAGGTTCTGAAGTGTCTGCTTCTGCTGTCTGGATTCTCCCTGTCAGTGCCTGCTCCAATCTCAGAGCAAAGTTGTGGTTAATCCTGGATGCTGTGGCAGCCTGGCCAAGTATGCAGATGCTTGGGGCAGTGTTTACACACCAGCCCTTTGTCACCTTAGCTCCCTTTGAATTTTTGGCACCAACAAGCATAGAAGGGAATCCGAGGGGGGCTGAGGACAGCTAGGTGCTGGCCTGCAGGTGCCCCTTCATACCTATAGCCTGGGCACCATGAACAGCAGCAGGAGGCAGACAGTTTCCTGAGCAGAAGCGGGCAGGTCCCTGGTGACTCCCCACCTTCAGGCCAGGCCGCCAGTCCCACTGACTGGAGTGGGAACTTGTGGTACCTTTTCTGGGCCTGCCCATGACTGCCCATGGACCAATCAGCACACACTTCCTCTACCCTGAAGCCCATAAAAGCCACAGACTCAGCCGGTGCTGAGTAGACATTGGCATAACCAGCTGTAGAGAGGAGCAAAGTACTCTAGGGCCTCCTCTCTGCTGACAGCTGCAGGGATGGTGGGATAACCAGTTGCAAAGAGGGGCTGCCCTTTCTGCTGATAGCTGAACATTTGTCAAGATGACTTCCTTGGTAGAGAGGAGCCACCCTCTCTGCTAGGAGCTGAACACTCATCAGAACACCCTGGCTGTGGAAAGGAGCTGCTCCCTGTGGGTTTCCTCTGAGCTCTTCTATCACTTAAGAAAGCTCCTGTTTGTCTTGCTAACCCTCCACTTGTTGTATACCTCATTCTTCCTGGTCGCAGGACAAGAACCTGGGACCCACAGAATTCGGGACCCACAGAATGGTGAGGCTAAAAGAGCTATAACACAACAGGGCTGAGACATGCCCCTCGCTCGCCATGTTGCAGGCAAAGAGAAGGAAACTGTGGCCCTTTGGGTCACCTGGACTTGGGAGCTCCCCAAACCAGGGCTGTGACTCCCTCTTTGGGACCCTGAGGTTCCTCGCACATCCAAGCTTCTGGGTATCACCGTGTTCCTCAGTGCCAGCTGTGGAAGCTGTTTGCAGTGTTCCTGGTCCAGCCGCAGCCTCGCAGAGAGCTGGTGCCCGTGTCAGCACCTGGAGCTGCCTACCCCGCCGTAGCAGCCAGCATGTCTGACTGTGCACAGTGGCCAGACCCCACGCTCACTCACTCCGTTCGCAGTTCCACACCTAACTTGCCCTTAGCAGACATGGGACCCAGGCCAGTAGCATGAGCTGAGCGCAGCCTGCCAGGGTGGTTAGGTGAAATGAGCTCAGTGGGCCAGAACAAAACTCGGGCAAAGGCGCCATTGGCCACAGAGGTTTCTGGTCAGAAAAATGACACCCCAAAGATCCCGTAACATTATATGCACATGCATATTCCATGATTCAAGTCCTCTTGTTTTAAACAGTGTTCACCATTTTGTACCCTCACTAAATATTTTCCATCTTTATTAATGTAGCAGCTTTCAGTTAATTAAAAATAATTACCCTCATCTTCTACTGGGAATCCTAGTTCCTTGACCCTTTCCATTCAGACTTGACTGCTCTCAAGATCTTGCAGTTTAAATAGAATTAACAAGGGTAACTTGATGTCATTCCTTTCCCTTGCCTTTTCTGTCAGAGGCCAGACTTGCTTTATTAAAACATGATGAGCTTATGCCTTGGGATTACAGTATGTTTCTATTTGGCAGGTAGTATGTAGCCTGCACAGAACCTGGGACAAATTGGGCACTTAAAGTTGCCCAATGGACTAATTGATTATTTGATGACATTTACTTCAAGTGTTTACTATGGTCAAATTGTAAAATATGATCTTTTAGCTAATGTTCACAAGTTACGTGACTTCATGTTATCTACAACATAGGAAATTGAAAATAGATGTTTAAATGTCTACATATAAACTTACCACTGAATCCAGTGACTTTGAATATTTTATTTTTAGGGTTTTTAGAAGATGTGTATTTTAGGCTTTTGCCTGCTAATCATCCTTCTCCTATTTTTTTTAACAGATTACCAAAATTGAAAATATTAATCATTTGTGTGAGTTGAGAGTTTTAAATCTTGCTAGGAACTTTTTAAGTCACGTTGATAATCTTAATGGGCTGGATTCATTAACTGAACTGAACTTGCGACACAATCAAATCACTTTTGTGGTGAGTATTAAAATGGAATTGATATGTACTTTGTGGCTTTTTTTCAAAGAATTGAAACAAATGCTGTAATACGACTTTCTGCAAAGTAAGAATCTGCGGTTATTTAGTTTTTTTCTGAATTTAAATTGTGGATGTAATTATTAAGCTCTGTAATATGTTGATTTGGGAGGTATTGAGGTATTTTCCATTTTAAAGAATAAATATAATGTTAGAAACACAATAGAAGTATTATCAGAAAATGAATCATTTGGTGTAAATGAGTAGTAAATCCTTTCCTGTTTTGTCTTGGGTATAGAATTAATAAGAAAGAGGGTTACTAGTGACTGAAAGTTGAGAAATTATTGTACCAAGAGGGAAAAGGCACAGAGACGTGAGGTTGAGAGTTGTGAAGATACACATAAGTATTGTATGCTTTGCAGTTTTTAAAGAGGCAGCTTGGTATGGTGGGAAAAGCATTGCATAGGGCATCAGAGGCCTAATTCTGGTCTTAGCTTCTTCCCTCATTAGCTGTGTGACCTTGGGTAAATCACAACTCTCATGGCCTCAGTTTAGCTTTTTCTAAAATGAGGACATTGGACCAGTTTGACTCTAGGGTGTTTTTGGTTTATTGACTCTGAAAAAAGACATGAATATGGTAGAGAACTGGCATGTGAGCAGGAGGAAAAAGAGTTCGATTGTGGGGGCAAAACTATGGAAAGGGAATTCTGGAACTCTGAGATGAACTTGGTCAAATTTATGATTTTGCTGAAGGTCAGCAACTAAATAGAAGCTTGATGCTGAGATATTTTGTATTTGTACATATGTGAAGAGCATTAGAAATATAACTGTTCTGCTTTGTGATATGATACAGGTAATGAGGAACATTATTTGCTCTTTTAAGAAGTTTCGTTTGTTTAAATGCTATAGAAAAACTGCATTAGGTTCTCTCTGGTATCATTTATGCACTTTGAAAGACACAATATAACTCTTAACTCTTTCAACATTGAGTCCCCTTGTAAAGAATTAAGTGTACTGTAAATGGTACACTTGAAAAGGCTGGGGGACAGATGATACCTTATTTATAGGTCTCATAGTACAGATTGGTTTTATTTTGAAGGTTTCCCAGAAAATATGAGTCAGGTAATGCTCATCTCTTCTAGAAGGTTAGGACAATTTTAGTATGCTATCCAAGATACAGATTTATTCCAGAACTTCTACTTTCTGTCGAGCTCTTCCCAGATTAGATATAATACTGGAACTGGACTGTTTATTTAAAAGACATTCAGATCGGGATAACCTGTTACGTTGCTAAATCTCCAAGAACTGCTCAGTCAGGACTTAATTTGTCCTTAGGACTTTGGGTCTGGTAAGATTCCAAAACGCTTTGTTAGAGTAGGGAACAGGAATCTACTGGCCCTAGCATATTCCTGCCTATATTTTGGCTTTCGTTTGGAAAGTGCATAATGCATATTCAGGAAATTGCTTACTGAATTTTCCATTGAGTATTAGGTTTAATCACTACTGTTATAGTTTAGGCAGCAGTAAACAACTTATGGAAGAGGAAATTGTATTAATTTCTAAAAGTTAAAAAGACAATAAGTATCATGCATATTAATTACAGTCATTTGCTATATCTCAAATTTACTATATCCATATATTGTGAAATATATGGATAAATAAACTTCATCCAACTCTTATTTCTTTTTCAAAGCATCTCTTTCTTAAAATATTCAAGGGACTTTAAAATCTGAGGATACTTTTTTTTCCATCATTTTTTTTTCCAGGATCAGTCACCACACTTACTCTTTTTGCTTTTTTTTCTTTCATGGTTTTGATTTTCCTCAGTAGCTGGTAATCTTTAAATGACGGACCATGTTAAGGAGTATCTGGGTATCCTGTGCAGTTGAGTAGATCTTTTTAACCATAAGATCTCACTCTAGAATGATCGCTAGATTTGTGTAAGTTCTTGAATCCCACACATTTGTGAATTTCCTTTTAGTGTAAGTGAAAGGGAAAAGGCAGACTCACTCAGTGACTGCCAAAATAAGACTTTACTTTCGGAGGTAGAAAGTCTTTGTTTTCATTTGTGCCAGGTGAAACTGCCATTTCTTTTTTCCCTCTGATTCTTATGTAGAGGTGGTTAATCATCTCTATAGATAAAACACCCACACTTTCCATCCTTTTTTGACAAATACTCTATTTTGTTTGGCTTAGGCTCTAGCTGAGGATTTCTTCAGCCAGCTGCTCTGTACATGTTTATATTCATGACAGGAGTGGGAGTGGGTGGGTTTGTTGGTATTCTAAAAATAGCTGTTGAGTAGACAGATCTTTAATTATACACCTACTTGATTCAGCACAGTTCACCATAGTCCATGCTTGTTCATTGTATGCACTGACCCAGCATGGAGTAAGATGGCATTCAGTCAGAAAGAATTGCTGCCTTTGAGTACAACATCTCTCTTGCAGTTCTGAGCTGCAGTTCTTCCTGCCCAGGGTTATCTCCAGTAAGGTTCCATCAGCTTTTCAACTGCCTGAAATTCATCAGAAGTGTTGGTCAGTTAATGATAACTCTTTTGTTAGGATTTTCATGAATGTACTCATTTGTGCGTATTTTTATTGCTTCACCCATTGAATCTTGGAAAGAAGGTGAAACAAATGCAACCTACTTGCCTTCTTGAAGAGAAACGTTCTGTGATGTTTTTGATGTAGAAAAATTATTGCTTGTTTGTTTATTTACCAATCTTTGTTTTTGAAATTTTATAAATTTCAAACCAAATATTTTTAGTTTGTATGGCATCTTTGTCTTTAAAAATTATGAAGTGTCTTATATTCAAAAGACAGGCAATAACAAATGCTGGCAGGAATGTGGAGAAAAGGGAACCCTTGTATATTGTTGGTGGGAATGTAAATTAGTACAACCACTGTGGAAAACAGTTTAGAGGTTCCTAAGAAAACTAAAAATTGTGCTACCATACGATCCAGCAGTCCTACTGTTGCGTATATTCCCAAAAGAAAGGAAGTCAGTATATGGAAGAGATAATCTGCACTCCTGTGTTTGTTGCAGCACTGTTTGCAATAGCTAAGATTTGGGAACAACCTAAGTGTCCATCAACAGATGAATGGATAAAGAAAATGTGGTACATATACACAGTGGAGTAGTAATCAGCCATAAAAAAGGATGGGATCCAGTCATTTGCCACAACATGAATGAACTGGAGATCACGTTAAGCGAGATAAGCCAGGAATGGAAAGACACACATCACATGTCATCACTTATTTGTGGGATCTAAAAATCAAATCAATTGAACTCATAGATATAGAGGTAGGAGGATGGTTATCAGAGGCTGAGAAGGGTAGTGGGGTGTTGAGGGGAGGTGGAGATGGTTAATGGGTACAAAAAAATAGAAAGAATGAATAAAACCTACCATTTGATAGCACAATAGGGTGACTATAGTCAATAATAAATTAATTGTATATTTTAAAATAATGTAAGTGGATTGTTTGTAATTCAAAAGATAAATGCTTGAGGGGATGGACACCCCATTGTCCATGGTGTGCTTATTACACGTTGCATGCCTCTATCAAAATATCTCATGTACCCTATAAATACCTATACCTACTATGTACCCACAAAATTTTTTTATTATTAAAATTAATAATAAAAAATTTTAAAGCAAAAAATTAATAAAACTAAAAAAAAATCCTGAAACATTTCAGATATCCCCAAAATAATAGGAACTAATATTACCAACAATTGTATATGTCCTTTGTTTTATCTTGTTCTTTCTCAAGTTTTGTGTTGGATATTTTGTATATTAGTTTTCAGTCTTTTAAATTTTCTCATAAAAGCATTTAAGCCTATAAATTTCCCTCTAAAAATCACTTCAGCTTCTTCCCATAAGTCTTGAAATTTAGTATTTTTCTTATTGTTTAGTTCTAAGCATTTTCTAAGTTCTGTGTTTCATTGTGATTTCTTTTTTGATCCATGTGTTATTTGGAAGTACACCTTAACATTTTGAAATGTATGGATTTTTTATTCTATGGTCATTCTTTTCTAATTTAATTGCATTGTGACTAGTAGATGTAGATTATGTGTAATTGGTACTTTAAAGTTTGCTGAGGTTTTTATTTACTTATTTATTGCCTGGTATGTGGTTAGTATCTATAGTTGATGCTTACTGTCAATGTATTTGTCAACTATTTGTCAGTATTTTGAAGTTATGTTTCTAGAAGCATACAAGTTTAAAATTAATATATCTTCTTGGTAATTGTTGCTTTTATTGTTATATATTAACTCTCTTTATTGCCAACTTCTTAATTAAGCAAGTATTTTACGAGTATGGGCTATATGCCAGGCATTGTTCTAGGTAGTTGGGATATAACAGGACACTAATAATACTTATTACCTTAATGTTTATTTAATGTTAATACCAGGCTTTTCTGGTTATTTTTCCTTGGTATATCTTTTTAATTTCCTAACCTTTTAAGAAAAATTTTTAATTTGATATAATTTCAGAAAATGTTGTAATAATAGTATAAAGAATTCCCAGTACAAAATGCATCCAGATTCTCTAAATGATAACATTTTGCTACATCTGCTTTATCTTCTCTCTTGCTTACTTTCTCCCTTCTTCCTTATCTGTATATCAGTTAATATATACTTTTTTTCAACCATTTAAGAGTAAGTTGCTGGCATAATGCCTCTTTATTGCCACATACTTCTGTTATGTATTTCCTAAAAACAAGAAATTGTCTTATAACAATAGTACCACTATCAAACTCAGGAAATTAACATTGATATGATGCCATTTATCTAATCTATAGATCTCATTTGGATTTTGCCATTTGTCCCAATAATGTCCTTTATAGCAAAAGATAATACAAGACATGCATTGCATTCAGTTGTTATATCTCCTTAGTCTTCTTTAATCTGTAAGAGTCTTTTTATGTATTTCATGACATTGACATTTGTGAAGCATATGGCAGGAATATCAGAGAAAAGATGCTGAGTCTTTTTTTCAGTGTATATCAAGTATGTATTCTTTAACTTCCAACCTTTTTCTTATAAAGAATGCATAGCCTCCTTTTTAAACATATAATCTGAGAATCTGTCATAACCAGAGACTTTAGTCTATTATACTAATTATGATTACTGATATATTTAGATTTTTTACTTTGATGTTATTTCATGCTTCTTACTTGTTATGTTTTCCCTATGTTTTTATTTTCTTCTGTCTTATTTTTGGTTGATGGTGTTTTCTCTGTTCTTTCTTATTCACTTTAATGGTTACTCTTAGCATTTTAAAATATACACTTCACTTAAATCACAGAGTTAATACACATCTCTACCCTCTTATCAGATAAGGACCTTAGAATCATTTAATACAGTAACCTTTCCATTTTACATGTTTTTGTTGCCTAGTATTTTCTTTTTATTCTTTTGCCCCCCAAATTAGACATTTTAATTGCTATTGTTTCCAGTCAGTGCTTATTTGGATTCACTCACATGCTTGTTTGGGTTCATCACTCCTTTCTGCATCTCTGTCTATCCTTCTTCCCAAAATATATCATTTAGAAAAAGTTTCTTTAAGATAACTCTGAAGTCTCTCGGTTTTTGTTTATTAAAAAATGAGTTTATTTTGCTTTTATTCATGATTGATGATTTGACTTGATTGACAGTTATTTTTTCCCAGATGTTTGAATATCATATTCCATTGTCTTTGAGCTTCTGTTATTGTCATTAAAATGTCTACTATCATTTGTGTGTGTGTGTAGGGTATCTTCTTTTCCTTCCTCTGGTTGCCTTTAAGTTTGTAAGATTTCTTTTTGAAGTCCTTCAGATTTACTATGATATGTTTAGGTGTGAAACTATCTTATTTTATTAATTTGAAACACACATTTCCCATATTCCAACAACTCTGAAATCTAGATATGTCTTACAATCTATAGCATGCTTAAATCAGTGTTATACAGGCTACAGCAATTTCATTGCTTAACTATATGTGGACTTGGTTATAGCTGTTTATACTATTGTCATTTCAGTTGTTGGTACTATATGTTTTGAGTTTTGTCACTGTTCAAAATGCATTTTAAAATATTACACCATGATTTGGCATTGAAATGAAACATTCTATTCAAAAAGCTATGGAAATAGAGCAGCAAAGACATTAAGTTTAATATTAATGAGAAAAATTATTTTTCATTGGAAGAATGGCCCCAATTCTACCTTCTCTTGCTAATTAACAATCAAATACTTTAAAAGGAAGATAGCCATGTATTGTTGAAGCTGTATTACATTTGTTACTGAGATAGATTCAGAGAGATTGCCTATCATGTGTCAAGCAGTGCAACTGAAGGCAGAATAAATTGAGGAAACCCCTTGGAATAGATGAAAGAAATTTCAAAATAACAAGAAGCTGTGTGAACAATTCATGTTGGTGCTTTCCTTATCTTACAAAATCAAAACATATAGAATGGGTATCAGTATTTGGAAGAAAATCCCATAGACAATAATGGAAGACACTTTTAGGATATACTGCATCATCAATGTTTTTAATGGCATAGAAGACAATATTGTGTGAAAAGCATGCACATTATTAGTTGAAAAGTGATTGAGAAGTTTAAATCCAAATATGAAGACTTTTCCTCTGTACTTTGTTGAGGGATAATTTAGGTACAATAAAATACACAATCAGCTGTACAGTTCAATAACTTCTATTTAATCTGAGTAATTGCATATGACTGTCACTCAGATCAAAATATAAAATATTTCTATCACCTCAAAAAGTTCCCTTGTGCCTCTTTCTAGTCAGTACCCTCCCCTGCCCCACAGATATTCTGACTTCTATCCCTGTGGATTAATTTTGCCTGTTTTTGAAAAGCACATATATAAAGATTATGTACTCTCTTGTATATTCAACATAATGTCTTGATATTCATCCATTTTGTTGTGCATAACACTAGTTTAAAAAATTACTGAGCTGTATTCCATTGTAGAAATATCATACAATTTGCTTATTCATTTTTCTGTTCACAGGCACATTGGTTATTTCCAATTTTTGACTCTTACAAATAAAGCTGCTGTGGATATTCTTGCAGTTTTAAAAAGTTATTTATTTATTTAGAGGTAGGTTCTCATTATGTTGCCCAGGCTCGTTTTGAACTCCTGGGCTCAACTGATCCTCCTGCCTCAGTCTCCCAAAGTGCTGGAATTACAGGCATGAGTCACCAAACATGGCCATAGTTTTAAATTTACATATATATTTTGGTGGACAAATACTCTCATTTCTCTTAGGTAAATATGTAAGAGTGTTATTACTGAGCCATAGGGTAGGTGGGTGTCTAAATTTATTCAAAATTACCAGTTTTATGAAGTGATTATACCATTTTATATTCCCAGTAGCCAACAGAGAGTTCTCATTGCTCAATATCCTTGCCAAAGTGTGTCAGTCTTTATAATTTTAACAATTCTGTGATTCTCATTGTTCTTTTAATTTGCATTTTCTTTATTACTAATGATGCTGTACGTCTTTTCAAGCATCTTTTCATCTTTTATGAAGTATCAATTCAAATCTGTTACCTGTTTGAAAAAATTAGGTTATCTTTTTATCATTCTAGATTCAGGTCCTTTGTTTGAGATATATACATATATATAGAGAGAGTGTATTTTCTCCATGGCTTGCCTTTTTACTCTCTTAACAGTGTTTTTGATGTGTAGAAACTTCTAATTTTAGTGAAGCTCAGTTTATCAATTTGTTGTTTTTAGTTGTTTTTATCTTTTGTGTCCAGTCTGAGAAATCTTTGCCTATCCCAATATTATGACTATGTTCACCTACATTTTCCTCCAGAAGGTTTATAGTTTTACCTTTCTATTTAGGTATGTGATTCATTTTTATTTTCATTTGTTTGTTTATTTATTTGAGACAGAATTTCACTCTGTTGCCCAAGTTGGAGTGCAGTGGCTTGAACATAGCACACTGCAGCCTTGACCTCCTGGGCTGAAGCAGTCCTCCCACCTCAGCCTTCCGTGTAGCTGGGACTACAGGCACAGGCCACCACACCTGGCTAATTTTTAAATTTTTTGTAGAGACGGGGTCTTGTCATGTTGCCTAGACTGGTCTCGAACACCTGGGCTCAAGTGATCCTCCCATCTTGGCCTCTTACAGTGTCAGAGTTTACAGGCATGAGCCACCATGCCCAGCTGCAATCCATTTTTAATTAAGTTTGTGTATGCTGTGAGGTAGGGGATTATAGTTCATTTTTCCCACATAGGAATATCTATTTTCTTCATTACCTTTTATTTGAAAAAACTTGCTTTCCCCACTGAATTAAATTGTTGTTGTCTTTGTTGAAATCTAGTACTAATCAAATGGATCTTTTTTCTGGACCCTCTATTCTGTTCCATCTGTTTGTCTACTTACTATATATCAGATCCAGTCACATCTTTAGGCTCCACTTTTAGTTCTAGTTCCTTTGCCCTTTCTACCACATCTGTATAGTAAGTGGAGATATTTTAGAAGTTCAACTTTATTTTGTGGTAACTTACTTTTTATGTATGCATAAAAATGATACTCAGTAAAAAAAAAATCTGGTTAAGTAAATCTAGAAGAGCTTTTTCAGTAATAAATACAAATTTTAAGTGATATATTATTCTACTGTAAGTTAATTATAAGTTTATTTTCCCCAAATGCTGAATAAAATAGTTGTAAGATAATGTTAGATTTAATAAAATGTGGTAATTTTATTAGCATACCTAATATTTGTGTTTCCTGAATCTGCAGATTTGTAACATTTATTTATGTATGTATTTATTTATTTATTTTCTTTTATTTATTTATTCTTTTTGAAACAGAGTTTCACTCTTGTTGCCTGTGCTGGAGTACAAGGGTGTGATCTTGGCTCACTGCAAGCTCCACCTCCCGGGTTCAAGCCATTCTCCTGCCTCAGCCTCCCGAGTAGCTGGGATTACAGATGTGTACCACCATGCCCGGCTAATTTTGTATTTTTAGTAGAAACAGGGTTTCACCATGTTGGTCAGGCTGGTCTCAAACTCCTGATCTCAAATGATCCACCTGCCTCAGCCTCCCAAAGTGTTGGGATTACAGGCATGAGCCCCCCGCACCTGGCACGTATCTTTCATTTATTATGGGAACATTCTGAGTCTTTATATTTTCAAATATTGCACTTCCACTTTCTCTCGTTCTACTTCTTAAACACCTACTAGATATAGTATGGACTTTTTCATTCTATTCTTTGTTTCCTAATCTCTCTTATAATTTTCATCATTCTTACTTCTCTCTGTTTCGTTTCTTCATTCTTATCACTTATCTGGTTCTACCTTTGAATTCACTGACTTTATCCTCAAGTTGTCTAATTTGATTTTTAGTCCATCCATTGAGTTTTTAAAAATGATCATAGTTTTTTCTTTGTAGAAGTTCTACATGAATTTTTTTCGTAAACGCCCAGATTTCTTTATTTCTAATGTAGGCATACCTTAGAGATACTGTGGGTTCGGTTCCAGACCACCACAATAAAGCAAATGTAGGAATAAAGTGAGTTGTATGAAGTTTTCAGTTTCCCAGTGCATATAAAAGTTATGTTTACTCTATACTGTAGTCTATTAAATGTGCTATAGCATTATGTCTTTAAAAACAATGTACATACCTTAATTCAAAAATACTTTAGTACTAAAAAGTACTAATGATTGTCTGATCTTTCAGCAAATTTTAATCTTTTTGCTGGTGGAGGGAGGGTCTTGCCGTGATGTTAATGGCTGCTGACAGATCAAGGTGGTGGTTGCTGAAGGTTGGGATGGCTGTGGCGTAAAAATCAGACAACAATGAAGTTTGCCTCATTGACCCTTCTTTTCATGAAAGATTTCTCTGTAGCATGAGTACTGTCTGATAGCATTTTACTCACAGTAAGACTTCTTTTGGAATTGAAATCCATCCTCTCAAACTCTGCTGGTGCTTTATCAACTAAGTTAATGTGATATTCTAAATTGTTTGTTGTCATTTCAGCAATGTTCATAGCATCTTTTCACTAGGAGCAGTTTCCATCTTAAGAAACTATTTTCTTTCCTCATCCATAAGAAGTGACTCTTCATCTATTCAAGTTTGGTCATGAGATTGCAGCGATTCAGTCACATCTTTAGGCTCCACTTTTAGTTCTAGTTCTTTTGCCCATTCTACCACATCTGCAGTTCCTTCCTCCACTTAAGTCTTGAATACCTCAAAGTCATCCATGAGGGTTGGGATCAACTTCTTCCAAACTCCTGTTAATGTTGATATTTTAACCTCCTCCCATGAATCATGAATGTTCTTAATGGCATCTAGAATGGTCAATTCTTTCTAGAAAGTTTTCAATCTACTTTGCCCAGATCCAGTAGAGGAATCACTATTTAATGCAGCTAAAGCGTTATGAAATGTATATCTTAAATAATAATCCTTGAAAGTTGATATTACTCCTTGCTCCATGGACTGCAGAATGGATGTTGTGTTAGCAGGCATGAAAACAACATTAATCTCCTTGTACATCTCCATCAGGGCTCTTGGGTGACCAGGTGCTTTGTTAATGAGCAGTAATATTTTGAAAGGAAAATTTTTTCCTGAGCAGATCTCAGTGGTGGGCTTAAAATATTCAGTAAACCATGCTGCAGACAGAAATACTGTCATCAACATACAACTTTGTTGTTCTGTTTATAGAGCACAGGCACAGTAGATTTAGCACATTTCTTAAGGGCCATAGGATTTTTGCAATGGCAGAGGATCATTGGCTTCATCTTAATGTCAACAACTTTGTTAGCTCCTAACGAGAGAGTCAGCATGTCTTTTGAAGCTTTGAAGTTAGTTACTGACTTCACCTCTCCATCTATGAAAGTCCTAGATGGCATCTTCTTCCAATAGAAGGCTGTTTCATCTATATTGAAAATCTGTTGTTTAGGGTAGCCACCTTCATCAGTTATCTTAGCTGGATCTTCTAGGTAACTTGCTGCAGCTTTGACATCAGCACTTGCTGTTACTTCACCTTGCCCTTTTATGTTATTGAGATGACTTCTGTCTTTAAACCTCATGAACCAACCTCTGCTAGCTTCCAGCTTTTCTTCTGCAGCTTCCTCATCTCTCTCAGCCTTTTTAGAATTGCTGAGAGTTAAGGCCTTGTTCTGGATTAGGCTTTGCCTGAAGAGAATATTGTTGCTGGTTTGATCCTTCCAGACCATTCAAACTTTCTTCCTGTTGTTTTTATTTATTAGTTGTGTGTTCCACTAGAGTAGCACTTTTGATTTTCTCCAAGAACTTTTCCTTTGCATTCACAACTTGGCTAACTGGCGAAAGAGGTCTGGTTTTCAGCCTATCTCAGCTTTCGACATGCCTTTCTCACTAAGCTTAACCATTTCTAGCTTTTGATTTAAAGTAAGAGACTTGTGACTCGTTTTTTCACTTGAACACTTAGAGACCATTGTAGGGGTTATTAATTGGCCTAGTTTTAATATTGTTGTGCCTCAAGGCAAAGGTAGGCCCAAGGAGAGGGGGAGACATGGGGGAAGTGCCAGTGAGTGGAGCAGTCAGAGGACACATTTGTTGATTAAGTTTGCCACCTTCTATGGGCACGGTTTGTGGTGCCCCAAAACAATTACAATAGTAATATCATAGATCACTGATCATGGATAATCATAACAAATATAATAATAATAAAACTTGAAATATTGTGAGAACTACCAAAATGTGACATGTGAAGTGAGCACATGCTGTTGGAAAAATGGCACTGATAGACTCGGTTGATACAGGATTGCCACAAACCTTCAATGTGTAAAATTTTAAAAAAGCACAATATCTGCAAAGCATGATTAAATGAGGCATATATGTACCTCATTTTTTCTTGTTTTTCATTTCTTTCATTGCTCTTATAAATTTAAAAATAAATATTCCATAGTCTTTATCAAGTTACTATATTTTCTTAATTTTTTGGCATTTCCACATCTGTTGCCTGAAAGTTCTACTGACTGTTACTCACGGCAATTTTTTCTTTATAGTTTAGTAGTTTGGAATAGTCAGGATGTTGCAAAGCCTGAATTGAATTCGTGTCTTTCCAGACAGTTTTGCCAGGAGTGTTAGGGTCATGAATGCCAGGTACCGTTTTTTATGAGGGGTCTTTTTAGATGATGTTTGTGATGTAAATTTGAACTGTAAATTCCAGTGAGGGAAAGCCTGTGGCTATAAAATTGAGGCTTTTTGTTGATTTCCTCAAAGCTGTTAAATCTAACTCTCCTAGATTATAAAGACTGGACATTTCCCTAATTAGTCAGCATATCAGTACCTTCTTACTGGTCTGGTTTTAAGTTCCCTTTCAGTTTTTGCTCTGGGGTAATAAAACAGTGTGTAGATGAAAATCAGACTGGAAGAGTAAGATGTAGCTGAATTGACTGATATCTATTGCTGTGTAATGGGTAGTAAACAAGCACAAAAACTGGATAAGCACATTAATGCCTTTGGATAACAGAGCCAAGTAATGGACTTTTTTCATTGGCATTTATATATATGATTAGAGTTTTCATATGATGGCTTGCAGCTATTAGTCCTCATATAATATGTGTCTGTGTCACAAAGTGATGGGTGAAGCAAGTAGTTATTCTGGAATTAATTTAATAAGTCTTCTTATAAAAAGGAATACTTTGTTGTTTTTTTGTTTCCAAGCTTGTTTGGTGCTTTGTGAATGGATCTGTTTACAGCTCTCAAAGTTAGAACAATTACCCCTGTATATTTTTACTTTAACTTGTTTCATATGAAAGCCTACATAGTAAAAATGAGGGTAGCTGTGATTTTATTATAGTCATCTTTGCCCTACATGGTGCATGTCAAAATCCTTATCTGTTCACCTTTCTTCTTCCTTATTCCTCTAGAGGAAGCTGCTCTAAAAATAGCTCCAGTGATAGATGTTCCCCCACATGGTCAGATTGCTGAATCATTTAATTCTTTTTTTTTTTTTTTGAGATGGAGTCTTGCTCTGTCGCCCAGGCTGGAGTACAGAGGTGCGATCTCAGCTAACTGCAACCTCCGCCTCCCGGGTTCAAACAATTCTCCTGTCTCAGCCTCCTGAGTAGCTGGGACTACAGGCACACGCCACCGTGCCTGGCTAATTTTTGTATTTTTAGTAGAGATGGGGTTTCACCATATTGGTCAGGTTGGTCTCGAAATCCTTACCTCAGGTGATCCACCTGCCCCAGCCTCCCAAAGTGCTGGGATTACAGATGCGAGCCACCGCACCTGGCCATTTAGTTCTTTTATGCAGTTTAGGGATATGGACAACAGTGCCTGAGCAGAGTAGGACAAGCATTTTTCTCAGAAAACAAGTCGGTATTCTTTTGAAAAATAAAGAATTATAATCCTCTCAGATAATCTTGTGGTAAATAATTTTGTCTATTTTTCAAAGGATTATATTTTCCAAATACATGAAATAGTTTTTAATTTTACTTCAAACAGGTTTTGAATATTATTTTCAGTATTATGTTCTATTAAAAGTAATACATTTAAGATAATGAAGAAATTAATAACAGATGAGCTATAAATATTTCCCTACATGTAAACATTTTATTTCATTTTTTTCCCTCTCATCTTAGGTATGTTAACATTCTGGCTGCTTTGTTATAGTTTCTCTGATGCTGAAATAGTTACCTCCAGAAAAGAAATGTTAGGGGTATTTAATGCTTGACAGTAAAATAAATACTTTTTCTTAAAGAGTTGAGAATTTAGCTTTCTTACATTATCCCTAACCCCCATTTCCACTTTCCCTGTCATTCCAAAATAATTTTTAGGTAAGCAGATTGAGTGCTGGCTCCTGCAGAGTACCACCAGAATGATTAGTTGATAAAGCAAAGGAGAATTTATTACTGGCAAGTAAAAGCACACTGCCTTGACATAGCCTTGGCTGTATCTTCAAAGGCAAAGACAGGAGATTTAGTTTGAAATTTCTTGGGGTTTTGGTTTAGGGTAGGTCTTTCAGTGCAGGAGCTTAATGAAAATGGATAGATTTATGATAGAATAGATTAGGATGGTTGACAAAGCAAGGTGAGGTTTTCAAAGTGAGTCTTGGACCATGATGTTAAACTTTTGTTTTCCCTGAGATTAATAACTGTCTCAATTTAGGGCTTAACTATCATTAATTAATGTCCAAAATCTTCAACAGAACCCTAAAATTCCTCTCTGTATGGGCAGAGACTTCAGGTGATCTATGTTTCATTTTTACCCCTTGGAGATACCCTTCTAGAGCCTCCTGTCCTCTGTCTAATGTAGCCTGCTTGCATTTAGCCCTGCTATACAGATTTCATCGTTGGATTTCTCTTTGCCCTTCCCGGATGATGAATTGTACTCCCTCGATCTTATATATATCCCATCTTTTGTTTACTCTCTCATATTGGAGGAGCCATCCCCTAGTAGTTTTTAACGGGTCTTTCTTCTGTAAATAATGCATACATAGATAATTGATATGGTAAATATGGTGTTTTCTTTTTGTCTATTATAATGCTAGAGTTTCATTACAAAAGTGTATCACAGAATTGCTAAAAATTTGGAGAAAATGAATGTTTTCTTACAGAAATGAAATGTGGAACAACAAAAAATGATTGTGGGTAATTATTTGCTTTTTAAAGTTCTGGAAAGCTATCTATGTAAGTGATTATGAGGATATACAGAATTGAATTCTGTATTTTAATGTTTCAACTTGTGAATATTTTTATATTTTTGATAACTCTACTAGGCAATGACATTTAATGATTTTGAAAATTTGATAAAGACTTGTGATAAAATTTTCTCTCATAAACAAAGATTAAATAATTATATTGTAATTTTATCAAACTTAAAAAACTTTTTTCACAAATTATATCCTGATGGAATTTGAGTTTTATATTTTAATTGACAAAAGTTATGTCTTAGAAGGTGTTTATAATCTCTGAAGATGGCATGCTGGAGCTCAAAGGGACAAATGTATTTTTTAAATGAGATGCCTTGATTCAAAGGATTTAAAATGTATTTTTAAAAGTTGCTGCCTCTCCGTTTCTCCAGGTTGAGTGCCAGTAACAATGATTTGTGCCTAGAAATATATCAGGTAGATTCCAGAAAGAATTTGGGAGAAGAGATTTCCCTAGGATTACAGAGGGTTTTCAGTCTGGCTGTGACTTCATGTTTCTAGAGACCAGATAGACAGTAGGCTGCCATTTCCTTTGGAAACTAGGGCCCTGGAGTGAAATGAGCCCTATACCACTAGTCTATCACTCCTCCTCCATTTGTGGGAATATCAGAGAGAATTAGCTGAAAGAGATGATTTTAAAAGTTTGCCAACATTTGAACTATATCACCTACTGAGGGAAATTTGGCTGCCCTTCTGTTTCCATAGACTTACTCCTTGGCCATGAAAGCTCTAAAAATCATTATCTCACATCTGCAGAATAGGCTTTGTGGGAGTGGGCCTGAGAATGATAATGTCAAACGAATGGTATACATAGCCAGTGTTTTGATCATGGACTATTGTATTGATTTTACACTGTTTAGGGTCTAAAGGGTTGAGAGAAGTTTGGAGAATAGTACATAGGGAAGGTAGAAAAAACAAGGCAGCTTCATTTTTCCTTTGCTCTCTGAAAAACCATTAAAAAGTGGTTCTGTCATAATTCTATCACTTTTATATTTTCTTTTAATAACAAAAAAATACAGCATTTTGGGAAAAGCTAGGTTTGTCAATTATTTTAATGCACTTGCCTAAACTCTTACTCAGGTCTTAGAAATGGTAGTTTTCAAATGGAGGGAAGAAAAGGAGGGGGAGAAAGACAGACGATGATTTATGGAAACAGTGAAACAAGTTTTGATTTAGGTTTAAATATTGGTCACAATAACATGTCAAATATACTTATTTTTGTATTATTCAAATTAATATTACTGCAAATGATGCTGCCTTTGAAAAACATTTTATATGAGACATGGCAGTATGTAATACTTTGAGGAGCACAGCACTGGAAGTCAGGGTAACTGGAATCTTTCCCTGTCTCAGCCTCTAGGGACTGACTGTATGTACTCCTGGGCCACCTTCCCACCACACCCTTATTCTCCCCCTGCAATAACCTCAATTGGTCACTTTTCTAGGCGAATAATAAGGTTGTAGACTTGGTAATTATGAAGCTTCTGTAAGATTCTGTTACTCCATTATATATAAATCTTTTCAGAAGGTTTATGTCTTTTCATGATTAGGTAGCGTTTACTTATTTTTTATTTGTGTGTTTTTTTTAAAATAATTTGGTCCTAAACAATTCAATATTTGTTAAGGTTAACTGTATTTAAACAGCAGTGGTGTGTTTTTGGAGTGGTGTACATAAATATAACAGGGTAGATTTCCTATTGTAAGAACCTCTGATATGAGCTTGGATGAGAAATTGCCCTTACAGTGCCCTTCAGTGACACTTACCATTATTTGCTTTTAGTTTTATGGGAGAATCATTAATGTATTGGTTCATTTGTAACTGATGGTTTATTTCCAAGGTTTTCAGAATAGTGAGTTAAATAGCTTTAAAATTCTCACTATTGTTTAGAAGGCTAACTGTATAAATTTAAATGTTAAGGCTTTTGAATGGCTTCTTTTTAACAGTGATTTTTTAACAAACGTTTGATCATACTGTATTTGTGCTACAGTTGAAATGCTGAAGTAGCATTTTGGCATCTTTCCCAAAAGCATGCTTAAAGAGGCTAGCAGCAGCATCTCTCCCTGTCTCCTCAGTGCTTTTTACCTTGCGAGTGGTGCAGCTTGTTCTGCGGATGTACTGAAACCCTCCCATTTAATCTGCAGTGGAGGAGAATGGAGCTCACTGACCAGTAGAAATCAGTGAGGTAGCAATGTTGCAGTAAATAGAAATGATTATATATTTCAATAGCTTAGCAAGAAGATATTTATAGTATTTTTTTCTTTCATCTGATTAATTTTTGCTTTCTGTTTTCTTCCAGAGAGATGTGGATAATTTGCCCTGCCTCCAACATCTCTTTCTCAGCTTCAACAATATATCTAGGTAAGTGGAAACTCTCAAGTTGTCATTTATTATAACTTGATTGTATGGATTCTAGCACTTTAGATTAAGATTAGAAATACCTTGGAGAATTTTACTAGCATGGAAGATTTTAAATTAGAAAATGATAAGACAAAGTTCTTTGTGGAAAAGCAAAGCTCTTGTGTGTATTCTTGCCTGTAATGCTAAGATGATGAAATTAATATAGCATGTGCTTTTGATTTAATTATGCTTTAGAGTTGTCCTTTTGTAAAACATGAGTACATGGAAATTTCAACATATATTTTGCTGTCCTTTGTTTGACATTCACAGCACTGGTCAGTTGAATTAGAATTTCTTTCATAAATTATCAGCTACAATTTGTATAGCTACTAAGCAATTTTAATACAGCAGGCTATATTTGTCACTGAGCCACTTGCTAATTAGGCCAAACTGCCTTCTAGCTTAGTATCTCTACTTAAAATTAATGCTGCTAAGAGACAGTGGATTAGAATATAGAAATGTATACATTTAGTTTTCTAACGATTTGAAGCATATTATCCTTTATATTGAGATGATGTCTCATTTAGAATTGGAGCTGAGACATACAGTAAGACTTTTCAATGCAAAAGGGCCCCTACTTTTTCTCTAATTCTTTCCTTCTCCTCCTTCCCAGGAGCCACTTAGTTTGAACTGGGCTTTTTAATGCCCCCCCCCCCCCCGTTCTTTAGTTTCACTTTAAGGCTGTTCTTTGAATCTGCTTTTATAAGAGGGTAAAAAATATATATAAAAAGATTTAGAGCGTATCTTTTTCTGAACTCCAGGTCTATGCTTGTGTATTAAAAACCAGTTTAATTTTTGTGTGTTGTCTGCTGGCATGTTTTTTGCATGTCTGCCATCAGACTTGTTTTAACCCAATCATCCTGTACTATGTCTCTAAAAGATAGAAATTATCTAAAGACAGTGAGCTTTGCAAATAGACATTATTTTAAAGAAAATACTGTTACTCTTTCTCTTTTTTCTCTTCTGTGGGAAAAAAATATTAAAGTTTTTTGATAGACTTTTCATATTCTTCTTAGTGTATTTTGAATGCGACATTCCAGGTGCCATTCTATCTTGTTGGGGAGGTAGAATTTCTTTTCAATGGCAATGGAAGGGTCACTCATTTTTTTTTTAAGGGAATTTCTTCCTAAAAATCATGAACAACTCTTTGGAGAAGAGATAGTCTCTCATTTTTACAATATGTGAAATATTCTCTGTTTAAGATACTACAAACTTATAGATTCCCCCCACCTGTGGTGGAACTCATTACTTCTTTTGCTTCTTGTTTATGGGGAGTAATTTAAAGAGAGATGTAAATTTGGTTATATAGGGGTTATGATGTTCCCAGGTCCCCAGGATATCTGAATTTCTGAACTCCTAAACACCTAGCTCTGTAGGAAGTTGGTGTTGGTTGCCTGTATCTGGAAAACTTTCTTTCCAACCTGGAAAGGAGTTCCGCTCACCCAGCAAAATAAAGTTAAGATTAATGAGATTAATATTTATAACTTTTTAAAAAAGTGTGATTTCTCAAGAAAATAAAGATAGAAGTCAGCCAACAATTTTGAGGCTTTTATTCTCTCTGTGATTGCTTTCTCTGTGTTTTTATATAGCTTTCACAGTATACCATCCTCTAGTGTTTCCAGCAGATCTGCTTTTGAGGCACAGTGCATTTCCTGCTCTGTTTTTGTTGACGCTTGTGGTCCAGGAGGTGGTATAACGAATATATTAGATCTGAGGAGGGAAAAATCAGAGAGAGCAACTTTGAAAACATTTCTGTGAACTTTACTCAAGATACAGATATCTCAGATAGCTGGGCTGTCAGATAACCTGTAGTGATAGCTACAGTATATATTCAAGGCACAATTGTTCTTCTATATCCTGGCACAATAGAGTTGCCAGGTTTTACAGTCCCAGCTTTCTGGGACCTATCTATCATGGACCCTAATTCAGTAGTAAACTTAAAAGTAGGGCTCAGGAATTTGTACCTTTATTTAAAAAATGCAGCTGACTTAAAAATACCAATGGTCTGTGTTTTTTAACTTCAGGTCAAAACCCATATAGGGATCCTAAGGTCAATTTAGTGATTTAAAACCAGGTAAATTAAAATGGAATGGAAAATATCAGAATTTGTCACACATTTTAAGAGCATACACTGTTTCATAAAAATTTTCCAGTTTTAATTATATATGGGTATGTCTATGTATGCATATGTATGTATGTTATTTTACTATAGACAATGTGGAAACTGGGTTACAATGTAAATAATGTTTCTTACTGTGGGTTAGATGAAAAAATTTGAAAAATTCTGTGAGATCTTGCTACATGCATTTATAGCTTCCTATATTTCCACTATTATTGCAGTGTTAGAGTTTATTGTACTTTCATTTTATATTGTCCCTTCTGTTAGACTGTAAACTTGACAAAGGCAGAAGAATATGTCTATACTGCTCACTACACCCTCTTCAGCATCTAGCATGTATGTGTTCTTAGTACAGGTGTTACTAGCTATATTTAAAAGATTTATAAGGAGAGGCCGGGCACGGTGGCTCACATCTGTAATCCCAGCACTTTGGGAGGCCGAGGTGGGTGGATCACGAGGTCAGGAGATCGAGACCATCCTGGCTAACAGGGTGAAACTCCGTCTCTACTAAAAATACAAAAAGAAAATTATCTGGGTGTGGTGGCGGGCGCCTGTAGTCCCAGCTACTTGGGAGGCTGAGGCAGGAGAATGATGTGAACCCAGGAGGCGGAGGTTGCAGGGAGCTGAGATCGCGCCACTGCACTCCAGCCTGGGCAACAAAGCGAGACTCCATCTCAAAAAAAAAAAAAAAAAAAAAAAAAAGATTTATAAGAAGAATTTAATTCCTCAAATGGAAATAGTTTTCTGTGTGATCTAAGAACTCTGGTATGTCCTTTTTTATGTTATTACTAGGTCATTTAGTCTGTGTTTAATGCGTGGACCTGTGAGGTTTAAAGCCATAAGCAAATCAAAGTTCTCTTGGCAGTTGTTTTGGGATTCCAGGTTAGTTTACTGATTTGTCAGTAAGGATCTTGCCCATAATTTCTAGAGAAACTAAACCTTTTATTTATGCAGTGGGGTGTATCAGGGGTAGGGTGGTGGGTGTGGTGTGCCCCAGGATATAGACATTAAGGAGGTTCATTTTCTGTAAGGCATTTAAAAACAACAAAACTGACAAAAATAGTGTTGCTTTTTATTGTCACCTTGTACTGGAATTTCTAACCTATGTCACTGATAAAATTCTCTGCCAGGGTGACCTCTCATACCTCTTTTCTTACTTTAGTAAGACAATGTTGTTTGGACTCAGCTTTTTCTTTATGATGTCACTGAAAATTTTAAACTAGGTTTCTTTCTCTTTTTTTTTTTTTGTTTTGAGGAAGGAATGCTGTTTTAAGTTCTCTAATGACCTTTGTTAGTACATATAGTATGGTTAAAGGTCACTGAAGCACACGCTTTGGGGTGTGACTTTTCCTTCTTCACTATTCTCCAAGTCAAGATAATCCTCTAGGCTATTTTCAAAATTTTGCTGAAAATGGTGTATAATTTTACCTTTATCAGGAAATCATTCTCTTTGCATTTTTCTTAAGCTATATTTCAACTTGATAAATCACCCTATATCAATTATATTTCTAGAAAAGAATCTATTTCTATTTAGGAAAACTTAAACTGCCCTGCAGGTGTCTAATTTAGTACTAGTTGATATTTTAAGGAGGAAATTATTTCACTGACCTTCAGAATATATGGATATTTTTTATGAGCTCAAGTTGTTAGATAGTATTCCTGTAGATGAGATATAAGGTTTTACTCCTGTACCTTCCAGGATTGCACGTGTCACTTATGTTATTTTGGCTTGACGGAAATTCATTTCCCTTCGTTCTAGTATGCAGCATACTGTTAGAATGCCTTTACTTTTCCTTTGTTAACAGATAATCAATGATATGCAAATCTTCTTACTGAGTTAAACAGAGGAAATCAACTATTGACAGATATTTTCTGACCATCTGCTAAGTTTTAAATTTGAGAAATGACTACATGCTTGTCAAGGAAATTTCATTATCAGTACCCATTTATCTACTGAACTCCTCTTGAGGGGTTTACCAAGTGGTTGATGTGTGATTCACCTTCAGACAAACATTTAATTGCATTTTTCTAAATGTGGTGGGCATAATGTAATGGGCACAAAAACAAGATTTAAAAATAGAGGCATTTGTTTTCATCCATGCTGCTTTATTCCTTCTTTGTGAGTAAACCCCTCCGAGTATGGTAAGGTGGCATGTAGTGCCTTAGTAGGTCTGACTGTAGGGCCTAGCTACAGCTTTTGAATTCTTTCAGTTAGAAAATAGGTGAAAAGAGATATTCACAACTAATGACAGATATGTTCTACCACTTCAGAAAAATAGACGTTGAGGTAAGATCAATTTGTTTGACCATCCTCAGGGCTGATGTAATTATTGGGTCGAAATTTATTTTATTTGAAACATAGCACTTATACTAAAATAATTTTTCTATAGTTTTTCATTGTATCTTATTTCAATGCTACTTTATTAAAGTGCTGTTTTTCCTTTTAGAGATCAAAAGCAAAAATTATTCTAAAATGTTATAAAATAGAAGTATGTTTAAAATGAACTAACTTTATTTTCCTCATTGTTCTTAGGACATTCAGTTTGTTATAGATGATTGTGTTCTGGTTGTAATGCTTTATACTCTAATATAAAGTCTTATTTTAATTTTTTTACACAAGTTAAGGATTACTCAGTTTAGTTAATTTTTATTTTGTTTTATTGTTTTATTTTTGTATTATAGTCAAAATGACTTCTTATTTCTATTAGTTCAAATGTATTTGCTGATGTCATGCTAGACAGATTATTGACTATATAGGCAGGATATTAACACCACGTACTCTTGTCAAGTGGCAGTATGATTGAAGACATTGGAGATTTTCTTCTGATTTAAGGGAACCAGCATTACTGCCATTTACACTTGTAAGATTATTCTATTAATGTTTCTGTAGAGGTAAATGAGCATTAGAAATCAATTTCTTTATATGCCATACACATTTTTACAGCATTTTGCACAGTTGTAAATTTTATAAGTTTATTTGCTTTAAACTAGCATTTAAAATGAACAGAATACATTTGCTTTATATCTTCTAATTTACTAAATTGTGTGTAGAGTTTACTGCCATCTTGAAATTATATAAATGACAGGAACAGAGGTTAAAGGCTTCATTCGGATGTATTATTAGGGGGCCCCTGAAAACCAGGTGACTCTGTGACTGAAACAGAGTCAGAGTTTGTATAGGCTGTTGAAAAGTTGAGTATGTGACCTTGTGATTTTATCTTAAGCAGCAGTTTTTGGATTTAACCACCCCTCACTGTTGAGGGTTTTCCTGTTTTCATGCCTCTTGCGTGAGGTCCCAATAAACATCAGAATGATAGTTTCTGAGGACGATTTTTCCGCAAGCCTTACAATTTACTGAAGAGTCAGAGTTTGTGGGGCAGGGGTAGTAGACAGTAAAAAAAAAAAAAAAAAAAAAAAAGGAAAAAAAAGAAAAGAAAAGGGGGCCAATGTACAAGGTAATGGGGAAACTGGGGACCCTATATTATATTTGTTGTATTCCTTTTGCATTACCTTTGAAGCAGAGAAAAAGCAAAAAAACCTAATGTATAGCAGTCACTTTTTAAATTATTATTACATACCTTCTCTAATTATCTTCCTTATATCAGCACCTATAACCATTTAAAGCATTAATTCTGTAAGTACAAAAATACATACAGATACTCTCATGGATTTTATTTATAACATTGTAAAGTGGGGAGTGATACCATGTATGCTCTCCAACTCCATTTTATAAAATGTTGTTGAAATTAATCTTTCCAAAATTGTAATTGTTTTCTACTAAAAGATTGCCTTTCTTTAATGGACATTATGAGTCAATTGGAGGGTTTTTTACCTGTACCTTCTCAACCAACTTATAAATATATATATGATTGCAAACTCACAGGAAATTTTCCAGATACTCTTCTATAATTGTAAGGCACCATTTTCATTACTGTAAAGGGTGTGTGTGTGTGTGTGTGTGTGTGTGTGTGTGTGTGTAAGAGAGAGAGAGAGTTTTTCTAAAAAAAAAAAAAAGGCTTCTTGAACTAAAATTAATCTAAGGCCTGGGAGCAGGCTGCTTGCATACCTTGTGTCAGTCTGAGTTCACACACACATAGTTAAGAGGCTGATAGCTATTCATGGCAGTGAGGTAGCAGTTTTGAAAACACTGATGTACCAAAGGTCCCTTTGGATTTTATTCATGTGAAGGTTCTAAAAGTTGCAGGAAAAATGTTGGTATATATTATTAAAGACAAGGGCCTTAAAATTACTCATGATTACATATTGGGTGGTGTTTCTAGGTTCAGAAATAAACAAGTATGATAAATTGAGACCAACATACGTTTTATGATTTTCTTTGTATTTTGTTTTACAAAGGCATGGAAATTCAAAGAATATTCAGAAACAAAGTATACGTAGATTAAATTCAAAATCCACTTAGAAACAAACTTAAGATATGTAACTAGTTTCCCCTAGTGCATTTCTTGTACTTATATTATAGAAATACTTCCAAAGGTATTTGAGGTAGTGTCAATGAAAATAGTCAAACTCTGTAAAATATTTGAAGAGATTTATTCTAAGCCAAATATGAGTGGCCATGGCCCATGACACAGCCCTCAGGAGGTCCCGAGAACATGTGCACAAGGTAGTCGGGGTGCCACTTGGTTTTATACATTTTAGGAAGGCACGAGACATCAATCAAATACATTTAAGAAATACATTGGTTTGGTCCAGAAAGGCGGGACAACTCGAAGTTGGGAGAGAAAAACAGAGACCTTGCTTCAGCTGTTTCCTAACTCATTTGATGCAAAGGTAAGATAGCTCTCTGTCAGAAGCAAAAATATCTACCTGATTGTATAGATTTTAAAAATCTATAAAAATAGCTGTTTTAAAGTTCTTATCTACTAATTCCAACATTTGTGTCATCTCTGGTACTGTTATAGTGACTTTTTTTCCTTGTTAATGTATGTTTCCATTTTTATTGCTTCTTCCTCATCTGGCAATTCTTTTTATTGTATTCTGGGCATTGTGGATGTTCTGTTGAGAGATTTAAGGATTATTGAGTTTTGTTTTGATAACTACTAGAGAATCAGGTTGATCCTGTTGAGGTTTATTTTTAGTTTAGTTTAGTTTTTTTTTTTTTAAAGGAAGATCTAAAGTGATCCTTCTTATAGAACTAGAGTAATATGTTTTTATATCTGTTACCAGTGGCAAATCTGTATGGGTCTGCAGCAACCTCAGTTCTTGCCTCCTCAGAAGAAAGAATTTGACTGAGGGGTATAAGGCAAAAAGAGAGACCAAGGCAAGTTTTAGAGCAGGAGTGAAAGTTTATTAAAAAGCTTTAGGGCAGTAATGAAAGGGAGTAAATTACACTTGGAAGAGGGCCAAGTGGGCAACTTGAGAGATCAAGTGCCCAGTTTGGCCTTTGATTTAGAGTTTTGTACGTTGGCATACTTCCCAGGTCTTGCATCCCTTCTCCCCTGATTCTTCCCTTGCGGTGGGCTGTCCACATGCACAGTGGCCTGCCTGCATTTGGGAGAGGCTGCATGCACAGTGTGTTTACTGGAGTTGTACACATGCTCACTTGAGGCATTCTTCCCTTACCAGTCAACTGTTCCTAGAAGGTCATATACCAGTTAAACTCTGACATTTTGCCTCTTAATGCACATGCTTGAACCCACTGGCCCAACTCCAGTGCGAAGCTACTAATTATCAGTATATCTTATTGGGAAGCTACTAATGATCAGTTTCAGGGTTTTTTCTATCTATTAGGAGATTGCCTTTCCCTGGTGCCTGCTGCAACCAATTCTTATTTTAGAGAAACAGTGTAACAACTGCCTGACCATCACCTGAAGGTCGCCTGACATTTCTGGTTGCTGGGGAGCCCTCTCCAGCCCCGCTCAAGCCTGGCTAGCTACTTACTGTAACATATGTATATATATATTTTTTGTTATGACAGTAAACACAAGATTTGTGTATCCAAGGTAGACTGATTATTTACCTGCAGAATATCTTGTGTTAGTTTCCCATGCTCCATTATTTTTTTCCCATGGTGCTATGTGATAAATGCATATGTCACCTGCATGTATGAGGAGGGGCCTCTAGTACATGAGAGAAACCCCAAATTATTAATCTTGAAGCTTATGTAGAAGCTGCTTACACAACTACACCTTCTCCCCTCCAGGAAAGAAAGAGAGAACACAGAGAGAAACTGAGACCTTATCTTCCTAATGTAAACAAATCCTCTATGAAGAGAAAAGTCAAAGGTGTTTTAGCCAATAATCTTTTGGAATGTAAGCAAATGGCTCCACATTTTGATACCCTTTGAAATGTAAACACATAGTACTTAGAGAAAAATTTCCATATTACTCTTTTTTTTTTTCTTTGAGACCCAGTCTCACTGCTCTGTCGCCCAGGCTGGAGTGCACTGACGCGATCTTGGTTCACTGCAACCGGCGCCTCCAGGGTTCAAGCAAGTCTCCTACCTCAGCCTCCCAAGTAGCTGAGACTACAGGTGTGCGCCACCATGCCCGACTTACTTTTTTTACTTTTAGTAGAGACAGGGTTTTACCATGTTGGCCGTGCTGGTCTCAAACTCGACCTGAGATGATCTGCCTGCCTTGGCCTCCCAACGTGCTGGGATTACAGGTGTGAACCACTGTGCCCGGCCTGAATGTCCACGTTGCTCTTATCATTTCTATCTATTCAGTCACCCTTTAATCAAAGTGCCAATTTTCTTTGCTCAGAAAGCCCTTACCATGCAGAAACATGAAAATATTCACATTGTTTCTTGACACGGAGTCGCCTTACACCTAAGGCATGGCTGTTCTTGGACTTCAGATATATAATCTGGGTAGTCATTGATGTCTGTTCACTCTGTTTGGTTGGAATTGCAGTGTCTCCCAGTTCCATGTGACCCATAGATACCCTTCATCTCACAGACCCTCAATAGTTATATTTTGCTAGGCTTTGTGGAATTACACCCTGTGTACCCACATCCTAATATTTAGCCAAATACTCAAGAGACCCCTATGCAGACTTCTGGAGTTCCTTCTCTACAAGATTCCCTCCTCTCCATTCCCCTTCACCCAAATTCCAGTAGCCTCAGCAGACCCAGATTCTGACTTCTATTTCATCTACGCAGTGACACCTCTGTTCTCTCTCTAGCTCCCCTTCCCTGTGCTATGATCTGGAAAGTATCTTCAGGCAGAAAGCCAAGATGAATGTGGCTTTTATATGTCTGTCTTCTCCCAAGTATCACAGCCCTGAGCTGTCTGTTGTTCAGCATCTGCTTCATGTATTTTGTCCAGTTTCATAGTTGTTTACATTGGGAAGGTGAGTCTGATGCTGTTATGGCAAAAATTGCAAGCTCTATCTACCAGATTTTCGAATTGTCATCATTGTATATCATCTCTGCCATTTACCTGTCTGGTACTTAAAGAATATTAATTCCCTTTAAATCAACAATACATTATTTCTGTATTTAACAACCTGTGTGTGGGTGTGTGTATATGTCTGTCTAGGTTATTAGATGGGGTGAATTTATTTCCTTTATATTTGTTTTTAGTATTATAGATGACTTTTTTTTTGTAGGGATGAAACTCAGCTTGCTCAGGAAGGAAAATAATTGCCTGATCACTAAGGGCACTGGGCTTGGTTAAAAGAGGAGGCTATTTTCTTCTTTAAAAATTTGCTTGCATGCCAATAAGGAAGCTGGGATTCTCCATAAGGAGGATGCTTCTGGAAGTGAAACAGTTAGGCTTGTTTATCCTGGATGCACAGAAAGGTATCACAGTGACTTAATTATACACCCCGAAATATCTTAAAGAGTAGTTTAGAACTGTCAGCTAGTCTCTGGGCATTGTTTGGTTTTGTGTTTTTAAACATTTTTAAAATGAACAAATAAAAGTTGTATATATTTGTGGTATACAAGATAATGTTTTGAGATATGTATATATACACATTATAGAATGACTAAAACTGATTAACATATATGTTACTTCACATACTTATCTTTTTTTGTAATAAGAACATTTAAAGTCTTATTTAAAGATTTTATTAAAGAACATTTGAAGTCTTAGCAATTTTCAAGTATACAATACATTGTTATTAAATATAACCGCCATGTTGAACTAATTTCTCCCGTCCAAACGAAATTTTGTATCCTTTGACCAACATCTCCCCAATCACCCTACATGACCATAGCCCCTGATAACTACCATTCTACTCTCGGCTTCTCTGAGTTCAACTTTTTTAGATTCCTCATATGAGTGAGATCATGTTGTATTTGTCTTTCTGTGCCTGGCTTATTTCACTTAGCATAATATCCTCCAGGTTTGTCCATGTTGTCAAAAATTACAGGATTTACTTCTGTTTGAGGCTAAACCGTATTCCACTGTGCGTATATACCACATTTTCTTTATCCATTCATCTATTTAAGGATGCTTAGGTTGATTTCGTATCTTAGTTATTGTGAATAATGCTGCAATGAACATGGGAGTACAGATATCTTTTCAACATATTAACTTTATTTCCTTTGGAATATACCCAGAAATGGAATTGCTGGTTCATATGGTAGCTCTAATTTTAATATTTTTAGGAACCTCTATACTCTTTTTTATAACAATTGTACTAATTTATATTGCCAGCAACAATGTACAAGGGTTTTCTTCTCTCCACATCCTCACCCACACTTATCTCTTGTCTTTTTGATAAAATACCCATCCTGACAGGTGTGAGATGATATCTCATTGTGTTTTTAATTTAATGAATTTCCTTGATTGATTTTTTTCCATCTATATTTTGGCCATTTATAATCCTCTTTTGGGAAATTTCTATTATAGTCCCCTTTATTTCCATAAAACTTCCTTTTTATGGCTTAAAAAGAAATAGACAATGTCAGTTGTAGACCCCCAGGTTAGAGACCATAGTTTTTGGTTTAGGAATATCCTGGGAAGTACTCAGTAAATGTGAAATAAGATTAATAATATTTTTCTGCTAGTTTCTTTGAACTTGTTTTTGGGGCTTGCTTTTTGGCATTTCATGGGTATTGGCTTGTTATTCTCCAAAATGACCTACTTCAGGGATTATGAGTGATGCCAGTTTTTCATAGCTGGATGGGTTTAGGATCTAAGGTTATCTTAGGGATATCCTGAGGATGTGTTATTTTTACCTCAATAGTGATAGCTAGTAGCTGATCCTCCTCCTTCCTGTCCTTTACAATTTCATTAAAATACCTTCTCCATCTCTTTCATCTAAAGAATTCAAGTTTTTTTCCAAGTTGGTTGTTGAAGAACATTGATTATGCATCTTTATGTATAAAACACCAAAAAAAAAAAGGCATTGTGGAGAGTAACAGAAGTTAAACATATGACTTTCGTTTTCTATGAGTATATAACCTAATGACAGAGAACACACAAAGATGTGAGTGACAGAAATATGAAAAAAAACCTTGCAGCTTTTGGAAAAGCCAACAGCCTGAGAATCACAGTCTGTCACTTAGCAGCTCTAGTATAAAGAGTGCTTCGTCCCTGATTGCTCTGGCAGAAGGTTCTGAAGAGCCTTAATGTTCAAAATTGTGTCCCTGAACCAGCAGTACTAGCATCACTGGGAAGCTTATTGGAAGCCCAGGATCTCAAGCCCTACCCTAGACCTTCTGGGTGAGAACTGTCATTTTAAAAAAGTCGCCTGCTGATTTAAATGCACATTACAGTCTGGGAAGCACTGCTGCAGAGGATTCTGATTGTATTTGTTTACATCAGGTGCTCACTTGGAAAGAATCACCGCAGCCAGGGACATACATAACATACTGAATCCTGGGACATATGGTCCTTATCCCCTAGGACAACGGGTGTGGGATCAGTTTGTGGACTGGGTTTACTACAGGAAAAGGGTGTTTTGTTACCAAGGGAAGGGAAGTTGGGAGAGAAGATAATAACTATAGATGTCCAATAAACTTATTTCCTCTTTCATGCCTTTGCTCACATTAGTGTTAGAACTAGCTAACTCCATTACTTTGGGTCATTTCGTCCCATTTCCTGTGTGTGTGTACGTGTGTGCACGTGTGTGTTCATGTGTGTTCTACTTTCAATTCTCCGCCACCCCTCTTTGCCATCTGTCTGCCTGACCTAGATATTAGAGGTTCTTCCTTACTCCACAACATGGTTCTGTCCCTCTCAGAGAGTTCATATCTCTCAAATATATAGTAACACGTTATGGATAAGCACACACATATCTCTGCCTAAGTCTAACTTTACCTCATTGCACTCCTGATAGAGCATGTTTGCTTTACCCACTGCTTTTCATTCTCCCACTAAGGCATTAATCCTTCGAGTCACGCTTTTTAAAGCTGCGAATATTTGTTAAAATGTACTTGTATTAATATTACAGGGGGTCAGGTCATACTTTTAGCTCTCAGGAATTATGATTCCATTAGCAAAGTTTTTTTTTATACAGGGAACAAAAGAGGGATGTAATCCTTTACTATTATTATTTATTTTGATGTTCAAATTTTCTCTGATTTCTCAAGCAGACTCCTGTTCTCTTTTGATGTATCCTCATTCTTTAAGTTATTTCTTCCCTTCTGGCCCAACAAATTGTTCCAGGCTTATCTTATACTTTTGCAATCCTAGCTCTGGAATCAGCCATTTCTCCAAAGAGTTCTAATGACTTTTAGTGGAGAATGCTGTTTAGAAACTGAGATTTGAGTGCAAGGTGTGCTTATCCTTTTTGAGGTATCACCGTTTCTGGGCCATCTCAGTGGGTAGAATTAGGAAATATGCATGTGTATATGTATGTGTGTATGTGTGTATTTAGATAACTTAGATTGGTATCATGTACATGATTCTTTGCAGGCCAGGTGGTCTCTGTTTCAAGTACTTAACTTTTCCTATGTAACACAAAAGCAGCCATAAATAATATGTAAATGAATGGACAGAGCTGTATTTAAATAAAATTTATTTATGGACACTGACATTTGTGTTTCGTATCATTTTCACTTATGACATAGTCTTTTTTGACATTTTTTCTAACCATTTAAAGACATGGAGGCCATTATTAACTTGTGAGCCATATAAAAACAGGTGATAGAGCATATTTGGCCTGTGGGCTGTAGTTTGCCAAGCCCTGGTCTTTCTGAAACACTTTAGGTTTACATACAACACACATACCTATATAGTCATACACTGCATAACAACATTTTGGTCAACGATGGACCACATTTACAATGGTGGTTACCTAGACTATATAGGAGCTGAAAAACTCCTATTGTCTAGTGATATCATAGCCATCATAACATCATAGCGCAACTCATTACATATGTGTTTTTGGTGATGCTGATGTAAGCATACCTACCGAGCTGCCAGTCATATCAAAGCATAGCATATGCAGTTATGTATGGCACACAATACTTGTTAATTATAATAAGTTGACCATGTTTTTGGTTTATGATGTACTATATAGTTTTCCCTCCATATCTTTGTGGGATTGTTTCTAGGAATCCACTCGCCCCCTCCCATGGATACCAAAATCCACCAATGCTCCTCAACATAAAATGGCATAATATTTGTGTATAACCTATGCACATCCTTCTGTATACTTTAAATCATCTCTAGATTACTTACAATGCCTATTACAATACCTACACATCACTTCATTTGTGTGAATACAACGTAGTACTTGGCACACAGTAAATTCAAGTTTTACTTTTTGGAACTTTGTGGAATTTTTTATTTTACATTTTATTTTTATTTATTTTTAAAATTTTAAGTTCGGGGGTACATGTGCACGTTTGTTACATGGGTAAATTGCGGGTCACTGAGGCTTGGTATGTGAATGATCCCATTACCAAGGTAGTGAACACAGTACCAGATAGGTGGACTTCCAAGATATGCCTTCTCTCCACCCTCCCCCATCAAGTGGTCCCCAGTGTCTTTGTTCTCTTCTTTGTGTTCATGTGTATTCATTGTTTGGCTCCCACTTATAAGTGAGAACATGCAATATTTGGTTTTCTGTTCTTATGTTAGTTTGCTTAGGATAATGGAGTCTAGCTGCATCCATGTTGCTGCAAAAGACATTTCATTATTTTTTTATGGCTGTGTAGTATTCTATGGTATATATGTACCACATTTTCTTTATCCAGTCCACTGATGATGGGCATCTTGGTTGATTCCATGTCTGCTTTTGTGAATAGTGCTGTGATGAACATATGTCTTTTTGGTAGAATGATTTATTTTCCTTTGGATATATACCCAATAGTGGTATTGTTGGGTCAAATGGTAATTCTGTTTTAAGTTATTTGAGGAATCTCCACACTGCTTTCCACAATGGATTGACTATTTTACATTCCCACCAGCAGTGTATGTGTTCCCTTTTCTCCAATGTATAAGTGTTCTCCCTTTTCACCAGCATCTCATTGTGGTTTTGATTTGCATTTCTCTAATGATTAGTGATGATATGAGCATTTTTTTATATATTTGTTGGCCACATGTATGTCTTCTTTTAAGAAATGTCTGTTCATGTTCTTTGACCATTTTATAATGGGGTTATTTGTTTTTTGCTTGCCGATTCAAGTTTTTTATAGATTCTGGATATTAGACCTTTGTCAGATGCATAGTCTGCAAATATTTTCTCCCATTCTGTAGGTTGTCTGTTTACTCTGTTGGTAGTTTCTTTTGCTGTGCAGAAGCTCTTTAGTTTAATTAGGTCCTACTTGTCAATTTTTTGTTTTGTTGCATTGTTTTTAAAGACTTAGTCATAAATTCTTTGCCAAGGCCAGTGTCCAGAATGGTATTTCCTAGGTTTTCTCCTAGGGTTTTTATTGGTTTAGGTCTTAGATTTAAGTCTTTAGTCCATGTTGAGTTAATTTTTGAATATGGTGAGAGGAAGGGGTCTAGTTTCAGTCTTCTACATGTGGCTAGCAAGTTGATCTCAACACCATTTATTGAATAGGGAGTACTTTCCCCATGGTAGTTGTTGTTGACTTTGTCAATGATCAGGTAGTTGTAGGTGTATGGCTTTATTTCTGGGTTCTGTATCCTGTTCCATTGGTCCATGTGTCTGTTTTTGTACCAGTATCATGCTGTTTCAGTTACTGTAGCTTTGTAGTATAGTTTGAGGTCAGGTAATGTGACGCCTCTGGATTCATTCTTTTTATTAGGATTGCTTTGGCTATTCCAGCTCTCTTTTGGTTCCTCCATGTGATTTTTAGAATAGTTTTTCTAATTCTATGAAAAATGACATTGGTAGTATTATAGGAATGGCATTGAATCTGTAAATTGCTTTGGGTAGTATGGTTATTTTAACAATGTTAATTCTTCTTATCCATGAGCATGGAATGTGTTTCCATTTGTTTATGTTGCCTCTGATTTCTCAGCAATGCATTGTATTGCTCATTGCAGACATCTTTCCCCTCCTTGGTAAGTTGTATCCCTAGGTATTTTACTCTTTATCTGGCTACAATAAATGGGATTGTGTTCTTGATTTTGCTGAGCCTAGACATTATTTGGTGTATAGAAATGCTACTGATTTTTGTACATTGATTTTGTATCCTGAAACTTTACTAAAGTTGTTTATCAGTTCTAGAAGCCTTGTGATGGAGTCAACGGGTTTTCCTAGGTATTGAATTATATTATCTGTGCAGATAGACAGTTTAGCTTTCTGTCTCCCTAATTTAGATTCCTTTTATTTCTTTTTCTTGCCTGATAGCTCTGGTTAGGACTTCTAGTACTTGGTTGAATAGGAGTAGTGAAAATGGGCATCCTTGTCTTTTTCCAGTTCTCAAGGGGAATGCTTCCAGCTTTTGCCCATTCAGTATGATGATGTTGGCTATAGGTTTATGTTATATGGGTCTTATTATTTTGAAGTGTGTTCCTTCATTGCCTAATTTGTTGATGGTTTTTAACATGAAGGGATTTTGAATTTTTGTGAAGGCCTTTTCTGTGTCTATTGAGATGGTCATATGGTTTTTGTAATTAATTCAGTTTATGTGGTGAATCACATTAATTGATTTGTATATGTTGAACCAACTTTGCATTCCAGGAATAAAGCCTACTTGACCATGGTGAATTAGACTTTTGATGTGCTTCTGGATTTGCTTGTATTTTGTTGAGGATTTTTGCATCTGTGTTCATCAGAGATGTTGACGTGAAGCTTTTTTTTTTTTTTTCTGTGTCTCTGCTAGGCTTTGGTATCAGAATGATACTGGCTTTGTAGTCTGAATTAGGGAGTAGTCCCTCCTTCTCAATGTTTTGAAATACATTTAGTAGGATTGGTACTAGCTCTTCTTTGTATATCTGGAAGAATTCAACTGTGAATCCATCTGGTCTAGGGCTTTTTTTGGTTGGTAGACTTTTCATTATTGATTTAATTTCTGAGCTCATTATTGGGCTGTTCAGGGCTTTAATTTCTTCTTGGTTCAATCTTGGGAGGCTGTGTGTTTCCAGGAATTTATTCATTTCTTCTAGGTTTTCTAGTTTGTGTGCATAGTGGTATTAGCAATAATGTGATGATTTTTTTTTGTATTTCTGTGAAGTTGGTTGTAATGTCACCTTTGTCATTTCTAGTTGTGTTTATTTGGGTCTTCTTTTTTTTCTTTATTAATCTATCTAGTGGTCTATGAATCTTTTCAATCTTTTTAAAATCTTTAATCTTTTGAAGAACCACCGTTTGGTTTCATTGATCTTTTGTATGGATTTTTGTCATTCAGTCAATGTCATTCAGTTCAACTCTAATTTTGGTTATTTCTTTTCTTTTCTTCTGCTAGCTTTGGGGTTGATTTGCTCTTGTTTTTCTAGTTCCTCTAGGTACATTAGGTTGTTAGTTTGAGATATTTCTAACTTCTTGGTGTGGACATTTAGTGCTATAAATTTTCCTCTTAACACTGCTTTAGCTGTGTCCCAAAGATTCTGATATGTTATGTCTCCATTTTCATTAGTTTCAAATAATTTTTTGATTTCTTCCTTAGTTTTGTTCTTTACACAAAAGTCATTTAGGAGCAAGTTGTTTAACTTCCATGTAATTGTATGGTTTTGTTAGATCTCCTCAACATTGATTGCTATTTTTATTGTGCTGTTGTCCACCTGTGTGGTTGATTTGATTTTGATTTTTGAATTTGCTGAGACTTGCCTTGTGGCTGAGCATGTAGTCAGTCTTAGAGTATGTGCCGTATGCAGACAAGAAGAATGTATATTTTTCTTGTTGGTGGTTGGAGTGTTCTGTAGATGTCTTATTAGGTCCAATTAGTCAAGTGTCAAGATTAAGTCCGGAGTATCTTTGCTGGTTTACTGCCTTGATGATCTGTCTAATGTTATTAGTGGGGGTTGAAGTCCTGAGTATTATTGTTTGGTTGTCTGAATCTCTTCACAGATTGCTAAGAACTTTTTTTTTTTAATCTGGGTGCTCCACTGTTGGGTTGGGTGAGTATATATTTAGAATAATTAAGTATTCTTATTGGATTGAGCCCTTTATCATTATATAATGCCCTTTCTTTGTCCTTTTTGATCATTGTTGGTTTAAAGCCTGTTTTATCTGATATATGAATAGCTACCCCTGTTTTTTATTTCCTATTAGCCTGATAGATCTTTCTCCATTTCTTTACTTTGAGCCTATATATGTCGTTACTTGTGAGATGTGTCTCTTGAAGACCGTAGTCAGTTGGTTTGTGCTTCTTTATCTAACTTGACACTCCATCCCTTTTAAGTGGGGGCATTTAGCCCATTTCCATTCAGGGTCAGTACTGGACTGTGAGGATTTGATTTTGTCATCATGCTATTAGCTGGCTACTATGTAGACTTGATCATATAGTTGCTTTATAATATCAATTAAGTATGTGCTTAAGTATGTCTTTATGGTGGCAGATATCATTCATTAATTTCCATGTTTAGCGCTTCCTTTAGAAGCTCTTGTAAGGCAGGTCTAGGGGTAATGAATACCCTTAGCTTTTGCTCGTCTGGAAAGGATTTCATTTCTCCTTTGCTTATGAGGTTTAGTTTGGAATGATATGAAATTCTTGGTTGGAATTTCTTTTCTTTAAGGATATTGAAAGCAGACCCCAAATCTCTTCTGGCTTATAAAGTTTCTACTAAAAGGTACATTGTTAACCTGATGGGGTTCCCTTTGTAAGTTTTTCTCTAGCTGCATTTAAGAATTTTTCTTTTGCATTGACCTTGGAGAATCTGATGACTGTGTCTTGGGGATGGTCATCTTGCATAGTATCTCACAGAGGTTCTCTGAATTTCTTGAATTTGTATGTCACCCTCTCAAGCAAGATTGGGAAAATTTTCATGGACTATATCCTCAAATACATTTTCCAAGTTGCTTGTTGTTTCTCCTCTTTCTGAAATGCAAACGAGTTATAGGTTTGGTCTCTACATAATCCCCTATTTCTCAGAGATTCCGTTATTTTTTAAATTATTTTTTTCTTCATTTTTGTCTGCCTGTGTTGCTTCAAAGGAGTGGCCTTCAAGCTGTGAGGTTTTTTTTTGTTTTGTTTTGTTTTGTTTTGTTTGTTTTAGACAGAGTCTTGCTCTGTCACCCAGACTGTAGTACAGTGGCGTGATCTTGGCTCACTGCAACCCCCATCTCCTGGGTTCAAGTGATTCTTCAGCCTCAGTCGCCCGAGTACTTGGGACTACAAGCATGTGCCACCACACCCAGCTAATTTTTGTATTTTTCATAGAGATGTGGTTTGCCATGTTGGACAGGCTGGTCTCAAACTCCTGACTTCAGATGATCCACCTGCCTTGGCCTCCCAAAGTGCTGGGATTATAGGTGTGAGCCACCGTGCCTGGCCAAGCTGCAAGATTCTTTTCTCATCTTGGTCTGTTCTGCTTTTAATGCATCCAATTGTATTTTGAAATTCCTGGAATTTTTCATTTCCAGAAGTTCAGTTTGGTCTTTTTTTAAATGGTTATGTCATCTTTCAACTATTGGGTTGTTTTACTGTTTTCCCTGGGTTGGGTTTCAACCTTTTCTTGTATCTCAGTGTGCTTCCTTATCATCCAGGTTCTGAATTCTCTGCCTGGCATTTCAGCCATTTCATTCTGGTTAGGATCCACTACTGGGGAGCTAGTGTGATCATCTGGAGGTAAGAAGACACACTGGCTTTTACAGTTGCCAGAGTTCTTGTGCTGGGTCTTTCTTCTGTGACAGTTGATGATTCTTTATTATTTGAAGTTGTTGTCCTTTGGGTGAGGCTTTTTGTTTTTATGATCTTTATTGCCCTTAGGGTTTTTTGACTGTGGTGTAAGTTGGGTATAGTTGAATCGCTTCATTTCTGGATGCTTTTAGGGGGCAAGGCTCAGCTCCACACTGCTGGGATGCATGCTCTAGCCCTGTGGGACTGGGACTGGGTCAGCAGCTTTGTCCTCTGGTCTCTCACGGTTGAGCTTTGGCTGGGATAGAGAGGCTGAGGTGTTCCCAGACCATTGACAACAGCACTCCATAGGGGACAGCAAATGGGGCATGGGTGTAGGTGCTCCAACAGGAGCAGCAGGGGCACTGTGGGCAGGATGTGCTCCAGTGGGCAGTGCTGTGAGCAAAAGGCACTCTGGCAGGGGCACTGAGGGTGGGAGGTGCTCTGGTAGAGGGCACCGTGGGCTTGGGAGGTGTGCGCCAGCAGAGGTGGTGGAGGCGTTCTGGCCGGGAGGCACTCCAGCTGGGGGTGCTATGGGCAGGTCGCTTCTGCAGGGGGAAACCATGGATGGGTGGGTTGCTGTGGCTGGAGGTGCCACAGGCAGGAGGCCTGGAATTTTCTTTTTTTTTTTTAATCTGAAGTTGATTGAATTCAAAGATGTAGAACCCATGGATATGGAGGGCCAACTGTACCATACATTTTACTGTTATTTTAGAATGTATTCCTACTTATTAAAAAAAAGTTAACTGTAAAACAGCCTCAGGCAGGTCCTTCAAGAAGTATTCCAGAAGAAGGCATTGTTATCTTAGGACATGACAGCTCCATGTTATCTTAGCAGATAAAGCCCCTGAAGACTTTTTCCTGGGACAGTTGTGGTCTGTGGTTACAAGTAATCAGGGAAAAGTTTTCTACCCTTTCTGGTCTTAGCCCAAAGCTTTGAGTTAGGCAATATTTCAGGGGCTGTCAGTAAGAAAGTTTATAACTAATCAAATTTTGAGGATCTTGCTCTTGGGGTCCCAGATTTATCAACAGGTGTCTACTAGTTAGACTCTCCAACTTGAGTGGCTCCTAGGATTGTCTTCTATCCCTCAGCCTTGAAGATCATGTAAACCAAATCTCAATTTCATTAGGTTTAGCAAAATGCCGTCACAGCATAAAGGTCAGTTTCTACATTCTGTTTCCCTCTCTGGGTTCCTACATTTATTTATTGATTTATTTTTCTATGTAGTCCTCATTTGTTTTTTCAGCAGATTGTGAATGCATTTGAGACCAGTAGTTTTAGTTCATCATTCTCTCAGAATACAAATACCTGCATTATGTGTGCTTTTCTTTAACTGTGCATTACTCTTTAATATTTGATCATATATTATACATCTTTCTAGTTATTTTATGTTTGTCAGTTATGTATATTTCAGTCCTCGTGAGCACAGTTGATGATTTATTCTATTGTTCCATTTCACTTCAGCTCTCTAGGCAAATAGCAAAATTCTCACTGATCAATATAAAATAAGTGAGCTTTTCATTAAGATTATTTCAAGATCATGGTACCTTGCTGGTATAAAAGAGTAAAACCCCCTTTTCTAAAGTACTTAGCTTACTTAGAGGAGGAAGATTTCTAGTTGGAGATATTTGACTGTTATTTAGGAATTGTTAGTTAAATATCTATGTTGTGTGATACATGCATATATGGGAATTTTATTTATTTCTCTGTATTTTATGAAGTGAGCATAAAATGGACTAAAATATTTTCTTTTCCTTTTGGGATATGAATTTTGGTCAGTTGGGACAGATTGTTTCTCTATAGGTTCTTTAGCAGATAGGAAGCAGATGTGGCAACGTGAGGAGACTACTAGGGGAAGAACAAATGTATGAGTAGTCTGGAAAAAGATTAAAGTCAATTATAAGTTAAATGTCAGCCTTTAGACCAAAGCTTTTTCATTCTTGGTACTCTAAAGAGATGAGAGCAATTGAGTGTTCTTAAACCCTCCACAAAAAAAAAAAAAAAAAAAAAAAAAAAAAAGGAAGGGGAGTGGAGAGAGAGAGAGAGAGACTGTTTTTAAAAGCTAGTATTTCACTATACTTACTGTTTTATTTCCAGATTTGTTTCTTTTTTTAAACAGTCTGCTTTTGATTTTCTTTGGTTAGGTAAAACATAACCCATCATTAGCCTGTATTTGTACTTAAGAGTATTGTTTTATTTGGTTAGCGAATGTCTTTAAAATCATATGGTCTTTGTCAGTGAGCTTCTAGGAATGTCTGGCATGCTTATTGGTCAAATGCCTGGCAGATGGAAGTAAAATTTTGTGAGGAATCTTCTGGATCAAATACAGGTTTATTTTTACTTTAATAAAACTATTCAAAGCATAAAGACTCCAGTCTGAGTGTCAACAGTAGTAGCTGATCTGGGAGCAGTTGCCCGGATAGTACCTACTGAGGATCACAGTGATGTCCCCATTCCTGATGCCACTTTTTTGTTGTGCTTGAATTATAGACATAGACCATATGGGCATCTACAGGTCTTTTAGATCTCTGAAGTTCTTTATAATGTGTACTGGGCATACTGTTTTCTTCTATACATAAAAAAGTGCTTTGTATTTAATTAAATGAAGATACTGTTTAGTTTTGTGTGTGACACCACCCATTATTAGACCAATTCCATTGGCAATCATTAGATCAATTTAATTCCCCAAAGGAATACTTGAGAGACAGGGCTGGGAACAGTTACAATCACTTTAGTTTAAAATTATACTTAGCAATAAGAAACGGATCATAGACTCTACAATCTAGCTTGTAAATAAATAGTAAATAGCAATAAAATTAGAATCTGTCTATAATAAAATTAAGTTTTCCAGCTTGTCTGTGCTTTTGTATATATTATTTTCACTTTTAAGTGCATCTGCCTAATTAGTAATGTATATTGTAATGATGCTTAAATATCATGTGTTATCTTTTAAATAATAATTCCAAGAAAAGTGTAAGAGAATTCACTCCTTCACTTTTTAAAAATAAAGGATAAGCCCTTTGGAATTATTTCAATTCATCACATTTTTTCATTCATTCACCAAAACTTTATTGCACACTTACTAAAGATAGGTCTTAAGTTAGGTGTTGGGGCAGTGGTCACAGTGTCTTTCCAGTCTTCAAGAAACTTACAGTTTAATTCTATTGAGTTAGGTTGAGTATTGGAAAAAAAAATACTCTTCAACATCTACTGGTTCTCTTACCTCTGCTCTTCACATTAGTTAATACCTTAAGGTTGAAATTAGTGAGCCCATCCTGTGGTAGCTGCAGGAAAACTTAGTGAAAACCCTTTTGAATTGTGTCTTTATAGCCATTGGCCACCAAAATAACAGTGTTCCAGGAAAAGGAGACTTGATAGATGAAAAGATAATCTGTCAAATATATATTTTTTATAATTTAAAATTTCTCTGTAAATCAATTTTTAAAGATATAATTTACCTATAATAAAATGAACACATTTTAAGTGTGGAGTTCAATGAATTTTGACAGAGTACGAACCCTTGTAACCATAACTCTAGTTGTTCACTTGAGAGACAAACTTGGAGTTATTCTAGATTCCTTTCTTTATCACATCCAAATGATTACTAATTTCTGTCCATGCTATACTCTAAACTTCCATAGAACCTATCCCCTCTTTACTCTCCTGACTACTACCTTGGTTTTTAACATGTTAAGCCCTGTTTTTCACCTCTATTACCGCAATCTACTTTATAACTAGCTTTTGATTCTTATCTCTTTTCTTTTTCATATACCCTCCATGACGTTATTAAGTTGTGATTTTTCTAAAATACTATTCTGATCATATTACCCACCTTGCTTAAAATCGCTTCATGACTCTTTAGAGTTCCCATTCTCAATTATTGGTTTGATGGTGACATCATTTATCAAATAGAAAATACACATAGAGAAGCAGATTTGTGGAGGGAAGGTGATGAGTTAGTTCACTTTAACAAGGTGGAAGAAATAAAACATTGCCTTCTGAAGCATTTTTATTTGATTCAAGCTTTATGTACACAACCATGGGGGAAGGAGAGAAAAAGCCATCACAAATACCAGGAACTGTTCTGAGATTTTTATATTGATGAAGAAAATGAATTTTGGCAATGCTAGGTGGGAAAAATCATGTTTGTTCAAGCTTGTTTATACTTGAAGTGATGATTAAGTTTAAATTTATAAACTCACATTTTCACCTTCATATACTAGTTTGTTAAAAAAAATGCCTTCCCATATTTATCTAAACATGTCTCGAACACTATGAGTTGCATATAAATCGTGAGGTTTACCTTTCAGATTGGTAAAGATAAGCTCTGAAGTAAAATAATTAATAGCAGGGTGTCTTTTTACATTCAGTGTGAGGAAAACATAGAATAAATACTTAAATATGACAATAAAAACAGTGAACTTTATTCTTGCTGTAGAACTTGCCTCAACCTTGTTAGTACCTATTTATTATTTTCTATACCATGAATATTCTTTATAATCTAGCTTTTCTTGACACAGCGAGAAGAGATATTTAATTTAGTGCCTGAATAAATAAAGTATTTATAGTACTATAAAGTACTGGTAATTTAGTGCCTGAATAAATAAAGTATTTGTAAAGTATTTGTGTACTGAATGAGAATGACTGTAATATAAATGAGTTTTACCAAGGTGCCCTGTGGTATTATTTAGAAAAGTGATTATTTCTTTAAAAAATGAAAATCCTGGCCAGGAGTGGTGGCTCACGCCTGTAATCCCAGCACTCTGGGAGGCCAAGGCGGGTGGATCACCTGAGGTCAGGTGTTCAAGACCAGCCTGGCCAGGGTGAAACCCTGTCTCTACTAAAAATACAAATAATTAGCTGGGCGTGGTGGTGCACTCCTGTAATCCCAGCTACTTGGGAGGCTGAGGCAGGAAAATCACTTGAACCCAGGAGGCGGAGGTTGCAGTGAGCCGAGATTGTGCCATTGCACTCCAGCCTGGGCAACTAGAGCGAAACTCCATGAAAGAAAGGAAGGAAGGAAGGGAGGGAGGGAGGGAGGGAGAGAAGGAAATTCCAGTCAAAATCTCATAGGTTATAGATATCAACAGTTGGATTCTAAAGTTTATATGAAAAGGCCAGACCTAGAATAGTGACACAATACTGAAGAATAAAGTTGAAGGATTCACACTAACCTTTTGCAAGAATGTTTTCTATTGTTAAAATAAACAGATGATCAAAATATGTTTTCACAAATCACACAGTTTATTGCCATAAAAAGAGCTTATTATGTTTATTCATAATGCTCAAAGAATGGAAGAATAACAGGAACAAATATCACAGGGAATATACTCAATAGATAAAGTACATTATCCACATATTGAACGAGTTCCATTTTAGTTTAGAGTGCAGTTATTAAAGTCTGTTGCTAAATTAGGATGGAAGCATGCCTCTGCGGATGTAAAGTCTAATCAAAGTTTGGAGAGTACTTTTCTATATGTGGTTTCAGGAGGGATGGTTTGATCACCACAGTGTACATCCATAACAATGTGCAAGGTCCCTCAACACTAGCAAGCAGTGCCAGTGTTGCTGGGCTTTGGAGGATAGTTCAAAGGCTGCCAGACAGCAACCCTGCTAGTCTGATATTTTGGTCTTTGGAGAAGTGTCTGACATAGAGTAGCCCCGACAAAGCCTAAGTTATCAAAATCTTGGGTTTGTATGTGTTTTTAGAGTCCAGTAGTTGAGCCCAATAACTCATGTATGTGGTCTGATGAGGAGTGATAGAACATTCTTACAGGGAGAGGAATTAAACTTCATGTTCTTATCACAGCAAAACACGTGTCTTTCATGTAGTAAATAAACTAAGTGTTTAAATCATTTCAAAGCTACATAATAAAGATCCCGTATAAAACTACAGTCATGATGACAGTGTGGTAGTGGTGAAAGAGTAGACACATATATCAATGGAACCAAATAAAAGGCCCAGAAATAGACCCATATAAATATAGTCAGGTGATCTTTGATAAAGGAGCAAAAGCAAGTCAATAGAGAAAGGATAGTCTTTTCAACAAATGGTACTGGAACAATTGGATGTCCATATGAAAAAAAGAAAGGAATATAGACATGGACCTTACACCTTTCACTAAATTAACTCAAAGTGGATCATAGACTTAACTGTAAAACAAAACTATTAAACTTCTAAAGAAAACCTAGGAGAAAATCCAGACAACCTTGGATTTGGCAATTAGTTTTTAGATACAAGACCAAAAAGTAGGATCCATGAAAGAGAAAATTGTTAAGTTGGGCATCATTAAAATTAAAAACATCTGTCCTGTGAAAGACACTGTTAAGAGAATGAAAAGACAAGCCACAGACTGGGATAAATATTTGCAAAACATATATCTGATAAAAGACTTGTATCCAAATTTTCAAAAAAATCTTAAAATTCCCCAGTAAGAAAAGAAAGAATCCAATTTAAAATGGGCAAAAGAGCTGAAAACACAAAGAAGATACATGGATGGCAAGTATGCATATGAAAAAATGCTCAGCATCTTTTGTCATTAGAGAATTGCATATTAAAACAATGAGATACCACTATGTACCTCTTGGAGTGGCTGAAATCCCAGAACACAGATACCAAATGCCGGTGAGGATGGGAGCTGTCAAGATTGCAAGATGATACAGCCACTTTGGAAGGCAGTTTGGCGGTTTCTTACAAAGCTAAAATAAACATAGTCTTACTGTAATATCCAGCAGTTATACTCTTGGGTATTTATCCATTTGGGTTGAAAACTTATGCCCACACAAAAAGTTGCAGGTGAATATTTACAACAGCTTTATTCATAATCAACAAAAACTGGAAGCAGCCAAGATGTCCTCAGTAGGTGAGTGGATAAAGAAACTATGGTACATCCATACAATGGAATATTGCTCAGTGAGGAAAAGAAATGAGCTATGAAGGCACAGAAAGACATCGATGAAACTTAAATGCATATTGCTAAGTGAAAGAAGACAATCTAAAAAGGCTACATATTACATGATTCCAAGTATACAACATTCTAGAAATGGCAGAACTGTAGTGACAGTAGAAAGATCAGTGGTTGCCAGTGATATGGGAGGAGGAGAGGAGATCAAATGGCTAAAGTACAGCAGATTTTTCTAGTGTCATGAAACAGTTCTCTAAGATACTTTTTTTTTTTTAAATTATACTTTAAGTTCTAGGGTACATGTGCATAACGTGCAGGTTTGTTACCTATGTATGCTTGTGCCATGTTGGTGTGCTGCACCCATCAACTCGTCAGCACCCATCAACTCATCATTTACATCAGGTATAACTCCCAATGCAATCCCTCCCCCCTCCCCCATCCCCGTGATAGGCCCCGGTGTGTGATGTTCCCCTTCCCGAGTCCAAGTGATCTCATTGTTCAGTTCCCACATATGAGTGAGAACATGTGGTGTTTGGTTTTCTGTTCTTGTGATAGTTTGCTGAGAATGATGGTTTCCAGCTGCATCCATGTCCCTACAAAGGACACAAACTCATCCTTTTTTATGGCTGCATAGTATTCCATGGTGTATATGTGCCACATTTTCTTAATCCAGTCTGTCACTGATGGACATTTGGGTTGATTCCAAGTCTTTGCTATTGTGAATAGTGCCGCAATAAACATATGTGTGCATGTGTCTTTATAGCAGCATGATTTATAATCCTTTGGGTATATACCCAATAATGGGATGGCTGGGTCATATGGTACTTCTAGTTCTAGATCCCTAGTTCTAGATCCTTGAGGAATCGCCATACTGTTTTCCATAATGGTTGAACTAGTTTACAATCCCACCAACAGTGTAAAAGTGTTCCTATTTCTCCACATCCTCTCCAGCACCTGTTGTTTCCTGACTTTTTAATGATTGCCATTCTAACTGGTGTGAGATGGTATCTCATTGTGGTTTTGATTCGCATTTCTCTGATGGCCAGTGATGATGAGCATTTTTTCATGTGTCTGTTGGCTGTATGAATGTCCTCTTTTGAGAAATGTCTGTTCATATCCTTTGCCCACTTTTTGATGGGGTTGTTTGTTTTTTTCTTGTAAATTTGTTTGAGTTCTTTGTAGGTTCTGGATATTAGCCCTTTGTCAGATGAGTAGATTGCACAAATTTTCTCCCATTCTGTAGGTTGCCTGTTCACTCTGATGGTAGTTTCTTTTGCTGTGCAGAAGCTCTTTAGTTTCATTAGATCCCATTTGTCAATTTTGGCTTTTGTTGCCGTTGCTTTTGGTGTTTTAGACATGAAGTCCTTGCCCATGCCTATGTCCTGAATGGTATTACCTAGGTTTTCTTCTAGGCTTTTTATGGTATTAGGTCTAACATTTAAGTCTCTAATCCATCTTGAATTAATTTTCGTATAAGGAGTAAGGAAAGGATCCAGTTTCAGCTTTCTACTTACAGCTAGCCAGTTTTCCCAGCACCATTTATTAAATAGGGAATCCTTTCCCCATTTCTTGTTTTTCTCAGGTTTATCAAAGATCAGATGGCTGTAGATGTGTGGTATTATTTCTGAGGACTCTGTTCTGTTCCATTGGTCTATATCTCTGTTTTGGTACCAGTACCATGCTGTTTTGGTTGCTGTAGCCTTATAGTATAGTTTGAAGTCAGGTAGCGTGATGCCTCCAGCTTTGTTCTTTTGACTTAGGATTGTCTTGGAGATGTGGGCTCTTTTTTGATTCCATATGAACTTTAAAGCAGTTTTTTCCAATTCTGTGAAGAAACTCATTGGTAGCTTGATGGGGATGGCATTGAATCTATAAATTACCTTGGGCAGTATGGCCATTTTCACGATATTGATTCTTCCTATCCATGAGCATGGTATGTTCTTCCATTTGTTTATGTCCTCTTTTATTTCACTGAGCAGTGGTTTGTAGTTCTCCTTGAAGAGGTCCTTTACATCCCTTGTAAGTTGGATTCCTAGATATTTTATTCTCTTTGAAGCAATTGTGAATGGAAGTTCATTCCTGATTTGGCTCTCTGTTTGTCTGTTACTGGTGTATAAGAATGCTTGTGATTTTTGCACATTAATTTTGTATCCTGAGACTTTGCTGAAGTTGCTTATCAGCTTAAGGAGATTTTGGGCTGAGACAATGGGGTTTTCTAAATATACAATCATGTCATCTGCAAACAGGGACAATTTGACTTCTTCTTTTCCTAAGTGAATACCCTTTATTTCTTTCTCTTGCCTGATTGCCCTAGCCAGAACTTCCAACACTATGTTGAATAGGAGTGGTGAGAGAGGGCATCCCTGTCTTGTGCCAGTTTTCAAAGGGAATTTTTCCAGTTTTTGCCCATTCAGTATGATGTTGGCTGTGGATTTGTCATAAATAGCTCTTATGATTTTGAGATACGTTCCATCAATACCGAATTTATTGAGAGTTTTTAGCATGAAGGGCTGATGAATTTTGTCAAAGGCCTTTTCTGCATCTATTGAGATAATCATGTGGTTTTTGTCTTTGATTCTGTTTATATGCTGGATTACGTTTATTGATTTGCGTATGTTGAACCAGCCTTGCATCCCAGGGATGAAGCCAACTTGATCATGGTGGATAAGCTTTTTGATGTGCTGCTGGATCCGGTTTGCCAGTATTTTATTGAGGGTTTTTGCATCGATGTTCTTCAGGGATATTGGTCTAAAATTCTCTTTTTTTGTTGTGTCTCTGCCAGGCTTTGGTATCAGGATGATGTTGATCTCATAAAATGAGTTAGGGAGGATTCCCTCTTTCTCTATTGATAGGAATACTTTCAGAAGGAATGGTACCAGCTCCTCCTTGTACCTCTGGTAAAATTCAGCTGTGAATCCATCTGGTCCTGGACTTTTTTTGGTTGGTAGGCTATTAATTATTGCCTCAATTTCAGAGCCTGCTATTGGTCTATTCAGGGATTCAGCTTCTTCCTGGTTTAGTCTTGGGAGAGTGTAAGTGTCCAGGAAATTATCCATTTCTTCTAGATTTTCTAGTTTATTTGTGTAGAGGTGTTTATAGTATTCTCTGGTGGTAGTTTGTATTTCTGTGGGGTCGGTGGTGCTTTCCCCTTTATCATTTTTTATTGCGTCTATTTGATTCTTCTCTCTTTTCTTCTTTATTAGTCTTGCTAGTGGTCTATCAATTTTGTTGATCTTTTCAAAAAACCAACTCCTGGATTCATTGATTTTTTTGGAGGGTTTTTTATGTCTCTATCTCCTTCAGTTCTGCTCTGATCTTAGTTATTTCTTGCCTTCTGCTAGCTTTTGAATATGTTTGCTCTTGCTTCTCTAGTTCTTTTAATTGTGATGCTAGGGTGTCAATTTTAGATCTTTCCAGCTTTCTCTTGTGGGCATTTAGTGCTATAAATTTCCCTCTACACACTGCTTTAAATGTGTCCCAGAGATTCTGGTACGTTGTATCTTTGTTCTCATTGGTTTCAAAGAACATCTTTATTTCTGCCTTCATTTCGTTGTGTACCCAGTAGTCATTCAGGAGCAGGTTATTCAGTTTCCATGTAGTTGAGCGGTTTTGATTGAGTTTCTTAGTCCTGAGTTCTAGTTTGATTGCACTGTGGTCTGAGAGACAGTTTGTTATAATTTCTGTTCTTGTACATTTGCTGAGGAGTGCTTTACTTCCAATTATGTGGTCAATTTTCGAATAAGTGTGATGTGGTGCTGAGAAGAATGTATATTCTGTTGATTTGGGGTGGAGAGTTCTGTAGATGTCTATTAGGTCTGCTTGCTGCAGAGATGAGTTCAATTCCTGGATATCCTTGTTAACTTTCTGTCTCGTTGATCTGTCTAATGTTGACAGTGGAGTGTTGAAGTCTCCCATTATTATTGTAGGGGAGTCTAAGTCTCTTTGTAAGTCTCTAAGGACTTGCTTTATGAATCTGGGTGCTCCTGTATTGGGTGCATATATATTTAGGATAGTTAGCTCTTCCTGATGAATTGATCCCTTTACCATTATGTAATGGCCTTCTTTGTCTCTTTTGATCTTTGATGGTTTAAAGTCTGTTTTATCAGAGACTAGTATTACAACCCCTGCTTTTTTTTGTTCTCCATTTGCTTGGTAGATCTTCCTCCATCCCTTTATTTTGAGCTTATGTATGTCTCTGCATGTGAGATGGGTCTCCTGAATACAGCAGACTGATGGGTCTTGACTCTTTATCCAGTTTGCCAGTCTTTGTCTTTTAATTGGAGCATTTAGTCCATTTACATTTAAGGTTAATATTGTTATGTGTGAACTTGATCCTGCCATTATGATATTAACTGGTTATTTTGCTTGTTAGTTGATGCAGTTACTTCCTAGCCTCGATGGTCTTTACATTTTGGCATGTTTTTGCAATGGCTGGTACCGGTTGTTCCTTTCCATGTTTAGTGCTTCCTTCAGGGTCTCTTGTAAGGCAGGCCTGGTGGTGACAAAATCTCTAAGCATTTGCTTATCTGTAAAGGATTTTATTTCTCCTTCACTTATGAAACTTAGTTTGGCTGGATATGAAATTCTGGGTTTAAAATTCTTTTCTTTAAGAATGTTGAATATTGGCCCCCACTGTCTTCTGGCTTGTAGAGTTTCTGCCGAGAGATCTGCCGTTAGTCTGATGGGCTTCCCTTTGTGGGTAACCCGACCTTTCTCTCTGGCTGCCCTTAAGACTTTTTCCTTCATTTCAACTTTGGTGAATCTGGCAATTATGTGTCTTGGAGTTGCTCTTCTCGAGCAGTATCTTTGTGGTGTTCTCTGTATTTCCTGAATTTGAATGTTGGCCTGCCCTACTAGGTTGGGGAAGTTCTCCTGGATGATATCCTGAAGAGTGTTTTCCAACTTGGTTCCATTTTCCCCCTCACTTTCAGGCACCCCAATCAGACGTAGATTTGGTCTTTTTACATAATCCCATACTTCTTGGAGGCTTTGTTCATTTCTTTTTCTTCTTTTTTCTTTTGGTTTCTCTTCTTGCTTCATTTCATTCATTTGATCCTCAATCGCTGATACTCTTTCTTCCAGTTGATCGAGTCGGTTACTGAAGCTTGTGCATTTGTCACGTATTTCTCCTGTCATGGTTTTCATCTCTGTCCGTTTGTTTATGGCCTTCTCTGCATTAATTATTCTGGTTACCAATTCTTCCACTTTTTAAAAGATTTTTAGTTTCTTTGCGCTGGGTACATAATTTCTCCTTTAGCTCTGAGAAGTTTGATGGACTGAAGCCTTCTTCTCTCATCTCTTCAAAGTCATTCTCCGTCCAGCTTTGATCCGTTGCTGGCGATGAGCTGCATTCCTTTGGAGGGGGAGATGCGCTCTTATTTTTTGAATTTCCAGCTTTTCTGCCCTGCTTTTTCCCCATCTTTGTGGTTTTATCTGCTTCTGGTCTTTGATGATGGTGACGTACTGATGGGGTTTTTGTGTGGGTGTCCTTTCTGTTTGTTAGTTTTCCTTCTAATAGTCAGGACCCTCAGCTGTAGGTCTGTTGGAGATTGCTTGAGGTCCACTCCAGACCCTGTTTGCCTGGGTGTCAGCAGCAGAGGCTGCAGAAGATAGAATACTGCTGAACAGCGAGTGTACCTGTCTGATTCTTGCTTTGGAAGCTTCCTCTCAGGGGTGTACTCCACCGTGTGAGGTGTGGGGTGTCGGTCTGCCCCTAGTGGAGGATGTCTCCCAGTTAGGCTACTCAGGGGTCAGGGACCCACTTGAGCAGGCAGTCTGTCCGTTCTCAGATCTCAACCTCTGTGTTAGGAGATCCACCGCTCTCTTCAAAGCTGTCAGACAGAGTCGTTTGCGTCTGCAGAGGTTTCTACTGCTTTTTGTTGTTGTTGTTGTTTAGCTGTGTCCTGTTCCCAGAGTTGGAGTCTACAGAGACTGGCAGGCCTCCTTGAACTGCTGTGAGCTCTACCCAGTTCCACCTCCCAGGGCTTTGTTTAGCTATTTAAGCCTCAGCCATGGCGGGTGCCCCTCCCCCAGCCTCGCTGCTGCCTTGGGGTTAGATCGCAGACTGCTGTTCTAGCAATGAGGAAGGCTTCGTGGGCATGGGACCCTCCCGGCCAGGTGTAGGATATAATCTCCTGGTATGCCTGTTTGCTTAAAGCGCAGTATTGGGGTGGGAGTTACCTGATTTTCCAGGTGTTGTGTGTCTCAGTTCCCCTGGCTAGGAAAAGGGATTCCCTTCCCCCTTGTGCTTCCCAGGTGAGGTGATGCCTCGCCCTGCTTCAGCTCTCGCTGGTCGGGCTGCAACAACTGACCAGCACCGATTGTCCGGCACTCCCCAGTGAGATGAACCCAGTACCTCAGTTGATAATGCAGAAATCACCTGTCTTCTGTGTCTGTCACGCTGGGAGCTGGAGACTGGAGCTGTTCCTATTCAGCCATCTTGCTCCGCCCCCTCTAAGATACTTTAATGGTGGATACATGACATTATGCATTTGTCAAAGCCTGTAGAAATTTACATAATAAAAAGTAAGCCTTAATATATGCAAATTTTTAAAAATCACTTAGGAGTTTAGAGGATCTCAGAAAGGAATGCAGACTGACAAGAGAATCTAACTGCATTACAAATATATGAAACAACCTCCCTAAAGGGGTGGGGGAAAAGGCACTGACCTAAGAAACTTTGGAAATGAGCCTGTAAGACTAAATGCAAAAGCAATTACACCTAATCATTGTACTTCAGTTGATAAAGTTGTTTCTCGTTGGGGGTACACATTAAAAATTCTGATACCTCTATACATACATACTGGAATTGAATAATTAAGTAAATGGAGAGTTGATGGTTTGAAGCCAAACTTCTTGTTGAAGTAGAAACTTTCAGATAAGCAAGGGAAAGAGGCTGGAATGGTTCATTTGGTGATGGATTAGAGCTGGAAACATCAGTATGAACTCATCTTTAGCTTAATATAGACACAGATGGCACAGATAGTTACTTAGAGAAATATTTATAGATATATGCATATACACAGGTTTCTGTACACACATATATTTTTTTGCTGTGTCAGCTGAGAGGAACTAAAGGAAATGACCCCACAGTAGCAAGAAGTACACTTAGCCCCCAGATCTTTGTTTCTAATACTAGCCTCCAATAAAATGAACTATGGCTCCTCAGAAATGGCTGATACTAGGACCATGGCAGGAATTAGTCTAGAAAATACTTGAGTCAAAATCTTGTAGTGCCAGAAAGTAAGAAAGTGCTCAGAAAAAGAAAAAAAAATCCACATCGATGGGAGCCAAAGGGGCATAGGAGCCAATTGCAAGAGCTTCCAATGGCCAAAGCTGGAACAATTTGAACAACAAAATAGTAAAATTGTATTGGATAATAACCCAAAGCATAAAATAAATATACATGAGTTCAGACTCTCTGTCCTCAAGGAGGAGGAGCTTAACTTCCCACTCCCTAAGTGTGGGCTGCACATGGTGACTTCCTTACAAATAGTTGAGTATGAAAAGGAGAGGATGCAATGGTAACTTTACATTGGAGAAACCTGAAGAACATAATCTCAGCCTCAGCCTTGAACATGTTGATCAGGGTCAACATCAACAGTAATAAGTCATATTAATAATATATACCAACTGGGCATAGTGATCATGCCTGTTAATTCCAGCACTTTGGGGGGCCAAGGAGTTCAAGACCAGATTGGGCAACATAGTGAGACCCTTTTCATTTTGTAGACAAAATAAAAAGTAAAACATTAGCCACACATGATGGTACACACCTGTAGTTCCAACTACTTGGGTTGCTCAGGTGGAAGGATTGCTTGAGCCCAAGAGTTTGAGGTTAGGATGAGTTATGATTGCACCACTGAAACCCAGCCTGGATGACGGAGTGAGACCTGGTCTCAAAGAAAAAAAAAAAAAGGAGTTATCTTAACCCCCATCTAATCATGAGAAAAATATCAGACAAATCCTAATAGAGGGTCATCCTACAAAATAACTGATGAGTATTCCTCGAAACTGTCAAGTCATCAAAAACAAGGCAAGTCTGAGAAATTGACACAGCCAAGAGAGCCTCAGGAGGTATGACAACTAAATGTAATATGATATCCTCCATGGGATCCTGGAACAGAAAAAGGACATTAGATAAAAACTAAGGGAAACCTGGATAAAATAGGGGCTTTAGCTACTAAGAATATGTTTATATTGGTTGATTAATTGTAACAAATGTACTATACTAACACAAGATGTTAACAATAGGGGAAACTGGGTATGGGGTATATGAGAACTCTCTGTACTATCTTCTTAATTTTTCTGTAAATCTAAAACTGTCCTAAAAGTAAAGTCTATTAAAAATGAAAGCATCATTTTAAGACCTCAGAATAATCAGTGGTTTCTGTCTCTCCTGCAGTTTTGACAGTGTTTCTTGCCTTGCTGACTCTTCTTCCCTCTCTGACATCACCTTTGATGGCAATCCCATAGCTCAAGAGTCATGGTACAAACACACTGTCCTTCAGAATATGATGCAGCTGCGCCAGCTAGATATGAAGAGAATCACGGTGAGAACCCTTCCAAAGTGTTCACCATGTTGTTGTCCTTAGTGTGGATTAGGAAATTGGGGGGCATATTCTTTGCTTGAAATGCTTCTTAATTTTACTGAACTATGGGTTATCATGATTGTATACTTCATAATTGCAGTTATGTAGTTTTTACTGCCTGACCCCATCCCCAGTTTAATTGAACAGGACTTTAAAAATTCCTAGCCTTCTGTTTAAATTAATCATCATGTTTATTTTTCATTCTTGCTTAATATCCAACTAATAATTTATTTTGAAATGAATGAGTGAGAATTTTGTTAAGTTACAACGCGTAGTGGTTAAGAGCATGGACACTGGAGCCAGATTGCCTGCATCTGAATTCTGGCTTGACTGCTTTCTAGCCATAGGCCTTTGGCAACGTATTTAACCTTTGTATACCTCATTTTACTCAAAGTAAAATGGGGATCAGAATTATGTCATAGGGTTGTCGTGAAGATAAAATAAAGTACTACTACACCTTAAAAAATAAGGTACTACACCTTAGACTGCGAGGCTTTTAGGAGGCATTTGTATGTAGTTGTTATTGTTGATGTTATACCTCCCAAAGTAGCTACCTCTTTTTATTCATTGTATCTCCATGTTAAGATATTTTCTACACTTAGGTGTTTTAATATGGTTTCTGATCTAAGTGGAATGCTGTGCACAATATCCCCCTCTTTTTAGGTGTACAATGTGTATTAGCATATTATAGGCTCCAAGAAGTTCTGCAATTAAATAAACTTATTTAACTTTGTTTCTTTGACCAGGTTTATTTGTTATTAGAAAATGCATTTTAATAATCTCAGTTCGATAGTCTCTGACCTAGAAAAATATCCTAAGCCTCTACCTATTTTCTCTCTTCTGAACTGCTGTTTTTCATGTGAATTCTGATGATCACCTAGGTTTATGCAGTTGCCAACTGACCTATTTCTTTGTATATTAGGATCACAATGTGTGCAGTTTTCATTTATGCCTCAGCAATACTGTGGACCTCTAAGTTGGCTAGCTAATAGCTAAAAGTGTGGATGAATTGATGGATACCAGAGGTCTTCTAGGGTTCTGCCTCTCTCTCTATTCCATGGTGGAGCTATGGTTCTTTGTCCTCTTAGTTAATTCGGCTCTATAGTGTCAACACTGTTTCATACTTTTGTGGTAACTCTTTACCCTTATCGCCATGTCTTTCTTAGTTAAGCATCTTTGCTACTTCTTAAATTGCTCTTTCTAATGAGGTTGAGATGAGTGGGATAAGAGTTAGAGCTAGCTCATTTATATAAATTAGTACTTAATTATGTGGTATGTTCCTCATAGTGAATTTATTTGTCATTCTTGTCTACCCAAACAATATATAGTCTTTAAGGGCAGAAACCATTCTTCTTTCTTGCCTGGCACCTACAGATTACTAACATCTAATTCTCACACCACATTCAACTTTTACTAGTTATGTCAATATTGTTCTTTATAGCATAAAGATGCAATTTAGAATTATACATTGCATTATAGATGAATTTTGTTGTCATGTCTCTAAAGTCATCATTTTTCTGGAACTATTTCTCATTCTTTCTTTGATTTTCATGACTGATATTTATGAAGATTACAGGTCAGTTTTTTTGTAGAATGACCCTCAATTCAGATTTTTTGATGTTTCCTCATGATTAATTTTTACTTATAGGTTTTTGGCATTAATATCATATTAGTGATTTTGTATTCTTCTCATTGCATCTTAGACCAGCATGTTTTACAACATGTTATTCATATTTATCTCTTTATTGAGGATGCTTACTTTAGGAAGATTTCTATCAAACTTTTCTTTGTGAAGTTTCTCTTTTTCCCTTTGTAATCCCATTCCTCATAAAAATTTAAATTTATTCATTCATTCATATCTATATGGACTTACGGTATTTAGTCTCACCTTTTGTTTATAACTTTTTAGTAATTTTAATGTCGAAGCTGTACCTTTTTAAAGGACTTTTTATAACAAATGTCAGCAAACAGCCTATGAGCTGGCTACCTGTTTTTGTAAATAAAGTTGTATTGGAACACAGTGATGCCCATTCATTTATGTATTATCTATGTCTGCTTTGATGCTGCAACGGCAGAGTCAAGTAGTTGCTATGGATACTATATGGCCTACAAGCCCAAAATATTTATTATCTGGCTGAAAAAGTTTGCTGATGCCAGTAACTATTTTTGCTTTTTAAGAAACAATATCTTAATTGAATTTTTGTGTAAATTACCATATAAACATTCTTACTGTGGTGGATTACACAAATATTTAATGAACTTCTGTGCATTGGGGCAGTGGTTCCTAAACTGCATGCAGAGGATGCTGCAGTGAACTCATAGGGAGTGAATATTTTTAACTTCCAAGGGAAACATAGTGAGATTTGACATTTGTGAGACTGTGAGCAAATTAGTAGCTCAAACAGTTTACCATTTCAACATTAGTTCACACTATATTTCTTTCAATCACATCCTATCTTTGAAAAGCTGAATTTTCAGTAGTTGTTGTAATAAAAATAAATACCTTGCCAAAATCAGTGTGGAACAGGAAATGAGGGTGGCAGTGTCCAATGTGATTCTCTGTTTGAGAAGTTGTATAACATCCTCCTGGTTCTACACATTCCATTGATAAGTAGCTGTGGTTATTTAAAAATGATATAAAATTTTTTCTTTCTATTTACATATGTTATTTTTTAATTGCTACTAAATTGCTAGACCATGAATACATACTAAATTGTTTGGACCTAACTATTTAGTAAACAGAGTTGTCACATATTTCTTTTGGCCTAGAGGCACTGGGAAAAAGTCCCTGAGACGCTTAGGTATCTTGAACTCAGGAGTTTCTGTACTAGGATATATATTAGACAATATAGATGAAAAGAGCAAAATCACAGTTCATGCTCTAAAATTAGTCATCTGCAGAGGCAACCATGCGGCCGGATTACAATGCAAAATGGCAATCTAGAGAGATGAGATTGCTAGATGAATCAATAGAGATATATGTTTGTGTCAACACACTTATACTCAGGGCAAAGTGATGTCAAAGAGCAAAGCAATCCCAAGTCTACCTGAAAAACAAAAAAGTTCCAAAGGAGAAAATGACTGACTCAAGACTTTAAGAGTGGTAAAGAAGAAGGAGAATGTATTTATGGAGAATAAAGGCATGCAAAATACAGAAGGAAGCTGAGAGAATATAGCAGCTGATAGCAGTTTAAAATGGCTAAGCATTGAATGTACATGGCTGAGGGGCATAGAGGGAGACAAGTATGTCTGACAGGCAAGGACAGGCAAAGGCTAGGGCATTTTATATCATAATAAGGAGTTTAGATTTTTGTCTTGGACATAGTAGGAGAAACCCTTGAAGAGTTTAAGGTAGTTAAATTGGATTTGCCTATTAAGAAGACTGTCTTTCTGGGTTCAGCCTTGAAGATGGATTGGAGAGGATGTGATGGGTGATGAGATGAGAAGCAAGATTAATCAGAGTAAGACTCTGGGCATCTGATCCAGAGGAATGGCAAGAGATAATATGATGCCATCTGTCACTGGCCTCAACTCCTATTTTGCTTTATCTTTCTTAAGAAGAATGGGTTTTAGTTTGTAAAGATTACATAAAGATTAATAAGATAAAAGTGAAACTTAGGATAGGTGAATAAATAAGTTGGAACTCAGGCCCATATCTAGAGCAAGGGTTGGCAAATTTTATCTATAAAAGACCTGATAGTAAATATTTTAGTCTTTGGGGCCTGCATATTCTCTGTTGAAACTACTCAGTTCTCCCATTGTAGTATGAAAAAAGGCATGGGCAATACATATATGAATAAGCATGACTCTGTTCCAAGAGAATGTTATTTAGAAAAACAGGTGGCTGACTTTGGCCTGTGTCCTAGAGTTTGGCAGTCCTTAATCTAGAGCACTGAATAAATCACTGAGCCATTGAGAGTTGTGTCTAGGTAGGGGTATAGAACAATGGAGCAGCTGAAAGGTAAGATGAACTAACTTTTTTTTTTTTTTTTTTGCAGTATTACTTTATTTATTTATTTTTTATTATACTTTAAGTTCTGGGATACATGTGCAGAACGTGCAGGTTTGTTACATAGGTATACATGTGCCATGGTGGTTTGCTGCACCCATCAACGCGTAATCTGCATTAGATATTTCTCCTAATTCTATCCCTCTCCTTGCCTCCATACCCCAACAGGCCCTGCTGTGTGATGTTCCCCTCCCTGTGCCCATGTGTTCTCATTGTTAAACTCCCACTTATGAGTAAGAACATGCAGTGTTTGGTTTTCTGTTCCTGTGTTAGTTTGCTGAGAATGATGGTTTCCAGCTTTATCCATGTCCCTGCAAAGGACATGAACTCATTCTTTTTTATGGTTGCATAGTATTCCATGGTGTATATGTGCCACATTTTCTTTTTTTTTTTTTTTTTTTTTTTTTTTGAGACAGAGTCTCGCTCTGTCGCCCAGGCTGGAGTGCAGTGGCCGGATCTCAGTTCACTGCAAGCTCCGCCTCCCGGGTTCAGGCCATTCTCCTGTCTCAGCCTCCTGAGTAGCTGGGACTACAGGCGCCTGCCACCTCGCCCGGCTAGTTTTTTGTATTTTTTAGTAGAGACGGGGTTTCACCGTGTTAGCCAGGATGGTCTCGATCTCCTGACCTAGTGATCCGCCCGTCTCGGCCTCCCAAAGTGCTGGGATTACAGGCTTGAGCCACCGCGCCCGGCCGTGCCACATTTTCTTTATCCAGCCTAAGATTGATGGGCATTTTGGTTCCAAGTCTTTGCTATTGTGAATAGTGCTGCAATAAACATATGTATGCATGTGTCTTTATAGTAGAATGACTTATAATACTTTGGGTATATACCCAGTAATGGGATTGCTGGGTCAAATGGTATTTCTAGTTCTAGATCCTTGAGGAATTGCCACACTGTCTTCCACAATGGTTGAACTAATTTACACTCCCACCAACAGTGTAAAAGCATTCCTATTTCTCCACATTCTCTCCCGCATCTGCTGTTTCCTGACTTTTTAATGATCACCATTCTAACTGGCGTGAGATGGTATCTCATTGTGGTTTGATTTGCATTTCTCTAATGACCAGTGATGATGAGCTTTTCTTCATGTTTGTTGGCTGCATAAATGTCTTCTTTTGAGAAGTGTCTGTTCATATGCTTCCCTCACTTTCTGGTGGGGTTGTTTTTTTCTTGTAAATTTGTTTATGTTCCTTGTAGATTCTGGATATTAGCCCTTTGTCAGATGGATCGATTGCAAAAATTTTCTTCTGTTCTGTAGGTTGCCTGCTCACTCTGATGATAGTTTCTTTTGCTGTGCAGAAGCTCTTTAGTTTAATTAGATCCCATTTGTCAATTTTGGCTTTTGTTGCCATTGCTTTTGGTGTTCTAGTCATGAAGTCTTTGCCCATGCCTATGGCCTGAATGGTATTGCCTAGGTTTTCTTCTAGGGTTTTCATGGTTTTAGGTCTTACGTTTAAGTCTTTAATCTATTTTGAGTTAATTTTTATTTAAGGTGTAAGGAAGGGGTCCAGTTTCAGTTTTCTGCATATGGCTAGCCACTTTTCCCAACACCATTTATTAAATTGGGAATCCTTTACCCATTGCTTGTTTTTGTCAAATTTGTCAAAGATAAGATGGTTGTAGATGTGTGGCATTATTTCTGAGGCCTCTGTTCTGTTCCATTGGTCTGTATATCTGTTTTGGTACCAGTATCATGTTGTTTTGGTTACTGTAGCCTTGTAGCATAGTTTGAAGTCAGGCAGCATGATGCCTCAAACTTTATTCATTTTCTTAGGATTGTCTTGGCTATGTGGGCTCTTTTTTGGTTGCATATGAAATTTAAAGTAGTTTTTTCTAATTCTATGAAGAAAGTCAATGGTAGCTTGATGGGAATAGCATTAAATATATAAATTACTTTGGGCAGTTTGGCCATTTTCCCGATATTGATTCTTCCTATCCACAAGCATGGAATGTTTTTCTATTTGTTTGTGTCCTCTCTTATTTCCTTGAGCAGTGGTTTTTAGTTCTCCTTGAAGAGCTCCTTCACATCCCTTGTAAGTTGTATTCCTAGGTATTTTATCCTGTTTGTAGCAATTGTGAATGGGAGTTTGCTCATGATTTGGCTCTCTGTTTGTCTATTATTGGTGTATAGGAATGCTTTTGATTTTTGGACATTGATTTTGTATCCTGAGACTTTGCTGATGTTGCTTATCAGCTTAAGGAGTTTTTGGGCTGAGACGATGGGATTTTCTAAACATACAATCATGTCATCTGCAAACAGAGATAATATGGCTTCCTCTCTTCCTATCTGAATATGCTTCATTTCTTTCTCTTGCATGATTGCCCTGGCCAGAACTTCCAATACTGTGTTGAATAGGAGTGGTGAGAGGGGGCATCCTTGTCTTGTGCCGGTTTTCAAAGGGAATGCGTCCAGCTTTTGCCCATTCAGTATGATATTGGCTATGGGTTTGTCATAAGTAACTCTTATTATTTTGCGATATGTTCTATCAGTGCCTAGTTTGTTGAGTGTTTTTAGCATGAAGCGGTGTTGAATTTTATCAAAGGCCTTTTCTGCATCTATTGAGATAATCATGTGGTTTTTGTCATTGGTTCTGTTTATGTGATGGATTATATTTATTGATTTGCATATTTTGAACCAGCCTTGCATCCCAGGGATGAAGCCGAGTTAATCGTGGTGGATAAGCTTTTTAATGTGCTGCTGGATTCGGTTTGCCAGTATTTTATTGAGGATTTTTGCATTGATGTTCATCAGGGATATTGGCCTGAAATTTTCTATTTTTTTGTTTTGTCTTTGCCAGGTTTTAGTATCAGGATGATGCTAGCCTCATAAAATGAGTTAGGGAGGAGTCCCTCTTTTCTATTGTTTAGAGTAGTTTCAGAAGGGATGGTACCAGCTCCTCTTTGTACCTCTGGTAGAATTCAGCTATGAATCCGTCTGGTCCTGGGCTTTTTCTTCATTGGTAGGCTATTAATTACTGCCTCAATTACAGAACTTGTTATTGGTCTATTCGGGGATTCAACTTCTTCGTGGTTTAGTCTTGGGAGGGTGTGTGTGTCCAGGAATTTATCTATTTCTTCTAGATTTTCTAGTTTATTTGCATAGAGGTGTTTATAGTATTCTCTGATGGTAGTTTGTATTTCTTTGGGATCGGTGGTGATCTCCCCTTTATCATTTTTTATTGTGTATATTTGATTCTTCTCTCTTCTTTTTCTTTATTAGTCTGGCTAGCAGTCTATCTATTTTGTTGATCTTTTCAAAAAACCAGCTCCTGGATTCATTGATTTTCTTTCAAGGGTTTTTCATGTCTCTATCTCCTTCAGTTCTGCTCTGATCTTAGTTATTTCTTGTCTTCTACTACCTTTTGAATTTGTTTGCTCTTGCTTCTCTAATTCTTTCAATTGTGATGTTAGGGTGTCAATTTTAGATCTTTCCCACTTTCTCTTATGGCCATTTAGTGCTGTAAATTTCCCTCTAAACACTGTGTTAGCACTCAGAGATTCTGGTACATCGTATCTTTGTTCTCATTGGTTTCAAAGAACTTCTTTATTTCTCCCTTAAATTCGTTATTTACCCAGTAGTCATTCAGGTGCAGGTTGTTCAGTTTCCATGTAGTTTTGCGATTTTGAGTGCGTTTCTTAATCCTGAGTTCTAATTGATTGCACTGTGGTCTGAGAGACTGTTTGTTATGATTTCCATTCTTTTGCATTTGCTGAGGAATGTTTTACTTCCAATTATGTGGTCGATTTTAGAATAAGTGTGATGTGGTGCTGAGAAGAATGTATATTCTGTTGATTTGGTGTGGAGAGTTTTGTAGATGTTTATTAGGTCCACATGGTCCAGAGCTGAGTTCAAGTCCTGAATATCCTTATTAAATTTCTGTCTCATTGATCTGTCTAATATTGACAATGGGCTGTTAAAGTCTCCCACTATTATTCTGTGGGAGTCTAAGTCTCCTTGTGGGTCTCTAAGAACTTGTTTTATGAATCTGGGTGCTTCTATATTGGGTGCATATATATTTAGGATGGTTAGCTCTTCTTGTTGAATTGATCCCTTTATTATTGCGCAATGCCCTTCTTTGTCTTTTTTGATCTTTGTTGGCTTAAAGTCTATTTTGTCAGAGACTAGGATTGCAACCCCTGCTTTTTTTTTTTTTTTTTTTTTTTTTTTTTTTTTTTTTTTTTTTGCTTTCATTTTCCTTGGTAAATCTTCCTCTATCCCTTTATTTTGAGCCTATGTGTGTCTTTGCACATGAGATGGGTCTCCTGAATATAGCACACCGATGAGTCTAGACTCTTTATCCAATTTGCCAGTCTGTTTCTTTTAATTGGGGCATTTAACCTGTTTACATTTAAGGTTAATATTGTTATGTGTGAACTTGATCCTGTAATTATGATGCTAGCGGGGTTTTTTTGTCCATTAGTTGATACAGTTTCTTCATAGTGTCGATGGTCTTTACATTTTGGTTTGTTTTTGCAGTGGCTGGTACTGTTTTTTCCTTTCCATATTTGGTGCTTCCTTTAGGAGCTCTTGTAAGGCAGGCCTGGTGGTGACAAAATCCCTCAGCATTTGCTTGTCTGTAAAGGATTTTATGTCTCCTTCACTTATGAAGCTTAGCTTGGCTGGATATGAAATTCTGGGTTGAAAATTCTTTTCTTTAAGAATGTTGAATATTGGCCCACACTCTCTTATGGCTTGTAGGGTTTCTGCAGAGAGATCCAATGTTAGTCTGATGGGCTCCCTTTTGTAGATAACCCGACCTTTCTCTCTGGCTGTGCTTAACATGTTTTCCTTCATTTCAACCTTGGTGTATCTGACAATTATATGTCTTGAGGTTGGTTTTCTCAAGGAGTATCTTTGTGGTGGTCTGTGTATTCCCTGAATTTGAATGTTGGCCTGTCTTGCTAGGTTGGGGAAGTTCCCCTGGGTAATATCCTGAAGTGTGTTTTCCAAGTTGTTTCCATTCTCCCCGTCACTTTTAGGTACAGCAATCAAATGTAGGTTTAGTCTTTTCACATAGTGCCATATTTCTTGGCTGCTTTGTTTATTCCTTTTCACTCTTTTTTTCTCTAATCTTGTCTTCATGCTTCATTTCATCAAGTTGATCTTCAGTCTCTGATATCCTTTATTCTGCATGATCAATTCAGCTATTGATACTTGTGTATGCTTCATGAAATTCTTGTGCTGTGTTTTTCAGCTCCATCAGGTCATTTATGTTCTTCTCTAAACTGGTTATTCTTGTTAGCAGTTCCTATAACATTTTTTCAAGGTTCTTAGCTTCATTCCATTGGGTTAGAACATGCTGCTTTAGCCTGGAGGAGTTTGTTACTACCCACCTTCTGAAGCCTACTTCTGTCAGTTTGTCAAACTCATTCTCCATCCAGTTTTGTTCCCTTGCTGGTGAGGAGTTGTGATCCTTTGGAGAAGAGGCATTCTGGTTTTTGGAATTTTCAGCCGTTTTGTGCTGTTTTTTCCTCATCTTCATGGATTTATCTACCTTTAGTCTTTGCTGTTGGTGACCTTCGGATGGAGTTTTTGCGTGGTTGTCCTTTTTGTTGATGTTGATGCTATTGCTTTCTGTTTGTTAGTTTTCCTTGTAACAGTCAGGCCCCTCTTCTGCAGGTCTGCTGGAATTTGCTGGAGGTCCACTCCAGACCTTGTTTGCCTGGGTGTCACCAGCAGAGGCTGCAGAACAGCAAACATTGCTGCCTGCTCTTTCCTCTGGAAGCTTCGTCCCAGAGGGGCACCCACCAGATGCCAGACGGAGCTCTCCTGTATGAAGTGTCTGTCAATCCATGCTGGGAGGTGTCTCCCCATCAGGAAGCAAGGGGGTCATGGACCCACTTGAGGAGGCAGTCTGTCCTTTAGCAGAGCTCGAGCACTCTTCTGGGAGATCCGCTGCTCTCTTCAGAGCTGGCAGGCAGGAACATTTAAGTCTGCTGAAACTGCACCCACAACCGCCACTTCCCGCAGGTGCTCTGTCCCAGGGAGATGGGAGTTCTATCTATAAGCCCCTGAGTGTGGCTGCTGCCTTTCTTTCAGAGATGCTGTGCTCATAGAGGAGGAATCTAAAGAGGCAGTCTGGCTCCAGTGACTTTGTGGCATGGTGGGTTTTCTTATCTCAAAAGTAGAGAATATAAATTCCACAAATTGTGGCAGTTAACTTGATGTTGATTATGAAATAAATTTAAATTTCATTAGTAAAAGATGGTTTGTGGCCCAGCATGGTGACTCACTCCTGTAATCCCAGTACTTTGGGAGGTTGAGGTGGGCAGATCATGAGGTCAGGAGATTGAGACCATCCTGGCCAACATGGTAAAATTCCATCTCTACTAAAAATACAAAAAATAACTGGGCATGGTGGTGTGTGCCTGTAATCCCAGCTACTCAGGAGGCTGAGGCAGGAGAATGGCATGAACCAGGGAGTTGGAGGTTGCGGTGAGCCAAGATCGCATCACTGCACTCCAGCCTGGTGACAGAAGGAGACTCTGTCTCAAAAGAAAATAATAAAATAAAAAGATGGTTTGTGAGTACTTGGGAATTGGTCACTAGGAGGCAGCATTAGCTCACTAAAAAACAATTCATTCCAGAAAAAAAATTAGTTTCCTGCCCTAGAAATTACAAATAAACCTTGTCAGAGGAGTGCTATAGACAGTGTTTTGGTATTTAAGCAAAACATTTGACAAAGTCTTTCATGGCATCATTTTGAGTAAATTATATGACATGGTTATATAGATTTTTGATTCAAGTGTACTTACAGAACATGAAGTAATGGATTAATGCCAGCCTTTAAAGAAATCTGTACTGGCATGCCATGAGGCTTTTTTCCTCCAGCCCATTCTATTCACGTTTTTATTAATGTCTAAGAGAAAATATTTGTTATTCTGGTAAAGTATGTGAATGACAGAAACTAGAGAAATTAGAGTTCTTGATATATTGGTTGATCAAATGAGAACCCAAAAGTACCTTCATAGTCTAGAACAGGGTTTGGCAAACTACAGCCTATGAGCTAGATCCATCTGGCAGCCCACTTTTTGTACAAGTTTCAAGCTAATAATGGTTTTTATATTTTCAAAGCATTGTAAAAAAAAAAAAGAAAGAAAGACCAACAAAGAAGGATATGAGATAGAGATCACATATAGCTCACAAAGCCTAAAATATTTATTATACTATCTGATCCTTTACAGAAAAAAGTTTGTTTATGCCTAGTCTAGAAAAGTAAGCAGAATTTAACAACATAAAAAAAATAGATGAATTGAAAATCCTGGACTTTACTCCATAGCAACAATCAAGCAAAACAATTCTTAGTACAAATATAGTATATTATAGAAGATTAGACTTAGCAGCATGTATTAAAGTGACTTGGAATTGCCAAATTCAAGTTGAATTAATTATGAGATGTGATTATTAAAAGTTAATATGGCTTAAAACTATTCATTTATGGAAAAAGAGAATTCAGAAAATGGAGACAGTCCCATCCCATTTTTTTCTACAATGGTCAGATTACACTGAACTATTACTAGTTTTAGAGGGCAGACAACAAACTAGAGCATTTCCAAAGAATCTGACATGATTAGTTGACAAAGGAGAAGACATAAGGAAGATATCCCAGTAATCTTCACCTGTTTTCACAACTATTCAAAAAAAAGAGAGAATAGACACATGTTGAGGGGCTAGAACAAGGACCCTTGTATAGAAAATTCTGGGAGGCAGAATTTTCTCTTTTTTATTTCTAAGGCAGCATTTTGTGAATGCAGGCAGTATTCTCACAATTCTGAAACAGGGCCGGGTATGGTGGCTCATGCCTGTAATCCTGGCACTTTGGGAAGCTGAGGCAGGTGGATTGCTTGAGGTCAGGAGTTCAAGCCCAGCCTGGCCAACATGGCAAAACCCTGTCTCTACAAAAAATACAAAAAATTTAGCCGAGTGTGGAGGCATGCACCTGTAGTCCCAGCGACTTGGGGGACTGAGGCAGGAGGATCACTTGAATCCAGGAGGTCAAAGCTGCAGTGAGCCAAGATCTCACCACTGTACTCAAGCCTGGGGGACAGAATGAGACCCTGTCTCAAAACAAAACAACAACACAATTCAGAAACAAACAATGTCTGAAGTTTTCACCTCAAGCTCACATTTAATTGGCTTAGTGTGAACTTGTTTACAATTTGCTCTTCACACACACACACACACACACACACACAAAAAGGAGCTCGTCTCAGGTGTAAGTTTTCTGTTTTGGTAGACATTACTTAATGTTCACCGATATGCTCTGGTTCCCCTCCTTTTTGACATGCGGGAAGATGTTTGGCCAATGAAATGTGAGCAGAAATAATGTATATAATTTCCAGGCAGAAGCATTTAAAAGCGTGATTCTCATGCTTCCTTCCCATGTGGTAGTCACTGTGGAAGCCTATATAAAGTTGAGGATGCCATCAGATCGAAGCACTCAGGAATACTTAGCCACTACATTGAAGACAGTTGCAGTGTTCTTTGCGTGATCAAGAACTAAACTGTTTTAAAATCATAAGCCAGTGAAAGTTTTGAAGTTGTTACAGCAACATAACCTACCCTGTTCCGGCTATTTCCCTCTCCAGCATTTTACAGATAATATCCCTGGACCAGAAGTCAGGGGACATGACTTCTAATCTCTAACACTAGGTGTGACCCTGCAAAAAAGTCAGTTTTGTTTGCTAAAAGTGATTGTTTGAGTAAAAATTATTGACCATCTCTTTGAGGGAAAAAAACCCTATGATTTTAAAGTCTGTTTTAATATTTTGTATGTTCAAAGAAAATAATGTTTATAACTAAGTATATGGTTAAAACACACCTTGCCATTTGATTTTTTAAATTTCATAAAATAAATTGCTGCCTATATTAGGACTACTATTATTTATTTTGGATCAAATCTTCTTGTGTAATATATGCATTGTTTTAGGCCTTAATATCTGCTAACAAAGTATAATCTAGGTTATCAAACACCTATTAAATCACTGCATGGCTTCATTGACTTGAAATCATTTCTATATTGGGTCTGCATGGCCAAAACGAAGTGAGGAAAAAGTAGTTTTTTGTCCCAGATTCCCCCCCAACTTATTTAATTTTTTAATTTTTATTTTTTGCTATATAAAGAATATGGCTTTTGTCCCAGAAATTGGACTATTATCAAGAAGATGCCAGAATTTTAGTTTTTCTTTCTTACCAACAGATTTATAACTTATCTTCACAATTAGAGGTTTATTTTTATTGCTAAGTTTAGTTACTCAGTAATTATTTGGGCTGAAATATAGCTCTCAGATACATAAATTCCTTAAAACATTCAGTATTTGAATTGATTTGGTGTAAATCCAGTTTTCCAAGGTTTAGCTTTCCTTTAAAGCCCTACTGCCTTTAATAGAAGCTCAAATTCTTTTCAAAAATCTGATGAAATCATCTTATAAGTATGTGTAGTACGTGATCCATACAGTTTCCAGTACTGTTTGAAATTGGCTCTTTGAAAAACCAATCTGTTTCTAGTTCACATTTTATAGATGAGTCAACAATTGAACATCAATATATTTTGCTCTTTTAAACACTTTATTCTGAAATAGATTGTACTCTGTAGGTACCAAATCAGTATTTACTGAATAAAAGAATTTAACAGAATTATTGAAGCTAGGATTCAAAGTTCTGCATTTTTAGTTTAGTTTATTTCTCCTCATTACCTCTATTTAGTTTTTAAAAGTTAAGAATAATTATTTTCCAACAGGGCATTGGTGGCTCATGCCTGTAATTGCAGCACTTTGGGAGGCTGAAGTGGGCAGATTACTTGAGGATAGGAGTTTGAGACCAGCCTGGCCAACATGGTAAAACCCTGTCTCTACTAAAAATACAAAAATTAGCCTAGCATGGTGGCACATGCCTGTAATCCCAGCTTCTCGGGAGGCTAAGACATGAGAATTGCTTGAACCCAGGAGATGGAGATTGCAGTGAGCCGACATTGCACCACGGCACTCCAGCCTGGGCAACAAGCAAGACGTAAGACTCTGTCTTAAAAAAATAATAATAATTATTATTATTTTCCATATTGTAAAAGACACTTAAAATTCACTAAAATTACGTTACGTTTCCATTTCCTTTAAAACAACTAAAACATATGGCAGATCACTTCTGAGTTCTAAACTCTTCTTTATCTATCTAAAATCAGTAAAATTAATTTAAATATATCTTTATTATTAAAAAAATATGAATTTTGTTTCTAGCAGGCCATGGCTTCTGGTCCTGATCCTGGCCTTGTCACTAGCTATGTGACCTCATATAAGTTACTACTGTCTTAGAGCATTCGTTTCCTTATTTCTAAAGTTAGAATTGTCTAGTGTATGCTTTCTCAGTTTTCTTTTTTAACTCTGTGTTGGTTTCTGTTTGTGCATTTTTAAATATAATTATTTAATCTAGGGTTTTTCTTTGTTTTCAGGAGCATGTATAGTGGTCCATCTTCTAGAACACATTTTCATAGTCTCTTTGACTTTCTTTAATTCTAATATAACATATATATACTGGTCTGCATAGGCTAGATTGTGCTGCAATAACAGCTTCTCTAACTTCAGTGAATTAAAACAACAAAATTTATTTCAGGCTTCTAATACCTGTCTGCTTATGATGTGTGATTTTGGATCTTTGCTCTGTGTTGTCCTCATTCTAGTACTCAGGCTTTCAAAGTACCCACCTGTGGAGTTTTGCAGGTGCTACAGCAAGGTGAGAGAGAGAATAGTTGTATCATACATTGTCTTTGAAAGTTTTCAACCAGAAGTAAATACATGTCACTTTTGTTGATATGACATTGGCCAAAGCAAGTCACATGGCCACATCTAACTTCTAGTGGGCTAGAAGTGCTATCTCACAATGTGTCTTGGACATGCGAAGACACAAGAATATTTGGTGAACAGCTTTCATGACTAACCATCAGGTTTTAAATCAAACGTTGAAATCTGGTAGGAGTGTAAATTAGAACTGCATTTATGGTTTGCAGACATATCAAAAGGATAGAAATATGTCTACCATTTGATGTAGCAGTTTCGGTTTTAATAAATTACTGAACAGACATGGTTCATGCATTCATAGAGCTTATTTTATGGCGTGGGAGGCATGAGGGATAGCACCAGAAATAATTAAAATGAAACAGGTTAAGTGCTATGATAGAGAAGTATGTGGGGTGATACTAAAACATATAGAAAACATTCTCATCCTCTATTTTCCAGTTGACTGATCCTGTCTTCAGCTGTGCATAATCTGCTATTAAATCTCCCTTTGTTGAATTTTAAATTTCAATTCTTAGAATTTTTTGTTTCTAAAAGAGTAATTCTTCAAATCTGCTAAGTTACTTGTTATGGTTTCCTATCTCTGAAGATGTTTTCAAGCTTGTCTTTTATGAATAAATTGTCTTCTCAAATTATCTTATCATTTTGAGAATCTGCAAATCTTTTGGTAATGAAAATTAAAAGTTACATGGTTATAATTTATTAAAATCAGATAGTCTTCAGGGAGAAAAATGGTCCAGATTGTGTATATAGATTATAACCTTTAAAAATTGCTCATAGTGAATATTATCAACTGATACACAGAAATTGTAAGATTTGAGTTAGGTGTATGGGATTATGATTGATTTTTAAACATTTTTGTAAACTGTCTATGTTATTTTGTCGATTCTACTTTTTTGAGCTTTGTTGAGGTATGATTGACAAAAACTATATAAAATTAAGGTGTACAGTGTGGTGATTTGATATATTTTATAAAATGATTACCACAATCAAGTTAGTTAACATTTCTATCACTTCACCTAATTATATATATATATTTTTTGTAGTGAGAACATTTAAGATCTATTCTCTTAGCAAATGCCAAGATTATAATACAGGATTATTAACTATGGTCATCATGCTATATTTCATAGCTTTTAGAATTTAAAAAATGAGACTGGGCAACACAACTTAAAAACAAACCAAAAGTCATTATATTAATGGAGAATAATTTATTAATATAATTGGAGTTTTAAAAGATATTTACCCTTGTTTTTTTCATCAAAAAAGTTCTGATTTTCTATCACAGATCCAGTCAATATTGTTAGATGTATTACTTTTATCCTTCTTACCTTGATGATAGAAACTTTAAACCTATGTGGAACCATGATGCACAGAGTACAAAAGGAAAATTATGCAAACATACATCTCCTTTTCTTCTCATTCTTTTTCCTTTCTTGTATGAGCTAGGTTCACGTCACCTCCAGAGCTGGGAACAGAGTTAGGAATGCACAGATTTTTAGCATTAGGAGGGAAGAAGAAAATAAAGAGAAACATACTAACTTTTTCTTTGAGAGTATATTTTCTGCTAGCAAATACTATGCCTCTCAAGAAGAAAACTGTACTTAATAGGGCCAATGATATTTAGCCTTAAAAAATGGTTAAACTCTTCATAATACTTTTTGGAAAATGTCTTTTAGGAAGAAGAAAGGCGTATGGCATCTGTTTTAGCCAAAAAAGAGGAAGAGAAGAAGCGGGAAAGTCATAAACAATCTTTGCTTAAGGTATTTTCTCTGATGTCTACGTGGATGTGTGTGCACACGTAGACACACATACCCCAAAGCTGGCTAGCTAGTCTACTGGAAAAGTGGTTTCTAAACTTTGTAAGTTTTTTATTCCTATCAACAGAATGTATGCACCCCTAAAACTTTTATAAGTTATTATCTATAAATAAACCTGTACTTAAGAAATACAGTATGATATACATTATAAAATAAATGCAAAAGCTAGTTTTAAAAGGAAGAGATGAAAAATAAATATAATTGAAGTTATAACGCTTTTAGTTCATACCAGTGCATCATCTTGTGTATCCCATGGCATATTCACTTCATTTTGGAATGTACTGTAATTGACTGTCATCTTTACTGATGTATTTTAATAAGCTCTGCTATTTTTTTTAATGATAGCTTTTTAAATTTAAAAAGTTTATGATATAGAAGTGATAAAGATTTTGTGGAACTTAAGAATGCAAATTTGTTTTAAACTGGTTTTAAATGATTTAGCAGATATTAATTTCCTTAAAATATTCTCTTTTAAATATTTTATACACAAAGTATAAGTAAAGACAGCTTAAAGTTTATAGTTCATAATATGTATCATGCTATGTTCTAAAATTAAGGACATCACCCTGATTATCATTACTCATTCATGTTCTATATAGATGCTTTTCTTCTTAAAATTAAAATGGCACTCAGAATTTTAAAAAAATGACTAGCCAGGCAAGGTGGTATGTACCTGAAGTTTTAACTACTTGGGAGGCTAAGACAGAGGATTGCTTGAGTCCAGGAATTAAGTGCAGCCTGAGGAAAATAAGTGAGACAAAACAAAATGTCACTAAATAGGACTCTTTAGTTATGAGGTTTACTCCTTATATTTATTTTTAGTAAGGGGAAAAGCATGGGGAATCAGGAGACCCAGGTTCTAGCCCTAACTCAGATTTGGAATCATGATACAACAGACCCTCAGCATTTGCTGAGGATTGCTCATGCAACTCTAGACATTGATCATTAAGAAAATGGGATGGACATTCTCAGCAAACTAACACAGGAACAGAAAACCAAACACTGCATGTTCTCACTCATAAGTGGGAGATGAACAATGAGAACACATGGACACAGGGAGGGGAACATCACACACCGGGGCCTGTCAGAGGGTCGGGGGGCTAGGGGACGGATAGCATTAGGAGAAATACCTAATGTAGATGATGGGTTGATGGGTGCAGGAAATCACTATGGCATGTGTATACCTATGTAACAAACCTGCACGTTCTGCACATGTATCCCAGAACTTAAAGTACAATTTAAAAAAAAAGAAGAATGCAAAAAAAAAAAAAAAAGAAAGAAAATGGGATGGATTGGGTACAGGAAGAGTGTATAGATACTGTCTTCTGCCTTGTTGCTTTTCATTTTCCTTGTAACCTTAGAAGTGAAGGAAAGTGAAACTGATGGCATATACTGGTGTGGTCTTGCCTGGACCACGAAAAATAGACTCAAATGGCAGAAATTGGAATTTGGCACCTTCTAAAATATTTGTCACTTTAGCACAGACTTGGCCATTTATTGGCACCTAGCTATTAGAAACATAATTGTCACTGATATCCCAAATGACTCTGTGATCTTTACACTTTACTTTGGGTACCCCCTTATGCCTTGCAGAATCTCTAGCATTCTCTAACCTTTCTTTTGCTTCTTTTTTTTTCCTCTCCACAGATGCCCAGAGCCCTTATGTGTCCTCCTGGCCAGCCGTTAATCCCCACCTGACATTAGGACAGGCTATACTTCTGTCTTAAAATATGTCTTCCCTTTTCCTGGCCCCAGTAAAATTAATCATTCTCTTAGTCAACCTGGTAATTATCTGATTTTAATAACCCAAATTAAAGAAGCTTAATTTTGGCACTAATATAGGAAAACGTTTGCATTTTCAAAGACTATCTTGTTATAAATTTGTTAACATACTCAGTGGTCTAAAGATATTTTATGCCCTTTCTCTAAGCACTGCTATATCTACCTCATTCCAAATATTTCTTTCGCCTACCCCTGCCAGCCAGAAATCCAAATGCATGAAGCCAACATGAGAACCACATCCATTAACTCACTGCCCTGGCCTCTTTCAAAGTGGCCTTGATACTGAGTTAAAAAAAAAAAAACAGTTGCTTAGATTAAAAATTGGGTTGGCATAGTCATCAGTAAGTAACTTAAATAGAATTCCTTAAGGTAAGAAGCCTTTTTATTATAGAATAGGGAAAAATGTTTTTATTTAAAAATCGCAGATTTCTACTTGCTTTATATAAGGAGCACATGCATAGAATGTCAAAAAGTCCCCAAAGTATATACATATTAAATATAACCCACTGAATTGTGCACATAAATTTGAAACACCAAAAAACCGAAAAAAAGAAAGCCAGGCCCAAAACATTTTTTTTTTTTTTGAGATGGGGTCTTGCTGTGTTGCCTAGGCTGGAATGCAGTTCACAGGTGTGACCATAGCACGCTACAGCCTTCAACTCCTGCAAGCAGTCCTCCTGCATTAGCCTCCCAAGTAGTTGAGATTTCAAGTATGCACCACTGCACTCCCCCAAAAAACATTTTTAAAACAGAAATAGAACTTTTAAAACTTTAGTTTTAATATTAAACAAGCCATATCACTTTTTATTCCTATCTAATGTCATGCATACATGCTAAAATCTTAGATAACCAAAAATTACTCAAATATATGCAAACAGGTACAACTACAAAGAATTATTCTACGTGTACTGAAGGAGTGGCCAGAGAATCTTCCTACTAGCCTGCTCTGGCTCCAGGGCCAGCAGGTGAAGAGGGGTCAGTGTCACACTCAGCTGATTTTTCAATGCAGGATTGTAGTCTTAGTAAAGAGGAAAAGGAAAGTGTCTATTTTCAGCATTCTGATCTAATTGATAGACTGTAATTAAGTAGTATCTTTTGATAATGGAAACTTTACCAGAATAGGGATTTTTTTCTATTAATGTATATAAGTTGAATAGAAACGTTTCAATTTAGCACAATTTCTTTCAGTAGTCTAGATCTGCTTTTTCACAACAGGGTTTCTATGAGAGGATTGAACTCCAATGCTGTAAGTCAGTGGTTCTCAAAGTGAGGTCCATGAACTAGCAATATTAGAATACTTAGGAGCCTGGTAGAAATTCAAATTCTCAAACACTATTCCAAAAACTCTAAATCAGCGATCATTTTAACCTCCAGGTGATTTGAGGTACCCTGAAATTTGAGAACCACTACCTTAAGGCATCTATTGCTTATAATGAATTAATTTCTTTCCTATTCATCTGGAATGGTACTAGTTATCTAGAGACACTTCAACCCAGTACAATTTCTTTTAATAGTCTAGAGAATAATTTTTAAATTTCAGACATTATAATTTATTCTGAGAAACTTGGAACATTGATCAACTCCTTCCTTTCCACCCTCCAAGATTATTTCACCTTACCAGTCTTAATTATTGAGTAGAAAAACTAAAATATCATTAGGTTTTTCTTACTATGTTAGAGGCATATAAATTTCTGTTTAAAACTTCAGGTAACATTAAGTATGTAAAAATTTCTGTGAAATTAAAATTTCAGATTTTGAATTTTTAATCTCTAGTTGATTATATATTTATTTTTAATAAAATTAAGTTCCTAAAGAGCAATAATTGTTTGCATATTTTTTTCCTTTAGAGTGTTAGATGATTATTGAGATTTTGGATGCAGAGAGTAAATACAGGCCTCTTGAATCTTGTTTTAGAATGTATTGGGTATCTACTTATAAGGGACATGTTCCTTTTAAAAGTATTACAAGAAGGTACAAACAATATGCCCCTTAGATGTCACTTCTGCTACAAAAATTGCATTATATAACTTTTGTCACAATTAACTTTTTAATAGGAGAAGAAAAGGTTAACAATTAACAACGTAGCTCGACAGTGGGACTTGCAACAACAACGAGTAGCCAATATTGCTACAAATGAAGATAGAAAAGATTCTGACTCTGCTCAGGATCCCTGTCAGATTGATGGAAGCACCCTCTCTGCATTCCCAGAGGAAACAGGGTATGCAATGGTATTCTTTCAAGATACGAGCATCTTTAGATAATTGAATTTGGAGTGGGAATTAGAAATCATTTTACATATAATTATTTTAAAAGAGTTTTCTTAAGAAAACTTGCTGAAATTAGAAATTAAGATGGAAAAAATGAAAATATAAATCTTACTACAACACTCTCCTAATACAACACCCTTCATAGGGCATTTCATATTTTTTATAGGGAAAAGTCTAGATTGCTTAATATAGTCTATGATGTCTTTTGCCCACTTCATCTCTTTTATCTCATGCCATCAACCATGTTCTTCTGCTATTGCAGCATCACTGTCTTTCAGTTCAGTTACTTCCTACTTCAGAACTTTTCTTATAGGAATAGTGTTTTTCTGCCCTGACACCAACCACTTCCCTGCACTATTTCTCTGATCCCACCCTAGCTAACTTCAGCTCACCCACAGAGGTCTGAAGTTTAAACTTCACATCTTCCAAAAAAGCCTTCCCTAACTCCAAGTTGGTAGATAGTTGTTTCATGTGTGTCTTCCCCATTAGAATGTAAGCTTCATAAGGAAAGGAATCCTGCCTGATTGACTTGACTCCTGCTGTGTCCTCAGCAGCCAGCACAAAACCTTACTCTTTAACTACTCGTAGTAAACAACAGGGCATGTAATCTGAAAGTTACTCCAGCTGTGATCTATACTTCTATTCCAGTGGCTCACAACCTCTTTTCTTCTATGATACATTTATCACATGATAACATATCCCTAGGTTTATGAGCAATGCTGAGTGCATTATCTAGACTCCACATGTTTCTCTTCCTCTCAGAAAAGCATATTGGAATCAAGTAAATTCAGAGGGACATAAAGCATCTATATCTTTATAGTGCATGTATACTTTAAATATATATTTGTACAGCTTCCCCTCAGTATCCACATGGGATTGATTCCAGGACCCCTGCAAATACCCAAATCTGCAGATACTCAATTCCCTTATATAAAATGGGATAGTATTTGCATATAACCTACACTTTTCCTGCCATATACTTGAAATCATCTCTAGATTACTTAAATAGTATCTAATACAGTGCCTACACATCACTTGATTTGCATGGATTTGTTATAGTACTCAGCATGTGGCAAGTTCAACTTTTGCTTTTGGAACTTTGTGGAATTTTTTTCAGATATTTTTGATCCATTTGGTTTAATCTATGGATGCAGAACCCACTGATACTGAGGGCTGACTATATTTACATAATTTTAAAATAAAGCCTAAAAATCAAAGATAGAATACGTTTTAATTTTGTTTAATTTGATGAAGCATGTATGTCTTATTACCTTAACTAAACTCTGATTGAAACACCTTTTAAAATTAAATATAATATAGCTTTTACTTCAGGTTTTTAGCTGGAAGTCTTTAAGCCTTTCATATGCAAAAAATATATAGTGAAGGAATTAATTTGAGTGACATGAGAATAATGTTTTGGAAATTGTCTGCAGTTAGAGTCTAATATATATTTAGGCAAATATGCTTTTTAACTTTTAGCTATAGAATTAACTTATATCAGTGTATTTCCTTCAGCTCACTTGGGATCCACATGTAGACCTCCTCAGCTCTTTCAGCTACAAAAATAAAGCAAGAATAAAAATTCTAATGAAGTGACAATTTATATAACTAATATACCACTCTTATATAGCCCTGGAGCTATATTTAATATTATTTAAATGGCAAAATATAATTTTACTTCGTTAGAACTATAACACTTTATAATGTTAAAACTTTATAGCATTGGGCTTTAGATTTATGAAATAATGTCAGTTCTATTTCTAATTTCTTTTTTAAAAATTATTTTTTTCAGTTTCAAGTTTATCCAAGTAATCTGGAATTTTTTATTCTAAAATTATAGTAAGGTTCTAAAAGTCCTTCAATCCATCAAATTTTTTTTTTTTTGGAGATGGAGTCTCACTCTGTCACCCAGGCTGGAGGGCAGTGGCGCGACGTTGGCTCACGTCAACCTTCACCTCCCAGGTTCAAGCAATTCTCCTGCCTCAGCCTCCTGAGTAGCTGAGACTTTACAGGTGCCCACCACCACACCTGGCTAATTTTTGTATTTTTAATAGAGATGGGGTGTCACCATGTTGACTAGGCTGGTATTGAACTACCGACCTCAAGTGATCCTCCTGCCTCGGTTTCCCAAAGTGCTAGGATTACAAGCGTGAGCCACCGTACATGGCCTCAAACTTATTTTTATACACAGTGTTAGATAAGGGTCTAACTTGATTTTATTTCAATTGACTACTCAATTTGCTAATAGCATTTTAAAAATTAAACTATTCTTCTGGCCAGGCATGGTGGCTCATGCCTGTAATCCCAGCACTTTGGGAGGCTGAGGCGGGCGGATCACGAGGTCAGGAGATCGAGACCATCCTGACTAACACAGTGAAACCCCGTCTCTACAAAAAATACAAAAAAATTAGCCAGGCTTGGTGGCGGGCACCTGTAGTCCCAGCTACTCTGGAGGCTGAGGCTGGAGAATGGCGTGAACCTGGGAGGCGGAGCTTGCAGTGAGCCGAGATCATGCCACTACACTCCAGCCTGGGTGACAGAGCAAGACATCGTCTCAGAAAAAAATAAACAAAATAAATAAAAATTAAACTATTCTTTTTTCACGAGAATTCCATCTTTATCTCACGTTAAGGTTTTGTAAATATGTGCATATATTTCTGGACTACCCATTTCACTTACCTATTTTAATGCCAATACCAGACTCTTGATTATAGTAATTTTGTAGTAAGTTTTCACAACTTGTAGGGGAAATAGGTTTCCACTGTTCTTTTCAAGTTCAATTGTCACACACCTATTCTTCCATATGAACTTTATTTATTTATTTATTGAGACAGGGCCTCATTCTGTTTCCCAGGCTGAAGTGCAGTGGCGTGATCTTGGCTCACTGCAACCTTCGCCTCCTGGGCTGAAGCAATCCTCCCACCTCAGCCTCCCTAATAGCTGGGACTATAGGCGCACACCACTATGTCCAGCTAATTTTTGTAATTTTTGTAGAGGTGGAGTTTTGCCATGTTGCTCAGGCTGGTCTTGAACTCTTAGGCTCAAATGATGTGCCCGCCTTGACCTCCCAAAGTACTGGGATTACAGGCATGAGCCACTGTGCCCAGCCTCATATGAACTTCAAAATCAGTTAACCTAAATAGAAAAGAAATGGTGAGAATCTTGTTCAAATCACATTTAAGTTTACTTATTAATTTCAGAAGAATTAGCATTGTTTTAACAGTAGTGACACTTTTTTAAGAAACAGGTCTTGTTTGATATCCAGAGGGAGCTAATTGGGAAAATGTTGAAAGTCTGAAGGAAAATTCTGAGGAACTAAATGAGGTTAGAGACCATGAAATTATAGCAACTTTAGCCTGAATGGTTGAGTGAGTTTATTCCAAGAGCGCAGAGTAGCTAAGTATAACAGAAGAGAAGCTAAATGTCTGATAAACAACAAAGAGACAAGGGATCAAAGGCAAGGAATAAAAAAATTCAAGTGTGATGATAAAGGAAAAGGTAGAAATGATGGGTCAGATAGTCTAGGCGAGATTTTAAGGAATTAAAAAACAGAAGGTTGGCAACAGATTGGAAGAAAATTTTGTTTCTGGGACGGGAAGTCTGATTAAAGTTGCAGATGAGGAACATACAAAGTAAGAGCATTAAAAACGAGATGGAATAGTGGGAATTTATGGTCAAAGTAAGTTTTTGAGGTTAAATATTTTAGAGGTAGAACACATTTAAGTAATGAAATCTAAGCAATATGGAAGCCATTATTGTGGTTATCAGAGCGGATTGTTGGAAAAGAGTAGAAGTGAAGGTCACCAGAATAAAGAAGATCCATTGAAGCCATTATTGTAGATATTGAAGTTACTGATGGTAGAACAAGGTATGGTACGGTACCAGAGGCCATGCATCGTGTTCTCTTGTGACACGGCTATTCACTGTTTAAGTTTTACTAGTTTTGGCAGCTTCAGTGAATGCAGGAGTATCTTTTTTATTAAATGACTCTTTTATCTGGCAAAACTATCTCTGATCAGTGGATTGCAGACTATTAACATGACTTTCATGACATTTTGAACTTTTAAAGTGGCATATGACCAAACATTTTATGACCCTCTAAAATAATTTAAAATCATAGGGTCTTTATGGTCTCAAAAACAAGCAAGCTGTTCCAAGAGAAAGAGGAAGTATCTGTTAGTGAAAATTGTTGTGCCTTATGCTTACTGCCAAGAGTTTCAGAATTTTTATTAGGAGTTCCACAAAGTCATTAGCTTTTAAGAAGGAAGCATAGAGAAAGAGTTTGGGAGAGATGGGAGAAGAGATGTAGGGGTTCAATGGAGAGGATGTAAAGTGTAATGATGAATCATTAGGAAGGGGATCCACAATTTCTGGCAAAAGATTTACTTTCTACAAATGAATGTTTAAAGTGTCATGGAAACACTGTTACATTCTCTTAGTTTGATTCTTTTTTTTAATGAACTAAAAACTAGCAAGTTGAGTAGCCACAGAAGATATTTATACATGAAGGTAGAAAAATAAAATTTTAGGACAGATAGTATATAACTCATAGGGATTATAATGCAAAATCAGTTACTTACAACTTCTACTGGTTGTAGATTTTTCTTCAGTTTAGTTTGTAGTTATCTGATTCCTGTAAAATCTCCTAGAACTGAAATTTAGAGATATTTCTAAAAGAACTTATTATACCTTGCATTTTGTCTAAACAAGGAATTCTTAACCAGAGCATTCAGTTTGACTTTTTGAACTGTAAGTCCTTATTTTACTTGACCTCCTTACAGCATTTGACATAGTTGAAACTCCTCATTCACCTGATTTTCCTTTTATGTATGTGGCTACTCTTTTATTTTTTTTAAGTGGTATTTTACTGGCTCCTTTTCTACCACATCTTTAAATGTATATTATGCAGTTTTTTAAATTTGTAAGATTTAGATATACTACTTGTGCTAATAGATGAAGATTCAGCTTCCTCACCTCTTTTCCTCCCCAAACTATATATCTATAGTTGCTTTATTGGTAGCTTTTGTAATATGTATCTAAATCTCTATTTTTTTGTTTCATCCACTATAGGCAATAGCCCTCAAGTCTGCATTTGCAAGATGGGTCTATCCTTTTTATTTTTCCCACTTTGTACATTGCAACTTCTATCAACTGTACTTTTGTAATTTTCCTTGTGATTTCTTCTTTCATCCAATGGTTGTTTAAGACTGCAGTGTTTAATTTCTGAATTTTCCAGATTTGTTCATTGTGGTCAGAGAAGATATTTTGTAGAATTTAATCTTTTTAAATTGATTGAGACTTGCTTTATAGATGAACATATGGTCTATCCCAGAGAATTTTCCATGCATACTTGAGAAGAATATGTATTCTGCTGTTGTTGGGTGGGGTTTTCTATACATATCTGTTAGTTGGTTTTATAGTGTACTTCAAGTCCTCAGTTTACTTGTTGATCTTCTGTCTGGTTGTTCTATCCATTACTGAAGGTAGAGTATTGAAGTCTCCAACTGTTATTATGGAACTGTTTCTTCTTTCAACTTTGTCCATTTTGCTTCATATATTTTAGGTTTTAAGTGTATATACCTTTGTAATTGTTATACTTTCCTTAGGGATTGACCGATTTTTCAATATAAAATGTTCTTCCATGACTCTCATAAAAATATTTGATATAAAATCCTTTTTACATAATATTAGTAGATACTCTGGCTCTCTTGGTTACTGTTTGCATGGAATATCTGTTTCTATTCTTTCCATTTCATCCTATTTGTGTCTTTTAATCTTGTAGAAAGCATATACTTGGATCTTTAAAAAAAAAAAATCCTGGCTGGGAGTGGTAGTTCGCACCTGTAATCCTAGCACTTTGGGAGCCTGAGGCAGGTGGATCACCTGAGGTCAGGAGTTCGAGACCAGCCTGGCCAACATGGTGAAACCCCATCTCTACTAAAAATATGAAAATTAGCGAGACGTGGTGGCACATACTGTAATCCCAGCTACTCAAGAAGCTGAGGCAGGAGAATTGCTTGAACCCAGGAGGCCGAGGTTGCAGTAAGCCAAGATTGCATCATTGTACTCTAGCCTGGGCAGCAGAGTAAGACTCCATCTCGAAAACAAGAAAATCCTTTCTGCTAATTTCTGCCTTTTAATTTGAGTAGTTTAATCTTTGAAGTCCTGATAAGGAAAGACACATGTCTCCCATTTTGTTATTTGCTTTCTATCTGATGTATATTGTTTTTTGCTCCCTCAATTCCTTCATTGCTTTCTTCTTTTGTATTTAGCTGATTTTCTTAGCGTACCATTTTTGATCCCCTTCTTGTTCCTTTTACTATACATTTCCTAGCTATTTTCTTAGTTGTTACCCTGGGGATTACAATTAACATTTTAATTTAGCTAGTTAGAATTAATACCAATCTAGTTGTAGTAGTATATAAAAACTTCGCTTCTGTTTAGCTCTACTCCCTTTTCTGTTACTGTTTTCAGAAATTACATCTTTAAACATTGTGTGTACATTATAGATTTATAATTATTTTTAATGCATTTTTCTTTTGAATCATATTTTAAAAAAAGGATTAACCTAAAAATTCAGTAATACTGGCTTTTATTATGCACCTGTGTAATTACCTTTCTTGATGTTATTTATTTCTTCATATGACTTCAAGTTACCAACTAGTGTTCTTTAATTTCCAGAGAACTTCCTTTAGCATTTCCTATAGGTCAGGTATACTAACAATAAACTCCCTCAGCTTTTGTTTATCAAGGAATGTCTTAATTTCTCTCTTATTTGTGAAGTCCAGTTTTGCCATATATAATTCTGGGTTGACAGGTTTTTTTTTTTTCTTTCAGCACTTTAAATATGTCATCCACTACCTTCTGGTCTCCATGATTTCTGATGAGAAATCAGCTGTTATTCTTATCCAGGATCCCTTGTCCATTATGAGTCACTTCTCTCTCACTACTTTCAAGATTGTCTCTTTATTTTTGTCTTTCAGTAGTTTGGTTATAATGTGTCTTGGTGTGGATCTATGAGTTTATCCTAGTCAGAGTTCATTGAGCCTCTTGGATATGTTGTTTTATGTCTTTTATCAAATTTGGGAAGTTTCTGGCCATTGTTTTTTCAAATATTCTTTCTGCTTTTTTTTCTCTCATGTCTGTCCTTCTGAAACCCCCATTATGTTTATGTTGGTATGCTGGATAGTGTCCCACAGTTTTCCTGGTTCTGTTCATTTATGTTTACTCTTTATTTTCCCTCACTCCTATGTAATTTAATTGACCTATCTAAGTTTACTGATTCTTTCTCCTGCCTACTAAAATCTGCTGTTGAAGCCCTCTAGAGAGCTTTTTAGTTATTGTACTTTCCAACTCCAGAATTTCTATTTGATTCCTTTTTAATTTCCATCTCTTTATTGATATTCTTTATTTGGTGAGACATTATTCTCTTGGTTTTCCTTAGTTATTTCAGCATATTTAAAATAGTTGACTTAAAAGTTTTTGTCTAATAAGTCCAATGCCTGGGCTTCCTCAGAAACAGTTTCTGTTCATTTCTTTTTTCCTGTGAGTGGGTTAGACTTTCTTGTTTCTTTGTATGCATCATATTTTTTGTTGAAACTGGACATATATGTGACAACTCTGGAGATCAGATCATTCCTCCACTCTAGGGTTTGTTGTTGCTGCTTATTTTGATTGTTGTCTTCTATTTGTTTAATGACTTTCCTAATTATTTCTGTGAAGACTATATTATTTATCATGTATACCCACTGAAATCTCTGTTCCATTAACTTAGTGGTCAGTTAGTGATTTTCAGAGATTTTCTTAAATGCCTGGAGAAAAAAGGAAAAAATAAACCTCTCCCAGCCTCTATAGATTGGTTCTGTTTTGAGGCAGTCTTTCACGGCTTATCTAGACAGTTTGCCACTCTGCCTTAACCTTCATTCCTGCTTGTGTAAAACCTGAAGATCAGCCAGGGGTTAAGTTTAGGGTTAAGATTAGTATCTTCTCAGGTCTTTTCCAAACATGTGTCTGACCCTGGACATGCATGTGGCCTTTTAGATTCCCTGGACTCACAGGAGCTTCTCAAAACTCTATTCTCCCAGACATCTCCTTCCCCAGCCTCTTCCTTCTCAGCCTTTTTGATCTGTCTGTTGCTTGCTGCAGCTACTATCCCTTGTCCAGTGTGGTGGCAGCTAATACATTTTTGCCTTTCAATACTTTCAACAAATGCCACTTAGAAGGCACCTCAGCCCTAGGGAAGCTCCAAGGCAAGTGATCCAAAGGCAAGCCCTTGAGCTAATCCTTCAGAGAGTCACCAAACATGTCAAAACACACAACTGCAGTTTTTTGAAAATATGGTCTATATTGCTTCCTCTGTTGCCAGCAGCCTGCACCAGGAATGTGGGCTGTTCAACTTCAAGGCCACCACCAAGCTGGGGAGTGGGGAGTGGTAACAGGGTAAGTTAAAATGCTTCAGAACTCTCTTATTGAAATTCAACAGTTTTTCTTTTCTTCTTTGTTTCCCTGGTTTTGTAATTTATTAGATTCCAGATTTCTGAAAAAGTTGATTTTGTTTTTGGGGGTTTTTTGTTGCTAGCATATTTGTTGCTTTTGTGGAGGGATGGAGTGTTTTGGCGTTCCCTACTCTAGCATTTTTGCTTTCTCTTTGGGATTCCAATTTGGCTATATTCTATGAGCTATACTTTTACATTTCAAGATTGATGTCATTTATATCCGTTCTATAATCATAAAACTTTGTCAGTTGGTAGCATTTAAAACTTGAAAACTGGTAAACAGTATTTAAGTTTCTATAATATAACAATCTTTTACTTTACGGTAAAGGATTAAGCTATGATTATGTCTCCTTTTCTGCTTCCTAAGCCACTCTAAGAATAGTCATAACATCAAATTCAAATGGACCCCTCTTCATTATACCTTAAAAGTTGTCCAAACCCATGCCACATTTTAGTTTGTTTCATATTTTAGCCATGCTTTTCATATATAGTTTGTTTTTTTCTGGAGTTTCTGATTGCCTTTTAAAAAAATTGAACAAAGAAATTTACTGCTGTTTCTACATTCTGACTTCTAGAATCTACTCTTTTTGAAGCCTGTCTCTGTAATCTAATTTAGAGTCATCATTTGCTTTTGGCCATTCTTTATAGTTTATCATTTTATATCATTATTAGTAGCCTTTGATTTTCTCTTGTATTATGTGTCTTTCTCATATCTTCAAGTATTTCTGTCCTCTCAACCTCTTGATGGTAGAGTTCTTCGGATTTTGGTCCTGGGCTGTCTTTACACTCTCTGCTTTCCCCCTAGGCAATCTCCTACATGGCTTTGACTTTAAATACCATTTATATACTGAAGACACAAAAATATATACCTGTTCCTTTATGGCTTACCCACTTAGATTGTGTTTAGGAAAATAATTCCTTTACCACATTGAAATTTTAAAAACATTCTCCCATTTTGTCTTCCTAAAGGTTTAATATTTGGCCTTTTTATATTTAACTTTTTATTATACCGGTAATTGATATTTATATTTGAGGTTAAGGTCTGATTTGGGTGGGGAGGGGTTTTCTTTGCATAGGAGTAATCAGTTACCCTAGTGCTATTTATTGAGTGTTCTTCCTTTCTCACTGAACTGCAGTGCCACTCTGTGAGACTTGTTGGCAGTGAGAGAAGTAGGTGGGAGAGACCTTTTACAGATCTTCAATTAATGCCCCTGTGTTCAGTCTCACTTCTCACTCCCATCCTCCATCATACTTACTGTTTGTTGCTTTCCAGAGTTCCACTGAGCAATTTGGCTGCCATCTTTTTCTTATTTCCAGGGCTTATTTGAGAATACAGCCCTTTTTTATCCTTCTTCATCACTTAACACTTTTTCTTTCTAGCTTCCAGAAATTTTCTGAAATCTCCTGCTGCCAATAGTCTTCCCCTGCTGCGCTTGTTGTTGTTGTGGGTTTATGTCTTTTTGATTACTTTACTATTCTTCAATGGGGTCTTGGAGGGAGAGGTTTTAAACACATGTGCTTAGTCTGTATGCTATTTTTATCTGAAAGTACAAAGTGAAGAATTTTAAACATTAGAGGTTATATTTCTACATTTTCTGTAAGTCTTCAAAAAGATAATTAAATTTTATCATTTGGGACCCTGAATGATACAATTTAACTATTTCTGAACATACAAAGCTAGTCAGAGGGCCGCAAAGTTTCTTACCTAGTGTTTCAATTTGTGTTTTAATACTACATAAGGTTTTCCATTTTTAATAATCATTTATATTTATAGTCTTTAGTATTTCATAATGCCAAAAAAGTGGATAATTCTTGGGTTACAATGTTCCGTAACCTTTGGCTTATGGGTGTGTAACTAAATGCCTGGAAACAAGTGTCCATGAAAAAATTATAGACACAAAAAGGGAAGAAATTCTCTAAAACTTTGCTATATCCCACTAATGATTTCACTGTTCACTGTACTTGGGACAGCTCTCCAGTAAAATGACATATTGCAGGTTTCTTTTCTCTGGCAGAAATTGGAAAGTACTTGGTGTAATTTTTTTTTTTTTTTTTTTTGCTTACATTGGATGCATGCAGTGAAGCTGGTTTATTTTTGGTCATTTCCTGTCTACGAACACTGTGGTATTTTAGCCAACACTACTATAATAAAATATAATGCATACAATGAATTTTCACACCTACAAATGTTGTAATAGAAATTCATAAAATAAATTATTATAGGAATCAGCACCACTTATTCATTGGGAAAAGAATCTTCCGCAATACTTTAAGTCTTTCTGTTCAGGCCTATTATGAAAAGCCTAAAGGTTAAAAAAATAATCATAATCCTCCTAAATAATGTCTCTTTTCATCTAGACATTTAAGAGTATGTTCTACATTTAGCCTGGCTTTCAGAGTCATTATTTTATTGCATTGAGCTAGTCACCCTGTCTTTTCTTAGGGTCCTTTATTGAAAAGGCATAGGGTATTTTCCTGACTTTTTTTTTTTTTTTTTTGAGATGGAGTTTCACTCTTGTTACCAAGACTGGAGTGCAATGGTGCAATCTCAGCTCACCACAACCTCTGCCTCCCGGGTTCAAGCGATTCTCCTGCCTCAGCCTCCCAAGTAGCTGGGATTACAGGCATGCGCCACCATGCCCAGCTAATTTTGTATTTTTAGTGGCGATGGGGTTTCATCATATTGATCAGGCTGATCTCTAACTCCTGACTCTGTGATCCACCCACCTCGGCCTCCCAGAGAGCTGGGATTACAGGCATAAACCACTGTGCCCAGCCTCCTGACTTGTTCTTATGTAAAGATCAAGTTGAATAGATGAAACTTTGGACTTAAAATTAACCATAAAAATCTTGAAGAGAATTCATATTTGATGTCATTCTGCCTGCTATTATATAATTAATATTTCAGTTGGAGAATGTAATTGGAAATGTATTGGACTTTATGGGAAAACAAATTTTAAACAGATCCTCCAGAGAAGAATACCAGCTTTCTTAGAGTACAAATTTAGAGTAGACGGAGGTAGGAAACTGGGTCAGATGACCAGTTACCCACTCTAGAAATTTGAGTCACACTTAATTCCACCCTTTCCTTCATTCTCTAGTCAATCACTAACTCTTACTTTTATTTATTCTTAAATGTCTGATAAATCTATGTTATCTTTTATTAATAATCATGAAAATGTACTGAGCTAAGTATGAGGCATAGTTTAGAATATTTTTTTCTAATTTTCACAACTCTGAAAATATGTGTATTATGATAATCATTTTCATACAAGGAAACTGAAACTCAAATAATTAAGTAACTTGCCCCAGAAGTCATCAGTTACCAATGGCAGATCTGGAATTTGAACTAAAGTCCATCTCATTTTCTTGACATTGCCATTTCGACTACACCATACCATTTTTTGTTATGCCTGCATATGGTCTAGTTGACACTTTTGCAATGGTCTTGCTCATCCCCTACATTCAGCCTCTCCCTACTATGTCCTCCACAAAGTTGATTGACTTATCTGTCTGAATTGGGTCTTTGAGAGCAGAGTGCATATCTTATTCATCTTTGTATCCCTAACACCAGTACCTAGATTCATGCATGATACTTTGGAGGTTCTTAAAAACTTGTGTTGAATATAATCTCATCACTTTTTAAATTTAAAAACCTTTTTCTGCTTCTGAACCATGCAGGATAAAATCTGACTTTTCAGGCTCATCTCCAGCTCCTACTCCCCTCCATGTTTCAATGTTCCTGCCCCATATTTTAGTGTCCCAGCCATAGAAATATTGTTCAACCCAGCAATCCCATTATTGAGTGTATACCTAAAGGAACATAAATCATTCTAGTATAAAGACACATGCACATGTATGTTCACTGCAGCACTATTCACAATAGCAAAGATATGGAATCAATCTGAATGCCCATCAGTGATATACTGGATAAACAAAATGTGGGAGGCCGAGGCAGGCAGATCACTTGAGGTCAGGCATTCGAGACCAGCCTGGCCAATATGGTGAAACCCCGTCTCTACTAAAAATACAAAAATTAGCTGATCATGGTGGCACATGTCTGTAATCCCAGCTACTTGGGAGGCTGAGACATGAGAATCTCTTGAACCCGAGAGGCAGAGGTTGCGGTGGCCTGAGATTGTGCCACAGCACTCCAGTCTGGGCGACAGAGTGAAACTGTGTTAAAAAAAAAAAAAGGAAAGAAAAGAAAAAGAAAGAAAGAGAGAATATGTGGTACATATACACCGAGGAATACGATACAGCCATAAAAAAGAATGAGATCATGTTATTTGCAGGGACATGGATGGAGCTGGAGGCCATTATCATTAGCAAACTAACACAGAACAGAAACTCAAATACCACATGTTCTCACTTATAAGTGGGAGCTAAATGATGAGAACACATGTACACACTGAGTGGAAAGACACACCAGGGCCTATTGGACGGTGGAAGGTGGAAGGAGGAGGAAAAATAACTAACGAGTACTAGGCTTAATACCTGGGTGATGAAATAATCTATATAATAAACCCCCATGACACAGTTTGCCTATGTTACAAACCTGTACATATACCCCTGAACTTAAAAGTTTAAAAAAGAAATTATTCTTACATAAATATATTATACATAATCAGGTTTTATTTTCCATACAAAATAAAATCTGTGTCAGGTTTGCACATGTGCCCCTGAACTTAAAGTAATCATTCCAGCGCCCTTCTTCATTCTGTTTTCCCAACTTCTGCTCCTGCTAAAAATCTGCTATTTATCTCTCAAGGATCAGTTCAAACGCAACCTTCCTTTTTAAACTTGACTTTTCCCCTCTGGAAGAATTAGTCATTCCTTTCTCTGTGTTCCCTTAGCATATGGTTTAAATATTCATTATATTACAATAAGCACATTATATTATATTTAATATATATATTCATCTTCCTCTCCACTCCACCCATCCAGATTGAGAGCTCTTTGAGGGCAAATATATCTTGATTTATTTTTATATCCCCAATGCTTAACACAATATCTGACACATAATAAGCTCTCCACAAAAACCTATTTGTTTAATGTGATATTGAGGTCATTTTAGTTTAAAAATTATATCCCATATGTTTATTAGTTTGATTGCTGAGTAGGATTAGAGCAGTTATATTTCTGAAACTATCACCCAGTAAAAGTGAGCAATAATTTTGCTATATCCAGAAACCTTTGTATGATCTCATCGTTGATTGTTCTTATCAATACACATGATTTAGTGGCATTTGCCAAAATTCTTAGCACAGTGTTTTGTAGAGAGTGGGCTTTCAGGACATGTTTGGTGAATGAAAGAAAGAAAGAATTAATTAGTTAATTAATTAATATGTGTGTATGTATAACTAAAAAGATGTGCCCATATCTGCTAAGGATACAAGGAAAACTAGAAGAACAATCCCCAATATATAAACATTGTTTGGCAAGCTAAGTCATTTTTTCATGGAGCTCCACATTGGCCAGAGTTTAAGGCTAAACTCAAAAGCTTCCTTCAGAAAATAACTGAAATGGGTTAGGTGCTATATGGCCTATTTCCTAGGTGCTACGTTTCCTAGTGAAAAAGATGAGCCTGTCTGCAGCCCAGGAGACTTGCCATTTGTTTTTACCAAATGGGCATGTAATAGCTATATAAATTGGAAATTCTGCTTTGTTTTGTAACCATGTCACTGTTTTGCTGAATGTAGCCTTGTTTATTATGTCACTTATTTCCTGAACAGTTTACTTGACAACCCTTTACACAAAATAAATAATCCCTTTCTGATGACAGACTTTTTATTGTGGAACTTATATTCTTAAACTTTTAATTATGTGGAAAAAGAAAGGCAAGACACTTTTAAACATATGATGTGGAGCAACATCATTTCCCAAAGGATTTGTTGATGTTTTTGATACGTAACTCTGATTCCCCATCATTTTTACATTAAACTTTTTTGCTGGTTGCTGTGGCCATCAGGCGTCCCTCTGTGGGTAAACCTTCTTGCTAACCCTTATTCTGTGCCTATATCACTGATTCTGCCCCTTTACTGAAACCATAGCTTATGGTTCAAACATCCTTCTTAAGATATGATACATACTCATTAAAAACTTCATCATTGTCCCACTTCATTAATTCATCCAAGAAATATGTATTGAGCAGAGCGCGTGCTAGGCGCTGTACTAGATTTTGGATCTACTATAGTAATTGTGACAAATTTCAAGCCCTCAAGGATCACTGTGTTTAGTAAGAGAGAGACATAAGGCAACAAGTAATTGCAGTACAATGTGGCAAGTATTGTAATAGCAGTATGCACTCTTTTCATCAAGCCTTCTTTGTTTTAGTGGCACTGAAACTGTCCTTTGTTCTGTTCCAGTATTGATTATATAATCAACCTCAATGAGGTATAATCTAACTCAATGTATCACACAAAGTAAAATGTATGGAACTAATTTTTAAGTTAGTTTTTCCTATTATCAGCCTTCACCTTTCTAAGATTATCATCTAAGACAATTCATATACTACTACTCATTGGATATTTGATTTTTGTCACATAATAATCATTGTCTTAAGTGCTAGTCTGGTAGAAATCGAGCCTTTTTGTATTTTCTTGATTGCATATTCACTTAAAGTAGACTGATGTTATTACTCATCTTGTTATTGAATAAACAAATGTGTAGAAGGTTATCTGGTACCTCTGAAATAAGTATGATAAACAACAGAGTGGTGCTTTCTTAGTTTTATCCCTTAACATCAACACTGTAAAATGTTTGAAGATCTTTAATAATTCATTCAGTATACATTGTTAAAAGCTAATTACTAGGTTTTGCGTCCCCAAAGATGAAAAAATATACAATCTCTAGCCTCACTCATTATCTGGAATAATAGGCAAAATTGTAAGCATAAAATTGTAATATAGTTATGAGAAGTGTGTTCCAGGAGTGTACCAAAGACCATGGGAGCACAAATAAGAGTGAGACACTAATTTTAGTAGGGTCAAATAAATACTGGATGAAAGCAGAAATCCCAGAAGGAAAATGCAGAAACAAAAACCATGCTTTGTTTAAGTTTTGAGGTTGGGTAAAACAAATAGTTACATGTCTATTCACAAGGCAGAACATATGAGTTGGATTAAGATATTTCATTTATTCTCTAGCTATCATTTAGATAGCCTTATATAAAAAATGTGGCTTCTACCTTGGAAATAATAATTACCAAATTCAGTGCAGTATGAGAAGCAGGTGTGTGTGTGTGTGTGTGTGTGTGTGTGTGTGTGTGTGTGTGTGTGTGTATATATATATATGTGTGTGTGTGTGTATATATATATGTATAGTGTGTATATATCATATAAATAATGATTCCTTCTCACTATTTCTTATTTCAAAGTGAGGAGGAAATCTACACTGATTTTACTGATTATAACTATAGTATACACTTTAAAAATTTCAAAAACCATTGAAGTATCCAAAAGTAGAAAGTTAGGGTTACCCCCTAATACAACCTCTGAGAAATAAACTATTTTTAGCAGTTATTACTTGGTTTGTAAACATATTTTTATATGTATGGTTCTTACTATAGAAATACTAATTTGTAAACTGCACTTTTTTTCTAGTCAGAAAAATTTATAGATTGGGAAAACCTATCTGTATTGAAATGAAAAGATAACCATAATGTAGTAAACAGGTTGTTTTAAAACTAAAGGGAATATTAGTTATCTTTCATGGATAGAAATAATTTGGGTTTAGAGGTGATCTTTTTGTTCATAATGTGCCTCTTTTTAAATTAAAATATATGATTAGAATAGTACAAAACTTCCAGATAGTTTATTGAAAATTAGTCTTTAATGCTCTAGGTTTAATTATTGAAATGAAAAAAGAATATAAAATTGTGAAGAGCTTTTCTGACAGGTCATTATACTGTTAGGTATTCTGCATGATGTCTTTCATTTAAAATCATACTTTGGATTTTCCAGGCCTCTAGACTCAGGACTCAACAATGCTTTACAAGGTTTATCTGTCATAGACACATACCTTGTTGAAGTGGATGGGGATACACTTTCCCTATATGGCTCAGGAGCACTGGAATCTCTGGATAGGAATTGGAGTGTTCAAACGGCAGGAATGATCACAACTGTCTCCTTCACTTTCATAGAATTTGATGAAATCGTCCATGTGCTTCCTAAACTGAAGATTAAGTTTCCTAATTCTCTGGTAAATATTTCCTTTTAGTAGTATATTTGAATTGTTCTTAGTCAATGACTTGTGTGTTCAGGCCAAAGACCTGTTTTAACTTTTATTTATGTAGTTTCTATCTGGCAGGAAGATTAAAGTTTTGTGTTAATTTTCTTGAGCTAGGATTTAAATTAGTATTCATAAATGGCCTTGAAGTTTTATGTTAACATTTGAAATTAAATCTCAAAAAAAAAAACGATCCTTTGTGGAGTAGAAAAAGACTGATATAATTTTATTCAAGTTATTTATTTCTACTTTATAAAGGATTCACCTTAACACATAGCCTTATGTATTCACCTATTATACCTGGTAATGGTGAAATGTATATTTATTATATAATTTTTACGGTTGTCCCCTAACAATGTTGAAAATAATTTTAATAGCTCATTAAAATTACTTTGAGAAATTAGCCTTCCTCAATTATGGTGTCATTGTATTATTTAGTATGCATTTGTAGAAACCATGATTTCTATAATGAGTTATCTCTTATTATTGTTTTGTTTTTCTCTGTCAGCCAAGAGACTTCCCTCACCTGCCTTTTTGGTGGGTTTTTGTTTTTATTTTCACTTCATTCTCCCTAAAAAATATAGGGGTGGAGACAGTGTGTTTAGAAAAGAGCATCTAGATTCATAGACAGAATGCTTGCATTAACATTGCAGTTTTAGTGATTTGATTTTTCTGTAGCCAGTGTAACTATCCTACATAGTGTTTGGCAAGATACAAGTAATCACAACTAACTAGTTCTTCTCAGGAAAATTGGGGGGCCTGTATTTATAAAGCTCTGACATTTTCATTTCTAGTCTTTTTTAAAACATTTATTTAATGTCAATGTAAAGCACATAAAATCAATAATTCCTGAATCTGCATTATTTGATATTTATGTAACTTTAAAGAATGTTTGTTTATAAGTGAGACTGTCATTTATAGAAAGAGCCACCCAGAATTCAATATTGGATGGATTCCATCAATGGTGCATTGGATGAATTAAAGTTACGTAAGTTTAGTACATTCAGTTGATTTAATGTAATTGAAAACATACTTGCCAAGCCTAAAGTTTACATATTTACTTGGGGAATGATTAGTGAAGCTTTAATGTTAATATTTCAATATGGTTAAAATTAATGTTCCAATCTGTATTTGTGTTTTATCATTGCAGCACCTTAAATTCAAAGAAACAAATCTTGTAATGCTGCAGCAATTTAATGCACTAGCACAACTCCGTCGTGTTGACCAGTTGACAATTGATCCTCAAGGAAATCCAGTTGTCAATTTTACACTCTGGAAATACTATGTACTGTTTAGGCTAAGCCATTTTAGTATGCAGAAAATAAATGGAACAGAGGTAAGCTAAAAACTAGATGAACTATAGAATAAAAATATTCCTTCTTAGGGGAAATAGTTACGTTAAATGGTTAGAAATTTAAGTAACCATGATAGAACATTTGAGACATTATTTTTTTTTAAATATAGACATTTAAAATGTCAAAAAACCTAAGAATCTATTTTAAAACTTCCAAAGAACTAAACAAATTATAAAAATAAAATAGTAACCAGGTTGTAGTGAATGGCAAATGCTTATACTGTTGTTTGTAAGCATTCAGTGAAATAAAATGGTGGGGCGACAGTTAAAAATAAAAATAAAAAATAACTGTTTTATAAGTAATGTGATCTTTGTATTTTTCAAAGTACTTTGCAGACTGCGTGGTATGCAAGAGGGGATAAGGAAGTAAAACCTAAATGTCAACTAATAAGGGTCTTGTGGTAGAGAAAGGGAAGAATAAAATGGAAAAAAAAGAGGAGGAAGAACATGATTTACAAAAAGAAGAGATGAAAAGGAGAAATAAGCCAGGAAGAAAGATAAAAGAAAGTGAAAATAAGAGAAAAAGAAAATAAAATAAGTATAAGTAAATGTCTGGACTGCTTTGTTAATAGCTGGTAGCAACCACTGTGCCATGACTACATTGGGTAACTCAGGTCTGGAGCTGAATAGCTGGAAAATTATTAGTGAAAAGTTATTTTTAGATTGATTCTGCTAAGCTTGTCACAAGGTAATCCCCCAGCTACTCAAAAGCCATGTTCTTTTAAAATACTAATTTGGAAGAAAAGAGAGAAGCTATGCTTCTACCTCTACTGAATTTAAATACTCTTCCAAAGGAAAAAAAATCTTTAATACGTTGTTAGTCTTATTACAATATCTCTTGAAATTCGGAAGACCTCTTTATTGTAAGATTAACTGTAATCAACTTTCTGGCACAGTAACTGTATTTCCCTGCACCTGATACACTACAGGCAGATACTTAACTCCAAAAATTCAGCATACTATGAGGAGACTGTACATCTCTGGATCAATGTACAAGCAGCTATATGAAATTTGCATCAACCATGGTATTTCTATAACCTCAGAATCAGCCATCTGCTGAACATGTTGGGTAAATCTGAATCTTCAGATGACTTTTAATTTCTCCAGCTAGTTCTCAAGAGGGTTGGCTCAGTCTTGTGTATTCATGTATACTATTTGGTACTTCCCCAGAGGTGAGGTTGTGAGTCCCTGGAAGGACCTAATAATTAGTCCTAATGGTTTCTAAAGTTAGCTCAGACTGGAAATAGAATGGTTATTTTTACTATGGGTGAGTGATTCTCCCTTAATTGAGGTAACAAACCGTTACCTCAGTTAACCCTAAATAGTGTATTTACCCAGATATGGATCATTACTAGAAGAATACCCATTATTACCAAACTTTGAATTAGGAAGGAATAGTATAGTTATGTAAAGTGGAGAAGAATTAGAAAGAATTAGAAAGAACCAATATAATTTATTCTGATTTAAATTTCTGAAAATCCCAATGCCAGGGATATTTGACACTTTATTAAAATACCTAATATATATTCCTGTTTGTAAAGTCCTTGACCTTACATAGTAATATTACACTGCATTTTTACTTCTCCGTGTATAAAAAAAGAATGATATTGCTTGAGGTAGAATTAAATTGAATTATGAGCATCAAGAAGAAAACATGGAGTAGTGGCCTGCATTGGCCACTAGGTGACTATATTGGACCAAACACAACTTAGTTATTAGCTAAGGAAGGATTTGAAGTGACAGAAGTCTCCTTAACTGTTAAGATCCAGGGAAGGGAAGAGAGCTAGCCTGCACTGATTCATTATGTATAAAATGTTTGTGAATTATTGGTTTGTTTTTAAGAAAATGCCTGTGAAGAGTATTACAGCTAGTGTCAGGAACAAATTTTCAAAAGATCTAAAATTTAATTATACCAGGGTTTCTAAACCTTGGCTCTGTTGACATTTTGAGCCAGATAATTCTTTGTTGTGGGGGCTGTCCTCTGTATTGTGACATGCTTAACAGCAACCCTGGTCTCTACCCACTAGATGCCCGTAATGTCCAGAAATAACTAAATATGTCTCTAGACATTGCCGATTGTTCTGCAGGGCGCAAAATGGCTCTTGGCTGGGATCACTGAATTATGACCAAAAAACAGTATTTAAAATGTTAGCAACCCTATTTTGTATTAAAGAAAATATCCCCAGATAGTAATACAGGTACTGCTTTCAGCTTTTAGTACTTTCTTGGTTAATGTAAGAATGGGTCCTCGTAGGGTATACTTGTGACAAGTTATTCTTTTTGGGGATAAAGACTGATAGAATGAACGGGAGCATCCTTGCTAATTCAGTGAAGTTCCATCTCTCAGGAAGGGACAAAATTATCTCTAAAGGAGCAGGTATGTCCAATACCTTGGCTTATCTTTGATATATTATTAAAATGCATCTATCCCATTGACACTTGGGAATTTTTTTCCTCTAAATCATTCTAATCCAAGAAGCTATAGGATTTCTGGAAAAAAAAAATTACTAAAAATTGAAGTGTAATTCTCAGGAAAGACAGCTTCTAAATCAGAGCTAACTCATCACCTCCAATCAACTTCCATCATCATGAACCACAATTGTACATCTTCTTTTAACTCAAGAAAGAAAAATATCAATGAAAACTCTTCTTTCTACAGCACAGGAGAATGTGCTTTTGTGGGCTTACAAGATAATATTTAATCTGGATCTCTCTCTGGGATTATATTAGTTTTATCCAGCTAAGAGATGGTGTCATTTTTTTTACCCCTTTCTATCGTATCTCTTCAGGTGACACAGAATGATATGATAATGGCTGAAAGGCTCTTTGGAATCCTAGCACATGTAGCATCTTCTGAGTTACCCCAGTATCGTCTGATTTCCATTCTGGGTGATGCCAGGTAACCTTTAATTTTTATAGTTTTTTATAGAATCACTGTTACACTAGAAAAAGAAATAAATTCCACGTACCTCTTAACTATGCTAATTATGTGTTCCATAAACATGTATCCTAGACTGGCCCTATTGAAAGTGTTAGGGATATTAAATAAGATGATCCTTATTCTCATATGGCTTATAGTCTAATAAGTTAAAGATATACACAAGCAATGAAAACATAACGTTTCAGGTGCTATAAGGGAGGGCCGTAGGAGAGACTAACCACATTTTGGAAGAACACTGGGGAAGGCTTCACAAAGGAGATAACATTTTATCTAGTTCTTTGGGAATGAGTAGGAGTTTTCAGGTAGAGGATATGGGGAAAAGATATCTGCAAAAGCACAAGTAATTGTAAATAGCTGAGTATAATTGGAACATGGGATGATTATGAATAAGTGATAGGAAATTAAGCTAGAAAGATTGATTGTGGTCTGACTTTGAAGAGCTTTCCAATCCATGCCAAGCAAAAATGAAAACTTGTGTTTTGTAATGAAGCACAAGCAATCGTATAATTGGATTTACATTCTAGAAGACTGCCATTTGAGCAGGCAGAGGTTGAAGTAATGAAGATCAATCAAGTGGTTACTCTGTAGGCCAGGAGAGATTACGAGGGCCTGAGCCAAGGCAGCAAGATGGAGAAGAGGAAACCTGACAGAACACACTAACTGACGTGGTGGAGCAGGGATGAAGAAATAGTCAAGGATGGTTGACCAGCCATGATTCAGTTATAGATCATACAAGTCACTCTGGTTAAAGTAAGCAAGGAATTAGACATCTACAAAATACTTGAAAGCGTTGAGGAAGCAGTTTCTAGACTGAGCCTCCAGAGATGTCTCCCAGAATACCATAGAACAAGCCCACAAAGGAAACTGCCTCCTTGCTGTGGTCATGGAACACTTTGCTACAGTCAAGGACAACAGGAGACTGTTGTCCCAGCTGTGAGCACCAGGATCATACCACTTTAACTGTGCTGGGGATCAGGAAGTTCCCTACTCTGCTCCCCAGAATCTGGCTCCAGAACCATGTTACCCTACTATAATTTACACTAACAAAGTGAGTCTTTTGCATGCTACTCCTACTTCCCCACTTAGCCCAGTTCTGAATTTAAATCTTACCCAGGTGTATCTGATTGATGGAATATAAATCCCATCTAAAACCCACAAAACCATTCTGAGAAAAAAAAGGAGGCATTGAATTCAAGAAACAATGCCTACATAATGAAAGAAATCAGTAAAATTTATAGTTGTCTGAATAAGTATTAATGTATAATGTTAAAAAGATTAAATAACCTAAAAATAAAAATCCAAGAAAATCCTAAGAGAATGGAAGTTAAAGTTTACTTTCTTTCCCTGTTTAGGAGAGATAATAGGTACTAATTAAAAACAAAAATTGATGGAAAAATACACATTTGTGTGTATTAAAATATTAAGGGTTTTCATTAGGAAAAGATTAGATGGATAATTCCTAAACTACTAAAAGGAAAACGGTGATCAACAAAAAGCAGGAAGAAAAAAACAGCATTTGGGTTATCACCATAAATACTAATAAAGTCTTCTATTAATAGATACTCTCAGATTGAATTAAAAACATGTTTTATCAGAGATACTCTAAAAACCCCTAAAGGCTTAAAGCAAAGGGATGGAAAATGTATAATGAGCTAAATGCCAACAACAAACAAATACAGGAATATTAGTGGTTAATAATGATAGAATTGATGACACTAAAAACTACAATCCACCAGAAAATAGTTATGAAACAGTGTAACTAAGACTACAGCTTTTAAACATATCAACAAATAGAAGCATATATTGACAAATTTTTCAGTTATTGTAATAGACATTAATACGCTTCTCTCATAAATCAGATCAAATCAACTAAAATAAGAAAGACTATAGAGGATTTGAATAACATAGTTAACACGTTTTATCAAATAAATATACTTAAAATCTTGTGCTCACAACCTTATTCCCAGTTCAGAAAAAAAAACACATATTTTATTCAAACATCTATGGAATGTTTGTAAAAGGTGATCATATATTAAACTCAAAGTAAATCTTCAAGTATCTCAAAAAGCATACTCATACAAATCACATTTTCTAATCATAATATTATAAAATTAGAAAATAATGGGTCAGGATAGCCAAAAACTTATCTAGTTGGAATTGGAATGGGAAGTGGGGTAGACAGCAGATGCAAGCTTCCAGAAAACAAAATACAAATGCCTTTAAACTTAAAAAAGAGGATGTTTGATCAAAGTCATAGACTTTGAGATAACTTTGTGGGAAAAGACTAGAAATGTGATGATATGCAGCAGCAGTCCTCAACCTTTTTGGCACCAGGGACTGGTTTCATGAAAGACAATTTTGCCACGGACAGTTGATTTTTTCAAAATGCTTACCTCTAACTGTTGAATTGGAGGGAGACACTAGGATTCCAAAGTACATAGATACTTTTTACTCTATGTTTCTATGAACCTCTTGAATTATCTTCTTGCTTTTTGTTCTATCTCTTTTTTTTTTGTTTTTTATCCTTTTTTAAAAAGCATTTAAAAATACTTTAATGCTTTTGAATTAAAGAGGAAATTAAAGCTAAAATAATAAATCATATATAAATGAGTTTGACAATAAGAATACTATATGTCAAAACCTCGGGGATGTGACCAGAGCTGTGCTGACGGGAAATTGTATATCTTTAATGTAGTTGTTAAAAAACAAGAAAGATTAGAAAGTAATGAATGAAGCTTTTACTTCAGGAACCTAGAGAAATACCAAAGTAAGGCAAAATTCTAAAAATTGGAAAAAAGTTCATAAAGATAATAGCAGCTTTTAAAGAAATAAGAATTTGAAAGACAATAGTTAACCAATGAAAGCAAACACTGACTCTCCAGAAAATCCAAGAATTCAACTATTAAACTTTTTGAATCAATCGGAATGTATAACAATGAGGCCAGATACTAGATTAACATATCAAAATAATTAATATTTCTTCATACCAATAATAAGCTGTTGAAAATAGTATTAGAAAAAAGTACCCCATTTATAGAGGCAAAGAAACTATGAAATACCAGAAAATACACCTTATAAAAAGTAACTCTGACATACACAATAAAATTGGGAACAGGCCTGGCATGGTGGCTCATGCCTGTAGTCCTAGCACTTTGGGAGGCTGAGGCAGATGGATCGCTTGAGCCCAGGAGTTTGAGCCAGCCTGGGCAACATGGCAAGACTCCATCTCTAGAAAAAACACAAAGACTAACCAGGCATGTGGCTCGTGCCTGTGGTCCCAACTACTTGTTGGGGCTGAGGCAGGAGGGAGGATCGCTTGAGCGTGGGAGGCTGAGGCTGCAGTGAGCCGTGATCTGCGCCACTGTACTCTGATCTGGGTGACAGAGCAAGACCCTGTCTCTTAAATAAATAAATAAATAAATGAAAATACAATTAGGAACAAAAAGGAAGTTTAAAAATGAATATTTACAATGTTAACAAATTCCAAGACTTAATATTGTAAAGATGCCAATTTATCTAAATTAAATTACAAATTTACTTAATTCTCAATCAAAAATCCCAGTATGATTTCTCAGGACCCTAAAACAAGATACATTTTATATCTTAGAAAGGCATTTATCATCTCATGTTAATGAAAATGTTCTACTATACTTTCTCATACTTCCTGAAGGTTTATAACATGTAGCTCACATTTTTACAGTTTTATATGATCATCATATAGTGAAAATACATAAGCAGACGAGAATATATTTTCAGCATGTTTAACAAAATTTTTAAGAAATCCTACAAATTTAGTAAGAAAAAAGACAGTCGAGATAATAGAAAAAAAGGGCAAAACATATAAAGAGAAAACTCACAAGAAGAAATATGAATAGCCAGATAATGTAAGCCCAAACTCACTTGTCATCAGAGAAATACAACTTAAATTAAAATAATGAGATGTCATTTTTGCCAATGATATTAACTTAAAAATTTAAAAAGCAATAATATCAGTGACTTTTTAGTATTTAGGATGATGTACACTGTACATGTTGGTAGAAGTGTAACATGACTTTTGGTGGAAGGTAGTTTTGCAATGTCTATCAAAATTTAAAGCATACATATATTTGAACCCCTTAGTTTTAGTACTAGGAATATAGTCTATTGAAATACACATATGCACAAGTTATTTATGTAGTAGGCTACCATGCTTTATTGTTTGTAGTTACTTAACTTTGGAAAGTAAACAAATGCCAAATAATTGGTAAAACTAAGTATATCATAGTACTTCTACATTTACAGATGTAGAATCTATATGATACTATTTATATTATAGTAGATAATATGACTGTAAAAGAAGGAGGAGGAGGGGGAGAAAGATTGAGGTAAATCTCCTGTTCTGACATGAAATGATCCAGAGACAGTTCATTGAATGAAATATGGCATAAAACTATTTACATTATGACCCAATGTTATTTAAAACAACATAACAAATATGTAGACATAAAAATATGGAAACACAGAAAGGGAGTTGACAGGATGAACACCTGGGAGGATATAGATATGAGGAGTGGTGGTAGAGTAGTTGAAGAATGATTTTCAGGTTTTATTCTATGTCTGTACGGTTTGAAAAGAGTAGTTTTTGAGTTTTACTCTGTATATATCTGTATAAGATTAGGAATATATTGAACTTCTGTTTCTGAAAATGATGAGTTTGGTTGTTTTTACCATTCCTTGAGTTAAAAACAATACAAAATGCTAGACAAAATAAAAACCTTCATAAAAGTTTTGGGGAGCCAGGATGGTATAACATAATTACCAGGCCAGAATCTATGGGAAAATGAGAACATTGAAAATTAAGGTAGACACAAAGCTCTTAGAAACAAACTTACTTTTCCTGCTTTTACACACCATTCAACACTTCCGATGCCAGATATGTGAGGGGGTTTTCCCCACACACCAGCCTGGCAATTCAGCAGCAGACATCAGCTGGGTGCCCTCTAATTCAATTTAATTCGGACACTGCCTACCTGGAGATAGTGTCAGATCCCACAGGTTGAAAGATCAGTCCCACAAGACAGCTCCTCCCCACCAAACCCAGCCTCCCTACATCACATGCCAGTTGCAAGCACAAGTTGTGACCTGTGCTTCTGCCTGATCAGCTATAAAGTGAGATTCTGACAACCCCCTTCTTGGGGAGGTTCTATTAGTTTGCTTAGAGTGGCTCACAGAACACAAGGAAACACTTTAGTTACATTTACCCAGTTGTTATAAAGGATATGACAAAGGATACAGATGAACAGCCAGATGGAAAAAATGCATAGAGCAAGCCATGTGGGAAGGGGCATAGAGCTTCCATGCCCTCTCCAGGCATACCACACTTCAGGAACCTCCACGTGTTCATCTATCCAGAAGTTCTCTGAATCTTGTCCTTTTGGGTTTTTATGGAGACTTCATTATGTAGGCATGATAAATGAAATCATTGGCTATTGGTAATCAAGTCAATTTTCAGCTCCTCTCCCCTCCCCTGAGGTTGGCGATGGGGCTGGGGGTCCCACCCCTCTAATTATGCCTTGGCCTTTCCAGTGCCCAGCGCCCATCCTAAAGCTATCTTGCTCACACACCCCAGGTACCAGCCATCTCATTAGCATAAAAACATTCTCATTACTCCTGCAATTCCAAGGGTTTTAGGAACTTTTTGCCAGGAAATGGGAATGGAGAGAGTACAGGGATGGACAAAGACCAAATGTATATTTTATCATATCATAGAGACTGTTTGATCCAGAGGCATTTCAAGGAAACATACATTTTTGTTTTGCTAGCCTAGAACAGTAGAAATGATGGAAATCAAAGCCCAGGGCTCCATCTAAAGTGGTAAATATAAATTGACATCTTCCTAAGATTAAAATGAAACCCCAGTGGCTATACCATCAGGTCAGAAATAAGCCTACCTCTTCTCCCCACTCAGGAATTTCCAAGGAAAGTTGCCTTGATATGAGCAGAAAAGAGGAAAGTTGTCCCTAAGCAAATGTAAACAAAAAGCAGTCCTCATATAGATGTACAGCCTGAATTCATAACACATAGCTAGTTTAAAATAATATAAAAGTTTAAGTATCACTGTCTGTAAATATCTGGAAAAAGCAAATGTACCTCCTCTCTGGAAGAAGCTACTTTCACCTTGTCTCAAAGAATTCTCATGGCTAATTTTTAAGGGCAATTACCAGCATACAATGAAAATATAAATAACCAGTCACACAAGAAAATAAGACATTATGTAAAAGAACTGGAAGGAAAAAACAGACTACAGAAGCAGATCCATGAATACTTTAAATATTGGTATTATCATGCATAGACTATAAAACGACTGTGCCTAGTATATGTCATGATATACAAGATAAGCTTGAAAATATCTGAAGAGAATAAGAAATTGTAAAAAATGATCTGGCAGACATGAAAGGAAACCAAAAGAAATTATATAAATGAAAAATGTAATACACAAAGTTAAAATTTAATGAGGAGGTTTAACAGCTGACTAGATGCAGTTGAAAAGAGATCCATAAACTGAGAGACAGACTAGAAGAGATTTTCTGGAATGTAGTACAAAAAGGAAAGAAGATAGAGTATATGAGAAAGTGGCTACGAAATTTGGAGAATAAAGTGAGTTGGAAGGTTTAACATCTGACTGAAGTTTCAAAAAGACACAATGGAGAGCATAGAGTAGAGGCAATATTAAAACAGATAATGGCAAATATTGTTCAGAACTGATGAAATACACAAACCACACATTAAATAAGCCCAGCTAATCACAAAAAGGATAAATGAAAAGAAATCTACACCTAGTCACATCACAGTGAAACTACAGAATTCTAAATATAAGGTGAAAAGTTTTAAAACAACCAGGAAAAGAGAGGTTACCTTGAAAAGAGTGGAGATCAACAAATTGATTTCGTAACAGCAGCAGTGGAAGCCAGAAGATAGGATAATGATGTGTTCAATGTACTGAAGGAAATTACCAACCTAGAATTCTATGCACAGCAAATATGTCTTTTAAGAATGAAGGTGAAATAAAGATATTTGAAACAAAATAATAAAAACAAAATCTAAGAGAATTCCCATTAGTATTCTTACACTAAAAGAAATTATAAAGCTTATAATTAAGGCAGGACAGTGACCCCAGTTAGCAGGTCTGAGATGCAAGAAAAGCTAAGGAGCAAGGAAAGTACTAAATATGTTGGATAAGGCTAAATGAACATTGGCCATATAAATTAGGGGTATCCAATCTTTTGGTTTCCTTGGGCCACATTGGAAGAAGAATTTTCTTGGGCTACACGTAAAATACACTAACACTAATGACAGCAGATGAGCTAGAAAAAAAATCACAAAAAAAATCTCATAAGAAAGTTTACAAATTTATGTTGGGCCACATTCAAAGCCATCCTGGACCACATGTGGTGGCCCGTCAGCCACAGGTTGGACAAGGTTGATAGAGATCAACAGTAACAACATTTTGTGGGGTTTAAAAATATAAAATTAAAATACACTGCAACAGTAGTATATGTAGCAGGAAGGAGTAAATGGAGATATTGTATTTTAGGACCTTGTATTATCTGGGATGGAGATAAATATAGCGATTAACTTTATATATTAGTGGGTTAATGTTGTTCGTGTTGTAATTTCTGTGGTAACCAAATAATAAGCAAATATATAGCTTCTAAATTAGTAAGGTAGGCAAAGAGAAAACGAAAAATAGAACATGTGGATTAAGCAGAAAGAAAAGAAAATGGTAGATTTAAACATAAATAGTGGTATATCAGCATGTATGTTCCTATCACTACCAGTACTGCTTAAAACAAGAAGCATTTATTTTTTTCTTTAAGTCTATAGGTCAGCTAGGTGGATCTTCTGCCTTCAGCTGGGGTCCTCATGTATCAGTAGTCACCTGTGGATTGGTAGGCAACTCTGCTGATCTAACCTTGGCTCTCTCACTTGTTTGAGGGTTGGCTGGCTGTAACCTGGTCTAGGAAGGCCTTAGCTGGGACAACCTGTCTCTGCTACACATGGTCTCTCATACTCCAGAAATCTGCCTGGGCTTGTTCTCATGGCAGAGGCAGGGTTCAAAGAAAAAGAAACATGCAAGGCCTCTTGAGTCCTATGCTAAGAACTGACATACCATCATTTAACCCACATTCTTTTGGTCAAATCAGATAACAGAGCAACACTTAAGGGGCCTGAGAGTAGGCCTTATGTAGCTGTAAAATCACATTGTAAAGGACATGGATGCAAGGAAGCCATAATACAACCATCAATGTAATGAATCTATCTTAATGATAAAATGCAAATATACTAATTGTTCTGACTGAAATGCAAAGATTGGCCGGGCCTGGTGGCTCGTGCCTGTAATCCCAGCACTTTGGGAGACCAAGACAGGCAGATCACCTGAGGTCAGGAGTTCAAGACCAACCTGGCCAACATTGTGAAACCCCGTCTCTACTAAAAATACAAAAATTAGCCGGGTGTGGTGGAATGTGCCTGTAATCCCAGCTACTCAGGAGGCTGAGGCATGAGAATCACTTGAACCCAGGAGGCAGAGGTTGCAGTGAGCTGAGACCGTGCAGCTGCACCTCAGCCTGGGTGACAAAGTGAGACCCTATCTCCAAAAAAAAACCAAAAAAATAAAATGCTAAGATTGTCAGACTGAATAAAAAAATGAAGTTCAACTACATGTTGTTTACAAGAGATACATCTGAAATATGTTTACATAAATGTTGAAAGCAAAAAAGTGAGAAAAGATAAACTACATAAATACTACCAAAATAAAAATGGAGTAGCTATTGAGGACTCAATAGACTTGAAAGTTGAAAGTAATACTAGAAATAAAAAGGATCATTTCAAAATGATAATAGGTTCGGTTCACTAGAAAACTATAGGACATTTAAATTTGTATGCACTTATTAGCATAACCTTAAAAATGTATAATCCCAAAATTGATAGAACTACAAATCCACAATTACAATTAGTGGGAAGTTTTAATACATCTCTGAGTAATTAATAGAAAAAGGATATAAAATGCTTGAATAATGTGATAAATTTGACCTAATTACCACTTAGAGAACATTGCCCCCAGCAGCTACACATTCTTGTCAAGCATACATGGAACATTTTAAAAAATTGACCAAATACTATTCATAAAGCAAATGTCCAGAGATTGCAAAGAATTGAAATCACATGGAGCATGTTTTCTATTCAAAATGCAGTCAATCTTTAACCTGACTACAAAATGATAACCAGGAAATTTCCATATATTTGAAAATTAAGAAACACATTTCTAAATAACCCACAGGTTAAAGATAATTTCATAATAGAAATCTGAAACTACCTTGAACTGAAATATAATAAAAATACCCATTTCAAAACTTGTGGGATCAAGTTAAAGTGGTGCTAAATGGAGACAACCTTGACATGGGTGTAGTAGGAAAGAATAAAAGCTGAAAATGAATGCGCTAGAACACTTATCTCACCAAGGTAGCAAAAGAGCAGCAAAATAATCCAGAAGAAAGTTAAAGAAAAAGAAATGATGTTAAAACAGTATTAATGTAAAGTTGATTATGTGAAAAGACTAATAAAAATGATATAAGATGTATATAGGCATTACTTTTGTAATTTAAAGAAAATCAGTAAAGAAAGTAAATGGAAATAGGGGCCAAGATGGCAAATTAGCAGTAGCTGCGGTCGGAGACTCCCACTGAGAAGAACAAAATGGTGAGTGAATCCTGCACCGGCAACTGAGGTATCCAGGCCCTGTTATTGGGACTGACTGGGCATTTGGCATGACCCATGGAGAGAGAGGAAAAGCAGGGTGGTGCGATGGCCCACCTGAGAGCCACACAGGGCAAGGGGAGCTCCCACCCCCAGCAAAGGGAGGCAGTGAGTGATTGTGCTACCCTGCCTGGGAAACCACACTTTTTCCATGGATCTGTGCAACCCACAGATCAGGAGATCCCCCTCATGAGCCCATGCCACCAGGGCCTTGGATCTTAAGAATAGAGCTGTGCATATTCTCAGTGACCACTTGGCTGGATACTGCCTAAGACTACCGAGTTCCTCAGGGGAGAGGCAGTCACCATCACTGAGGCTGCCTGCTACCTCCTTGGGACAGATGCCATCACTGCAGCTGCCTGCTGCCTAAGATGACTGAGCTCCCCAGGGGAGGGGCAGATGCCATCACTGCATCTGACTGCTGCCTAAGACCACTGAGCTCCCAGAGAGAGGGGTGGCAGCCATCACTGCAGTAACCCATCCTGCTTACTAGGTGGGGCCTCCCTGCAGGAATTTCAGCAACTCCAGCCAGGGGTTTAGGGACAGAACTCTGATCTCTCTGGGACTGAGCCCCTGAGGGGCAGCCATAGTCTCCACAGATCAGCAGACTTAGTCTTTCTCCTGCTGGCTCTGAGGTATCTGGGTAGTCAAGACAAGTGGGATTCCTCCCAGTGCAGTGCACCCCTTCCACTAAGGGACAGCCAGAGTGCTTTATTAAGCAGGTGCTGGATCTCATGCCTCCTGAGTGGGTGGGACTCCCCCCAGCAAGGGTTGCCAGACACCTTATACAGGAGCATTCCCACTGGCATCATATTGGTGCCCCTCTAGGACAGAGGTCCCAGAGGAAGGAGCAGGCAGTTATCTTTACTGTTTTGCAACCTCCACTGATGACATCTCCAAGTGCAGGAGGGACCCAGGCAAATAGGGTCTGGAGTGGACCCCCACAAACCACAGTAGCCCTACAGAAGAGGGGCTGACTGTTGAAAGAAAGCAAACAAAAAACAACAACAACAACAGCACAACAAAAAAGTCCCCATAAAAACCCCACCCAAAGGTTAGCAGCCTCAAAGATCAAAGCTGAATAAACTCACAAAGATGAAAAAGACTCAATGAAAAAAACACTGAAAACTCAAAAAGCTAGAATGCCTCTCCTTCTCCAAATTATCCCAACACCTCTCCAGCAAGGACACAGAACTGGGTGGAAGGTGATATGGATGAATTGACAAAATAATGCAAAGAAGCCAAGAACCATGCTAAAAGATTGCAGGAGCTGTTAACCAGAATAACCAGTTTAGAGAGGAACATAAGAGGCCTGATGGAACTGAAAAAACACAAGAACTTCACAATGCAACCACAAGTATCAATAACTGAATATACCAAGCAGAGGAAAGAATTTCAGAGCTTGAAGACTGTCTTGCTGAAATAAGACAGGCAGACAAGATTAGAGAAAAAAGAATGAAAAGGAATGAACAAAACCTCTGAGAACTAGGGGATTATGTAAAAAGACAAAACCTACAACTGACTGGGGAACCTGAAAGAGACAGGGAGAATGGAACCAAGTTGGAAAACATACTTCAGGATATCATCCAGGAGAACTTCCCCTACCTAACAAGACAGGCTAACATTCATATTCAGGAAATCCAGAGAATTCCAGTAAGATACTCCATGAGAAGATCAACCCCAAGACACATAATTAACAGATTCTCCAAGGTGGAAATGAAGAAAAAAATGTTAAGGGCAGCCAGAGAGAAGGGCCAGTCACCTACAAAGGGAAGCCTATCAGACTAACAGTGGACCTCTCAGCAGAAAGCCTATAAGCCAGAAGAGATTGGAGGAAAAGCCATTATCAGCCACTGCAAAAACACACTGAAGTACAAAGACCAATGACACTGTGAAGCAACTACATCAACAAGTCTGCAAAATAACCTGCTAGCATCATGATGACAGGACCAAATTCACACATAACAATATTAACCTTAAATGGGCTAAATGCCCCAATTAAAAGACACAGAATGGCAAGCTGGATAAAGAGTCAAGACCCATCAGTGTGCTGTATTCGAGAGACCCATCTCACGTGCAAAGACACACAAAATAAAATAAAATGAAATAATAAAGGGATGGAGGAAAATTTACCAAGCAAATTGAAAGAAAAAAAAAAAAAAGCAGGGGTTGCAATCCTAGTTTCTGACAAAATGGACTTTAAACCAACACAGATCAAAAAAGACAGAGAAGGGCATTACATAATAGTAAATGGATCAATTCAACAAGAAGAGCTAACTATCCTAAATGTATATGCACCCAATACAGGAGCACCCAGATTCATGAAACAACTTCTTAGAGACCTACAAAGAGTCTTAGACTCCCACACAATAATAGTGGGAGACTTTAACACCCCACTGTCAACATCAGATCATTGAGACAGAAAATTAACAAGGATTTTCAGAACTTGAACTCAGCTCTGAATCAAGTGGACCTTATAGATCTACAGAACTCTCCACCCAAAAACAACAGAATATACATTCTTCTCAGCACCACATGGTACTTACTCTAAAACTGATCACATAATTGGAAGTAAAACACTCCTCAGCAAATACAAAAGAACTGAAATCATAATAACCTGTCTCTTGGACCACAGCTCAATCAAATTAGAACTCAGGATTAAGAAACTCACTCAAAACCACACAACTACATGGAAATGGAACAACCTGCTCCTGAATGACTTCTGGATAAATAATTAATTAAGGCAGAAACCAAGAAGTTATTTGAAACCGTTGAGAACAAAGAGTCAATATACCAGAATCTCTAGGACACAGCTAAAGTAGTGTTAAGAGGGAAATTTATAGCACTAAATGCCCACATCAAAAAGCTAAAAAGATCTCAAATCGACACCCTAACATCACGATTAAAAGAACTAGAGAAGCAAGAGCAAATAAACCCCAAAGCCAGCAGAAGACAAGAAATAACAAAGATCAGAGCAGAACTGAAGGAGATAGAGACATGAAAAACCCTTTAAAAAATCAATGAATCCAGGAGCTGTTTTTTTGGAAAAAATTAATAAAATAGACCTTTATCTAGACTAATAAAGAACAAAAGAGAGAAGAATGCAATAGACACAATAAAAAATGATAAAGTTGATATCACCATTGGCCCCACAGAAATACAAACAACCATCAGAGAATACTATAAATACCTCTATGCAAATAAACTAGAAAATTTAGAGGAAATGGATAATTCCTGGACACATACAGCCTGCCAAGACTGAATCGGGAAGAAGTTAAATTCCTGAATAGACCAATAACAAATTCTGAAATTGAGGCAATAATAAATAGCCTACCAATCAAAGAAAAGCCCAGGACCAGATGGATTTACAGCTGAATTCTACCAGAGATACAAAGAGGAGCTTTTATTCTGTACTTCTTTTTTTTTTTTTTTTTTACTTTAAGTTCTGGGATACATGTGCAGAACATGCAGGTTGTTACATAGGTATACATGTGCCATGATGGTTGGCTGCACCCACCAAACTGTCATCCAGGTTTTAAGCCCTGCATGCATTAGGCATTTGTCCTAATGCTCTCCCTCCCCTTGCCCCCACCCCCGACAGGCCCCAGTGTGTGATGTTCCCCCCCTGTGTCCTTGTGTTCTCATTTTTCAACTCCCACCTATGAGTGAGAACATGAAGTGTTTGGTTTTCTGCTTCTCTGTTGGTTTGCTGAGAATGATGGCTTCCAGCTTCATCCGTGTCCCTGCAAAGGACATGAATTCATTCTTTTTTATGGCTGCATAGTATTCCATGGTGTATATGTGTCACATTTTTTTATTCAGTCTATTGCTGATGGGCATTTGGGTTGGTTCCAAGTCTTTGCTATTATAAACAGTGCTGCAATAAACATACATGTGCATGTGTCTTTATAGTAGAATGATTTATAATCCTTTGGGTATATACCCAGTAATGGGATTGCTGGATCAAATGGTATTTCTGGTTCTAGATCCTTGAGGAATCACCATACTGTCTCCCACATGGTTGAACTAATTTACACTCCCACCAACAGTGTGAAAGAACTCCTATTTCTCCCCAGCTTCACCAGCATCGGCTGTTTCTTGACTTTTTTTTTGTAGAAATAAAAATATTTATTAAGCTTTCTAAAATACAGATATTTAAGATTTGATTGTATTTTAACTTTCCATTTTCATTTTTTTCATTTCAAAGAGAATTAATAAATTTAAGGCACCTTTTACTAAAATTACTATTACTTTTTTTTTTTCACTTTTCTAAGAATTCTTTTTTTTTTTCTTTTTTTTTTTTTATTATTATACTTTAAGTTCTAGGGTACATGTGCACAAGGTGCAGGTGTGTTACATATGTATACATGTGCCATGTTGGTATGCTGCACCCATTAACTCGTCATTTACATTAGGTATATCTCCTAATGCTATCCCTCCCCCTACCCCCTCCCCACAATAGGACCCGATGTGTGATGTTCTCCTTCCTGTGTCCAAGTGATCTCATTGTTCAATTCCCACCTATGAGTGAGAACATATGGTATTTGGTTTTCTCTTCTTGCGATAGTTTGCTGAGAATGATGGTTTCCAGCTACATCCATGTTCCTACAAAGGACACGAACTCATCCTTTTTTATGGCTGCATAGTATTCCATGATGTATATGTGCCACATTTTCTTAATCCAGTCTGTCACCGATGGACATTTGGGTTGATTCCAAGTCTTTGCTATTGTGAATAGTGCCGCAATAAACATACATGTGCATATGTCTTTATAGCAGTATGACTTATAATCCTTTGGGTATATCCCCAGTAATGGGATGGCTGGGTCAAATGGTATTTCTAGTTCTAGATCCTTGAGGAATTGCCACACTGTTTTCCACAATGGTTTAACTAGTTTACAGTCCCACCAACAGTGTAAAAGTGTTCCTATTTCTCCACATCCTCTCCAGCACCTGTTGTTTCCTGATTTTTTAACAATTGCCATTCTAACTGGTGTGAGATGGTATCTCATTGTGGTTTTGATTCGTATTTCTCTGATGGCGAGTGATGATGAGCATTTTTTCATGTGTCTGTTGGCTGTATGAATGTCTTCTTTTGAGAAGTGTCTGTTCATATCCTTTGCCCACTTTTTGATGGGGTTGTTTGTTTTTTTTCTTGTAAATTTGATTCAATTCTTTATAGGTTCTGGATATTAGCCCTTTGTCAGATGAGTAGATTGCAAAAATTTTCTCCCATTCTGTAGGTTGCCTGCTCACTCTGATGGTAGTTGCTTTTGCTGTGCAAAAGCTCTTTAGTTTCATTAGATCCCATTTGTCAATTTTGGCTTTTGTTGCTGTTGCTTTTGGTGTTTTAGACATGAAGTCCTTGCCCATGCCTATGTCCTGAATGGTATTACCTAGGTATTCTTCTAGGATTTTTATGGTTTTAGTTCAAACATTTAAGTCTGTAATCCATCTTGAATTAATTTTCGTATAAGGAGTAAGGAAAGGATCCAGTTTCAGCTTTCTACTTATGGCTAGCCAATTTTCCCAGCACCATTTATTAAATAGGGAATCATTTCCCCGTTTGTTGTTTTGGTCAGGTTTGTCAAAGATCAGATGGCTGTAGATATGTGTTATTATTTCTGAGGGCTCTGTTCTGTTCCATTGGTCTGTATCTCTGTTTTGGTACCAGCACCATGCTGTTTTGGTTACTGTAGCCTTGTAGTATAGTTTGAAGTCAGGTAGCGTGAAGCCTCCAACTTTGTTCTTTTGACTTAGGATTGTCTTGGCAATGTGGGGTCTTTTTGGTTCCATATGAACTTTAAAGCAGTTTTTTCCAATTCTGGGAAGAAAGTCATTGGTAGCTTAATGGGGATGGCATTGAATCTATAAATTATGTTGGGGAGTATGGCCATTTTCACAATGTTGATTCTTCCTATCCATGAGCATGGTATGTTTCTTCCATTTATTTGTGTCCTCTTTTATTTCACTGAGCAGTGGTTTGTAGTGCTCCTTGAAATAGGCCTTTGCATCCCTTGTGTGTTGGATTCCTAGGTATTTTATTCTCTTTGAAGCTATTGTAAATGGGAGTTCATTCATGATTTGACTCTCTGTTTCTCTGTTGCTGGTGTATAAGAATGCTTGTGATTTTTGCACATTAATTTTGTATCCTGAGACTTTGCTGAAGTTGCTTATCAGCTTAAGGAGATTTCGGGCTGAGACAATGGAGTTTTCTAAATATACAATCATGTCATTCTGCAAACAGGGACAATTTGACTTCTCCTTTTCCTAAGTGAATACCCTTTATTTCTTTCTCTTGCCTGATTGCCCTAGCCAGAACTTCCAACACTATGTTGAATAGGAGTGGTGAGAGAGGGCATCCCTGTCTTGTGCCAGTTTTCAAAGGGAATGCTTCCAGTTTTTGCCCATTCAGTATGATATTGGCTGTGGGTTTATCATAAATCGCTCTTATTATTTTGGGATATGTTTCATCAATACCAAATTTATTGAGCGTTTTTAGCATGAAGTGCTGTTGAATTTTTTCAAAGGCCTTTTCTGCATCTATTGAGATAATCATGTGGTTTTTGTCTTTGGTTCTGTTTATATGCTGGATTACATTTATTGATTTGCGTATGTTGAACCAACCCTGCATCCCAGGGATGAAGCCCACTTGATCATGGTGGATAAGCTTTTTGATGTGCTGCTGGATTCGGTTTGCCAATATTTTATTGAGGATTTTTCCATCAATGTTCTTCAGGGATATTGGTCTAAAATTCTCTTTTTTTGTTGTATCTGTCAGGCTTTGGTATCAGGATGATGTTGATCTCATAAAATGAGTTAGGGAGGATTCCCTCTTTTTCTATTGATAGGAATAGTTTCAGAAGGAATGGTACCAGCTCCTCCTTGTACCTCTGGTAGAATTCAGCTGTGAATCCATCTGGTCCTGGACTTTTTTTTGGTTGGTAGGCTATTAATTATTGCCTCAATTTCAGAGCCTGCTATTGGTCTATTCAGGGATTCAACTTCTTCCTGGTTTAGTCTTGGGAGAGTGTAAGTGTCCAGGAAATTATCCATTTCTTCTAGGTTTTCTAGTTTATTTGTGTAGAGGTGTTTATAGTATTCTCGGATGGTAGTTTGTATTTCTGTGGGGTCGGTGGTGATATCCCCTTTATCATTTTTTATTGTGTCTATTTGATTCTTCTCTCTTTCCTTCTTTATTAGTCTTGCTAGTGCTCTATCAATTTTGTTGATCTTTTCAAAAAACCAGATCCTGGATTCATTGATTTTTTTTGGAGGGCTCTTTGTGTCTCTATCTCCTTCAGTTCTGCTCTGATCTTAGTTATTTCTTGCCTTCTGCTAGCTTTTGAATATGTTTGCTCTTGCTTCTCTAGTTCTTTTAATTGTGATGCTAGGGTGTCAATTTTAGATCTTTCCAGCTTTCTCTTGTGGGCATTTAGTGCTATAAATTTCCCTCTACACACTGCTTTAAATGTGTCCCAGAGATTCTGGTATGTTGTATCTTTGTTCTCATTGGTTTCAAAGAACATCTTTATTTCTGCCTTCATTTCGTTATGTACCCAGTAGTCATTCAGGAGCAGGTTGTTCAGTTTCCATGTAGTTGAGCAGTTTGATTGAGTTTCTTAGTCCTGAGTTCTAGTTTGATTGTACTGTGGTCTGAGAGACAGTTTGTTATGATTTCTGTTCTTTTACATTTGCTGAGGAGTGCTTCCAACTATGTGGTCAATTTTCGAATAAGTGCGATGTGGTGCTGAGAAGAATGTATATTCTGTTGATTTGGGGTGGAGAGTTCTGTAGATGTCTATTAGGTCCGCTTGGTGCAGAGTTGAGTTCAATTCCTGGGTATCCTTGTTGACTTTCTGTCTCATTGATCTGTCTAATGTTGACAGTGGGGGTGTTAAAGTCTCCCATTATTATTGTATGGGAGTCTAAGTCTCTTGGTAAGTCTCTAAGGACTTGCTTTATGAATCTGGGTGCTCCTGTATTGGGTGCATATATATTTAGGATAGTTAGCTCTTCCTGATGAATTGATCCCTTTACCATTATGTTATGGCCTTCTTTGTCCCTTTTGATCTTTGATGGTTTAAAGTCTGTTTTATCAGAGAGTGGGATTGCAACCCCTGCTTTTTTGTTTGTTTGTTCGTTTACCATTTGCTTGGGAGATCTTCCTCCATCCCTTTATTTTGAGCCTCTGTGTGTCTCTGCATGTGAGATGGGTCTCCTGAATACAGCAAACTGATGGGTCTTGACTCTTTATCCAATTTGCCAGTCTGTGTCTTTTAATTGGACCATTTAGTCCATTTACATTTAAGGTTAATATTGTTATGTGTGAACTTGATCCTGTCATTATGACATTAGCTGGTTATTTTGCTCGCTATTTGATGCGATTTCTTCCAAGCATTGATGGACTTTACATTTTGACATGTTTTTGCAATGGCTGGTACCTGTTGTTCCTTTCCATGTTTAGTGCTTCCTTCAGGGTCTCTTGTAAGGCAGGCCTGGTGGTGACAAAATCTCTAAGCATTTGCTTGTCTGTAAAGGATTTTATTTCTCCTTCACTTATGAAACTTAGTTTGGCTGGATATGGAATTCTGGGTTGAAAATTCTTTCCTTTAAGAATGTTGAATATTGGTCCCCACTCTCTTCTGGCTTGGAGAGTTTCTGTCAAGAGATCTGCTGTTAGTCTGATGGGCTTCCCTTTGTGTGTAACCTGACTTTTCTCTCTGGCTGCCCTTAAGATTTTTTCCTTCATTTCAACTTTGGTGAATCTGACAATTATGTGTCTTGGAGTTGCTCTTCTCAAGGAGTATCTTTGTGGCATTCTCTGTATTTCCTGAATTTGAATGTTGGCCTGCCTTACTAGGTTGGGGAAGTTCTCTTGGATGATATCCTGCAGAGTGTTTTCCAACTTAGTTCCATTTTCCCCGTCACTTTCAGGCACACCAATCAGACGTAGATTTGGTCTTTTCATATAATCCCATATTTCTTGGAGGCTTTGTTCATTTCTTTTTACCCTTTTTTCTCTACACTTCTCTTCTCGCTTCATTTTGTTCATTTGATCTTCAATCGCTGATACTCTTTCTTCCAGATGATCGAGTCAGTTACTGAAGCTTGTGCATTTGTCATGTAGTTCTCATGTTATGATTTTCGTCTCTCTCAGTTCTTTTAAGGACTTCTCTACATTGATTATTCTAGTTAGCCATTTGTCAAATCTTTTTTCAAGGTTTTTAGTTTCTTTCTGCTGGTTACGTAGTTCCTTCTTTAGCTCTGAGAAGTTTGATCAACTGAAGTCTTCTTCTCTCGACTTGTCAAAGTCATTCTCCGTCCAGCTTTGTTCCATTGCGGCGATGAGCTGCGTTCCTTTGGAGGGGGAGATGCGCTCTGATTTTTTGGATTTCCAGCTTTTCTGCCCTGCTTTTTCCCCATCTTTGTGGTTTTATCTGCCTTTGCTCTTTGATGATGGTGACATACTGATGGAGTTTTGGTGTGGGTGTCCTTTCTGTTTGTTAGTTTTTCTTCTAACAGTCAGGACCCTCAGCTGTAGGTCTGTTGGAGTTTGCTTGAGGTCCACTCCAGACCCTGTTTGCCTGGGTATCAGCAGCGGAGGCTGCAGAAGATAGAATATTGCTGAACAGCGAGTGTTGCTGTCTGATTCTTGCTCTGGAAGCGTTGTCTCAGGGGTGTACCCCACTGTGTGAGGTGTGAGGTGTCGATCTGCACCTAGTGGGGGATGTTTCCCAGTTAGGCTCTTCAGGGGTCAGGAACCCACTTGAGCAGGCAGTCTGTCCATTCTCAGATCTCAACCTCTGTGCTGGGAGATCCACTGCTTTCTTCAAAGCTGTCAGACGGGGGCATTCACCTCTGCCGAGGTTTCTTCTGCTTTTTGTTTAGCTATGACCTGTCCCCAGAGGAGGAGTCTACAGAGGCAGGCCGGCCTCCTTGAGCTGTGGTGGGCTCCACCCAATTTGAGCTTCCTGGTGGCTTTGTTTACCTACTTAAGCCTCAGCAAAGGTGGGTGCCCTCCTCCAGCCTCGCTGCCGCCTTGCAGTTAGATCTCAGACTGCTGTGCTAGCAATGAGGGAGGCTCCGTGGGCGTGGGACCCTCCAGGCCAGGTGTGGGATATAATCTCCTTGTATGCCGTTTGCTAAGACCCTTGGTAAAGTGCAATGTTAGGGTCGGAGTTACCCGATTTTCCAGGTGTTGTGTGTCTCAATTTCCTTTGGCTAGGAAAAGGAATTCCCTTTCCCCTTGCGCTTCCCAGGTGAGGTGATGCCTCACCCTGCTTCAGCTCTTGCTGGTCGGGCTGCACCCATGGACCAGCGCCAACCGTCTGACATGACCCAGTGAGATGAACCGGTACCTCAGTTGAAAATGCGGAAATCACCCATCTTCTGTGTCACTCACGCTGGGAGCTGGAGGCTGGAGCTGTTCCTATTCGGCCATCTTGGGCGTGCCCCTCTTGACTTTTTAATAATCACCATTCTAACTGACGTGAGATATTATCTCATTGTGGTTTTGATTTGCATTTCTCTAATAACCAGTGATGATGAGGTTTTTTTCATATATTTTTTGGCCACATTAATGTCTTCTTTTGAGAAGTGTCTTTTCATATCCTTGGTCCACTTTTTGGTGGGGTTGTCTGTTTTTTTCTTGTAAATTTGTTTAAGTTCCGTGTACGTTCTGAATATTAGACCTTTGTCAGATGGGTTGCTTGCAAAAATTTTCTCCCATTCTGTAGGTTGCCTGTTCACTCTGAAGATAGTTTCTTTTGCTGTGCAGAAGCTCTATAGTTTGATTAGATCCCATGTCAATTTTGGCTTTTATTGCCATTGCTTTTGGTGTTTTAGTCATGAAGTCTTTGCCCATGCCTATGTCCTGAATGGTATTGCCTAGGTTTTCTTCTAGGGGTTTTATGATTTAGGGTTTTACATTTAAGTCTTTAATCCATCTTGAGTTTATTTTTGTATAAGGTGTAAGGAAAAGGTCCAGTTTCAGTTTTCTGCATATGGCTAGCCAGTTTTCCCAGCACTATTTATTAAATAGGGAATCCTGTCCCCATTGCTTGTTTTTGTCAAATTTGTTGAAGATCAGATGGTTGTACACGTGTGGTGTTATTTCTGAGGTCTCTGTTCTGTTCCATTCATGTATATGTCTGTTTTGGTACCAGTACCATGCTGTTTTGGTTACTGTAGCCGTGTAGCATAGTTTGAAGTCAGGTAGCGTGATGCCTCCAGCTTTGTTCTTTTTGCTTAGGATCACCTTGCCTATACGGGATCTTTTTGGTCCCATACGGAATTTAAAGTACTTTTATCTAATTCTACAAAGAAACTCACTGGTAGCTTGATGGGAATAGCTTTGAATCTATAAATTACTTTGGGCAGTATGGCCATTTTCATGATATTGATTCCTTCTATACATGAGCATGGAATGTTTTTCCATTTGCTTGTGTCCTCTTTTATTGCCTATTTAATTCTTTGTAGTTCTCCTTGAAGAGGTCCTTCACGTCCCTTGTAAGTTGTACTCCTAGGTGTTTTATTCTCTTTGTAGCAATTGTGAATGGTAGTTCACTCATGATTTGGCTCTCTGCTTATCTGTTGTTGGTATATAGGAATGCTTGTGATTTTTGCACAGTGATTTTGTATCCTGAGACTTTGCTGAAAAGTTGCTTATTAGCTTAAGGAGTTTTTGGGCTGAGACGATGGGGTTTTCTAAATATACAATCATGTCATCTGCAAACAGAAACAATTTGACTTCCTCTCTTCCTGTTTGAATATACTTTATTTCTTTCTCTTACCTGATTGCCCTGGCCAGAACTTTCAATACTTTGTTGAATAGGAGTGGTGAGAGAGGGCGTCCTTGTCTCGTGCCAGTTATCAAAGGGAATGCTTCCAGCTTTTGCCAATTCAGTATCATACTGGCTATGGGTTTGTCATAAATAGCTCTTATTATTTTGAGATATATTCCATCAATAACCAATTTATTGAGCGTTTTTAGCATGAAGGGATGTTTAATTTTATCAAAGGCCTTTTCTGCATCTGTTGAGATAATCATGTGGTTTTGTCATTGGTTTTGTATATGTGATGGATTACATTTATTGATTTGTATATGTTGAACCAGCCTTGCATCCCAGGGATAAATCCAACTTGATCTTCCTGGATAAGCTTTTTGATGTCCTGCTGGATTCAGTTGGCCAGTATTATATTGAGGATTTTTGTATCGATATTCATCATTGATATTGGCCTGAAATTTTCTTTTTTTGTTGTGTGTCTGCCAGGTTTCAGTACCAGGAGAATGCTGCCCTCATAAAATGAGTTAGGGAGGAGTCCCTCTTTTTCTATTTTTTGGAGTGGTTTCAGAAGGAATGGTACTGGCTCCTCTTTGTACCTCTGGTAGAATTCAGCTGTGAATCCATCTGGACCTGGACTTTTTTGTTTGGTAGGCTATTAATTACTGCCTTAATTTCAGAAGTTGTTACTGGTCTTCTCAGAGATTCAACTTCTTCCTGGTTTTGTCTTGGCAGGCTGTATGTGTCCAGGAATTTATCCATTTCTTCTAGGTTTTCTAGTTTATTTGCACAGAGGTGTTGATAGTATTCTCTGATGGTAGTTTGTATTTCTGTGGGATCAGAGGTGACCTCCCCTTTATTATTTCTTATTGTGTCTATTTGATTCCTCTCTCTTTTCTTCTTTATTAGTCTGGCTAGCAGTCCATCTACTTTGTTAATCGTTTCAAAAAACCAGCTCCTGGATTCATTGATTTTTTGAAGGGCTTTTCATTTCTCTATCTCCTTCAGTTCTGCTCTGATCTTTGTTATTTCTTGTCTTCTGCTAGTTTTAGAATTTCTTTGCTCTTGCTTCTCTAGTTCTTTTAATTGTAATGTTAGGGTGTCAATTTTATATCTTTCCAGCTTTCCATTGTAGGCATTTAGTGCTATAAATTTTCCTCTTAACACTGCTTTAGCTGTGTCTCAGAGATTCTGGTACGTTGTCTATTTGTTCTCATTGAGTTTAAAGAACTTCTTTATTTCTGGCTTAATTTCATTATTTACCCAGGAGTCATTCAGGAGCAGTCATTCAGGATTCATTCTGGACCAAGGTTCACTTGGTCCAGAGCTGAGTTCAAATCCTGAGTATCCTTGTTAATTTTCTGTCTCATCGATCTATCTAATATGGACAGTGGGCTGTTAAAATCTCCCACTATTGGGGGGGCGGAGCAAGATGGCCGAATAGGAACAGCCCCAGTCTCCAGCTCGCAGCACGAGCAACATAGAAGACAGGTGATTTCTGCATTTTCAACTGAGGTACTGGGTTTATCTCACTAGGGAGTGCTGGACAATCGGTGCTGGTCAGCTGTTGCAGCCTGACCAGCGAGAGCTGAAGCAGGGCCAGGCATCGCCTCACCTGGGGAGTGCAAGGGGGAAGGGAATCCCTTTTCCTAGCCAGGGGAACTGAGACACACAACACCTAGAAAATCGGGTAACTCCCACCCCAATACTGCACTTTAAGCAAACCGGCACGCCAGGAGATTATATCCCACACCTGGCCAGGAGGGTCCCACGCCCACAGAGCCTTCCTCATTGCTAGCACAGCAGGCTGCGATCTAACTGCAAGGCAGCAGCAAGGCTGGGGGAGGCGCACCCGCCATGGCTGAGGCTTAAGTAGGTAAACAAAGCCCTGGGAAGATCGAACTAGGTGGAGCTCACAGCAGCCCAAGGAGGCCTGCCAGTCTCTGTAGACTCCACCTCTGGGGACAGGGCACAGCTAAACAACAACAACAACAAAAAAGCAGCAGAAACCTCTGCAGACGCAAACGACTCTGTCTGACAGCTTTGAAGAGAGCAGTGGATCTCCCAACATGGAGGTTGAGATCTGAGAACGGACAGACTGCCTGCTCAAGTGGGTCCCTAACCCCTGAGTAGCCTAACTGGGAGACATCCTCCACTAGGGGCAGACTGACACCCCACACCTCACACGGTGGAGTACACCCCTGAGAGGAAGCTTCCAAAACAAGGATCAGACAGGTACACTCGCTGTTCAGCAGTATTCTATCTTCTGCAGCCTCTGCTGCTGACACCCAGGCAAACAGGGTCTAGAGTGGACCTCAAGCATTTTCCAACAGACCTACAGCTGAGGGTCCTGACTATTAGAAGGAAAACTAACAAACAGGAAGGACACTCACACCAAAACCCCATCAGTACGTCACCATCATCAATGACCAGAGGCAGATAAAACCACAAAGATGGGGAAAAAGCAGGGCAGAAAAGCTGGAAATTCAAAAAATCAGAGTGCATCTCCCCCTACAAAGGAACGCAGCTCATCACCAGCAACGGATCAAAGCTGGACGGAGAATGACTTTGATGAGATGGGAGAAGAAGTCTTCAGACCATCAAACTTCTCAGAGCTAAAGGAGGAATTACGTACCCAGCGCAAAGAAACTAAAAATCTTGAAAAAAGAGTGGAAGAATTGATAACCAGAATAATTAATGCAGAGAAGGCCATAAATGAACGGACAGAGATGAAAACCATGACACGAGAAATACGTGACAAATGCACAAGCTTCAGTAACCGACTCGATCAACTGGAAGAAAGAGTATCAGCGATTGAGATCAAATGAATGAAATGAAGCGAGAAGAGAAGTCTAAAGAGAAAAGAAGAAAAAGAAATGAACAAAGCCTGCAAGAAGTGTGGGATTATGTAAAAAGATCAAATCTACGTCTGATTGGGGTGCTTGAAAGTGAGGGAGAAAATGGTACCAAGTTGGAAAACACTCTTCAGGATATCATCCAGGAGAACTTCCCCAACCTAGTAGGGCAGGCCAACATTCAAATTCAGGAATTACAGAGAATGCCACAATGATACTCCTCGAGAAGAGCAACTCCAAGACACATAATTGCCAGATTCACCAAAGTTGAAATGAAGGAAAAAATCTTAAGGGCAGCAGAGAGAAAGGTCAGGTTACACAGAAAGGGAAGCCCATCAGACTAACAGCAGATCTCTTGGCAGAAACTCTAAGCCAGAAGAGAGTGGGGGCCAATATTCAACAATCTTAAAGAAAATAATTTTCAACACAGAATTTCATATCCAGCCAAACTAAGTTTCATATAAGCAAATGCTTAGAGATTTTGTCACCACCAGGCCTGCCTTACAAGAGACCCTGAAGGAAGCACTCAACATGGAAAGGAACAACAGGTACCAGCCATTGCAAAAACATGCCAAAATGTAAAGGCCATCAATGCTAGGAAGAAACTGCATCAAATAGCAAGCAAAATAACCAGTTAATATCATAATGACAGGATCAAGTTCACACATAACAATATTAACCTTAAATGTAAATGGACTAAATGCTCCAATTAAAAGACACAGACTGGCAAACTGGATAAAGAATCAAGACCCATCAGTCTGCTGTATTCAGGAGACCCATCTCACATGCAGAGACATACATAGGCTCAAAATAAAGGGATGGAGGAAGATCTACCAAGCAAATGGAGAACAAAAAAAAGCAGGGGTTGCAATCCTAGTCTCTGATAAAACAGACTTTAAACCATCAAAGATCAAAAGAGACAAAGAAGGCCATAACATAATGGTAAAGGGATCAATTCATCAGGAAGAGCTAACTATCCTAAATATATATGCACCCAATACAGGAGCACCCAGATTCATAAAGCAAGTCCTTAGAGACTTACAAAGAGACTTAGACTCCCATACAATAATAATGGGAGACTTCAACACCCCACTGTCAACATTAGACAGATCAATGAGACAGAAAGTTAACAAGGATATCCAGGAATTGAACTCATCTCTGCAGCAAGCAGACCTAATAGACATCTACAGAACTCTGCACCCCAAATCAACAGAATATACATTCTTCTCAGCACCACATCACACTTATTTCAAAATTGACCACATAATTGGAAGTAAAGCACTCCTCAGCAAATGTACAAGAACAGAAATTACAACAAACTGTCTCTCAGACCACAGTACAATCAAACTAGAACTCAGGACTAAGAAACTCAATCAAACCGCTCAACTACATGGAAACTGAATAACCTGCTCCTGAATGACTACTGGGTACATAACGAAATGAAGGCAGAAATAAAGATGTTCTTTGAAACCAATGAGAACAAAGATACAACATACCAGAATCTCTGGGACACATTTAAAGCAGTGTGTAGAGGGAAATTTATAGCACTAAATGCCCACAAGAGAAAGCTGGAAAGATCTAAAATTGACACTCTAACATCACAATTAAAAGAACTAGAGAAGCAAGAGCAAACACATTCAAAAGCTAGCAGAAGGCAAGAAATAACTAAGATCAGAGCAGAACTAAAGGAGATAGAGACACAAAAACCCTCCAAAAAATCAATGAATCCAGGAGTTGGTTTTTGAAAAGATCAACAAAATTGATAGACCGCTAGCAAGACTAATAAAGAAGAAAAGAGAGAAGAATCAAATAGATGCAATAAAAAATGATAAAGGGGATATCACCACCGACCCCACAGAAATACAAACTACCATCAGAGAATACTATAAACACCTCTATGCAAATACACTAGAAAACCTAGAAGAAATGGATAATTTCCTGGACACTTACACTCTCCCAAGACTAAACCAGGAAGAAGCTGAATCCCTGAATAGACCAATAGCAGGCTCTGAAATTGAGGCAATAATTAATAGCCTACCAACCAAAAAAAGTCCAGGACCAGACGGATTCACAGCTGAATTCTACCAGAGGTACAAGGAGGAGCTGGTACCATTCCTTCTGAAACTATTCCTATCAATAGAAAAAGAGGGAATCCTCCCTAACTCATTTTATGAGGCCAACATCATCCTGATACCAAAGCCTGGCAGAGACACAACAAAAAAAGAGAATTTTAGACCAATATCCCTGATGAGCATCAATGCAAAAATCCTCAATAAAATACTGGCAAACCGGATCCGGCAGCACATCAAAAAGCTTATCCACCATGATTAAGTGGGCTTCATCCCTGGGATGCAAGGCTGGTTCAACATATGCAAATCAATAAATGTAATCCAGCATATAAACAGAACCAAAGACAAAAACCACATGATTATCTCAATAGATGCAGAAAAGACCTTTGAAAACATTCAACAGCCCTTCATGCTAAAAACGCTCAATAAATTCGGTATTGATGGAACGTATCTCAAAATAATAAGAGCTATTTATGACAAACCCACAGCCAATATCATACTGAATGGGCAAAAACCGGAAAACTTCCCTTTGAAAACTGGCACAAGACAGGGATGCCCTCTCTCACCACTCCTATTCAACATAGTGTTGGAAGTTCTGGCTAGGGCAATCAGGCAAGAGAAAGAAATAAAGGGTATTCACTTAGGAAAAGGAGAAGTCAAATTGTCCCTGTTTGCAGATGACATGATTGTATATTTAGAAAACCCCATTGTCTCTGCCCAAAATCTCCTTAAACTAATAAGACACTTCAGCAAAGTCTCAGGATACAAAATTAATGTGCAAAAATCACAAGCATTCTTATACACCAGTAACAGACAAACAGAGAGCCAAATCATGAATGAACTTCCATTCACAATTGCTTCAAAGAGAATAAAATACCTAGGAATCCAACTTACAAGGGATGTAAAGGACCTCTTCAAGGAGAACTACCAACCACTGCTCAGTGAAATAAAAGAGGACATAAACAAATGGAAGAACATACCATGCTCATGGATAGGAAGAATCAATATCGTGAAAATGGCCATACTGCCCAAGGTAATTTATAGATTCAATGCCATCCCCATCAAACTACCAATGACTTTCTTCCCAGAATTGGAAAAAACTGCTTTAAAGTTCATATGGAACCAAAAAAGAGCCCACATTTCCAAGACAATCCCAAGTCAAAAGAACAAAGCTGGAGGCATCACGCTACCTGACTTCAAACTATACTACAAGGCTACAGTAACCAAAACACCATGGTACTGGTACCAAAACAGAGATATAGTCCAATGGAACAGAACAGAGTCCTCAGAAATAATACCACACACCTACAGCCATCTGATCTTTGATAAACCTGAGAAAAACAAGAAATGGGGAAAGGATTCCCTATTTAATAAATGGTGCTGGGAAAATTGGCTAACCATAAGTAGAAAGCTGAAACTGGATCCTTTCCTTACTCCTTATACTAAAATTAATTCAAGATGGATTACAGACTTAAATGTTAGACCTAATACCATAAAAAGCCTAGAAGAAAACCTAGGTAATACCATTCAGGACACAGGCATGGGCAAGGACTTCAGGTCTAAAACACCAAAAGCAATGGCAACAAAAGCCAAAATTGACAAATGGGATCTAATTAAACTAAAGAGCTTCTGCACAGCAAAAGAAACTACCATCAGAATGAACAGGCAACCTACAGAATGGGAGAAAATTTGTGCAGTCTACTCATCAGACAAAGGGCTAATATCCAGAACCTACAAAGAACTCAAACAAATTTACAAGAAAAAAATAAACAACCCCTTCAAAAAGTGGGCAAAGGATATGAACAGACATTTCTCAAAAGAAGACATTCATACAGCCAACAGACACATGAAAAAATGCTCATCATCACCGGTCATCAGAGAAATGCGAATCAAAACCACAATGAGATACCATCTCACACCAGTTAGAATGGCAATCGTTAAAAAGTCAGGAAACAGCAGGTGCTGGAGAGGATGTGGAGAAATAGGAACACTTTTACACCGTTGGTGGGACTGTAAACTAGTTCAACCATTATGGAAAACAGTATGGCGATTCCTCAAGGATCTAGAACTAGAAGTACCATATGATCCAGCCATCCCATTATTGGGTATATACCCAAAGGAGTATAAATCATGCTGCTATAAAGAGAGATGCACACGTATGTTTATTGTGGCAATATTCACAATAGCAAAGACTTGGAATCAACCCAAATGTCCATCAGTGACAGACTGGATTAAGAAAATGTGGCACCTATACACCGTGGAATACTATGCAGCCATAAAAAAGGATGAGTTTGTGTCCTTTGTAGGGACATGGATGCAGCTGGAAACCATCATTCTCAGCAAACTGTCACAAGAACAGAACACCAAACACCGCATGTTCTCACTCATAGGTGGGAACTGAACAATGAGATCACTTGGACTCAGGAAGGGGAACATCACACACTGGGGCCTATCACGGGGAGGGGGGAGGGGTGAGGGATTGCATTGGGAGTTATACCTGATGTAAATGACGAGTTGATGGGTGCTGATGAGTTGATGGGTGCAGCACATCAATATGGCAGAAGTATACATATGTAACAAACCTGCACATTATGCACATGTACCCTAGAACTTAAAGTATAATAAAAATAAATAAATTAATTAATTAAATAAAATAAAATCTCCCACTATTACTGCGTGGGAGTCTATGTCCCTTTGTAGGTCTCTAAGAAGTTGTTTTATGAATCTGGGTGTTCCCATATTGGACGCATACATATTTAGGATAGTTAGCTCTTCTTGTTTTGTTGATGCCTTTACCATTATGTAATGCCCTTCTTTGTCTTTTTTGATCTGTGTTGATTTAAAGTCTGTTTTATCAGAGACTAAGATTGCAACCCCTGCTTTTTTTGCTTTCCATTTTCTTGGTAAGTATTCCTCCATCCCTTTATTTTGATCGTATGTGTGTCTTTGCAAGTGAGATAGGTCTCCTGAATACGGCACATTGTGTGTCTTAACCCTTTATCCAATTTGCTAGTCTGATTATTTTAATTGGGGCATTTAGCCCATTTACATTTAATGTTAATATTGTTATGTGTGAATTTGATCCTGTCATCGTGATGCTAGCTGGTTATTTTGCACATTAGTTGATGCAGTTTCTACATAGTGTCTTTGGTCTTTATATTTTGTTATGTTTTTGCAGTGGCTGGTACCAATTTTTCCTTTCCATATTTAGTGCTTTCTTTAGGAGCTCTTGTAAGGCAGGCCTGGTAATGACAAAATCCCTTAGCATTTGCTTGTCTGTAAAGGATTTTATTTCTCCTTCACTTATGAAACTTAGTTTGGCTGGATATGAAATTCTGTGTTGAAAATTCTTTTCTTTAAAAATGTTGAATATAGGCCCCTACTCTCTTATGGCTTGTAGGGTTCTGCAGAGAGATCTACTGGTAGTCTGATGGGCTTCCCTTTGTGTAACTTGACCTTTCTCTCTGGCTGCCCTTAACATTTTTTCCTTTGTTTCATCCTTGGAGAATCTGACAGTTATGTGTCTTGGGGTTGCTCTTCTCAAGTAATATCTTAGTGGTGTTCTCTGTATTTCCTCAATTTGAATGTTGGCCTGTCTTGCTAGGTTGGGGAAGTTCTCCTGGATAATATTCTGAAGTGTGTTTTCCAACTTGGTTCCATTCTGTCCTTCACTTTCAGGTACACCAATCAATCGTAGGTTTGGTCTTTTCACATAGTCACATATTTCTTGGAGGCTTTGTTCATTCCTTTTCATTCTTTTTTCTCTAATCTTGTCTTCATGCCTTATTTCAGTAAGTTAATCTTCAGTCTCTGATATGCTTCCTTCTGCTTGATTGATTCAGCTATTGATACTTATATATGCTTCATGAAGTTCTCGTGCTATGTTTTTCAGCTCCATCAGGTCATTTATGTTCCTCTCTAAACTGTTTATTCTACTTAGCAATTCCTGTAACCTTTTATCAAGATTCTTAGCTTCCTTACATTGGGTTAGACTATGCTCCTTTAGCTCAGAGGAGTTTATTACCCATCTTCTGAAGCTTACTTCTGTCAATTTGTCAGTCTCATTCTCTGTCCAGATTTGTGCCATTGTCGGGGAGGAGTTGCAATCATTTGGAGAAGGGGCATTCTGGTTTTAGGATTTTCCTCATCTTTGTGGATTTATCTACCTTTGATCTTTGAGGCTAATGACCTTTGGATGGGGTTTTTTTGCGGGGATCCTTTATGTTGATGTTGTTGCTTTCTGTTTGTAGTTTTTCTTCTAACAGTCAGTCCCCTTTTCTGCATATCTGCTGCAGTTTGCTGGAGGTCCACTCCAGACCCTGTTCACCTGAGTATCACCAGCAGAGGCTGCAGAACAGCAAAGATTGCTGCCTGCTCCTTCCTCTGGAAGCTTCATCCCAGAGGGGCATTGGCCTAATTCCAGCCAGCACTCCTCTGTATTAGGTGTCTGTTGGCCCCTGTTGAGAGGTTTCTCTCATTCAGGAGGCACGGGGGTCAGGGACCCCACTTGAGGAGGCAGTCTTTCCCTTAGCAGAGCTTGTGCACTGTGCTGGGAGAATCTCTCTTGTCAGGATCAGCCGCCCTCTTCAGAGCTGGCAGGCAGGAACGATTAAATCTGCTGAAGCTGTGCCCACAGCCACCCCTTCCCCAGGTGCTCTGTCCCAGGAAGATGGGGATTTTGTCTGTAAGCCCCTGAATGGGGCTGCTACCTTTCCTTCAGAGATGCCCTGCCCAGTGAGGTGGAATCTGGAGAAGCAGTCTGGCCAGAGTCACTTTGCCATGCCCAGCCTAGACCTCCCAGCCTCCTTAGCACTGTCAGGGGAAAACTACCAACTAAAACCTCAGTAATGGTGGACACCCCTCCCCCCACCAAGCTTGATCCTCCCAGGTCAACTTCAGCCTACTGTGCTTGCAGTGAGAATTTCAAGCCAGTGGTTCTTAGCCTGCTGGACTCTGTGGGAGTGGGACCCACTGAGTGAGACCACTTGGCTTCCTGGCTTCAGACCCCTTTCCAGGGGAGTGAACGGTTCTGTCTCACTGGGGTTCCAAGCGCCATTGGAGTATGAAAAAATACTCCTGCAGCTAGCTCAATGTCTTCCTAAGCAGCTCTCCAGTTTTGTGCTTGAAACTCAGGACCCTGGTGGTGTAGGCACATAAGGGAATCTCCTGATCAGCAGATTGCAAATTCATGGGAAAAGCGTAGTAACCCAGCTGGGTAGCACAGTCCCTTACAGCTTCCCTTGGCTCTGGGAGGGAGGTCCCTGGCTCCCTGGACTTCCCAGATGAAGTGATGCCCCACCCTGCTTCTGCTCACCCTCTGTGGGTTGGACCTACTGCCTAACCAGTCCCACTAACCAGTCCCAGTGAGATGAACTGGGTACCTTAGTTGGAAATGCAGAAATCACCTGCCTTCTGTGTTGGTCTAGCTGGGAGCTGCAGACTGGAGCTGTTCCTATTCGGCCCTCTTGGCTCCTTCTATTCTGTACTATTTCTTCCAAAACGATTCCAAACAATTGAAAAGGAGGGACTTCTCCCTGTCTCATTTTATGAGGCTATTATCATCCTGATACCAAAACCTGGCAGAGGTACAACAAAATAGAAAACTTCAGGCCAATATTCCTGATGAACATTAATACAAAAATCTTCAGTCAAATACTGGCAAACCAAATCAAGCATCACATCAAAAAGCTTATTCAACACCATCACTTTGGCTTCATCCCCGGGATGCAAGGTTGGTTCAGATAGGCAAATCAATAAACGTAATTCATCACATAAACAGAACTAAAGACCAAAACCACATGATTATCTCAATAGATGCAGAAAAGGCTTTTAATAAAATTCGACATCCCTTCATGTTAAAAACGCTCAATAAACCAAGCATTGATGGAACGTACCTCAAAATAATAGGAGTCATTTATGATAAACCCATAGCCAATATCATACTGAATGGTCAAAAGCTGGAAGTATTCTCCTTGAAAACCAGCACAAGATAAGGATGCCCTCTCTCACCACTCCTATTCAACATAGTATTGGAAGTTCTGGCCAGGGCAATCAGACAAGAGAAAGAAATAAAGCATATTCAAATAGGAAGAGAGGAAGTCAAACTGTCTCTGTTTGCAGATGACATGATCCTATATCTAGAAAACCCCATTGTCTCAGCTCAAAAGCTTCTTAAGCTGATAAGCAACTTTTCAGCAAAGTCTCAGCATACAAAATCAATATACAAAAATTACAAGCATTGCTACACACCAATATTAGATAAGCAGAGACCCAAATCATGAATGGACTCCCATTCACAATTGCTACAAAGAGAATAAAATACCTGGGAATACAGCTAACAAGGGAAGTGAAGGACTTCTTCAAGGAGAACTGCTTGTTCTCTCTTCAAGGAGAACTATAAACCACTGCTGAAGGAAATCAGAGAGGACACAAACAAATGGAAAAACATTCCATGCTCATGGATAAGAAGAATCAATATCATGAAAATGGCCATACTGGACAAAGTAATTTATAGATTCAATGCTACTTCCATTAAACTACCATTGACATTCTTCACAGAATTAGAAAAAACTACTTTAAAACTTGTAGGGCACCAAAAAAAAGTCCATATAGCCAAGACAATCCTAAGCAAAAGAACAAAGCTGGAGGCATCAAGCTACCTGACTTCAAACTATACTACAAGGCTACAGTAACCAAAACAGCATGGTACTGGTACCAAAATAGACATATACACCAATGGAACAGAATAGAAATCTCAGAAATAAGAACACACATCTACAACCATCTGATCTTCAACAAACTTTACAAAAACAAGCAATGGGGAAGGGATTCCCTATTTAATAAATTGTGCTGGGAAAAGTGGCTAGCCGTGTGCAGAACATTGAAACTGGACCCCTTCCTTACACCTTACACAAAAATTAACTCAAGATAAATTAAAGACTTAAATGTAAAACCCAAAACTATAAAAACCTTACAAGAAAATCTAGGCAGTACCATTCAGGGCATAGGCATGAGCAAAGATTTCATGATGAAAATGTCAAAAGTAATTGCAACAAAAGCAAAAATTGACAAATGGGATCTAAACAAATTAAAGAGCTTCTGCACAGCAAAAGAAACTATCATCAGAGCAAACAAGGCAACCTACAGAATGGGAGAAAATTTTTGCAAGCCACCCATCTGACAAAGGCCTAATATCCAGAATCTACAAGGAACTTAAACAAATTCACAAGAAAAAAAAAACCCCGTCAAAAAGTGGGCAAAGAACATGAACAGACACTTCTCAAAAGAGGACGTTTATGTGGCCAACAAACATATGAAAAAAAAGGTCAACATCACTGATTATTAGAGAAATGCAAATCGAAACCACAATGAAATGCTATTGCATGCCATTCAGAATGGCGATTATTAAAAAATCAAGACACGACAGATGCCGGTGAGGCTGTGGAGAAATAGGAACACTTTTTGACACTGTTAGTGGGAATGTAAGTTAGTTCAACCATTGTGGAGGACAGTGTGGTGATTCTTCGAAGACCTGGAACCAGAAATACAATTTGACCCAGAAATTCCATTAGTGGATATATACCCAAAGGAATATAAACCATTCTATTATAACATGTACATGTATGTTTGTTGCAAGACTATTCACAATAACAAAGACATGGAATCAACCCAAATGCCCATCAGCGATACACTGGATAAAGAAATTATGGTACATATATACCATGGAATACTATGCAATCATAAAAAGAAATGAGGTAATGTCCCTTGCAAGGACATGGATGGAGATGGAAGCCTTTAGCCTCAGCAAACTAACACAGGAAGAGACAACCAAACACCACATGTTCTCATTTATAAGTAGGAGCTGAACAATGAGAACATATGGTCACAGGGAGGGGAACACCACACATTGGGGCCTACCAGGGGGCAGGAGGAGGGAGAGCATCAGGATAAATAGCTAATGCATGTGGGACTTAATACCTAGTGATGGGTTGATAGGTGCAGCAAACCACCATGATACATGTTTCCCTGTGTAACAAAGCTGCACATCCTGCACAGGTATCCTGGAACTTAAAATAAAATAAATAGAAATAAAGATTTATATGTTATTCACATTTTTCTTTACAAAGGTGAGAAAATTATACTATGTAACTATCCTATAAGAGGAACCAATTAAGTAAATTGTGATATATATCACAGTTGATTTTTATTCAGGTATTAAAATTGTAATTTTTAATGATATAGAAAATACTTATATAGCATTAAGTGAAAACAGTATACAAAGTTGTATGTTTAGTACAATCTTAATTTTTCACAAAAATGTATAGAAAAAGTTTGCAAGGAAATATGTCAAATGTGAACATTATTATTACTTTTTTAAAGATCTTTTTTTTTTCTACTTTAAGTTCTGGGGTACGTGTGCAGAATGTACAGTTTTGTTACATAGGTATACATGTGCCATGGTGGTTTGCTCCACCCATCAATCCATCACCTACATTAGGTATTTCTCCTAATGGTATCCCTCCCCTAGCCCTCCACCCCCTGACAGGCGCCGGTGTGTGATGTTCCCCTCCCTATGTCCATGTGTTCTCATTGTTCAACTCCCACTTATGAGTGAGAACATGTGATGTTTGGTTTTCTGTTCCTGTGTTAGTTTGCTGAGAATGATGGTTTCCAGCTTCATCCATGTCCCTGCAAAGGACATGAACTCATTCTTTTTTATGGCTGCATAGTATTCCATGATGTATGTGTGCCACATTTTCTTTATCCAGCCTAAGATTGATGGGCATTTTGGTTCCAAGTCTTTGCCATTGTGAATACTGCTGCAATAAACATATGTATGCATGTGCCTTTATAGTAGAATGACTTATAATACTTTGGGTATATACCCAGTAATGATTGCTGGGTCAAATGGTATTTCTAGTTCTAGATCCTTGAGGAATTGCCACACTGTCTTCCACAATGGTTGAACTAATTTACACTCCTACCAACAGTGTAAAAGAACTTCTATTCTTCCACATCCTCTCCAGCATCTGTTGTTTCCTGACTTGTTAATGATCGCCACTCTAACTGGCGTGAGATGGTATCTCATGGTTTTGATTTGCATTTCTCTAATGACCAGTGATGATGAGCATTTTTTCATATGTCTTTTGGCTGCATAAATGTCTTCTTTTGAGAAGTGTTTGTTGTATCCTTTGCCCACTTTTTGATGGGGTTGTTTTTTTTTTCTTGTGAATTTGTTTAAGTTCTTTCTAGATTCTAGATAAGCCCTTTGTCAGATGGATAGGTTGCAAAAATGTTCTCCCATTCTGTAGGTTACCTGTTCAAATGTGAACATCATTAATTTATGAAAACTTATGGGTGGTTTTTATCCATTTCTTTATACTTTTCAAATTTGTACTTCCTAAAATCTCTAAAATGATTGTGTTATACTTTTAGATCAGAGAAAAATAAATTTTTAAAAAAGTTATATTCCTCTTCAGCCCTCAATCTTCAGTATACAGTTCACAGTATAGTAGTAGTATCATTTTGAGACACCCTAAGTGGTGGAAGCCAAAAATCCACCTTCATGAGGATGAATCATGGCTGATGGCTCTGTAAGTTATACTGTGATCACTGTATATGTTCCTCTTCATAATCAAATGAGGCTTCTTGTTTCAATATTTAACCTCCTACTAGAATCTTCCCATGATATGCTCACAATTGGAGGTTTTTGGTTTTTGGGTTATTTTGGTTTTGCCTAAACTTGAGCCAAGATCCCATTCCATTTTCTAGCTATGAGTAATATTACCAAACTGCATAATGGAATTATTAACCATTTGTGTGATTTATAAGTGGTAATTAGCATGTTTTATGGGACATAAAGACTTTGAAAGTTTGACCTACTATATCTTTTTGGGTTGTGTTGTGCTCTGTGATTAATTTTTGTATTGATTTTTATTAAAGGAGAGTGTTTTCCATTTTAGAAATGCTTGAGACATATTTTCATTGATGACTGGTAGTTATGGATAAAACAATTGGGATTGAATAGATTAATTAGTAGAAAGATTGGGGTACCAAACTGAACTCAAATAAATCATAAACTCAAACTCATTAAAATATATGTTCAAAAAAGTATATGTTCCCCTCTAAAGTCAACAAAAAATAGACATGTTTTAGTAAGTCTGATAAGTAACTCTCTAAATCTCTTTACTGTCTTTCTACAGGAAAAAGCAATTTCGGTATCTGCTAGAATCCAAAGGAAAAAAACCTGGTATTATCAACGAAGAAAATAATGACAGCAAAAGACTTGTAGGAGAAAACACAAATCGTGCTACATTAAATTATACTACGAGAGACTTTTACAATGAAAAGCTAGAGGTAAAACTACTGTTAATCTTTGCGATTTAATGCCAGGATATATCCCACATGCTTGGATTTGGGGGTTGTACATTTTACCCTCAGTTAAGATAACTTTTTTGTTTTGGAATATTTGTCAACCTTACGTTACAAAGCCGAGGACAGAAGGTACCCAGGCAATTAGGGAGAAATAGAGCCCTGAAATGAAGAAGAACCAAAGGTTTCAATATTGTTATTTCAGCAGAAGAAAAAAATGTTCAAAAGAAATCTGTACTGTAAATCTGTAGCAAAAATCTAGACCAAAGCAGAACCAAGGGTCCCAATCTGTGTAAGAAGTAGGTTATAGGCTTGCTGTAGGTACTTAGCCACGTCATGCCAGACCATCAGAGAACACAGCAGGACCTCCGTTTTTGTTCTCCTTCCTGGGGCCATTGATGTTTTAATTCATATCTTTCATTCTACACCATTTTCTTATAATTACTTAATCATTACAATTTCAACCTGTTCTATTCCTAATATAGCACTTAGCCAGGAAAATGGGAACTAAACCGTTATGTTTTATGTGGTCAGAGGTTCAGAGTGTTTTGTTTATGAGTCTTAAAAGATAAAATATAGCTGTATTGCAAAGAGGAAAGAGGCAGTTCTGGCAAATAGCACAGTGCAAATAAGGCATAGAAGTATAAAACATGTAAGGAGAGGGCCAGGAACTATAAGCAGGTCATCGTTGTGGAAGTTCAGAGATTGAGATAGACAGTGTTAAAAGATGAGACCAGAAAGATAGTAAGAGAACAATGCGAAAGAGATTGAACGTAATCCTTTGGCCAATAGGGGTTTCCCAGTGTTGCCAAAAGAAGAAAATGAAAGCCAAGGTGGCAGGATTATGTCTCCTTCTCTTCCTGAATACAGCTGGTTCTATGAGTGAAAAAATTAATATGTATATAGTTGTGTTTGGTATCTATGGGGGATTGGTTTCAGGACCTCCTGCAGATACCAAAATGCACAGATGCTCAAGTCCCTGATAAAAAATGACATAGTACATAGTATTTGCATGTAGCCAAGGCACATCCTCCCATATACTTTAAATCATTTCTAGATTACTTATAATACTACAATGCAAATGCCATGTAAATAGTTGTTATACCATATTGTTTAGGGAATAATGACAAGAAAAGTCTGTACAGATGTGATTTAAAAAAAAATTTTCAATCTGCAGTTGTTTGAATCCACAGATGCAGAACCCATGGATATGGAGGGCCAACTATATTTAGTAAATCTAAACATGCCAATTTACATTAAAGAAATTTAGTAAAACATCAAAGAGCTGCATTTAAACCAAGAACAGTTTCACAGTAAAATCTACCAACTCTTTAAGAAACAGAGAATTCTAATGATTTTAAAATTGTTTGAGAGTATTGAAAAAGAAGGAAAACTCTTCCATGTTTTCAATACAGACAGCATAACATTGATTCCAAAAATGCTAGCATTGCATAGGAAAAGAAAAGCCAAACCATACATTTTAAAATATTGGTGCAAAACTCTTTAAAATATTGTCAGCCAGAATACAGCAGAACATTAAATGAATAACAAACATTATACCCAAGAGTAGTTTATCCTAGAAAGGCAGGAAAAATTCAGTATTAGTGAATTAATAGATCTAATGTGAAAAATCATGATTATTTCTATAGACATTGAAAAGAAATTTCACACAATTCAATACCTATTCTTAATTTTGTAACTCAATCAATAGGATAAATGGAAATTGGATAGTAAGTGTTATGCTTGATGGGGAAACTCTGGAAACACTAGCATAAGTAGTAGGCAGAATTCTAACTAAGGTGGCCTCTGTGATCCCCACACCCCGGTATCCATACCTTGTATAGTCCCCTCCTATGGGTGTAGGTAAAACCCGTGTCTTGCCTTTAACCAGTGGAATATGGCAAGGGTAAAGGGGTTTTGCAGACATGATTAATATCGCTAATCAGTTGACTTTGAGTTAATGAAGAGGGAGATCATCCTGAGTGAGTCTGACTTAATCTGGCAAGTCCTTTAAAAGAGGATTCAAGCGACCGGGCGCGGTGGCTCACGCCTGTAATCCCAGCACTTTGGGAGGCCGAGGCGGGCGGATCACGAGGTCAGGAGATGGAGACCATCCTGGCTAACACGGTGAAACCCCGTCTCTACTAAAAATACAAAAAAATTAGCCAGACGTGGTGGCAGGCACCTGTAGTCCCAGCTACTTGGGAGGCTGAGGCAGGAGAACGGCGTGAATCTGGGAGGCGAAGCTTGCAGCCAGCCGAGATCGCACCACTGCGCTCCAGCCTGGGCAACAGAGTGAGACTCCTTCTCAAAAAAAAAAAAAAAAAAAAAAAAAGAGGATTCAGGCTTTCCCTGAAAGATTTTTCTGTTGGCCTTGAAGAAATAAGCCCCCATGTTTTGAGAGGCCCACATGGCAGGGAACTGCAAGAAGCTTTTAGGACCTGAGAACAGCCCCAGACCAGCAGCCAACAAGAAAACAGGGATTTCATTCCCACAGCTGCAAGGAACTGAATTCTGCCAACAACCACTTAGGCTTAGAAGAAGACTCTGAGCTTCAGAAATAAACACAACCTAGCCAACACCTTCATTTCAGCTTTATGAAGCCCTGAGCAGAATACCCAGCTAAGCCGTGCCTGGGTTCCTGAAACATGGAAACTGAGCTGATAGATGCACGTTCTTTTAAGCTGCCAAGTTTGAGGTAATTTGTTAGACAGGACTAGAATACCAATGCATCACTGAAGTAAGTATCAAGCAAGGATGCCTAATATCACTATTATATTTTTCTAAATACAGATAATACAATGAAACAAGAGAAGGAAATCAATGGTTACTTGAAAAGAAGGCAGTAAACTTATATTTGCAGATAATATTATTGAATACCTGGAAATCCCAAGAATATTAATTTAGAAATCATAAAAAGCTATAAGAAAATTCAGTAATGTAGCAGAAGTCAACAGCTTCCATATTACAAGTAATAAGCAGAAAGAAGATATAAGGAAAAACCGAACTCACAGTAGCAACACAGAAAGATAATGTATCTTACAATAACCTAATAATAAATATACAGGATCTATAAAAAGAAAACTTTTCAAACATTAGTGAAGCATACAAAAGATTTATACAAATGGAAAAACATACCATGTTTTGGATAAGAATCTCAAGCAAAATATGTCAATTTTCCTTAAGTTAACTTAAAAATTTCATTTAATCTCAATGAAAATGCCAAAAACTTTTTTGTTGAGGCTTTTTGACAAGTTGATACTATAGTACATGTGGAAAAATAAACATAATTAGCAACAAAAACTCCGAAAAAGAAGAACAATGAGAAGAAGGCTAGCACTATTAGATATTAAGGCATATTATAAATACCTACCAATTAAAACAGGGTGGTTGTAAAGAAATAGTCTAATGGGATAAATGATACTGACGAAATGGGATATTCAATCAGAAAAGCATATTGAACCCCTTCTTTGCACCATGCAACAAAAAATTAACTCCAGACCAAATAAAAACCCAAGTATTAAAAGCAAAAGTTTCAAGTTTTTATTTTAATAAGAAGAGAAAATCTTTATGATCTTGATTGGGTTGGCTATGATTTTTTAACACCATAGATGCACAAACCATAAAGGAAAATGTTTTGGTAAATTGGACAGTCATCCAAGGTGATTGTGGTTTTTTTCTCTACATTGCCCAGTCTGTCCCTGAACTCCTGGGCACAATAAATCCTCCTACCTCATCCTTCCAAGTAGCTGAAACTACAGGCATGCAGATTTTTAAAAATGGATAGCTTCAGTGCAGTCATGTAAGCCTTGTTTCCCATTTATAAAATGGAGATATGGATTAAATCCTAATACAAGTACCATTATAGTTAAAATTGCTCTGTAACAAACCCCACTGTTGACCTTTTTCCCAAACCATCTTGATAACAACAAAATTGTAGTTTAATGAAATAATATAAACCATATTGTATAGAGTTTATCTCATCAGGATTGAACCTGTAAAATACTTGCTTTATGAATCCCACAGGGATATTGTGAGACAAAAAGAGATGAGTATATGAAAGCATTTGGGAATGGAAAAAGCATTACCCAAGGAGCAACAACTCCTTGACGGGTCAGGGCAAGAGAGGAAGTAAAGACAGGGAATGTTGACTCCTGCTTTGAGAAATTTTAAACAGGAAAGAAGGAATCTGAAGCCCCAAAATATTTGGAAAGAAACACTAATCTAACAATCAGGAGATGTGGATTTGAGCCCCTGATTCTACTTCTGAGTACTTGAAAGACCTTGCTCAAGTCCCTTAATCACTCTCTCGACTCACAGCCTAGCATTCCTTCACTTATACCACGCTCCTTACATCTTGAAAAATATTTAAATCACTGCAGCAGAAAGTGCTCAGTTTCTCTTCCATACATCCTGAGTTGTTGAGAAAATTAATTGAGGTAAGTTCTTCCAAATCAGGTTAAGCAGACCTTTTCATTATGCATGTCATAAATCTGTTGCTTGGTAGTTGTCCATCTATTCTCCTGACTCATCTAAAAAAGATTTAAGATGGACATAGAATCATAGTGCCAAAAGGGACTTTAAAGAATGTAATCCTATTCTTAGATGAGGAAAACTGGAAACTCAGATGAGTTACTGAGGGTCATGTTGAATTATTGACTGAGCCACCTCTGGAATGGAGTCCTGATTCTGACCTTGGACACGTTCACAATATATCATGGTGCTTTCTCAAGTTTTCTTGACCATCCCATTGCAAAGGGCTCTCTCTTTTCTGAGCACTGTTCGTAATTTGCTGTCTGAACATTTTACTCAGCATGTATCTACTGTTTTATGTTTTTAGTTAACTTTTTATATGTGCAGGCCATCTCCCAACTAGACTGTAAGTTCTTCAAGGGCTAGATTAGAGAGTTTTCTCTACGGAAGTATTAATAGAAGATGCTTAATCCTGAGCAGATCTCTTAATCTCTATAGACCTTCTTTCCCATTTATAAAATGGAGATATGGATTAAATCCCAATACAAGTACCATTGTAGTTAAAATTGCTCTATAACAAACCCCACTGTTGACCTTCTTTTTCCCAAACCATCTTCATAACAACAAAATTGTAGTTTAATGAAATAATATAAACAATATTGTATAGAGTTTATCTCATCAGGATTGAACTTGTAAAATACTTGCTTTATGAATCCCACAGGGATATTGTGAGACAAAAAGAGATGAGTATATGAAAGCATTTGGGAATGGAAAAAGCATTACCCAAGGAGCAACAACTCCTTGACAGGTCAGGGCAAGAGAGGTGTCTCTAACATGCTTTCAATGGGATCATCCTGGACAGGCTGAGTGAGTTGTCCTGGCAGACACCTGATGAGTTATAGGGTATATTGTAAGGAGATGCAGAATAATTGGCTTGGAGGAGAAGAGAAATGATGAAGTAAAAATGCTTTCAAACACAGTTACTAAATTAAGGATTATTATAGAAGATACAATTCTGTATCAACATGTTCCTAGAGAAACAATGGAAGTAACTATAGCAGAAAATTTTAAAGCACTGTAAATTATACTGTGCCAGTTATGACGAATTATTTTCATTTGTATAATATGTAAATGATTTAACAAAATATATCATTTACTTGTTTTAATTTTTGTTATCCTAAATTATTATAAAAAATCTTCCAATCTTAACTAGAATTTTATCTTTTTAAATTCAAAATTCTATTTTAAGCAATTTAGAAATCTGTAAAAGAAGCATTCACTAAATGTGCTCTATGCCTTCTACTTGTAAATGCATTGCTTGTAAAATATTGCTCTAAAATGAGCAAACTAAAATGTTGCTGATCTCTAGTGATTCACACTTGTCCTTCTTTGTAAGAGTTCCTCTGTAGTCCAGATTTACTGAGTGCTAAAAGGGAGCAGCTACATTCTGTTCTCATCAACAAGCTAACTTAGTATATATAGGTGGCTAAGGTTCAGATTGTAGTATTTCAGAGTGAGAGAAGTTCATCAGAGAAGAGGCCAGCTGGAACCATTTGTTGCTTATCACACATCAAAATCTGTACATACTTCTGTGATTGGTCAATCTATGACTTATTGTTTTAGTACATGACTATATCAAATCAGCATGTTGACCCATGAATGATGATTACTTAGAGGTGCCTTATATGTCATAAGAAAATTCTTAAAATATGCCTCTGTTAAGGAAAGTTAGTGCAATTTGGACTTATTATTAACTTACATTAATCAGGAATTTAAAACATATTTTGTTTTAAAAATCATAAGCATTTGGGCCAGGTGCGGTGGCTCATGCCTATAATCCCAGCTCTTTAGGAGGCTGAGGTGGGTGGATTTCTTGAGTTCAAGAGTTTGAGACCAGCCTAGGCAACATGGCAAAGCCATGTCTCTACAAAAAAATACAAAAATTAGCTGGGTGTGGTGGTGCACGCCTGTGGTCACAACTGCTCAAGAAGGTGAGGTGGTAGGGTCGCTTGAGCCTGGGAGGCAGAGGTTGCAGTGAGCAGAGATCATGCCACTACACTTTAGCCTGGGCATCAGAGTGAGACCCTGTCTCCAAAAAATAAATTAAGTTACATTAAATTAAATTAAATTTAAAAATCATAAGCATTGGGAAAAAGAAGAAACATATTAAAAAGGAGGAAAACATACTAATGTTCTCAGAACTCAGAAACAATCTTTCTTTCTTCCTTCCCTCCTTCCTTCCTTCCTTTCCTTCCTTCCTTCCTTCCTTTCTCTCTCTCTCTCTCTCTCTCTCTCTCTCTCTTTCTTTTTGAGACGGAGTCTCACTCGCCCAGGCTGGAGTGCAGTGGCGCGATCTTGGCTCACTGCAAGCTCTGCCTCTTGGGTTCACTCCATTTCCTGCCTCAGCCTCCTGAGTAGCTAGGACTACAGTCACCTACCACCACACCTGGCTAATTTTTTCTGTTTTTTTTTTTTTTAGTAGAGATGGGGTTTCACCGTGTTAACCAGGATGGTCTCAATCTCCAGACCTCGTGATCCACCCGCCTCAGCCTCCCAAAGTGCTGGGATTACAGGCGTGAGCCAAGAACTCAGAAACAATCTTAATGAGACTTCAATATATTTCCTTCAATAGTTTTTATGCATTCTTTTCTAACTTTTTAATAAAAACTTCAAACATACAGCAAAGTTGAAAGAATTTTACAATAAACATCCATACATCCAAAACCTACACTCAACTATTAGCATCGTACTATACAGTGTACTTACTTTATCACATATCTATGTATCTATCCCTCCATCAGTCTACCTTGGGATTTTTTAAATTCATTTCACAGTGATTGCAGACATTAGTGTGCTTCTGCCTAAATAATTTAGCGTGCATTTCATTAATTGGAATTCAGTATTCTATAGAGTATTTTTCTTTGTAAATTTTACCATTTAGAGGTAAAACTTACATAGTGAAATGTAAATCTTAGGTGTACAATTGCTGAGTTTTGACAAATCATACATTCCTATAACCCAAACCCTATCAGAACATTTTTATTTTTTTCACATATCATTATGATGTAAGCATTTTTTCTTATTATGAATCTTTCTTATTTTTATTTTATTTTACTTTTAAATATTTTATCTTTTAGATACGGGGTACAGTGCAGATTTGTTACATGAGAGTATTGTGTGACACTGGGTTTTGGAGTATGAATCCTGTCACCCTAGTAATGAGCAGAGTACCAGATACGTAGTTATTTAACCCACACCCCTACTAGCGTCTATATTGTTCCCATATTTATGTTGTTCCTGTCTTCCATGTGTGCTCAGTGCTTAGCTCCCACTTATAAGTGAGAACATGCAACTTAGTTTTCTGTTTCTGCATTAATTTGCTTAAGGTTATGGCCTCCAGTTCCATCTATATTGCTGCAAAGGACAGGATTTCACTCTTTGTTATGGCTATGTAGTTAGTATTCCATTGTGTATATATACTATATTCTGTTTATCCAGTCTACCATTGATGGGCACCTGGGTTGATTCCATGTCTTTGCTATTGTGAATAGTGCAGCAGAGAACATACGAGTGCATGTGTCTTTTTGGTAGAATGATTTATTTTCTTTGTAGTATATACCCAGTAATGGGATTGTTGGGCCAAATGGTAGCTCTGTTTTAAGTTATTTAAGAATCGCCAGACTGCTTTCCACAGTGGCTAGACTAATTTAATTATATTCCCACCAGCAGTGTATGAGAGTTCCTTTTTCTCCACAGCCTTGCTAGCATCTGTTGTCTTTTCACTTTTTAGTAATAGCCATTCTGACTGGTGTGAGGTGGTATCTCACTGTGGTTTTGATTTGCATTTCTCTGATGATTAGTGATGCTGAGCACTTTTTCGTATCCTTGTTGGCCACTTGTATGTCTTCCTTTGAGAAGTATCTGTTCATGTCCTTTGCCCATTTTTTAAATGGGGTTATTTGGTTTTTGCTTGGTGATTTAAATTCCCTATAGATTCTGGATATTAAGCCTTTGTCAGATACATAGTTTGCAAATATCTTCTCCCATTCTGTAGGTTGTCTGTTTGCTCTCTTGATAGTTTCTTTTGCTGTGCAAAAGCTCTTTAGTTTAATTAAGTCCCATTTGTCCATTTTTGTTTTTGTTGCAATTACTTTTGGGGACTTAGCCAAAAATTCTTTGCCAAGGCCAATATCGAGAAGAGTTTTCCAGAATTTTTATAGTTTGAAGTCTTACATTTAAATTTTTAATCCCTTTTAATTTTTGTATATGGTGAAAGATAGGAAAGGTCCAGCTTCAGTCTTCTGCATATAGCTAGCCAGTTATCTCAGCACCATTTATGGAATAGGGAGTCCTTTCCCCATTGCTCGTTTTTGTCAGCCTTGTTGAAGATCGGATGGTTTTTGGTGTGCAGCTTTATTTCTGAGTTTTCTATTCTGTTCCATTGGTCTATGTGTCTGTTTTTTACCAGTACCAAGCTGTTTTGGTTACTGTGGCTTAATAGTATAGTTTGAAGTCAGGTAGCATAATGCCTCTGGCTTTGATTTTTTTTTTTTTTGCTTAGGATTGCTTTGGCTATTTGGGCTCTTTTTTGGTTCCATATGAATTTTAGAATTTTTCTCTAATTCTGTGAAGAATGACATTGGGAATTTGATATGAATAGCATTGAACTGTAAATTGCTTTGGGCAATATGGCCATTTTTATGATATTGATTCTTCTAATCCATCAGCAGGGAATGTTTTTCCATTTATTTGTATCATCTCTGATTTCTTTCAGCAGTGTTTTGTAGTTCTCCTTGTAGAGATCTTTCACCTTCTTAGTTAGCTGTATTCCTAGGTATTTCATTGTCTTTGTGGCTATTGTAAGTGGGATTGTGTTCTTGATTTCACTCTCAGCCTGGATGTTGTTGGTGTATAGAAACGCTACTGAATTTTGTACATTGATTTTATATCCTGAAGCTTTACTAAAATTGTTTCAATTCAAGAGCCTTTTGGCAGAGTCTTTAGGATTTTCTAGGTATAGAAATTATATTGTCAGCAAAGAGAGATAGTTTGACTTCTTTTCCTATTTAGATGCTTTTTAATTTCTTTCTCTTGCCTGACCGTTCTGGCTAGGACTTCCTAGAAATCTTCGTAGGTATAATTTTAATGACAATATCTGCGATTTTTAGAATTTTGTTGGTTTGTTTTGTTTTGTTTTTTGAGACAGAGTCTTGCTCTGTCACCCAGGTGGAGTGCAGTGGCATGACCTCAGCTCACTGCAACCTCCGTCTCCTAGGTTCAAGCAGTTCTCCTGCCTCAGCCTCCCGTGTAGCTGGGACTACAGGCGTGTGCCGCAACCCTAGCTAATTTTTATGTTTTTAGTAGAGATGGGGTTTCACCATGCTGGCCAGGCTAGTCTCGAACTCCTGACCTCAAGTGATCCACCCGCCTTGGCCTCCCAAAGTGCTAGGATTACAGGTGTGAGCCACTGCCCCGGGCCAAATTTTTTTTCTTTTTTTTTTTTAGAAACAGGGTCTCACTCTGTTACTCAAGCTGGAGTGCAATGGCATGATCATAGCTGAAACTATAGCCTTGAACTCCTGGGCTCAAATGATTCTCCCACCTCAGCCTCCCAAGTACCTGGAACTGTAGGCATGTGCTATTACACCTGGCTAAATTTTTTATTCTTGTTTTTCTGTAAAGATGGAGTCTCACTATGTTGCCCAGGCTGGTCTTGAGTTCTTGGCCTTAAGCGATCCTCCTGCCTTGGCCTCCCAAAGTGCTGGGATTACAGATGTGAGCTACCATGCCTGGCCTATGATATTTTAAATTTAACTCATTTAATTTATCTTGAAATTATTTTGGTGTTTTGACTTGACTTGGAGATTTAAATGGATCCTTTTCCAAGTAGTTAAATCTATTGTCTCGTTGATATTTATTACTTTCCTTCTTCATTGATGTGCATTACTTCCCTTATAATTCTGATTATCTGATGTGTTACATTGATTCTTCCATATATATTATACTTTCCATGATCATGCCTTGATGCTGTCCAGAAGTATCAATAGCCAAAATAAATGTTAAACTCTTGCATTAAACAAAATCACTTTGTTTTAGCCTCTGTGATGAAATTGGGGCACAATGCTCAAATATCCTCTGGCCCCAAAATTCCTCTGTTGTGTTTAGAACCAGGTTTTTCATTTGCACACTGCCAGACCCAGAAGTTGAGTGGGAGACCTGTTTCTTTAGAAGGCAATGTACTGGATCCCAGGTTTATATATGTTTACTCTTCCTCCTTGTACACTTTCCCCCAACTTTCTCCAAATGGTCAAGGCTGCATAAGTCAGTGTAGTGTACCATTTTATGCTTTTCCGTAATAGAGGGTAAATTCAGAGTATAGGTACTTAAAGTATTACATAGATATTAACTAATATCATACCAATTGAAATTATCACTATCTGTATCCTGATACATTTACCACAGGAATCTGTGAGTCTGCATTCAGCTGACTTGTATGAGCTAAATGACCTGAACTGAGATAGGAGAAATAGTAGTTATGGTTCAACAATTCCAGTAAAGAAACACATTTTCTAGCAGAGCTGTCCAACAGAGGTAGGAGTAGACTGAGAAGGACTGAGGCCCTTGTTGTTATCTTTACTCAAGCAGAACTCTGTGTCAGCAGTGACTAGGAAAGAATTCCTGCTCTGAGGAGTAGGTGGGGGAGGGATGGGGGTCAGAATAAATTATTTCCATTTTTTGTGGTTCAGCTAATTGTTGCTTTGACTTTTGGATTAGTTATGATTTAATGCAAAACTTTCTTTTTTTTAAACAGGAAATAAAGGAAAAGAAGAAATTCTGTAAAACGTATATAGAAGACCTTGTGAAGGAAGCCACAGAAATCAACATGAAAAATGAGGCTTTGCAGAAGCTTTGGCCACAGATGTTCATTGAGCTTGTTAGGGATGCAGTTATAGAAATTCGCAATAAAAATTCCTATATGAAGCTCTGCCTACAGCAGATAACAGACCAAAAATAAAGATGGCCTTTAGGTACAGTTGATTTTGGCAGTTTTATTTTTTGAAAGTTGAAAATTTGCAGGTTATACATGTTAAAACAACAACACTATCCTATAAACTAGAAAGACTAGTATTAAAGCATTATTGCCCACTGTTCTCATAGCTAAAAGTTAAGAAGGAAAGGAGAAAGGAAGGATTAATTTCCTGTATGTGATGACCAAACAACCTCTGGGAGCTAAGCAGTTTTCAGAGCTGGCGTGGCACTGCATCCTTGGTTCTTGCTTTGATTGGTGCCCTGCTACAGCCCAAAGCACGTAGTATTTGCTGATGATTCAGCATGAGCTACATCTACCTACTTTTAGCTGATAATTTTCAGTTATTTCCCTTTTTATTTTATGTCATGATTTCAAAACCAAAAATATGTTCTTTTTATGAGTGAAGAATAAACTTACTAATAAATTAGTAAAAATAAAGTATGTTTGCCTCAATTCAGTCAGAATTGTCATATTTATTATATGTTCCTCTTTAGTTAGGTACGGTCCCTGCTGTTCACCTATATGGAGGATGACCCATTCTTCTAGGGATGCATTCTCAGGGAACCACAGGAGGTCCTGGGAATCACTATGGACAGAAAATATGAAAATGAGTCAAAACTGGGATAGGAAGAAAATGTTTTGTCTTAGGAGATCCTGAGTGATTGTAAAATGCTGTTACAAATCAGTAAGTCTGCTTCTCTGCAAGGTGTTTTCTTCCATTATTAGCTCTCAGGGGCTCTTAATAGACATGCATGTGTACCTGTGCCTCAGAAGTATTAGGGATGCATGAGTGAAGGGTTCTAATTTTTAAAATTTCATTTGAAGATCAAATTCATGCTGGTGAGAAGGGTAGTAGGAGCCTATTACCATAGCTAGAGATTATGCCACTTCAGAAAAACAATCTTAATAAATAAACTGAATTCTTCAGTTTGCTTAGATTTTACCTAGCAGCTATTATGTCAGCAGGACCACCAGGATATGGGAAAACAGGACTAGAAGATGTACGACAGCAAAGACATGCAGAGACTTGCAGAGACACCTGAAAGGAAGCTAGGTAAGCTGCTATTGCGGTTCTGAGAAAGACCCACATCCTTAAGATCTCTTAATTACTCTTCTCCCAGAAGGAGTGCTTAACTTTAACAGGTTACCATTTTTCTGATCATAGCCTTAAAAGGCTGTCCTGGTTTTTTCATCTTGGCACTTAGGCCATCAGCTTACTAGTGTGTAACCTCAGTTTCCTCCTAATAGCACACACTTCATAAGATAGTCATGAGGATCAAAAGAAACAATACATGTAAAGCATTTCTCGTCATGCCTGGCACACAGCAAACACCCAATACATTGAGCTTTAATTATTACTCTTTTGGATGTAGGTTGAAAGGGTTGGTGCCCTAGGACAGAGGAGCTATTAGCCTTGCTTTCTGATCCTTTAGCCTCTCCAAACTGAAACATATGGACCATTTCTCATCTGGCTAGTAAACAGTTATCTCTCCTGGGGCTTATGTCTTGTTTGGTATAGAAATGAGATCCCAGCTTGAAAGTGATATTGAAAGGAGAACCAAAAGTGTATTGTCTGTGGACTTCTGCCAGACTGGAAAGACGTAAGAACTTGTGACTCTTCGGGAGTCTTCCCACTCTAGGCTTTGCAGATGAATGGTCTGGCTGTTTAATACTCTGTCCAGCTTCCTGCATGTCTCTCCTCCCCTAACCCTCCCATCCCTGATGCTAAAGAGACTTGACACTCACATGCTTTCTTGGCCCAGCCATCCTGGGAATTTTAGGAACACTAAGTCAGCATTCAATGAAATGGCAGCAAGCCGTCCCAGCCACTGCTGGCTCTACCCAGACCTGCTTCAGGCCTGGTAATAGGGTCTTTCTCTTGTCCCTGAAACCAAGCCTCTTTATTCCTCAGCTTTTGTCTCTCCTTCCTTCCTACCTGAGTTCCCTTTCGCTCCTACCTGCTCCCACTATTCCATACTGATTTCTACTTCTTGAATCCTTATTTTGTCTGGTCTCAAACTTCCAATGGCGGTCCTCCCATCTAGTTTTACCCTCCAAGCTCATTTTGCTTTCTGAAGTTCCTGGGTGACGATAATCCCCAGATAAAAAGACAAGGAGACCTGGGTCTGCTGGGTTAGGGATCAAGTGAGGGTCCTATGTTGTGAGTGAGTGGTGATCTAGGGAACAAATTGCCATTTCTACTTGGAATTTTCCAGGGTTTTCAGGGAAGGGGAAGAGATGCAAATCCACAGTCTGAGACTCTCTAGGCTAATGTGTGCTGAAGAATTGCTTTTTTCCAAAAGGGATCTTATGCAGAAACAAAATTGCATTTGCCTCAAAAGCAGAAGCATTCAGTACTCCCATTTAGGGAGATACTCTACCCCATGTTCTGGTACAGTGGCTGGATGGTGAAGTGTGCTGCTAGACCTGGGGATGGTTACCACGTGTGCAGGTGGACCTGAGGCTGGTTAACTGTGCTGCTGAGTCGGAGGATGGTCCTGGTATCAGCTCCTCACTTCCTGAGCATCATTCCACTGAAGGCCTGGCACATAAGACAGTGCAGCCCTACCATGCTCCTGATCTATTCCTGATCGGGCAGGGAATGCACAGGGATTCATATTCTCTTCAGTGAGTAACCATCTTAACAACAAAGATTCGTTGAGCAATGTCTTGCACTATTATCAGCTCTTTATATACATTCTCATTTAATTTCCTAACGCTGCGATATATATATGATAGCAATCCCATTTGAACACTAGAAAACTGAGGCATAGAGAGGATTAAAAAAACACACCTAAGGGTATTTCAGCCAATAAATGGTAAACAGCACCCACATTCACTGTTAGTCTTAAGGATCTGGCATCTGGGAAGAATTTTGATGCCCATGGTCGTTCCTGATCTACTTTCATGTTTTGTCATTGTGCTGAGGAATAGGAAATAAAAGATGAGAATTTCTCAACTGTGTCTACATGTGAAGCATATTGTAGACATTGTGTGTAGTATAAATACTAGCATAAATGTATAAGTACACATGTACAATACTGTGTATTATTTAAGCATATACATATTAAAGTATAAAATATTGGCAGCTGGATTCATTGCAATAATGTGTAGAGAATCAACTTCAGGAGGGGGCAATAAATAAATTAGGGGGACCAGTTGGGAAGGTGCTGCCCTGTTCTAGGCAAGAGATAATTGTGACTTGGATCAAGGTGGTAGCGGCAGAGGTGTCAAAAAGTAGTTGGATCATGGGTGTATTTTAAAGATAAAGCCAACAAGCTTTACTGACAGAATTGCATATGGAGTATGAGAAACATTAGTCAGTGATGGCCCCAAGGTTTTTGGCTCAGACTACCGAAAAGATTGAGTTGCCATCAACTGAGATGAGAGCAATCTGTGAATGGAGCATCTGTTGGGAGGAAGAATCAGGAATTCCATCTTATGGAATACACAATGTATCTCAACATGTACAATATATAGAAGATATACCACACATCTCAGCATATGTTGAGAAGGTTGTTAAATATCCAAGTGCAGGTGTTAAGTAGGTGTGAATATGAGTTGGGAGTTGAGAAGTGTAGATGGGCTAGAATTGTAGAATTTGGAGTCATTGGCATATAGCAGTACTTGTTTATGCTATCTTTATATTTAAGAGAATAAACCTTTCACTTGCTAAATAAGATTATCATAGTGTACTTGCCTTTTCTTTTCCTTCTTTTTTTTTTTTTTTTTTTTTTTTTTTTTTGAGACAGAGTCTAACTCTGTCGCCCAGGCTAGAGTGCAGTGGCACAATCTTGGCTCACTGCAACCTCTGCTTCCCGGGTTCAAGCAATTCTCCTGCCTCAGCCTCCTGAGTAGCTGGGGCTACAGGCGCCTGCCACCATGCCCAGCTAATTATTTTGTATTTTTAGTAGAGACGGAGTTTCACCGTGTTAGCCAGGATTGTCTCGATTTCCTGACCTTGTGATCCACCTGTCTCGGCCTCCCAAAGTGCTGGTGTTACAGGCATGAGCCACCGCACCCTGTCTGTACTTGCCTTTTTATTTTCATTTTTATCTGAGTTTTTCCTTCTGTTTTTCTTTGTGATTTTCCTTCTGTTTTTCTCCTATTGTTTTTCTTTGTGATTTCATTCATCATAATTCAGAATTTACTGCTTATTCAGAAAGCAGCTAATGATTCACCTATATTTTCTCTTGGTTTGATTTCATGATTTTCTATCATTAACAGTTTGTTGACAGACCAAAAAACATCCTATTCATCTCTTTGGGCAAACCTGGGCTTTATTCTCCCATCTCACAGTTTATTTAATAAATTTAAAAAGGAAAGAAAAGAGAAAGAAGGGGGACAGAGAATCTGGCTAGTTAGCTGCAGGCAAAATGCAAAATAGAATAAAGACAGACTACTCAGGAAAATATTTTATTTAAATCTTGAGGAACAAAGGTTAGTTTTTATAATCTGCTTTTATGGGTCAGATGGAGATGGAGTGGTTACTGTTGCCAAGAACTTCAGAGCCAAGTTTGAAATTTAATCACAGCAACTGTGTTAACCAGTATTGATGGAATGTTTAGTATATTTGATCCTGATTTTCTACTTATGTTTATGTTTTCATGATTCATTGTACGTGTCTTTTGTTGCAAAATACCTCAAATCCTTTATGGAAAGAGTTAAGGTATATTCAAAGCTCCAAAGAATAAATTACTCCTAAAGAATAAATATACTCCTTGGGGAGTGGAATAGTTTGCCATTTCTCTTCAGGAGACAATGAAACTATTTATTAATCCCATATACAAGTGCCTCTAAGCTTGAGCCCTCAGAGAGTCGACTTCTTCTCTTTGTTTATCTTGAAATATTTCAGTGTGCAGAAATGCCTGAAGAATCGTATCTCAAATAAATGCCCTGTATCTACCACCAAGCATAACATCTTAATATTTTTCCACATTTGCTTCAGATTTTAAAAATCAAACATTACAAGTAGACGTGGAGCCCCTGTGCACCTTCTTTCCCTCCCTCCAGGTAACCACTATTCTGAGTTTTGTGCTTATTCATGCATATTCTTGTTCTTCTTCTTCTTCTTCTTCTTCTTCTTCTTCTTCTTCTTCTTCTTCTTCTTCTTCTTCTTCTTCTTCTTCTTCTTCTTCTTCTTCTCCTCTTCCTCTTCCTCTTCCTCTTCTTCTTTCTTCTTCTTTCTTCTTCTTCTTCTTCTTCTTCTTCTTCCTCTTCTTCCTCTTCTTCCTCTTCTTCCTCTTCTTCCTCTTCTTCTTCTTCTCCTTCTTCTTCTTCTTCTTCTTCTTCTTCTTCTTCTTCTTCTTCTTCTTCTTTCTTCTTCTTCTTCTTCTCTTCTTCTTCTTCTTCTTCTTCTTCTTCTTCTTCTTCTTCTTCTTCTTCTTCTTCTTCTTCTTCTTCTTCTTCTTCTTCTTCTTCTTCTTCTTTTCTTTCTTCTTTCTTCTTTCTTCTTCTTTTTTGTTTTTTTTTTGATACGAAGTCTTGCTCTATTGCCAGGCTGGAGTACAGTGGCATGATCTTGGCTCACTGAAACCTCTGCCTCTCAGGTTCAAGCGATTCTCCTGCCTCAGCCTCCTAAGTAGCTGGGATTACAGGAGCACACAACCATGCCCAGCTAAGTTTTGTATTTTTAGTAGAGACGGGGTTTCACCATGTTATCCAGGATGGTCTCAATCTCCTAACCTTGTGATCCGCCTGCCTCTGCCTCCTAAAGTGCTGGGATTACAGGCATGAGCCACCACACCTGGCCTCATTCATATTTTCTGGCTGTTCCTATTTATGCATAAATGCATAGGGAGCTTATTGAATTAAGTTTTTATATTTTCTAATTTTATATAAATGGGGCCATGCAATATGTATTCTTCTGCATTTTTTCACTCAATATTATGTTCCTGAGGATTATACTCATTGATGGGAGTAGTTCCACTTCTTTCATTTTTGCTGCTATTTTGATATTGGGTTGTACAGCTCATGAGTGATTTATGTATCTGTTTTCCTGTTGGTGGGCATCAGGAGATTTCTAGTTTAAAACTAGTACAGACAATGCTGCATTGAATATGCCTGTTCACATGCGTGCCTTAGGAGTACGCAATTAACTGTGGAATTGCTGAGCCATATGGACACATTCAACTGCATTAAATATTGTCAAATTGCTTTCTAAAGTGATTCATATCAGTTTACACTCCCACAAGTAGAGAATACAACTTCCAGTTGTTCCATATATTCACTAACAATTAGGACTTTCGTTTTTTACAATCTAATGTGTTAGTGAGCCTCTGTGTGTGTATGTGTGTGTATGTGTGTGTACTTGAAAGTGGCTTTTTGTGTACAGAAGAGATCTTTCAAGGATTTTTTTTAAAAGATAAAGTTTACATATGGAGAAATGCACAGAAGTGTATAATTTGATGAATTTTGAAAATATCAACATCCCAATTAAGAATTCCAACATTTTAATCACTTCAGAAAAGTTTTCTTAGTCAATCCTTGGCCATCCCCTATAAGCAAGTATTGTTCTAATTTCTTTCACCATTGATTAGTTTTGTCTGTTCTGGAACTTTCTGTAAATGGGAGCATATAATAGGTACTCTTTTGTGTCTGACTTGTTTTACCCAACATAATGTTTTTGAGAATCATTCATATTGTTTCATGTATCAATAATTTTTTATTTCTTAGTATAAATGTATCATGGTTTTCTTATCCATTCTATTGAGTTGTTTCCAATTTGGGGCTCTTGTGATTGAAGACATGTTTGTACAAATCCTTTTGTGCAGTGGAGCTGCTGAGTCAGAATAGTTGAAGTTTAACTTCATAAGAAACTGCCATTAATTTTTTATAATAGTGATTGTACAATTTTACACTCCTTCCATCAATGTATAGAGAGTTCTGGTAGCTCCACATATGTGCCAACATCTGTTGTTTTGAACTTTTTAATTTTCAGCTATTCTAGTGTGGCCTCTTCAGGTTGTTGCTTTAATTTTATTTTCCTTGATGTGTAATGATATTGATCACATTTTTATGTGTCTTTTGGTCATTTTTATATCTTATTTTATGAAGTAAATGTTCAGATCTGTTGCCCACTTTTCTAACTTGAATTGTCTTTTTATTATTGATACATGTAAGTTCTTTATACATACTAGATACAATGCTTTTGTTTTGAATTATGAGAAAGTCCAATTCATCAATTTTCTATGTCAAGTGCCTTTTATAATCTCTCTAAAACAGTTTTCCTGCCCCAAGTTTGCAAAGACATTCTCCGCTACTTTCTTCTAGAAGCTTTATAGTTATTACATTCACGACCATAATTCTTCTTGAATTAATTTTTGTGAATGGTTTGAGGTAGAGATACAACTTCATTTGCTTTTCTCTATAGAAACCCAGCATTCCAGCAAAATTTGGTGCAAAAAGTGGCTTTTTTCCCCATTGAATTGCTTTGGCAATTTTATTTTTGGAAAATTAATTGACCAATATATGTGCAGGTCTCTTTCTAGACTTACTGTTCTATTTCATTTATTTATTTTTTCTATTTTTACACAAATTTTACTGCACAGTTTTGATTGCTGTAGCTCTATGTAAGCCTTGGAGACAGGTAATATAACCCCTCAAATTTTGTTGTTTTACAAAATTGTTTTAATTGTTTTAGTGAGTCTAGGTCTTTGCATTTCCATATACATTTTAGAATCAGCTTGGCAATTTATTTTTAAAATGACTTTTAGGATTTTTAGTGGGATTATATTAAATGTATAGATGAATTGGAGAAGATCTTCCAATCCATGAACATGGGATAGCTCTTCATTCATTTAGATCACTTTTAAAGCAAAATTTAGTAGGTTTCAGTTTAAATTTTATTCTGAAGCAGATTTATTCCTAAGCATTTTATATTTTTTGCTATTTTAAAGTTATTTTAAATTTTCATTCCCAAGTTTTTTTTGCAAATACATAGTAATACAGTTGACTTTTATATATAGTTGATCCTCATTATTTGCAGATTTTGTATAATTTGCCTACTCACTAAAATTCATTTGTAGTCCCCACATTCATTTGTGGATATATACAAAGTGATGACAAATTTGAGCCCCCAGTGCACATGTTCCCAGCTGAGGTTAATCAAGGCAATACTCTCCCTTCTTGTTTCAGTTATCAGAAAGTAAACAAGTATCCTTTTCACAGTATATTTAATGCCATGTTTATTGCATTTTGTGCTTTTTGTTGCTTTTTGTGCTTTTTGTGCATTTTGTGCTTTTTGACTTTGCTCTTTACAGTGCCCCCCAGGGGTAGGCCTGAAGTGCTCTCTAATGCTCCCAAGCATAAGAAGGTGGTGATGTGCCTGACATCACAGAGGAATGACATGTGTTAGATAAGCTTTGTTGAGGCATGAGTTACAGTGCTGTTGGCCATGAGTTTGATGTTGATAAATCAATTATATATATATTTTTTTCATGATGCCGTTAAACAGAAACACACATATAACAAGGTTAAGTATTAGTTGACTAAAAATATTGTTCCAGAGTCTCACAGGAACTTAAACCTATATTTCCCATCAGAGCAAATGTTCAGTAGTATTCACTAATTTTATGTTCAGGACAACTTTAGAGACCATATTCACCATAAATAATGAGAATTTACCATAATGACTTTATGCATTTGTATTCTGTAAACATGCAATATTAATTGCTTAGGATTTTCCACACAGATAAAATCATTTTTTCTACAAATAAAGATGGTGTTACGTCTTCCTTTCCAGTCTGTATACATTTTGTTTCTTTTTCTCGCCTCATTGCACAGGCTAGGACTGCCAGTTCGATGTCTTTTAAAAAAGTGGTAGGAGTGGTCATTATTGTCCTTTGTCTCTTTCCCTAATCTTAGAGTGAAAATGTTCAATTATAAGTTTACCTGTAGGTTTTAATTTTTCTTTTCTTTCTCTCTTTATTTCTTTTTCTTTTTTTTTTTTTTTTTTTTTTTTTTTTTTTGACAGGGTCTCACTCTGTTGCTCTGGCTGGAGTACGGTAGTGCAATCATGGCTCACTCTAGCCTCTGTCTACTGGGATCAAGGGATCCTCCCACCTCAGCCTCCCAAGTAGTTGGGACAACAGGCACACACCACCATGCCCAGCTAATTTTTGTATTTTTAATAGAGATGGGGTTTCACCATGTTTCCCAGGCTGGTCTTGAACTCCTGGGCTCAGGCAGTCCATTCACCTCAGCCTTTGAAAGTGCTGGGATTACAGGCATGAGCCACCATACTCAGCCAGCTGTAGGGTTTTCACAGATAGCCTTTATCAGGCTGAGAAAGTTTCCTATTATTCCTACTTCGCTGATAATTTTTTTTTTTTTTTTTTTTTTTTTGAGACAGAGTCTCGCTCTGTCTCCCAGGCTGGAGTACAGTGGCACGATCTCCACTCACTGCAAGCTCCGCCTCCCGGGTTCACACCATTCTCCTGCCTCAGCCTCCCGTGTGGCTGGGACTACAGGCGCCCGCCACCACGCCCGGCTAATTTTTGTATTTTTAGTAGAGAGGGGGTTTCACCGTGTTAGTCAGGATGGTCTTGATCTCCTGACCTCATGATCCGCCCATCTCGGCCTTCGCTGATAATTTTTTATCATGAATGAAAGAATATTGGCTTTTATCAGATATTTTTCTATGTCTATTGAAATAATCATATAGTCCTTCTCCCTTATTCTTATGTTATTGATTACATTGATTGATTTTCAAATGTTAAACCAACCTTGCATTACTAGGATAATGTAATTATATATTAACCTTTAACATATTTCTGAGTATTATTTGCTAATATTTGTTTAAAAGTGTTTGTGTCTGTGTTTATTAGTGATATTGGTCTGTAAAAATTTTCTGTTGTGCCTTGTGTTCTCTCCTACTCTGTTTTCTAAAAGAAAAGTGGAAAAGCCATATTCTTTGAAATATATCCTAAATTTTCTTGTGATTTCTTCCCTAACTCAGAGGTTACTTATAGGTATATTGTTCCGTTTCCAAGTATTTGGCCCCATTATGTGAGTAATAAACCATTTCATGGCTTATTTGGTGTATGTGTTTGTGTGGTGTCATCAGTATTAACATCTGAACCAAAGTTTGACTGAGGGGTCTGTCTCATTCCCAAAAGGTGACCATAACATTTGTGTATATTAATTAGGTGAAAATTCTTAAGTATAGTGTTCAAATCATCTGTCTTCTTTTCTGGCTGTTCTTATCAATTATTGAAAGACTCAAATCTCCACTAAGACTGTGGATTTGTCTGTTTCTGCTAGTACTCTATTATTTTTTGCTTTATGCATTTATTAAGGGCATGTTATTAGGTATATACAAATTGAAAACTGACATATCTTCCTGTTGAATTGATGTTTTTGACATGAAATGAGTCTTCTATCTCTAAAAATTCTTTTTGCCTTAAATTCTAATTTGTTCAATATTAACATAGGTATACCAACTTTTTAAAATTAATATTTGAATGAGATCTTTTTGCATGATTTAATTTCCACCTTTCTATATTCTTATGTTGTAGATATGTTTCTTTTAAATAATATATAATTTAAATTTATATTTGTATCCAATTCAACAATCTTGCCTTTTAAAAGTTGAAATTAGTTTTTTAGAACAAAATCCACTGATTTTAAATTAAATATTTTGATATGTATTTTTACTTGTGCCACCTATTCCATGTTTTGTTTTACTTCTTTTTTCCCTTCAATTACTTTTTTAAAATTACTGGGTATTTTTTAACCATGTTTCCCCTCTATGAATTTAGAAGTTATACACTCAGTTTCTTATTTTATAAATGATTTCCCTAGAACTTATATCACAGATCTTTACCTTCTCATTGATTAACATTGGTTTCTAATGTTAATCAATATCTTTATCATCCTTCTGGAAAATACAAGGACCTTGGAACACTTTAACTCAAACTACTTCCCCTCTCTTTTTTTAATACGGCATTTTTTATTTTTATTTTCAGTTGATACATAATAATCATATATATTTATGGGATATTGAGTGAATTTCTATGCGTGTATATAATGTGTAATGATCAACTCAGGATAAATAGCATTCCATCACCTCAGCGTTTATCATTTCTTTGTGTTGTGAGCGTTCAAAATTCTCTTTTAGTCTTTTGAAAATACACAATACATTATCATTAACCATATTTACCCTACAGTGCTGTAGAACACCAGAACTTACTCCTTCCATCTAGCTGTAATTTTGTATTTGTTAACCAACCTCTCCCCACGTTCCCCTCCCTGCTACCCTTCCTAGCCTCCAATACCCACAATTCTACTCGTGACTTCCATGAGCTAAAAAAATGTTTAGCTCCCACATCTGATTGAGAACATGCAGCATTTATCTTTCTCTGGCTAACTTATTTTGCTTAACATAATGTGCTCCAGGCACATCATTGTTGCTGTGAATGACAGGATTTCATTCTTTTTTATGGCTGAATAATATTTCAATGTGTATATATATCACATTTTCTTTATTCATTTGTCTGTTGGTGGACATTTAGGTTGATTCCATATCTTAGCTATTGTGAGTAGTGCTGCAATAAACAAGGGTACAGCTGTTGGTATTCCTTTGATACACTGATTTTCTCTTTTTTGGATAAAAATCCAGCAGTGGGGTCATTGGATCATGTGGTAGTTCTATCTTTAGTTTTTTGAGACATCCCCACACTGTTTTCCATAATGGCTGTACTAATTTAAATTCCCACCAACAATGTATAATAGTTCCTTTTCTCTGCATCCTCACCAGCATGTGTGTGTGTGTGTGTGTGTGTGTGTGTGTGTGTATGTGTGTATAATAATAGCCATTCTAATTGAGGTGAGATGATACTCCTTGTGGTTTTGATTTGCATTTCCCTGATGACTAGTGGAGGTTGAACATTTTAAAATACATTTTTGGACATTTGTATGTCTTCTTTTGAGAAATATCTATTTATTTCCTTTGCCCACTTTTTGATTGGATTTTTTTTCCTGTTGTCTGAGTTCCTTTCATATTCTGAATATTAGTTCCTTGTTGGATGAATAGTTTGCAAATATTTTCTTCCTTTCTACAGTTGTCTCTTCCCTCTGTTGTTTCCTTTGTTGTATGGAAAATTTTTAGTTCATGTAATACCATTTGTCAATTTTTGCTTTTGTTGTTTATGTTTTTAAGGTCTTATACATAACATTGTTTCCAAGATCAATGTCGTGAGGCACTTCTCTTATTTTTATAGTTTTTTGTTTCATGTTTAAGTCTTTACTCCATTTTATGTTGATTTTTATATTTGGTGATAGGTAGGGGGTCTAATTTTATTCTGCATATGGCTATTTAGTTCTCCCAGCACTATTATGGAAAAGGGTGTCCTTTCCTCAATGTATGTTTTTGGTGCCTTTGTCAAAAATCAGTTGGCTGTGAATATGTGAATTTATTTCTGGATTCTGTATTCTGTTCCATTGGTTTATATGTTTGTTTTTATACCAATACTATACTGATTTGGTATCTCTTAAAGTAGGCCTTATTCTTAACAACTTTAACAAACCCCATTCTGCAGAATAAAAGACCCGCATCGGCAGCTCGACAGAGACCTGCAGGCCCAGCAACGCTAGGGGCGGAAAGGCTATATAGCATTATTAATGTATATTTTAATCCAATATATTTCAATCCCATTGGATATTTTTTTTTAAGTCAGTAATCATTTAGAGCTCCTCATATATTCGCCACATATTTTGCTCTTCATTCCTTCTTATAACTCGGAACTTCCTTCTGGAATCACTCTTTTATAATCTAAATATTACATAGCCTTTAGAAATGTTTAGTGCTGTCCTTGTGATGGAGAACTCTCTAAGGTTTTTTGGTTTTTTTGTTTTTTTTTTGAGACGAAGTCTCACTCTGTTGCCCAAGCTGGAGTGCAGCAGCACAATCTGGGCTCACTGCAACCTCCACCTCCTATGTTCATGTGATTCTCCTGCCTCAGCCTCCCGAGTAGCTGCGACTACAGGCATGCACCACCATGCCTGGCTAAATTTTTTTGTATTTTTAGTGGAGATGTGTTTCACCATATTAGCCAGGCTGGTCTCGAACTCCTGACCTCATGATTCGCCCACCTTGGCCTCCCAAAGTGCTGAAATTACACGCTTGAGCCACCGTGCCCAGCCAGGTTTTTTAAATCTGAAAATGTCTTTATTTCACCTTTATTTTTCAAAAAAGTTTCATTAGAATATAACAATCATATAGTAAAGTCTACTATGGGGTCACTACTAGTATGGGACCATCTTAAACCCAAGTTCAGGGCTTGAAATTTAATTTTATGGTTGTTGGATTCTTAGTTCTGTTTCCATCTCTCTGTGATGTTATCAAAACAAAAGTCCTAGTTTTCCAGAACTGGCAAGCATCAGAGGGTCAATGTGTCTTCCGTGCTCTTTTACCTTTCTGGATTCACATTTTTACTTTACTTTGACTTTATAATTCCTTACAGTCATGTTTTGTCTTCGATGATTTTACAGTTTTAATATATTTTATCTAACTGTTTAAAATTTTTATCCAGTGACATAGTTAATTCAAATAACATAGTCCTCCATTACTAAAAGCAGAAAGTTCCCATGTTGAATTTTAAATTTTTTGCTATTATAATTTTAATTTTTAAGAGCTGGTTTTTGTTTTTTGTTTTCCGAATGCATTTCTTAATTAATATCCTGAGCATCTTTCACAGAGTTTATTTGTAATTTCCCTCCTACCTACCTGTCTCATCCTCCAGTCTGTAAGTTCCCTACCCATGTCTGTCTCCTTCCTTCATGGCTATATCTCCAGCACTTAGAAAAATATCTGGATGAGGCCAGGCATGGTGGTTCACACCCAAAATCCCAGCACTTTGAGAGGCCGAGGTGGGCAGATCACTTGAGGCCAGAAGTTCGAGACCAGCCTGGCCAAAATGGTGAAACCCTGTCTCTACTAAAAATACAAAAATTAGCTGGAAATGGTGGTGCGTGCCTGTAATCCCAACTACTTGGGAGGCTGAGGCACAAGAATTGCTTGAATCTGAAAGGTGGAGGCTGCAGTGAGCTGAGATCGTGCCACCACACTCCAGCATGGGTGACAGAGTAAGATTCTGTCTCCCCTCCCAACCTCCCCAAAAGAAAAATATCTGAATGAGTAATAAAGCTTTATCTTGGGTTTTGCCTAGACAAATTAGTTTCATTTAAGCTGGATTCCTATTTCAGAGACGATTCTCAACTTCTGAATTTTAACATCCTTACATCCTGCAGTTTTGAGTCCTATGCACCTCCCAGATGTGAAGTTCAGGCTTTTATAAGCCAGCCATCAAAGAACATTCTGAGCTACTCCATTGTGGCTCTGCCTGGCAGCCAACTGTTCAGTCTTGTAAGCATCACCATGTGTGCACAGCACAGAGAGTAGAAAAAAAAAAGTAAATCTGATACTGGTGATAAGAAGTGAAACCTCACAGGTACTACAATAGAGTCAAAGATGGATATCATTAAACATGATGAAAGTGCCATTAAGAGCAAGAAAAGACCAAAATGTAAAGAACATGTACAAAATGCTGGAAATATATCATCAAAGATGGAATCCAAAAGGCAGGACATGTTACTATGGATTTTATCTTTTTTTTTTTGTTTTGGCTCTCTGGGAATGAAAGTCTTCCATAACACATAAATTTTCCTCTTCAACTTTTGGATTCTTAGCAGATATACAGGGACTCATTGTGCGGTAAAAGATAGGACCACCTATATTAAATAACGTGTGAGGCTCATGAAGAGTCTACATTAGCGATGCAGGTGAAGTTTAATAGTGATCAGGTGTCTGTCTTGAGAACTGATGTTGACCATGGTGACAGTAAGAAATGTGGTCTGAGAGGAAAACTTAGATGCATCTGTGCCTGTCACAAGCGGGGGATCATACAGGTAGTTTTAGGACTGGCAAGACACCTTGTAAGCAAAGACCTACTGTCATTATCCTGGGAAACATTTCTCAAAGAATGGCCTGAGTAATATGCTAGTTATGCTGTATACATGTTTCAATGCATGTATTCAAATGTAACACTAGACCCCATAAATATGTGCAATTATTATATGTCAATAAAAAATAATAATAAAACTCATGTTTTAAAAAAAGAATGACCTTGGGACACCTATCTCAGCACCACTTGTGGGAATCTTACAGTCTGGTTGCCTGCCTCCATTCCATTTCCTCAGACCCAATCTCTGTGGGTGGGTCCCAGCATTTTTAACAGGCTCCCAGATGAGTCTTCTGCATACTAAGTTGTGGGTCCAATGCTTAGGAAGATGCTGACCCTGGACCCATTACCCCTTTTTCCTCTCCCTGAAATCTGGAACGGAGTCCACATTAGACTCACCACCATGAGAAAGTGATACAAGTCTCACTTTGGGTGGGGCCCCAGTGATACAAGTCTCAATTAACAAAATTAACAATTTGCAACAAGAGAACCAGAAGAAAAATCCAAAGAAATTTTGCAATCAGCTTTGAAAATGCTACCTTTACACATTTTTAAATGTACAAGGCCTATGCCGTTCTTCCCAAGCCAACATTGGAGTAGCAGATTTGGGAAGTCATTCTTCCAACACTTCTATGTTAATCACTACTCATGTGTCCAGCTGAACATGAATTGCTGTATGGGAAGAGAAGGTGGCCAGTAGCCAAGCATTTCATAAGACTGTGATGCAGACTGAAGGCTTTAAGTGTTAGTAAGATTCCTGTTTCTGACTTCCACCCTGTGGAATAGACTGCTGACAGTGATGGAGATGGTAACATGATAGAACTCATCAACCATGTGTGTGGCAAGCAAGACCTTTGACTTTCAGCTAATCCCAGCATGGAATGTAAGAATGCAGAGGTCATCGGCACCATGGTTGGTGGGAAGTGAGGTGTAGTAGCTGAACTTACATAGCCTGTTACTCTACAATGACCAATGAGATGGACTTGAAGATGCTGCAGCCAAACATGAGCCTGATGATTGATACCCAGCAGAGCCAAGCAAAAGAGAAAATGGAAATATGTCCCTAATCCCACAGAGCTCAGACCTTAATTAGTCTATATCCTACATAATGGATTTGAGTTCAGCTAAAACCATTCAAATCTAGCTGGTTGTTTCAGTCAGTGAATTTACAGCTTGTATTATTGTCCCAAACAGAAACTATGTAAGCATCTCACTCTCTTTTTTTTTCTTCTTTCTGTCCACTTTTCTTCCTTTAGTCTCCCAACATTGTTTTTTCATATCTTCTCATATCTTGCTGCAAATCCTCTCTCAACATCAATCATTTTCTCCAAATCTGTCATCTCGCCCTTTGTTTTTTGTCCCAAATCTCTCTGTAGCCCTCTTGCTATCTTCTCTTCCATCCCCTCAGTGCTTACTCTCCCACACATTTCTCATCATGAAAACACAACTCCCTCCCTCTCATTCCATTATTCTCTGGATGTCATCGTTTTGTCCCTTTGTGTCTGAGTGTCTGCAGATTTCAGTCTTTCTTTGTGTCCTCATCTTCCAAGACCTTCAAGGCCGTTAAAAAAAAATGCCTCTATTAATCTCAATCTCTACAAAGTTATTTCCAGTGGTATTATGTGGCAAGGCATGTAAGCTATTCTGACAAGGAACAGCTAAGGCCCTATGACAAGGAGAAAAGAGGAGCATGCTATATCCAGCTTATCTCATGCTATCCTGCAGCCCTCAAAGCAGAGATAGTACTTGGACTGTATTAGGGGCATATATGTTTATTAACCTGGCTGCTATTACTGGGGAGAAAGTCTTAGTATCAGATAATACCATTTACTGTAAGGAAAGTAGAGTTCAGCAATATAACATTGATATGGCTTTGTGTCCCCACCCAAATCTTGAATTGCAATCCCCATAATACCCACATGTCGAGCGAGAGACTGGGTGAGAGGTGATTGGATCATGGGCGGTGTCGACACCCCATGCTGTTCTTGTGATAGTGAGTGAGTTCTCACGAGATCAGACGGTTTTATAAGTGTCCAGCAGTTCCTCCTTCACTCTCTCTCTCACTTGCTGCCATGTAAGAAGTGCCTCTTCCCCTTCCACCATGATTATAAGTTTCCTGGGGCTTCCCCAGCCACATGGAACTATGAGTCAATTAAACCTCTTCTCTTTATAAATTACCCAGTCTTGGGCAGTTCTTTATAGCGGTGTGAGAATGGACTAATACATACATCTTTAAATTTGAAAAATCTTTGGAAACCATGATTTATTTTTAAAGTCCCATTTTCAAGTGCAAGTAGGTCAACAGCTTTGGCAGGACTTTTGCCTGTCTCCTTTTTTATGCATCCACCCATAACCACCATTCTAATACTATTGTCAAGTAACAGAAACCAGAACTCTACAGAGGACAGATGACTCTTTGTTCAGAGAAATTAAAAAAAATCAGAATGAGCCTAGAATATCCTGTTATTACCAGAAAGTAAAAATCTTATTTTTAAAATGTTAGGGACAATATCAAAAAGCCAAAGATCCAATTCAAGGTTTCCATGGACTAAGCTGTGATAATTTTAGCATGAAATATTATTATTATGGTTACTTGGAACATGTTAAGTCTATAAAAGTCCACAGATTCATAATTATACTCAACAATTGACATAATTAGTACAAAAATATGGTTGTAATAAAAAATAGGTAACCAATTATGAATGTTTTTTTTGTTAATGGATTTTAACAAGTGAACATTGTTTATATATGGCAATTTTATTTCTCCTATTGAATTACTTTCTTATAAAAGATATATATGCACATATTTATTTCTGAGGAAAAAATAAAATTATGGAACCAAGTAACCTCCTTCAAGAAGAGGGAGGACTGAATTGGTTGGTACTGGGATTAACATATGATAATTTAAGCAACCAAAAATTCCATATTTAATCAAGATAAATGATCACACAAAATTACCAAGTAGAAGAAAGATCCAACAGGGTTGTCTTAGTGCATTTGGGCTGCTATAACAAAATGCCATAGATTGGGTGGCTTATAAACAACAAATACCGATTTCTCAAAGTTCCAGAGGCTGGGAAGACAAAGATCAAGGTGCAAGCAGATTTAGTGTCTGATGAGGGCCTGTTTCTCATAGATGGCACCTTCTTGCTGTGTCCTCACATGGTGCTGGGGATGAATAAACCTCTGGGTTTGCTTTTACCTGGGCACTAATCCCATTCATGAGAACAGTTATAATTTAATCACCCCCAAAGGCCCCTACCTCCTAATCTCATCATATTGGGGTTAGAATCTCAGCATATACATTTGGGGGGAACACAAACATTTTGTCCATAGCAAGGGTCTTCCAAACAGAGGAATTAGTCACATGTCCCAAAGAGAAAGAGTATATTACGCACACACAATGTCTCATCTCACAGGAAATGAAACCACTAGATGGCCCTGCTCATTTTAATAAAACATCAGTAAGGAATATGTAATTCTTTAAAAAGGTAGCAGACCAAGTCAATATATCATACTGATAGGGCCTTGCAAGATTTTGTAACTTGGGCCAAGTGAGATTTTAAAAGTACATCATTTCCTGAAAGACACCAGGTTGTAAAAAAATAAAACCTAAGTGAAGGTGTGACTTTAAAAATTGTATTGTAGTAACACCAGGAGTTAACTCAGCCTGATGATGAGTCCTGAGGCCAGACCAAAAATGGATCAGCCAGTAATCCAGATCCTGCAGCCTTGGCTGGGCCAAGCACGTATACTTTTTCTTTTGGGTCTAGTAATATTACTCCACCCCTGGGAAGAAATAAAAATATATTACTGAAACCCTAGGAAGATATTAAAATAAGTATACTAATATCCCCCAGGAAGGTATAAAACAAGCACATAAATTATCAAAGAAATGAATAAGTCCATTGTTCTGAGACTTTAGAATAGGTTCAAGTGTAAGTGTAATAATAATAAGCTGTGTAGTCATTGCATTTGTGAATGTTTTATAATATTTGAAGTGTTGGGGAAAAATCATAGTGAATTTATAATTGCATTTTAAATGATTTAAGATAATGTAATCAAATTATAGTCATCTTAAATCATCAAGATAACTTCTTTTTAAAATTTGTATTTATTAGGTATATGAGTTCAATAATTTCAGCATTAAACAAAATATAGGTTTTTAGTTCCTGAACAAGAAAATTAAGAAACCTGGGCTGTGAGGTCCCTTTCCCAAAACTGACCCAGTAGAAATTACAGACAACGATTGAAACCTTTGTTGCCCATTAGAATCACCCAAGAAGGTTTGAAATCTATTGCTAATCTGGATCCCTCCTTGGACCAATTGTATGATAATCTCCAGAAGCAGAATCTGGACAATGGCATTTTAAAAATACCTTTCAAGTCCTTCTAATATGCAGCCAGGGTTGAGAAACTGAAAGTGGGAAAGAAGCCATGGTCTGAGGAATTAACATAAAAACTCTGAGAAGGCCAGAGGAGACCAAAGACAGTTGTGAGCTGGTTTAGAAGCTCATAGCAGTCTGGGATTGGGACACGGTGGGGCAGTAGGTGCAGCTATGGAGGATAAATTTTGCTCTTACCTGTCCGCTACATTGCTTTGCAGGATCACTTTTCTGGCCTCATCACTTCCGTAGAACAGAAATTAGCAAGAGCAGCCCAGATGCCAGGGGTGTGCGTGCGTGCGTGTGTGTGTGTGTGTGTGTGTGTGTTGGAAGGTGGGACAGAAAGGTTGGGGAGGTGGGGAGAATATCATTGCAACCTCAAGATCCTGCCAGGTTGAGAATCTGGTGAGAATACATGTTATGATGACTAGTTGCCCTAAGGCATTTATTTCCTCATTCCCCTTCTCTCCAGGCCCTCAACAAAATGGATTGCAACCTAATATTTAAGGAAGATTCCCTGAAAGAGGAGATGCCTGGTGTGGATACTGGGAATGAAGTTGGTCTGCAGGTTGTGTGGTGTGTGGTGCTCAAACTCATGGAAACTTTCCCCACCCTTCTGCATAAATAGTTCTAAAGATCTATATTGCACAGACTGTGTTCCCTGACCACAGTGCAATTTTGTTAGAAATAAATTACAAAAGAATAATAGTTGGGAGAGAATGCTGCATGGATTTCTCATGTTTCTGCATATCTTTTGAGCAGAGGCATTGTTAACTTTTGTTCTGGACTGTATTTTCAAAGATGTTTATATAGCAAACAGCCTTGGAAAATAAAGATAGTATCTCCCTTCATGGCAGAGGGCAGGTTTGTTTGCTGTCCAGTAAAATGAAGATAATATCTCCCACTGGGGCAGCAGTCGGGTGGGTTGGCTCATAGCCTCCTTATTGGAGTTTCCTAAACTCAGGGTTCCTCAGCTGTTACTTAATCCCACCTCCAGCATCCTCCTGGACCCATGTATGTATCACTCTTGTGGGGCTTGTGAAGCAAGGGGAACTAATGAGAAAATGAAGCAATTAAATTATTTGTCTCTGATCCAGGAGTCTTATGTCTTCTGCCAGCATTTTTGAAACTGTGACTGGCTGGTTTGTTAACTTGCGAGTAAGATAAAATTTAATACTCTTCACAGTTCTTGGTAATAACTTTTTAAAAATCCCATAACTCTGGATATTAAATAGCATAAAACTAAATAATCAATAGATTAAAAAGAAGCTCACAAAATATTAAACAGAATAAACTGAAGGCATTTAATCCAAAATATATGAACATAGCTAAAGTAATAGAGGGAAATTTATAAATCTAAATAAATTTATCACGAATGAATAAAGATTGAAAACTAAAGAGCCAAATGTTTAATTCAAGAAGAAGAAGAAAAATCAGAACAAACTAAAGATATTAGAAATAAGGAAATATTAAGGGCAGGAACCAAAGTAAAGAACATGAAAAACAGTAATACTGAAGTGGCGTCGTTTGGGGAAATACCCAAGGTTCGTTGTCTTGCACTAAGGAAATCGAAGATGCGGACACACAAGGTGTGAGTTTAAAAGCAGAAGTTTAATAGGTGAAAGAAAGGAGAGTGAGTTTCCTTTTGCAGAGGAAGGCCCGAGCGGGTTTCTGGGTTTAGGGTGAGATGCGGTTGGTTTTACAGACGAACTTGAGGAGGCAGTGTCTGATTTACATAGGGCGTAGTGGATTGGTTGGACCAGGTGGGTCATTTACATAGGCTGTGACGAGCTGGCCAACCCACCCTAACTTTCTATTATGCAAATGGAGTCTTTACCTGGCCAGCGCCATGTTATCTGAACACGCGGAGACAAAGGGAAGAGGAAACCTCCATGTTGAATACACTTGGCTTCCAGGTATTCTTTTTCTATTGGCACAGCTGCTGGCACTTACCTATACAAGCTTGCAGCTTGGTTATCTATGCTTGCAGCTTGATTTTTCTGGCTGCTTTTTGTTAGAAAAGAAATTATTTTGGGGCTGGTTTTTATTAAAAGGAAAACCTTACCGAGGACAAAATAACAAAATTAAAAGTTGCTTCTTTAAAAAGATAAACAAGGCCGGGTGCGGTGGCTCATGCCTGTAATCCCAGCACTTTGGGAGGCCAAGGCGGGATCACAAGGTCAGGAGTTCGAGACCATCCTGGCTAACACGGTGAAACCCTGTCTCTACTGAAAATACAAAAAATTAGCCGGGCGTGGTGGCGGGCGCCTGTAGTCCCAGCTACTTGGGAGGCTGAGGCAGGAGAATGGCGTGAACCCGGGAGGCAGACCTTGCAGTGAGCCGAGATGTGCCACTGCACTCCAGCCTGGGTGACAGAGCAAGACTCCGTCTCAAAATAAATAAATAAATAAATAAACAAACAAGATGGTCTTCTGGAAAGACTCTTCAAGATGAAGGAAAGATGATATAAATAAACAAAACAGAATTATAAATGGGGAAATAATAGCAGATGCATAAGAAATTTTTTAAAAATAAAATATTGTGAATAACTATATTTTCATATCTTTTAAATCTTAGATTAGGTAGATTTTGTTCTACAAGTATTTAAATTACTCGACAACACGTAAATCTTAGGCACTGACTCATCAAGATGGACTCTTGATCCACCAGAAAGGATGCCATACTAGTATGTACCAGCTCTGTATTTCTGGGATCAAAATTAAATTCCCAATTGGCCCAAGAAGAAATACAAACATCAACTAGAACAGCAAGCATTCAAAAAGTGAAATGGTAATCAAAGCTCTCCTGTTCCCAAAACCTGTAATCCAGAAGGTTTTCCATTTGCAAGTTTTCTAGGTGAAAACTTTACAAACTCATTGGGATTAAAATCAATTAGTTTTAGAGGAGGAGGTAAAAAAAAAAAAAATCTTACATATTAAAATAGTCTCTGCCCTGTAAAGGGTCATGGTACACAGATACAGTATGTAGTATTAAATTTTATGGTGGAGCCGGGCACGGTGGCTCAAGCCTGTAATCCCAGCACTTTGGGAGGCCGAGACGGGTGGATCACGAGGTCAGGAGATCGAGACCATCCTGGCGAACACGGTGAAACCCCGTCTCTACTAAAAAAATACAAAAAACCAGCCGGGCGAGGTGGCGGGTGCCTGTAGTCCCAGCTACTCGGGAGGCTGAGGCAGGAGAATGGTGTAAACCCGGGAGGCAGAGGTTGCAGTGAGCTGAGATCCGGTCCCTGCACTCCAGCCTGGGCGACAGAGCAAGACTCCATCTCAAAAAAAAAAAAAAAAAAAAAAATTTATGGTGGAAGATTAGAAAAAAAATACGCCTAAAAAGGCCCTGGGGGAGGGAGTGAGTATAATGGAAAAAAAAAAAAAAAAGGTTGAGAAACATTTCCTAATCTTATTCAAGAAAATGGAAAAAGAGAAAAAACTTCCCAGCTCATTATAGCATTTTAAGAATTTTCTAATCTAAAACTGGATAAGAACACACACACACATACACGTATCATATACTTATATACACATATGTATGTATTTATATTCAAAAGTAAAATGTGCTCCTCTACATATATAAGTCATGTTCAGTTATAAAAATGAATTGAAAAATCCCCCTTATTAATTCAAGGAATTCAATAGAGTATTAAAAATATGTCATGGAACCAGATTTACTCTCTTGCCTTAATGAGAATAACTGGAAAAACATGTGGAATAACTGTATTAAAATATTGGACAATAGGGAGATTAGGACTGTAATGCAAGAAAGAAAGGAAGCAAATGAGGTAAGTCCAATATTCTCTGTGCCTTTCTACCCCAAGGTACATTCTGTAAAGCAGAGTGACTAGGATAATCCCAAGCAAAACACAGTGGTCTCTCTGCATTGAGGAGCAGAGATTTGAGTTCAAAGAGTCTAAGGTAGCTAGAAGCTGTAAAGCAGAATTTCAGAGAAGAGAGAATTACGTAGAAAAACAGCTCCAGTCTTTGTTTAATACTAAGATATATAAGCATAGAGTGAAACTCTTCAAGAAATACATGCACACACACACACACACACACATTTTAGTGTATATATGTGTATATACATATATTAAATTATTTAAATGTAGATTATGGTAATTAGAGCTTTTTGAAATTAACCCTAAGACAACTATTAAATATGAAACAGTGTCATAACTAGTAGTCCCCCAAAGGAGGAAAAAAAGATTTATAAAATATTTAATTAATTCAAAAGAAGTCAATAAAATAGAAAAAGCTTTACATATAATAGATTGAATAAGTAGAAATCAAACAGTAAAGTATAAACATATAGCCAATTGCATTAAAGGTAAATGGTATAAATGCCAAATTAAAAGGCAGAGATGGTAAGACTGGATAATAAAACAACATCTACCTATATCCTGCGTACAAACAATCTGCTTTAAATGTAAAGATATAATAAATCAAGAGTGAAAGAATGAAAACAATACATCAAAATAATTCTGATCGAAACAAAGTTGGAGTATCTATACTAATACCAGACAAAGTAGATTTCAGGACAAATAATATTAGCAGAGATAAAGAGGGTCATTTAAAATGATAAAGGGGTCATTTATGTCTCAAAGGACATAACAATTCTCAATTTTTTTGCACCAAGTAACAGAAGATCAAAATATATGAAGTAAAAACTGGTTGAACATGAAAGAAGAAATAGACAAATTTACAATTAAAGTCAGAGATTTCAGAATCTTCTTTCAGTAATTGATAGCACAAGTAGAAAATCAGTAAGGACACAGAAGATGAAAAATAAAATAGATATCATAAACCAAACTATATTTATGTTTATATTCATAGAGTATTCCACTCAACAACAACATAATACACATTCTTTTCAGGTGCATAGGAAATATGTATTAAGGTAGACAATATTCTGTGATATAAAACAAGCCTTCATAAATTGAAAACAATTCAACTCAAAGTATGTTTTCTGACTTTAATGAAATTAAATTTAAAAACCACACACACACACACACACAATAAGATAACTGAGCATGGTAGCTCACGCCTGTAATCCTAGCACTTTGGGAGGCCAAGGCAGTTGGATCACTTAAGCCCAGGAGTTTGAGACCAGCCTGGACAACGTGACAAAACTCCATGTCTACAAAGCATACACAAATTAGCTGGGCATGGTGTTGCCCACCCTGTGGTCCTAGCTACTCAGGAGGTTGAGGTGGCAGGATCTCTTGAGCTCAGGAGGTCGAGGTTGCAGTGAGCTGAAATTGCGCCACTGCACTCCAGCTTGGGCAAGAGAGTGAGACCTGTCTCAAACAAAGCAACAACAACAAAAAACAATGGGATAAAGATATCTGGAAAATCCCCAAATATCTGGAAAGTAACATACATAAAATTAGAATGCATTTTGAAATTACACATATTATACCAAATATTAAAAGATGCTGATAAAATAGTGCTGAGAAGGGATATGTAGAACAGTCTCAAATTAATAACCTCTGCTTCCACCTTAAGAAAGCAGAAAAAGAAGAGCAAGTTAAATCTCAAAACCAGAGAGAAAACCAATGAAACCAAACACTAATTGTTTTAAAAATTAGTAAAATTGATAAATCGCTAGTCAGATTGATTAAAACAAAAGGAGATAAAACATAATTTACCAATATCAAGAAATAGGAGGTGACATAGTTTCTACAGACATTAAAAGGATAAGGGAATAGTATAAATAATTATACACATATAAATTTAGCAACCTAGATAAAATATACCAATTGCTTGAAAGATACTACTAAAGCCCATTCAGGAAGAAATATATAATCCAGGTAGCCCTATAGCTATTAAAGAAACTGAATTTTTACTTAGAACCCTTCCCACAAAGAGATTGAGTATGGTGGCTCATGCCTGTAATCCCAGCACTTTGGGAGGCCAACGTGAGAGGATTGCTTGAGTCCAGGAGTTCCAGACCAACCTAAACAACATAGCAAGACCCTGTCTCTACAAAAAGAAAAGTAAAAAATTAGCCAGGCGTGGTGGAGTGTGCCTGTAATCCCAGCTACTGGGAGGGCTGAGGTGAGAGGATCACTTGAGCCCAGGAGGTCAAGGCTTCAGTAAGCCATGATTGCACCACTATACTCCAGCCTGGGTGACAGAGCAAGACTGTATATTAAAAAAAAAAAAAAAAAAAAATCCTTCCCAGAAAGAAAACTCCAGGCTCAGATGGCATCACTAGTAAATCCTATCAAATATTTCAGAAAGAAGTAATATTAATTCTACACAAACTCTTCCAGAAAATTAAAGAGGAGGAAATACTTCCTAACTCATGCTTTAAGTTCAATGCTAGTCTAATACCAATACCAAATACATTATAAGAAAGAAAATTTCAGTCCAGAATCTCTCATGAACATTGTGTCAGTCTGAATGTATCCCCCAAAAGTTCATGTGTTAGAAGCTTAATCCCCAATGCAACAGTGTTGGGAGGTGGGGTTTATTAAGTGGGGATTGGATCATGAGGGTGAAGCCCTCATGAATGGATTGATGTAGTTATTATGGGTCAGTTGTCACAAGAGTGGGCAGATATAAAAGTGGGTCCAGCACCTGGTGCGTCTCTGTCTCACATGCTCTCTTGCCCTTCTGCCAAGTTATGATGCAGCAAGAAGGCCCTCACCAGATGTAGGTAGTATGCTATAGAACTTCCTAGCCTCCAGAACTGTGAGCAAAATAAGTCTCTTTTCTTTATAAATATCCAGTCTATGATATTCTGTTATAGCAACACAAAACAGACCAAGACAAATGTTCCACAGTGAGCAGGTATATGTAAACCTGCCCCCAAAGGCTGAGGGAGTTGAGAGGCTAAATAAAAAGGCTGAAAAATCCAGTTTCTTAAAAAGAGACATTTAATAGGAACTTACGAACAGGAGTGATGTCTTGGGTGGCCGTTAGGCTGTGGATCCCTGCACTCACCTTTTAGAAAATATCTGTTATATAACAAATTCTTTTGGTAAAATATGTGGTAGCTAGTCATATCTGTGTTTCTTGTGAAACTCAAGACCACTGGGGAGGTTAGATAAGCATCTTTATGAGGGGTTATCTAAGCTATGGGCATTGTTTAAAGACCTTGCTGCAGACCACCTTGGCATGCAAGAGTCAAACAGCAGTCATCATGGCAGTTTCAATTCAAGATGGCACCACTCTTGCCATGCAATGGGCTATTTTCTTACAACAAGCATAGACACAAAACTTCTTAGCAGTATTTTAGTGAATCAAATCCAATGATACATAAGAAGATAATAGGTCATGACCAAGTAGATTTCATCCCAGGAATGTAAAGTTGGCCTAACATTTGAAAGATCAATCAGTGTAACTCACCATGGTAAGAACTAGAAAAGAAACATTAAATGATTGGAATAGATACAGAAAAAGTACTTGTGCCACCCTTCCCAGCCTCCCCTGTGTCCCACACACATGGGAAGAATATCAGGGAATGGGATCTATAACAGTCTTGGGAGTGACAAGAATCATTCCTCTATGTAGACACCCAGGTTGCTTCTGGGCTTGTGCTTCTGGACTGGCTCTACCATCAGTGAGTGGACAGGGAGGGCCTCCTTTCGCCTTGATAGGAACATCCCAGTCCTGCTCTGTGTGATGGCCCCACCTGCTGCCTGGTCCATCCGTTTTATGCCCCATTTAAGGCTACTGGTTTCCTCAACTGAGCTGAGACAATAGAATTTCCGGTGGCGAGATACTTCAGCCAACCCTCACTGCCCTGGTTACAGAGACTGACACCACCACCGCCCTCCCGACCACCAGCATCAAAGAGCTGCCTCTTACCCTTGATGGTGGTTAAATGTTCATTTTAGGGCTCTGCACTGGCAGGTGAAGAGTGTTGACCATTCAACCATGCACCCTTGTCAATCCATGCCATCCTGGATTGAGTACAAAAGTGAGTTTATGTTTTATTTTCTGTATATTCTGCCTCATGCCAATAGCTTCTTGCTTTTACTCTCAAATCACCCATAATTTTTCACAGAATAATCTCCATATTTTACCATTTCCACAGCACCCTCTAGCCGAAGTTTATTGTTAACATGGCTCTTCCATGAGAAAAGGGAGCCTGTTGGTAAGATTACCTGAAAAGGACTGCTGTGTTGCATCATTGGAAGCACTTTTTGACTTTATACAGGTAATTCTTGGCTAAAATAAAATGATATTTAAAAAAAAAAAAAGAAAAGTACATAGTACACTTGCTGCTCTCCCCCGCTTAGCCCTAATGCAGGCATTCCTAATCCATAGCTCTGTGCCTTTCCTCTGACTCACGGCTTCACAACCCTTCTCAGTACTATACCCCAGACAGGTACCACCAATCAGAGTTGATGTGAAACCTCTTTGCCGTTCCTGATCTTATCCATTGGATCTGCAAACGGGTTTCGATTTTGCTTTTCTAGCTCTGAACTTTGTGCCTTTTCCAGAGTGATTCTAGGGATCAGCCTTCCAGCTTCATACACAACAGCCTAAGGCATCTACAGCTGCTAGACCAGTCTATGCCTCATTGTCATGGAGCCTGCTTCGGCCACACGCAGTGCCTGCTCAACAGAGGCAGAGATATGCATAGTTGTTGTGTGCAGGAGCTGATTTATTAAGAAGTCCAACTGGCCGGAGTCCCCAAGAGAAACTCTCTTTGGGAACAGTGGGTACTGTTGACTGCTTGGATATGTCATTGTTTGGGAGGTCTTTAGTCTTTTCTGTCAGTCTGAACACCCTCAAGTGGGGAAGTGACCTCTGATCATTGGATACTTTCCTAAGGGGAGTAGCAACAGTCTACAGGCATTCCTCCTGTGGTTATTCTGACAGTGGTAGACTTAAACCAGGTAGAGAGGTCTTGCATTCTATCTGGTGGAGTGTGTGACACAGAAACAGTTATGGAAACAAAAGCTTTTACCCTACTTTCCCACCCATCAGGAAGAGCACTGACTTTTTAAAAATATTTCCCCTTGCAAATCCTCAGTCTCAGAAGCAGAGCAATCAATTATGTTGTCAACACAAATAGACCTCGTAAAATTCAAAGTTAAAGTCACTTCTGACAGCTTCTTAGCCTGTAAAATGAGGGGGTTAGATCAGATAATCTCTAAAGGTCTTTCCATCTTTCACAGCTTACGACTTTATGGCTTTGGTCAACAATATAAAACAAGGGCAAAAGGCAAAAGAAAAGAAAAGAAAAGAAAAGGCCCTAAAACTTAGCACAGGCTCTGGAGAATCTACAGGCATTTCAAAAAGACAGTTAACTTGAAACGTAGGGAGCCCAAATGAATTCTGAAATAGAGTAGAACAATGAGAACGTGCTTGTAAAATGTGTCACCAGCCACTGCCTTCCAACTGGCTGTGGGGCCTTTCCAGCACAGGCTGGTATCTGCCTGATAAGTATCATTCTTTGTTAATGTAGCCATGGTTTGTCATGTTTGCCAAAGGCTGGAAGAAAATTGAGCCAAGAGCTGGAAGCCAGAAGTTCCCCATGCCTGCCCTACACATCCAGGCTCTGAGTTTTTACTTTTTCTACTATATTGCGATGCAAGTTAACTTTGCTTCTCTGTTCTCTGTCACTGAGAAATACCACGTCTCCATGGCAATAGGAATGCATTTACCTTCACCAAACCTGCTCAAATCCTTTCTGAAGAGGACGTAGCAGGAGTTGCCTTTCCGATGGTGGAGGTTCAGAGTACAACCTGCAGCCACAGAGAAACGTTGCTTGTTCCTGAAATGCAGACACACCTCCAATCCAGAAGACAAGTCATCTCGTGGAGGAAGTGGTAGCTGTAAAAATTCAAATGGAAAAGGCACAGGCAAGAAACAAATTTTTTGAAAAGTTTGCCTTAAGTTTGGCACAGAATTTGGGACCATTGCTTTGGCAATTAGTGACTCTCAGAGGGGAACAGAAGCCTCCGGGATGGGTGAGGTGGCTCATGGAAAACAAGTGTGTGCAGGGCGGAGAGGAGAGGACCAGGACAGAAGGCAAGGAGTTAGGGGCGGGGGGGGGGGGGTTGCTGTTCTGGGTCTGTTCCTAACAGGCATGCTTTTTCCAGTCTTTTCATGACCTCATAAACCTTCACTTGGGCTGGTGGAGTGTTGCATTTCTTCATTTAGTCATTGAATCATCCATTCCTCACTTACTCACCTGCTCATTCATTCAGAAAGTCTTTATTCCACACCTACCATGTACCAAATATTGTATTTGGCACCAGTTCACTCAGATGAATAGGGCATAGGCCCTGCCCACCAGGGCTCAGAGGCTGGGTTGAAGAGGTAGGTGACTAAACAGGCAAATGCAATTCAATATAGTACGTGCCTCTTTGGAGTAAGCATGGATGTGGTGGGAGCACAGCAGAGAGGCAGCGAAGCCCACCTCGGGGAGGAGGCACAGTAGGCTTTTGAAAGGAGGGTCTGCCTGAAGGCTGCTGAAAGGTGTGGTGTTATTTTTTATGTTTTGCTTTTTTGTAAGAGACAGGATCTCATTGTATTGCCCAGGCTGGAGTGCAGTGACTATTCACAGGCGTGATCATGGCTCACTGCAGCCTCAAACTCCTGGCCTCAAGTGATCCTCTTGCTTCAGTCCCACGAGTGGCTGGGACTCTGGTGAGTGCAGTGCTATTTAGTGGGTAGAGAGGGGGAGAGGAAAGAGTCAAAGGGTATTCTAGGTTCGGGGGCAGCTTTTACAATGACTCAGAGACAAGGAAGAACATGTAGGGCTTGGAAGTCTGTAAGCGGTTCAAACAGCTCAGCTGATGAACTGACCCCACACACATCATGGTGGGCTTCACTGAAGCATTTACTGGGCAGCTCCTGGAAGAAATCAGCTTGCTTGAGCAAAACACATGAAATGTGTTTGGCTTGATCATATTTAACCCCAGGTGGCTGGGTTAAATGTAATTGTTCATCCTTTGGAAGGAATGCAAAGATTTTGGGGTTTTGCTTGTTTTTGAGATGGGTTTTGCTCTGTCATGAGGCCAGAGTGCATTGGAGTAATCATAGCCTCCAACTTTTGGCTCAAGCCATACTCCTGCCTCAGCCTCTTGAGTAGCTGGGACTACAGATAGGTGCCACCATGCCCACCTAATTTTTTAAAATTATTTTTTGTAGAGGTGAAGTCTTGCTTTGTTGCCCACGCTGGTCTCAAACTCCTGGGCTCAAGTGATCCTTCTACTTAGGTATCCCAAAGAGCTGGGATCACAGGCATGAGCCACTGCACCTGACCACACAAAGATTTTTGAACCAAGAAGAAACCTGGAGAAATTATGCAGCAGTGGACAAGGTGGGTAGCCCAGTGAAAAGACTGAAGAGACCCTCAAGAGAATCTGGTAGCCATCAGAGTCAGAGGCATTTAGAATGGCACAAACACAGTGGGAAGGGAAGTGGTGATTCTATCAGGCACCAGGAGAAACATGATAGACAGGTTACCCCATGTCATTCTCACAATAACCTAATGGATGTCGGTGTTATTAAACCCACTTTACAGATGAGGCACCAGAGGTCTGGAGTTTACCGAAGCCACTTGCTCTGAAGCATTTTGAAAAGTTTGTCCTGGTTTTCGTGACTTGAGCAGAGACCCAGCTGCCTCATCACACCACCGGGTTTCTCAGAAGGAGGATCCATGGCGGACGAGACGGTGTCTGGTCAGAGGCTAGTGGCACAGGAGGGGCATGGGCCAGAACTGCTCCCATGAGCTGGAAGATGTGACAAGTACTAGTGTCAATATCAAGAGCAGGGAGGTTGGGAGTGGTTGTGGATTTTAGCAGATACATCCACTCCTTCATTCATTCTATTTATTCAATAAAAGGTTCTGCTGAAGACTCAGCAGCAAAAACAAACAAGCAAACAAAAGACACAAGGATTTGTGCCTTCATGGAACTTACATTCTAGTGGAGGGCGGGCAGAAGATGAGCAAGACGGTCAGTCTCCTCTATAGTAGTTTAGACGGGGATAAGTGGTAAGGTGAGAAATGAAGGAAGGGATTTTTTTTTTTTTTTAATTTCAAGATGGTTGCAGTTTTAGATGGAGTGACCAAGAAAGTGGCATTCAAGTAAAGACCTGAAGCAAGTGAGGGAGTGAGTTGTGAAGACATCTGGTGGGGAAAGCATTTTTGGGTGAGAGAATCACATGTCCAAGGGCCTGGAGATGAGAGAACGAGCATGGAGCCCAGGTGGCTGTAGCAGAGCTTAACAGGGCTCGCTAGGAAGACAATAGGCCAGAGTTAACACAGGGCTAACACAGAGTTAACACAGGGCTAGACCACTTGAGGCCTTGAAGGCCGTTGTAAGGACTTGAGGTTCCCCTCTAGGTAGGATTGGAAGTCTTTCGAAGGCTTTGAGCAGAGATTGCCCTCTGACTTTCATGTTAACAATATGGGTCTGATGTCTGTGTTGAGAATCCAAGGTCCAAGTGGGACAAGGGCAGAGCAGGAAGGTGAAGCGGGAAGCCCGTGCAATAAGCCAGGTGAGAGACGATGAGGGCTTGGACCAGGTGGGAATGGGGGAGGGGTGAGAAGTGGTCAGGTCCCGATGTATTTGGAGAGAGGAGCAGCAGGATCAGCTGACAGATTGGATGTGGGGTGTGAGAGAGAGAAGTCAAGGATGACTTCAAGGTTTTGGCCTGAGGAACTGGAAATGCCTTTCACTGAGGGGAAATAAAGAAATAAGCAGGTTTGGGAAGAAAATGAGGACCTCAGGTTTTATTCTGTTAAGCTTGAGGCAGAAATGTAGGAGGAGCATGAAGAAAGGACAGTTCCACAGAGGCCAACGGCGGGAGGAATGGATCAGATGCCACGGAAAGGTCAGGGAGACGTGCGTGGAGGGAAGGTCATTGGACTTGGCAGGCAAAATGGTCATGAGCTCACAGAAGAGGCACATGGTGTGCTTTGTGAATTTCTCCCTAGTCCCACACTCTCCTTCATTAAGCACAGGATTCTTTTGGCCAGTTTCTTCTTTCTATTCCCCTCCCCAGCTCTTTTCAGACCAGGGCTGGCCTGTACCCATCCACTCCTCCAATGCTGGCTTCAAAGCCTGTTTAATTTAATGGTCACTCCAGGGATTTCTTGGAAACCTATGGGAGGGTGCCCTGTCCCTCGTATGGTATTTTTATGTTCATTTTTATGGGGCATTTATTTTTCCTGCTAAAAATATCTCATGCCTTTCTGGGGGCAGGGGAGGGGGGAAGTGGAGCGGAAAAATTATTTCAGCATCTCGCTTACAAATCTGCTCGGTGGAGCTGGAGTCTGTGGGTTGAGCATTGGTTTTCCATGCCCATTTCTGGATGTGCTCGCTAAGATATTCCAGCCCAGGCCCTTCCTGTTTCAGTGAAAGGAAAGCAGTGAGGTCCCACCCACTCGTCTTAGAAGCTCCCTCCGGATGGCCTGGCCAGTTTCCATTCCAGTAGATGGCACGAAACTGAGTTCATGAAGTACAGAAAGTCTGAACATCTGTTTCTACGGGTCTACATGATGTCATTTGTCCTGAAACACCCCCAGCCCCTCACACAGAGACAGTCCAGATTCTACACTTGGAGAACACACACACACACACACACACACACACACGCACACACACACGCAGCAGAAGGGGAATTCCTACTGAGGTAATGATCTGAGTGTGGAGGGGCTCCCAATTTGGCCTTTATGAATGGACTGATTGAGCTAGGTAGACAGAAAGGGGTAATCTCCCCCTCACGGCTTCCCTAACGCCGTCCTTTGAAAAAAGAAAATAAACTGCGCAAAGAAAATTTCATCACTGTGTGAAATGGGGCTGAGGATTAGGATTTCCACGGGTCCAAGAGCAATCAAGTCATTACCATTGAGTAGATTCAAGGTTGACTTCAGGGTGGCTCAATTCATGTATCACAGAATATTTGAACAACTGTCTAAAGAAAAAGTCGGCCGGGTGTGGTGACTCATGCCTGTAATCCCAGCACTTTGGGAGGCCGAGGCAGGTGGATAACGTGGTCAGGAGATCGAGACTATCTTGGCTAACACAGTGAAACCCCGTCTCTACTAAAAATACAAAAAATTAGCCGGACATGGTGGCGGGCGCCTGTATACCCAGCTAGCTACTCAGGAGGCTGAGGCAGGAGAATGGCATGAACCTGGGAGGCGGAGCTTGCAGTGAGCGGAGATCGCACCACTGCACTCCAGCCTGGGCAACAGAGCCAGACTCCGTCTCAAAAAAAAAAAAAAGAAAAGAAAAGAAAGAAAAAAGAAAAGGTCACTGTGCCCCAGCCTGAGCTGGGTTGACAGTTTGCTTCTGAAGGGCAAAAGTAAGACAATAATGTCCCAGCTGTAGAAGGAGGTGGGGGAGCAAGGAGAGAAGACGAGCAGAGTAGAGACACTTTTAAATAACTGAGAGGGAAGGGCTCTCTTCTAGGCTTCACTGTACGCGGCCTCCAGGGGGTCCTCTGAAGCACTTCTTCAGCACCGTGACCTCCTCTGGGTCTCTGGAACCAGGGCTAAGGCCATGCTGATCAATTCTGGCTTGCGGAAGGGTGAGAAAGAGACAGTTTGTGAATAACATTTAGCACCCCAAATCAGGTGGGCGGCTTGAAAGCTCCAACTCAGGGAAGGGCCAGGATACAAGGAAGTGGTAGAAAGGAGGGGTGGGATTGAGGTGGGTTTTGCCAACTTGGAACACTAGAATATTTATTTATTTATAGACACAGGGTCTCGCTCTGTCACCCAGGCTGGAGTTTAGTGGTGCAATCATAGCTCACTGCATCCTCGAACTCCAAGCCTCAGCCTCCTGAGTGATCCTCTAGCCTCAGCCTCCTGAGTAACTAGGAATACAGGCATGCACCACCACACTTGGCTAATTGGAGCACTAGAATCTTGTTGGCGTAGCACATGGGCTCCTCTTGGTGGAAAAAAAAATATGTCCACGTCAATATTTGGAGGAAGGTTTAAGAAGATAGCAAAGGATTTGTTCAGGCTTGAACCTATGCTTATGAGTGAGAACTTTATAGTGTTACTGTATGGATAACATGAGTTAATTGTATACACCTGTGCAAGAAACAGTCACCATGGCTGCCTGAGACTTCTGTCCTTAGAAAGGTCTGTTTGCAAAGTTGGCCCCTGGCAGGCATCCAGGAGTTTGGCCAGTGAATAATTCCCTACATTGATGGAAAACTTCCATCAGTGATAAGGGTGGCTCAGTGGACTTACACCGTTTGTACAAACAAAATGGTTTGTGCTGAACGCCTGCCTTCCTTCTGAGAGCCTGGAGTTTTGTTACATGCTAGGCAGCAGGTGCCTGCATGACAAAACCCCAATATAAAATCTTAAGCACTGCGTCTCTAATGAGCTGCCCTGACAGACAATACTTCACACGTGTAGCTAGAATTTGTTGCTAGAGGACTTAAGTGCGTCCTGTGTGAATTCACTGGGAGCAGACTCTTGGGAGCTTGCACCTGGCTTTCTCTAGATTTCTCCCCATGTGCCTGTTCCCTTTGCTCATGAACAATTGCTTTGTATCCTTTTGCTGTAATCAATCTTAGCTGTGAGCATGGCTATATGTGGAATCCTGTGAGTTCTCTTAGCAAATCACTGAGCCTGGTGGCGGCCTTGGGGATCCTTGATGCAACTAAATCACCCATACTCTAGGGCAGAGTTCTAAACTTAATGACCTGATTCCTGTTTACTAAAGAATTTGTAAAAAGGCTTTAACCAGGTGGGGTGAAAAGGGGTGTTGATTTCAGTCTGGATAATTCTGTTGACCTTGTACTTGGTGCTCTTGTCCCATGCCCCATCTCATGAAGCAATCGCAGGACCCTCGCTCCTGGGTGCACACTATTCTCAGTCTCAACCTACCTATTATGGAAGCAGAGGCAGAGCAGAGACAAGACAAGAGTGTATGGATCTATCAGTGGTAGAGGCTGGGGACTGCATGGGTGTTTGCATATCCCCTCCTAAGCCAGTGGGCGGGTAATTGAACAGCTGGCCTCTGCTACAGTTCAGGACTGACTCCCTTAGCAAGGCTTTCTTAAGTGTGCCTTTCTGCTTGAGCTCTTTCTAGATTCCAAGCAGACATAGTTCTACTTGGTTTCAATGGAGTCTTTCTTTAGCTATGCTAATATAATCAATTAACTAACACAGAGCTTTGCTCTGGCCTGTGAGCCTCCACTTCTGTAAGGTCTGTAACCTGCTGTGTTAATTGTGCTCTCAAGGCAACTTGATCCACATCCTGGGGGCACTCCTCACTTGTGGTCCCTTCCCCAAGCTGCAATTACCACCTTGTATGCAGAATTGCTTTGAAACATGGTATTCTTTCTGGACCATCCCATAGAGAAAAGCAAGATTTTAGCTTGCATGTGCTGTCCAGGGTCTTAGAAATCAACCTGCTATGTACCCAGTTCTAGGTTCCCAGACAGCCACTGTAATGTGAAGGCTTCCTGGCAGGGTGGGTCTGTTTCTTCACCCTCACCCCCTTCTGTGGACATAGCAGACGTCAGTGGGGAGATGAGAAGAAGGCAGAGGAGTTGCGCTAAGAGGAGGACATTCTTGAAAATATGAAAGATTTGATTATCTTATAGAACTTTAACTTTTAGAGCTGATTTTCTAAATTTCCTCCTCTACCTTCCTGTGTCTGCAGCCCCCATTTACTCATCTTTAGATGAAAGCAGAACATGGTTCTGACAGCCCCCATAGAAGGCCAAAGAAATGTGAGACTCCTGAGTGGGGAGCTAAGGGGAGTGAGGGAGCAGGAGTATCCAGGTGAGCACAGGAAGTGGTGAGGGTAGGAAAGAAAGAGTGTCCATGGGTGACGCAGCTCCTGGGGGACAAGGAAAGGGTATGTGAAATTCCAAGGACTTTTCAGAACAAAGTATTATCACCCCACTGTGCAGTGGAGATAGATCAAGGGACTCCTTAATGCTTGTTGGCCCAATGTGGGCCTTTGTGGGTTGTTATAAGTAGCTTCAAGTCCAAAGTGAGAAACTAGTCAACATACTCTCCTGCCTCTGTGTGATTGATAGGCAGAGAGTAAGACTCTTGAGTAATGTACTGACCATTCTTCCAACATTACAAGCATCGCAGGAAAATCCCACAATTCCCACTGCAGGAAGTGCTAGATCACCAGAGGAATATACTAAAACTCCAGACTTCCAAGATGGAAGTCTCCACTCATTGTTAATTTCAAAAGTCTTTTTATCAAATTCTTTGAAACAAATGAAAACAATATTCCAAAATCTCTGGCATGAGGCAAAAGCAGTGTTAAGAGGAAAATTTATAGCACTGAATGCCTACATCAAGAAAATAGAAAGATCTCAAGTTAGCGATCTAACATTACATTACACATAAAGGAATTAGAAAAACAAAGAACAAGCTAATCTCAAAACTAGCAGAAGAAAAGAAATAACTAAAATAGAACAGAACTAAACAAAATTAAGACCCCTCCCAAAACATACAAAGGATCCACAAAATGAAGAGTTGTTTTTTTGAAAGGATAAACAAGATTGACAGACCACTAGCTAGACTGACAAAAAAGAAAGAAGAGAGAAAGAGAGAAAGAGAGGAAAGAAGGAAGGAAGGGAGGAAGGAAGGAAGGAAGGAAGGAAGGAAGGAAGGAAGGAAGGAAGGAAGGAAGGAAGGATCCAAATGAGCACAATCAGAAATGACAAAGGTGACGTTACAACTGATCCCACAGAAATACTAAAGATCCTGAGAGACTATTATGAATGCCTCTATGCACACAAACTAGAAAACCTAGAGAAAATGGATAAATTCCTGGAAGCACACAACCTGCCAAGATTGAATCAGGAAGAAAATGAAACTCTGAACAGACCATTAATATGTTCTGAAATTGAATCGGTAATAAAAAACCTATCAACCCATAAAAGTACTGGGCTAGATTGATTCATAGCCATATTCTACCAGACATACAAAGAAGAACTGGTACCATCCTACTGAAACTATCCCGAAAGACTGAGGAGGAAGGATTCTTCCCTAACTCATTTTAGGAAACCAGTATTATCCTGATGCCAAAATCCGACAGACACAGTGAAAAAAAAAAAACACTACAGGCCAATATCTCTGATGAACATAGACATGAAAATCCTCAACAAAATCCTAGAAAACCAAGGCCAGCAGCACATCAAAAATTAATTCACCACAATCTGTGAGCTTTATTCCTGGGATACAAAGTTGGTTCAGCATACAGAAATCAATAAATGGATTCACTACCTAAGCAGAATTAACAAAAACCATGTGACTATTTCAATAGATGTAGAAAAAGCTTTAAACAAAACCCAACATCCTTTCGTGATAAAAACCCTCGACAAACTAGGAATCGAAGGAACATATCTAAAAATAATAAGAGCCATTTATGATAAACCCACAGCCAACATCATACCAAATGTACAAAAGCTGGAAACATTCCCCTTGAGAAATGAAAAAAAAGAAAAAGATGCCCATTCTCACTTCTATACAACATAGAATTGGAAGTCCTGGCCAGAGCAATCAGGCAAGAAAAAGAAATAAAAGGCATTCAAATAGGAATAGAAGAAGTCAAACTATCTTCATTCACAGGCAATATAATTTTATACCTAGAAAACCCCATAGACTCCACCAGAAGGTCTAGAACTGATAAACAACTTCAGTAAACTTTCCGGATACAAAATCAATATGCAAATATGAGCAGCATTTCTATACACCAGTAATATTAAAATTGAGAGCCAAATCAAGAATATAATCCCATTTACAACAGCCACCCACCAAAATAAAATAACTAGAAATACATTTAACCAAGGAGGTGAATGATGTCTATGATGAGAATCACAAAACACTGCTGAAAGAAATCATAGACAACACAAACAAATGGAAAAATATCCCATGCTCATAGATTAGAATAATCAATATTGTTAAAATGGCCATACTGCCCAAAGCAATCTACAAATTCAATGCTATTTATATCAAATTACCAATGTCATTTTTTCACAGAATTTCGAAAAGCTATTTTAAAATCCATATGGAAACAAAAAAGAGCCTGAAAAGTCAAAGCAATCCTAAACAAAAAGAACAAAGCCAGAGGCATCACATTACCTGACTTCAAACTATACTACAAGGCTACAGTAGCCAAAGCAGCATGGTACAGGTACAAAAACAGACACACAGATCATTGAAACAAAATACCAAACCTGGAAACAAAGCCATACACCTACAACAGACTGATCTTTGACAGCTGACAAAAATAAGCAATGGGGAAAAGAGAATAGGGAAATAGGGGAAAGGGGATAAGCAATAGGGAAAACTACCTATTCAATAAATGGTGCTGGGATAGCTGGCTAGCCATACGCAGAAGAATGAAACTGGACCCCTACCTATCACCATATACACAAATTAACTCAAGATGGATTAAAGCTTTAAATGTAAGACCTCAAGCTTTGAAATCCTAGAAGAAAACCTAGGAAATACCCTTCCATAGACAGTGGGGACTCCAAGAGGGAGAGAGGGAGGAGAGCAAGGGCTGAAAATCTTCCTATTAGGTACTATGTTCACTATCTGGGTGATGGGATCAATACAAATCCAAACCCCAGCATCACGCAACAGACCCTTGTAACAAACCTACACATGTACCCCCGATTCTAAAATTTTAATTTTAATTTTAAAAAATCTTTTTATTAGCAGTGTTTGGGGGTTTAGGCCTCAGACTTCAGGAAGAAGCCAATGAGAGAACATGATGTGAAGAGGGTCTCCTTTTCTCTCTGGGAGATCTGCTCTCCATCATTAACAACTGTGAGCTGCAGGCCCTGTTGTTTGTGCTGCCACTCCTTGGCTGAGCTTCTGGGGTGGTTGGAGAAGCCACTGAGTATTGACTAAGACACAACCACTTCCTTCAGGGAGCTTGCTGCCTAAGAAGAGGCCATGTCATTAAACAGATACCGAGTCAATGGACCCGGCCCAGTTCTCAATAGTGTAACATCCCATCAGGACAGGGTTCCCACCTTCAGACCGATCTTCTCAGGACAGTTCCAATACTGTCTGTGGAGGCTGTCATTCCTTCCTCGGGATAATGGTTTTCTGCACCATCTGTAAATATCTTTTAAGCAGATCTTCAATAAATGATTTCAGTTTCTCATAATTCCAGTCAATCCAGCGTTTATTGAAGGCGTGCACAGATGGAAGAGAATGTGCTCTCTGACCTCCTGTCCCCACTTTTACTCTCTTGGGATTGGCTGCGAACCCCAAGTCATTGCTTGGCAGGCAGCACAAAACCTTCAGCTCCAGATGAGCCATTTAATAGGTGCTTAAGATGAATTTTTGGAAATTTTTAAGAGAAAAGCAATTTCCCTAAGCATCCAGGAATGTTTTCTGTGGCTGTATTTTTATCCTCTGCATTTCTCCCTGCTGCAAGGGATGGCCTGCCACAGCCTTGGTCCAGGGCATCTGCCACCTGTACACAGGGCCCTAACCCTCTCTCCTATTCAAGGACTTGACATCTTTCTCTTGTATCATTGATTTTCCTATTTCTTGTGGTTCATCCCATTGGCATACCAACATGTGATAACATCCTATATTATATTAAATAATTAATTAAGAAATCAATAAATCTCTTTTCAATTTCCAATTCCTCTTTCATCTATTACTGTATTTTGTACTCTTTATAGCAAGTATTCATAAACCACTTTATTTATGAGAATAAAGTATTCTCATTGCACAGCTTTCATATTTCCTGCACCCACTTCCCAGAATGCTGTCCCAGGATCCTTGCGTCCTCACTTCTTTAGATCTCTGCTCAAGCACTTCTTATTACCTGTGTTAGTCTTCTTTTGCATTGCAATAAAGAAATACCTGAGGCTGGGTAATTTATTAAGAAAAGAGGTTTTATTGGCTCTCAGTTCTGCAGGCTGGACAGGAAGCATGGTGCTGGGATCTGCTCCTGGTAAGGGCCTCGGGAAGCGTCCAATCATGGCGGAAGGCATAGGAAGAGCAGGTGCATCACATGGTGAGATGTGGGGGCAAGAGGAGAGAAGAGGGAGGTCCCAGACTCTTTTAAACAAGCAGATCTCACGTGAAGCTGCTGAGGGAGAACTCACATGTCACTAAGGGGATTCTAAGACAGTCATGAGAAATCTGCCTCCATGATCCAGTCACCTCCCAACAGGCCCCACTTCCAACATGGGGGATTATATTTCAACATGAGATTCGTAGGGGACACACATCGAAACCATATTATTACGTGAAATGATAATGGTTAGTTATCAACTTATTTTCTTGTTTATTGTCTGTCTTTAAGACAATAGAATCTAAATTTTATAACAAATTAGATTGAATCTATCTCAATTCATTGGTGTATCACTGGTACCTGAAATAGGGCCTGGCACACACAGAAAATACTCAATAAATATTTGTGGAATGAGTGAGAATATTAGCCAGAGTTTATTGAGTGTTCATTATGTGTCAGATACTGTGATAAGAGCATTATCTCATTTAACTCTCACAGCAGTTCTATAACAAGTTTAGTACTTTTTACCCCATTTTACAGATGAGGAAACTTCAGCATAAAAAGATAAAGTAATGACCAGGTGTAGGGGCTCTCTCCTGTAATTCCTGCACTTTGGGAGGCCAAGGCAGGAGGATGGTTAGAGGCCAGGACTTTGAGGCCAGCCTGGGCAACATAAGGAAACCCTGCCTCTACAAAAAAAAAAAAAAAAAAAATTTAATTCGCTAGGCACAGCAGTCTGTGCCTGTAGTCCCAGCTACTTGGGAGGCTGAGCTGGGAGGATTACTTGAGCCCAGGAGTTCAAGACTGCAGTGAGCTATGGTTGCACCACTGCACTCCAGCCTGGGTGACAGAGTGAGATCCTGTCTCTAAAAATAAATAGATAAATACATAGATGATGAAGTAATTTGCCTAAGTTTATACAGTTAACAAGGTACGGAACTAGACCTTGACCCCAGTTTGGTCTCACTCCAAAACTCCTGCTCATAACCACAGGATTATACTGCCCCCAATGACAGCCGCCTACCAGTCAAAGTCCCAGTGACATCGGTTTAAGATTCTCTGCTAATGAATGCTGCACGAGGCACCATAAGTGCTCCTTTCATTGTCCAACAGTACTGAGCTGGCTCCAGTTCTCCCACCCTCTACTCCGTAAATGGGTGCCTATTGCAAGTGGAGTGGTTGGACAGGAGGGTGCTGGAGTATGAGTGGAAGCAGGGAGAAGCACTCTATCCTGGAAGCCCGAATTTCTAATCTTCCAGGTTTCAGCTTTGATGTAGGGCAGACGCCACATGTTTTCCAGATGTCTTAACTCTCCACCTTCACTTTCCTCTGTCTCCTCTCTCTCCTTTTCTGGACCTGGGGGGAACTCTGTTTCGCAGGCATTTTGGTCCCCCAACTGCATGCCCTAGAGGTTGCCTGCAAACCGTTCCTCAGGCCAGGGGTGCAGGTAAGTTAAGGCTGTCGGAGTGAGCCTCTACCGCAAGGAACAGGAGTTGGTGAATAAACCCCCCGTTCCATCCCTCTCAGCAGTGCCACTCTGAGGGGGGTTGCACAGTTTCCTAGAGGGTCTCTAGGGCCCATGGAAGTAGCCCTCCCAAGAACACACCATGTATGGAGTCTCCTTCCTTCCCGGCCTCATCCCCTGCTGTCTCCCTTGCTTCCTGAGCTTACCTCCCAAGTAAGTGATATGTCCTGGAATCATCATCTCAGATCTGCCTTTGGGGAAACCTGACCCGAGAAAGACTTCTCCTAAATCTGCACCACCTGTGGAAACAAACAGTATCCAGGAGTCACATCCCAAGAACCAGACCATCGTCCCCCAAACAAAGGTTAAATGACATCTCAGTGAGCTGGAAGGGCACAGCTTCAGCCATCATTTCATTCAGTGTCCTTATCATTCTGCAATAGACACTGGTTAGGTAGGGTCAGCCCACTTCACACACACAAAAACTGAGGCTCAGGGAGGTGAATTAAGTACCTGGCTATCAAGACTCCAGGTCAGCGGACTTTCATCCTCAGGGGTTTGCGTAAGAATTCAATAAGCTCTTTTCTATAATGCACCTAGCAGAGAGCTAAGCATGCAAGTCCATGTAAGTTCTCTTTTCTCTTTTGACTTTTATTATTCCACTAAATGGTCTAAAAATTATGTTGTCACTGGAGTTGGGCCCATATTTCATAAACAGAAAGAGAGATGCAGCTCCAGCCGTTCCTTCTCCTAGGTGAATAGGTGCACATGGTTCAGGAATGTCCCACTGGAGTCATCCCTCTTCTCTTCACAGGTGCGCTTTATAAACCAGCCCAGCTTTGGCTCAGGACAAACCACCCATCTCCAGGGGCTGGTGTGTGTGCCTCTGCTGATCGCAGCTGCTGACCTGTCTCCTGTACACTCCAGATGCTGTGATGCTCAGACAGCAAAACTTCTTTTCAGGCTCCCCAAGAAGGCAGGGACCCCGGTTCTCTCAAGGGCTAATGTTGGAGCCAATCAGTCTCAAGAGGGAGCCCCAGAATCAAGAGGAAATATGGCCTTGCTCCTTGATCCTGGGGTAGAGCATGTCTTCCCTGCCCCCGTGGCCAGGCTGTGAACCTGCAGCTCAGAAAGTTGGCCTCCCTAGTGCCACACTCTGGAACCATGTCAGCCACATGATTGTGGCTTCCTGGGGCCACGGTGTGTGCACTCTTCCTGTTCATGTTGTGTTTTCCCAGTGACTCCTTCCTTTGCTATTCAGTAATAAGGCTGATCTGCCATAGCAATGCCCACAGCCAATGGCACCTGCACAGTGCGTTCCTTCTCTGCTCCACAATATTTCCTTAAAGAAACATACACCTGGAAATGAAATTTCTGGAATGATTCTCGGATGCTTTCCAGAGGAAGCCTGGCAACATGGGCAAATAGCCCTTTATTTTCCACCATGGGAACAAATATTTCCGATCTTTCTTTAGTGTTGGGGCTGCATACAATAAATACTCAGGTGACACTTTTCTGGGTGGCAGGGGTGCAGGGGTGAGTGATGGGAATGAGGCTAAATCAATACTTGTCAGTTTGTGTCATTTCCACCAGCACTGAGAGGGCAACTGTTTCAGTATCCAAGTGGAAATTGTGAACTCAGGGAAAAAAGACAGAGATGAAAATTCAGTAGTTATCTTCAGAGGGAAAGAATTTTAGGCTGTGGGGATGGATACAATCTCTATGGAAGGGAAAAAAAGACAGACAGATGAAAGGAGATGGGGCCTTTGATCATATAATTCGTTACCCAAACTGGAACAGCTTTGAGAGTGAAAGGGGGTCACTACTAATAGTGACACTGGGGCCTCAGATGTGAACTAGGATTGTCTTGGGCACACAGGGACATATGGTTGCCCTAATGCCAGGGTCAGTCTATTGAAGGGGCCAATGATGATAGCCTGACCTTTGCCACAGCCCTGACACTTGCCACATAACAGTAGGGAGTGGTAACGAGGCAGTCACTCAACACAGCTCAGGACATAAGACCTGCTGGTAGGGTCTTCACTGGGGGTGGGGGATGGTGTTTCATGAACTCCTGAAACTTGTCTTCCCTTGGCTGCCAAAGACCTCCCTGCCTTCTCTCATCTTCCTCTTTCTGTGGGGATGAGGGAGGTACCGCGAGGCCAGGACACAGATGTCCATGTGCTCTCCAAATGTCTTGAGGGAGGGGAGAAAACTATTACTCTTGGAAATTTGATAGAATCGTCAAAAGAATATAATCAGGTACATACATTGTTTAACCAAAGTTATAGTTCTACGATAAAAGATAAAAATTTTCTTTTATATTAGCACTGCCCATTACCATTTCAATATAACCCCCTAAGGTAATTACAATATACATTTGATCTTGCTTGGTTTCCAACTTATTCCCTCTAGTCTGTGCCCTCCTACCTCTCTGGGGACCTTCCTCCATATTTAAAAACAAACCAACAAAACATCATCTCTTGACCCTGAGTTTCTCTTTCAACCTGTATCTAGAAGAGTGTAAGTGCAATACCTTCCATTTTCTCCCACCTCCTTTATACTCTAACCCTGTTGTAATCTGGCCTTCTAGCATTTCCACATTTTTGTGTTTCAGAACAGATGGAAGAGTTCTAGCTGATGTAACCTCACTCAGTGCGGTTCACAATAGGCTCAGATAAGCTAAGCCATTCCAAACATCAGATTTCTAAGGAAAGCCAACTAGTTTTTTAAGAAACAAACTGATTCCAGGTTGATTAAAACCTGCTTAAATTGGTTTAATCAGGTCAAGCCAACCTTCCTGGATGATACTGGGTAAAGCCAGCTCAAACAGGATAAAACAGTCCCAAACTGACACACATCAGATTCCAAGCAGTTCCTGCTGATCGAGACCAGATAAGCCTGCATCTAACTTGTCCTTACTGGATCAGACCAACGTGAATTGAATCACAGCAGTTCAGAAGGAGGAAACTGGATTCAGGCAAGTGATAGTGCTTTATATTAGGGGAAAACAGTGTAAAGTGATTCTTAGTAGAGCAAACAGATCCTAACGAAATTAAAACTGTTTAAAGTCACTTTTGTCAAAAAAGGCTGGTTCAAACTGGATCAAATCAGCTCTGATTTCAATAGCTTTTCCCTTGGTTGGGAAAAACCGTTGAAACTATTCAACCAGCTTTGAATAGTTTAAACCAGATCAACCTGGTAGCATTGCTAAATAGCTTCAGAATATATTATTAACTATTTATTGAGGGGAAAGGCTGGGCATGGTGGTTCACGCCTGTAATACCAGCACTTTGGGAGGCTGAGGTGGGCAGATTGCTTGAGTATAGGAGTTCGCTACCAGCCTGGGCAACATGGTGAAACCCCGTCTCTACAAAAAATACAAAAATTAGCCAGATAGTGGTGGCATATGCCTGTGGTCCCAGCTACTCCGGAGGCTAAGGTTGGTGGATTGCTTGAGCTTAGAAGGTTAAGGTTGCAGTCAGCCAAGACAGCACTACGGCACTCCAGCCTGAGGGACAAAGCGAGACTCTGTCTCAAAAAAAAAAAAAAAAAAAAAAAAAAAAAAAAAAAAAAAACCCCAACCAAATGAAACAACAAAGAAGCCTATTTATTGAGGGGGAAAAAAGAAACAGGTTATAGATGTTGTTATACATTATATCTTATAATTTACATTTTGCTTTCATAGGTCACAGAAAGATGTGTGTGTGTATGTGTATATATATATATATATATATATATATATATATATATATATATATATTTGTTTTTTAAGTCCAAAGCAAACTCTTTCCTGATTCAGCACACAATCTGTAATGTTCGTTTCTCTATAGATTACTCTTGACACTAAAATTATTTCTTACACTGATGACTGTCGTGAGTTTTAATGAAACTGAAGCAAGTTGTTTGCCAAAAAAATTGTCCCCCAATTATCTAGACATGAGCTTCCCTCTGGGAATAAACTTCATGTCCAGTGCTGACCTTCTTGCAGTGATATTTTTGGGGAAACATCTTTTTTCATAGGGACAATACACTTGCATTACATCATAGGAGCCAGACCCACAATAGGACACATTTTCAAAGAGAACTTGTTTCTCCAGATCTGTGCACACACTGTGTCCCAAGGCAGTGCTGCTTTTATGGTAACTATGTTGATTATGTGAGCTGTGGAACAGTTCTTCTATAACCTGAATATAACTTTCCCATAAAAATTCTTTCACTTTTTTTTTTTTTTTGGGAGAGAGGGTCCCGCTCTGTCACCCAGGCTGGAGTGCCGTGATCATGGCTCACTGCAACCTCATCTTCCTGGACTCAGGTGATCCTCCCACCTCAGCCTCTCGAGTAGCTGGGACTACAGGCCCGTGAGACCACACCCAGCTAATTTTTTGTATTTTTGTAGAGACATGATTTCATAATTTGTATTTTTGTAGAGACAGGCTTTCGCCATATTGCCCAGGCTGGTCTTAAACTGCTGGACTCAAGCGATTGGCCCGCCTTGGCCTCCCAGAGTGCTAGGATTACAGGTGTGAGCCACTGCACCTGGCCCCACATTTTTTATTTAAAAAATTTATAAACTAAATCATCATTGGATATTGGGACATTCATCATTTTTACTTAGTCGCGACCTCCTGGCTGATGGGCAGTATGAAAATGAATGCAGAATTATGTTGACTGCCTGGGAGCCACCTGGACTGATATATAATATACTTATCCAAATGGTAAACTAGTACAGAAGTGGAAGAAAACATGCAGAGACTCAATAAGAATACAAATTAAGTTACAATGCAATTAATAGTCAAACTGAAGTGGAAAGGTAATTTATATTAACTACATTAAAATATATATATATTTCCCAGGCAGAAAATGTTGGATTTTGTGTTTAAAAACCAGACACCTGCAAGTCTAAAATCCAGGTCTGATCCAATCAAATGTGCTTGAATAATTGTATGCAAATAAAATTTGTTCTGAATTGTTTAAGCTGGTTGCGATTGGATTACAATGAGAACTACCTTTTCATTTCAGTTTGCACTCACCATGGTCTGACAGCGACCTTTAAGAGAGTCAGGGATGGATGGTTAGAGGATGAAGTAAGAAAATGCCTCGTACTCCACCCCGTGACCACCACTTCTGTGTTTCTCTGGCCACAGACCTTGCCTCCTGGTGGTCTGGGGAAGAGTTGTATTGTACATCAGATGCCCAAAATGTTCCATGGACACTTGAAAGAAATGTGTATTCTGCCATGGAGTAGACCTGTAAGTGTCCATTAGAATCAGTTAGTTGGCGGTGTTGCTCAGTTCCTCAATGTCTTTGCTGATTTTCTGTCTATTTATACTATCAGTTACTGAGGGGAGAGCTTTGATGTCTTCAACTCTATGGGCTTGTCATTTCTCCATTCAGTTCTATCAGTTTTTGGATTTGGTTGAAATTCTATTGTTAGGTATACATACATTTAGGATTGCTATGTCTTCTCATGAATTGGCTCTTTTTATTATTATGCAACATGTCCTCTTTATCCTTGGTAATTTTCCTTGTGCTAAAGTCTATTTTAATGATAAACTCATATTCCAGGTTTCTTTTGATTAGTGTTTATATGGTTTAGCTTTCTTTCCATATTTTAATTTTTATTCTGATCATAGATATATTATTATATTTAAAGTGGGTTTTGCTGGGCATGGTGGCTCACACCTGTAACCCTAGCACTTTGGGAGGCCAAGGGGGGCAGATCACTTGAACCCAGGGATTTGAGACCAGCCTGGACAACATGGTAAAACCCCTTCCCTACAAAAAATACAAAAATTAGCCAGTCGTGGTGGCGCACACCTGTGGTTCCATTGGGAGGCAGAGGTGGAAGAATCACCTGAACCCAGAAAGTCGAGGTTGCAGTGAGCCGTGATTGTGGCATGTACAGTCATTTAGCCTGGGTGACAGTTTTCTTTGTTTTGAATTGAGATACTGTCTCAAAAAATTAAAAAATAATAAAGTGAGTTTCTCTTAGGCAGTATGTAGTTGTGTCTTAGTTTTCTTTGTTTGTTTGTTTTGAATTCATACAGTCTTTGTCTTTTAACTCGTAGGTCTGGTGGACAGACTCCAACATGGCCTCTATTGAGTCCTACCTCTTGGATTTATATTGTTGCTTAATCTCCACTCCTTAAGTAGGAACAGGTATGGAGAGGTCCTGCGAGTTGTTTCCAACCACTAGAATATGGCAAGGGTGATGGAATGTCACTTTTGTGATTATGCTATCTAAGATTGTAACTTCTGTCTTGCTAGCAGTCTTTCTCCATAGACTCATTCTCTTTCTGGCTTTGATGAAGTAAGTTGCCATGTTGGGGAGGCTCACATGGCAAGAAACTGAGGCCTTCAATCCAACAGCCCAAAAGAAATGAAATTGTCTCAACAGTTGTGCATGGAAGCTTAGAATCAGATTGTTCCCCAGTAAAGCCTTCAAATGTGACCTCAGCCCTGGACAACACCTTGGTTGTAGCTTCATGAAAGCCCCTGGAGCAGAGGACCTAACTCAGCCATACCTGGATTCCTGACCCACAGAAACTGAGATAATAAACATTTGTTATTTTAAGCTAAGTTTGTGATAATTTGTTACAGATATCTAATATTTATATCATTAGGTATTTATACCATTTAATGTAAGAATTGAGAGCTGGGTGCAGTGGCTCATGACTGTAATTCCAGCACTTTGGGAGACTAAGGCAAATGGATCACTTGAGCCCAGGACTTTGAGACCAGCCTGGGCAACATGGCAAAACCCTGTCTCTACAAAAAAATACAAAAATAGCCAGGCATGGTGGCATGCACACCTGTGGTCTCAGCTACTCTGGAGGCTGAGGTTGGGGAATCACCTGAGCCTGGGAGGTTAAGGTTGCAGTGAGCCATGATCACACCACTGCCCTTCATCCTGGGTGACACAGTGAGACGCTGTCACACACAAAAAATAAAGAAATAAATAAAAATAAAATAAAATAAAATTGATATGTTTGTACTTATATCACCATTTTATCATATATTTTATGTTTGTTTCTTCTGATTTTCATTTTCCCTTTCCTACTTTCTTCTGAAATATTTGAATATTTTCGTCTTCTATTTTAATTTTCTATTGATATTTTTACTATATCTCTGTAAAAAAATTTTAGTAGATGTTCTAGAGATTACAGCATATGGTCTACTTATATTTTACAATTTCAAGTGGAGTACGGAAACCTTCTCACCCTATAGGTACCTTTGGCATCCCCTCTTTATGTAGTCATCATAGTATTATGTACTATAATGACTACATACGTTGAAGATTTCATCAGTCAGTGTTACAATTTGTGCTTTCACATATTTCAAAGAACTTAAATTCTATTATATTTTTCCAGGTATCTACCATTTCAGTTGCTCTTATTTCATTACAATTGTTAAAGTTTCCCTCTGATTTAATTTCCTTGTAGTCTGAAGAATTCTCCTTAGCATTTCTTATAGAAGAAGTCTGGTATCAAGGAATTTTCTTACTTTCTGTTTATCTGAGAATGTCCTTATTTCATTGTCATTCATGAAAGATGTGTCCACTGGATATGAGATTCTGGATTGATAGTTTTCTTTTCTATTTTATTTATTTATTTATTTATTTTGAGACAGAGTCTCACTCTGTAGCTCAGGCTGGAGTGCAGTGGCATGATCTCAGCTCACTGCAACCTCCACCTCCCGGGCTCAAGTGATTCTTGTGCCTCAGACTCCCAAGTAGCTGGGACTACAGGTGCATGCCACCATGCCTGGCTAATTTTTTGTGTTTTAGTAGAGACGGGTTTCACCATGTTGCCCAGGGTGGTCTCGAACTCCTGAGCTCGGGCGATCTCCCTGCCTTGGCCTCCCAAAGTGCTGGGATTACAGGCATAAGCCACTGTGCAGGGCCGATAGTTCTTTTCTTTCTGTATGTTAAAAACGTTATTCTACTTCCCTCCAGGTTCCGTGGTTTCTGATGAGAAATGCACAGTCATTTAAATCATTATTTTTCTACCTGAAATGAGTCATTTATCTTTGGTTGCTTTCAGGATATCTTCTTTATTTTAACAGTTTTCATAAGTTTGATTATAATGTGTGGATGTCTTTGATTTTATCCTGTTTGGGATTCACTGAGTTTCTTAAATCTCCACGTTCATGTCTTTTGTGAAATGCAGTAAGTTTTTCCACCATTATTTCTTAAAATTTTTTTTTCCCATTCAACACCCTTTTTATTTTCCTTCTAGGAGTGTAATGACACAAATATTAAACATTTTGGTATTTTTTTTCGCACAGGCCCCTAAGGTTCTGCTGGGTTTCTTTTTCAATTTTCTTTCCTTTGTTGTTCAGATTAGATAATTTCTATTGATCTATCTTTAAGTTAATTTTCATCCAGTGAATCTGAAATTTAAGTTAGTGTCCTTCTCTTTCTCTGTTCTAATATTTCCATTTGGTTTGCTTTTATATCTTCCTTTTTTAAAAAAATTTTGAGACAGTTTTGCTTTTGTTGCCCAGGTTGGAGTACAATGGTGTGATCTTGGCTCACTGCAACCTCCACTTCCCGGGTTCAAGAGGTTCTTCTGCCTCAGTCTCCTGAGTAGCTGGGATTACAGGTGCCTGCCACCATGCCCAGCTAATTTTTTGTATTTTTAGTGGAGACAGGGTTTCACTATGTTGCCCAGGCTGATCTCGAACTCCTGACCTCAGGTGATCCACTCGCCTTGGCCTCCCAAAGTGCTGGGATTACAGATGTGAGCCATTCCACCAGGCCTGTTTTTATATCTTTTTTTCCCCCTGAGAATTTCTGTATTTTCATTTGTTTCAGGAGCACTTTCCCTTACTTTATGGAACATGGTTATAATTGCTGCTTTAAAAAATGTTTGATAATTCTAACATCTGTATCTTCTCAGGGTTAGTGTCTGTTGATTGTCTCGTTCCTTGTCAGTTGAGACTTTCATGGTTCTTCATATGCTGAGTAATTTGGGATTATATTCTGGACATTTTGAATATTACAGGACCCCAGGTCTGATTTAAATCCTAAAAAGAGGGCTTTTTTTTTTTTTTTCTTCTGAAGCAGGAAATGAAACAGATTATATTATTTTTGCAAGTTCAAACCTGCCTCTTGGGCTGTGGTCTCAATATCATTTCTGATTTCAGAGTGCAGTGCTATTCAGATCAGTCCTGTGTGTGTGCCACCCAGTGGCCAGTCATGGACCTGGATTGGGGTCTACCTTGCAGTTTCAGTTCTGCAAACATGTGGTAGGGTGTTTAGGATCAGATCCATACATTTGCAGCCTGGAGGTGAGCCCAGGAGCTAAAACATAAGTTTGTGGGATTTCTGTCTTAAGCTCCCTACTCTCCATGATCTCCCCAACACCCTCTGGCTCCTTGGGGCCTCACTTTTTAGCCCTCCAGTGAGCAAGCTTGGGCTTCAGTTTCTCTGCTCTGCCACTCTTACCATGACTGTTTCTGTGTTTGGGGTCAAGTGGCAGGAGGAGAGAAGGTGAAAAAAAAAGGAAGAAAGATTTGCCACACACTCTTGTGAACACTGCTCCTCCAGTCAAACAGAATAATTCCCCTCTCTTGGAGTCTTAGATGACTGCCAAGCTCCACTCCCACCCCCTCAGCCCCTGCCACCAACACTGCTGCTACAATATTGCCTGTGGGCTGAGGCTGGAAAGAAGGAAAAAACTAATAAAAGCCAGGGGTTCCCATGCACCCCACTCTCTCTCTGACTCTTCAGAATCTCCTTTCTTGTTTTTTAGAGAGGTCTTCTCTTACAGCTCTTTCTGTCTTCCTCTGGTGCAAACGTCCAGCTTTCTGGCTGCCTTTTAGTCTAGGCTGGCTGATACTGGAAGGGAAAAAAAGGCAAACTCACTACTGATTTAGTTGGACTTTGAATTCTCGTCTCCTTCCCAAAGCCACCTGCTATGATTTATGTTTCAGAACTCTCAGATAGCACCTCCATCCATTCTGTACAGGATTTACAGTTACATTTAGTGTGTCCTTCCTTATTCCATCTTTTCTGGAATAAGGCTCTCCTTTTGCTTTTTAAATCATCAATCATTTGCTATGTGGAAAATGATATCTTCGTTTATATGTATGGCACTTACTGTCCCCCCACCCCCGCAAAGTTTCATAAAAAACAAAACTTATTGACTAGCAATAACTCTTTATTATATGGCCGGAAAGAATTAGGCAGTCCATCTGGAGAAAACAGACTGTTTCTCTTCGCTCACACAATACTTCTGACAGCAAACGTGTGGGGCTTTTTTTTTTTTCCACACCAAGCAGTTCTCCAATTCTGCTGCCATCAGCTGCATGCCCTACAATTTAATTCGATTTTGACACTGTCTACCTGGAATTAAGCATCAGATCCCATGGGTTAGGTCTCAGTCTCACAAGATTGCCCTGTTGATGGAAAAACCACACTCTGAAAATGTTTTCAAGAGGTTTATTCTGAGCCAGTATGAGTGACCACGGCCTAGAGAACAGAGTCTCAATAGGTCCTGAGAAAGCGTGTCTGTGGCAGTCAGATTACAGTTTGGTTGTATACATTTTAGGGAGGCAGGAGTTATAGGCAAAGACATAAATTCATACATGGAAGGTATACGTTGGTTTGGCCTGAAAAGGTAGGATATCTTGAAGAGGGAGCTTACAGGTTACAGGCGGATTCAGAGATTCTTTAATTTGCAATTGATTAAAGGAGTAGAGCTTTGTGTAAAAATTTGGAGTCAACAGAAAAGAATGTTTAAAGTTAAGATAAGGAAGTATGTGAACCAATATTTGAGGTCAGAGTGACCCATAGGGGTGAGTGACTTAGCCCTTGTCCGGCATGGCCTTATGTCCTCTTTATAATTTGATATCTTATTGTCACAAGGAATCTGTTTTGTTAATCTTATGATCTGTATTTCAACATTAATGATGGTCAGTTGTGCCTAATTCGTGTCATGCTGGGAATTCCATTTTTAAGGATTTTCTAGGGTCCCCATAGCCAAGAGGGGGCCTGTTCAGCCAGTGAGGGGCTTAGGATTTTATTTTTAGTTTTCAGCCTCTACTTCAGATGTCAATCACAAGCCCAGGTCTCTAGTACTTTTGACCAACCAGCTATAAATTGGGGTTCCCCCTACCCACCTCCTCAGGTTCAATACTTTGCTGGGATAGCTCACAGAACTCAGGCCATTTACTTGTTTATTATAAAGGATACAGATGAAGACTTAGGTGAGGTCTAGAAGGGTCCCAAGCATAGGAGCTTTTGTCCCTGTGGAATTGGGGTACCCCACTTTCCCAGAGTTTTTATAGAATTTAAATTCCCCCCATCCCATTCCTGGAGGTCAGTGGGTAGGGCTGAAAGTTTCAACCTTCTAATCCCTTAGATTTTCTGGTGTCCAGTCCCATCCTGAGGCTATCTTTGGTCCTACCCTAAATTACCTCTTTAGTATAAACTCAGGTGTGCTTCAAAGGGGCTCCTTAAAAATAAGAAAGGACACCCCATGACTGAGGAAATTCCAAGGGTTTTAGATGCTTTGTGCCAGGACCTGGGACAAAGACCAGATATACTTCTTATTACACCACACTATCCTATTTTCTTTTCCTCTAAATTTCATCCTATTTTCTGAATCCACAATTGGAGGCATTCCACCCAAAGACGAATTCTCAAAAGAACAATTCACACCAAGATTGAACCACAACCTCACCTGGCCCGCACAATGCCTTCAACTGTTTTTCTGGCTTGCATTTTCCCCTTTCATATTAATAGAGAAAAAAAGAGTATTCCAAGGCCATGAGCACTCTTGAGATGTTGAGCTGGAACGATTGGGAAGATGATAGCTCTTCATCCAGATACAGAGTATGGAATAAGAAAGAGGGTTTGGAGGTGGGACAGGAAGTGATATGTTCTATCCATAACACATTGCGCTTGAAGCACCTGCCAAAATATCCAGGAAGTGGGAGCCTGGAGGTGAGGGTCAGAGGTCAGACTTGGGTGGCATAAAGAATGACTTGGAATAAATTGTTGTGGAAGGGCTACAGGAGAAAATTATTATGAGAGGACAGGGTATGTATCATGGTGAGAGAAGAGGGCCAGGGACCTCGTGCACGGTGTGCTTAACCTTCACATTGCAAGGACTTCCCACCGTGATACAGGCCTCAGTTCTCCACGGCTGCTCTTCAAGACCACTCCCACTACTGTGCCTCCCCACCATTCCTCAGTATTCTCCACTCCCAGAGCCTGATGAATTTCCCTAAGCTCCCACTTTCAGTACTCAGATTGGCCTTTATCTCAAGGCAGAACTGATATTTGCGTCCCATGGCAGATCTGTTGGGGAGTTTTTCAGATTTTCCTGATTCTGGCCCCTGGTGGAGAAAAATGATCTGGGGTAAAGTTGCAGCCTGCCTGACCCATGCAGGAATATTTATCCCTTACGTTGGGCCTACTAATCAGCACAATTACCTCTGAACACGAAAACAACAAGGCTTTCCGATCACTTTACCATTGCCAAGTTGTATTTACAAATGTCATCATATTTTATTGTATCAACCATTATATCAGTCATGATATGCTAGGTTTTGCTGCAGTAGCAAACTCAAATATCAGTGGGAGATTTGATGCTGTACATTCAATGAATGGTGCGGGTGCTTGTGGATCACAGTCCTTTGAGACCCAGGCTATCCAAGCATTCCACAACCCTAGCACCAGTGGGAAGGGACACGATGATTTGTACATTGAGTCTTAAGGCTACTACCAACTTAAAAAAAAAAATTAAAACGAGAAGTCACATTCCATTTGCCACAGCAAGTCACATGGCCACATTTAACTTCAAAGGGAGGGGAAGTGAAATCTCGTCTCTGAAGGCAAATTGGTAAACTTCCGTCATGACTACCACAACCATGCCCTCTAAAATCATTATAGCCACAGGAGAGTTGAAAAACTCAGACTAGTAAGTCACTTTTCCAAGTCACATAGTCAGGAAGTTAGCAGAGCAAGGCTCCAAGTGCACATTTGTTTAACTCTAAAACCAATGTGCCTTTCACAAACTGATGTGTTGTCTTCATGAAAATGTTATCCAGAAGAAAGTTCTTATTAGCTTCAAGGGAACTTCAGATGCTCACAAGTAAAAGTTTGACATGTCCAATTGACTTAATCAATCAAAAAGAAACAACGTGTTCTTGTTTTCTTTCCTTTTGCAACAACCTGTTTTTAAAAGAAGGAAAGAAAGAAAGAAGGAAAGGAAAGAAAGAAGGAAAAGAAAGAAAGAAGGAAAGGAAGAAGGAAGGAAGGAAGGAAGGAGAAAAGAAAGAAAGCAAAAGAAAAGAAAGAAAGAAGAGAAGAGAAGAAAAGGAAAAAGAAAAGAAAGGAAAGAAAAAGAAAGCAAGCCTTTTGACCCACCCTTTGACCTACACCACAATATCTGAGCGCATGTCAGGGTGATTTGGTTTCTTTCCCATTGTGTGGTATTTTCCACTCACAGGACTGGGTCAGAAGAAGTTTGTATCTTAATCTACACACTTGTTCTTGCTCATGTTTGCCTCTGCTTGATCCCATACCCTTCATTCATCCTTTGGAATGTTCCCGTGACAACAGAAGAATGGCAATATAGCTAGCCAGACAAAAGGGACAGACCAAGAACAGACCAACTTCTCTCTGACTGAGGATGTTAACGGGGAAGACACAGGACACGAGAGTGTTCTCTCCCCATCTTCCCCCTTGAGAGAAGTCAGCAGTTAGTGAGTGTCAAGCCTGCTCTGCAGATGAGGAAACAGGCTCAGCAGGTTAAGCCACTGCTCAAGGTCACAAGGCTAGTACCCAGATGAAAACCAGCTGCTATTATTTTTTCCCAAATCACCGCTTCATTTTCTGTCCATTCCACCCTGCAACCTTCCATCTCTCCTCCTAGGAAACCTGTGCCGAAGCATGCAGACAATGCAGGGCTCCTCTGCCTCCTCTGATGCCTTCCACCTCCACGTGGCCTGCTTGCTGGCAGATACAAGGATAGGTGCAGCTCTTTACAATGGAGGCATAGAGATGAGGTGGCCACCGTAGGGCTCAGGCTGCTGGGAAACTGGAGGTGGGAGCCGTCCCAGTACTATAGAAGAAATGCTTCTCAGCCCTCGAAACTCTCCCTGAACAAACCCGAGGTTCATAGAAGAGGAGTTCTGGCAAGAGGCTGAGTTCTGGAAAGTGGCACCGATAGTAGCAGAGACTGGGGTCCACATTGCTGGGCTAAGCTTTGGGACAAGCCCATGAGGGAGAACCCACAAGGCTTGTATTTTAACTCCAAAGAAGAAAAATAATAACCTGGTTAGATTAAATATGCTTTGAGCGGGGAAGATCCTTAGCTTTAATGTGTATGATATTTGGAATTCAAGATGTCCTAAGTAGTTTCCATGGCTATTTCTGACAGCCTGAAGCCCTTGGTTTTCTCCACCCATGGACTTCCGAGGGACAGGACAATGGGGAGGGGGCTCACTGGAATAGCTCAAGGCCCATCAGATGGGTTCTTATTTCTGATCGACAATATACTCATGGTGTGAATGTCTGCAACTTATTTTTTCCCCTAGGCCTGTTTTTTTTATCTGAGTAAGAGAAAATAGGACCGGGCGCCGTGGCTCAGGCCTGTAATCCCAGCACTTTGGGAGGCTGAGGCAGGCGGATCATGAGGTCAAACAATGGAGACCATCCTGGCCAGCATGGTGAAACTCCATCTCTACTAAATAAATACAACAATTAGCTGGGTGTGTGGCGTGTGCCTGTAGTCCCAGCTACTCAGGAGGCTGAGGCAAGAGGATTTCTTGAATGCGAGAGGCGGAGGTTCCAGTGAGCCAAGATCGTGCCACTGCTTTCCAGCCTGGGCGACAGAGTGAGACTGTCTCAAAAACAAACAAACAAACAAACAAACAAAAAACCGAAAGAGAAAATACTCTCTTCTACCTCTAGAATTCTGAGATTTTAAATAGGGAAAGATGAACATAGGAAGAAGCTGGCTCTGAACACTGATCCTGTAGCTTCTGGATAAACAATACCAGAGGAATAGAGGAGCCATTTCAGGGTCACCCACTCAGGTGTTCTCTCATCCTACCCAAGTCAACAAACACAGCAGCTCTGTCAATGTCTTCATGACTGAAGACACGGATCGTGGAGAGTTTTGTCTGTAAGCCATGATGTGGCACTAGAGCTGCATGGTAATTCTCTGCATTACAGGGAATAAAAGAAGCTATTCCAAACGCAGCTTGAAATTTTTTAAAAAGAAATCACATACTTCTCTGAGTATGTCATCTTTTCCCAGATGGATCCAAAACGAGTCACATAATTTTCCTGTTGCAGAGTTTCTGAGAGATTCGTGGATTTGAGAACTGGAAGGGGCTATATGAGGTGGTGTGAGCCTGTTCAATACTCTCCCAACAGGTATAATTAGGTTCTTGCCATTCCACAGGGGAGGTGACTGCAGTTCAAAGGTTGGTGACTTCTACGATGGGATGGCCAGAGAGTAATGGCAGTGTAGTGGTTGGGGGACTGACTGCTTTCTTTTATGACACCAAACTGCTGCTCAGAAGCAACAGTTTCCGCCATCACACACAGAGTGGTGAAAGGAAACATTAAAAAACAAAAACAAACAAACAAACAAAACGGAATGTGGGGCCCAGGAACACTCTGGCAGCACTGTCTGGTGAGCCGTTACAACTGGCACATAGTAGGTGCTCTGTGTGCTGAAGAGAGGCAGGATGAAGATGAGTGAGGCAAGGCAAAGCCATGAACTTGGAGACTGTGTGACTTTGTCATTTGTAGTGCCCTGGTTTTATGCATAAGCCATATCTGGCCAGTGTTCACTGGATATGCCCTATCTCTGAGATTTTATAAAAATTAATTCATTCAACAAGAAAACCAGTTTGCTGAAGAGGGAAAATTGCCAACAAGGCCAAGGTGACAGCAATTTCAAGCACAATGTAAGCTGATTAGCCTCAAACAGAGAAACTGCTTCCTGGCTGAGCTCTCCCACCCGCTCCAGTTGTCTTGGAGATTTGCAGTCCTGGTCACAAGAGGTACCAGGCGGCAGTGTGAGCAATGGGTGAAGGACAGGACCTCATTATGAGAGTCTCCCAGGAAGGAAAAGGCGGACACAGGGCATTCTTTCAGAATGATGGATTTGCTTAAGTTTGCATTTATTTTTTTCATTACAAGAGAAATGTGGAATGATGCTTTTGCATTACCTTTTTAAAAAAATAACAAATGGGTTTTTTTTTCCCCTCTCTGCCTCTGGAAAAACACAGATCTGATTACATCTGCCCCAGCTTAAACCCCCTTAGAGGCTTCCTCTTGCTCATTTGAAAATGACACAACTCATAAAAACGGCCGAAAGCATCACGGGCATTGAATAGAATTGCACAGCACTGCTTTCTTAATTGTTAATAAAACGATGTACTTCCATATCAGCTGATCAACAGCCACTACGTCAAGCTGCCCCCTCCTTCTTCCACTCTGGGAACCCTGGGTCTCCCCAAGGCCTCCAGGACAGCAGCGGGCTCCATGGCCTGCTCCAGCCAGTGTCCTGTATCTGCTCTGATGGGACAGGCCCACGCCTTTGTGGCCATCAGGGGATGATTAACCAGGCCCAGTAGACTCTGTGCAGTCAGACCCCAGGCCGCCCCGCCTTGCTTTGCTTCCCTACCTTCTCTCTCTTTTGTGGATTCTGAGGCCGCACAGCTCTTCTGCTCCTTCAGAGTGCCCTGCCTTCCTCAGGGCCTTTGCAAAGGTGCTTCCTTCTGTCTAGAGCATTCTCCCACACTGTGCCCTTTGACCTTGGGTGACTTTTCTCATCCTTCCTTTAGTCATTCATAGTTGGCTTCAATAAATAAAGGATAGACAGACGAGTGACTGATCAGCCATGCTTGAGAGGAGGAGGCCCTGGCACATGGGCATATGCCATAGATCTCCATTGTCTAGGCCTAGTTAATCATCGCCAGAAGGAGAAAGGAAGGCTGTGGACTGGAGGCTGCCAGCCCCACCTTCTCCTTCTCTCTCTGCAAGTCCTAAGGAGAAGCAGCCTCAGATCCGGGTGATGCCTCTTGGCTGTGAGTATTATCATTTGCAAAGAGGAAAAGGGGAAATAATCTGAATATCTGGGATTCCAAAAGTTGTCTTGTACCAGGTAACAAGAACCTTCCTATCTCCTCTGACCAGATGTGGGGCGAGAAAGGATGAGAGCAAGAGTGAAGCAGAAAAGGGAAAGAGAAGGAGATAACCTGAAGTGTGGCCTGAAGACTCCCTGCCACTTCATGTGAATCCTTGACATTCCATCTGGAAACCATTTTGCTCATGTCCTCAGAGCTGTGGCTGCAGAATTTTCTCTTGCCCAGTTGTGGGTTACAGGTCAAGTAGAGAGTCAGCCCCAGGCAAGGGCAAGGGAACTCAGACTGTAGGTCAGTATTCCAGAGTCCCTGGAGGAGGAAGAAAAAGGACTGGGTTAAGGAGGCACGCAGGGGAGGGAATCTACCCTGAGATTTTTGGAAACAGCTCAAAACAACAGCAAGTTGACCAGCTCTCGAAGTGTTTTGTTTTGTTTACCATGCATCCCTTATTTTCTTATTATTTGCTGGGCACAGGCTTGCCTGGACTTCACAGTCCACATAAGTTTACAACCAGGAAAATGAAAGGAACAATTTTACAAGCATCGTAATGGATCCTGGTACCTCCTTCAGAGCCTGAAATTAGGGGTTTGAATGTAGGTTCATTTTCATCCCACCTCCAAATACTAGCAACGGAGGGAATTATACAGGGGTTTCCTTCCCTGCTGGGACACAATTCTCTGAAGCACAGTTAGGATGAAAACACGAGTGTTTGTAGGAGCTGAGAGCAGTGTTTTTCAAAGTGCAATTTTCAGAACTCTAGGCCCAATAGATATTTCGCTGGTAAAAGGATTCCAGGTCAAATAAATTTGGGACACTCTGCATCATCTCTCCCCTCTCAGGCAATCTCAGTGCTTGTAAGTGAGAAGACTGTGTTCCCCATAAATTTCCCCACAAAGGGTCCGGCTGTCCCGCATTGCCTTCCTGTAATCTGTTCACACGTTGCTCTTATTCCAGTTCCACATGCCCTGAAGTCCCAGGAAGTTGCTCTCAGCAGTGAGCCATTCGTTCCTCAGAGATCTGGGAGGCCTCACCATGTGCAGACGCTGTGCGCAGGCTGGGAACCACAGGAGAAATGGCTGAATGTTCTGTGGGTGTGGCTGTAGGCAGAGAGCTGATCAGTGAGGTGGGGCGGTGACAGTCTTCTATAGGATGTCATATGCATAATTTATCACCTTAACTAGGACAAGAGAATGAAGGGGAACACTATTAATAATTAATTAATAATTATAATAGGACAACAGGTGTAAGCTAGAGCTGTCTTATATAGACAGAACTGACACGTGACAGTTTCTTGTCTGTCCATTTAGGAGCTGCCTCTAGGGCCAATGGATAATAATCACTGGGCAAAAGGTTTCAGGTCAAAATTACAAGGGACTTTCTAACAAAGAGCCTCTACAAACAATGTGGGCTAGTTTATGAGGTAGTGAGCAGTTCATCACATCAGATATGCAAAGGGGTGACCCACCCTCCAAGATGCTGTGTACAGATGACACTGACATGCCAGGCAGGCCCCCAGCCTGGGTAAGCACAGGTCAGCCTCTGACTGTGATCTGAAGCACCTATTCTTGGCTCTCTCTTTCGGTGAGGGTCAGTAAGATATTTTATACGCAAGGATCAAATTCTGCTCCTCCGATTCATACATAAGGGACACATTTGGATAAAAGTAGAAATATAACAGGACTGAAAGATTAAAACTTGCTGTTTTAGCATACTTAATATTCACTGATGCCTACACATAATGTAAATATCTCTTTGTTTAAAATGAGTATAGGCTGGTCTCTGTGGCTCACGCCTATAATCCCAGCACTTTGGGAGGCTGAGAACGGACGATCACTTGAGCTCAGGAGTTTGAGACCAGCCTGGGTAACACAGCGAGCCCTGCTTTCTACTGAAAATAAAAAAAAAAAAAAAAAAAAAATAACCAAGTGTAGTGGCGCATGCCTGTAGTCTCAGCTACTTGGGAGGCTGCAGTGAGAGAACTGCTTGAGCCCAGGAGATGGAGGCTGCAGTGAGCTGCAATCGTGCCACTGCACCCCAGCCTGGGTGACAGAGCGAGACCCTCTCTCAAAATAAATAAACAAATAAAACAAATATTATCTTGACTTTAAAGAAAGAGACTTTCCTGTGACATATAAGCAAAATATGGTCAAAACAATTTGACCAAAGTTGAAATGGACTGGAATCACTTCTGAGGAGCTAGCCTAGGTCTGTCGAATCAAGTTTGCTCACTAATAATCGTACTTGGGTTATGTAGGATGTTAACATTAGAGGAAGAGGGTGGGGGATATAAGGGGGTTCTTTGTACTATTTGTGAAATTTGTCTAAAATTATTTCAAAATTAAAAAATAAAAAAGCAAAAAAACAAAACCACATCCTTTGCTCCTAAGCCCTGTTTGCCCCAGACCTTATTCGATGAACTCACTCAATTGTTTAAGATTCAGCTCAGCACAACTTCCCAGATTCCCTGTCCTGAGGCAGGCACTCCTGTATGAGCTCCTAAATACTTCTGCATACACCTACCACCTACTGGTATGGTTTTCTGCCTGTATTTCATCTTCTTCACCTTACGTGGAGTTTCTTTTGGAATGGAAAGTTTTCTTCCTTTCATCTTTGAATCCTAGCACCAAGGCCACACCAAGGCACTAAATACGTGTCTCAAATGAATTAGTAAATCTTTGAACAAATCTTATTAGTTTTGCTTTCTTTTTTAAAATTATGGTAAAATGTACATAACATAAAATTTCCATTTTAATCATTTTTAAGTGTACAATTCAGTGACATTAAGCACATTCTAAAGTTGTGTAGGTTTTTTTTTTTTTTTTAATCAATTCTAAATGGTTTAAACTGGCCAGTAGTTACTAGAGCTGTTAGATCGACTTAATTTGGACCCATGAGACTCGTGACACTCAGAATTAATCTAATCCCATTTACACCAGGTGCCTCCCATCAAAATCTGTTTGATAAAGTGTGGAATTGTTTCATCCCATTGGAACCGCTCTTGAATAAGTCAGAACTGGCTCTGCCAGCCTCTGGGCCAATAGTCGGCACTCAAAGTGGTGTTTCTTTCTTTGGCCTGATCTCTTGGGTTGCCACTTTCCCTTTTGTTAATTTTTTTTTCTGGAGGACAGTCATCCCTGGGAGCTCCCTTCTGCTCCCACGAAGCACACTGCACCCAGCCCTGGTGCAGCCTGGCTCTGGGGCAGGGAGCTTGCATTCTGCCACCTCCTTCATTGTCCTCTCGGTACACCTGCACTTTCAAAACAGCCCCTGCAGGCAAGCTTTAGAGGCAGCGATAAACAAACAGGCTGACTCAAATTTAGGGAAACGCCTGTACCTGGAGAGCCCCTTCAAATATTTGTCACCCCCTCCCTGCTCTGGGGGAAAGAAGAGACGGTTCCACACAGTCACTCTATTTCCTGCCTTCCCAGCTCTGAACACCTTGGTTCGAATGTAAAGAATTTGGCTCTGAATTAGGACTCAAGAAACGGGGCCCTAGTAATTTTCCCGCCATTAACTAACCGCATCTCTTTGGTCATGCCTTTTTGGGGGCAATAATTTCCCCATTCGTAAAACGACGGTATCAAAGTTTGATTTTTATCATTATTAATGACAATAATAATTATATATATATATATATTTTTTTTTGCAGCAGGCATTTTTTTCCCCAACAAAATATTACCCTGAATAAGACCAGAAAGAATCCCGAACGGCTCTGGCTGTCAGGGTGTGTGTGTCTCCTCCCCATGCTGTCTAACCCCAGTTGGAATTTGGAGGGCTCTTGGCCTTTTCCCTTGGCCTCAGAAGGAGCCCAGCGCGTCCTACCTTGCGTGGGAGTGTGTGTGTGACCAGGACTCCTTCCTGCCCTTAGAGTCACCGCCCTCTTCTCGCACAGGTTTACAGCACCACTTGTCTCACCCGCTCCCCGCTTTGCCTCCGCCCCATCCTGATGCTGCCGGAATGGCTGTTCCAAATGGAAGGATGCCCACGTCCGTCCCGTGCCCCAGTCCTTCAACAGGTCCCCACAGACCTCAGGATAAGACGAACGCGGAATTCAGGGCCTGGTCTCAACCGCCCTCTCCCTTTTCCTCTCACTTAGACAGCCCTGGCCAGCTGGGCCACTCTCCTGTCCACCGTCGCCCCCTCCCGCCTTCGTGGCCTCTGTCTAGACCGTGCTCCCTCCTACTGGGTGATGTCTCTTCCCCTGGGACCCATGGACCATCCTGTTGTTGACCTCGGGGGTCTGCGGGTGGGGGGCAGATGGGGGCCGGCCCTTCCCGCGGCGGCCGCCAGGGGGCGGCAGGAGCGGCTCCAGATGACAGCGGGAGGCCGCAAAGGGGGAGGGAGGAGGGACCGACGGAGCGCGGATCCCGCTCTCGGATCGCAAACTTCGAACCAGAGCTCTCCGCGCGCTCCTGAACCGCTGGCCGCCCGCACAGCCCGAAGCGGAATCGGGGCACAGCGGGAGCCCTTACAGGGCGGGCGCCGGCGGGGCGGCGGGGCGGCGGGGCGGCGGTGGCCGTCCATGCGGCGGCGCTCTGGGCTGCCCGGCGCCGGGAACCACGCGGGGGCGAGGCGAGGCGAGGCGAGGCGGCCGCCGGTCGCTCCCGGACGCGGACCGCCAGGTGAGCAGAGCCACGCGCCCCGCGCCCCCTGCGCGCGGTCCGCGCCTCCCCGACACGGCTTCCGCTGCCCCGGCTCCGGCCCCAGCACTCTGGCCGGCGGGGCGGGCTGGCGCCGGCAACCCAGTGGGTGTGTCCAGGGCGCCGCGGGCTGCGCCGCTCCGGGCTCGGGGAGCCGGCGCGCGCCTGGTCCGTGCGGACGGCTGCGCCTCCTTCTCTGATTCTCTTCCTTGCTGGGAGTCTTGCTCTGTGCCGGCGCCAGCACTCACCCCTCCACCCTCGACTCTAGGGACAGTCTTAAACTCTAGGGACAATCCACCTCAGTCGTCCCCGGGTCGGGGCCCCGTGCTCCCCGGGTCGGGTTGGAGGGGGACCGGCGAGTGCACATCCAGCCCGTGCGCCCCCCGCCTCAGCCTCGCCTCCCTCCCACCTGGGGCCCGAGAGCCGGGCAAGTCTCGGTCAGCGCTCCTTGAGCCCTGGCCTGGGCCCCCGCATCTGTGTGTCTGTCTCAGCTTGGTTGCTGCAAACCAGCGAGCGCCCGGAGCCCGAGTGGATGAGTTGTTTCCGCCAACTCTGGACACTTCCTCAAGTGCAGTCCAAGTACCTGCGGCCCCTTGGCGCACTTACAGAAGTAGTTTTTGCACAGCGAGCTCACCTTGGAGCTCTACAGATCTGGAAGTTAAGTTTTCTTTTTCTTTGAAATAACATCAGCCCTGACTTGGGAAGGGGATTTCAGGGCGTTCTCGGGCCCACCTAAGTGTCTGGAATTTGTGGTCTAATGAGTTTTTTAAGCAGTCCACACCCAGCACCGTGCCTCCCAGCCTCCTTTGCCGTCTCATTAAAAGTGCATGCTTGCTTCTCTTCCTGTCTCCTTTGCGACCTCTACCACGCTGCGCTTCGCCCTTTTCGGGCTATGAGTCTAAAACTTGGACGTGGATAGCGATCATTGGATGCCTGTTGGAATTTGGAATTAGAGAAATAGAGACCCGAGAGAGATCTAAGCAATCACCTTGTCCAACCCTCCATTCACAGCTGGATGCACCCAGGACCCAGAACAGTCTAAAGATTTTTCAAGGATCACACGGCTTTTAAAATCTGCATGTCTTCTACTTGATTGATATTGTTGGAGGTGATAGGGTAACTGGGCTTACTAGGGTCTTACTGGGTCTCAATATACAAAGAAGCAAACATTTTAAAAATGTGACTTAAATACGGAACTCCTCAATTCCTATAGATTTTCGTTGGCATCATAGTTGAATTCCTTTAGAAAACAAAATCCTAGCCCTGAAATTAATGTGAGGAAGCAGATGGGCGTCCTGGGACTTTCCTAGAAATCTCTGCAGTGCTGGAGCAGGGATTTCCCAGAGGTCTGGGCCTGGGAAATGAGTTTGGGTGAGCAGGATACTGGAGTCCCTTCTGAATACGCAACTGGGTTGGTCCCTTGTGGGGAGGCTGGCCAGTTGAACTCATGTGATCTCCTCTGTGCCCAGCACTGGGCAGGGCACCAGATTGGCATTACCTTCTTTTCAGTCTCTATGCCATGAGGAAATGTTTCTTACTGGCTGTTAGGGAAAGAAAAATACAGCTCAGAGTTTGGGAGGAAGATCGGGGGTGGGGAGATTTTTGACTTGGAGTTTGTTTTTGTTTTTGCCGGGAAAAACTTGTGGAGATTGCAATCAGTTATCCTACACATAGGCTGTGTATTGCCTTCTTCTCCATCCCCCCACCACTTTTATCCTAATTGCTGGGAATCTCAATGTTTAAATGTCCCCAACACTCCCATTCTGTCCCCGACATTTATAACTCATTCATCGCAAAATCTCTTCCACATTCTTTTGTGATATCTGACGAATTATTTCCCTGTCTCCATTCCCACTGCCCCCACCTTCAACCATGTCCAAATTACAGTAATAATCTCCCCTCTTGACTCCCAGCCACGGGTTGCTTTCTTCATTTTAATCCATCTTCTTTCATGCTGACAGATTAATATTTCTAAAATTCTGATTTCACCACATCATTTCTCTCAAGGAATCACAATGGCTCCCCAGTATTCGCTTCTATTTAATTTTTCTCCAACAGATATTTCTGAGCATCTGCTACGTGCCAGGGACTGTTACTATGTGCTGGGACTTACGCTCTGAATAAGACAATATCATTGCCTTCAGGGAGTCCACAGGCTAGCAGATGATAAATAACCGCCCAGAGGAGAAAGGGGAGTAAAGAAATAACCGCAATACAAGGGGGATGTGCAAAACATCAAGGAGATGCGGATGAGGGAGAAATTGATTCTGCATGAGAGGAGCTAGGGCAGTTACCACTAGGCTTTGAAGCCTAAGGAGGAGTTCAGGGAGATGGGAAAGGCTGGTGGGGAGAGAGGACAGGCCAAGCAGAGGAAAGAGCTTAAGGAAAGGCTGAGAGATAGAAAAGTACTATATGGACATGGTTGAATCAAAGTTAATTTTCATCAGGGCATTTAAAATGTTTCCTAATCCCGGTCTACTTTATTGATCCAAGAGCCATCCCAACGCCTTCCTGCTTGAAGGCCATCCCTCCACTCACCCAGTTTCTTTATCATGGTCTTATCTGCCCTCCCCACACCTCCCATCCCCAGCTCAGAAATTCAGATTTCCTCTCTTCTGATCTAAATTTTGCCAGACAGTATATCCCACCCAGCCTTTCTTGCACAGACTCCTGTGTCTCTTCCCTGCTTTCTTTGCACCTGCTCTATGTTCAGCCTGGATGAGCCTCGCCTCCCCAGCCACTCAGAGGTTTCCCCAGAACAGCCTCCTTGGGCCTCTCCAGGTCATGGAACACACTGTCCGCATGTTAATGGCCCCAACACACTTGAAAGCACATGACTACTTTCCTGGGTTTGACCCCCCATCTCACTTTTCCCTTCTGTCTCCTTTCTGATTTTCCCACTTTTTCTCTTTCTTTGCGTGTGTATGCAGAATCGTGATGTTTACTTCTGCGCAGATGTAAAGGTTTCATGTGTATTTGCTGAATATCTTCGCTGTGAAAATGGATTAAAAATGTCATGCTGGGAGCTAACACACGATGCAGGCTGACACAAGCGGAGGAGGAGATTCAGGGGAAGCTCTGACTTTAGGCTGCTTTGCTGCCTCTGGCCCCCTCTTGGGATCCTCCAATTTTACTCCTCCTCCGCAGGACTGCCGTGCTGATTCTGGGACACCCCTTCATCATCTGGGCCTATTGTGTTCTCTTTTCCTCCTACCATCAAAACTTACTTCTGTGCCCACAGCCTCGCTGGCTTGTTAGCCTCATTGGGGCCATGCTTAGTGAGCACTGGTGTGTGCGATGCTTGGGGCTTTCAGTGGTTTCTCTTTTAATCCTCCCAGCCACCTATAAGGGAGGCGTCAGCATCTGCATTGTACAGGAAGAAAATTGAGGCTTACTTGCCTGAGGTCAGCAGCTCAGGTTTGGAGCTGAAATCTTAAACCCAGCTCTCTAAGTCTGGTGTTCTTTCCACTATATCATTATTTCCTGAAACAGTTGTCCTAGGAACATCTGAATCAAAATTCAGATCTGGCGAAAGAAAAACACAGGCTCCAGGGTGGAAGCTGGGCTTGGGAACTGGCATTTTTCGGGTTGCCTCAGGCGATTCTTCTGCACACCCAGGTTTGGAGACCACTGCCCTGGGCTTCCTTTACAATGTGGCTCTAGCGACAGGTGGTGGGTTAATATGCCACTTTATCCCAGGCAGCATGTTCCTGTTTGACAGAGGCCCTGACCTTGACTCTAAGGAGTGAGCAATGGAGAACTGTGGCCAAGGCCAGGAGGAGGGTCCTCTCCTTTGGCCTGAGGGGTATTTAGTTAGTCCTGAAGGCCCAGCCCCCTCGGCCTACTTGAAGGCATGTAAGCCCACTCACCATCAGACTCACTGTGAATTTCTTTTGGGGTCTGAGCGAGTGCCGAGGGAGAAAGGCCAGGGTGGGTTTGTTCAAGAGCCCCAAGTTGCTTGGGTTGGGACTCCCCAAATAGGGCTGGACAGGCAAAGCCAGCCCCTTCCTCCCTGCAGGCACGGTGAGTTGAACCTCCTTTCCCAGAATGGGATCTGGCTGCTGACAGATCTCTTTCATTCAACAGGCCTTGCTTCACTCCCCACCCACCCAGCCTCAGTTTCCCCTTGTGTAACAGGAGGATGGCCACAGCCTGGAGGGCTGGTGGGGGACCAGTGCATGGGTATGCAGAGCTTAAGGCAAAGCCCTGTCACATAGCAGGTGCTCAGTGTCAGTTCTCGCCCCATTTCTTTACTCCGTGCCTGATCGGTGCTTGAGACAATTGGAGCTCAATATATCGCTGTAGGAAAAATGTATATAATCTCAGGCCCCCTCAGATCCAGGAGTTTGTGTCTGAACGGCATAGGGCTGAATGTTACAACTGTGTATTCAAACCCAGCAAATGAGCACTCCCAGCTGTGCAGTGATAATAATAACGAACTATCCATCCAACATTCCTGCTCACCCCACTCCCCTTCCCCAGCTTCCCTTTAGATTCCCCAAAGAAGAACCCAAGGAACAAGAGGCAGCAGTTCTGTGTATGATGAGTTGTCTTGGGAAAGGGGTCACTTTCTGTTTACCTCTTTTCCTGTCTACCCGGTCTCTCAGCTGAGTGTACTGCCCGTGTTGTCTTCTCCTACCAGCCTTTCCAAAGCTGATCACTGAGGTGGCACCCCAGGCAGAGGTGCCGCTTATCCCTGCTTTTCTAGGGCGTGGTCCGAGGGCAGTGAGCCAGGCTTACAGTGCCACTGTGTTTTGTCCCAGGAGGGTAGCACTGGGCAGCCCACAACCAGGTGGGCAGCATGTGGCCTGCTCCACCCTCCCGGCCCTTGGCCAGCTGCCTAAGACCTGGCCAGCAGTGAGGACCAAAGCATTGAGTGATTAATGGGCGCCCCATCTAATCTCCTGCCAGGGGAAATGAAGGGCCAGCCATGGGCTGGGAGCTCGTCATGACCTGCTCCAGGTGGGCTTGGAATGCACCCAGCTCAGGATGGGGATTAAGGCTTGAAAGACAAGAGGAAATGAGATGTTAACCCTTTAGGCCTTGGCCCTCTGAGCCCCAGCAGGGAAATCGCAGGGGAATTGTCTGCAGGCATCTGATGAAAGGGGGCATCAGCTTTGATTTATGGCGGGGATGCAGCCACGTGACTACAGGAGTGGGAGGGTGACAGCCATGTCTTTGACTTAACCATTTTTCTTAGAGGCAGAGTCAGGAGAGAGAAGAAGATTAATTTCCTATGAAAAAGGATAAACGGACTGCTGGGAGGCTGCCCTACCTGCTTCCTTCTTGGAAACCCTCCAATCATATCAGCAAGTTACAAATTTGTAGTTGCCAGACATACTTTTCCCCCTGAAATGTAGGGTCTCTGATCACTTGTGATGTGTAGGAAGAGGAGCCCACCTCCTTTCCCAGGTCAGGCAGCAGCACGGTGGTGCTGAGGAGGAGAGCACTCTGGAGCCAGGTCCTGAGTTTGAGTCTTGGCTCTACCAAGTGTTGGGCCTTGAACAGGTTCCTTGGCCTCTGGGGCTGTAGTTTTTCCACCTGGAAAATGCTCAAAAGTATCTCAGGCGTGTAGGAAAATGCCACTTGAATGTTAGCAATCACTTTTTTTTCCCCCACTTTGGCTGAGTCCTGAGCCTGCATATCCTTTGGGAAGGACAGAAGCAACTTCTCTTCCAGGGCTCCAAGACTTGCTTTGGGTGAATTGACGACTGACTCTTTGATTGATCTCCTTTGTTTGACCCCTGACCCTCACATGCCTTGGATTCTGTCTGGCTTGCTCCTCCCTTTGCTCCAGTTCCATGGTTTCCAGCTGCCCCTTTGATGACATTACCCTGCCCCTTGTCTCCTGCCCTCATGCTAGGTTGTCAGACTACTTGCGGGCTGGGCACTGACATCTGTTGTGTCCTCCATGGTGCTGGCCAATTCTGCACTGGCTCTGCTCCTTGCTAGCTTTGCTGTGACTTGACAGTCCCTAGCCAAGTGGCTGAGGGTAGAGAATGCAGCTGTTTTGAGAGCAAAATCAGGAGCCGTGGAGGCCGTCTGGCCTGGATGCAAATCCCCACTCTGCTCTCTTTTCTGGTTTCTCTGCCCTCTCATTGCCTTGTTCTTGGTGGGGGATAATAATAGTTATACTTACCTAATGATTGACAGGAGGATCCAATCCAACCGTGCACATGAGGCCCCTTGGGAACTATGTAGGAGAGTTTATTGCTGGTTGTAAGGTAAGCCCTGAGGGTAGAGCTGTGTCTTCAAGTTTTGAAGTCTCATTACAGGGCGTGTAGTGACAGTATAGCCTTTAGTTTCATTTAGAGTCTTTTCCAGAGCAGACAAGTACCCAGGACCTGCTTGACTTTAGTGATGTTTTAGTTGAGGCCCGGGATTTCATTCTGCTTGAAGTTCAGAGGATCTTCTGGTCAGCTAAGCAGGGAGGAGCTGCCATTTACAGAACTCCGTGCCAGGTACTGGGATTTACCTGGCTTCTTTTATTTAATCCTCTCAACAACCTGTGCAAACTAGACACTCTTATTTCTACTCTACAGCTAGAAAACTGAGGCTCAGAGAGGCTAAGGAATGTTCACAGGCTCACACAGCAAGTAGACATCAGAGTGATGTTTGAATTTCAAGTCATCTGACTCCAAAACAAATGCTGGCGGTGGGGCCCGGGGGAGGAGCTATCAGGCCAGTTAGTGAGTACCTGGGAGGAAAAGTCTCTCCCTGCTCTCAGCCTCTCGCAGGATGCTCTGGCTTCTTGGCCTCTTTCACAGGAGCACATGTATGCATAATGCCGCGCCAATATTGCTCTGCTTTCTCCTTGATATAGGCTTGTATTTTAATTTAGCATATGCAGATTTGTCTTTTCCACTAATATGATTTTGTGTCAACATTTCCCACTTTCCACCTAAGCAGGGTTCCCATTTTGTAAAGCACAATGACGCTTTCCATCAGTTTGCTCCATCGCGGTTTCCTTAGCCGTTCCCCACCCTCTGTCAGGGATCTAGGTTGTTTCTAGTTTCTCCCAATCTAAAAATTGGCACTACCAACATGAATGTTCAATTTGCTGATGTTTATTTATTTCTGATCTCACGTTCTGCTTTGGAAATACACTTCCCGGCCATGTGATGACCAGGTCAAAAGCAGGAACTGTAATAAGAGTGGTCCATGCTGCCCATGGGGTCTTCAGAGAAACTGCACCTGGGAGGCCCAGATGAGGGGGACCCAGAAACAGACCAGGTGCTTGTTTTCTGCCTACCCTTCCTTTCCTCACTAGTTACTGTTCTTTCCTGAGGCTCAGATTGGAGGAACTTGATACCTCACTCTTAGCAAGGGGTGTGAGAGGTACTGTTCAAGTGGTGACTTTCTGGGTTCCAGAGAGGGAAGTTATTTCAGTGTTCACAGAGGTCCCATGGAGTGAAAGGTCTTGGCATCTTCTGAGATTGCGCTGCTGTGTGTCAGTGGTCCTGTGTGGGCATGGCTATGTAGTCATTCGCTCAGGCATCCAGTGATTTCTGAGCCCCTACTGTGCATCAGGTGGCAGTGTCAGGCACTGCAAAGGGTGTGAATTCCACACCTGACTCTGCGTGTGTGGCCTTGGGCAGCTTAATCTCTTTAAGCTTCAGTTTCCTCGTGTGTGAAATGGGCTAACAGTCTCTGTACATGCTGTAGGAGTTAGAGGAGAGAACATAGGTACGGTGTTTGCTCAAGCCTCCAATGCAATGAAGGGCCAACTCTTGTGCAGGTGAACACTAGAACTTCTCACCGATGAAGAAGGTGTGTTCTTGCTTGGAGGTGTGAGAGGTGGGGAGTAATATGATACTTACAGTCTTAGCAGGGGGCAGGTGAAAGGGAAGGCACTGTGATAAACATGGCATAGAGAGGCTGGGGGACCCACACAGGCATCAGATTCAGATTGGTGGGAATTCAGAAAGATTTGGGGTGGGATCTGCCTCCCAAGAGGAAGAAACAAGGCTGGGGAAGAGGGAAGAAGGAGAAAGGAAGTAGAAGCCTGTTGTGTTTTATGGGAGGGTTACATTCTTGAAGACCTCTCAGAGTTCAGATCTCTCGTCATTCAGACTTTCTCCCCTACAGAATAAATGTAGAGTGTGCATTTACTTGATATGGTCTCAAAACACATAGCTTTGTGCTGTCGCTTCTCATATGGTCACACTCTCTCTCACATTGCACAGTGGGCTCACTCATAAGTTACCCACTCGGTATCTCGTGATGCTTTTTTGGCTTTCTTATTTGCCAAGCTGGTGGTCGTGGCTGTTGCTGTTATCATCATCATCGTCGTCTCGATATGTTTTTAGTCTGACACCAGCACTACCATTTGACAGACTGTCTAGATTGGGGGTCCGCACATTTTCTTGGAAAGGGCCAAACAATATTTTGACTTTGCAGATTGTGTGGTCTTTGTTGCAACTAATCAGCTTTGCCTTTTGAGCATGAAAGAAGCCATAGACAATAGATAAATGAACGGGCAGGACTGTGTTCCAGTAAAACTGATTTACGGGCACCGCAATTTTAATTTTATGTAATTTTTGTATGCCATAAAATATTCTTATCTTGATTTTTATTCAATCAATCATTTGAAAATGTGGCAAAAACAGGCAGAGGGTCAGGTTTAACCTGTGGGCCAGAGTTTGTGGACCCCTTGTCTAGACGGTTATAATATTTGAAAATTGTTTTAAATTGGCGGAAGAGTGAATGTTGAAATATCCTGATAGTCAACAAAATCATTCATAGACATTCCAGTGCTCATAAGAATAAAGCTCAATCCACAAGTTCTAACAAAAGATTGGGGTATTTATCAGCCTGAATGGTACCAACATAGGCAGTTACTTTAATACAATTTTAAATTATTTAGGTAGTTATTCTAGTGAATTAAAAATTTTAAATCATATTATTTCAAAATTTTGGTACCCAATGACCTTATTAATATTGTTATTGTCATTCTATTTCATGATTTAAATTGTATACCCTGGCTAGGCATGGTGGCTCATGCCTGTAATTCTGGCCCTTTGGGAGGCCGGGACGGGAAGATCGCTTGAGCCCAGGAGTTCGAGACCAGCCTGGGCAACAAAGTGAGACCCCATCTCTACAAAACATCGAACTATTAGCCAGGCATGGTGGTGTGCACCTGTGGTCTCAGCTGGTGGTGTGCACCTGTGGTCTCAGCTGGTGGTGTGCACCTGTGGTCCCAACTACAGATATGGGAGGCTAAAGTAGGAGGATTACTTGAGCTCAAGAATTTTGAGGCTGCAGTGAGCCATGTTCATGCCACTGCAATCCAACCTGGGGGACAGAGTGAGTCCCAGCCAGGAAGAGAAGAGAAGAGAAGAGGAAGGGGAAAGGGAAGGAGAAAGGAAGGCAAGGGAAAGGAAAGGAAAAGAAAAGAGAAAAGAGAAGAAAAGAAAAAATTTTATACCCTACACTGGTTTATTATTGTGTACTCTCCTGGCGTCCAGCAGCTCTGCCTGACTCCCAGCAGCCTGCTGACTGGAGTTTGGAACTTGATTCTAGCTGGAATTTTTTGATTGTGAAAGGCAGGCGAGAGCATGGACGGAGCACCAAGGCTTGTGTCTGGCACACAGTGAATGTGGAATAAACTTTTGCTCCCTCTTTTCCTTTTTCTTTCCTCCTCACTCAAAAGTTCTGTATATTTGGTCAGATCCAAAACATGCTGAGCCTCTTTGAAATTGTTACTTTGGTTCTTTCCACATGCAATAAAGTCACTAACCTTTTTAAATGGAAACAAAAACAAAGACTGTTAGAAAGCAGAGTTTCCCCTCCTGGGTCACCAGCTTTCCCTTACTGGAGAATAAGCAGTGCTGTGCTGAGACCGCGGCTGGACGGCCAGGGCCAGAGGGAGGCCCCAGGTCCGAAGAAGGCGCCTCCAGCTGGGTGCAGACCCAGCTCTCCAGTCAGGAGGGGGTTGCCGCGCCTGCTGGCTGCTCCTGGGTGTACCTTGGTTTCAGAGATTCCAGCAGTAGGAAAGCCAGAACCTCTCCAGATGGAAGACCACCAGCCCCGAAGGTGACTGTGATGCTGTGGTTCTTGGCTCGGGAACATGTTTTTGCTGTGTATGTTGGATGGGAGACCCGTCCTAAGTAGACGTGTGTTTGTGTTGTTTAGGGGGTGGTGGCGCACAGCCACATGCGCTTTCTGGTCTGGGGTCTGGCAGGATGTGAGGGGAGGCAGCCGCTGTCCTTTGGCTTGTGAGATCTCTCATTATTCTGTTGGGCAGGGGGCTGGCATTCTTCCTGTGTGTTTCGTTTAGAAGCAAATGGTCTTGCAGCCAAAGGCACGGGCGTTGAGCCCCAGCTTTGTCATTAACTTCTTGTTTGATGTCCAGCAATCCATTTCCATCTCTAGGACACTAATTCTTAATTCCTGCTGGGGTGGTCAGAGGAGGCCTAATGGACACTTAGGACTCTTGCCACCACCCAGCAGTAACGAAGTCATGCATCGCTCTGAGCCTTCCTGCTGTGGTACCAGCACAGGCCACAGGAGGCTCTCCTGCCCCTCCAAGCCAGGGACATGTCAGTGGGGACCTGGTGGGGAGCTGGAACTCCCACTTCTACCCAGAAGCAATGATGAGTCCCCTTTCCCTCTCTGGTGTTAGAGGCCAAGTGGGGAACCTGGCCTTCTATTCCCACGTAGCCATAATGACAGAGGCCCCCCTTCCTTGCCGGAGCAGTGTCAGAAGAAGCCAGGGAAAAGGGATGGTTTAAATAAAATCTAGCACCTCATACCATAATACCTAAAATGTCCAGGTGTCAATGGAAAATCACTCATCACACTGAGAACCAGGAAGATCTCACACTGAATGAAAAAGACAATCAGTTGATGCCAGCACTGAGTTGACAGAGATGTGGGAGTATCTGACAAAGACTTTGAAGTGGCCATCATAAAAATGCTTCAGGGGGCAACTATGATCATGCCTGAGACAAATAAATAAAATATAAATGAGAAGTCTCAGCAAAGAAGTAGAAGCAGCAAATGGAAACTTTATTTTATTTTCAAAAAAATTGTAAAACATTTTATTGTAGATTGACATTTATAACTGCATTATCTTATGGGGTACAAAGTGATGCTATGATTTATGAATACAATGCGGAATAATGAAATCAACCTAACATATTCCTTACCTCAAATACTTACTATTTTTTGTAGCAAGAATATCTGAAATTTACTCTTAGCAAGTTTGAAATGGACAAAATACTGTTATTAACTATTTTCACTACACTCTGCAATAGATCTCAAAAAGGGCTTATTCTTCCTGAGTTTCTCTACCCTTTGACCATAACCTCACCATTCCCCCCACCCTCCAGCATCTGTAACCACCATTCTACTCTCTGCTTCTGTGAGTTTGATGTTTTAGATTCCACATATAAGTAAAAACGTGATATTTGTCTTTCTGTACCTGGCTTATTTCATTTAGCGTAACGTCCTGCAGATTCATCCATGTTGTAGCACGTAGAATTTTATTCCTTTTTAAGGTTGAATAATGTCCCATCATATGCATAGGTATACCATGTTCATCTGTTGATGGACACATAGATTGATTCCATAACTTGGCTATTGTGAATAGTGCTGCATTGAACATGGGAGTGCAGATCTCTCTAGATCTCTCTTGACAAACTGATTTCAAATCTTTTGGGTAAATACCCGGAAGTGGGATTGCTGGATCATATGGTAACTCTACTTTTAGTTTTTTTGAGGAAGCTCTATACAATTTTCTGTAATGGCTGTACTAATTTACATTCCCACCAAGAGTATACGAGATTTTCTTTTTCTCCACATACTCACCAACACTTGATTTATTTTGTCTTTTTGATAATAACCATTCTGACAGGTGTGTGTGAGATGATAGCTCACTGTGATTTAATTTGCATTTCCCTAAAGCTTAGCGATGTTGAGGATCTTTTGATATACCTGTGGGCTGTTTGCATATCTTTGTTTGAGAAATGTCTATTCAGGTCCTCTGCCCATTTTTTAATTGGGTTTTTTATTTTCTTACTGTTGAGTTGTTTGAGTTCCTTATATATTTTGGATATTAACCCCTTATCGGATGTTTGGCTTTCAAATATTTTCTCTCATTCTGTGGGTTGTCTCTTTACACTATTAGTTGTTTTCTTTGCTGTGCAGAAGCTTTTTAGTTTCATGTAATCCCATTTGTCTATTTTCGCCTGCACTTTTGGGGTTAAATACAAATAATCATTCCAGGCCAGTGTCTTGTAGTATTTCTCCTATGTTTTCTTCTAGTAATTTTACAGTTTCTAACATTACATTTAAGTCTTTAATCCCAAATGGAAATTTTAGAATAGAAAAATATAATAACAAAAATAAAACTTAACTGATGGATTAAACAGCAGAATGGAGATGACAGGAAAGAACCAGTGGATTGGAAGATGTAACGATAAAATTTACCCAACCTGAGCAACAGAGATTAAAAATAGACTGGGAAAAAAGGGGAAAAAAAAAGAATAGAGTCTCAGGGACCTGTAAGACTATAACATGTAACCCCAGCACTTTGGGAGGCGGAGGTGGGTGGATCACCTGAGGTCAGGAGTTTGAGACCAGCTTGACCAACATGGTGAAACCTCATCTCTACTGAAAATACAAAAATCAGCCAGGCATGGTGGCACATGTCTGTAATCCCAGCTACTTCGGAGGCTAAGGCAGGAGAATCACTTGAACTCGGGAGGCAGAGGTTGCCGTGAGCCAAGATCGTGCCACTGCACTCTGGCCTGGGTGACAGAGTGAAACTCTGCCTAAAAAAAAAAAAAAAAAAAAAAAAAAAAAAAGGCTATAACAAAAGATCTAACATTTTTGTCTTTGAAGACAAAGGAGGAGGAAAAAGAGTGGGCTGAAAAACTACTCAATGAAATACTGGTTGAAAACTTCCCAAACTGAGCATAAGACCCAAACTTAGAGATTCAAGAAACTGAGCAAACCCTAAATAGAAAGAAAGTTATACCAAGACATATCATAGTCAAACTTTTGAAAACAAATTTGAAAAAGAAGAATAAAGGAGGGGGAATGAGTGTTCCTGGTTTTAAGACATACATAGCTATAACAATGAAGACAGTGTTGTATTGGTGAGGGAAAGGCACATAGATTAGTGGAATACTATAGACGACCTGGAAATACACCCATCTGACTTTTGACAAAGGTGCATAGGGAAATCAGGGAACATTAACTGCAGTTATCTGGATGATGGTTTAGATGAGGCTGGTGGAGGATGGCATGGAGAAGAAAGAGGCTATCTGAGAGATAGTACAAAGGAAGAATTGAGAGTTGGCAAGAAAGTGGGTCCCAGAGGCCCAGGAAAGCTTGGAGAGTCATTTCCTGGAAGGACGGTGATGCCACCACTGAAGAAGGAGGGCTTGGCATGAGCTGGTGACGGCTCCTTTTATTCACCTTGGGCCATCAGCAGCAGGAAGAAACTCGAAGTACAGGGAAGCAGCCTGCAATGAGCGTGCAGGTCTTGAGGTGTTGTGTTTTTGAGACCTTAGCATGCCATAATAAAGAGGTTGAAGTGTAAGAGTATTTCTCCAGAGTACATAGTTTGATAGTGAGGGTTGGTTCTTGTTGACATTTTTCTAGTTCTGGTTTGAGTCACAGGGAGAGCCAACAAGGAAGACAGAAGAGACAGGAAGAGAGCAGGTGTGCAGGGCATCATAGCCATTGATGGCAACATTCAAGAAAAAGGGGATAGTGACAGCCTATTCTATCTAATCCTAAATGCCCTTTACAGTCCTTCTTGACCTCTGGGTGACCCTTGACCTCCAAGGATGTATCTCTCTTGGTTTCCTTGAAAACATTTTCTAATTTATGTGATGACTGACTTTTTCACATTGTCATAATCTTTTAATCATAGCACCTGATTTCAGCCTTACCTCATACTGGCGCATCACAGAATTGTGTCAGGAAAATCAGACTAATTTGCTAGGTTTCTCCCTCCTTCTGTAAGGATAGACAGAATTTTTCAGCACACATTGCACAGTGGTGTTTGCTACAAATCATTGACTAGATTTCTATCGCTTAAAAAAATAATGACATAACTCAAACGTTGATGCGCAAGCCTCAAGAGCAGAGCAGGATGAGGCAAATCCTTTCCCTCGATATTCAGAAGCATCAAGGGCAGCATGTGTGGTTGGCTGATTTATGGTGGCTGAGGCACACTGAGTTGGGATGCGTTCTGGATGGGCAAATGCATGGGGGCACTAAGAAAATATCCTGGACTCAAGGGCAGAGCTGTCCCAGAGTGAATAGGGGCAGAGCACAACCTCACAACCTCACACCCTACATCTTGCCTGGCCGAGGCCCAGGCTGCAGCCTGCGTGCTGTGTACCAGGTAAATGTGAACCCAAGCAACTCTCCTGAAAAGGTGCATTTGATGCAGTGTGTCAGGAGACTCAAGAGCCAGTTTATTTTTATTTTGTTGAGACAGAGTCTTTCTCTGTTGACCGGACTTGAGTGCAGTGGCACAGTCTCGGTTCATTGCAGCCTTGAGCTCTCGGGCTCAGTCGATCCTCCCACCTCAGCCTCCTGAGTAGCTAAGACCACAGGCATGTGCCACCACACCCAGCTATTTTTTGTATTCTTTGTAGAGATGGAGTTTCGCCATGTTGTCCAGGCTGGTCTCGAAGTCCTGAGCTCAAGTGATTCTCAACCTTGGCCTCCCAAAGTGCTGGGATTACAGCCATGAGCCACTGCGCCCGGCCCTGAGAGACAGTTTAATTTAGTGCTAAGACAAGCCATGACTCCAACAATCAGATGAGCTTGCATTCAAATCATGCTGCTGCCACTTACTACCTGTGTGACTCTGAGTAGGCTTGTTGTTTCAGTGCTTGCAGCCTCAGTTTCCTTCTCTGTAAAATGGGGATAGAAATATACTTGCTTCATAGGGTTGTCTTTAATTAATGTTTAAAAAGCATTCAGCACAGCCTGTCACATATTATACACTTAATAAATGTTAATTTTTTTTTTTTGAGACAGAGTCTTGCTCTGTTGCCCAGGCTGGAGTGCAGTGGTGCAATCACGGCTCACTGCAAGCTCCACCTCCCAGGTTCACGCCATTTTCCTGCCTCAGCCTCCCGAGTAGCTGGGACTACAGGCGTGGCCACCACGCCCATCTAATTTTTTGTCTTTTTAGTAGAGACGGGGTTTCACCGTGTTAGCCAGGATGGTCTTTATCTCCTGACTTGGTGATCCACCCGCCTCGGCCTCCCAAAGTGCTGGGATTACAGGCCTGAGCCACTGTGCCTGGCCAATAAATGTTAACTTTTAAAATCTTTAGTCCTAGCTTTGCCTCTAAGTAGCTATGATACCTTGTACCAGTCATGTGGTTTCTTTACCTATCAGTTTATTCATCTTTGAATCATGATGACAAAATAATGACATTGGGGAGTTGGATTAGAATTGCCTAGTTTTTTGTATGTGTAGGTTTGCCTTGTGAAGAGGTGTCCAACAGAAAATCACAATGGAAATGATTGATTTGAATACATTAAATAAAAACGTATTTATTTAATAATTATAGATAAAATTAGAAGATGAAAAGCAAATGAAAACAAGGTCCTAACTTGACAAAATAAGGGCTAACAACCTTAATGAAGAAAGAGCTCTTAAAAATCATTTCAAAACATGGCTGGGCATGATGGCTCATGCCTGTAATCCCAGCACATTGGGAGGCCGAGGCGGGTGGATCACAAGGTCAGGAGATCGAGACCATCCTGGCTAACATGTGAAACCCTGTCTCTACTAAAAAAAAAATACAAAAAATTAACCAGGCGTGGTGGCACACGCCTGTAGTCCCAGCTAATCAGGAGACTGACACAGGAGAATGGCACGAACTCAGGAGGTGGAGGTTGCGGTGAGCCGCGATTGCGCCACTGCACTCCAGCCTGGGCGACAGAGCAAGACTCCATCTCAAAAAAAAAAAAAGAAAAAAAAAATCATTTCAAACATTATGAGCCCTACAGAAAAATGGGCAAAGGAGGTTGTAAAAAATTCATAGAAGAGACAGTGTACATGGCTAATAAAAATGAAAATCAATTCCAACTTTAGCAATAATCGAAGGAGTACATGTTAAAATGACTTTTACCAATTTTTTCCCTATTGTGACAAACGTTGGCTAGTTGTTCACCAGAAGATTTCCTCCTGGGAATAGAGATAGACTGTTTCCCACAATCCTTTCCAGGTAGGTATACTGCCATATGACTAAACTGGGTAATGGAATACCAGGGACAGTGATTTAAGCTACCTTAGTGAAGCTGCTAGCTCAGTCCTCTACGCCTTCTCTTTCCCCTTGTTTGGTCACTGGCTAGAAAGAACCCAGGTGAAGAAGATGAGGCCCTAGACGATGGTGGAATCACTCGATGGAAAAAGGGTCCCTGGATGCCTGCATGACTGTGTGAAGAAGAATGTTCTTGACAACCTGCATCAGATAGTGACTTGAGCAAAAATCCTTTTATTGTGTTAAGCCATTGACATTTTGAGGGGGTTTGTGGCAGAGTTACCCTGCCCTAACTAACTACTTATCAAATTAGGAGAGATTACAATCATAGCATTATTGGCAAATGTGTTTATTTCATACACTACATGAGAGATTCTAGGTTGATACAATTCTTTTTGAAAAGGATTCATCGTGAAGGACCTTAGTCATACCTTTTGGCTTAATGATTTCATTTTTTAGGAATTTATCCTAAGGAACAAGAAAGAGTAGCAAATAAGGGATTTTATACAAAGATGTTCATCATATATTCCAACAATAAGGGAAGATTATTAGGTGTGTTATCGGGCATTCATAGGGTGGATTATTTTGCAGTGATTAGAAATGATTTTGAATATTACTAATGAGATGCTTATGATGTAAGGTAAAAATAGAATCCAAAACTACATGTGTGATTTTGTTTTGTAGAAATAGTATATGTAAAATATGCAGATGATACATATAAGCATTATGCATAGAAAAAATAAACAAGAACATCAAAAGGTTTAATGGTGAGTAACTTGGATTATTAGGTGATACAATTACAATGAGTAATTTTGGCTTTCCTCTTTATATTTTTCTGTAGTTTCAAACTTTCCTTAATAAATAGATTTCCTTAATAAATTTTATAGACAGATTTTTTTCCAAAAGAGTACCTCATTGGCTGTGTTTCACTCAGCCCTGAATCCTCACCTTGTGAATGAATTTGGTATTTACTGTGTTTATTCTTTTAGTGTTGGTGCCCTTGTTACACCTTTCTTCCCCAACACAGTGTGTGTGTGTGTGTGCTCATGCACAGATGTGCACAGGTGCTCACCAGAGTGGTAAGAGGCCATTTGTAGATAGTAGAACTGACGCCTTGTATTGGAAAGCAGGGAGGAAGGCCTGAGCCCCCAGCTGCCTTTTTCTCCCCTGGCCACCTGCTTTTGGCCAAGGCACCTGGAGAATATTGGTTTTTGGAATGAGATGGATCATCATCTTGGAGAAAGAGCAGCACATCAGAAAAGCTGCAGCTCCCATGCAGAGCTCAGCCATGGTAGTCTGATGTTTTTTTCTTTGGTAACTACGACCCAGGGATTATAAACTGCTCTTGGCAGCAGATGCTGGGGAGAGGTTGAGTCTGAGAGGGGGGAAGGCTGGAGTGTGTCTAGGTGTCTTTGATTTCTAGGGAGGGTGGCCTGCATCTCATCACTGCTGTTTATTTGGGTGTTGTGGTCTTTAGGAGTGGGGTGGAGAATGTCATGTTAATTTCAGAAACAGTTAGCAGAAGAATGGAGTTGCTGTTTGGATCCTGCGCTGGGCAGTGGTGCCTCAGACAGGCAGCACAATCCTGCATGGAAGAGAAAGCCCCCACCTGAGTTTGAATGGAAGGCCTTTCTGTCACTGGGAACACCTACTGCACCCCAGGTACTATTCTAGACACCAGAAATATAACAAGTAAGTATTTGAGGAAGAGGTCCTTTGTTGTGAGGGAGGAAAGACAAGCCCAAATCATAATGATACGCTGTGATGATCCCTAGTTCTGCATCTGAGACTTGCACAGAAGCAAAGACATTTAACCAGGTTAATCAAGTGCTGTAAATCAAGCAACGAAGTCAGTCCTATCTGGGGAAGAAAAGCGCTCTTACTCCAAAGGTTTTTCCCCACTTTGATCTGCAGTATCACGTCATCTGAAATTGAAAAAGCAACTTTATACAGAAGCAGGAACAAATGGCTCATTTATTTTAAATATCCTGCCCGCCTGATACTTCTGCCCTTGAATATTTTCTTTAGTTACCTGGGAAACCTTTTTTTAGGATTGAAAACAGATATAAACCACACCAATGTTAATGACCATGAAAATGATGCAATTTGCATTGAAATCCTTAACTAATCTGTGCTGATTACCTAATTTCTCCAGGTGAGGATGGAGCAGCAAGGTGTTTTCCTTAATGAGTAACAAAACCCGCTGTAATGTGTTTGCTTGAAAGCTGCCAGGGAGTTTTAATAGACCTTCTCAAGGTTTAGTCCTAATCCAGATTCTGTGGGTTTTCACGCTGCTCTGGGCAGGCCAGCCAGTCTGCAGTGTGGGGGTTCCATGGGAAGAAATGAGTTCTGCAGCTGAGTTTGGATATGGCAGGAACAAAAAGGACAGCCTCTGTGAGGTGGTAGGAGAAAGGACTGTGAGCCAAGGACATGTTAGGGGAACATTCCTCTGGCTGTCCTCACAGGCAGGGAGCAGCTGGAAATGTGACCGGGCCTGGGGATCCAAGGTCAGCGTCCCTGAATACCTCTGGCCTGGGGCAGGATTTCCTGAAAGGGCTGTGACAGTTGATGACCGCCACCAGAGAGCTCGGGAGGGTGGGGCCTCCACAGAGGCAGTGTGCATCTGCAGTGGGTTAGCGCCTTCAGCGCCTTCATTCTCTCCCTAGGGTAGTCTAGACATTGGCTGAACACTGGCAAAAGCAGTGAGAAAGAAATCACACGGGGGCCCTGCTTTCTAAGAGGGAAAAGTCTATCAGAAACTCATGCCGTTCATTCTTCACCCATTCACCCATTCATTCATTCATCCAACTGTGATTGCATGCCAGCCCTGTGTTGGCAGCATGTCTCATGGAAGGGCATTTGTAAAGAGGACTAAAAGAGTCCTTTACCTTTAAGAAGCTTCCCATCCAGTGAGGGGCAAGTGTAAACAGGTATGTCTGGTATCTGTTAAGGAAGATGATCTCCTCTCTTTGAACTTCTAGGCTCTGTCCTGTGCCTGTCATTGTCAGCTAGCAAGTCTGCCCACCATATTGTTTATGAGGATGATTTAAAGCCTATGCCTCCCTCCACTTTTCCCACTTGCTGTGGATAATCTCCATTTAATCAGGGGATAACTTGAAGAAATAAGAGCATCCCTTTTTCTGCCTCTTGCTTTTGGGCCATTCTTCTTGGCAGCCTTGTCCAGCCAAAGCTCTTTCTCCAATGTACTGAGTTTTCTCAGGTCGGGGTGGAGGGGACACTGTGCACGTGTTGTCCTGGGCCTGCCCCCACCTCCATGCAGTGTGGGGCAGCCTCCTCCCAATGCCTTCCTTGGCTTCCACCTCCATGCTTTGCCCCTTCTCCTCCTCCCCTGTTGGCTCCGAGGGACTTGTTGGATCCCTGGTCCTGTCCTCTGTCATACACACTGGACTCTTTCTCCAGTATGGGGTTTGTTCATTCCCCAAACACACAAGTCCCTTGGTTTTTTGTTTTAGTTTAGCTTTTTTTTTGTTTTTTTTTTTTTTTTTTTTTTAAGACTCCAGAAGCTTTCCTGTCCACTCAACCAATCATCTTTCCCCAAACCCTGTTACTTATCCAGGTGCTGGTTCCCTGTGCCTGAGCTACCCTGGACCCGCTCTGTGGCCTCGGTTTGCTGTGAGGATTGTATAGCATGACTTACGTCCCATCTCAGGTGGGATGATCCAGTAAAAGCCAATTCCCGACTCTTTTCTCATCATGCAAGAAAAAGTGCTTTTATCCACCATCACCTAGAATGTCAGATTGGGGACGGTAAGGGCACCGCAAACGGAAGGTCAAGGTTGCGTGAGGAGCGTTTGTGTAAATGTTGGCAGGAGAGGAGTGTGTGTTGATGATGTTGGTACAGACAGGACAAGGCTCCAGTGGTGGAGGCTCCTGTCTTGTCCTGTCGGGACCCTCAGAGGCAGCTTTCCTGGGAAACAGGCAGGTTCTGAGAACTTGTCCTCACCGCATGTGACTGGGTGTTGGATTTGGGGTCTGGAGCTACTTCCTTCTAACATCTCTCGTCCTCATTCCTTGTCAGTGAGTCACTTCCCCTCCCCAGGGATGAGTGCTTTTGTTTGGGTGGTTGCTTTACGCTGTGGGAGTTCCAGAGGACAGTGTGTGTAGGAGGGAGGGAGGGAGGAAGGTGGAACTGGCGCCTGCAGTGGGGCCTTCCTGAACCCCGACTTGAGAGACTGAGCAGATCCTTGTCTTCTGAGGCATGGGTTCCTCCAGGAGGGGGTCCTCCAGGAGTTCTGGTCAGGCCCTGAGGTGAAGGGGCAGGAAAGATACTCAGAGGTGAGCCTGTGTGTAAGGCGTGGCAGAATGGTGTCACAGTTCAGGCAGCATGGCCTCCTTTCGGGTCAGGGAACCCTTTTCCACCCTTAGTTTGATGATCCTGGCCCTCTGTCTGACCCCGCTGTCCTGAGCCTTGGGCCTGTTGTGCCTCCCCCTGGTGTGTGGGGACGGCCACTTTGGCCTGAACCAAATTGGGTGACTCATTCAACCTTCCTGTAGGATCATTGTGGAAGGGAGAGAAGGTGGGGCCTCCATGCCCCAAGGAGCATATGTTCTAACAGAAACTAGATTGTTAGATTTTTTGTTCACTGTCAAGAAAGGTTATAAATCAACAGGAGCAAACCTCAAAAGGCGGACAGAGCTCTGCAGACAGCATGTGTGCTCAGCCCTCTTGGTGCACCCTTGCCAGACGGATATTTGGGAACCCTCACTCTTTCCAGGTCCCTCCCTGCTCCACAACCTATAATGGCTCTTTCTTGCCCATCTTGTCAACATTGGCCAGGCGCCACCTTTCAGGGCCTGAGATAACGTTTGGCTTTGCCTTGGCTTCTAGGTTTAATTCCCCACAATCACAGTTCTAGTCCTCCGCTGCCCTCTGGTCTTCCAGAATGAGGACTTTTAAACTTTTCTGGCTGGGAGCCACACTAAGAAATACTTACCCTTATTATGCGTGATGAATGCAGGTATTTTTTTCCTCTTATCTTTCATTCTTTTTTACTTATTAAGAAATGCTGTTTGTGACCCGAGAAATTAATTTCATGGCAGACTCATGAGTGGTGACCCCCAGTTTGAAAAGCAGGGCTGATTTAACACAATACTAATCACAGAAGCTCAAGTGAGAGTCAAGCAGAATGGCAGAGCTGGAAACTGCCAGTGCAAACTCATCAGCCGTATCCTGAGGGAGAAGTGACCAATCAAATCCGATAAGAAGTTGGTCCAAAAACATACTAGAGCAGTGGCCTCCAATAATTTTTTCTGATTGCACTGATTATAAAAATTTTTGCCTCAGTAAAAAAATGTTTGAGCATACACCTTCAATGTTTGTCTGGTTATTTATTTTGTTACTATCAGCAGTAAGGTTGCAAATCTGTTTTCAAAGGTTTTAATAATTTCAGATGTTTTTCCGGGTGACATCTCATCAGATCTGTTCAGGCAGTCTCCCCACTCTGGAGACAACTGCTCTCCCCTAAACCTTCTTCCTTCTATATTGCCCTTCCTTTCCTGACATAACCACTGTATCAGTCTGTTCTCATACTGCTGTAAAGATCTACCCAAGACTGGGTCATTTATAAGTAAAGGAGATTTAATTGACTCATAGTTCTGCATGGCTGGGGAGGCCTCAGGAAACTTACAATCATGGTGGAAGGGGAAGCAGGCACATATTACATGGCGGCAGGTGAGAGAGAACAATCAAGAGCAGGGAAAACTACCTTATAAAACCATCAAATCTTGTGGGCCCTCACTCCTTATCACAAGAACAGCATGGGGGAAATTGCCCCCATGATCCAGTCACTTCCCACCTGGTCCCTCCCTTGGCATGTGGGGGTTATGGGGATTACAGTTCGAGATAAGATTTGGGTGGAGACACAGAACCAAACCATGTCAACCACAAAATCTTCATTTGCTCCTTCTGTCCCCCAGAAATCTGGAGGGAGTTGTCTTTGACACCTCTCTTTCTCTTGTCTCCTCGACCATTCACTTACTGTGTTCTGGGGACTTGACTGCCCAGTAGACAGTCAGCTCTTCCCACCTTCTTCTGCCACATTGCTTTCTTTTTCCTCCCACTCCTCACAAGAGCCTCCCTCTCCTGGGATGCTTCTCTCCCCTCTCCACAAGGCCAACTCCTACTCACCCCTCAAGCCCCCACGTAGAGGCCACTGCCTCAGAGAGATCTTCTCTGATCACTGCCCAGGGCACTTTTCTGAGGCACCTTGGACTTTGATGGCTCTTACTGCAATTTTATTTTTATACTTATTTATGGTTTAGTTTGTTTAAAGAGTGTAGTTCTCCAGCATCGAGGCTGTAATTTCTTGATGTGTATGTGTGTGTGTTCAGCTCCCAGGCCATACAGTCTAGATAAATATTTCATATAACAACCCTATGAAGTAGTTACAAACAGTATCCCCCCCACCATTTTACAGATGAAGACAGGTTAATTGCCAAAGGTCAGCGGGTTAATAAATGTGAATGCTGGCCTCATACCCATTTCTTTCCAATTACAGTGTGCGCACTTACCAACAATTCTAGATAGTTCATGTATTAACTCATTAGGCTAAGGCTTGAATTTAAGTCCCATCTACCTTGCTTATGCCAGACCATCCCTCTACAGCCATTCTCCTTCTTGTGCTAGTCTGAGTTGTACTTAGGATCTGAATGAACAGTTTACCCTGTGTTGTTCTGGATAATAACACCATCATTTTCCCCGCAGTCCATCTCCCGAACCATTCCCACAGCACTGGAGAGGACCTGAGCCTACCACCTATTGAGTAAATAATTACTGATTAGTTGATGGTTATCAGGGACTTGGCAAAGACTTCATTTTACTTCCAAGTTAAATCCCCTGACTTGGTGTAGACCTGTTCTGCAGCCAAGAGCAAGAAGACCGTACCTTCGATTCAAAAGCGTTTTAACTGTTCCAATTTGCACTTGTTGGCCTTCTTCCTGGTGAATCTCAGTGTAATTTCTGGCTGAGAGCCAAGAATTTAAGGGTCTTCAATACCAGGAGTAATTTCATGAGTTGCTGATGGCTAATTAGGGATGATTACAGTTAAGAGGCTTTCCTTTCTTAATAATCCCCAGAAAGGGCCTGTGGTAACTTAAAATCTTGATTCTTTTCCCCTGAGAATGGAATTGTCTGGTTCTCATGACTATCTTTTCATAAATCCTTGTCATTTATCTTCCCTCCCACCTTTTCTGGTGAAAAGAAAGTCTGAAGTCCCTGGAAGAAACAAGAACATAATGATCTTAGAGAACTCCACCTTTATTAGAAAGGATCCCTGGCCCACCTTGGAACCTTGCTTCATTTGTCTTTCCCTTCAAGGAGATGCAGCAGGAGAGGAGACTGGACCATGCTCTGTTTTATTCTCAAGTTTTATTACATTGCAACCAATCTGCCCATCCTGGGCTTTCTGATGCTATTTATAACTTGCCTTTGAAACTATTGGCTCTCTTGACAATTTTTAGAAATTTTGTTTAGTGAGGGCTTCTGAATGAAGTAGTATTTGTGGGCAAGAGGTTTTACCTCCCTGTTTTCACTGTGCCAACATATTTTAAGTGTTGCTTGACCTCTTCTTGCATCACTGTGTTGGTTCATTTTGCGTTGCTATAAAGGAATGCTTAAGACTGGGTAATTTATATAAAGGTTTATTTGGCTCCCAATTCTGCAGGCTGTACAAGAAGCATGGTGCTGGCTGGCATCGGCTTCTGATGAGGACCTCCGGAAGCTTTCAATCATGATGGAGGAGGAAGGGCAGTCAGTGTGTCGCATGGCAAGAGAGGGAGCGAGAGAGAAGGGAGGAGGTGCCACACTCTTTTTAGGCTCTTTTAAACAGTCAGATCTCACCCTAATAGAGCGAGAACTCACTCATTACCACAAGGAGGGCATCAGGGCATTCATGAGGGACTCAGCTGCATGACCAAACACCTCCAATGGGCCCCACCTCTAATACTGGAAATCAGTTTTCAGCATGAGATTGGAAGAGGATGAGTATCCAAACTCTCAGTATCGTCAGAGCTACTATTTACTGACAGTGACCCTGCCCCAGCCACTGTCTAAGCATGTCACATGCGTCCCTTCATTTAATCTTTACAACAATCTGCAGGAATTCTTTAGACAGTATCTTTTAAATAAGTTTTATTGAGATATAATTCATTTCCCATACGTTTCACAATTTTGTGTACAATTCAGTGGTTTTTAATATATTTGCAGGGTTGTACAACCATCACCACAATCTAATTTTGGAACATATTTGTTACTCCAGGAAGAAACACTGTACCCTCCCACGAACTCTTCCAACCCCCAATCCCTGGCAACCACGAATCTACTTTCTGTCCCTATAGATTTGCCTATTCTCGGTATTACCTATAAATGGAATTATATAATGCATGCTATTTTTGTATCTCGTTCTTTTCACTTAACATAATGTTTTCAAGGTTCATCCCCATTGTAGCATGTATGAGTATTTTATTTCTTTTTGTTGTTAGGCAATAGTTTTACTCAACTTGCAAAGACAGGGAAACCAAGACACATGAATGTGACATGACATCTGTGGTCAAATAGCTTGTAATAGATGGAGCTGGATTTCCAGCACTAGTGTGCCTAGCACCAGCTCCCCTATTAGCTCAGAGTCTGAGGTGATCGCTCTGATAGTAATTTACTGAACATCTTCTGTGGGTCAGGCACTGTGCTGGTTGTCTTGTAAACTTGTTACTTCATGTTCATATATAATCGGATTTCAGTTGGGAAATCCTGGTAACCATAACTGGGCACTTTTGTTTTAGAATCTTCCATTTGCTCATTTCTGGTTTTGCTGACCCAGTTATGCTTCTAGAATCTTCCTAAGTAAATGTTGCTAAAAATAACATTGTTCATTTCTGTAGGACTTGAACGCCACTCCCAATTGCAGAAAATTGGCAGTGTCTCTGAAGAGCCCTTGCTTTTGCCTGGACCCTCAGCATCATGGTTTCCCATTTCATGGGGTCTCTCAGGTAAGTGAAGAACCTTTTCTTAAAAAAACAGGAGAATATGAAATTTGATATTTGCATTGTACTATGTTGTTTCTTAAAGTAAGTGACCTTAATGGTCTGAAGCTGACCGATATTTCTGATATAATACGTCGACATGTGTAAAAGTTTGCTATTCAGAAGGGCCTTGGGAGTTGTGTGCTGTGCTGAGTGGCTTGGGGTCGAAGTCAATCTACTGCCTTCTGGGAGACTTTCTCTAGGCTTCAAGAAATTTTTTTTAGGCCGGGCATGGTGGCTCACACCTGTAATCCCAGCATTTTGGGAGACTGAGGCGGGTGGATCACATGAGGTCAGGAGTTCAAGACTGGTCTAGCCAATGTGGTGAAACCCCATCTCTATTAAAAATACAAAATTAGCTGGGCATGGTGGTGGGCACCTGCAATTCCAGCTACTTGGGAGGCTGAGGCAGGAGAATCACTTGAACCCTGGAGGCGGGGGGCGGGGTCAGATCAATGTATATTTATCATGGTTGCATAATAGAATTGTCTAAAGAACTTTTAAAAAATTGTTCTCTGGTTGCAACACCATAGATTTTGATTGAATCTGGTATTTTAAAATGATGCTCCCTCTTGTCCCTTATGTGCAAAACATTTTTGACTTTCACCTGCATTTTAAAATTCAATCTTCATATCAACCATGCGTGGTAAGTTGAGTAAGTACTATTATCCCTTTTGTGTAGATCAGAAAACTAATGCTCAGAGAGCTTTCATCATGGCTGTTGCCTTCCTTTATGTGCAGAGTTAGAATAAGGGCTCTGAGCATTGGAACTGTAGTCCATGTTATTGAGGTTGTTTTCAAACTTTTTAAAAAGGCTGACAGAGCCTTTTAAAAATTCCTCCATCAAAATCCTATGCAAAATCTCAATATATAAAATAGACAATGACAGTATTTTATTAATATAAATGTACTTTATAAGTTTAAATTTATAATATTTATACATTATGAGATCAATGCATTAATTTTGATAAATACCAACATTTGAAGTCAGGATTTATGGTTGGCAGCTTAAACATCTGCCCTAGCATCTAGTTTATTTCACAGCTGTTTTAGCTGCATAGCATTAAGAAAATCCAGCCCATACAGGTAAGTACTTGCAGTTGGTAACAATTCTGTGATGAAGCTCATTTTACTATTTTAGGATACTATTTAAATGAATTGATTGAGAATCTGGAATGAGGGGAAGGAAGAACGTTTTGTTTCAAAGTTGAATCATTACAGTATCTTATAGTCTTTTTTTCCATAACTGTACATTAATCCCAAATGCCTAGAACTTACAACAGAAAGTAAAATGCTCTGTAATATATAACATATTATATATGATGGTGCCACAGGTGGTTGGCCAACCAGGGCTAGAGCATTTGCCAAGCAGATGCCCTTGGGCTAATGCCTGGCATTTAACTGAGTACGGTGCATGTGTGTGAACTTCAGTATGTAGTTGCTTATATAATTTTACATGAGCAGACGTGTGTAGGCCTGCAGTCCAAATACCCGCAGAGAACTACAAACCTCTTTATCAATGACATATTCATATGCATGTCACATATAGTCAGAAAAGAAAGAAAAAGCTTCATTCTGAAGGCTGTATGATATTGAGCCATGAGGAGGACAGCCCATATTAATGTTTAGTGGTCTTTTCAGGATAGAAGTGGCATCTAGTACAAATTAGCATGTGTCCTTTTTTAAAACTATAGTTTTTTTTTTTTTGAGACGGAGTCTCGCTCTGTTGCCCAGGCTGGAGCGCGGTGGCGCGATCTCGGCTCACTGCAAGCTCCGCCTCCCGGGTTCACGCCATTCTCCTGCCTCAGTCTCCCGAGTAGCTGGGACTACAGGCAACTGCCACCACGCCCGGCTACTTTTTTGTATTTAAAACTATAGTTTAAAAAAGAGTTTAAAAGATATTTCAAGACATGAAATATGCATCTAGTTTGTGGAAGTTCCAAAATACTGTTGTACAACCACAGGGTGGTGAGAAACGCAGTTGGCCCACAGGGTCACTGTAGGACCACGGCATTTTAAGCACCAGGACCCCATGTGGGACAAAGAAGTTGAGGTCACAGTCGGTTATTGAACTGGTTCGAAAAGGGCAAGCAGATTATGAAAGGTAGGTTCACCACGTGCTAAGCTCGTGTGAGTCTGGCTGTCATCAAAAAGGCCCCTAAAACTGCTTGAGGACCCTCAAAAATGTGGCCACCCAGGCTGCAGAGGCAGGGAGTTTCTTGGGAGGAAGTCCCTTTTGCAAAGTTTTTTCTTAATGTCTTGGATTGTTTTCTTTTTTTTTTCTTTCTTTCTTTTTTTTTTTAAAGAGACAGGATTTTGCTTGTCACCCAGGCTGGAGTACAGTGGTGCAATCATAGCTCACTGTAACCTTGAACTTCTGGGCTCAGGCGATCCTCCACCTCTGCCTCCCAAGTATGAATAGCTATGTCCTGGAATTTTAATGAATGCCCCTGCAAACAGTTAGCCTCCTGTAATGATCTGAGCAGGGTGTGTGGTATGGAGGTCATCTCCCTTTGCGGGAGGCCTGGGGAACTCACCTCCAAACTGTGCATTAGTTCAAGGAAATTGCCCACAAAAGAGAAATTAGCAGGATGGGAGTAGTTGAAAGCTAGATGCTACCCTTGTGGTGGAACTCTGGAAGCCTTGACAGGCCTCCAGCACGAGAGTCCTGCTGCAGGAATTGTTTGAACAGGGCTGCTCAGCAGGACATTTTGCCAAGAATTCTGCTGTCAGTACTAGAGAAAGAAAATGTGAATTACGAGGATGGCTGATTCTTTAGGAGATCTCAGCTTGAGATTTCCGTCAAATTCCCTTCTTCATAAACCAGGTGCACATCAACCATTTTGCATCCCTGTTTTTAGGGCCATGTAAGTATATTTTTAAGAGAAAAAGGCAAAACTAGAGTGTCTTTTGTTTAAATGCTTTTCAGAATGTTATTGGGGAAAAGGGCTATGGTTACTTTAAGAGTGAGAGGTCTTTGACAAAAGTGGTAGATGGGAAGCACACACACACGTACACACGTGTTAAGGGATTTTTAATATTTATCAAGGCAACTAAATGCATAAAGATCAATTGGAAAAGCTGGAGAATTTCTCTACCTAAAGAGAAAACAGGTTAAAATTAGGAATTAGCTGCCAAGAAAATTCCTGAAAGAACATTTAAGGAGAGTCACGACTCTGATACACAGAGATTTCATTTAAAAATCCCTCCCCAATTTTTGCCAAGCCACAGAGAAACAGAAAACTAGCTTCCTTCTCATTGAAGGAGACAGAGAATCCTTGGGCATTAACATCACAAGAGTATCTCTGCCTTGCTCAGAGTGTATAGTAATAAAAAGAATCACAGTTAAACCTAGTAGCAGAAGAGGCACTAAGATTTTAACTCTCGATGGTTCTGGTTGGGGATTATCACTGAATCTTGGACAAGTTCTGGATGCCATGTAAAATTCAGGGCAATTAAAGTCCATGTGGACCAAAGGGTAGGCTAACCCTAGTTTAGGAATGTTTGTCATCTGTTAAAAATTAGAAAGGAAATGGTACTAAATGATACAGAATTATTTATGTTTCTTAAAGACTTATTCCAAATTATGCACCTTTTTTTTTTTTTTTGGATGCACAATTACGTCTTTATTTGTTTGTTCAGTGAGTGATAGGAGGGAAACACAATTTTATCCCTAGAACAGTACAATAAATGCTGATGGCTACCTGACTTGGCCAACAAAATTTCTGGAGCCAGTCTGCTTGACCAGATGCTCTTCCTTTACTTCAAGGAGTGCTTTTGTAGGGTTGACATATTTTCTGTTTCGAGTGAAAGTGAAGAAAAAAACAGAACTATCAAATGCCAAACAAGTAGTGAAATTGGCAGGAAATAAAATTGATTTCGGTGATTTTTATTTTGAACAGTAGTTTTTGAAGAATTACAGATGTAATGAGAGTGATCACAGAGTTAGAAGGTGATTTTTATAGATCTTATGAGGGAGACTTCTGGATTATTTTAAGGGTTTTACAGGTTGATGGCCCCAGGTCAAGTGTCTGGATTTAGTCTTCTGAAACTTAAAGTTTTTCTTTTCCTCGATACATCCTTCAGTAAAGTATTGTTACTTTAATGCCTGTCAGCTACTGCACTTAGAAATACAACCAGAAGAGCTGAGGAAATGAGAAAGAGAAAGGTGGCTGTTCTTAGGGGTAACTGAAAAAGATCCTGAATACAGAAAGGAAGAAAGGGGTTTAAAAAACGTGTTTGTATGTGTGAGAAAGAGAATGTCCCAAGTAGTGATATTTCAGGTACAATTGATCATTGAAAACTGAAATTTCCCTCAGGGGTAAAGAAATATGTGATAATTGTGTGGGGTCATGGAGTCAATCAGTGTCCCTGTGCCAGTGATCAGGAAATGGGGAGAAAGAGGATGGGGAGGAGGGAGTGGAGGAAGGAGAGGGAGGGAGAAGGAGGAGGAGGAGGAGGAGGAGGGGAAGAGGAGCAAAAGGAAGGGAGGCCAGGCCTGGATCACAAGTATTAAACTTCATGGTATTAATAAGGCAGGCCAGAATTTGTGTAACTTACATCTAAACTACTACTTGGTTGATGCTTAATAAATATTTGTTGAAGAGTAAATGAATAAATTGATTACTACCTTTTATGTACAGTAGATAAGGTTGAAATTTTCTCTTTCCTGACCAGGACGGTTAGCTAGTTAATTACAAAAGTAGGGTGAAGCATGGAAATCAAACAAATGACACACACACACCTTCGACAGTTTGCTTTTACCTTAAAACACATGTACATCCATTCACCAGTTTTTTGATTTGGGGCCATGGACCTTTCTTTGCTCATGAAACCCTGATTGTCTTTCTTGCACAAACCACACCCATAAGCGTTATCTGAGGTTTCCATTTGGGTTTCTTTAAAGTGCAGTGAGAATTTAAAGACATTTGCAAAGCAGTCTGAGTACCAGAATGATTCTGGATTTTTATTATTTTTGCCCCTAATCATTTGCAGTTGTCTCATCCACACCTAATATGCCAGTAGTTTTTTTTTTTTTTTTTTAATCTTGGCTGCTTGCCTTTATTGAATCTTTCCAAAGCAATTAACTTCATTTTTGTAGAAACAACTAACAAATGCTCTTTCTTCTTGTGCTTGCTTTCAGGGGTTTGTGTACTATTTGAATACTTATGTCATTACAAAGCAATAGCAACTGGCATAAACAGGTGTGGGAACATGGTTGACACTATGTGAACACAGCAGATCTTGGGGGTGCAGGAGGGTGCAAGTGTCCCAGGGAAGAATCTGCCAGAGTCTTGTCTGTGGGAAGCTTGGGAGGAGCCATCTGAGTGGTAGGCATAGAGGCTAGGAGGAAATAAAATAGATTTTTGGAGGGCTGCCCTGGCAAACCCCCATCTGTAAAATGACGGCAAGCATTCAGACAGTATTGATTTTTCTTTATGCCTGGCACAGGCCTGTACCTGGATCCTGTCCTCATCACTCACTCCTTGACTGTGGGATTTGCTAGAACATTCTGTACCCAAAAAGGTTCAGTGGAGTCAAGGTGTGATCACTGGGCTGCCAATTACCCATTCCTTACATCTCTAAGTGGATTTTTATGCCTTGGGTTAACATTGACCCCTTCTCTTCCTGCCAGGGATTAGAACCAGTCATTCCAATTTGTAGAAATCTGCTTTTTACCAGTGTCTTCCTTTTCCTAGCTCTTTGGTTTTTCCAACAGGGAATTCTGGGATGAACTTAGAAAATATTTTCTTGATGAAAGCTGTCACAGAGCAGCACTTTTTAAAAAATTTTTATTTTTTAGAGACAGGGTCTCTCTTTGTTGCCCAGGCTGGAGTGCAGGCACAGTCATAGCTCACTGCCACCTCAAATACCTGGGCTCAAACGACCCTCCCACCTCAACCTCCTGAGTAGCTTAGACTACAGGTGCGTGCCACCAGGCCCGGCTAACTGTAAAAAAATTTTTTTTGTAGAGATGTGATCTCACCATCTTGTCCAGGCTGATCTTAAACTCCTGGACAGCAGCGCTTTCTTTAGTGACTGGTATTTCCTCCCTCCTCTCTTTCTCCTTTTCTGCCTTCACTTTATTCTATCCTTCCATTCTGTTATTCACTTGATATTTATTAGTCTTCAGGATGAGTCAAGATTATGCAGATTGTTTTGCTTGCTGCAAAGGTGTATCAGAAACCATTTCTTCAAGAAACCTGCCATTGAGGACGGAAATTTACCAAAGGGTGTTGTGTCTTTAAAAGCTGTGCTGTGTAGGCCAGCACAGTGGCTCACTTAGTCCCAGAACTTTGGGAGGCTGAGGCAGGCAGTTCACTTGAGCCCGGGAGTTTAAAGCCGGGCGGGGCAACATGATGAAACCGTGTCTCTACAGAAACAAACAAACAATTAACTGGGTGTGCTTGCATACACCTGTGGTCCCAGCTTTTCAGGAGGCTGATGTGGGAGGATCACTTGAGCCTGGGAGATGGAGGCTGTGGTGAGCTGTGATCTTGCCACTGCACTCAGCCTTGGTGACAGAGCAAGACTGTCTCAAAAAAGAAAAAAAAAAAAAAAAAGGACAAAAGACTGTGCTGTGTTAGAACACCTCACATTGCCAGAGGTACTGCTCGAGAAAATACAAATGGCTGCAAGACCTAAGAACCTGGAAACAAGTGATAAAAACCAATTTGCAGTTAGAATATGTGTCCTTAAGTCCACGCTCTATAATGGAAATATTTCACTCTGCACGAGCCAGGCAGGCCTTTTCCCGGGGCCTGTTGGTCTTGGTTTGGCTGCAGCTTGGTTATCTGAATGTTTCCAAGACCAAGGCAGATTCAGAGGGAGCCCAGTTAAGAGGACACAGGGTCACTGACAGTACAGTAAACAACACCTGATAGCAGGAAGGAGACAGCTAAATGCCAGCCAGATTCCAAAAGCCCTAAGGGTCTGAGGATCTCAAGCCCCAGGCTGCTGTACGCCTAAGACCGAAGACCGCCACCTTGGGCTGCACAAATTGATTGATATTCACCTTGGTGCCTCTGAGCCATCTAAGAAAGGTTACTTAAGCTCAGATTAATTTGTGTAAGAAAACAGAGGAAATAAATAGAACGTATTTTTTTAAGTTTGGGATTTATGTGGTTAGCTTCATTTATTTTGAAATTTAGAATGTCCTCTGGTGGGACTGGATGAATGCAGCTTTATTGCATCCACCTAGTTTCTGATGATTCTTGCAAGCAGTGGCAGAAAATAAAGGAGCCCATGAAGCCACCAGGCTTCCCCACCTCATGCAGAGTGGGGAAGAAAGTGGATGTAATCAAATGGCAAATGCTTGTTTTGTAAAAATATGTTGTGTCCTAATGAGGCCCCGTGGCACAGTGGTTAAGAGTCCAGGCCAAGGATCTGACCGCCGGTGTTAGAAATCAGGCTTTACCACTTAGTAGGTATGTGTGGCTCCTTGGCAAATGACTTAGTCTCTCTTTGCCTCAAATTCCTTACCTGCAAAATGGGTATAATAAAAGTGTCTGATAGGATAGTTGTGAAGTATTACTTGTGAGCCCTGAGATCAATGGTAGCCATCAGCTCTTTGTTGGCTAATGTCATTGGTAACCCATCCTCCTTCCTTGCTGCCTTTACTCTTTTTTTTTTTTTTTTTTTTTTTTTTTTTTGAGACAGAGTCTCACTCTGTCACCCAGGCTGGAGTGCAGTGGTGCGATCTCAGCTCACTGCAAGCTCTGCCTCCTGGGTTCACGCCATTCTCCTACCTCAGCCTCCCGAGTAGCTGGGACTACAGGCACTTAGCTGTTGTCAGAAGAAGGCAGAGGGCAGAGCTGAGCACAGTGAAAATGCATGCTTAGCAAATATTTTTGTTTTTCTGAGACGGAGTCTTGCTGTGTTGCCCAGGCTGGAGGGCAGTGGTGCAAGCACGGCTCATTGCAACCTCCACCTCTCGGGTTCAAGCGATTCTCCTGCCTCAGCCTCATGAGTAGCTGGGATTACAGGCACACACCACCACGCCCAGCTAAATTTTGTGTTTTTAGTAGAGATGGGGTTTCACTGTGTTGATCAGGCTGGTCTCAAACTTGTGACCTCAAATGATCTGCCTGCCTCGGCCTCCCAAAGTGCTAGGATTACAGAGGTGGGCCGCCGTGCCCGGCCAGCACACATTTGTTATCTCTAGAGTGCACTAGGCAGGATTTCACTTCAATGCTAAGATTTTGGCTCTCTTTTGCTAAGGTCGATATAATTTTATTAGTGATCTGGTTGCTCCCAAAATATCTCTTGGGTTGTATTCACTGAGGAAGAAAGGAAGTAGTTTTTTTTTTTTTTTTGTTTTCCTTGTTTTGTTACTTGATATGCCCAAGTGGTGTTGTTCACTGAGGTAATTCGAGGTACACAGGGGCTGTGACAGTATCCACCCTCAGCGCAGCTGAGATGGTAGGGGGCATGGAGAGTGGGACTGGCCAAGGCAAATACAGAAGCCCAGAGCCCCAGTTCCGTGATGTAAATCTTGTACCGAATTTCAGTGAGCATTATTTTCTACACGGGGAAATGAAATGATGGAGTGTTTAAAACCTAGAACAGCACTGGGTAGATGGCAGAACTTTTTTTTTTTTTTGGTTGGTGTGAAATGTTAGGTTATTTCGACTGCAAGGTGAATCGGAAAGTCTTGGTAGGAATGTAGCTTCCCCCCGCCACTTGGAAAGGAGTGTGTGATTTGTTTGCCAAAGGCCCTGGTAGCCTTCAATCTGTCAAAACGTTGCAAGCTGGGAGCGGTTTGCCAAAGCAAACTATCAAAGTGAAATAACACACGAGTTGCACACACAGAGACACATGCATGCTCTCTCATTCTCCAAACATTAACTTTGAATTGGGTCAGGAGGAACAAGGATTTGGGCTAGATTGTTGGTGTTTTGAAAAGAGGTGGGCACAGCTACAGATACCAATTAGCTAAGTATGCGCAAGCGGGGTGAGGTATCCTAAAACAGAGTGTGCTGAGCAGGGGTGGGAAACTTTCAGCCCTTGGCAGAGTTTCCTCTGGCCCCTGGGGTTATATATTGCTGTGCCTGCTGTTATTGTAGCCCAAAGAATAATTGCCCCTCTGGGGGAATTTATTCTATTCCATTCAGAGCAGAGACCATTTAATATCTCAGATTTTACTGCAGAATGAATTTTGTTGGGTACCGCTATGCATTTGAGCTTCAATAGGGCCCAGTAAATGAAGAAAAGAAGCATTTGAACATCTAAATGTAATTTGTGTTGCACTTTTGTAACAAGAGGCACCAGCGAACATCTTGCTGCCATATCTTGTCATCTTCTAAGGATGGTTTTTCGGAGAGGGGTAACATAGAAATTCAAAAGCAGAACTGATTTTAATAAATCCCTCATAAAAGAAAATTGTAAAAGCTCCCAAAGTGGCTTGGGACATTTTTGAATATGTTAATTCACCGTATTTTCACTTAATCTTGAGATTTCAGGGGTCACCAAGATGGTGAAGTATCATTCTTTAATTCAGTGAATTAAGCTCCTGCTATACAGCAGCCACCCTGCTAGGTGCTGGGGAATAAAGTAGTGACAAAACAAACTCCCTGGTCTCATGGGGCTTACATTCCCTTGGCTAGAGAGAGAGAAATGTAAATAAAGACATAGTATGTGAGACAGTAAGTGCTATGGAGAAAAGGACTGGGCTGGGAGAGGGACCACTGTTTTTTTAGGCTCAAGGAAGCCCTGTGCAGACAAGATCCTTTGGGCAGAGACCTTAAGAAGCGAGGGAATGAGTAGAATTGACCAGGCAACCTGGAATGCAGTTCCTCGGAGTCAGAGGAAAACCTAGATGTGATCTCGCTCCCTCTCCTGCCCCAGGTCCCCCTGAATGCTATGGAAGTGCAACCTCAGATCAGTGATTATCCAAAACTGCTCCGTACAAATATGTGGCTACCGTGTGTGCCAAGAGCTTTGAGGCACTGAGGTGTAACACGTTTATGGAGCTGCTGTTTTTTGTTTTTTTTTTTTCTTTTAACAAAACCACACCAATCTGGTTTTCTTTTTAAATGAGTAAGCAGTGCCAGAATGTGTTACAAATGATTCACATTTGTAGGCCTGGGTTCATAATGTGCTTTCTTGCACATTAACTCATTTGAGGTAGGAAGACAGGTTATATAATTCCCATTTTACAGATGAGGAAACTGAGGCACAGCGAGAGGTGATTTGCCCTAAGTCATGCAACCATGGAGCATGGACTTGTGAGTTGTGATGCACATGTTCTTGGTTTAGAGGTCAAATTGGATCCAGTAGGGATACAGCTAGAAGATTACTGTCCTTTTGCCACCACTGTCTGGGAACCCGCTCTCTTTAATTCTCCTGCCCTATTGCTGGAAGACGTCTTGGGCAATATTTCCAGTGCATTATGTGTGTAATGAACAGGCTCATTTTCAAGTATTTGAAAGTCCAAAGAAAGTTGTATGTGGTGGGAGTAAGAAGGGAAATCATTTTAGAAGTTATCCAGGACATCGGTAACATCACCATCTAGACCTGAACCGTTAGCTTCCTGTGTCCTGAATAGCACAGATCTGTGCATCTGCACTGGACAGGACAGACAGACAATGTTTCCATCATTGTAGAAAACTCTATTGGACAGTGCTGCTCTAGATCCTCAGCAAGTTATAATTCAACTCTTTTATTCTTCTCCCCACTAATTTCATATTATTGTCCCAAATACATCCCTTGTTTGGAAGAATGTTGTTATGAATACAGTATATTAAAAGGAAAGTCTAGCCTGTGCACGGTGCTCATGCCTGTAATCCTAGCACTTTGAGAGGCCAAGGCGGGCGGATCACCTGAGGTTGGGAGTTCGAGACCAGCCTGGCCAACATGGTGAAACCCCATCTCCACTAAAAATATAAAAATTAGCCAGGCGTGGTGGTGCCGCCTGTAATTCCAGCTACTGGGGAGGCTGAGGCAGGAGAATCACTTGAGCCCGGGAGGCAGAGATTGCAGTAAGCCGAGATCAAGCCACTGCACTCCAGCCTGGGAGACAGAACGAGACTCAGTTTCAAAGAAAAAATAAAAATAAAAGGAAAGTGTAGTCAGATACAAACATTTTGATCTCTCATCCAGGTAAAAACTTCTTTTCTCCTCTAAGCTGGTCCTGTTGTAGCCTCAGACCCCTGTAGTAGGGAAGAGGGGGTTTGGTTGGTTCCTTCACACTCCTAGTTTCCTGCCCTGCCCACTCACTGTCATTGTGAATTCCTTCAGGGTGAGGCACAGCAGAGGAGAGGAGAGGTAACCGGCAAAGAGGTTCCCAGTGGGACTGGTGTTCCTTGTAATCTGGTGCTGCTGTCCTTGGTTGGTAAAATAATGACACAGATTCTCCTCTCTCGGGGCACTTTGGAGAATTTCCCCCTCACTAGGCTCTCCTGCTGCACCATGCCCTCGTGCAGGCTATGCAAATCTGCTGACTCCTTAAGGTCCACCTCCACCCCCCAGCGCCTGTACTCCATGGGTATAAGCCGCAGGCTTACTTTCTAGGAAACGTAGAAAGTAAAATCTTTCTGGTGAAAATCTTTGGTGGAGTCCTTTCCAGATAACCTAAGTTCCGTGTCTTTCCATGGTGCTAAAACATAGCATCTCCTGCCCCACCAGGCTCTAAAAATACAGACTGTTCCCACCTAGCCCTCTCTCCATTCTTCCCTCCTGGATACTCCAGCTAGGGTTTGGCCTCTAGATGTTTTTCAGAGGAGAATCAGGCACTAATCCTTGTACCCCCGGATACCAGGGCATCTGGATCAAGCTCTGAATGTTGTCCCTCTTGCTTGGCTTGGGGAAGAGCTCCTACTTTTCCTTCCCCATAGGGGAGTGGAGGGGCTGTATGCAGCTCTCCTACATCGTTTTCAGGGAAATCCACACCCAGCAAACTCCATCCTCCAGCCTCCTTGTGCATACAGGTGGGAGGTGAGTGAGGGGATGACGGGCACCCACTTTGTCGTTCCTGAATAGGCAGTGCAGCTGCTCTCTTTGGAATGTGTGCATACTTAGTACCCATGTTCTCAGCTCTGGATCCTCAGCTGCAACTCCATGACTACAGCCATCTTCCCTGCTTCTCACCACATTGCACAGTCTCTAGCCAGTCTGTCCATGTCCGTTCTGTGTGGTCTGCTGGGTCACTTACTTACAAAACAGGAGCTGGGGTGGAATTTTGGATTCTTAGAAATGGTGGATGCTTCATCGAACTCCACAAGACCTAACCCCCAACTTCAGGCAGGTTTTGCTCATCTCCACACTGACGTGGTGGTTTTTCTTGGTCTGGGGCAGTGTTTCACATCTCTCAGTTGTGTTGCAAGTCTCAAAAAGGTTGGGAACCACTATATTATTTAACTTAGGTTAAATACGGTTTGACAAATGGTCAAAAGATAGAGCAGCCTCATTGCAGGGATGCTTAAAATAATGACACTGATGATTTGAAATCACGAGACCTTGGGCATTTAAATTAATTGACAATACTTGTCTCGCCTTTGGTCCGAGGTTACATTTCCAATCACATTCAGGTGGGACTTGGGGCAGGAGAGGGAGTGAAAGATCTAGGTTTTCCTCTGACTCAGAGGAGCTACATTCCAGATTGCCTGGTCAACTCTACTCCTTCCCTCACCTTCTTAACTTACTAACCATGCCAATTGTTTTACCTCTGTCATATTCAATGATCCTCACAGAAGGTGAGAATGTTTGAGGCATGAAAATGCTAACTGACCCGAGATCACCCAGATGGGAATGATGGAGCTGGGATTCTAGCCTGGCTCCATGCCTTCTCCAGCACACCCTGCTGTCTCAGCCGGCTCCTATTTCCCCACCTCCTCTTTATTTGATGACATTCCCTAATCAGGGCTGGTGACAGTGAGGCTTAGCACAGCTAATCCCACCCATGGAGAACATATGTGACATCAAAAGGCTGGAAAGAGGCAGAGGAATGGTTCCCAGGAAAGCATGAGCTGTAAGGAGAGGAACTTCTCTGGCAGGCTCAAAGGCCACACGTTTCCCTGAGCCTACCACCCGTGAAGGACCGCATGTGGGCTGCACTAGCACTCCCTCTGCCAGGCATGGTGCATCCTCTTACTCAGTTCTCCCCTGAACCTCTGAGCCAGTTCCAGTTCCTGTTGTTATCCCCATTTTTCGGGGGAGGAGACTGAGACTTAGAGAGGTTAAAGCTCTGACCTAGAACACCCCTGCGGGTAAGCAGGAAGGCTGGGATGTGATCCCACACCTCCCCCATACCATGCCTTGCCACAGCACCATGCTGCCTCCCTCCTATGGGGCCGACACTTTGTGTCTTCACTGGGTCATGTCCCAGGGCCTGGGTTGGGCTGTTCCCCCCCATCCACTGATGAGATGGTGATGCTGCCTTCCACTGGGTGCTGTTGCCTGGAACATACTCACCATCTTGCCTGTTGCTATTTTCCCTTTTCAGTGTCCTGGGTTCCCTCCTGCTGCTTGGATTCCAGTTCGTGTGCCCACAGTCCTCCACTCAACACAGGAAGGTAAGCCATGGCCATCCAGAGGTTTTCTTCTCTGCCCAAGAGGCTAGGGTCACTCTGGTCACTGCCCTGAACTTTGTTCTATTTGAAGGTGAGTCACCACTGATCCTGAAAGGAAGCACAATTTACAGAATGTGGAGTGTACTATTCTGTTCTCACATTGCTATAAAGAAATACCTGAGAGTGGGAAATTTACAAAGAGGTTTTATTGGCCCACAGTTCCGCAGGCTGTACAGGAAGCATGATGCTGGCCATCTGCGTGGCTTCTGTGGAGGCCTCAGGAAGCTTACAATTATGATGGAAGACAAAGTGGGAACAGCACTTCACATGGCTGGAGAAGAAGCAAGAGAGAGAACGGGGAGGTGCCATACACTTTTAAACAACCAGATCTCACGAGAACTCATTTTTGCCATGACTGCACCAAGGGGGATAGTGTTAAACCATGAGGAACCATCCCTATGATCCAATCACCTTCCACCAGGCCCCGCCTCCAACATTGGAGATTACAATTGGACATGAGATTTGGGTGGGGACACAGATCCGAACCCTATCATGGAGCTTAAAATGTGAAGCTGGCGCCTGGAGTCGGTCTCTGATTTGAGAGCAATGGCAGCTTTGCAACATGTGTTCGCTACAATGGACAGCTGAGAGGTCAGTGAGAGCACTCTACAAAGGCATGGGCAGGGCTTAAGGAACCCACTTGGAAATGGAGGAGACCAGTATGGAGCTTTTACCCTCTCTCTTGGGGCACCTTCAAGGTCAAGGGCAGGGATAGAGCTGCAGCTGTAGCTGTGGCTGTTGCTATGCAAGAGAACCCCCTGACAGGGAGTCATGATCTTCAGTAGAGGGACACAGTCACTGCCAACCGATGGCCAGGCAGGGATGGAACTGCGAAATAAGAACCTCACCTTCTCTTTCCTCTCACCCCTCATTTCCTGTTGGTGACTCCCTTTGGCCAAACCGAGCAGAAGACAGAAGATAAGAAGGCTTTGATGCAGTCCCCAAAGGCCAGCCTCCTGGGCCACAGGACTGGGTGGAGAAGGGTAGACAGCATCTAAAGGAGCAAATGGACAGTATTGCATACACTTCCCTTCAGGCTTTGTGTGTTTTATAGTAAATGAACCATCCACCATTGCCTGAATAAGCCTAGTGCTGCCCTACAACCGAGCAGGTCCTTGATCAATGTTTCCTTAGAAACAATGCATGACAGGACTCTTAGAAAGTCCCTAGAAGCCCTTCCTGCTACCTAGGAGCTCCTCCTGTCTACCTGGAATCAAATTCAGACTCCTGAGAAGAGATCAGTTATTTGTATCCAAGTGTGACCAAGTTGGTTGACTCCTTTCCTGAGAGAGGCTTTTCTTTTCTTTTTCTTTGTTTTTGAGATGGAGTTTCGCTCTTGTCACCCAGGCTGGAGTGCAATGGCACGATCTCAGCTCACTGCAACCTCCGCCTCCCGGGTTCAAGTGATTCTTCTGCCTCATCCTCCCGAGTAGCTGAGATTACAGGCCTGCGCCACCACACCCAGCTGCTTTTTGTTGTTTTAACAGTAGAGACGGGGTTTCACCATGTTGGCAGGCTAGTCTCGAACTCCTGACCTCAATCAGGTGATTGATCCACCCACCTCAGCCTCCCAGAGTGCTGGGATTATAGGCGTGAGCCACTGCACCGACCTGAGAAAGGATTTTCATAGGGGAAATTTAGGACAGAAGGGGGCCAAGAAAAAAGAGTATGCACACATATTTGGCTAAATATGACCCTTCTTGGGAGCAGTTCTTCGTGTTTTTATCTGATTATAGTCTAATTTATTTTCTGTTTCGGTCTGTTTTTCTGGACCAAGTATAAACCTCTACTGTACTGTATCTCCTACTAGGATGTCAACTCCATGAAAGTAGGAACTTACTGGTCTTGTTCATGGCCCTATTCCTAGCTCCTAGAATAGAGCCTGGCATGTTGTAGGTGCTCAATAAAATCCTTGTTGAATGACTAACTGACTGAATGGAAAACCTGGCCAAGGTCTAAGCATCATTTCATTGGATTCACCTGGAAATTTGCACCGCCCCCCCACCCCGCTTACCCTGCTGCATCATCTCTATTCATAATATCAGGACTCAGAAAGGACAACTGCCTACTTTTATTATGAAGTTATATTATTTATTAATGTTTAGAATTACCAGGTTTGTTAATCCTAACAGTTGAATCAATGTACTGTGTTCCTCTTGTTGTTGTTGCTCAAATAGGCTATCATAACTGAAAATACCTTATACATGATCAATTTACTTTGCTGTCTCCTGTAATTTTTCAAGTTAACCTGAATGATATGTGAGTAACCTGAACAAAAGGTCCCCAAATAGGTATTACTCTCATCTTTCTTCAAGTGTTTGCTCTGAGAAATGGGGAAAAAAAGATTTATAAGTTATTTTATCATTAAAATTTTTTAATTGATGTAGTAATTGTACAGATTTATGCATACAATTTGGTGTTTCAATACATGTGTATTATATAATGATCAAATCAGGGTATTTAGCATTCTAGTCACCTCATGCACTTATCTTTTTTTTTTTTTTGGTGAGAACATTGAAAAGCCTCTCTTCTAGCTATTTTGTCATATATAATACCTTACCGTTAACCATCATCAAGCTACTGTGTAATAGAACACCAGAACTTACTCCCCCTGTCTTTGGTAACTTTGTACCCATTGACCAACCTCTCCCCACTCTCCCCTCTTTTCTTTCCCCTCTTCTCCTCAGTCTCTGGTAACCTCTGTTCTCCTTTCTGCTTCTATATCAACTCTTTTTTTTTTTTTTCAGATTCCACATATGAGTGAGATCTGTGATATTTGTCTTTCTGTGTCCAGCTTATTTCACTTTAAACATAATAACCTCCAGGTCCATCCATGTTGTCCCAAATGAAAAGATTTCATTCTTTTTAATGGCCAAATAATATTTCCATTGTGTATATATACACCACATTTTCTTTGCTGTTCATTTGTTGTTGGACACTTGGACTGAATCCATACTTTGGTTAATGTGAATAGTGCTGCAGTAAACATAGGGGCACAGATGTTTCTTGAACATTCTGATTTCATTTCCTTTGGATATATATGCAATAGTGGGATTGCTGGATCCTATGGTGGTTCTATTTTTAGTTTATTAAGGAGCCTCCTAATGTTGTCCATGGTGGCTGTACTAATTTACAGTCCCACCAACAGTACGTAAGTGCTCGTTTTCTTCCATATCCTTACCAAACACTTGTTTTATCTTTTATCTTTATTTATTTATTTATTTTTTTGATAGAGTCTTGCATTGCCTTTCCGGGCTGGAGTGCAGTGGCGCGATCTCAACTCACTGCAACCTCCGCCTCCTGGGCTCAAGTGATTCTCCTGCCTCAGCCTCCTGAGTGGCTGGGATTACAGGCATGTACCACCACATCTGGCTAATTTTGTATTTTTAGTAGAGACAGGGTTTCTCCATGTTGATCAGGCTGGTCTTGAAATCCTGACCTCAGGTGATCCACCCACCTCAGCCTTCCAAAGTGTTGGGATTACAGGCAGGAGCCACCGCACCTGGCCAACACTTGTTTTCTTTTGTTGTTTTGATAATAGCAGTTCTAACTGGAGGGAGGTGGTATCTCACTGTTGTTTTGATTTGCATTTCCCTGATGATTAGTGATGTTGAGCCTTTGAAAATATATTTTTTGGTCATTTGTATGTCTTCTTTTGATAAATGTCTATTCAGATCATTTGCCTATTTAATCAGATTGTTGAGTTGTTTTTTTTTGTTTTGTTTTGTTTTGTTTTATTTTCGATGTTGAGTTATTTAAGTTCCTTATATATTCCGGATATTAGCTCCTTGTCAGATGTATAGTTGCAAGTATTTTCTGCCATTCTGTACGTTGTCTTTTCAGTTTATTGTGGAAATTTACACCCCCTCACTTCACTGTTTCCATTGCCGTGCAGAAGCAAAGTTTGATGTCATTCCATTTGTTTATCTTTGCTTTTGTTTCCTGTGCTTTTGAGATCTTATTTCTAAAATCCTTGCTCAGCCCAGTGTCATAAACCATTTCCCTTATGTTTTATTCTAGTAGTTTCATAATTTTGGGTTTTGTATTGAATCTTTAATCCATTTTTAGTTGGTCTTAGTAGGTAGGGGTCTAGTCTCTTCTTCTCAGGTGGATATCTAGTTTTCCCAGCATTATTTATTGAAGAGATTGTCTTTTCCTCAATATGTGTTCCTGGCAGCTTTGTTGCCAGGTGGTGTGTGAATTCATTTCTGGCCTCTCTATTCTGTTCCATTGGCCTGTGTGTCTGTTTCATGCCAGTAGCATGCTGCTTTGGTTACTGCAGATGTGTAGTATATTTTGAAGTCAGGTAGTGTGATGCTTCCTTTTGCTCAGGATTACTGTGGCTATTTTGGATCTTTTGTGGTTCCATATGAATTTTAGGATTATTTTTTCAGTTTCTGTGAATAATGTCATTATTTTGATAAGAACTGCATTAAATCTGTAAATTGCTTTGGCTTGCATGGCCATTTTAACAATATTAATTCTTCCAATCTATGAACATGGGATATTATTCCATTGTTTTTAAAGTTTTCAATGTAGAGATCTTTTACCTCCTTACTTAAGTTTATTCCTAGGTATCTTATTTTAGTTTGTGTATACTATTGTAATTGGAATAATTTTCTTGATTTCTTTTTCAGATAGTTTGTAGTTAGCATACGGAAATGCTACTGATTTTTGAATTTTGATTTTTTGTGTCCTCTGACTTTACTGAATTAATTAGTTCTAAGAGTTTTTTGGTAGAGTCTTTAGAGTTTTCTGTATGTCAGATTGTGTCATTGCAAACAGGGACAATATGATTTCCTTCTTTCCAATTTGGATGCCCTTTATTTTTTTCTCTTGCCTAATTACTCTGGCTAGGATTCCCTATGTTGATTAGGGTGGTGAAGGTGGGCATCCTTACCTTGTTCCTGTTCTTAGAGGAAAAGGTGAAAGCTTTGCTCAGTATAATGTTCATATAATTTATACTATTCAGTATACATTATCCAGTATAATGTTAGCTGTGGCTTTGTCATATATGACCTTTATTGTGTTATGGTACATACCTTCTATACTTAATTTGTTGACAGTTATTATCATGAAGGAATGTTGAATTTTGTCAGTTGCTTTTTCTGCATCTTTTGAAATGATCATATGATTTTTGTCTTTCTTTTTGTTCATGTGGTGTGTCACATGTATTGATTTACATATGTTGAATCATCCTTCCATCCCTGGGATGAATCTCATTTGATATTAGTGAATAATCTTTATAATATGCTATTGAATTCAGTTTGCTAGTGTGTTTTTGAGAATTTTTGCATCTATGTTCATCAGAAATATTGGCTTATAGTTTTCTTTTTTTGTTGTATCCTTGTCTGGTTTTGGAATCAGGATAATGCTGGTCTTATAAAATGAATTTAGAAGTGTTTCCCCTTCTTCAATTTTCTGGAATAGTTTGAAGAGAATTGGTATTGGTTCTTCTTTAAATTGTTTGTAGAATAGAGCAGTGAAGCCATCTGGTCCTGGGTTTTATTTTGATTAAAGACATTTTATTACTGATTCAACTTCCTTACATGCTATCGATCTCTTCAGATTTCCTGTCTTTTCATAATTTAATCTTGGTAGGTTGTATATGTCCAGGAATTTATCCATTTCTTCTGTGTCCTTAAATTTATTGTATAGTTGTTCATAATAGTCTTTTTCTGTTTATCAGTTGTCATGTCTCCTTTTTCATACCTGATTTTATTTATTTGAGTCTTTTCTCTTTTTTTTTCTTAGTTAGTGTATCTAAAGTTTGTCATTTTTGTTCGCTGTTTCAAAACACGAACTCTTTATTTTTTGATCTTTAATTTGTGTGTGTGTGTGTCTTTCGTTCATTTCTACTCTGAGCTTTATTATTTCCTTCCTTCTACCAATTTTGGGTTTAGTTTGTTCTTGAGGTTCATGGTTAAATTATTTATTAGAAATCTTTCTTGTTTTTTGAAGTAGGAGTTACAGGAGGTAATGGAGAAAAGCACCAAAAAACCTATTAACCATTCTTGCTTGTCTGAAGGAATTTTTAAATTTCCCTTTTAATTTCTTCTACTGGTTATGTAGAAGCATGTTGTTTAATGTTTATGTATTTGTAAGGTTTTCAAAGATTTTCTGGTTGATTTCTAGTTTTACTCCATGGTGGTGTGAAAAGATACATGTTACATTATCTTTTTAAATTTGTTAAGACTTGTTTTGTGACCTGACATGTGATCTAACTGGGGAATGTTCCATGTGCAATTGAGAAGAATGAGTATTCTGCATCTCTTGGATGGAATGTTCCATAATTATCTGTTAGGTCCATTTGGTCTGTGGTACAGTCTAAGTCCAGCTTTTCTTTGTTGATTGTCTGTCTGGGTGATCTGTCTGTTGTTGAAAGTGGGGTGTTGAAGACCCCTTCTACCATTGTATTGCAGTCTATCTCTAATATTGATATAATAATATTTGCTTTATATATTTAGATGCTCCAGTGTTGGGTGCATACATATTTATAATTGTTATATCCTCTTATTGAAGTGACCCCTTTATCATTGTATAATGACCTTCTTTTTACAGTTTTGGATTTCAAGTCTATTTCATCTGATGTAAGAATGGCTGCTCCTGCTTGCCTTTGGTTTCCGTTTGCATGGAATATGTTTTTCTACCTCTTCACTTTCAGTCTGTGTTTGTCTTTAATGGCGAGGTGAGTTTCTTTTAGGCACCATATAGTTGGATCTTGTTTTGTTTTAATCCATTCAGCCACTCTATTTTTTTAAATTAGAGCATTTAATCCATTTACATTCAAGGTTGTTATTGATAGGTAAGGTTTTCTGCCATTTCGTTAATTGTTTCCTGGTTATTTTGAAGATCCTTTGTTTCTTTCTTCCTTGCTTGTTTACATGTGTGGTTTAGTGGGTTACTGTGGTGCTAAGCTTTGTTTCTTTTCTCATGTTTATTTGTGTATCTGTTGTAATTTCTTTCTTTGTGGTTACCATGGGGGTAGCATAAACAGTTATAATAGACTATTTCAAGCTTAAAACAACTTAACTTTAGTTGCATTAAAGTACTTTACATTTTTCCTTCACCCCCAATTTGTGTTTTGGTTGCGTTAATTTACATCTATATCTTTTGTATGTTCCTCAGCCACTAATTGCAGTTGTTGATGTTTTTGACTTTTTTTGGCTTTAAACCTTCATACTAGAGAACTGAAAGATTTTCATAACACCATTACAGGACTAGGGTATTCAGAGTATGACTATGGATTTACCCAGACTGGTTTTGTATTTTCACATGTTTTCATCATGGTAATTATTGTCTTTCTGTTTCCAGCTATAGCAATTCCATAAGGATTTCTCGATGAATTCTCTCAGTTTTTGCTTGTCTGGGAAGACCTTTATTTCTTCTTCATTTCTGAAAACCAGCTTTGCTGGAAATAGTATTCTTAGCTGGTTGACAGCTTGTTCTTCTTTCAACACTTTGAATAGATCATTTCATTCTCTCCTGGCCTGCAAGGTTTCTGCTAAAAAAAAATCTGCTGGTAGTCTAATGGAGATACTCTTACATGTAACTTATATGTAACTTGATGTTTTTCTCTTGAAGCTTTTAGAATTCTGTCTTTGACTTTTGGCAGTTTGTTTGTAATGTGCCTCAGAGAGGATTTTTGGGAGTTGAATCTCACTAAAGACATTTGACCTTCCTGAATATGGATGTCTACATCTCTCCCAAGACTTAGAGAGTATTGTTGTTGTGGTTAAATCAATTTCCCGTGCCTTTCTCCGTTTCTTCTCTTTCTGAAGTCCTATAATGCAAATATTTGTTCCCTTAATGGTGTCCCATAAGTCCCATGTGCTTTCTTTGTTCTTGTTAATTCTTATTTCTTTTTTCCCTTCCGACTGGGTTATTTCAAAAAGTTTGCCTTCAAGTTCAGAAATTCTTTCTTCTGCTTGATCTGGTCTGTTGTTGAAGCTCTTAATTGTATTTTTTAATTCATTCATTGAATTCATTAGCTCTAAGATTTATTTGGTTCTTTTTTATATATCTGTCTCTTTATTGAATTTCTAATTCAGCTTATGAATTGTTTTCCTGATTTCATTGACTTGTTTGTCTGTATTCTTTTGTATCTTACTGAGTTTCCTTAAAATCATTATTTTGAATTGCTTTTTGGGCATTTCATAAATATCCTTTTCTTTGGGGTCAGTTAATGAAGACTCATTATGCTCCTTTAGGGGTACAATATTTCCTTGCTGTTTCATGTTTCTTGTATCCCTATGTTGATGTCTGTGCATCTAGTAAAACAGTCATTTTTGTAATTTTATGGATTCACTTTCGTAGGAAGAGCCTTTTCCCTGCAGATGGATCCGGAGGTGTTGGTCAGGAATGGTATGTTGACTTTGGTTCTGGGTGGATTCAGTAACATGGTCTCTATACAGATTTTTCAGCTGTGATCCTCATCTGTGGTATCTGCAATTTTCTCAATGGCCTAGGCTGTAGGAATTTGTGATGCAGTGGTGCAGGTTTGCTGGCAGTGGGGGTGCCAGGTTGCTTGTCAGGCTGAGCACGTGTGGGTGTGGTGGGCCAGCAGGCTGTTTGGTGGGCTTTCCAGGCAGGTGGAGCCACTGCTGCACTGGCTGTTGAGTTGTGGTGTGGTGTGCTGCGTGGCTGCATGGGGCTCTTTCTGGGCCACCTCCAGTCAAGCTGTCAGGCCAAGGGTGTGTGGAGGGGGGCCTGAGTGGTTACATGGTGCTTTCTCTGCGGGGAGAGGGAGGTGAGACATCTCTAGGCCAGCTATTGGACCAGAGGTGGCTGGGCAGCTGTGCCAGGATCTCACCAGTGGGTAGAGCCACTTTCAAGCTGGCTGTTATGATGGGTGTGAGAGCACATGAGCTGGGTGACTTCACAGGGTTTCCCCACTGTGAAGGTTTCCTTGTTTCCCTGGGGAATAGGGTACCTGATGAATTCAGATGTTGTGGTCTTGGTTGTTCCTTTGGGCCTAGGCTCTGGGCAGCTGGCGTATTGGTGCTGCAGGCACCCTTATGAATGTAGTGGAATGACGGTGGAACCTCAGAGATGGAGGGGATTGGTGGCTACTGACCCCCAACACAAGATGCACTCCAGCAATGGGTCAAGTTTCAAGATGGCACCATGCTGTAGCAGGTTAGGTCATGGGGGTAGGAATGCCAAAGTGGTTCCTGTTCTGGGGCAATGCAGCCACATGAACTCCCAGTAACTCTCCACGCAGGTTTCTGGTCCTGTAAGTATCGGGAGACCCTTTTATAGCAATGACTGTTCCTGTCTGTGGAGGTGATGGGGCGAAGGATTCCAGCTTACTTTTTCCCCGTGAGAAGAAGTTTCCCTGGCTCTGAGCTGATCCTGGTGGGGGATAGCATATGGCAGAGGGAGGATATCTCATTTCCCTCTCTGCGGTGCTATCCTGCGCTTCCGTGCTCTATAGAAATTTTGTTGCTACCCCGGCACTTTCCAGTGTAATTCATTAGTAATTCCAGTCAAAGCATAGTTTATTTATTGTTTTGGTACCTTTTTGTGTCATGCAACTCTGGTTGGCCATCATGCTGACATCACTCTGTAAGTTACTCTAGAATGTTTAATTTAAAAACTGAGCAAGAAGTATCACATCTTGGGATATAGTACCTCCTTGTCAAAGTAGTATTAAGAACTTTGTAGTAGAAAGATAGATTAAACCTTTTCCTCAGAATCATGTGGAGATTACTTTATATAGAGAACATACATTTTAGAATAGTTTTTGAATATAATAAATATGTGTACTTGTTATCTTGGCCACCAAGGTCATTGCCATTCACTCAAGACAAGAAAGGATTCACTGCTTTCCTTGGTGGTGAGTTTCTTTTTGATGTTTTATCAGAGCTTTGTGGAACTGTGGCTGTCATCCTGGTTATGTGCTCAAAAACTTGGCAGCAGAAGCAGTACTAGCAGTAGTAACATCCATTTTTTCCTGCAGGATGTGAAATGAGGAAATGCTTATTAAAACAGGAGTCAACATGTTTTTAAATAAAGGGTTGTTGTGAACATTTTAGGCTTTCTGTGCTATAAAGTCTGTCACAATTCTTCAATTGTGCTTTTGCAGCACAAAGGCAGCCATAGACAATGTGTAAATGAATAAGCATGGCTGTGTTCCAATAAAACTTTATTTACAAAAACAGGTGGTGAGCCAGATTTGGCCCATGGGACACAGTTTGCCAACTCTTGCTCTAAAGTCAGGATAGAAAGGCGTTAACTGCAAGTATACATGTTTTGGAATTGGAAGTTGGAAATTTTCTGCTCCTGGGACTTTAAGAAACACAGAAGATTTTGGGAAAAAGTATTTTTTTCATCAAAGCATGAGACTTACGATTGTGATCAAATTGTTTTCATTACTTAGATAATCATAATTGAATTTTTGCTGACCCATTGTTTTGTGGCAAAATCTACTTGCAGTCTTTAGCAAACAGCTGGGGCATAAAGAATTAGAAAACCATTTATGGTAAATTCTTAAGAGACAACATTATTAATTTGTATACACTGTAGTTTAGTATGTATATGAAAACTGCTACTAAAAGACATCACTTTTTTTTCTCAGCACAATGGTGTGTCCAACTTTAGCATATGGAAGCATTTCTACAGTGTAAGTTATTTGAGGAAAAGACATAATTTGTAAATGCTGTCAAGTAAACTATGCATTTCCACATGCTGCTTGGGTGACTTGATACATCTCTGCAAAAACTGTCCCATAACAGAGCAGGAAAAGAGGACCCTGGTGCAGAGTTTAAGTAGCTCTTTCCAGATGTTTCTGCCTAGAAGTCGTCCTCATGTTCCTGCAATATGAACAGTATCACAAAGAGCTGTTCAACGTCCATTCTTGGCAATTAATTAAAGATACTTGGCAAATGACTATATTTTTAAAACTTTCTGTGGCTTCATTTGTGGATAAAGTGAAACCAAGAGTAGGAAAAAACTTGAGCAAGACTTTAATAAAACAATAAGTTATTAGTAAGGGAAAATATGTCCATTGTAGAATGCTTTAAAATTAATGAACTGTTCTACTGTCTGCCCAGCAGACACTCCACGAACAAGTTGTTTTACAAGTCATAATGTGTATGGTCAACATACTGTACGCAGAAAAGATTGTAAGACATTGTATTTTTTAGTTCCACATATGAAAAATCATACATACACTTTAATCACAACTGCTCAAACTTTTTTTGTTAACTTTTTAAATGAAAAATACTTATGTTTATTATAGAGAATTTAGAAACAATGAAAACTAGAGGAACCAAAATCTCATTGTCACGGCCACCAGCCAAGGGGAGCTGCTTTTTTAAACTGTTATTTATAGAAACTCGAAGAGAACAGAGATACTGCAGAATGAAATAAGGGTGAGGTAAAATATTTGTCTTGCTAACCGATAAGCAAGTCACAATGCGAACAGAGGAGGACCTCGTGATGGGTTACAGGCACTATTAATGCAGTAGGATGTGCAACTAGTGACTTTAGATTGCCCCTTGACAATGTCTTGCAGTTGGATGTTGAACAGAAAGCCTATAGAAGGGAAAAGGTTTCAGGTTACATAAAACTCAAATTATTGCTTCTATATTCAATAGGAAGAAAGGAAAAAACAGTAATGCACCTAGAGGAAAACATATGAGAATAGCTTCATAATTTCAGGTAGGCAAAGGTTCTTAAACAAGATACAAAAGTCAGTAACCAAAAAAAAAAAAAAAAAAAAAAAAAAAAAAAAAAAAAAAAATCAGTAACCATAAAAGAATTGTACTACATTTGAGTTGAGGATGTTTAAAAATGGAAACACATCATAAAAAAAGTGAAAAGATAAACCATGGACAGGGTAAAGACATTACAACAATATATTTGGTAAGAGATTTTTATTCAGAATATATAAAGAACCCCTACAGATCATTAAGAAAAAGTTAAGCCATTCAATTTAAATGGCTTAAACAGACAGTTCATATGAGGGGATATCCAAATAGCTGCTAAGCATATGAAAAGGTAGTCAATCAAAATCATTAGTCCTTAGGTAACTACAAATTAAAATCTCAGTGTGACACTATCAGAATGGCTGAAATGAAAAACACTACCAAGTGTTGGTGAGGATAGGGAGCAATTGGAACTTTCATACACTGCTGGTGGGAGTTTAAATGGTAAATCACTTTGAAAAACTGTCATTGTATCTTAAAGCTAAACATTGCCCATGCTATGATCTGGCTACGGTATTCTTAGGTATTTAGCCAAGATAAATATGGACATATATCCACCAAAACACATGGATAACAATGTTCATAGTAGTTTCATTTACAATAACTGCAAACTGGAAATAACCCAAAAGTCTGTCAATAAGAGAATGGAGAAATACATTATAGTATGTTTATACAAGAGAAAACCAAACAACAGTAAAGAGAAAATAACTTGTTTCTAGCCAAGATAAAGCAGCAGGGATTGGATTTACCTTCTCACTTGAAACAACCAAAAATACCCAGATAACATATATGAAATAATGTTTTTCAAAACCTGGAACTTTAGACAACAAAAGATAGTTATCACTGAGAGATAGAAAATAAATGAATTAAGTCATAAAATGTCCCCAGCTTACTGCCTTGGGAGTTTCCTAGTCTTGCTGCAGGGAGGGGTATGCTAGGCAGAACCTATTAGACATATTGAGTTAAGGGGATAGACTTAAGAGTCCAGCAAGATGGCTGGGCATGGTGGCTCAAGCCTGTAATCCCAGCACTTTGGGAAGCCAAGGCAGGTGGATCACCTGAGGTCAGGAGTTCAAGACCAGACTGGCCAACATGGTGAAACCCCATCTCTATCAAAAGTACAAACGTTAGCCAGGCATAATGGTGAGTGCCTGTAATCCCAGCTACTCGGGAGGCTGAAGCGGGAGAATCTCTTGAACCCAGGAGGCAGAGGTTGCAGTCAACCGAGATCTTACTGGGCAACAGAGTAAGACTTTGTCTAGGAAAAAAAAAAAAAAAGAGTCCAGCAAGACCAAGTGATGATGGTCTGCAGGACAGAGTACCAGAGAGGAGAGAACTACACAGACAGAAGACTATGGAGCTCTGCAGGAGATCCTCCATAAGGATGCAGCATACGAGTGATCAGCACACACATTTGAGGAAGCAATCTGAGGTTGAGGAAAGAATCTTCCAAGAGAATGAAAAAGAACAGTGCCCAACATTCATTCAGGACCAAGAACAGTGACTGTTCCCACTAGGCATACTTTAAAAACTCATAATCCAGGAGGCATTAAATAGAATACTCAGGAAGCTTTCCCCTCAGTATTGGGGGAATAGTTAACCCTAGACTGTGTCCTGCTCTGGATCTAATAAATTATAACATCTATACTGAAATGATTAATCTGTTTCTAAATAACTGTATCCTAGCACAAAGTATGGGAATATAAAAATATCCAGCACCCAACAAGGTACAATTCAAGATGTCTAGCATTTAGTCAAAGATTACCAGGCTTGCACAGAAGCAAAAAATATTAACATTATTCCCCATAATGAAGAGAATAATCACTCAATTGAAAGCAATTCAGAACTGGCACATATTTTAGAATATGGAAACAAAGATATTAAAAATTAATAAAACCATATTCCATATATACATAAAGTTAAGTAGAAGCATGGAAGATGTTAAAAAGACACCCAAATCTAACTTCTTGAGATGAAAATGAAAGATCTGAGATGAAAAATATACTGGATGGGATTAATGGCAGATTAGACATTGCAGAAGAAAAAAACAAGTGAACTTGAAGATATTACAGCAGAAACTCTCCAAAGTGAAATATAAAAAGGAAAAATAGAATTCAAAAAAGATGAACAGAGCATCAGTGAACTCTGGGACTACTTCAGGTTGGCTAATATATGGGCAATTAGAGTACCAAAAGGAGAAGAGATAGGGGTGACAAAAAATATTTGAAGAAATAATAGAAAAGTTTCCAAACTTGATGAAAACTATAAATCCAAGATTGTCAATAAACTCCAAGTACTAGAAACATGAAAAAAAAATGGCATCAAGTCACATCATAATCAAATTGCTCAAGACCACTGATACAGAAAAAAATTTTAAAAGCCCTTAGGAAAAATAGACATATTACATACATGGGAACAAAGTTAAGAATGACAGTAAATTCTCTGCCTCCTGTCATTCATGCAAGTGAAGCAACATATTTAAAGTACTAAAAGAATAAAATTGTTAACCTAAAATCTCATACCCAGCAAAAATATCTTTTAAAAATGAAGGTAAAATACATTTTCAGACATACAAATGCTACACTACACCTGCCCCATAAGAATTGTTGAAGGAAGTTCTTTAGGCAGAAGGAAAATATCAGATGGAAATATGGATCTTCTCAAAGGAATAACTGCACCAAAAATGATAACTACATAGGTAACTATATTTTAAAAATTTCTCCTAAATTAAGCATCTTTTAAAGATTGACTCTTTAAATACAAATAATACTCATCTGTTGTAGAGTTTATAATATATGTATAAGTAAATTATGTATGACAGTAATAGTATAAATGCCAGAAAAGGATAAATTAAGGAGGTGAAAAACTTATACAATGAAAACTACAAAGCATTGCTAAAAGAAATTAAAGAAGTCATAAATAAGTATAAAGACACGCCATGTTCATGAATTGGAAGACTATCATAAAAGGAAGTATGATATTATAAGGTTCTTATTATGATGCATGTAAAATGGTATCATGTTACTTGAAGGTATACTGTGATAAGTTAAAGATGTAAGTTTATAAACCCTAAAACAGCCATCAAAGTGACAAAATAAAGCATTTTAGCTTATATGCCAGAAATGAAATAAAATGGAATCCTAAAAATATTCAAATATCGCCTGTAATCCCAGCACTTTGGGAGGCTGAAGTGGGTGGATCACCTGAGGTCAGGAGTTCGAGACCAGCCTGGCCAACATAGCAAAACCCCATCTCTACTAAAAGTACAAAAATTAGCAGGGTGTGGTGGCACACGCCTGTAATCCCAGCTACTCAGTAGGCTGAGGCAAGGGAATTACTTGAACCTGGGAGGCAGAGGTTGCAGTAAGCCAAGATCGTGCCACTGCACTCCAGCCTGGGTGACAGAGTGAAACTCAGTCTCAAAAAAAAAAAAAAAAAAATCAAATAAATGGATAAATGTACGATGTTTATGGGTCAAGAAACTCAATATTGTTATGATAACCATTCTCTTTAAATTGACCTATAGATTTAACACAATTCCAATAAAATTCTTAGCAGACTTTTAATATAAATTGACAAACTGATTAAAAATTCTTATGAAAATGTAGAAGCCCTAGAATAGCCAAAACAAATTTTAAAAAGAAGAAGAAAATTGCAAGACTTGTACTCCATAATCTATATATTATTAGCTCCAGTAATCAAGATAGCATGTTACTGGTGTAAAGATAAGCAAATAGATAATGGAATAGAATAGAGCATGAAAATAGTCCTATACATATATATATATGTGGACAATTGATTTTTTATAAAGGAGAAAAGTAGCCTTTTTAACAAAAATGTGAACTTCAATCCATATCTTGTACAATATGCAAAAACTAATTCAGACTTAACAACCTAAGAATAGAAGGAAATTACTCCAACATAATAAAGACCATATAAGAAAAACCTACGGTGAACATCATACTCAATGGTGAAAGCAAGAACAAAATAAGGATGCCCACTTTTGCCTCTTCTATTTAATACAGAACTGGAAGTTCTAGGAAAAGCAATTAGGCAAGAAAAAGAAATAAAAGGCTTCCAAATTGGAAATGAAGAAGGAATACTTTTTCTCTTCACAGATGATATGATCTTATATGTAGAACCCTAAAATATCCACAAAAAGATTGTTAGAACTAATAAATGAATTCACCAAAGTAGCAGGATACAAGGTTAACATACAAAAATCAATTGCATTTCTGTACACTAAAAAGATCAATCTGAAAAGCAAATCAAGTAAACAATTCTATTTACAATAGCATCAAAAGAATAAAGAACTTGGCAATTAACTTAATCAAGGAGGTGAAAAACTTGTACAATGAAAACTACAAAGCATTGCTGAAAGAAATTAAAGAAGACATAAATAAGTATAAAGACATCCCATGTTCATGAATTGGAAAACTTAATATTGTTAAGATATCAGTACTATGCAAAACAATCTATGGATTTAATGCAATTCCTTTCAAAATCCCAGTTGTTACTGGTGTAAAGATAGGCAAATAGATAATGGAATAGAATAGAGCATAAAAATAGACCCATACACACACACACATATATATATGGACAATTGATTTTTATACATATATATGGACAATTTTCTATTTGAAAGAAATAGAAAAAAGCCATTCTGAAATTTATATGGAGTCTCAAAGGACCCCAAATAGTCAAAGTAATCTTGAAAAAATAACAAAGTTGGAGGACTCATACTTTCTGATTTCAAAACTTACTGCAGAGCTATAGTAATCAAAACATTGTGACACTGGCATAAAGACAGACATGGAGATCAATGGAATAGAATAGAGAGCCCAGAATTAAACCCTAGAATATATGATCAAATGATTTTTGACAATAGTGCCAAGACCATTCAATGGGAAAAGACATCATGTATAAAAATTAATTCAAAGTGGATCAAATATCTCAATGTAAAACCTGAAACTATAAAACTCTTAGAAGAAAACGTAGAGCAAAATCTTCATGATATTGGTTTTGGCAATGATTTCTTGGATATGACACCAAAGGCACCAGGAACAAAAGAAAAATAGCCAACTGGACTTCATGAATATTAAAATTTTGTGCCTCAAAAAGACACTATCAACAGAGTATAAAGGCAACCCACAGAATGGAAGAAAGTATTTGCAAATCATATAGCTGATAAGGGATTGATATCCAGAGTGTATAGAGAACTTCTAAAATTCAACAACAGCAAAGCAAACAGCATGATTCATAAATGAGCAAATTACTTGAATAGACATTTCTCCAAAGAAGATATACAAATGGTCAATAAGCACATAAAAAGATGTTCAGTGTTTAGGAGGGATGAGGGTAAGGGAAGAAATGAGGATTACCAACGGATACAAAAAACTTTTGGGTGATGGATATGTGCGTTATCTGATTGTGGTGTTGGTTTCATGGGTGACTACATATGAGAAAACTTATCAAATTGTACACTTCCAATATGTATAATTGATTATGTGTCAATTATACCTCAATGAAACTGTTTAAAATGAACTACTGATATGAGCAACAACCAAAATAATTTCAGAGCCATTATATTGGCAATAAGAAGCCAGATGCAAAAGTATGTACAGTATCATTCCATGTATATTTAGTTCAAGAATAGACAAAGATAGTTTTTGATGAAAATAAAATCAGAATATTGGATACCAACAGGGGGTGAGGGTGGCTATTGAATAGTGAGGGGCATGAGGGAACCTTCCAGGGTGCTGGAAATATTCTAAATCTTGACCAGGGTGGGGATTATATGGGTCTTAAAAGTATAAGAATTCATACATTTACAGTGAGCATACTTTATGAACTTTATGTATGTTATACCTCAATTAAAAAAAAAAGAAGAGGAGGAAAAGGAGGAAGAAGACAATGCAGTGAATCAAATGCCAGTACTGAAATGGCAATAAAAGTCTCTGGAACAGCATGAGATTGCCCCTTGGGGGTGACCAGAAAACAAAGATGCTTTTTAAAGAATAGCATAAGGCGTACTCTCATTTGAGAGTGTCCAGCCCAGAACCCCTACAGAATTGGAAGCTGATTCTAAAGCAGACACTGTGTCTCTTCCAGCTGGTGTTTGTCAAGCCTTCTGTTTCTAATGGCATAAATATAACTGACTGCTGCTGAAAAATTAAGAGCATTTCTACTCATGAAAAAATAAAGAAATTGGAATAAAAAGACCTTATTAAGAAAAGAATTTCAGTGTTCACTAATTCATGCTGCTCTAAATTTCTTGGATTCAAAGTCAACAGCAGAAAAAATCTAACTTACTTCTATTAAAAATGGAGCAATAAGCTTAAAACTTTGTGTCTGTGTTTGGAAAGCCCTTTACCATGTTGCAGAAGGAGAACATCTTCAGGCTTTTAGTTTGGGAATAATGGTATAGTCCTGGCATCTTAGCCTCTTCTTTGTTTAGGGCCAGGATTCCCCTTCAAATTTCTGACTTGTTTCTGAGTATGCTTGTACCCATGAGTTGGAGGCATAAAGTGGAACATAGAAGGAACATCTCTACCAATGCTTATGGCCTTCTCCACTGTGGACAGAGTCCCTCTTTGCCATCCCCAACTTTGGCTGACTTGACTTTAATTGGTATTTCATTCTCCCATCCTAGTGGTATCTACCAACTGTCTCCTGTGGAGGAGTCTTGGTCCTGGCCATCCTAGTGTTAACCTGGTGACAGGAAGACCAGAAAGAAGCCATAATGATTCCTCTTCCACCAAGGCAGATCTGCCTGACTCCTATTGTTAACTCTTGCCTCCTTCACATCCCTCCATCTCTAGATTGTGAAAGGAGTTGTTCCCTGGTGGGTGAGCTCCAAATCAAGAAATGAAAGATGAGACCTAAAAAAATCTTGGGTCACAGATTCTGTTTGCAGAAGATGTTGAGAGACCATCAGAGGAAGCGGACACTGGGGATGATGTAAGCTGGAGACACGAGGAAAACTGGGGCTACCGGCACCCATTTTTTATGGCAAAAACGATACACATTGACTTTTGAGTGTTCCTTCTCTATAACACGCCCTCTGCCCTGATTTCTTAAATAACTCTTTTTAGTATTTAATCACTACTAAGTTCAAAGGCAAAAAAAACCTTAGTTTTTCTATATATGAATGTTTCTCTTGTTCTAGAATTTGCCTGCTTCACAGAAACCTACACAATCTGAGAGTAAAAATTCCTTCCTTTGGAAGCTTGTCATTCAATTTATAGCAATATTGAAAAATAAATACATTATAAATTTGTTAATAGTGTCTGAACAAACTCTACTCTGATACCCATATCTTAAATGTGGTCTTCTTATAAATAAACCCAAGTTATACAGAGTAGATATTTTTGTGCATTTCAACCGTAACACAGTGACTTTAGGACTATAAATAGTTCTAAGAAAAAATGAGTATTTTATGTACTTTAATTTTTTTCTCAAAATTTCCATTCCCTCCCACACTTATACACACAAAACCCAAACCATAAAAAGGTGTTTTTAAAATAACTTCTAAATTCCCCACTATGTTATGTTTCCAGGCCAGATTACAGTTAAAACAAAGTTTTGACAGACAGAATAACTTATCACTTAGGCCACAAATCTTAGTCTTTGGGGAACAAAATGAATCATAGCACAGTCTTCTGGGCACTGTCTTTGTATGTTAGTGGTCTATCTTTTCCTCCCAGTGATGATGTGATCTGATTTTTGATGACGTAGGAATTTGGCAAGTGGAGCCTTCCCATGTCAGCTGTCTTCCTTCCCTACCAGGGATGCACACTCCTTGGTTAGTTTGGAGAAACAGAGCAGAAGTCAATGTCCTTTTGTTCCTAATTGTATTCTCTTTGTTTTTTTTTAATACATTTGATGCATGCTTTTGCTTATAGCCATGTCCATTTACTTTTCCCCATTAACTCATCACACGTGTATCAAGTGCCTACCACGTGAACCTGGACTCTGTATTAGTCTGTTCTCATGCTAATAATGAAGACATACCTGAGACTGGCTAATTTATAAAGGAAAGAGGTTTGATTGACTCACAGTTCCACATGGTTGGGGAGGTCTCCCAATCATGGCGGAAGGCAAAGCAGGAGCAAAGGAATGCCTTACATGGCAGCAGGCAAGAGAGAGCTTGTGCAGGGGAAATCCCATTTGTAAAACCATCAGATCTTGTGAGACTTAATTCACTACCACAAGAACAGTATGGGGAAACTGCCCCATGATTCAGTTACCTCCCACTCAGACCCTCCCACGACATGTGGAAATTATGAGAGCTACAGTTTAGGATGAGATTTGGATGGGGACACAGCGAAACCAGAGCAGACTCTGAAGCCAGATTCCCTGGTTAATACCTCAGTTCTGCTGCTTAGTAATTCTAAACCTTGGGCAAGATCCAGTGCCTCAGTTTCCTCATCTATAAAATGAGGGTGATAATAGTACCCATCACATAGGTTGTCTTGAGAATTGCATGAGTTACAGATAAGGGGTTTAGAATATTGTTTGACTCATAGTAAATACTATGTAGGTGGTGTTTTTACTGTTGTTGCTGCAACAAATGCCAGGCCATGGAATTTACCTTGTTGGCACATCAGTTTCCCTAAGACCAACCTCTTTAAAGCTGGGTACCCAAACATGTTTCTTCTCAAGGCACTTTCCTTCTAATGTCATGGGTACTGTCTACCCAGGCCTGATTTATCCACATCAGAGTTCCCCAGCCTTGAAACTGTTGGTTTTGTGGACCAGATAATTTATTTCTTGTGGGATTGTCCTGTTAGAAGTTTAGCAGCATCCATGGTCTCTACCCAACAGATGCCAGTAAGAAACTCTTTCAGTTGTGACAAGCAAAAAATGTCCCAGACTTTGCGAAATGTCCCTCTGTGGACAAAATTGCCTGCGGTTTTGAGAACCACCTATTTAAACTGGTAAATCCTCCTGCAGAGGCGGCACTGTGGCTGCCCCCTGCATTCTAAGGCGGCTGCTGGTTACTTGTTGTCATCTTCTCTTCTCCCTGGGCTTGTTTTTGAAGTCTGGAATATTTCTCTTATTCTTGAGTTTACCTGCTTCACAGAAACCCACACAATCTGAGAGTATGAAGAGTTTGAAGAGTCGTGTTAGATCTGCCTCTTGAACCACATGTCTGGAGGCACAGGGTCATTTCTGCTGTTATACTGAGGTCTCTGTAGTAGGAGGGGCTCCTCTTTAAAGTATTCTCCCCCTTCTCAATCTCGCGCTTTTCTGGAAAGAGGAAGAAACCACATAGCCTTCTTCGGACTTCTGATTGCGGCTGCCCTTGAAGACAAGCCTCCCAGCCCTTGTAGCTTAAGGAATTTACTACTTATCACTATGGAGGAGAAGCAGGTGTCCCAAAATCTCACACTTGGGAAATCTTGCTGTGTGAGATGGGGCAGTATGGTCCTTGGTCCAGGTTCTCTATGTCCCTTGCCCTTGTTAAGAGTGACACAGATGGTTAATGTTGATCGAATGCTCACCATATCCCAGACCCTGGGCTAAGCACTTTATAAGGATTGGCCTGTTAATTTTTCACATTTGCCATCTAAGGCAGATATTTTTGTCGCAATTTCGTAGATGAGGAGACCTCAGCATAGAGACATTAAATCCACTGCTACCAAGCAGCAGAAGCATGGATTTAAACCCAGGCATCCGGCTGCAAAGTTCTGAACCCCAGTGAGGCGTATCCTCCCATCTGCTCACATGGCACCATCTCCCTTGGTCTCTAGAAAGTGGCGGCTTGCTCCTTGGACTGTCCTGTTTCTGCTCTAGTTAGATTTAGGCTCCTACATTCCATCCTGGTCATATACAACTGTCCGTCATTAGATTACCCTCACGCTGACCTGAAATGTGATGGAAGTAGTTTCGTTTTGTTGTTTTGTTTTGTTTTCATGGTAGTAATGTCACTGAGACTCATCCACTCTCCAAACCCTATTTTTTGGTTCTCCCTATGCTGAACACTAAACCCATTACTTCCCTGCCTTTAGGCTGACCTTGAGCTTCTGCTAACTGATAAGTCTCCCGTGAGGCGTAAACTGACCTTTTAAATTGCATTAAAACCTTTGCGCTAAACCCATTGGCCACAGAGTTTACGTTGCTGGCAGCAGGTTTCCTAACGCCTATATTTCCTTAAGACTAACCTCTTTAAAACTGTTAATTCTCGGCCGGGCGCGGTGGCTCAAGCCTGTAATCCCAGCACTTTGGGAGGCCGAGACGGGCGGATCACGAGGTCAGGAGATCGAGACCATCCTGGCTAACACGGTGAAACCCCGTCTCTACTAAAAATACAAAAAAAACTAGCCGGGCGAGGTGGCGGGCGCCTGTAGTCCCAGCTACTCAGGAGGCTGAGGCAGGAGAATGGCGCAAACCCGGGAGGCGGAGCTTGCAGTGAGCTGAGATCCGGCCACTGCACTCCAGCCCGGGCTACAGAGCAAGACTCCGTCTCAAAAAAAAAAAAAAAAAAAAAAACTGTTAATTCTCTAAGCAAATAGTGGTCACTTTTAATACACGCTCAGCTCCTTCCCAGATACAGGATTCCATATAAGCCAAATATAAAGATCTTAGGGTGGAAAAAGATTATACCTAATTTAAAGGGCCTTTACTGGAATTATATTGTATTGAATATTGTTCAAAATATGTTGGCACTGGAAAATGTGGTGTCTTTTTCCTCCTGTGACGTTGGTGGTTTATGCGAACAGGTTATGATTTGGACCATAAATCCATGCATTACCTGACTTCTCTTTGGCCTACCTTGCTTTCGTTGTGCTGAGGCCACATGGATCTGCTTTAATTTTTTTTTTTTTTTTTTTTTTTTGAGACGGAGTCTTGCTCTGTCGCCCAGGCTGGAGTGCAGTGGCCAGATCTCGGCTCACTGCAAGCTCTGCCTCCCGGGTTTATGCCATTCTCCTGCCTCAGCCTCCCGAGTAGTTGGGACTACAGGCGCCCGCCACCTCGCCCGGCTAGTTTTTTTGTATTTTTTTTAGTAGAGACGGGGTTTCACTGTGTTAGCCAGGATGGTCTCGATCTCCTGACCTCGTGATCCACCCGTCTCGGCCTCCCAAAGTGCTGGGATTACAGGCTTGAGCCACCGCGCCCGGCCTGCTTTAATTTTCCACTTTCTATTACAACCGTGGCTTTGAGAGCATTGTCCTTAGAGTGAAAAAAATAACAACAGCATCTATAGAAAGCACTCAGAGAAAATGAAGGCCATAAAATGTCAAAGTACAAATGAATTTTGTAGAATCTTTGTCTGAGAATATTTCTGACTAGCATCGAGAACATTCTGTTCTCCTCCTTTATTTTCTTCCTGTGCCTTTCACAGGGAGGACAGGTCACAGAGACACACAGACCCGCAGGAGGAGGGCTTATTGTTTAGTACGGATTTATTCGTTGATTCAAATAATGCAGGAGGTTTATTGAACACCTACTGTGTGCCAGGCACTGGAGATATGCTTCCCTCCATGTAAGAGCCTGGAGCCTAATGGGGAAGACAGGAATAAACGAGTGCAGTGCAGTCAGGAGGTGCATTGCAATGGTTAAAGTCTGGCCAGAGTTTGGGATCACAGAGCAGAGTGATGATGATGACAGTGACAACCAATGTTTATGAAACACTTTCTATATCCTGGGCACTGTGCTTTCTACACATTATCTATTTTTTAATCCTCAGAACAACTTTGTGTAGTAGAAGCTACTATCGTCCCCTTTATACAAAGGAAGAAATTGAGACTCAAAGAGAAGATTTCTAAGTTGAATCTTAAAAGCCAAGTAAGAATTATCCAGGGACAATTTAAAAAATAAATAAGATGCAATGCAGGGAAAAGAGGCATTATCCAGAGGGAAGAAGGAAGAGGCCATGATTCTGGGATGAGGAATAGCAAATACGAAGACACGGAGCAAATGGATGAGATGACCTTTGTGTGCCAGGGTGGCAGTGGGAGCCGGGGCAGCTGAACCTCATTTACACAACCTGGTCCTGCCCATGGTTCCGAGATTTCAACCGTGTGACGTTTTGTCGTGGAAGAGTAACCTGTGTTTCCCAACATTCGACTTCAGTTCTCCTTGCCCCTCGAGTGGCAGAGCCACTTAATTAGGTAATGTTCCCATGTGATTGGGGTGACTAATTCAACCTTGAAGTGGTTGTTCCGGTGACTCTGAGATTAAGCTCAACAGCTGGGCCTCTCTGGGAAAGTTGGCAGGGCTGGCAGGATCCACAGGGATGTTGAGTTCTTAGTCTCCCAAGCTGGACTTCAAGGGGCCTTGAACAAGTCACTTAACTTCTGTGACATTTGCTTTGTCCTGCAGATGCGCTGAAAGCAAAGACTATGTTGGGTTCAAGTCTGTATCCCCAGAACCTACCGCAGAGCCTAGTACATGATAAACTGTAAAATGGGGATACTAGTATTATTGCAAGGCATTTCAGGTGATTAATGATATTTCCAATGAAAGCCTCTAAACTGCTCAATGAAAGGTAAGGAATAAATAAATAGTCCCCTTTCTCAAGTTTCCATAATTGACTAGTCATCATTGATCTAAGTCTTTATATTTAGAGTTGGCAGATATTCGTTGTACTAGGAAAACCGTCTTGGCCCCTGCTTCATGCAATTTTAGTTTGCAGTGGGTGGGTACAAATGAGAGCAAACCAGAGGTAGAAGTTTTTTCCATACATAGGGCATGCCTAGTGGAAAAGCAGCCTTTTCAGCAGAGGAAGGCGGGTCGAATGTGCAGCAGGACAGAAAAGCCCAGAGCCCTGATTGTGCCCATTGTCCAATGACTGCTCCTTTGCAAGGGCTGATCCCTGACATTGAATGGCGGGAGGGTGATGACTGCATTGAAATATCTACTAATAGGCAAGGCCCTCTCTTCCTCCACACCCTTTCTTCTCCGTTAAAGACTTTCTGGAAAACAGAGCAAAAACAATGCAGCAACCCCAAGGGTTGATGAGAATTGCGTTCTCCCTGCAGCTTCTATTACCCTTGTGCCTTTGTCCCCATGATGTTGGTGAAGGGTATAGCTGTCAGGTGTCTCTCCTCCCTGGTGCAGGGTAATCTGGACTGATTGACTTGTCCATTGTCCTAACGTTGGAGCTAAAACAAAACAGGAAAAGCTGCTTGGTGAGGATGAAGAGGAACTTGGTGGCCAAATGCTGTTGCTTTCCAGGCATTGGACACAAGGCTCATTCTCTCTGAGAAACTTACATCCAAAGGCAGTGACTTTGAAAGGACTGTGGCTGTGGAATTAGAGACAGATGCGTAGCTGGCCATGAGTAGATATTAAATTGTATTAAACTATGCAAACTGCATTTCTCATGCAAGGCTTGTTTCAACCTTACATCAGCCCTTGAGCTGCATTTGCATTTCTATAGAGAACGAAATAAAAGCAGCATGTCACTTACTCATTTCTATTCATAACTGTGAGCTATTATTCTAGCTCTCATCTACCCTACACAGCACTGCCAGATTAATCTTCCTAAACCTCCATCAACAGTGAATTTAGTTCCCAGCATTTCACTGTATCAACTCATGTTTATAAGGCCCAGGTGCTGAGAGGGATATAAACAGACTTAAGACGGGACTAATTTTAAGGTAACCAGACATTCTGCTTTGTCTGGGACAATCATTGCTTATGCTTGTTATCCTGATACAATTATTAATAGTGCCTCTTTTCACTCTCAAAAGTGATCCTGATTAGACAATGAATTACTAGGTCGCCCTACTCATGTCTGTCAAGTGTTCATAAGATAAAAGGGGTGGAAAGGATGAAGGTAAATACAGTAATTACAAAACAAGGTAGAGATTGGAGGCGGAGGAGTTAGGTGTTTGCAGAAGGAAGGGAGCCACTGGGGCTGAGAGTGATAGAGGAGGCTCATTTAGTTCTAGGACTTGGCCTTGGCTTCGAAGGATGAGGATGACTCAAAAAAGAGGGAGAGAGGCTGGCAAAGGTGTGGGAGCCGTGTGAGTTAAGGGTATATTCCATGGCTCTCAAAGGGTCACCTAGGTGGAGCTTCCTCTGGGAAGAGGAGAGTGGGAGCTGTGAGATGGGAGGGACAGATCTGGCAGACTTGAAAGGCAGGTGAGGACCTCGTGCTTTACCCTGGGGGCTGAAGGAAGCCATAGAGATACTGGCATGAAATAGCCAAGGTGAACAGGAGGATTCAACTGGTCCTGGCGTAGGACTGGTCATCCCACCACCAGCTGAAGACAGAGGATCTGACCTGCAGAAGCTGCCTCCAAACCATCACACCAGGCTGCCTGCCCCTCTCCCATGGCCTGCTCGATTTCCTAGGTAAATTAAAAATTTTCACCCGTGACAGGGTGAGGCAAATGGATGTTCTGGTGTCTTGGTTTCCCGAAGCCTCCAGCCAAGAGTTGACATGAGCTTGCTCTTTTAACATCAGTTAAAATAATTGTAGCATGATTTCTGACAGGAACAAAACAAAAGGATACACTTACAAGAGCAGGCTGTGCAGTCAGGACATGCGTGATCCTTCAGAGGGCCTTCGGGGAGTGACTCGCCACAGGGTGTTTATCTGTGCTCCATATGGGGAATCATCTTCTTCATAATTTTGCTCAACTGGAATCAGAGCTAAGGCTCCATGTGCACAGCGGAGAGATTCATTTTGTCTTGTGCCTGCCTCTTCCTCCTTTCTTCCTTCCTTTTTTCTTTCTTTCAACTAGAATCATTGAGTACTCAACACATGGACACACCCTAAGCCAGGTGCTCTCACTCCATGGTCGCCACGGCAACCCAGTCTGGTGAGATCAGAGCATCTTCATTTTGCAGATGGAGAAAATAAGCTTCTGAGAGGGTAGGGGAACTGCTGGAGGTGACCAGCTGTATGCATTGTTGAGCATCTTGCCAGGGTAATTATCATCAAGCAGGTCTCTGTGAATAGTTTGATTATTTCTAGTAATGCTGTTGAGGAAATGAAACCAACAGAGAGCACTACTAAGTCAGTGATACTCAAGCCTGACTGTGCATTAGCACCATTTCAGCACTAGGTGCTTAAAAAATACATGTTTCTGGGCTCTGTCCCCAAAGGTTCTGTTTTAGTGGCTCCTGGTGGAGCTTAAGAATCTGCATTGTTTTTTTTTAAGTCCACTAGAGTAATAGTTCTTCAATGATAGTATGTATCCATTGTTGAAACACAGATTCTGGGCTCCAGCCCGCGAGTGTCTGATTCAGGAGGTCTCCGGTGGGCCTGAGCATTGCATTCCATACTGCTGCTCTGCGGAGGACACTCAGAACTGCTGCCGGAGAGGTTGCTAATGCTCATCCTGCCCATGAGCTGCTGGGGTGGAGGGCTCCTGGACTCTGCATGCTCAGATGGTTTGAGTCTATTTTGTGGAGGCCATGATAGGATTAGAGGAGCTAGACCCAGGGTGGCTACATATGAGCCATCCCCTCTTCCTCGAAAGCTGGGGTAGACATCATTCACTGACCACTGTGCTCTTTTTAACTGAGTCCTGGCTCAAGGTCCCTCTCATCTCTCTGTAGCCCGCCCATACCAATCAAATGGTGTTGGCTCACAAGCCAAACCTATTATTGTTTGCTAAGCTAGACTTTCTAACCGGCACTTCCAAAATCAGTCATTGAAAACTTCTGTTTGTTTGTGGCATGTGTGCCTTAAGTGTTCATGAGAGGGAACCCCTTGGGGAGTGGTTCTTGACCTTTGCTGCCCATTAGAATCACCTAGTAAATTCAAAACAAAAAGAAAACCAGACTATTGGGCTCCCTTCCATGTCTGAGGTGGGGTCCAGCTGCTTGCAGCTTTATGAGCATCACAGGTGATTCTAAGGTATGGTTAGGATTGGCAGCTATCGGATGGAGGGGGTTGCTAGAAGCTGTGCAAACTCTAAAACTAGTTGCTAACTCCTGTCCTCTCCCTGAAGATTCCCCTTGCAGAGCATCCCCTTCTCTTCTATGCACCTCTTTATTTTTCTGCCAAACAGAATAGAAAGGAGAAGCAGCCAAAGACCTGTTGACAACATTGTTGTCTCAGAGGCTTCCTGACAGGAGGCTGAAATGGGCAGCAGCCACTGTCCTAGAATAGCTGGAAAGGAGCCATGTTTCTGGAGCAGTTCCCAAAAAACTTGTCTCTGACAGCAGAAGGTGTCACTCCCCTCGCTTTCTTTACCTTTTGTGAATTTTGGAATGCAGAGGGTCTCATCGAGAGGAAATGTTTTCACACAGAGACTCCCCAACTCTCAGCCCCACGGTTTTCCTCTCTGCTCAGTGGCCGGCCTCCCAAATTTAGACTCGCGCCCCCTTCACGGCTGCCACTCATGCTTTACCGAATTGCTGTTTGTGGAAGTCACCAACACACCCTAAACAGCACTTCTTCTCTTTGCTCTCCCTGAACCATCCGACTCTGTTGATCACTCTCTTTTCCTGGGGACCTAATTTTTCTGCTTCCTCTCCATTCCTTCTCTGTGTCCTTTACTAACCTCTTTGCCTTCTCCTGCTCCTTAGTGGGAGCACTTCCCCAGGGCCACCATCTTTGTCCCATAGCACTTCTCTACACACCGTCCTTCCCCTGGGATCCCTTCCACAGATCCATGGCACAGGTCTGACTGATGTTCTGAGTCCCAGTCTCCTAACAGTGTCTGTAGAACTTCTGGTGCCCACCAAATTGGCCCTGTCTCTGGATTCCCCCATTTTCCTTCTGGGCACCAGTGTCTATGCTGATCTCCTAGACATGGGTTCTTGGATGCATTAAACTCTGTTATCCGGTTCATGTCTGGTTCGTCTTTCCTTTGTGCTGCCTCTCACATTGGCCATTCCTGCCTTTGCCCATCTGTTAATTATTTGCTGCGTGCCGGGCATAGTGCTACGTACATCTGTTATTCCAGTTAAACTTCACAGCAACCTTATGAATCAGTGGACAGGATTATTATTATCCCTGTTTTGTCTCTGAGGAGACAGCCTTGGAGATGGATAGGAACCTTGACTGACTAGTGGTGGAACAGAAATTCAAGCTCATCCTGAGCCTCTGAACTCTCACTCTTCAGTGCCGTACTCGGTTGCTGCCTCCTTGCCGCTGCTCTCAGTGGCTTCCCAGCGCATAGGGAATAAAGACTTAGCCCTTGGATCAGCACACAAGGCATTTCTAGATCTACCCTAGCCCACTGTTGCAATCTCATCTCCTTTTATCCTTCCACGTATGAGTCAGTCCCACATGAACCGGTTTACTCCCAGGTCTCAGGGTCTCTTCATACTTTTCCTCCTCTACATTTTTGCCCAAATCCTTGGTGACATCTGATACACCAAGGGCAGCACCACCTCCTATGCTTAGCCTTCTTCTTTTTATTTATTTATTTATGTTTTTGAGACAGAATCTCACTCTGTCGCCTGGGCTGGAGTGTAGTGGCAGGATCTTAGCTCACTGCAACCTCCGCCTCCCGGGTTGAAGCAATTCTCCTGTCTCAGCCTCCTGAGTACCTGGGATTACAGGTGCCCACCACTAGGCCCAGCTAATTTTTTTTTTGTATTTGTAGTAGAGACGGGGTTTCACCATGTTGGCCAGGCTGGTCTTGAACTCCTGACCTCATGATTTGCCCGCCTCAGCCTCCCAAAATGCTGGGATTACAGGCGTGGGCCACCGTGCCCGGCCTTCTTGACCTTTCCAAACTGTCCAAATTCCAAAAGCCTTTTTTTTCGGTGTGTACTCTCTTGTGTTTTAAATTCCTTTGGTGGATTTTATTTTTATTATTTATTGATTTATTGAGATGGAGCTCTGTCACCCAGGCTGGTGTGCAGTGGAGCCATCTCGGCTCACTGCAATCGCCACCTCCCAGGTTCAAGTGATTCCCTTGCCTCAGGCACCCAAGTAGCTGGGATTACAGGTGCGTGCCACCATGCCCCAATAATTTTTATATTTTTAGTAGAGGCAGGGTTTCACCATGTTGGCCAGGCCGGTCTTAAACTCCTGGCCTCAAGTCCGCTTGCCTTGGCCTCCCTGCCAAAGTGTTGGGATTACAGGTGTGAACCACCACACCTGGTTCCTTTGGTGAATTTTGAAGTGAACCTGTTCTCAACAGTTTTTTCAGGTATTTCAGCGTTATTCTCCTAGACGGGTTATAAACTCTTTAGGATGGGAACTACACTTATTTCAGTGTCCTACAGTTCCTAGCATGCTTCCTTGCTAGAGCTGACCTTCCTAGAGTTGACTTATTTTGACTTCATGCTCTTGTCCATGACAGCTGTCTGTCAATATGAATTGACAATATGTGTGCAGGACAGTATGAATAAGGATGTGAGATGCTGCCCTACCCTCGGGGAGCTGTTCTGCTAAGGTGCCCAGATCCGCCAACAGCCCTCTGCACTGCTGTAATCTCTTGTTAGATTAGTTTTCCATCCTTCATGGGAATCGTTTTTCTTCCTACATTTCTGTTTTTAAAGTTTGCATAAAATGGAGACTTGGCTGCACACCAGGGAGGTTTAGGAGAGAAATGAGCGGTGGGACCTCCCCAGCCAAACCTGGCTGCAAACCGCTGACTGCACAGGAATACGAATGACTTCTAGTTGGATGGGCGGGGATCCTGGGGGACGCTCTTCATTTCTGCTTTTGATCAGGAGCTGGGCCAGCTTTGGAAATCTGAGTGTTGGCACAACCCTCAAATGGTCCTCCTGCTCTGTTATCGTCTGGGGTTTCTTACTGGGTGTCCACACTCAGAAAGGACCCCCCTTTCCTGTAAGCTTGCTTCTCACTGACTGGCACAGCATGATGATTAGGGCGGTGGTAGAGGTGTGGGCCATACGGAACTACGAGCATAGTTTTCACAAGCACTTAAACTTGAACAGAACAAGATTAACAATATTAACATGCATTACACTGAGACATGACACACAGGGAAATACCTCTAGGTACCCTTGGGACAACTGTAATGATCATGACTTAGGATTTCCAGATTCTCCTGACTGCCTGGACTTGATTCCAGGCCCAGGTCACAGAACCTTGGTTACCTAAAGGAAGAACGGCCAGGGTTGGTGATATGGTTTGGCAGGGTTGGTGATATGGTTTGGCCCCCACCCATATCTCATCCATAATTCCTACGGGTTGTGGGAGGGACCCGGTGGAGATAATTGAATCGTTGTGGCGGTTCCCCCATACTGTTCTCATGGTAGTGAGTAAGTCTCGTGAGAGTCAATGGTTTGATAAGGGGCTTCGCCTTTCGCCTGGCTCTCACTTTCTCTTGCCTGCTGCCACGTAAGACATGCCTTTATCCTTCTGCCATGATTGTGAGGCCTCCCCAGCCACGTGGTACTGTGAGTTTGTTAAACCTCTTTTTCTTTATAAATTCCCAGTCTCGGGTATATCTTTATCAGCAGCTTGAAAAAGGACTAATACAGTTGGTGAGAATACAGAAGTACAGGCTAGGTATGTTCTGTTTCTTTTCTCTAATAGGTGAGAGAAACAGACACCTCCATCTATTTTCACAAACTGAGATTGCTCTTCTTTCCACTGAGTAGATGTTGCCTCCTCCAGCTTGGCCCCAGCCACCTGCTACTGAGAAGCCCAGCTCACCCAAGTCCTTGTTACTAAGGGCACTGCAGAGGGGTCTGGAAATAGTCTGCCATTTGCACAATCAGGGTGGGGGCACGGATTTGGCCCCTCTGGGCACCTGTGGGAGTGTAAGGGTATAATTTCTCTACCGACCCCATTCCGTGTGGCCTGTTGCCCCGCTGGGCCCGGTTCCTATGTGTCACTCATTCTCTTACTAAAGCCAAGGCTTGACCCCGCATGCAGGCCCCATTTGGAAAGGCCCCTACAAAGTCATTTAGATCCTACCAGTCCCATCTCCAAAGCAGCTCCTGGTTCATAGTATCCTTTAAGTGCCTCAAAAACCATGCATAACTCTGGCTTCTGGACACCAGCTGTTCCCGGTCTTCAGTGCACATTCGCCTCGGTAGCTCCCACCTACACTGTTGAATTATAAGACACAGCCCATGGCTCTTCTGCAGAGGAATGAAAACTACATATAGTTATACCCTGTGGGATGTTACATCTGGAATTCCAGTTGGAGAAGCTGCCCTGGGAAAGCCCGCGGCCACCAGAGAAGCAGAAACAGGAATGAAGCACAGCCTGGCGTTCCGGAGCCCAGCACGGGGCTGGTACCATGTCTGTCGTAGTCCACCATGTGGAATGGGCCCTCCGCACTCTCACTAGGGGCTGTTTTTCCAAATCAGTAAATATTTATCCACTACTTTTATGGGCAAGGCCTCGTGTTAATTTGTTGTAGAGGGTAGAAAAGCAATAATGTTTGGGAAGGTATGTAACTGTACTCAGTCTACGGGAGACACTAAGAAGTATTAAAATCTATAGAGATGTATATGCATCCCTATATGGGATGTTTTCCATCCCAAAATATAAAAAGAGTACGAACAAAATAAGTCAATCCTAGGAAGGGCAACTCTAGCATATATAAAAAGACAATGAAGAAATGTTGAGTTTAGCAAAAGACAGCCTCTCTTCTGGGATGCAGAGTGGTTTGGGATGCCAGAAATGGGAAGAGTCTAGTAGATGGAGCCAGGGAGGGAGGACAATTATCTGGTCACTAGAAGGGTGTAGTGGGAAGGTGAGAATGAATGAGGTTTTCTGACAATACCAAGTAGACCCCTCTAGGGTGCACAGAAGGAATTTGTGTTTGTAGATTGGAGGTAGGGGGTGGCCAGGGGAGGGCCAGTAACAAGTCCAGCTAAAAAGGCAGGTTGAGTCCATACTAGAGAGACCTTAAATACCAGGTTAGGCAAGATAGACTTTATCCTTCTGGTACTGAGGATCCACTGAAGCCCTTTGAGCTAAGGGGGAGACACTGATAAAGGTGGTATTTTAGGAAGGTTTCTCTGGAGGTGTGTGTCGGGTGGATGGGGTAGGGGGAGAGACTGGTGGCAAGGAGACCACCTGGGAGTCATAATAATACTGGTGATAGCTATCAGTTATTGAGCATCCCCTATGTTCAGGACACTGTACAATGTGATATCTGTCATATTCAATACCTGCAAGCTGAGTACACTTGACCAATGAGGAAACTAAGGCTTATTCATGTTGAATAGCCACTGCGTCCACCCATTTGTGTTGCTATAACAAAATGCCCGAGACTGGGTAGTTTATAAAGAACAGAAACTTATTTCTTACAGTTCTGGGGGCTGAAAAGTCCAGGTTCCAGGTGCTAGCATCAGGTGAGGGCCTTCTTGCTGCATCCTCACATAGTGGAAAGCAGAAGGGCAAAAGGCTGACTGCTGAGTCCTCCAGGGCAGAAGAGCAAGCCAGCTGAAGGTGGCAGAAGCCTCTTTTATAAGGCCCTTAATCCCATTCATGAGGGAGGGATCTTCAAGGCCTAATCACCTCCTAGAGACCCCACTTCTTAATATTACCACGTTGGCAGCACCTGAATTTTGAAGGAGACACATTGAAACCATAGCAACCACCCAGAGTCCCAGAGCTTATAAATCACAGAACAAGCATTTGAAGTCAGGACTGCTTGCTTTCAAAGCCAGGCTACAGTAGGTAAAGTTTTCTGCTAAGCACTCTATGATCCAAATTAGGGGAATTATAATCAAATTGAAAAAGAGAGATTATTGAAAGAATCCAGAAGACTTGATAACTGACCAGGTTGGAGGAGTGAAGGAGACAGAGAGAGAAAAAGAATGACTCCACTTTGTGGCCTTGGCTTTAGGGACAGTGGCAGTATTGCCACCAGACACCAAGTATCATCAGGAGGAGGTGCTCTTGAGTGGGACAGATGAGAAGATAGTGAGATGAGTTTCAGAAATGTGGCAATCAAGGTGGTGGCAGAAATGCCAGGCAGCTGTTGTCAGTCATATTCTCTGGCTTACGTTCTAGACAAGCTGTGAGCATGGGCAAGCAGGAACATGGGAAAGAGAAAGCTTCTGGTGTTAGGGGGAGATTCTAAATGAGGAATAGCAGCAGAAGCAGATGTCAGCGAGGCAGGGAGAGGAGGAAGATGGCATCATGGTGTGCGTGGCAGAAACCAGTGGAGGAGTTGGTTCCAGGTGGGTTGTCAAGACTGCCATACATTTCAGGGAAGTCAAGGCTAGGACTCCTGCATGAAGGTGGAAGGACTCATTCAACCTACTATGCATTCATTAGGTAGTTTCCATCTGCCTGGCCTTGTATTTGGGGCAAGAAAAAGAGAAAGATGAGTCTCTCTGCTCTTGAAAGCCCCAGGAAACCTTCTTAAAACAGACCTGGATTGAAATGCGCCCTTCTGCTTAGTGCAAGAGAGCTATTCTCTGAGCTTCTGTTTCCTTTACAAACCTAATGAGACCTGCCCCACAGGGTTATCCTGGGAATCAGGGCCGATGCATGGCCAGCACTCAGCACAGTCCCTAGAGTGTGATAGCTCGATTATGCTTAGAACCCATAAGGACAAATAAGAGAGGAAAGGACTGTTTCTGGGGCCTTCCTACCAGATGCAGGGAAGCCTACCTTCCTTGGAAGTGGCCCTCTCTTCAATGGTTTGGGCAGTTCAGTCCAACACCTTTGATTTCTGCTGCCTCATGTGGCTTTTCAGTACTAAAAAGAATCTCCTGTTTCTAGAACTCATGCCTTAAATGTGTTTTGAAGCCCAGATGTTCCAACAGTGCTCCCTTTCATTTTCATTTCCCAAGTTCAACGATCAGACCCCCTTCCACAAGTTGGTAGAGCTCTCATTTGTCATCGTGGGAAAGCAGCCAGTGTGCTTCCTGGCAGATGAGAGGGTCCCCAGAGTGCTCCAAGGCTTAGGACAGCAGAGTGAGCTCCACTGGCTGAGCTCGGTGCTCCATGGGCTTTGTGGATTGGCCTTTGCTCTCCACGGGCCACCAAGAAGAAGGTTGCACCTGCTGCCCCCACTGGACTGTCAGGTTCTGTGTTTCTCTGCCTGAGGGTCTCACTGAATACCTGCCACCTGTCTGTGCCCTGAATAGCCTTACTGGGCTCTGAGAAGTGAGCAAGTGGTTATAGGATGCTGACCTTATGTGTATTTGGCACTCCTGGGTGACTGGGGTATGGGGATGGGGTTGATGCCACAAATGGAAAGGCTCTCAGAGGAATATATATGTGTGACTTAGAAGCTGGAGAATGCAGTCAGGCATGGTGGCTCAGGCTTGTAATTCCAACACTTTGGGAGGCCAAGGTGGGAGGATCACTTGAGCTCAGGAGTGTGCGACTAGCCTGGAAAATATAGTGAGATCCCATCTCTACAAAAAATAAAAATAAACAAATTGACCAGGCATGGTGCCATGAACCTATAGACCCAGCTACCTGGGAGGCTGAGGCTGGAGGATTGCTTGAGCCCAGAAGTTTGAGGCTGCAGTGAGCTATGATCACAGTTGTGCCATTGCACTCCAGCCTGGGCAAGAGAGCAAGACACCGTCTTTAGAGAGAAAAAGGGCTGGAGAATGCAGTGGGGAAAAGAAATCAAAGCAGGAATGGGAAAAGCCAACAAGGTTGTTGCCAGCTGAGGCTGGCACAGAAGACTGTTCTGCCCAAACGCCACTTTCTTCACTTGTCTCTTCCCGGCAGACAGCTGTGTCCCCTTTCTTTGTAGTAAGCCTGTCTTAGGCCTATATCCAGGACACTGAGAATTCTTGCATATCAGGCTGGGAGGACCTTCAGGGGTCACCCGTTCCTCCCCTACTCTCTCCTTTTCCTAGTTGAACAGTTGCCTCAGTTCACCCAAATCACTATCTTAGTGTCATTTCAAGTGTAGCTTTGGCCTAGAGGGTGTTATGGGTCGGAAGGATGCTCAAATCCATGGTAAGGAGGTTGCTAATCTTTCATGGTCTACCTCCTCCTCCTGGCCAGGTATCCCTGGCATTCGGGAACCCCAGCTGACATATGTGGGCTCTAGATAGAGTTAACTCTTGTAGCCAGGCATGTGGGGACACTCCACCATCCACTAATAGGGATGACCTCTATGTCTTTGAATAAAACTTCCCGTATAACCCAATTATTGCAAGGACTCTGCCTCTACCATTTAATGAATCAGAGAGACATTCCTTTTCATCCTACTTGGCCAGCCCTAGTCTGAGTATATTCACAATTTCACTTTATTAGTATCAAGTTTAGTCAACTGGCTTAAGAAGTTCTCCTAATAGTAGATTCCCTGGGAATCCCCTACTGTGTATTTTATTAGTGACCTTATTTAAAAATAGCCTATGTCAACAGCCACTAGTGATGCACCAAGAAACAAACTGGCCTCCCTGGACTCTTTGCATGGATGCCACAGCACATTAGAGGCAGAACCAGGGATGCCACTCGGGGTCCCCGTGTGTCCTCACATAATCTCATTCCCTTTGGACCTTTTCTTTTTGAATCTTTGCTCCCTATGATTTTGTGCCCCACCCCCTTCCTCCTTTCAGTTGCGATGGCCATGCTCTGGGGACTAGATTATTTTGCTTTTCTCTTCTCTGCACAAGTCAGAACTGGGGCTCTGCGGAGAAGAAGGCTGAGAGGTGTCCAGGACATGCCTGGCTTATTGTAGAGTGGGTTTTCTCACCCGAGACACTGTTGACATTTTGGGCCAGATAACTCTGTGTGTGTGTGTGTGTGTGTGTGTGTGTGTGTGTGTGGTGTGTGTGTGTGTGTGGGGTGTGTGAGTGGTGTGTGTGTGTGGTGTGTGTGTATGTGTGGCATATGAGTGGTGTGTGTGTGGTATATGTTGTGTGTTGTGTGTGGTGTGTGTGTGGTATGTGGTGTGTGGTGTGTGTGGTGTGTGGTGTGTGTGGTGTGTGTATGGTGTGTGAGTGGTGTGTGTGGTGCATGTGTGTGATGCATGTATGGTGTGTGTGTGGTGAGTGGTGTGTGTGTGGTGTGTGTGTGGTGTGTGCATATGGCGTGTCGGTGTGTGTGTGTGGTGTAGTGTGTGTGATGTGTGAGTGCTGTGTGTGTGGTGTGTGTGGTGTGTGTGGTGTTTGTGTAGTGTGTGTGGTGTGTGTGTGGTATGTGGTGTGTGTGGTGTGTGTATGGTGTGTGGGTGGTGTGTGTGGTGCATGGGTGGTGTGTGTGTGTGATGCATATGTGGGGTGTGTGTGTGGTGTGGTGTGTGTGTGTGTGTGTGTGTGTGTGTGTGTGGTGTGTGTGTGGTGTGTGTGTATGGCATGTCAGTGGTGTGTGTGTGGTGTGTGTGTGTGAGTGGTGTGTGTGGTGTGTGTGGTGTTTGTGTAGTGTGTGTGGTGTGTGTGTGTGTGTGGTGTGTGTGTGGTGTGTGGTGTGTGTGGTGTGTGGTGTGTGTATGGTGTGTGGGTGGTGTGTGTGGTGCATGTGTGGTGTGTGTGTGATGCATGTGTGGTGTGTGTATGTGTGTGTGGTGTGTGTGTGGTGTGTGGTGTGTGTGTGGTGCATGTGTGGTGTGTGTGTGTGTGTGTGTGTGGTGTGTGGGTGTGTGTGTGTGTGCATGTGTGGTGTGTGTGTGATGCATGTGTGGTGTGTGTGTGGTGTGTGGTGTGTGTGGTGTGTGTGTGTGTGTGTGTGGTGTGTGTGTGGTGTGTGGTGTGTGTGTGGTGTGTGGGTGGTGTGTGTGGTGCATGTGTGGTGTGTGTGTGATGCATGTGTGGTGTGTGTATGTGTGGTGTGTGTGTGGTGTGTGGTGTGTGTGTGTGGTGCATGTGATGTGTGTGTGTGTGTGTGCATATGGCAGGGTGTCTGAATTGTCTCATGTCTCCTGGTGGGCAAAATTGCCTCTGGTTGAGAACTGTTGTTCTAGAAGCAGCTGCAGTCATAGGTATTTCAGAGGCCTCTGCAGCCATCCCCAGGCTTCTCCCTTAGTCGGGAGTATCGGAGTGCTAGGGGTGGTGGAGGGCATTTTCCAGCGCTCCCTCCACATTCCTGAGTCCAGCACGCTTCCCTTTCATTTTTGTGACTCTTCTTTTAGCCAGAAACCACATCGCTTCTCACATGGGTCTGTTGTTCGCCGAGTCCTTGTTGTTCCAGACAGGCTGGTCTGCAGCTTCTCTGACTTTGCACATTGTGTTGACTCGGGGGAGGGTGGTGGATGGAGCATGGGACATCCTGAACTGCTGTCCTGGATTGGCTTCTCACTGGCGGTGTGGCTTAGAGTGCTTTGTCTGTAATGTTGGCACTGGATCCTGGTGAACTTTTCACGTTATTGGATGGTATTATGGCCGAGGACCCTGAAATGCCTGAAGCCTGCTTGTGGGATTATCAAAGGAAAAAGAATCTGAGAATAGTAGCAAATGGGAAACAAAGTCTGATGTGTCTTGTAATAATGCACTAGTTATGTTGCTGAGAGGTCTCATGCTAATTATCAAGTGCTCAAAGCCGTTGTTCTGAATAATGGTTCTGAAAAGGGTTAAGTGTTTGAAAGTTTTATACTTGTAGTAACCAAATAATTTTTTTCTCTAAGAATTTAATTAATAAATGCTTTTAGTGGCCACAAAGTATATTTTAGTAAACTTTGTAGGCCATGATCATCATAATCCATTGTTATAATCAATAAAGTATACAATTGAAATAAGATGTGGGGGTGCACAGAGTGAAAATGCAATGCAGCTCCATCCACAACCATCAAGGGCAACAGATGTGTGAGATGCCATATGTTGGTGGCAAGCCCACAATGGAGCTGTGTCGTGTCTCGCGAGCAGCCGCCTTTCCCATGCCCCAAGCTGGCTTCCCTTTGCGAATTTCTTTGTGCCCTGTATCCATGTGATGGTGGCTGTGCTCACTTGTAATCATTCCCATTATATTGAGTTCACAGTATAAAGACTTATGCTGTGAATCAAATGCCTGGAAACACTATCTGGGTTGGTGCCTAATGACCCCCAGTGCTGACTTCCATTAAAGTCAAGTGTCATATGTAGCTTGAACTTGAGGCCTAAATAGAGCCTTCTGTCTTCTTTAGGCCCAATGACCAACATTCCCAAGTGGTTGTTTTAAAAAAAAAGGGATGGAGGACTCCGTGATGTAGAAGAAAGGGCCAGGAGGATGAGGGCTTTCATAGTGGTACTTCTGCTCACCAATAAATGTGGTCTATTTGGCCATCTGGGATGCTAAACACATTAGCAACTCTCCTATGGATCAAATGAGGATGATATTGATCTCACAGGCTCAGGGTGTGGATTAAATGACTTTACGAATGTACTCAAGTAGAATTTTTACTATTAAACACACTGGATCTCAGGCCTCAGACAGCTAGAAAATCCAAAGTTACCTCCCATCTCTCCAAACTGGTACTGCCTGTAACATAGCAGAATCGGCTTGCCCATGCAGTGCCTCCAAGGGCACCTTTGGTCTCCCATGTAATTGACTATGAGCATTGGAAATAGCTGTGGTTTTTAATACAGTGATATTTCCTCTTCAGGGACTCCAGCCCCTCGTCTAGTTTCAACAACTGCTAGCTCAGTCCCAAGGCGTGGTTCTTGTTTCTTCCTTGTCTAATGGAGAGAGTGTTTGCATTTGCACAGGGTTTTCAATGAGCTGTAAGCTGTTGGCTCTGAGAGGGATTCTTGGCTCTGAGCCAGGGGGACTTGAAATGTTTGGGGAAGCCTAGGAGGGCTGCTGAGAGAGGCTCCTTTCTGCTGTACATATGGTTCATGTCGACATGGGCAGAAGGCAAGAGGAGCCCGCCTTGGTAGCACAGGCACTGCTGCAGTGCTCAGTTCTTTGCCAGAGCAAGGAATCTGGCCTGGGCAACTTCTCCTGTGAATATCCGGGGCCAGAAGATTCAGATCAAGCCAAAGATCTATTAAGAGGGGCCCCTTTTTCTCATGGCAGAAATAGTGGTGGGAGCTCCCAATTTGGCTGTTGTTGGTGGTCTGGACCGTAGAGTTCTCAAGATGGAAGTAATTTCCAGAGATTTTCTCTTTCAGGGGAGACCACACCTAAGCCATCCCTGAAAGATAGATCTGTTCAATCTGGAACTGCTCTAGGAAGGGGACTTTGCATCCCCCTCCTTGGTAACATCGTCTGTTTGTAATGATCTGTGCCTTTGTCTTGTCACCTGAATCTCTTTAGCTGAGGCCTGTTTACCTTTCTCTCAGTAGAACTGCTCTTTGTGGACTTGAAGGTCATTGTTTAGGGTGGCCATCTCTTGGCTACTTTCCTGTCTGCTAAATCATTTCAACTCTAGCACTTTTGGGTAGTGGCCAGGACAGTGCAGTGCTTCTCAAACATCTCCACCAAAATGCCCCGCCAGCAAAAGAGTGTGAATATATGCACCCATACACACACGTACACAGATGGCCTGGGGAAGCCCAAAGTGGCCTATTGAAGGCTCGGAATTTTCTTGAAGGCTACTATTTTATTTAAACATTCATCAAAATGTGACATCTGTTCCCAAAAGATAACTGGTTGTTCTAATTTTTAAAACAACGTTTTAAATTACTTATCATCAGGAAAAAAATTCAACCGTTTTCCCCCGTTTTGTAAAAAGCCCTTGAGGAATCTGATAACCTGGGAAGATGCCACATGCTTTCTTGGGGTACTGTCTGGCGCTTCTTGACATGCTGCTAGCAACCCCAGCTAGAGAAGCCTGGTTGTGGGGCGGGGGGGCATCTCTTGGTTGCTGGAGCAGGCCGAACTGAGTTTGAATTCTCGCAGCATTGCTTCCCAGCAGCGTAACCCTCAGCAGATTACATCAGCTTCTCAGCTCTTCCCATCTGGCAGGGTGCATTCATTCAACAACCACTGAGCACCTACTATGTGCCAGGTGCTGTTATAGGAGCTGGGCTAGAAAGGAATAGGACACAACAAAGTTCCTCCATAGAATGAAGCATTTCTACTTCAGATGGGAGGAATGGACAATAAACAGGAAAGCAAATAAGAACATTTCAGACTGTGATGACTATGAGGAAAATGAAACACAGCAATGTGGTTGTGTGTGTGTGTACCCATACACGCTCACTAGTGTAGATGGTGTGGCCAGGGGAGGCCTCTTTGAAGATGCGATATGTGAATTCAGGTCTGATTGATAAAGTGGAGCCAACTGCGAGGATTAAATAAAGTAAGTTAGTAAAGTGCTGGCAATGTGGGAGGGGCTTAGCAGACATTGCCTCTGTTTCTTCAAGAAGCAAAGAAATATTTAAACAAGGGGAAATCGATTTTATAGGTTGTTAGATGTGACTGGAAAGATCTTAAAAGGGCACCCATGGAATTCGATTGTGTGAATATTTTGGAAATAATGCAGTCAGAAAATGTGTTTGCATCCCAAATTGTGGCACCTCTTTCAGGGATGGCTACTCAGTGGTACACCTTTGTGAGAGGATTTTTCCATTGAGTTAGCACCGGGGCCCTTGATACTTAGTATCTTTTCCTTTGTTGGAGAGGCCCAGGTATTTTGGTTTTTTACTCACCTGTTGCCATGACCTGCTCCCACAGAGCATGTAAATATCTTCACTTCCTTAACTGACTCATATCAGGTTTGCACTGTAGCCAGTTAAGTATATGGGAAGACTAACATCATTATTATCTCCTTAGGGAGGTACTGTTCTTTGCAAGACAGTACATTTTCTAAAATATGCCAGCTCCTTTTCTAAAGTATTGTTCTTTTATACATAAAAATAAGAATAACTAAACCCTAAACTAACAAGCGTACAGGACTTTTTGGTCCACAAAGCCCTTTCATACTTAGTATTTGGAACTCACAGGAGCCTTAAGAACTAAGTACCAAGGGGCAGTGAGAGAGAAGAGTCTGAGCTTCAGAATCAGCCAAACCTGGGTTCCAATCCTGATTCTGAGCCTCAGCTGTAATTTTTCAAAAATTAATACAAACAATAGGGGTACTAAAAAGATCAGCAGTTGCCAGGGGTTGAGGCAAGGGAGGGATGAATAGACAGAGCAGAGAGGATTTTTAGGGTGGTGAAAAGGCTCTATAAGATATTACACTGATAGGTGCATGTCATTATGCATTTGTCTAGACCCATAGAACGTGCTACACCAAGAGTCAACTCTAATGTAATCTGTGGACTTTGGGTGATTATGATTTAGCAATATAGGTTCATCAGTTGCAATAAATGTACCACTTTGGTGGAAGATACTGATAATGTGGGGAGGCTATGTATACATGGGGGCAGGGAGAATATGGGCTGTCTTTGAACCTTCCTTTCAATTTTGCCATGAACCTAAAACTGCTCTAAAAATAAAGTCTTTTAAAATTAAAAAAAACAAAAAAACAATGATTTATGACCTGAGGACCCATACCCGCTGGAGTCTTGAATATACCCCCCGGAGCATGTTCTTGGTGGTCTGGAACTTAAATTTGACTTTTTTTTTAAGTTTAGGATTTTCATTTGGATGATAAGTTGAAAATGTTAATATGAGTCTGTTCTGGATAATCTGAGTGACAATTGATTGAGTATCTTGGTTTCAGTGAGAAAAGATTTTTAAATTTTGAATCCACAAAAGGGTTACCGATCTCCAAAGACTCTATCCCACAGAGATCATGGCATGTGCACCTTTCAGCTGTATTGTACAGGTTCTGTCTTTTGTGGCCCAGCTCACAATAGCTCATTAGCAATAAGTGTAGTGCTAAACATTAGTGAATTTTTTTTGCATTAAGCAGCATTTTAAATTTTAGCCTCATGGATTGACCCTTCAAAATAATGGATTGGTAATTTAAAACAAGTTCATTTTTCAAAAGAAAAAAATAAATCAAATGATGATCTGTCATGCTCAAATTCAAAAGAATCTGTCAATAAGTGAAACTTAAAAGACTTAAATACATCCTGCAATCATGCCCAACAATGTCTATTAACTGCCCATCCCATTAACCATCCATCCCATTAAATTCGTATTGTTAATTTGAATTTGTATTAGTTTTCAATTTTGTAGTTATTTCATTCATAAGTTGTTTTTAGTTTTATAGTTGGGTAAGAGCAAAATAGGTGTAAGGAATTTATACCTGATTTTGTTTCACAACTTGGGGTATGGGACACACAAAAACAGAAATGATAGTGAAATATAGTGTACTCACAATGGATGCCTAAAGGGCAGAGCCACCATCCTTACTTGGGAGTTGGGTAATCTGCAAAGAGGGTGTAAAATAGCATTTGGCAAGTCTCAAAGGAGAAGCAGGAATTTATCAGGTAAACTAAGGTTGGGGGAGAAGGGGGGCTTTCGAGATCGTCCAAGGTACAGAGTGATGTAGAGGCTTGGTGTGGTTGAGTAAGAAGTTAAGAACAAGGATGTGCTGGTGGGGAGGCTGCAGGTAGAGGCCAAAGAACGAAGGGCCTTGTAAACCTGGCTGGGGGCTGGAGTGGTCCTAGAGGTGGAGAGGAGCTCAGGAATGACCATGAACGTGGAAGTATGGGGAGGAGGGACTGGATGGGTAGAGATCAGGTAACAGCAGATTGGGAATGAGGACCAAACCATGGACTGTGGGCTGGAGAAAGTGGGACAGAGTCTGGAAATATTTCTGAGGTAGAACTGGCAGGGTTTTGTGTCCAATTGGAGGAGGGCAGTGGGAGATGGGACCACATCTGTATGGGCCAGGAGATTGAGAATTCATGATGGAGCAGGTGTTCATGTCCTTATTAGGTGACAGATGGAGTAGGAAAAGCCCCTAGGTCACCCTGGTAGATATTTCAACCAGGTTTTTTGGAATGTAGATCCGGTGCTTGGAAGAGAGTTTGGGGGCTATCCGTGAATAGGGGAGACATCAGCATAAAGATCATTGCTCGCGCTACAATGTCTTCCCTGAAAGAAGGTTTGGATTAAAAAAGTGGAAAACCAAGAATGGAACTCCAGCATTTGAGGGGAAGGGAGAGGAGGGGAAGCCAGCAAAGAGACAGACAGAAGTTTAGAAGAACCAGGACAATATGGTGTCCTGAAAGTCAAGGAGAGAGAGCATTTCAACAAGCAGAGGATAGCTGGGGGTCAAATACTGAGTGGATTGCTTTGAAGAGACAGAACTGTTCTTTAGACTGTCAGCTTCTTGACATTTAGGCACATGGAGTGAGGAAAATAGTAGAGGCATCAGATCACCAGCCAAGTGGCTGAACATGGCATGTGCTGCTAGGGAGAGGAGGTGTTTGATGTTTCACAAAGCAGGTGGGCAGGAGACTAAGCCACTGGGAAATTTGTCATTTGTTCATCCATGGGTTTATTCACCTGTCCCTCAAATATTTCCTGAGGGCCTGCCAGGTGACAGACTCTCTGTTAGAGAGAGTGGGTAGAACACAAAGATAAATAAGACATAATTCCTGCCCTGGGGAGCTCACAGTGCTGGTGGGGAGATAGCTGTGTACAAAGATAATGACAGTGCCAGGTGGTAAGTGCTATGGAGAAGGGTGTGTACTGGCCTTGGAGAATGGGAGAGAGACTGCTTGACTTGGATGGGAAAGGTATGCTCATAGGAAGAGGAGAAGAGAGAGCATTGGAGCTGAGAGAACAGCCAGGCGAAGGTGGGCAGGGAGAGAGGGCGTGTCCTACGTCTTGCGTGGTGTGAGCATGGGGGGACAGTGATGAGTTGAAGCTGGAAAGGAAGGCTGAGGCCAGATGGTGACAGGTTTAGGATGCCATGGCAAAGAGTAATTTTGGATTTCATGTTTTGGAGAGTGAGGACCCAAGAAACATTGGTAAGCAAGAGAGTAACACAATAGGGCTAAGTTTTAAGAAAATAGCTTTGGTGGCCAGACGTGATCATGCCTGTAATCTCAGCACTTTGGGATAGCAAGGTGGGCAGATCGCTTGAGGTCAGGAGTTCAAAACCAGCCTGGCCAACATGATGAAACCCCGTCTCTACCAAAAATACACACAAAAAAATTAGCTGAGCATGATGGTGTGTGCCTGTAATCCCAGCTACTCAGGAGGCTGAGGCAGGAGAATCGCTTGAACGTTGAACTCAAGAGTCGAAGGTTGTAGTGAGCCGAGATTGTGCCACAGTGCTCCAGCCTGGGCGACAGAGCGAGACTCCGTCTTATAAAAAAATACCTTTGGTGTTACAGGGAAGCCTGAGTGGGTGAGGGAAAGGCTAAGGCAGGGAATCTGGGTAGCGTCAAATCTCAATCCATTTGCAGCCTCTTTCACTCAGCAGGTGTTTGTTGAACACTTGCTGCGTGCTCTGTTCTGTGCTGGATGCTGATGCTTTCCATGAAAATGCTTTCGGCTTGCCTTTGTTAAGCGGCCTGCTGATCTCAGGGGCTTCCTGGGGAGTGCTGAATATTGACCCAGATGCAGACAGCCGTCACCAGGCAGACTCTTCTGCTGGAAGATTGCTGTTCCCCAAATGAGCCTCGGGGTCCAGAAGCCAGCACTCTTTATTTCATGCATTCCTCGTTATTTTGACTGTCCTAGTTGGCTGGGGTTGCAAATAGCCACTTGCCGTGGAGAGCATGAAGCTAGCACAGAAAAAAACCACACCAGGCACTGCACAGAGACATCTGCTTCCGTTTCCTGAGTAACTGTGCAGCAACACAGGGCCGAATGGGTACAAGGCACATGCTCTGTGTTATTCTCTAGTTATAACGAAGTACAATTTCCATGTGGCTGGTGATGAAAGAGTCAGGTCAATTTCAGAAAGAAGAGTGTTTCCGATTATGCAGATCACATCCAAATGTTTACCTCATTGCATCTTAGTTTTGGCTGGGCCCTGCTTTTGAAGATCATGGAAATGCATCCGGGCCTCCTTTGCACTGCATTTAGGGAAGATCTGTACTCAGAGCCTCTTCGCTGGCAGTGGGGACCCCTGGGTACAACCTGGGATTGCCTCTCCCTGTTGTGGTACTTGAAGCGAATCAATAAGTAGCAATAAATGTAAGCGTGCTTCCAGCAAAAATCAGAGGCTGTTAGCACTGGAAGAGACTCAGCCCTTATTAAGTCCAACCAGCTCATTTTACTGATAAGGAAACTGAGGTCCTGAGCCACAGACCGGCTGGCCTCAGATCACAAAGAGAGGGACAGCAGACTTGGGACCAGCCTGCAGGGTCCAGTCCGGAGCTTCCCACAAGTCCACCCTTTCCTCTTCTTTCATCTTTCTACATTTCCTGTTTGCTGTTATACCTCTTTTATTAAAAGTATACAGTATTTCCAGTGGAATCTGCTTAGTTTACATACCATGTGAGGGGCAGTTCTCAGTCCATGAATGTTTCCTTGTCTCATATGATAAACTCTGAGTTGGCCTCAACTTGAATGGCAGAAGTAGAAGGGGTGGTTCAACATGCAGGAAATTTGAGGGTAATAAAATCATGTGGCTAGAGCATTTGGGGGCTAAGGAAGTAGCAGCCTATGGTACAAGTCCAAAGCCTGGAGGGTGAGCTCAGTTTAGCCCTTTCATCTTTGAGTCACACATAGGGGTGTCCAGTGGCCAGTGATTCTCAAACCAGAGGATGCATTCAAATCACTGGGGAGATTATTTAAAATGCATATTCAGGGACTTGCCCCAGAGGTTCTTATTCACTAGGTTTGGTGTAGGAGCCAGGAATCTGCATTTCTCAAGTTATACATCAGGTAGATTGTGTTGCTCTTACCTTGAGAAGCATAGCACAGCAGTAGGAGAAATAGGATAGGGGCATGTCTATGTGTTCAGAGTATACACTCAATAACATATATTTGGAGGAGTATTATGGAGTTTGTGTGTCTGAGATCATTTACTGTGAGAATTTTCCAACTGGGAGGACACAGGTATTGAGAGAAAGCCTTTGGGTAGAGCTGGAAAGTGCAGAACACCAGACTCAGAACTGCTTAGCTGCTGGGTGGCTGCATGTCAGTGGAGCATTGCTCTGAGTGGTTCACATTTTCTCTAAAGCGTGGCTTTCTCATTCCTCATTTATCTTGGTTTCCCTTGGCCTCTACCCACTCCTCCTTCGTTTTGGTTTTGTGCAAATACCTCATTTAACTAGTTGTTCCTGAAATGCATTTGTAGAACTCATTTACATAATAATTACTATTGGGGCAATTCTGATCCAATCATCAAGGCTAAATGTATTGTGCTCCCGTCTTCCATATTGTGAGGTTCTCACACTGATACTGCAGCTGCTGGCATTAACATGAATGCTGACAGGTAAGATGTGGGGCCGTTTGCAGTGTGTCGTGTCAGAGTCTAGATAGTTGATCAAGATGTAACATGAAATCGTCTGTCTCAGAGAAAACCACGGTGATAATCCTGAATTTAGATCTGGCTGGAGTCTGGAGATTCTTTTTTTTTTTGAGACGGAGTTTTGCTCTTGTCGCCCAGGCCGGAGTACAATGGCGCAATCTCGGCTCACTGCAACCTCTCCTCCTCCCTTGAAATGTAAGATTTCACTGGTTTCTAATTCTCTTTCTACAAAATAAACCTCCCATCTGTTCTTCATAGAAAATGGGTCACATGCAAAGTCTGAAATTCTAAAGTCTCATGTAACGTCTAAAGTCTCCTCCTTCTGGTTCAAGAGATTCTTCTGCCTCAGCCTCCCAAGTAGCTGGGGTTACAAGTGTGTACCACCACGCCTGGCTAATTTTTGTATTTTTAGTAGAGACAGGGTTTCACCACGTTGGCCAGGCTAGTCTCGAACTCCTGACCTCAGGTGATCCACCAGACTCGGCCTCTCAAAGTGCTGGGATTACAGGCATGAGCCACGGTGCCCAGCCAAGTTTGGAGATTCTCTATGAAGTGGTCCCACCTCCCTGAGCTCCTGCACAGGCCCCAGGTTGTCCTAGCTGAGCAGCCAGCTATATGTTCCTGCTTTCATTTGCTCTCAGGTTCCCAAAACTTTGTTCTCAGGGCCCAAACTCCAAGGTGTATTTTTGAAACGTTTGCTTTAGAGTGTTGACTTGGTTATGGGGCTAAAACTAAACCTACTTTTTCCAGTCTCTCTTAGAATGAGACTTTAGAATTTCAGACTTTGCATGTGACTCGTTTTCTATGAAGAACAGATGGGAGGTTTATTTTGTAGAAAGAGAATTAGAAACCAGTGAAACCTTACATGATTTCACATTAGTACAGAAACCAAATCCATTGAAAACATTGAGAGCTGTTCCTGGTTATGAATTTACTGGTGGCAATGAGAAATTTCCAGGGTTTTCTGTGACAAGACTATCACCAACTCTTATTTCACTCTGTGCCTCCCACTCTCCACAATCTGCTCCAAATCTTTCTCCATTTAATCTATTTATTTTTATTTATTGAGCAAGCAATATTGTAACCATGACTGAAATTTTTTAAATTACAAGGAAACTTACCCTGGGTCCAGCTTCAGTAACAGATCGTATGTTTTCATTTTTCCACATCCCCTTCCAGGCTCTGTTCCTATGCTACAGAATCTTTACATTACTATAATCATGGTGTCGTTATAAGTTTGTATTTGACATTTTTCAATTAATATTGTATTACAAGACTATTTCCATATTGGTCTGTATTGTTCATGTTTATGATGCTTTGTGGAGTCATTTGACCCTCATTTATTTGACCATCCTTATATTTTGGTCATTTATGTTCATTTCCCATAAAAAGGCTATGATGAAATAAACCCTATCCACAATTGCTCTGATAATTACCTCTTCTGTTCTCAAAGCTCGCCTGCTGTCTCTCCTGTGAGCCTCTGATTCACTTGGCCCCATCATGTTTCATGGAGACTATGGTTCTCTAGTTACTCTGGCTGTGGTCAATTACTGCCGCTAAATGACTCTTTCTGCCCTGGGCTCGCTTAATCATGAGGCTTCTGCCAAGTCCAGACCACCTCTCCCAGCCTTTGCTTGTTCCAGTAGCTGCTTTCTCTCCTCCAAGTCCTGTGCCAAAGGCAGACCCAGTTCATTTCACATTATCTTGATTACCACATTTTATGTGTATATTATAATATTTGCAATCATTTAGATCAGGGGTTTCAAACCCTGGGCTGTGGACCAGTACTGGGCTGCAGCCTGTTAGGAACCCAGCCGCACAGCAGGAGGTGAGCAGTGGGCCAGCGGGCATTACCATCTGAGCTCCACCTCCTGTCACATCCGCAGCAGCATTAGATTCTCATATGAGCGCGAACCCTATTGTGAACTGCACATGTGAGGGATCTAGGTTGTACACTCCTTATGAAAATCTAATGTCTGATGATTTGAGATGGAACAGTTTCATCCTGAAACCATCCCTACACCCCCCCACCACATCTGTGGAAAAATTGTCTTTCATGGAACTGGTTCCTGGTGCCAAAAAGTTTGGGGACCACAGATTTAGATATCATTTAGGGTTCTTTACTGCAAGCAACAGAAACTAACATAAGCAATAGGGAATTTACAATAATGAGTCTAGGAAGCAGGTGGGAAGTGAAGCACATCAGATAGCAATTGCACAGGATTGGTCTCAGCATAAACAGCGAGTTCAAAGGATTTGCTGCTGGAGCCAAGGACCCAAAGACATTTGGTCTGCTGGCCAATTTGCTGGAAATTCAAATTCCAGGGAGGAAGTGTCCATTGACCCACATTGCCTACCTTGGCTTTAGCTGGTAGGACCCCTGAATACATTCCCACCACATTTAATCCAATGTGGAGAGGTAACTAAAGACACAAGGAAAGGGGAATGCTGCCCCATATATACAACTTCCTATGGATATATATTTATGCAAAGGTCCCTGCCTAACATTAACCAACACCTCCATAGAGCTGATCTCAAAATGTGGTCAGTTAGGGCATCCAGCTCCAAATCCAAAGTCTTTGGGGGGATTTCCGTTTCCCTCTAACACTGTCACAGTCTCTTGCACAGCCCAAGTTGAGTTAAATGGGAGGGGGACTACACTGCTTCTCTAACTTCTCTAGATGCTATTTCTTTTTTTTTTTTTTTTTTGAGATGGAGTCTTTCTCTGTCGCCCAGGCTGGAGTGCAGTGGTGAAATCTCGACTCACAGCAGCCTCTGCCCTCTGGGCTCAAGAGATTCTCCTGCCTCACCCTCCTGAGTAGCTGGGATTACAGGCGTCCACTACCATGCCCAGCTAATTTTTGTATTTTCAGTAGAGATGGGGTTTCACCATGTTGGCCAGGCTGGTCACGAACTCCTGACCTCAAATGATCCACCCGCCTCAGCCTCCCAAAGTACTGGGATTACAGGTATGAGCTACCTCGCCAAGCCCCGGAAGTCATTTCTGTTTCCTGCTCCCTGGCTCATGCCCCATCATGACTATTTAGAGAGGCACCATAATATCAAGCAGTAGTTTTTAAATGAGGAGGGGGATATCAGATTTGGAGGATTTCATCCAAAATACATGGCCCCCTTAACCTCAGCCTCACCCCATGCAGGGCAGGTCATAATCTCTGGGGGGAAGGGTCACAGCATGGCATGTGTGCTTTGAACAAGCTCCTCTTCTGTTATGTTACCCTGACACCCACCTCGCCCCCATCCTTTAAAACCTCCAGTGAAGCGGAGAGAGCAATGATTTGATTCTAGGGTTGGATCTGTGTCTTACACATTATAAAGCTTCTGAATGGTAATGTACATTCTCCCAATGAAGGGACAAAGTGGAGATTTCCTCTGTCCCTGCTGGGGGTCTGGGGGCATGTTAGATGCCTTTCCTAGCTATTTCATTTCATCTACCGAGCAATACTAGCAGATTCGCATTGTTTTATCTCACATATATTTTCAAAGCCCACATCATCCACTAAACCACACGGACATTCTGAACCTCCATGACTACATCTGCAAAATGGAAATATACATCCTTAAAATGAATCTTGTGAGTATCAGAGGGTTTGTGTTAAAGCAGTTAGGGCAGATAAGGGGTATTTTTGCTCGTCCACTGGGCTTCTTCTGTCTGTAATCCTCCAGCATATCTCTTCCCTTCCCTCAGTGGCAGACCTTACCTCTTTCATAGAAGGCTGAAGCCATCCAATGTGAACTTCATCCTCCACTCCTTTCCTTACACCAGCATGTTGTTTTCCATAATGGAAGATCTCTTTTGTTTGTTTTCTTTTTCTGATCATTTAAATAACTTTACCCTAGATTTTCTTAGGACCCACCAGTCTATGGGTGATATGGTTGTGTCCCCACCCAAATCTCATCTTGAATTGTAGGTCTCACAATTCCCATGTGTTGTGGGAGGGACCTGGTGGGAGGCAATTGAATCATGGGGGCTGGTCTTTCCTGTGCTATTCTCGTGATAGTGAATAAGTTTCACGAGAGCTGATGATTTTATAAAGGGGAGTTTCCCGGTACAATTTTCTTCTCTTGTCTTCTCTTGTTGTTCTCTCTTGAGATGTGCCTTTCACGTGAACTTCCACCATGATTGTGGAACTGTGAGTCCAATAAACCTCTTTCTTTTGTGAACTGCCCAGTCTTGGGTATATCTTTATTATCAGCATGAAAATGGATTAATACATTGAGTATAAAGTCATTCAAACACAATCACTCCAATTTTTGTGACCTTCTGTTCACATGTACACAGTGCAGAATCTTAGCCACCCCTAAGGTCACTCTAAGCCTTGCTGGAAATCACAGGAGGTATCCTGGGTGCTCATGAACTGTTATGAATTTTTTGAACTCTAGAAACAAACTCTAAGCCTCAGTTTTTCATCTGTACAGGGAGATGATGATAGTTTCTTTAGGTGGATGTTTTGAGATTAATTAGATAATATGTATAAAGTAATTAGCCTTTGGTTAGCCTGCATTCTGTTACTAAATAAATGGTTGTTATTGGTGTCACTGTCAAACACCTACTAATAGGCCTTGCCAGCTGCTGCAAGGTGTCGATGTGATTCCCCAGGGCAACTGGCTAGTATAGGAAGTGGTGAGGGGTGGGTGAAGAGACACACTGCATTCTGCCTTATCATTCCTACTGCCTTGTTTGGTGGGAAAAGATTTTCTACTTGGGCTCTGTTAGTTGCCAAGGTCAGAAAACTACTCATATTAGATTGAATCATATGAAAGTATTAATCATATGAAATTGCATTTTTGTAGATCAAAAATAGTCAAATATCAGTGATTTTTTAATGTTTCAACTGAGCACTTAAAGAGTGATATCAACAAATAGGTTTATTCTCTTATACTGTCCTATTTCTTGTTTTGTTTTTTTCACTAATTAATATAGTGAAAAAATGTATGGAGAACTGTCCATTTTAACAGATATAAATCTACCTCATCCTACCAGATAAATTACATTCCATTGTTTGGATAGATTTCATTTTAGCCAAGCTCCTATTGATGAACGCTTAGGTTGCTTCCTTTTATTCATTGTTGTTCTTACAAAATATGATGCAATGTAAGTCTTTATGTGTATATATATATATAAAACTTTATACAGTATTTTTGAGTATATCTGTAAGATGAACTACTAAAAGTAGAGCTGCTGGTGAAAGAGTATGTGCATTGGAAATTGTGATAAGTATTGTAAAGTTCTCTCCCAAGAAGCTGCCCAAAGTTAGATTCTAATCAGCAGTGAACATTCTTGCCATGTCAGTATTGTCAAACTTTATAACATTCGCCAATCTAATGGGTTTTAAATGGAATTTTGGTGCTTTATTTTGCATTATTTTCACTATGTGTGATGTTAAACAATTTTCATATGTTATTTATTTTCTCATTGTATATTAGCTTGAGCTGCTGTAACAAAAAATCATAGACTGGGTGCTTAAGCAACAGGAATTTATTTCTCATAGTTCTGGAGGCTAGGAAGTCCAAGATCAAGGTGTTGGGCGATTGGTTTCCTGGTGAGGGTTCTCTTCCTGGCTTGCAGAGGGCTGCCTTCTCCCTTGTTCTCACATAGTGGGGTGGGGAGTGGGCCTAAGAGAGACAGGGAGAAAACTGGTTTATCTTCCTCACTCTGGCTTCTTTTCTGCTTATAAGGACATGAATTCTATCATGGGGCCTTACCCTCATGACCTCATCTAAATCTAATTACCTCCCAAAGGCCCCACCTCCAAATACAATCATACTGAGGATTTGGGCTTCAGCAGATGAATGGTGGGGAGGGACACATTCAGTCCACAACACCTATGAACCACCTGTTCATACCCTTAGTTCCTATCTCCACTGTGTTGTCTGTTTCTTATTGATTTGTTAGAATTATTTATAAATGAAGAAAACCAGCAGGTTAGGGTGCATTTTAGAACAGGTATTCTGCATCGGTCTTCACATGTCAGTATGTATTGGGGACGGGGCAGCACGCTGGCACATTATAAAGTTTCAAGGTTCAATTATTTTTGTCTTTTACCATGATTTATTATTTGGTTTTGCTGCCTGTCACTAACAGAGGTCCTGTTAGTTCGTCCTAATTTTAGGAATATTATGTCTCGAAACACTTGAAAGTTATGCCATCTTGCATCTTGCCTTACAGAAAACTCCTTGACTATCAGAACAGAAGAAGGGGAGAGAATCGTTAGGAGGATCAGGAAGGAGCGGAGGGAGCCTGGGAGGTCGATGCAACTAGCAGGCTAGCATCTCAAGCCCTCGTTCCCTCATATTTTTCTTGGATTGGCTTTTTCTTTCTGTTTCTCCTCCTTCCTTCCTTTCTGTTTTTCTGTGTTTTTGTTTGTTTGCTTGTTTCTGGCTACATACTATAAAAATACAATTCTGGAGCATGTGGTTAGTTTCCCACCACAGGGACTCAAATGGAATTTCAAGTCACTCACTATAATTCGACTATAAATTAGAGAATTATTATGAATAGAATAGGACGGAATGTGGTTTCATGTTTTCTTCCCCCAGGGACCTTGCCCAATTTGGCAATAGGAACTAAATTAAGGGTGGGATTAGTTCTAGGAAGTGGATTTTGAGTATAGCTGCATGTCTAATCCAGCTATTATGGGCAGTGTCTTAGTTATCTGTGTTAATGAGAGATCAGGAGGCGGTGGATAACTGAAATCTCCAAATGTACCAGAAACGTATTTCTGCCTTTGTTCATTTATCCCAATGATCCTTCCACTAGAACAATTATCAAAGTGGTTTTATTTCTACTCATTTTAACCTTCTGTTTTCTAGCAACAACATAGGCAAGGAGGCCACATGCAGCAGGGGGAAAAATGAATACTAGACCAGGAGTCGGGAGACAATTTTAGTCCTGTCCGTGCCCTGCACTAGCCTGAGACCAAGGACAAGTCATAAAGTCTCCTAGGTTCTCAGTTTCTTCCCTCTAAAAGAGCCATATAACATCAACCTCTCTGGGTGGCTAGGGGTGGTGAGGGGCCCTGGAAAGTGGAACTGGCGGTAGTGCTGCCTGTGCCGCAGAGCCGGGCCATTTACACATGTGCAGTCTGCGCAGCATGGGACACAGAGGAGGAGTGCGGCCCATGCCGGCCCATTTTCCTTCCTTGTTCTCCAAGTATAAGCACACTCCATTATTTTCCTAGGGCTCCCAGAATGAATTACCACAAACTGGATTGCTTAAAACACCAGACATTTACTCTCTTGAAATTCTGAAGATCAGCAGTTCAAAATCGGTGTCACTAGGGCCACGCTCCTTCCAAAGTTACTAGGGGGAGAATCCTTCCTTGCCTCTTCCAGCTTCTGGTGGCTCCAGGCATTCCTTGGCTTGTGGTTGCACCACTCCAATCTCTGCTTCAGGAGGCACACTGCCTTTGTGTCTGTGTCCATGTCTTCTCTTCCATGTCTTATAAGGGCACTTGTCATTGGATTTAAGGCCCACCTGGCTTACCTAGGATGATCTCTTCTTGAGATGAGCTATGTAATCTGGCACCGAGTAGGTGCGTGAAAAATTACAGTTATGACTGTGACTCCTGTTTCCTCTTCTGAGGTCTTTTCAATTCTCCCCGCCCTCACCCTGCCCAGCCAGGACAGCCAGTCCTTTCCAAGAGCCTACCACAATCTTGTACTGGCTGCATAGAGCTCATCTGCTGCTGGGTCTAAGCCACTTGTGTGGACCTGTGGTGCGTTTCCCCTTGTCTTCTGGGCCTGGCTTAGTGCTGGCATACAGCTGGTGCTCAGAGTATGTCTGTGTAATGAATAAACTACAGTGTGCTTGCTCTTGGCATGGAGCCTGGCACAGGAGGTCTCTGAAATGACCAGTTAAATGAGGGTATAGATCAGTCTTTGGATAGAGCTTTTGAACCTTCTGACATTTTTCACCTCTTCCAAGTCACCATGGCAGCAGGGACATTATTATCATTACTAACAAATATTTGTTTAGTGCCACGCTCTTTGCTATGCACATGGATGGCCTAACTTAAATCCCCTTAGAGCTTACAAGATAGGTACTGGTACTATCCATCTTTAAAGCACAGTGAGCCTCAGAGAGATTCAGAAACTTCCCAGTCACACTGCCAGTGAGAGGTGAAGCCAGCTGGACTTCCTGGGTCAAGTGGGGACTTGGGGAACTTTTCTGTCTAGCTAGAGGATTGTAAACACACCAATCAGGGCTCTGTGTCTAGCTAAAGGATTGTAAATGCACCAAACAGCACTCTGTAAAAACGCACCCATCAGTGCTCTGTGTCTAGCTAGAGGATTGTATATGCACCAATCAGCACTCTGTAAAATGGACCAATCAGCACTCTGTAAAATGGACCAATCTGCAGGATGTGGGCGGGGACAAGTAAGGGAATAAAAGCTGGCCCCCGCCCCCTCCAGCCAGCAGCGCAACTCGCTCAGGTTCTCTTGTATGCTGTGGAAGCTTTGTTCTTTCACTCCTCACAGAAATTCTTGCTGTAGCTCACTGTTGGAGTCTGTGCCACCTTTGAGAGCTGTAACACTCACAGCAAAGGTCGCGACTTCATTCTTGAAGTCAGCGAGACCAGGAACTCACCCAAAAGAAGAAAGTCCATGACACCACCTTTAAGAGCTGTAACACTCGCTGTGAAGGTCTGCAGCTTCATTCTTTAAGTCAGCGAGACCACGAAACCACCGGAAGGAACAAACTCGGGACACACTAGGAAGTGTGGTGGCAGGGATGTGAACCATAGGCAGCCTGGCTCTAAAGCGGTGGCCTCTCAACCACTGTGTCCGGTTCCTTGCCGTTCCGTCAGGGAGACACAAGGCAGGAAGTCCGGTCCCTCTGGCTGGAATCCGGAAGATGAAACCGCGTAAGAGGTGAGGGCACCATGCGCTTGGAGCTCTCCAAGGCCGTGACACCCAAAGCCAGGGCCGCATTATGGCTTTCGCAGGCCCTAGCCATTTTTGCCTTCGCGGAGCCCTCTTTCCTCCAAAAACCAACTCTAAGCCAGGCTGGATTGTAGTAATACTCATCTTTGAAACAGACTGTGCCTACTTGTGCCTGATGGATAAGTCGACCCTGCTCAAAGCCTTCTTCGGGTGAAGAGAGAATTGGTGTTCTGGTGCCCTAACCCGCCTCTGTCTTCGCAGGTCCCGCAGCGGATGGCGGCGGAGGGCGCCCCCGAGGATGGCGGCGGCGGCGCCCCGGGAGTGTGGGGCGCCTGGGGCCCCTGGTCCGCCTGTTCGCGTAGCTGCAGCGGCGGCGTGATGGAGCAGACGCGGCCCTGCCTGCCCCGCTCCTACCGCCTGCGCGGCAGCCAGCGGCCTGGCACCCCCACGCGCGCCTTCGCGGACCACGTGGTGTCGGCCGTGCGCACGTCGGTGCCACTACACCGGAGCGGCGACAAGACGCCAGCCCTGGCCGGCACGGACGCCAGCCACCAGGGCCCCACCGTGCTGCGAGGCAGCCGGCACCCACAGCCTCAGGGCCGCGAAGTCACCGCGGACAGAAGGTATAGCACGCCCTTGCCTGTGCCCCTCCCCCTGTCCCTGTCTCAGTTTCTGCCCCTGTCCCTGCCCCTGCCTCGGACGCTGCTCTGCACCACAGACAGTGCGACTAATGCACTGCTTTGCCAGGTGGAAAGGAACTCTGGGCTCCACGAAGCTCCTTTCACCTTTTGATTTATTTTGCAGCCTTGTAAAGCGTTGAGGCCACTCCCACCTCACTCTGTGGTTCTGAATAATCTTCAAAGCGAGGCTAATTCTGAGAATGCCCTTACGAAGAATTTTAGGGAGGCCTTCTAGAGGGGTGAAAGCAGGTGGGGAATCCTGTCCTGGTGCCGGGAAGGAGAGATCCTCAGGTTGTGTGGATTAGAGCTGAGGCCACAAGACAAGAAGACGTGTATCTAACCCGAGAGCTGAAATGAGTTGCCAATCCTAGGATAAGTTGAATGTTTGGAGTCTTAGAATGCTCCGAAGCTGTAGGCTTCCAGATTTTGTGAACTTTTCTACTACGTTTCCCCCAAAGTTTTTTGAGTCAACACACGGGTTTGAGGACATGTCTAAGGACCTAAACTGTTTCAGAGTCCATAAAATGTAAACTCTAGAAATGGCATAGTGCCATCAAAATAGTGGTATAGTTCTAAGAAGCATAAATATGCCACAGTAGGCAGTGCCTTGGGAAAGGTAGGGATATAGGTGCTGAGAAGAGCTTGTCAGTGAGTGAAGCAACAGATATTAACAGATCACTGCATTCATCCTGCAGTATTTGTTGGGTGTCTTAGTGCCTAGGTTCCTGATAGATCCTGGGGGAATACTAATGCAAAAACAGTAACAAAAAACAAACATGGACAAGAACAAAAAGTGTAAGATGTGCTCTCCGTGCTTAAGAAATGCATAATTCATTTGTCAAGCCCTGTTAATGTCCAGCCCTGATGAAATAGATGTTACACATGAGGAATCAGAGGACCTAGAGCCAGTGGACACACTGAATTTTGAAGGTGGTGCTGCTCACCCCCAGATCCCTGCAGTACTCATCCTCCTGTGGGTGCCAGCTGAAGGGATGGAGAGCTGGATTTGGGTGGGGCCTGAGTAGGAAAGGGGCTTCTTGACAGCCTCTGTGGTTGACAACCTAGAAGAGCTGCCTGAGGATCAGGCTGTTGTTGGCCACCGGCCTGTGCTGCAGGCATTGTGCCTGTGTGTTTTGGCAGCAGGAAATTTTTTTCTTCAAATGTATTGACGGGGGCCAGTTAAACTGTTTACTATGAAGTTCCTGCAAGTTTTTATCATGCTCTTGTGATTTGACAGTTACTGATGAAATAATCCAAATATTAGCCTGGGAGGCCTGTGCTGCCTACAAATGTCATGCTCCTCCCGGCTGATGAAAATCACATTTGCTTATATTCATCAGTCATTAGGTACTTGCATAGTATATTTGACCCCAAGGAGAAATGTCAGCATGTTTTTAGGATGGCTGTCTGCTCCACTCTGTGTTTCGGGTTTGAGGTTTGAGGCAGAGGCTGTTGGAGTGTAGATGTTGAAGAAATTGTTAGGTTGCTCTGCTAGGCAACAGGAAAGTTAATTGGAGTCAGATAACAAATGAAACTATTCAACCTTCCACCAGATATTTATTAAACATCTACTATGTTGTAAGACCCTGGGACATACACAAAGGTGAATAAAAGCCAGGTTTGGGGACCTCATGGCTCTTACTGACAGGCTAGAGCAGTTGTTTGCAAAATTACTATTTTTTTTTTAAGCAGAAGAATCCTTTCTGCAAAATCAATCTTAGATGGAGGCTTAGTTTATGTAACAACACTCGTAAAATCTGAGTTGCTTTGGTTGAAGCCTCAGAGGTATAGAAACCTGGGGTCAAGATCCAATGGAACAGTGGTTTTCAACCTCGACTGACTGTTAGAATTTTTTTTCCAATCTTCTAGAAACCCTGACACCCACATCACACTCCAAACCAGCATCAGAATCTCTAGGGGCCACCCTCAGATGTTGGTATGATTCCATTCCAGCCAAGTTTGGGAAGCACTGGTCTGGATGAAACTCTTTGGAGAATCAAGTTTCCATGGGAAAGATTTTGGGAATCAAATATTGTCTAGCAGAATTTTCCAAGTTTAGTGAGCACATATCAGAATCACTTGCCGTGGAGTGGGTGGCTTGTTAAAAAGAGTTGCCAAGTCTACGCCATCTCCCAGTCCTAATGGTGATTCTGATTTGTAGGTCAGTTATATGTCCTATGTATCTTCATTTTAAATGCTTCTGATATAGCCTAGAGTTTGAGAACCACTACTCTAGAGGGTTGGAAAAGATGCACATCTAGATGCCTTCAATATAAGGCCGTCTGATGAGATAGTAGTGACAAGGGCTCCCATGTTGAAGCATGCCTTCTGTGCAGGCATTCTTTCAAATGCATGACAACATTTACAGTTACACAACCCTGTGAGGCAGAAACTATTATTCACATTTTATAAACAATGAAACTGAGGCCGGGAGGAATGAAGTGACTTGCTCAAGATTACCACTTGAGAAGCAACAGCCCTAGAATTCAAAAGAGGTCTGCCAGAGTCTGGCTCTAAAGTTGTTTTCACTGAAATGGGTATTCTGAAAAAGAAGCTGCTGACTTCCAGCCGGTGTGTTCAGAAAAGGTGCTTGGAGGTTGGGCTGTCTGAGCCCTGTTTTGACAAATGGATAGGATTTAATAGTGAAGGCTTAGAATGAGCTGCATCTCTTCCTTGCAATGTTCAGCTCCTTTAACCAGGGTAATCTTCTTTGCATCTAATCCTAGGCATCACGTGAGTTCAAAAAAAAATTAGAAACCACAATCTGTATTCTTGTGGGGGGGGGGGCTTACGCTTTGGTGGTGGAGAAGGGCAAACCCACAGAACACTGCCCACCCTGGGAGACAGTAGAGCTATGACCAGGGTTCAGGAAGAAGGAATCCTTGTGGAATGGAACAGTCAGGGAAGACTGCACAGAGCAGGTAGGATTTGAACCTGCCCTTGATGACTAAATAGAATTTACTTAGCTGGAATATATCTGGAAACTTCTTGAGTCCACTTGCTTCCATACCAGGTGTTCGTCCCATTAAAACAAGCACATACGTAGTATAAATCCTGCTCTAAAAAGCCTCAAAAATAAAGTCAATCTTCATTGGAGCTCTCCCAAGGATTCAGAGCTTAGGAAAGTTAAACTTCTCTGAGCCTCAAGAGGCTTCATCTTTCAAATGAGAGTAATAGTAATACCTATCTTGTGGGGTTGAGTAATTCAATGAAGTAATACATTCATATTGCCTGGCCCATAGCGGACACTCATCAAATACATTCATATTGCCTGGCCCATAGTGGGTGCTCATAGCGGACACTGTAACTCCCATTATAGGTCTGACGGCTGTTGCTAGATAGTGTGTTAGAGAGAGTTCCAGTTAGAACTCAAGTGCAGCAGAAGGGATCAGGTGAACTGGGGCCACTCAGGAAGATGGAGCCAGGAACTGAGCTCCCGTTCAGAGGGGCGGGACTCTGGGCAGCACAGACTGGGTGCAGCCAAGGCCCTAGTGTCTGTGCTCCCTGCTCTCTGCCCCTTCTTAGTGTGGCTTGCTCAGAAAAATCCTCCACAAAGGGTGGCATTCCCCTGTGATTTAGTTAGGGCAATGGCAGAGGAGGTTCCAGGCTAGGAGGTTCATCCTTCAGGTCTTGGCCAACAGATTCCATAATGGCACTCAACCAAGTCATCTTTCACCCCAGACCCAAGGCTGTGTTCCCATGATGGCTGAAGGGCAAGGGGCGAGTAGGGAAGTAGGGTGTTAGGTGACTCCTGCAAAGCACGCCGCATTGTGGCAACTCACACCTGTGGAATCAAAGATACTCCTTGGTAGGAGCAACTTCCCCCTCAATTGCTGGAAATGGGTACCTGTAGACTAGAGGGTGCTGGAAGGAGCCCCTGTTACTATGGGACCCCCCCTTCACCTTTTCTTCCTCCAATTTTATTGTGTTAAAATACACGTAACATAAAATAGACCATCTTAACTAATTTTTTTTTTTTGAGATGGAGTCTCGCTCTGTTGCCCAGGCTGGAGTGCAGTGGCTGGATCTCAGCTCACTGCAAGCTCCGCCTCCCAGGTTTACGCCATTCTCCTGCCTCAGCCTCCCGAGTAGCTGGGACTACAGGCGCCCACCACTTCGCCCGGCTAGTTTTTTGTATTTTTTTAGTGAAGACGGGGTTTCACCGTGTTAGCCAGGCTGGTCTCGATCTCCTGACCTCGTGATCCGCCCGTCTCGGCCTCCCAGAGTGTTGAGATTACAGGCTTGAGCCACCACGCCCGGCCCATCTTAACTATTTTTAAGCATATGGTTCAGTGACATTGACTATATTCATACTGTTGTGCTACCATCACCACCATCCATTCACGGAACTCTTTAAAATCTTTCAAAACTGAAACTGTACCCATGAAACAATAACTTCACATTCCTTCCTTCCCCCACCCCAGCCCTCAGCCAACCACCATTCTACTTTCTTCCACTATGATTTTGACTACTCTTAAGTATCTCATGTATTTGTCTTTTTTGTGACTGGCTTATTTCACTCAACATAATGTCCTCAAAGTTTATTCCATATTGTAGCATATTCCTTTTTAGGGCTGAATAGTATTCCGTTGCATGTATAGACCACATTTTGCTTATCCTTTCATCCATCAGTGGACACTTAGGTTGCTTCCACATTTTAGGAATTGTGAATAACACTGCTACTAACATGGGCATTTTCAGTTCTTTTGGGTGGAAATTGGGAAGGGGAATTGCTGGATCATAGGGTAATCATATTTTTAGATTTTTGAAGAACTGCCATACTATTTTCTGTAGCAGCTGCACTGTTTTACCTTCCCACAACAGTGCACAAGGAGTCCATCCTCACCCACACTTGTTTTCCGTTTTTTTGATAGTGCCCATCTTAATAGGTGTGGGGTGGTATCTCATTGTAGTTTGGTTTGCATTTCCCTAATAATTAGTGATGTTGAACTTTTTTTTATGTACTTACTGGCTGTTTGTGTATCTTCTTTGAAAAAATGTCTGTTAAGTCCTTTGAAGACCTTCCCTTTTATAACACTGAAAGCAAGGTGGATTTCTTCCCATTCCCAAAATGTCTAGAGAAAATGGCATCCAGAAAGATGCCCTGTGGCCCAGAACCCAAGTACACAACCTAACAGAAATGCGTTGCAAATGTCTGTTGGTCAGTATCACTCAGCTTCCAAAAAGAGAAGATATGAGAGCAGTGCCCTCTCCTATTTGAGGACTTCAGGTGAGTTTTTTCACCTCTCTGATGCTAAAAAGCCTGATATCTGGCAGGCTTTCCTTCCCACTGGACTTGCTTACATTTGCCTACATTAGCCAGCTTTTCTGGTCATTCATCACACTCATTAACCAGCTGGCATCTGGGGAATGGGATATTCGATGGCGTTAATTCAGATTTTCAAATATGAATTTGGACTAGGTAGTGCCAGTTGACACTTTCTTCTCCTGGAGACAGTCGTGGGTGGCTGGGATATGAAAGCCTCGACTATGAAAATCATGACCCTGTTCCCACTGAGGGGAGTGTGTCGTATCCTCAGGTGTTTGGGGGTAGAAAGAGGTTGAGGAGGTTGGGCTTCCCGGAACTTCCCAGAGGAGTTTCCTATAGAAGTTTTTCTGTAGAGCTGATTTCCTTTTGGGACAGAGTCTGGTGGGGCAAGGAAAACTCTTGCCCAGGTGTGCAGACCCACACTTCAAGAGCAGTTTGTGGCCAGCTCTCAATGACTGGGGCTTTGAAATACAGTGCTTTATTAGAATCTAGAAGAACAGGAGCTACACACCCTGAAAGGCTGTAAACTACAGGATAGTTATGAGTGCAGCTTCTGGAATTGACAGGTTTGGATGCTCCATCTGACCCCGCCACTTGCTGGCTGTGTATCCTGCCGAAGTTACTTAACTTTTTCCTAGTGGGAATAATAATACACCTACCTCACTGAGTTGCTGTGAGTTGGATAACTCATACCACATGCTTAGCACGGTATCTCCTAAGTGCTCAGTAAAGGCGTCTCGATGCCTTCCACGTGCCAGACACGTTGGCAGTTGTTTGACCTGCAGCATTTTATCTTGTCTTCATTACAACCCATGTGACGGATATGTAGTGTTCTCATTTATGGATGCCAAACTCAAGGGTCAGGGAATAAGTATCTCCTTCAAGGTCATGCAGAAGGCAAGTGAGAGAGCACAAGCTTGTGCGACGTCTTGCTCCTTTCAGACCTGCTTTTCTAGAAAGCCCTTTTCAAAGTGAAAGGTAACACTCATTAATTTAGTTAAATTTGATAAACTAACACCTCTTTGAGATGGAAAATGAAATATTTCTCTAATTATTCCCAAAGCTTTTAATGTTATATAGGAACTCTGAAACTGGCTCCACTGTGAACTCCAAAAGCCCAGAGGAAACACTACTCGCTGTCGTTAGAGGCTGGCCCTGCAAAGTCTTCATTCACATAGTTGTTTGTTGTTAAGGCTGCCTCTGGATCTCAGGTCTTAATAGACATTGCCTTGTTTAAAGTTTTGTTTTCATTTGAATTCAGCCAATGTTTTTGTGTGTTTGCTTTGGGCCAGGCACTATGCTCGACACAGGAGGGGTAGATAGGTGAAAGAGGCGTGGTTTTCCACAGCCTCCGTGTCTGATGAGGAAATAGCTCAGGTATGAACACCTAAGGGAATGTGATGAATGTTCTACCTGGGGGATGAGCCGAGGGCTGTGGGAGCAGCGAGGTGGGACTAATTCTTGGGGAACAAGGTCACTTCATGGTGGAGGGTACTTTCTTGAACGATCAGTTTGCATTTTTTAGGTGGAAAAGATGGGAAAGAGCTGGGAAAGGCTTGGTGTGGCTGGGGGATGAGGTGGTTTGCTGACACAAAGTGGAGAAGAAGTGCTCCTTACCTTTGAGTGGCTCGTGCTGGTGGGGTGGAGCAGGAAGACAAGCAGACATTTACAAGTCAAGTACCCAGGGAGGAGAGGGGAAGACAACGGAGGACTGGGGGAGCCAGGGAAGGCTTTGGAGGAATAATTGAGCTGTGCTTTGAAAAGGAAAGATTTTAGGAGAGCCCAAGAATGAGGAGGGCCTTCCTGCAAAGAGCAAATGGTCAGGGTGGAGACCTGGAGGCGTGAGTGAGCATGTCATGTTCATAAATGGTCTGGTGGGGCTGAAGCACAGGCTGTAAATGAGGGAGTGTCCACGCGAGACTGGGGAAGTCCACAGGCTCCTTTCCAGAGAGGAACTTTAAAGCAGTCCTAAGGGGACTGAACACGAAATTCTCAGAGTAAGACAGTCCCTATAAACACGGATGGCCAACATTTTTTTCTGTGAGATGATGTATATAGTGTAAAGCCCATCTAAATTTCTCCTTAATGCCCTGTGCTTTTCAAACTGTTTGGCTATGCCATCCACCACCCCATCTCTGTCAATCCAGGAAGCCAGGGTTAATTGTCTGGGGACTAAGGCTTGACCCTGTAGTTTTGTAACAGGTGTATTAGTTTCCCGTTGATGTTGGAAAACTCACTACACACTTAGTTGCTTAAAAAAATACCACTTTATTCACTTACAGTTCTGGAAGTCAGAAGGCCGAAGTCAAGGTGCTAGCCAGACTGCATTCCTTCTGGGGGCTTCAAGGAGAAACTGTGCCCTTCCCTTCTCCAGCTTTGAGAGGCTGCCTACATGCATTGGCTGGTGGCCTCTCCTCCCATTACTCTGATCTCTTGCTTCTGTAATCTCATCTCCTTCTCTGACTCTTCTCATCCTACATCCCACTTATAAGGAGGACCCTTGTGATACACTGGGCCCACCCAGGTAATCCAGGATAACCCCCATCACAAAATATTTAATAATCAACACAAAGTCCCATTACCATATAAGGTAACATTTACAGGTTCTGGGGGTTAAGATGTAGACATCTTTGGAAGGGAAGGGGGACATTATCAGTCTACAATACTACTTACATTTTGGGGTCTTATGATTACTCAAGCAATAGGACAACTTCTGTGCCAGCAGGACCACCTGCCACTTTCCCCCATCCACTCTGGTTGTTGTTTATGGGAAAGTTAGTGATCCTGTTTCCCAGAAAAATGAAGAGGAAAAGCCATGCATCCCCACCCTACCCTTAAGCATTCTTCTTTAGAAGTGTTTATGAAGGACAGTGACAATAATGAAGTTAAAAATAGTAAATGCCCAAAGCAGCCAGTATAGAATAAAGAGTTTTGTACCCCAAGTTCAGAGTTCAGTCCTCAGCTCTTATGAATGCTTTGATCCTGGACAAGTCACCTCATTTCTCTAGGCCTGAGTTTCTACATTCATAAAGTAAAGAGGTCCTTATTCTAGTCATTAAGGGGTCTTGCTTTTTATTGATGCATTATTGAGACCAACTGCTGTTTTAAAAGTTCCTGTCATCTTTTCTGCCACCCAGAGTAATGGGAAGAGAAGGTGACTAGGAAACGCAGCTCTCAAACACATTTTCTTTTTCTTTTTCTTTTTTGAGATGGAGTCTCGCTCTGTTGCCCAGGCGGGAGTACAGTGGCACATTCTTGGTTCACTGTAACCTCTGCCTCCTGGGTTCAAACGATTCTTCTGCCTCAGCCTCCTGAGTAGCTGGGACTACCGGTGCGCACCACCACACTCGGCAAATCTTTGTTTTTAGTAGGGACAGGGTTTCACCGTGTTGGCCAGGTTGGTCTCGAACTCCTGACCTCAAGTGATCTGCTTGTCTTGGCCTCCCAGAGTACTGGGATTACAGGCATGAGCTACTGTGCTGGGCCTCAAACACCTTTCCAAACATGCTTCTGGAATGTGATGGTTTTTCTCTGTAGATGCACTGACATTGTACCTCTTCAAATCCCTCCATTCAGACTTTTGTCTCATGAGTTTTTCTTAAAAGTGTTGTTCACACATCTGTCCTCCTTTTGCTAGTCTCTTTTTGGACAGCCCCCTTCCATGGATGGGATCACTATTTCGTGCCTTGTAGAAACCCCTGGGCTGGGAATCATTAGACCCCACTTCCTGTCTCAGCTCCATCATCTGCTAACTGGGTGACCTATGGGAATCACAATGTAATCTATAAAATATGAAGAATTATATGTCCTCTGCCTACCACACAAGGCTTGTTGTGAGGGTCAAATGAGGTAATAGCTGTAAAAGTACTTCAAAAAACATAAGACACCATTCAAAAACAACATGGCTTGATTGTTTTATTACCATTGACTAGGTAATTTTTGGGATTTAGAGACGTGTGTCCCTTTCTGTAATTTGTTGTCTGTGTGTCCATGTTCATGTGTGTGCAGGAGCACGTGCGTGTGTGTTTGCATGTGCGCACATGGATGTATGTGTGTGTGTTTGAAAGGTTCATTCATTTTGAAACAGCTCAGCCTGCATCAGGCCTGGATCACAAGTTTTACCCACACATTCCCACCTCCCCTGGAAACTGTCCCTGGCTGCAGGTAGGAATCTTTGTTTTTTCAGCTCCTCCTTTCCTGTGCTTTGTTGGAGGCTACTTGCACTTCATCGGTAATAACTTCGGAGCAATATGTTGTTTCTTTCCTGGGGGCTCCTAGAGCTGACCGGGCCTCTTCATGATGCTGGATAGGAAAACTTGCTGTTAATTAAACTTCACAAAGCCACATGCCGATTTCCTGACCTTAAGTCGATACCCAGGGAGTCTTGTTACCTACAGGGGGCAGAAACCACGTAGCAAGAAGGGCAATCTTTGGCCTTATCTGTGTTACTCCTTGGAAAACCTCCCTGGCCATCTTGGGTAGTCAGCAGAGAAAGCAGATGCAAGTGTTTGAAATGCATACTCCTTGTTTTGGGCATTTTTCGTTTTCCTACCTCAAGGGAATTTTTTTTTTTTTTTTTTTTTTTTTTTTTTTTTTTTTTTTTTTTACCTTTCAAAGCAGGAATAGCACTTAGTCCCTGAATTGTTTGACAAGAAGTTACCTGTTGATGTTAAGCAGATAAACGGTGTTCTAATATGCTTTGATTTCTAAATCAGAAACCTTAGCCCTTTTCAGTAACAGAGTTTGTAGCAGAGCTAGGCCTGATGGTATGTACATTTCTGCCTGTAGGTTAGGAAGGATTGGAGCCAGATTTTAAGCTTGAGTTACTCTGATCTCAGACAAGGCTTCAAAGAGCCCTTGTTCATTTATTGCGGTATTTCATTAAGTGTCAGAAGTATTTCATTAGTTATCAGAACAAAGATCACATTCGCCATAAGAATGCTGCATTGAACTTTCTCCAAGGCCTTCATAACTCCGGTTCCAGAAGAAAGATGCGATAGGCTATGGAAAAAGCCTGACTACAATTTGTGTGTCCCAGAACGGGGATCTCAGTTCTGCATCTGGAATCCACTAAGGCTTTTCCTCCAGTGCACACCTGGTGCCTGTCTGCGATGCCTTCATATAAGGATGGGAGGAAGGAGTTTCCCACATGTGGGGGTTACTGTCGTTTCCTTTGCTCATCCTATCTGCAGGAGCCTGCATGTGTTGTCGATTCAGTCATAGTAATCACAGCCGTTTTTGCAGGACCTACTATGTGCCACATCATTGACATGTACTAGTTGAACCTCAGCCAGCTCCAGTTTACAGAGGACACTGAACTAAGGTAAAGAAGTCCCCAGCATCCTGCTCCAGGAAGGAACGGAATGGGATTTGAGTGCAGGGTTCCCTGACTGTAACATCCTTGCTCTTCTCATTGCCACCCTGAGCCCACAGTGTGGACACAGGTAATTTATGTGAGGTTTAGGGGACACCTGCTGTGGTTGACCTGTAATACACATGGTCTCCCTGTTGGTTCTCAGGATAAAGTACTCACATCCCTCAAGGACATTTTAGGTCCTCACTTGCTTGTCAATCCATAAGCCCTTTTCTGGATGTGTAGTCCTTTTGTCTCATTTCTATTAAGAGCAATGACAGCTGATGTTTATCGATGGTTTCCTCTGTAGTAGGCTGAATAATTCCCTGCCCTCTCCCACTCAGTCCTCAAAGATAGCAGGTCCTAGTCCTGGAGCCTGTAAATGCTAACTTATTTGGAAAAAGGGTCTTTGCAGATGTGATTAAGTATCTTGAGATGGGGAGAGTATTCTGGATTATTCAGGTGAGTTCTATGTGCAATTATGAATGTCCTTATAAGAGACAAGCAGAGGGAGATGTAATATGTAGGCACACAATGAGGAGGCTGATGTGAAGACAGAATAGAGAGAGACTTGAAGATGCAGCTGTGGAAGACTATAATGATATAGCCACAGCCAAGGCATGCTGGCAGCCACCAGAAGCTGGAAGAGGCCGGGAAACAGATCCTCCCCTACAGCCTCTGAAAGGAGCACAGCCCTGCTGCTACCTTGATTTCAGCCTAGTGATGCTGATTTCAAACTTCTGGCCTCCAGAGCTGTAAAATAATAGATTTCTGTTGTTTTAAATCACCAAGTTTGTGGTACCCTGTTACAGCAGCTACAGAAACTACTGCACTGTAGGAGGCTCTGAGCTAAACCTCATAGGACCCTTATGCATAAACTATCTTTAGTGTGTCTTGTGTAACATGAGAAGAATTCTGTGCTTATAGCGACAATATGATGAGCTCTGGGTCCTACAGCTAGTAGCTAGTAGGCTGCAGAGCAGGAATTTAGACCAGAGAACCTGACTTTAAGGCCCAGCTTGTAACACAGTTATTCTGCCTTCCTGCTCCCAACTCCATTCTCGCCCTTATGCCAGGTCAGGCCTTGCCCCAGAGCCTTCCTTTCCCCACTTATGGTTTAGCTTCCAAGCACACAATGTATTTTATCTTCCCTCATGAATCTTTTTTCATGCAGAAGCATTTGGTTCTCCTATGGGCCACATGGATCCAGTAGCAATTAATTAAGATTGCCCTTTTCCTCAGTGATTGGACCACAGTTCATTGTGGGCTACTGCTGAAAACGTTTCTTTTCTTGATTTGGGGGGAAACAATAATTTTTCCCATTTACAGTAAGTCCTCGCTTGAAATAGTCCATCCCTGTAATCCTTTATGAATGGGAATTTGGTATTTAAAAGCTGTGCTGTATTGCAATTGTTAAGCTCTTTAGAGGCTTGCCTTTATTCATTCAGTCACATTTGTTAATATCTGTTCACACAGACTTACTAGCTTGGACAGGTTCTTCAATGTCTCTTAGACTCAGTTTCCTCATGTATAAAATAAAGTAATGGCCTACTTTGCTGTTTGCAGTGTTGGTTAAATGGGATTACACACATAATGCATTTAGCAGGTGTTTGATACAGCATAGCCATCTACATACAGAATGTATTATTTAAATACATTTGTCCCTTGGTGTCCAGTGGGGATTGATATTGATTCCAGGACTCCCCTGCAGATACCAAAATCTGAGGATGTACAAGCCCCTTTTATAAAATGGTGTAGTATTTGTATATAACCTACACACATCCTCCTATACTTTAAATCATTCCTCAATTATAGATGATACTAATACAATGTAAATACTTTGTAAATAGTTGTGCTGTATTGTTTAGGGAATAATGACAAGAAAAAAGTCTATGCATGTCCAATATTGAGGCAACCATCCATGTTTTTTCACAGTATTTTTGATCCACAGTTGGTTGAATCCACAGATGCAGAACTCATGGATATGGCTGACTACACACTGTACTGAGTATTTTTAGGGATGGGTAAACTCGAGTACAGCTCTCTCCTGGCTTTAATTAACTGAAGGTGACAGACTTGCACCTAAATAACTTCTAATGCAAGGAAGAAAGCTATGCCTCTTCTTATTATCATTATTGATAATTATGCTTGAGATGCTTCATACCTATAATAAAGAAAGAAATAGAAGTGATATAGAGTAAGTGGGTACATAGGCAGTGATATAGAAATTGAGACTGGGAGAAACATCCAGAATATGAGAGAAATACCATTGCTTCCTCCACGAACCTTTCACATAAAAGATGCTCAAGAAGTATAGTTGTGTTATAATCATTATTGCTGTTGTATTAATGTATTCAGCAGAACTTACTGCTGAAAATAGTTCTTCAGGTTCCTTCAACCTGCTGGGGGTCAGCCTCTAGGGCAGAAGGCACTGTTTGACAGTCCCTGGGAGAGAGGGGATAAGAGCTCGCATTTGCTTAGCACCTGCTCTGGCCAGGCACTGGGCCCCACAGGTAAACTCATTTGGTCTCCTCTAACCCCCGTAGTCCTGGAGGGCCACTCAGGTTCAGATTACAACCCATACTAACAACAGGCATGACTCCTAAGAGGGCTTCTCCTAGTTACGCTGGAGAAATGAATGCATTTACTGTTCTTTCATGCAAAGCCGCCTCCGTACTCCTCAGTCCCATGTTTGGCTACCTGCCCCTGCAACAGTTCTCACATATCACATTGGAGGCTCTGTGTTTTTTACCTTCAGGGCAATGCAGCCGTCACGGTAACTACCGTTTACAGAGCATCCACTGAGGGCCCAGCCCTGTGCTAGGCGCTTTCCCTGAATCATTGTGTTTATCTGCACAGCAGCCAGGGGAGGCAGGCATTGTTTTCTCCATTTTGCTGCTGGAGACAGCGTGTGGAATGACTTGCCCACAGTGACACAGGTAATTAGTGGCTAATTTGGCCTGTCTGATGGAATACCTGGGCTCTTTCTACCATCCCGTGTTACCACCTGTGTCCCTGTTGGTCTCGTACTCTCTTTACCTTCAGAGATGTCTTGCCCAGCACAAAATAGGGTAAGAAAATCATCTTTGCTCTGAGCTATCTAATACTCTCTCAGCCTTAGCTGGAAGCATCTCTCTCTTAAACTTCCACTGACTCATTTCTTACCTTTGTGCGAATCCAAAAAGATGCCTCTTCCTCTGGTCACATTCATCTCCCTGCTGGGAGGACACACTGGATTTCAGCTCCCAGCTGTCACTGTGCAGTGAGTAATCTGCTCAACTGTGGGTGACATCCTTGCAGCCTCTCCACCATTGATTTCTGTGGCACTAAAATTGGTTCCCTTGAACACCCACTCACTTGTCCTTATTCCGCTCCTCTGGGCCCACACTGAATAAGGCACCTGAAGGTCAGTTCTGGAAACCCAGATCACTCTGATGCACAGCAGCACCCGTGAGCACTGTGGTTGGCTTGTTCTTCCGGAAACTTGGCTGATTTTCAAACACAATCCTAGAGGAAGAGAAGCCACCTGATGGCAATATCTAGGGGTGTGAGTCTAGATCATCTCCTAGGGTCATTTCCCCCAGAAGGCCCGAGTCCTTTATTCTTAAGGTTGCTGCTCTGTATTATTTTGGCAGCTGGTGTTGGGGGACAGCCCCATGGAACTCACATCCTGGGAGGCCGATGGGTGGGTCACTGAGGATAGGGTCTTCTAGAGGCTTGACTTCCTGGTGCAAAAAAAGCCCTTTAACATCTAAGTGGCTCTAAAACCACCTTTCTGCTTCCTCTGCCTTGGTGACTTGCCTCTTGACTCCTGGAAGAGCTCCTGAATCCATCTGTGAAAAGACCTCTTTCTTTTCACTTTATTGGAACACATTTGTCATTCCTCCCTGTGGCCATATCTCCCATAAGCCTGTGGGGTCCTTCTTTCCTAAAGACTCAGAGCAAACCTGTCAGCTGATTCTCATGCTGGCCTTTAAATTCAGATCTTCAGCACATTGTGGGGAGCAGCAGCAGCAGATCTGGTCAAACCTGCAGCTAACGTATGTGACACTGTGTGCTGCACAGTAGGCAACCAGGGAAGCTTTCGTTTTCATCATCTTAATTTTTATTTCCCTGAGTGGTCAGAGTTTCACCTCTTATCTTCTGTAGACACCAGGTAATTTATTACCCAGAACAGCCCTGGCAGGAATTTCAGTCTTAGAACTTCTAAGAAGACATCTGCACTCAACCTAAACCATTTGCTTGCAGCCTCTTTGAACTTAGCACATGATATCCTTTCTCCCTTTGGCAGGTGATCTAGTGGAACAGGGCGGGTTTTAGGAAAACAGGGCTCTCTTTCCAGCTTGAGGCTGCACACTCCCTTCCGCCCAGCTTGCCTTGGCTCAAGCGGCTCCTTGGTGAACACACACGTTTCTGGTCCTCAGCTGCTGCTCCCTCCCATTTTTCCTCCCTTTAGTTTCAGCTCTCAGGTCGCTCTAGGTAGCCACTGGCTACTGATCTAATTTTCCTAGCTCCCTTTAATTCCCACCCAGATGTGTGGGGATGCGTTGACTTCTTGCATGTGGAAACTCCTAGCCTTTTTGTCTCTATGAATTAATCCAAAGCAGTAGCCTTTATTGACCCATTCGTTAGAGATGCTGAGCAACGAGGCTCTGGACCCACCCATGTGTCACTTCAGCATACCTTCCCGGGATGCCTGTATGTCAGACTCAGAGCTAGTCTCAGGGATCAGGCACACACCACTAAGAAACAGGGAGCGTAGCCCTGGAGAATGAAACTTACTAGTACAGTGCTAATGTGGCAAAGGGGTGTGCAGACTGCCCCCGAGAGTACTAACAGTGGGGAAAGCACATGGGCGCTGGTGTTTATGTTGGGCCTGGAAGTACAGAAGTAGGTAGGGTAGGGTTTCAGGAGGGAATCTTGCAGCACAAGAGCCCCGTGTGTTTGGGAAATGGTGAGTCATTCGTGATGGTTGGGAAGTGTAGGGTTGTGGGCAGGATACAGGGGGAGGGAGCTGAAGACTGGAGTTGAATCTGGGAAGATAGACTGAAACCGGATGATGAAGGATGGAATGTGATATCAAACCAAATGTGCCCTAAAACTGTCTAGGTTTGAACTTTATATTCTCGGCAGAGATGAGCCAGGTGGGTCTTTCAAATACAGAGTAATGACCAGGGCTGTGCTTAGAAAGACAAATCCAGTGGAGAGGGAAGTCAGAAGTGTGTGAGGTTCCTTACTTGGGTACCTGACAGGTGGGGATGTTGTTGGCCACACTAGGAATATGCACTGGGGTGTCTGTCATCACTGAAAAGATTGGACTAGCTATCATAGAGTCATTGTTGTTCTTCCCACAGGCTATGAGATTCAAGCATATTCAGACTCTAAGAAGCTTCTGCCTTGGCATGAGCTTGATGCTGGTCTGTGCTGATCTAAAATCTTTCTGGGAGTATGTGACTTTTCTGTTCTTGATGGAGACAGTTCAGAGGAATATTTTGTCCCTGAGCTATTTCTGTCCCTCTGGTCTTTGGGGCTTACAGTGTATTTATAAGTGGGCATTTTATGTCCAAATTGAAATGTCTGCATGTTTAGGCATTAAGATTACTGATTTGGGGCCGGGCGCGGTGGCTCAAGCCTGTAATCCCAGCACTTTGGGAGGCCGAGACGGGCGGATCACGAGGTCAGGAGATCGAGACCATCCTGGCTGACACAGTGAAACCCCGTCTCTACTAAAAAATACAAAAAAACTAGCCGGGCGAGGTGGCGGGCGCCTGTAGTCCCAGCTACTCGGGAGGCTGAGGCAGGAGAATGGCGTGAACCCGGGAGGCGGAGCTTGCAGTGAGCCAAGATCACGCCACTGCACTCCAGCCTGGGCGGCAGAGCAAGACTCTGTCTCAAAAAAAAAAAAAAAAAAGATTACTGATTTGGTTTCTCTTTTTGACACTGCTTACACAGCAGCATGAAAGGGTAAGAAATGACAAATGAGTCTGCTTCAACTCCACCTCACTGGGTCTGCTGCCCAGGGGAAATCATTGCCCAGAGTTTCCTTTTGATCAATTCAGAAATATATTCTGTATATATTTTGTACATTTTTAATATACTGTGTACATTTTTTCTTTAAAAAAAAACCACATGCAAATGAAAGCATGTTTAGTGTCCTCAGCTTAGTATATTTACTGTCTTATTCTTTTTCACTTAACTATGTTTTTGAGATCTTTCTATATCAGTATATACACAGCTGCCTCATTCTTTTAAACAGCTTCATGGTACTCCAGTATCTGAATGCGCCATAATTGAACTAGCTCCTTATTTTCCTGTTTAAGGATACTTAGATTGTCTTTCAGATTTACAATTTACAACCAACACTCAGGTATGCAGAGCACAATTTATTTTTCTATAACTAAATGTGGTTCATGAGCCTCTGCTTCTATTGCTGAAGGAAAACTTTGCCAATTCCAGGAGACTCAGATGCTCAGACACTCCGTGTTAAGCATGATCAATTCAGGGTTTATGTTCAACTCAGTTAGGACTCTCTCCTCTCCTCTTCCCAGGAGGTGTGACCTGGATCCCCAGGTGAGGGGCTCCTGTGCAGGCTTGGCAAAGGAAGCAAGCTGTCGGGCATGCTTCAAGCTTCACCTTCCACCCTTGCTGTGGCTGCTGCTGAAATATCTGCATATACCCTCCTTGCCTTTTGTCACCAAGGGCCACATACTCTGTGGAACCACAAAGGGGTGGCCCACCCACTCTCAGGTGGGCCCCTCCACCTTGACGCCTCCCTCCCACATCCTAGTCAGGTGCCATGTTGGACACTGGCTTCCTCATAAAGCATGCAAGTCCCTTCTGTTCTCAGGCCCCTAAACACATCTGGGATTTCTATTGCTCCCCAGCCCAGGCCACTGCATTCTGTCCTAATCTCTGAATACTGCTTTTTGGTTCCTCCCTCATCTGCCTGCTAGTCAAACTCTCCACTCGCCCAGGCTGGAGTGCAGTGGTGTGATCTTGGCTCACTGCAACCTCCACTTCCCTATTCAAGCAATTCTTGTGCCTCAGCCACAGGCATATACCCACCACGCCCAGCTAGTTTTTGTATTTTTAGTAGAGATGGGGTTTCACCATGTTGGCCAGGCTGGTCTTGAACTCCTGACCTCAGGAGTTGAACATTTGCCCTCCCAAAGTCCTGGTATTACAGGTATGAGCCACCACACCCAGCCTGCTAGTCAAACTCTTAATTTCCTTGGGTTCAGAAAGGTCATTCCAAGGTGATAACACTTCTTCATAATCTGTAGTATAAGCTCTACATCTACCTGCTGTGCTCCAGACTTTGGCTCTTGACGGATAAAGCTCAGTTTTTCCGATTTAAATAAACCTTTTCGCTGGGCATGGTGGCTCACACCTGTAATCCTAGCACTTTGGGAGGCTGAGGCAGGCGGATCACGAGGTCAGGAGTTCGAGACCAGCCTGGACAACATGGTGGAACCCCATCTCTACTAAAAATACAAAAATTAGCTGTGTGTGGTGGCACGTGCCTGTAATCCCAGCTAATCAAGAGGCTGGGCAGGAGAACTGCATGTCCAGGGACCCGGGAGGTGGAGGTTGCGGTGAGCCGAGATCACACCATTGCACTGCAGCCTGGGCAACATGAGTGAAACTGTCTCAAAAAAAAAAAAAAAAAAGAAACCTTTTCTCTCTTCATTCTGATCTTTGACTCTTCCCTTCTCTGGAGCTATAATCTTCAGTCTCATTCTAGAAGAACTGTGTGGAAAGAAGGAACGACTGAAATGCACTGGCCAGTTCCTCAGATCACTGTCCTGCTGTGGTTTCAGGTGTCCTGCCAGCTCCCCAGGGCTGCAGTGAGGATCCCCACACTCACGTCTCTGTGTGCTCTTACAAGCACTTGAGAAGGATAATTCCTAGGTATAATTTCTACCACCTAGTATTGTTTTAATGTCTATAAAAATATTTTTAAAAGATACATGTGGTCATACTAAAGTATTTTGGCAAAAAGCATTTCACTTGATAGTCATTGTGAATTACGTCTCCCTCCTCCTCCTCCTAGCTTAAAGTGCCAATGCTTTGTCTCAATGCCAGGAGAAATAGAGGAGTGTCTGTCCACATTTCGGAGGCTGGCACTGAGGCAGCCCTCAGATGCAGGACCTCCACATTTGTAACCAGGACCCTGTGATACTTAGTCTCCAGGAAATTTGCCTCAAAACTTTGCCTTGGGAGTTTAGCCTTGCTATATAGTAACAGTTCAAATGCAAATGTGGCATAAAGGCTCTCTTTAAGCCACATGGACATTATTCATTAGACATAGTAAAATCCAGTAGTATCTTAGATTTTCTCCGCAGAATCTAGTACGGGGACTTAGATTCCCCGCTAACTTAACAGCCTTCTCCAACAATAAATAGTCTTTCATCTCATGAGCTTCCTTCCCATCTTCCCTATGGAAGAATTTATTTCTGTTTATGTAGCAGCTCAGCTTAGGTACCAAGATGCAAGTAATGCCACCTTGCGCTCTCTTTTTTTTTTTTTTTTTTTGAGACTGGGTCTTGCTCTGTTTCCCAGGCTGGCGTGCAGTGGCATGATCTCAGCTCACTGCCACCTCCGCCTCTCAGTTCAAGCAAATCTTGTGCCTCAGCCTCCCGAGTAGCTGGGACCACAGGTGTGCACCCATCATGCCTGGCTAATTTTTTGTATTTTTAGTAGAGATGGGGTTTTGCTGTGTTGGCCAGGCTGGTCTGGAACTCTGGAACTCCTGGCCTTAAGTGATCCTCCCGCCTCAGCCTCCGAAAGTGCTGGGATTACAGGTGTGAGCCACCATGCTGGCTGAAATGCCACTGCTCTTAATGCTATACAACTCAGGACCTCCAAGGTTAAGCAGCTCAAGGAGACTTTCCACGTGAGCAGGGGTGGCCAGCCTCATTTCCCATTTTTCGTGGAGTTCCGCTTTCCCGTGAGGTTCTCGGGCTCCACTCCTCTGGTTCCTTGAGGGCAGTCCCTGGGGCTGCTGCTCTGTAGGGTGCTGTGGTCCATGTGGGGTTCATGTTAGCACAGCTGAGAGAGGCGGGGCTCCTCAAAGGAACTTGACTGGGCTCTAAGGGAAAACAAGATGGAAATAAACATGGAGAGCCTAAGAAACACAAACAGCCTGGCTGTGGAGGGCAGGGCTGTCACTCTGCCCACTCCCCTCCGTCCTGGAAACTGAGAGGTAGGAAGCCCCGCTCTAGCTGCAGGCTGCTGACAGCTTTGCCTGGGTGGCTTTCCAGCTCTGACAGCTCTTGAGCTCTTAATTCTTCTCTCCTTTTGAAAATGAAGGCTGAGTCTCAGCCCCTGCTGGGTCCCCCTCCATTCTAAGGACCTGTCTCTTCTCTAGGTGTTTGATACCAGAAATGCTCTCACACAATAGATGAGACTTTTATTCCTATGTAGAAGGAGGTGGCTTTGTCCTCAGGGCTGTAATAATTTAACAGTCTTTTAATAAGATGTAATATTTCATATAACAGAAATTAAACAGGCACAATAATGCTGAGGGGAGATTTTTCTCGCTTTGGCAATAGTGGTTTGAGCCATTCGTTTGTTATTTCAGCTTTTCTAGGGTCAATTAACTGAGCACCTATTATGTGCTAGTTATTGTAGTAGGCTATAGGGATATGAGAAATAGGACATAGTCCCTGCCCTGAAGGAGCCTGCAGTCTGGTAAACTGAGGCAGATATGCAAACAATAAGCATAATAAAAGATTGTGCCGTGACAGTTACATGAAGCCCAGTGGAAGGACAAAAGAGAAGGGCATCGATTCTTTGAAGGAGAGGGTTGGAGGGCAGTTTGGACCAGGAAAAACTTCATTGACACCAAAATGCTTCAGCTGAGTCCTGAAGGGTGACTAGGTCATTATTTTGGGAAACAGTGCTGGAGAAAGCAGTTGAGGAGGAGGAAACAGCATAGGTCAAAGCATGGAGAATAAAGTCCCTTGGCCTATTGAGGAGATGCAAGGAGTGTGGTGTAGGTGGTCCATGCAGGGCCAGGGCTGACGAGATACCACAGGAGCCAGGCTGTATAGGTTGAGTGGATACGCCAAGGAGTTTGGATGGAATGCAGAGGTAAGGGGTGAGTGGAAGAGCCAGCCGTCTTCAGGGGATGGTGGTACTTGGGAGTAAGACAGAGCAGTGGTTCTTGCTGTGGCCCACAGACCAAGAGCATCGGCATCACCTGAGAACTTGTTCAAAATGCAGATTCTCAGGCCCTGCCCTAGACCTCTTGAATCGGAGTTTTTGCAGGTGGGACTTAACAGTCTGTTGTAACAAGTCTTCTAACTGAGTCTGATGCTTGTTCAAGTTTAAGGACTACTGAGACAGAGAATATGGGAGGAGCTGGAGGGCATCAGTTTTGTGGAGGAAAGATGGTCAATTCAGACTTGAGTGTGTTGACTTTGAAGTGACACGTGAAGGTAGCAAAGTGGAGTCCCAGGACCCACTGCTTCGGCTTCACCTGGGAGCTTGTTACAAATGAACCAGAGGCCTACCCCAGACCCACTGAAGCAGAAGCTGGATTTTAATGAGACCCCCGGGTGACTTATGTGCACTTTTCAGGCTCTAGTCTGGAGGTTAGCTAGGCACATGGGGTTGATGCTCAGGAGAGGGATCTCAGCAGGAAACAGAAAGGTAGGAGTTGTCAGTTCTAGGTGATGATTGCAGATAACACATCTCCAGGGTGAGTATGTAGGAAGGGAGACTGGATGGAGTGACTTTGTTTGAGTCATCACACTGACTGCTTAGCATTAACTTTGTGGAGCTATGGAAGATCATGCATGAGCCCTGGATGGCAGCCAGCCTGTTGTAAGGAAAGAATGCTGTTTGCAGCCATTATCTCAACAACTATTAAAGCAACAGCAATTTTCCCAGACACCCATTGGATGAACTGGGCCTGGAACCTGGTCTTAGAACCCTTACTGTGCACTGTCATGTTCTTCTCATAGAACCCTACTTCATGGTGGGGTGGGGGCAGGGGGTGAGTTCCATTTACTTATGTTGTCAGGGCTGGAAATGTGAACAAGTAGAAAAAAAATATCACACATGATGCTCAATAGGCGCTCATAGAAGTTGCTCAATAAAGGTTTGTTAAATATTGTTGAAACAAATGATTAAAAATTGCTTTCAGATTAAAAAAATACATTTCTATCAGTAACTTCAATTTGACTTTACAACATCCTTGTAAGTAAACATGCTTTCATTAAAAAAGCTTTATGGAGATATAACTTACATACCATAAAATTCATCATTTAAAAATACTATATAACTCAATAGTTTTGGTATATTTACAAGGTTGCGTGACTATCGTGACTATCTAATTGCAGAACGGTTCCATCATCCTAAAAAGACACTCCATCCCTTTGGCAGTCGCTCTCTTTTCCCCTCTCTCCCCAACCCCTGGAAACCACTCTCTGTCTCTATGGATTTGCCTATTCTGGACATTCTATAGAAATGGAATCATGTGTGTCCGGCTTCTTTCACTTAGAATGTTTTGCAGGTTTATCTATGTTACAGTATATATCAGCACTTCACCTCTCCTATGGCTGAATAATAATCCACTCTCTAGATATACCAATGTTTTATTTATCTGTACATCAGTTGATAGGCATTTGGGTTGTTTCTGCAGTTTGGCTATTATGAATGAGGTAACTATGAACATTCATGTATAAGTTTATATATAAATGTATGTTTTCATTTCTCTTGGGCATAGAACTGGAATTGCTAGGTCCTGTGGTAGCACTACATGTAGTATTTTGAGGAGCTTTCAGGTAGTTTTCCAAAGTGACTACGCCATTTTACCTTCCCACTAGGAATATATGAGGTTGCCAATTTATCTTTCCCAACACACTATTATCTGTCTTTTTTGAGTATAGCTATCCTAGTGAATGTGAAATGGTCATACTTTCATTTTACAGGTAAGAAAACTAAAGGTGCTTTATTTGCCAAAGTTGGTAGAGCTATTAAATAGCCAAACTAGAGGTTTTCTTACGTAAAGGCAAATACTTGTATGATGCATACTCTGTGTGAAGCATTAGGTATTTTGCTCTAAAGTCATTTAATCTTTGCAACTATCTGTAACAAAGGTACTATTATTGTGTTTATTTGTAAATGAACACAAGGCCAGAACTGGGCTTGGAGTGCAGCTAGAGAGGTTCTTAGGGTGCAACATTTAAGAAGACATTACTCTCAGGTTCCTACCAGCACTTCCACGACCCTGACTGTTATCTCTTTAAATATTGCGTCCTAGGTGCTTCACTGGCCTCATCATAATCCTGGTCCTGTTTGAAAAAAATGAGGCATACAAAGATTGAGTAACTTACCTGAAGTTTCCAAACTAGCAAGTAGCAGAGCTGGGATTCAAACCCCAGAAAGCTGGCCTCAGGGTCCATGTGGTGAACCACTAGCCTACACTGACTCCCACGTCTCTGGTCTGCAAACTGTGCCTTTTCCATTTCTTTCTCAAGACATAACTTTCAGAAATTAGCCAGTGCTTTGACAAGTGGAGCACCCAAAGTAAAATCCCAGAGATGGGTGCTGGGGAGACCAAGCAGAACTACTCAGCAGCTCCCCCAGGCACCTACCACATGATTCTCCTGGAGGAGTTTACTGGCCACACAGATCCCATCGCCACATCTGTACTTATTATCACAACTCTGCATAAATCTGCCCAGTTCTGTGGAGGCCCCCCTGCAAGCGGCCAGATGGACTCTGTCCTGTTGGAGAAGAGGCCATTCAGACCCATCAGGATTATTAGCTCTAACCAGCTGTAAGGAAAACAAACGTTCTCCTGGCCAAGCCAGAATGAATCCGCCACTTGTCCAAATGTTCTGAGTCAAATACTCAGAAATCAGATCTCTCATAAACACACCCGATTTGGTTGCTCATTCTCTTTGGTCTTTTAGAATTAACTGGTCATTTGCATTCGTTTCATCACCTTTCCAATGATGTTGCTGTGTCAGTGGGTTTTGAATGGTTCTCCAATTTAGGCAGAGCTTCCCACAAGGCAATATTAATACAAAAATATACATTGGTGCTTGTATATGTTACTCCCCTCAGGGGTGATGGCAGCCTTTGGGAAGATGCTTACACAAGTCATCAGCCAACAGCAGGTTCTTCTTCTGCTCCTCAAGAGGAAGCTCGAGTCAGTTTTGGTTCATCAGTGCTCACTGAGTGAGTTCCAGCAGGGCAGCCTGTCCCGGGCCAGCAGATCTTTTGTATCTGCCTCCAACTCAGAGGTTTTTGGTTTGAATTTCATTGCCATTTTTCCTTCATTAAAAACAATAATTTGCAGTGTTGAATTTTCACCCTTTTGTTTGGAATTTCTATTTTATTCTGTCACTGATTATCAAAGCTGTGGGTCTGTGGACCAGCAGCATTGGCATCTCCCGGGAGCTTGTTGGAAATGCAGACTCTCAGGCCGCACCCTAGATGTCCTAGATCCAGAATTTGCGGCTTAACAAGATCCCAGGTGATGCCTGTGAACACTCAAGTTTGAGAAGTGCTATTCCACATGCCCATTTCTCTGTTACCTTCAGCTAGGGTCTCCATCCAGTACTTACTTTGAAGCTAGAATTTTTTGGTAGGCTTTCAGATCTTAAAAAAACACACACATATGCAGAAATTCTTTCCTTTGCCTTTGCATGATGTAATTCATTTTACCTGGCCTGCCACAAGAAAGAAAAAGGCAAATTACATCCAAGTTTTATATATATGTGTGTGTGTGTGTGTGTGTGTGGATATATATATATATATGACTAACTTAATTGCATCTCTTAAAGCCCCCATCATTAACAGAGTCCCAAGTGTTGCCAAGATTAATTGAGAAAGACCTAAATGCAAAATAAACACTGTGGCATGGTTTAATTCCGTATCAGCTAAGAATGAAGTTGCAATTAGTAATAAAGATGTTAATAATTAGTTGTGGTCTATTAAATTTTATGTTCAGTGATTATGTGGAGAGTGAAGAAAGAATTTTCTCATGAGGGCAGAAATCAATGTTTCACCTTGATTGCTATTTTAATGTGCTTATTTTAATGGGGCCATCCTGTAGAAACCCTTGGGCACATTTCCAATTTTATGTAAATGTAGAATTAATTATTATGGAAGCGTATAATTTTAGAGTTGGAGCGACCTTGGCGGTCATTTAATCCAGCTCAGTCATCTTAAAAGTAAGTAAGAGTTAGTTGACTTACTTAAGTCCTTCCACAGAGATTTGGAACCTGCGCTCCTCAACTCTAATGCCAGTGAAGGTGAAATCTTTTCTGATCCCTCCAGACAGAAGTGCTTTTTCTTACCCCAGAATTTCCCAAAGCAACATTTATTGCATGGCCTCTAAGGCGCTTACCCCACCCTGCATTGTGATCTAGTTGCTTTCAGTTGTAAGGTTGGGGTCTTGAAAACTATGGATGATTAATTTTTGAATAGTTGCACAATAAGTATACATGCAGTGGTGTTCTGGAGCTGGTTTTTACCTGCTCACCAGAGCTCAATGTGTCTTCACATTGGTAGCTTGATGTCAGCCATGTTGGAAGTATTTACACCATAGGAGTGGGCAAATGCTACAAATCAGGGCTTCTACCCTGTCCTGCCCCTTCCCCCCACCCCATCCCACCACAGGGCAGTGGGTCTTTACAAAAACCTAAAGATCTAAACCAGGCTTGTCCAACCCATGGCCCATGGGCCTCATGTGGCCCAGGATGGCTTTGAATGCAGCCCGACACAAATTCATAAACTTTCTTAAAATATCATGAGATTTTTTTTGCAATGTATTTTTTAGCTCATCAGCTGTTGTTAGTGTATTTTTTTGTGTGACCCGAGACAATTCTTCTTCTAAACCGATGTGAAGATGGCCATTTACCCATTGCTTAGCATGGGCTGCTTCAAGAGTGATGGAAGAGCCAAGTGTTTAATGCCCTTGAGTATTTTCAGGATTAAAATCAGTGCAAGTGAGGCCTTAGGACTGCACTAGACTTTGGTTGCTTATCTAAGTTCCATTACCTAGAAGAGCTCTTTGAGTATGAATGGTGAAGGAAACAGGGTCTGAAATACTACAGTTAGTTGAATGAGCAAAAAGTACATTATTAGAAAAAAAAAAAAAAAAGGTGAACAGGAAAGTTACTGTAACTGAAATTGCAATCATATGTTTATACTTCTCCAAAAACCTTCAGTGGCTCCAGGTGACCTACAAAAATGCCCAGACTCTTTACATAAAAATTACACGCTGACCACAGTTTATTGTTCTAATCTCATTTCCAACCACTTGCATCATCCACTGTTCGTCCTCTGTTGATTCCCTCTTTCATTCTATTTTCCAGCCTTTATGGAGACTCTGTTCCAGCTTCCACGATGGTCCCTTCTAAAATGTGCTCCCCCTACTTCCCAGGTCTACCATAGACCCTTTCCCAAGCTTCCGTTCCTACCTGGTCATCTCTGCCATGGACCAGAGCTTCTGAGTTAACACGAAATTCATCCGACTCTGATCATCTCCTCTCTTGTCTATCTCTCTTTAGGAGCAGGACCCGCGGTCCCATCGGCCCTGGCAAGTACGGCTATGGTAAGGCCCCATATATCTTACCACTGCAGACAGACACTGCACACACGCCACAGAGGCTCCGGAGACAGAAGCCCTCATCCCGGCATTCCAGGTCCCAGGGGGCATCTTCTGCTAGGCCTGGCTACAGCTCACCAGCCCACCAGGTCCCCCAACATGGGCCTTTGTACCAAAGTGACAGTGGCCCTCGCTCTGGACTGCAGGCTGCAGAGGCCTCCATCTACCAGCTGCCTTTGACTCACGATCAAGGCTTCCCTGCAGCTTCAAGTCTCTTTCACAGCCCGGAAACAAGCAACAACCACGGTGTGGGGACTCATGGGGCGACGCAGAGCTTCTCCCAGCCTGCCCGATCTACAGCAATCTCATGCATCGGGGCCTATCGGCAATACAAGCTGTGCAACACCAACGTGAGTACACACAACCCATACTGGGCCTGGAAACAGCTGCACCTTGTTTTTCTATCATTTGGCACTAAGCATGGTGAAGACAGCAAACATATAGTGTCTGGGCCATGTTACCACACCTTTTAATCTTCCTCCTTTCTCTTTTCTTTCCATGTATTCTCCCACATAGTTTTCCTTTTTTTAAAGTTATTGCTTTAGTAACTTATACACTGCTTCTTGAATTGCTTGTTGACAATCGCTTAATGGTGGTGTTAATTATTAATAGCTATTGCTGCAAAACAACCCCCAAATTCTCAGTGACTCATGTTAACAATATTTATTCTTTGCTCAAGTGCAATATATAAGTTTCCCGGAGGTTCTCTGCTATTCCAGGTGTAAACTCTAGGTATTGTAGCATGAAGAAGTCTGAGAGTGAAATTGTAAAGAGTCTCCCCTTCAGGGAAGAGCTGGGACAACTGGGGTGACGGATGGTGCACAGAGGCCTCTGGGCAGCAGTAAGTTCCTAACCGGTGTGAAAGTATGTTGTTATTTTAAGGACTTGTATAGCTGTACTCATGCATATATATATATATATAGGTATACCCACTTTGGATATCAGTTCAGTAAATATTTATTGATTTTATCTTCATGCATTTAAATAATATCTACCATTATAAAAAACTCATAAGCCAGGCCTTGTGCTCAGCACTTTTTTTGTTTTTGTTTTTTTTTTTGAGATGGAGTCTTGCTCTATCACCCAGGCTGGAGTGTAGTGGCGCAATCTCGTCTCATTGCAACCTCCGCCTCCTGGGTTCAAGTGATTTTCCTGCCTCAGCCTCCCGAATAGCTGGGACTACAGGTGTGTACCACCACACCCAGCTAATTTTTCTATTTTTTCAGTAGAGATGGGGTTTCACTATGTTGGCCAAGATGGTCTTGATCTCTTTACTTTGTGATCTGCCCACCTCTGCCTCCCAAAGTGCTGGGATTACAGGTGTGAGCCACTGCACCTGGCCTGTGCTCAGCACTTTTTCTACTTACTCCACTTAATCTCCTTCACCATGAGTTTGCTCTTCTCTTCATTTTATAGTTGCAAAGAGAGGTCAAATAACTTGCTGAAGATGCCACAACTAGTGAGTAGTAGAACAAACTATCAATGTTAACTGTATTTGATGACCAAAGGAATTTTTAAAAATATCAGTTTAAAGACTGTGTATTAAAGAGAAATGAACGAGAGGATGTTAAGAGGTTAAATTTCTGAGTCGCGATATTTTTCATTAATATTTTAATCTGCCTTAATACTCTGTTGCTGGGTAACAGGACAGCTGTTCTATATTAGCTTCGATTTCCTCATTAAAAATATGTTTCCTGCTATAGAGTCCATAGAAATGACTTAATTTGTGATCTTAATAATTTCATTGAATGCCTGGGTTGCTTTTTAGCTTATTCTTCCACTGTCGGACTTCAGGAATCATTAATTTTAAAAAGCAGTAATTTTTCTAAGGCCATTGCTGATCAGTCAACCAGTAAGTCTTCACTGAGCATCATTGCTTGTCTTGTAACAGGGTAGGTGTCATGGAGAATAACAGAGAAAAGTTGTGGTATCTACCTCCTAGCATTGCTTTGAGGATCAAATGAGGTGATGGTAGGAAAGTACTTTGTAAATCAAAAAGTAAAAAATTGCTTGGTTTCGTGGTCAGACATGCCCTTGTTCCTGAATATCTATTGCTGTTCTTTTAAAACAAAATGAACTCATTTGTAATACAGAACACTTTCTCCCATTGACTAATATATCTCTTAGTTTTGAAGACCAAGCAAACCATGGGGAGAAAGTAAAAGAGGGGGCATTTGGCATCCATGTGGAGCTGATGCCCGCCTAGCATTCCTTGCATTTAACTTACTTTTGTAAAGCATGCCCCTTTTGCCAGATCTGTGCTGCCAACAGCAGGGTTGTTCTCCCCATGTAGAAGCTGTGCTTCCCTGGGTGCTGGGGTAATGGCACCACTGAGGAGACTGAATGGCGAGGAATCCTAGAAACTTCTTGTGAGGTCATGGTGTCTTCTGGCATTGTGGAAGAAGGTAAAATAAAGCCCCCAACCCAGGCCAAAGAAGTACATGTTGACATGGGATTGTATAGGTGTAGTTCCCTTCTCTTCCCTGTGACATGTGCATAGTGTCCTCCCCAGTGCACCCCACTGTCCCAAGTCCACATCCTGCTTACCCTTATTGAGAGATGTTATTCCTTAGAGGTTCCATTATTGCGTATATTTTTTTCATAAGCCCATGGCTTCTTGTGACTTGGGCCACACCCCCATGATCTCTTTAAAATTTTCCCCGTCAGAGGTCCCCAAGACCATTCCTGGGTTTGATGATTTCCTAGGAGGACTCATAAGACTCAGCGTATAGTCACACTCACAGTTACGACTTATTACAGCCAAAGGATTGAATAAACAAAGCAAAATCACTAAAGGAAAGGCACATAGGCCGAAGAGCATAGGAAACTAGGCATAAGCTTTCCAGAATCACAATGGAACCACACAGGACTTGCTTAATTCCTCTGCAATGACTTGTTACAACATGTAAAAGTTGTCTACCAGAGAAGCCCCCACTGTGCCCAGGGTTTTTACTGAGGGCTGGTCACATAGGCACCCTTTGCCTGCCACATATCAAAATTCCAGACTCCCAAAAAGAAATCAGGTATTTAGCATAAGCTATATTTAGGCACCGTGAGCCACTCCTATCATTTAGGGAGTGCTGAGAACTGCCCTGAGATTCAAGTTCCCAGATGCCAGCCATGGACCAGCCTTGCAAACAGGCCTTTCTAAGGGGAGTAGTCTCAGTTCAGCTATATTGCTTTTTTTATATACTCCCCAGATGGACCCATATGCCCCAGCATCTCAGCATCAATGACCTCATGTAGACATTTCTTTGTCCTCCCTGATGTCCAGCATCAAGAGAGGACATGAATGCCCCAATTATGTAAGTATTCCTACTCAAAGAGGAAAAGATATACAGATGCCAAGCTTTGACACAGAGGAGCTGAGTTTCCTTGGGCAAGTCACTTAACACCCTGAGGACCATCTGTAAAGTGGGCTAATAATCCTTACCCTGTAGGGTTGATGTCAGGTTCAGACAAGATGGCATATCGAAGAGCTGGCATGGCAGCCACACATGGAAGGCATGGTGCTGACACATTGTTAGGAAATAAACGTGACTGGCATACCCCCCTTTAGATAGGAATGAAGTAAGGTCTCCCCATATCTGAACATCTTCCAGGTTCTCAGTGGTAACTGAAGAAATGCGTGGATGAAATGATCAGACTTGCTCAGAGTTGTCCTCAGTCCCGTGTTAGCTGCGATTGAGGCTCCTTTACCTTTACACAGTGACAGAGATTGCCAAGAGACCCAACAATTCAGCTGTGATTTAGTTTCAGTGTTATCAGCCTTGGGTCATGGTGACTTTAAAGTGATAAGAGTGAAATTGTAGATAACCAACTTCATGATAGTGAATTATTTACATCTTCCGATGTGCACGTTTAATATTAAGACCTATCTTATGGTGTGATCTAGGAATTTTAAGCATTCCAGCATGTCTCTGAGATTGTTCAATTCATACAAGATTTCTGAATGTAGACTTTAAAGATAAGGAAATATTATTATTATTATTATTTTTGCCTACAATGTGTATGAGGAAGTTCAGGTGACACATCCTAGTACAGATGGAGAATCTATGGTCTTTTCCAGCACCAATCTCAAACATCAGCTAGTGCAACACTCCTTCAGCAGACTGTATGTGGTGGACTGTGGTGGACGCAAGACTCAATCTGGTCCAAAGTCTTTTTTTTTTTTTTTTTTTGAGATAGAGTCTCACTCTGTCGCCCAGGCTGGAGTGCAGTGGTGCAGTCTCAGCTCACTACAACCTCTGCTTCCTGGGTTCAAGCCATTCTTCCACCTCACCCTCCCAAGTAGCTGGAATTACAGGCGCATGCCGCCATACCCAGCTAATTTTTGTATTTTTAGTAGAGACAGGGTTTCACCATCTTGGCCAGGCTGGTCTCCAGCTCCTGACTTCAGGTGATCTGCCCACCTCGGCCTCCCAAAGTACTATGGTAACTATGAACCACTGCACCCGGCCTTGTTTTGTGTGTGTGTGTGTGTTTGTTTGTTTTGTTTTTTGTGTTTTGTGTTTTGAGACAGAGTCTCGCTCTGTTGCACAGGTTGGAGTGCAGTGGCGCAAAGTCTTTTAAGTACTCCCAAGAGAAGGCTTTTGCTTGGAGTCCATAAGCATAACATTGATGTTGATTGCGTGGGGTGAGGTGTTAGGCTATGGTTGGAGACACTGAGATGGGAGCAGACTCTTGCCTTATGCAGCTCGAGTCCAGTAAGAGGGATAGACTCATAAAAAGGCATTAACAGTGTAGATCATGTGCCATTGCACATGCCACATAGGTCCTTTCAAATCCCCACACAGTGGAAATTAACTTGGCTTGGGTGGAATTCGGGTGCAGATTATCCAGGCGAGGGAGGATGCTTTAGGAAGAGCAAGTGACAGGGGTCCTGGAGGCCCTTTGCAGTCCAGTAAGTGCTGAGAAGCAAGAAGGAGGCACTCAAGGACCTCTTGGTGGAATCAGATGTGTTTCTAGTGAGTGAAGACTTCACCTGCAAGTTTGTCTTCAGCAGTGAAGGGGCAACACAGGGCAGAAGCCATGATTAATCCGCAACCCTGCACTTTCTCAATGAGGGCTAAAAGTAATAGGAACTCAAGTAACAGAGTGAACAGTTAAGTTCCTTCTTCATGGAAGCTCATTGAATTCCAAGACTTGATAGCTAGAGTTTTTATAGGGATTGCAACAGAGGAAGGAGAAATCAAACCTCAATTCCTCTGGTGCCTGAGGGGATGCAGTTAAAAAAAAAACAGCCCTTTTCTGGCCAGGTTCAGTTGGGCTTAATTGGCTCATGCCTGTAATCCCAGCACTGTGAGAGGCCGTGTTGGGAGGATTGCTTGAGGCCAGAGGCCAGGAGTTCAAGATCAGCCTGGGGAACATAGTGAGACCTTATCTCTACAAAAAATTTAAAGAATAGCTGAGGTTGATGGTGTGTACCTGTGGTCCCAGTTACTCAGGAGGCTTGAGGCAGGAGGATTGTTTGAACCCAGGAGTTGGAGGATGCATTGAACTAGGATCACACCACTGTACTCCAGCCTAGGGGGCAGAGCAATACCTTGTCTCTAAAACAACAACAACAAAAATCCTTTTTGCCTTTGTCCTGGAGGCTTAGGTGTCTCTCTTCCCACTTTCTCTTAGGTACTCCGAATTCGACACTTTCTCCTAGGCACTCTGAATGCAACATTTTCTCCCTGGAGAGGAGACTGATTGATACTCTGACCTCTTCTGGAGGAGGGAGGCTGTAGTGCAAGGCAGGGACAAAATTATGAGTTTTTAAGGGGCTTTGCTGCCAAAGGAGGTGTGATCCTGAGTTTAGACAGAGTGCACTTAACATTATGAGGGAGAAACTCCTGGGGCTAAAAGCAACTTACAGCAAACGAGAGTTGTGGTATCAATGACTCTCCAGTGAATTTCCCTGGGGTAGGACTGGCTTTTGACAATGGATTTATCCATATGTAGTTGTTTCTGCCCCAAAGTAAGTGCAAATAAGGGGAAGATGTTGGCCAAATCTCAAATCTAGCTGGGTGTGCTCTGCAAGCAGATTCTAATTCTACTCCATCTCTAGTCTGATATTGAATGAAAGAGTAGCTAACAACTTTCTGACTGCAATTTTAAGCAAAAACTTAGTAAATGAGCCAAGTAAGAATCGAGTACAGTTCTGTAAGGTGTAAAGCTTGCCAGGAACCATGAGGCCAGTTACTGGATGGACAGACTGGGGGTTTCAACGCTAGTTTCCCTTATCATGAGCTTATCACTAGCCTCCTCATCTAGGAAATATGTGCAAGAATCAGTGCTTTTTGCAGCATTTTTCTTTCTGTCTTCTCAGACCATTTGGAATTTCCATAGAAAATTCTCTTAATTTTTCATATATATATATTTATACACACACACACACTCATATGAATCACACACATATGTATATTTAAACATGTATACATGTGTATACACACACCACACACACATATGTATACATAAACCTGTGTGTGTGTATATATATATACACACACACACAAATATATATACATAAGAATTGTTAACAGTTGTCATTTTTCATGATTATAAAAAGTTGTACAAACAAGAGTAAGAAATATCAGAACAGCAAAGACGTGTATATCCTAGTCTCTCTCTCAAGATGTAATCACAGCCAGTGATTTTTAACTTCTTGTTCTTATGTTCATTCTCTCTATAACTCGAAATGGCATATTAATACCCCTGCTTCTCGATATATCAACTTAAATTTTCTGCATCAACTCCTTATTCTGGAAGATGAAGAAATGACCCCCTTTCCTTCCACTCCTGCTGATCTACACTAGCCACATTTTTTATTTTAACTTATGTTTTTGGCTGTATGTAGTATATTAACAATTTTTATTTTCTTGATTTTTCAACATTAGGAAAAATCAGTTAACTCCTTCCTTTGCAAGATTAGAAATATTGTGTCCAAACAATTCACCACATTCCTTTCCATGCATTATACATTTTTGATTATACATTTTTGTTTATGCATTTTTCTCGAGTGGGCCTGTAAGTCCCTGAGGGAGGCTATTATGGCAGATTCTTCTTTGTATCCTCATTACTGTCAACACCTGACACATGGAGCGCTGCAATGAATATTTGCCTTTGAATGGAATTTTACACCCTGCCTCAGCAGATAGCAGAGGGGACGGAAGCCAGTCTTATTAGTGTGATACCGGAAATAGCCACTAGGAAATGTATGCTCCCTAGGAGAGTAAGGTGGTTTGGTTTTTGGTTTTGGTTTTGCTTGAGACAGGGTCTCACTGTGTTGTCCAGGTTGGAGTGCAGCGGCATGATCATAGCTCACTACAGCCTCAAACTCCTGGATTCAAACAATCCTTCTGCCTCAGCCTACAGGCATGCACTACTATTCTCAGCTTATTTTTATTTTGTGTAGAGATGGGGTCTTGCTATGTTGCCCATGGTGGTCTTGAACTTCTGCACTCAAGCATGCTCCCAATTTAGCCTCCAAAAGTGCTCCCAATTTAGCCTCCAAAAGATCACAGGCATGGGCCACACCGCACCAGACTAACTTTTTTAACAAGTTTACATTTTGCCATGTGCTTCCTGATTAGTTAGGGAAAACGGAATTCTTTTTTAGGTCTTCTTACAGACAGAGAGATATGTAAATAATATAAATAGGCAGTCATAAGTAAGCACTCTTGAGATAGGCCTAGATTTGAAGGGATCTCGGATATTTAAAAATCTAAGATTGGCCTGGGTGAATGGCTGGGCTTAGTGTCACATTAACATCCTTTGGGGCTTTGATGTAGGTATTGAATGAGAGGGAAACACCTCTCCCTAGGAGAACAGGAGAACATTATGAACTTCCCTTGGATGGAAAAAAAAAAAAAGCGTTTGAGAATTAAGAAAATCTCAGATTAAAGCAAAACAAAACAAACAAAAAACATCCAAAGCCTTTACCCAACTCTTGGGACAAACCAGTTAATTCCCTGACTGGAAAATGTCTGTGGTGGAAGGTGGCAAAGGTTTTTGTGAGGTTGAATTTGTCCTGTGTAATTTGAGAAAAGAGATATTAAATATATTTGAAAAATGTGCAAGATAGCCGGAGCTATTTCTCTATAGCTAGAAAACAAGCCCATTTTCCAGCTGTAGATGAGAAAGGAAGGAAGGGCATGTTTGCTCAGAACACATACCTTTCAGGCACGTACGGCTTCTGAAACTACTGGATTCTCCACAGTGGACATTTGGTGTCTCCACTTCAGCAAACATTTATTGAGCATTACAGAGAGCTGGAAACATTAATGTATTACCATTTAAAAATCCCCATAAAACCCCCTGGGGATTGGGGCCTGGAAGGTGGTACAGGGCTTGTTATTCAATTGTGGTAGTTTAGACTTTGAGAAGCTAAATGTTTTTCCCAAGGTCACACAGCCACTTTCTCATGACAGTGCAGGGACATTTTCTAGATTTATTTTTTTTTAAAGGTTTCATGACTGTGGTGACGTTAAATACATCACATGTTGCTATGGTAGCTGGTCTTTTGATTGAATTCATAGCAATGAAAAGGATAAAAAAAATTGCATATCTGACGCAGGCAGACTTCAAGGTCATGTTCCTTGGCACTGCTACATTGGAGATGATGCTGTTCATCTCCTGGGGAGATGACAGTAATTAATTACCAAAAGGTAAGTTTGTGATCACAGATGGTGGCCTCTCGAGCAGTGAAGTTGGGTACAGGCAGTTGTCATTTCAGATTAACCAGGGTCACTAGAAATGTAGCTGGAGTTTCCATAATACTATTTGTGACTCATAGCAACCCCAGGCAATTGTCTAGATGGAACTTTGGATAGGGCTCATACTGCTTTATAAGGAGTCAGCTAATCATATTAAAGTACATCTTTATTTCTCTTCCATTAAAAGTCCAGTGGAAACATCCCTCCCTCTTTTGGGTGGGAGTCATTTGAAGGGAGGTTATCTCCCAGGGGCATTACTTGGCTCTAAATAGCCAGACTTTGTTAGTCTCATCCTGAATGAGCCTGATCTCTATCTCCATGGCTTTTCCCCTGTCTCAGTTTTCTGGCCTGAAGATTGCGAGAATCTCTGCCCATGGAAAGGATCTGCTAGCTATCTGCAAGAAACCTGTCCCCAGGGCCAGCTCACAGTGTAATGTACAGACGATTACTGATAAGGTGAAGGTGACTCAGTCCATGACATCAGGAAACAACCAATTTAAAACCTAACAATTTAAAACCTAAGAAGGGGTAAAAGGATCTGTAACCTGGAAGTTTTAACTTCAGAGAGTCTGTTAAAATGAGAGGAGATCACATCCCGATAATAGTATGACAAGTACAAACAGATGTAATCTATAAAAGAGACATGAAACAGGATTTCCCAGGCCCTGCTTGGTTTTCCTCCTCACTCCACAGCTCCGTGCTCCTTGTAGCAGAGGCCAGCCACTTCTCCAGGCCTTGGGGACTGATTCCAGCTTTTGCCTCTAGCCCTATCCTGACAATAGACAAGACACAGTTATGGCTCTCTTGTCCGAGGACCCATCACAAATTAACTTTATTGTCTACACAGTCAAGGAGGGCACCGTGGCATAGTGGTTACTATGATGGATTCCAGATGCAAAGTGTCAGGGTTCAAATCTTGATTTCACCACTTACAAGCCCTGTGACCTTATGCAGCTCATTTAACTTTTTGTTGCCTTGGGTTCCTCGTCTGTAAAATGGGTATAATAGTTATTGTGAGGATTAAATGAGCTGAATATATGTAAGTCACATAGTGGAATGTCTAACATTTAATAAATGCTCAATAAAAGTTAGGTATCATCATCATTATCATCATCAGTATCATCAGTCCAGGCTTCTGCCTTCCTTGCCTATACCATAATGCTGCCTCAATAACACGCTTCCACGTCCGGGCCCAAGAAGCCTTGCATTTCTCTGGCCACATCCCTCTGCCCTCCAGGCTTGCATTTTGCCTGGCGTCATGTGAGTCCTTGCTGGAGTCACACACAGGGCCATGCCCGTCCACCAGGACACCTCGTTACCTCCTGCTGGGCTCAGCTGACTCCTGGCAACTGCAGGTGGATCTGCTGGTCATTGTGGCTCTGAAGCCACGTTAAGCTCTTCTGCCTTAGATAGGAACCGGGCTATGCTTAGATGTGAATGACTTAATGGTGACCAAGAGACAGGGTATCCTGAATGATCCACAGTAAGTTGGGTTGGCAGATGTGTATGGATGTGAGAGCACTGGGCATTAGTGGAGTATTAAGCCATACCTTAAACTGCAAGGACATGCAAAGCTAGCTAAGGGCTAGTGTATTTGGAAGGGCTCAATTCTGATACATTGTCACTTTGTTTTTGTTTTCTTTTTTTTGAGATAGAGTCTTGCTTTGTCGCCCAGGCTAGAGTGCAGAGGCGCGATCTCAGCTCATTGCAACCTCTTCCTCACAGGTTTAAGTGATTCTCCTGCCTCAGCCTCCCGAGTAGCTGGGATCACAGGTGCATGCCACCACACCCAGCTAATTTTTTGTATTTTTAGTAGAGACAGGGTTACACTATGTTGGCAGGCTGATCTCAAACTCCAGACCTCAAGTGATCTGCCTGCCTTGGCCTCCCAAAGTGCTAGGGGATTACAGCCGTGAGCCACTGCGCCTGCCTGGCCAGTTGTCACTTTTATTACATAAATATTACATGTTCATTGCAGAAAAAAATAAATAACACAAATAGACTAACAATTAATTATAGATTAACAGCATCTGTAACGTCACCTTCCAGAGGTAACACTTTTAACCTCTCTCTGTGTATGTACACACACACTCCACACACATAATCTTTTTAACACTTACAACTTAATGGATTGTGGGCTCCTTTCTCAGTCCTGAAATAGGCATTTATGTTATCAAGTACTGAGCAATTCTACATAATTCTAAATGTGCATTGGTTTGTAGTCTAGCCTATTAGCCATTTTACTCATTGAGAGAGAGAGGTTAAGCAGACTGTGTAAGTCTTTGTAGTCTACAGCTTCCAGTTCTAGTAACTCCCACTAGGTTAATGAAGTGTGGCTTCTAGCTGGAGCCTCGTTGTAGAGCACCTTGGCTTTACTTAGGTGTAGTTATTTGAGGAACAAGACCTTCAGCCGCTTGTGTTGGTCTGTTTCTGTTGTGAAGACCTGCAGCCCAGCAGCTGATCTCTAGTTCTGATTCTGGACAGAGTGGGCCATCAGCGCTCTGGGCTCTGCTTCTGTGTCACTGTGGAGCCCTTGGCAAGGCTTGCCACATCTCCAGGTCTCAGTTCCCTCATCTGTAAATGAAAGGGGTTGGATTTGATTTTTTCTTTTGCTCTAGCACTCTAATTCTGTGTTAAGTAATTTGGAGTGGAGTGAGGTGGGGCTTGGGTGTGGCTCTTCATCGCTGCTGCACAGGTTAGGATGCACAGGCTGCACCAGAATCACCCAAGGAGCACTTCAAGCATATATTCCTGGGCTCTTTTCCCCACTCTCCTGCCAGAGTGAGGCTTGAGAATCTGCATTTTTAACAAACTCCTTAAGTTTTCTTTCTCGAAGCCGTACTTGGGGACTGCTACAGGGATGGTGGCCTCTCCAAGTCACCCAGCTGTTCACATCCTACTCGAACTTTGACTCAGGCCAAAGGGCTGTGAAAAGCATCTTAGTTAACTCAAAACCCTTCATGGAGACAGCTGGTGTTGCTGGAAGCTTACATGGGCACAGCTTCAGGGTTGCCAGCAGGTTGGCTTCCAGAGCCCTAGGAGACAGGCTTCCGTGGCCTGTCTGCCTCTCACTGATTGTCAGAGCTCAGCCCACCTGCTTGTTCACCTTGCCTGTTTTTTCCTACCAGTTTCCATCGTGTTCTGCTTTAGAGGGCTTCTTGCTCCATATGGTTCGGCTCAGACCACAGCAGGGTAATGGCCACGCTGCACATTTGTACCAGCAGCCTCCCCAGCTGCGACTGTCCTTAATCAAGCAGGAGATGTTTACCCTCACACCTATTTTCAGTCCTTCCTCTGGTCCTTCATCTTCCAGGAGACCTAATATTTCTGATACATACAGTAGATTTCTCTACAAATCCTTGAAGACTTTGAACTATCCTATTAGCAGTTTATTCCAGAGACGACTTCTACACAGTACTGTTTGATGTTTCAGGGGCCAGGCTTCTTTTCCTTCTGATTATTCACACACACACACACACAACACACACACACACACACACTCTTATAGTTCAGGTTCAACAAAGCTAGATCATACTTTATCCATAATATGAATTAGAGATTCTGATCTTATTATTTTCTGTCTCATACTTATTTACTCTGTACCACACTTTGCTCATATTTACCATTTATAAATGAGGAAGAAAAAAGCCAGAGGGAGCAGTGTGTTTTCCTTGAGTAGTCTAGTGCATCAGAATCACCTGGATAAACTTGATAAAATACAGATCTCTGGATTTCATCCCAGATTTACTGAATAATAATCCTTCATGGAGGGATCCAGAAGTTTGCATTTCCAAAAGGATCTCTGGGTGATTGTTTTGCACGCAGAAGGTCGGAAATTCCTGCTTTAGGTGGGACAGAATCTAAGCTAGAATTTAGAGAAGATGGGGAGGACCATGAGAGACAGCCTGGTGGGAGCCAGGCTGCTTGCGTTTAAATCCAGGCCCCACACCTCACTGGCTGTGTGACTCCTCCATGCCTCAGTTTGCTCTCATGAAAAATCTGTAAAACTACAGTGTTTACCTCATTTGTTGTTGTGAAGATTAAATGAGTTCATATGTGGAACATGTTTAAAGTAGTGCCTGGCAAAGGTAAGGGCTCTGAACGTGTCTGCTGTGACTACTATTCCATGCAAGGGGAATGGCATGAACAAAGTCAAACAGAAGCAGATGGTCTCTTTGAGAGAATGGAGTAGACTGACTTGTCAGGAGTAGAAGGTTTAGATCAGTGGTTTTCAAATTACAGTGTGCAAAAAAATAATCTGGGGAGCTTGTTAAAAATTTCTTGCCCCTATAACGATTGAGTTGGCATACATGAAGGCTGGGGATCTGCATTTAAACTTTTTCATGCAGGTTATGAGCAAATGATCAGAAACTCAGTAGTTTAGGTAGAAGAGGGCTAGTATTTAAAGTTGGAAAGGGGCCAGGCGCGATGGCTTATGCCTGTAATCCCAGCACTTTGGGAGGCCGAGGTGGGTGGATCACCTGAGGTCAGGAGTTCAAGACCAGCCTGACCAACATGGTGAAAGTCCATCTCTACAAAAAATACAAATATTAGCCAGGTATGGTGGTGGGTGCCTGTAATCCCAGCTACTTGGGAGGCTGAGGCAGGAGAATCACTTGAACCTGGGAGGTGGAGTTTGCAGTGAGTTGAGATTGGGCCACTGCACTCCAGCCTGGGTGACAAGAGCACCCCCCCAAAATAAATAAGAATAAAAATTTTAAAAAAATAAAGTTGGAAACAGAGTTTGGAGATGTATCCTGGAGCTATGAACAGTATGGACACTAATTGCATATTTAATATCTCCTTTATTAGGTATGTCCAGAAAGCAGTAGAAGTATCCGGGAGGTACAGTGTGCATCCTACAACAACAAGCCATTCATGGGCCGGTTTTATGAATGGGAACCATTCGCAGAAGGTAAGAATAGACCCAGCCCTGTCCATAGAAGTTACTTAGTCTATTTTCCATTCTTGCTGACTTCTGATTGATGTTGGAGGTATTGGTGTGATCCTGGCTGGGGTGTCAATAGGGGACAAAGTGTGACTCCAGGGCAAAAAGAAGCCTGCACAGGTCTTTACCAAAGGTAGCAAAGCTCAGGTGACACCTGGACCATCTTCAGCATGAGTCAGATGGACGAGGCGTTGATGGAAACGAGCAACATCCAAGGATGGCAGGGTGAGGGGGACAGAACAGGGTTCAAGGAATCAGTTGGAGAAGAGGTTCAAACATAAGGTTGTGAGCCGTGAGTGCAGATGGAGTTTCCCTTTCCTTGGTTACTGCTACGAGGGCTGGTATGGGAGCTTAAGAGAACATGTGGGGTTGTACATTTGTATGTTTCTCACCTCTAGGGGGCCTCACATACTGATTCCAAAGGTAATAGTAGGCAGGCATTGCCTGTGAGTCCAAGATCCCCATCATTTCCAAATGACAGAAGATCCAAAGTTGGTAGAGCAAGTTGATCCCACTCTGCATGCTGGAGTCACTTTTCTTTGTTGAAATTCAGATGATAATATGGCTTGTGGACTGAGAAGTGTTAACATTCTGAGATATTTCTTCCCACTCGTGAAGAAAGTGGGCTCAGAAGAGGTGTTGGGTCAAGCAGAACTTGTGGGGGTTCTATGCTTACAGCCAAGTTGGCTGGAGAGGGAGTCCAGCTGCCTTCAGGGCCCAGTGGGAGAGCTCTGCACAGCCAGCCCTTCTCAGCCTCAGCCTGAGGCAGTGGCTGGGACAGCTAAGGTTGGCCATGACCCAGAGTATGGAGCACTGCACTATGTCCAGGATCTGGAGAAATTGCCTTGGAAGAGAGATTGACAGTGAGTTGTGATGATTTCATTGCAGAATCAATGCCTGGGGAAGCCAAACTCTGCAAGGTGGTTCTGTACTTGGGGAGGAGGGAAGTGGATTAGTATCTGACTGCTCTGAAATTGGATGCTAAATTGTGCAGTGTTCTCAGCGACTCCATAGCTTCTGTTAGATTCTCAGAGTGGTTCCATGACCTCGAAATTGTTAAGAACTAACTTGACTAAAAAATTGAGACTATCAAATTCAAGCAGGAAGGATATACAGAGGAAACATAGAACTAGCTGAATGCAAATACATGGAGTGGGGAACAGGGTGAAGCGTGAGCAAAAGAAGGATGCCAAAGTGAAGTTTTGATTTGATTCTGTAAATAGAGCTTGGTTCTGACCTTTTTCATTTTTAAGAGCATTATGTTAAATTTAAGGTGGTATCCTAATTTGAATCCTGAAACAGAAAAAGAGCCTTGTTGGAAAACCTGGTGAAATAGGCATAAAGTGTATAGTTTAGTTAATAGCATTGTACCAGAGTTAATGTCTTAGTTTTTATGAATGGTTTGTTTTTTGTTTTTGTTTTGTTTTTGAGATGGAGTCTTGTACTGTTGCCCAGGTTGGAGTGAGGTGACACGATCTCAGTTCACTGCAACCTCCGCCTCCTGGGTTCAAGCGATTCTCCTGCCTTAGCCACCCGAGTAGCTAGGATTACAGGTGTGCACCACTACGCCTGGCTAATTTTTGTATTTTTAGTAGAGATGGGGTCTTGCCATGTTGGCCAGGCTGGCCTCGAACTCCTGACCTCAAGTGATCCACCCACCTCAGCCTCCCAAAGTACTGGGATTACAGACGTGAGCCACCGTACCCAGCCTATAAATGGTTTTGTAACATGTTAACATTAGGCGAAGGTGGGTAAAGGGTATACAGGAACTTTTGTACTATCTTTGTAACTTTCCTATAAATCTAAAATGATTTCAAAATAAAATTTATTAAAAGCATTGTACTCCCAATTAGTTATGTCTTACATGCATTCTGGTGAAGACAAAGTGTAAAACTCAATATGGGTGAGGAAGAATGCACTGGGTTAAATACTGCCCCTGCTCACCACCCAAATTAGTATTCTTCCTGGAACCTTAGAATGTGACCTTATTTGGAAACAGAGTCAGTGCAGATGTAATCAGTTATGTTGAGTTCATATTGGAGTACGGTGGGCTCTTAATCTAGAAAGACTGGTGTTCTGATAAGAAGAGGAGAAAGTTGGGAGGCCAAGGCGGGTGGATCACTTGAGGTCGGGAGTTCAAGACCAGACTGACCAACATGGAGAATCCCTGTCTCTACTAAAAAATACAAAATTAGCTGAGTGTGGTGGTGCATGCCTGTAATCCCAGCTACTCAGGAGGCTGAGGCAGGAGAATCACTTGAACCTGGGAAGCGGAGGTTGCGGTGAGCTGAGATCATGCCATTGCACTGCAGCCTGGGCAACAAGAGTGCAACTCTGTCTCAAAAACAAAACAAAACAAAACAAAAACAAAAACAAAAAACAAAAAAAAAGAACAAGAGGAGAAAGGACACAGACATACAGGGAGGATGCCAAGTGATGATGAAGACAGAGATTGGAGTGATGCTTCTACAAGGTAACACCAAGGATTGCTGGCAGCCAGCCAGCAAGAGCCAGGAAGAGACAAGGAAGCATCCTTGCCTAGAGCCTTCAAAGTGGGCATGGCCCTGCCAACACCGTGATTTTCGACTCTCAGCCTCTAGAACTGTGAGAATAAATTTCTCTTGTTTGCAGTCATCAAGTTTGTGGTATTTTGTCATACAGTTCTAGGAAACTAATACAAAGAGGGAGGAACAGGTTCTGGATTGATTGAGATCTACTCACTAGAGTAGATCCAGAAGTGAATTTGCTCCGACCGATAGTAGCAGATGCCTTAGAGAAGTGAGGCATGTATCCAAAGTGAGCAGCTGCCTCAACTGCCTCACAGATGTAGGTCTGTCCAGCGCAGTGGTTCTCGGCTCTCGTTGCTCATTAGAATCACTGAGGAGCCTCCTAGAAACACTGATGCCTAGACCCCTCCCCAGAGATTGTGATTTAATTGGTCTGGGGTGCAGCCTGGACATCAGGATTTTTTAAAGATCCCAGGTGATTCTTATGGGTAGCTAGGGTAGAGAACCTCTAATCCAAGAGGGGATGACTCTAGCCTACATCGAAGGACAGAATCATGGGTATTTGATAAATCATGAAATACATTCTTGTGTCAGAACAACAATGCTTTTCAGTGAACATTTAGATAAGAAGTGACCCTGTCTTTTGTCTGAGCTGCACCCTTGCTTTATGGCTGGCTGTGGATAATAGCTGCTTTATTGTGATTACCTGGGGGGAAAGATGAATTCCACACTACACTGAGTAGTGTGCGTTCTGTTATTTCCCCAGGAGTAGCTGCCGTGCCAGACCTTTTCTGCATGGTCTGAGGTGGCCATCAGCCAGCTGTTGTTGTCTAAGACCTTGAGGTCTGGTGAGATGCAAGTCTTATATTGATAGCCCTATGCAGACCACAAAGAAAACTTTGCTAATGTTTTCATGTATTACATGTGGATGCCTGCTATTGTCTGGCTCGTGTATGTTATTTTTTTTTTGTTATTTTTTTTTGTTGTTATTTTTTTTTTCTGTTATTTTTTCCCCTCTGATTTGTGCTAGACTTTAAGTATGAGACCTAAAAGAACTTGTTTTTTGAACATTTGATTTAACTGATTTTTTGAAAAATTTCAAATATAGGTAAAGTAGGGAGAATAGTATAATAGTGTGATAAGCTCCTACGTACCCACTTAATTCCGTTAGTTATCAGCACATAACCAATCTTTTTCACAAATATTTCCATCCTCTCTCTCTTCCACCCAGATTATGGGAAACTACTTGAATTCACATTACAGAGCATTATTCATTGGTGGATATATTAATTGGAACTCTTGGTTGTAAGTGACAGAAACCCAAACTAAATATATTTTGATCAGAAAGGTATTTTGTTGGTCATGTTACTGGGAAATGCAAGAGGTGTCCTGGGATCCAGATGTGGCTGCATTCCATGGAATCAGTAACATTAGGACCCCGCCTTTCTCATCTTTCTCCATCTCTAGGTTCTGTTTACTTCGTCTCGGGCAGGCGAGCAGGCTTACCGTGGGTTTGAGCTTGCAATCAGTGGGAGGGACTTTCTCACCTGGTTTTGTGGGCTGAATTGCACCCCCCAAAAAGATTTATTAAAGGTACCCCTAGGCCAGGTGCGGTGGCTCATGCCTGTAATCCCAGCACTTTGGGAGGCCGAGGCGGGTTGATCACCTGAGGTTGGGAGTTCGTGACCAGCCTGAACAACATGGTGAAACCCCATCTCTACTAAAAATACAAAAAATTACCCGGGTGTGGTGGCGCATGCCTGTAATCCCAGCTACTCAGGAGGCTGAGGCAGGAGAATCACTTGAACCCGGGAGCCAGAGGTTGTGGTGAGCCGAGATTATGCCATTGCGCTCCAGCCTGGGCAACAAGAGCAAACCTCCGTCTCAAAAAAAGAAAGGGTCCCCCTGGTACCTGTGATGTAACCTTCTTTTGGAAAGAGGGTCTTTGCAGATCTAATTAAGATGTAAGTTTAGAAGAGGTCACAGTGGAGTAGAATAGGCCTTAATCCATTGTGACTGGGGACCCACACAGAGAACACCATGGGAAGACGCAGACGGGGAAGACAGCCCATGTGAAGGCGGAGGCAGACACAGGAGTGATGCAGCTATGAGCCAAAGAACACCAAGGATTGCCAGCACCTTCCAGAAACCAGGAAGATGCGTGGAAGGATCCTTTCTCCGGAGACTTTGGAGGGAGAGTGACCCTACCAACACATTGGTTTTGGATTTCTAGCCTCCAGAACTGTGAGAAGAATACATTTCTCTTGTTTGTGTTCAACAGGATGCCAACCAGTTTGTGTGATATGTTACATCAGTCCTAGGAAACTAATATACCTAGTGACTGTTCCAATCCCAGACAAACTGTACCATGGTCTTGTTTAGATCCTGTTCCCATCCCTGGAACCTAGTTTGGGGGATGGGGTACTTGGGTTAGCACAGGTCATGTGACCAACCCTGTGGTGGAGGACCCACATCACATGAAGGGGAGATAGGGGAGTGGGGATTGAGACAGACAGGAAAACATTCTTCTACCAAAGTCAGCGCATACTTCTTTACTGGAAGCCACTGAGACAGTGAATCAACTAATTACCATCCTAGTGTGGATTAATCAGCTATTCTTTACAAAGTGTTACTAGAAAATAATGTAGTCTTTTAAAATAGTCACTGACATTGATATTTTTCACATGCCTAGAAGGAGAGAGGAAGCCTATGGTCACTGAAGTTGAGTTTACTTTGGCTTTGTTTAAATAATTCTTTTTGCTGCTAAGATTGTTTTCTTGATTTTATCCTTCTTCCTCTTAAATGGCTCCCAGGCTGACCGGCGGGAGGAAGACACTGCTAATGTTTCTGCAGGGTGTTCATGCTTTACGGCTGGATTTTGCATCGGGCTCTTGATTTTGTTTGGATGTCTACTGCTATTCACATGTGCCTACTTAGGGAAACAGCTGCACTCATTCAGTGCAATGCCACATAGAATAGTAAAAGCAGAGTATACTCTCTGATAAACACATTAATTTTACCAGATGTTCTTCTTAAGCCTTTAATTGCATTTCCTGGATTTGGTGACCTATCCTTAGATAATGCCTCCAGGAATTTTTCTCATAGCCCAGGACCTATTACTGTAAAGATGGCAAAAGTGGAATTAGGGTGCCTGTGCATCCCAGTTCACCCAGGACAGTGATAATTTATGCCTGTTGTCCCAGTCCCCTTTCACTCTCTGTCTTGGACAACAAATATATATATCCATTCCACCTAGCATGGGCAGTTTCATAGGAGGCCACTTGTTTAGGTGCTGAGCTTGGAGAAAATTCTACCTGTTTTCATGCCAAGGGTAATGGGGCTGGACACCATGAAATTGGAGTTTGCTGGGTTGCTATAGGCTGTAGGGCATCAGGTATCAGTGTTAATCCTTAAAACTGTTTGGGGGCAGCTTTATGTTTTGGTAGCTTGAGTGCACTGTGTGTCCCCGAGAGCTGAACTAAAGAGAGTGGCAATTGAAAAGCCAGAGGGGAGGCTGAGTCAGAAAGTGAAGGTCGCCAACTGGTGACATGAACAGAGTGATTGTATCTGTCAGCAGTGGCTGGCTTATGCTACAGTAACAAATAACCCCCAAATCCAAATGACTTAACGTGACAACAGCTTGCCTCCTGTTCACCTTCCATGTGTAAGAATGGGTGTATTTTGCTTACCTGGGGACCCAGGCTGGTAGAAGCTGTATCTCAACTCATGCTTTCACTGAGGCAGGGAAAGGGAACAAGTGACCCAGGCTCAAGTTCTTTGTTTGTTTGTTTTCCAACTTTTATTTTAAGTTCAGGGGTACATGTGCAGGATGTGCAGGTTTATTACATAGGCAAATGTGTCCTGGGGGGTTGTCGTACAGATTATTTCATCACCCAGTTATTGAGCCTAGTATCCGTTAGTTACTTTTCCTGATCTTCTCCCTCCTCCCAGTCTCTGTCCTCTGATAGGCTCCAGTGTGTGTTGTTCCCCTCTCTGTGTCCATGTGTTCTCCTCATTTAGCTCCCACTTATAAGTGAGAATATGCAGTATTTGGTTTTCTGTTCCTGAATTAGTTTGCTAGGGATAATGGCCTCCACCTCCATCTATGGCCCTGCAAAGGACATGATCTCATTCTTTTTTATGGCTGCATAGTATTCCATGGTGTATATATACATTTTCTTTATCAAGTTTATCATTGATGGGCATTTAGGTTGATTCGATGTCTTTGCTCTTGTGAGTAACGCATGCATGTGTCTTTATAATAGAATTATTTATATTCCTCTGGGTATATACCCAGAAATGGGATGGCTGGGCCGAATGGTATTTCTGTCTCTAGATCCTTGAGGAATTGCCACACTGTCTTCCGCAATGGGTGAACTAATTTACACTCCTACCAGCAGTGTGTAAGTGTTCCTTTTTCTCCATAACCTTACCAGCATCTTCTTATTTTTGACTTAATAATAGCCAGCCATACAGACTCAGGTTCTTAAAACTTCAATTAGAATTGATCCACATTGTTTCTGCTCACATCTCATTGACCAAAGCAAGTCACGAATCACACCTAACTTCCGAGGAGGAAGGGAGGTACCCTCCCACTATGTGCTCAAAGGAGGAGAAATGGAATATCTGTGGCTGGCCCTAGTGACTAGCAGGCAGGAAGCTCCAGTGAAATTCCCTGAATACCTTCCTCCTAAGTCCAGGTGACTTTTATTAGGTTGTTTGCAAGAAAAGTAGCTGTTGCTCCAGAGAATATTAAAGGTGCCACCACACAGTCTGATATCCACAGAGCCCTGAGCCACCTCAGTCAAGATCTACCCCTCGATTAAAGCTCTGAGGGGCCAAAGATGGAATGCTGGAGGCCAAGACCCCAGGCAGGCTTTTGACTCCTCCACCAGTCCAGCAGTCTGCTCTAACACAGACACCATGGTGGGGCATGATGGGGCCGGGGGCACTGTCAGATAAAAACATAGACAATATTATCAGAAGTATAATATATGAGGGAGGGAGGCTTATGACTAAGTGCTGGTGGGCCTGGAATTAGAGTGTTCACATTTTAATGAAGCCACTTTATTCATAGGCACTCTCATTCCTACAGCCCACCCCTATGTATAGATAATCCATAATCACTGTGAACATTCAGAGTGGAAGGGACAGACCTTAGGGAAATGAGAGGCAGTTTCTGTTTCGCTAAGGGTGAATCTGGGATGCCCCCAACAAGATCCATTCTCAGAGCTCTCTTGTACGTGCCAGGGGATACCTGGCAAGACTAGGCCATGTTTGCTTTGAGGATGAGCATATCACTGGGGACAAAGCCCAGAGGGCAACCTCTTTGTGAAAACAAAATGATGATTTTGCTCTTGTATATGTTGAGTCTGAATGAATGGTGGGACCCAACAGAAGGTTGGGGATGCAAGGTTCTGAAGTTTAGGGTGATATCGTAGGGTTGTAGACCCATACTTGCAGTCATCAGCCTTGGTGAGATTAGTAGATAAGACCTTCAAGAAAAAGTAGAATAACAAAATGGGTTTTACAAGGACTAGGAAATGAGCTTTGGAGTATGTTACATTAAGGAAGCAGGGCAAAGAGTCTCAGCCATTAAAGGACACTGAGAAGGTGATCCAGGTATAGGAGAGGCACCAAGGCATTATCATCCCATGTATCGTTTCTTATGTTAATAAAGCTTATTGTGGTATATAAAGTTCTGCTAATACACACAGCACAATGAATGCTATGGACTAAATGTTTATGTCTGTCTAAAATTCATATGTTAAAGCCCTAACCCCCAGCATCTTTGAAGATGGGGCCTCTAAGGAACTAATTAAGATTAAATGAGGTCTTAAGGGCAGGGCCCTGATCTGATAGGATTAGTGTTCTTATAAGAGGAACAGAGGTGGCTGGCAAGATGGTCAAGTAGGAACAGCTCCGGTCTGCAGCTCCTAGCAAGATCAACGCAGTAGGCAAGTGATTTCTGCATTTCCAACTGAGGTACCTGGCTCATCACACAGGGACTGGTTAGACAGTGGGTGCCGCCCACGGAGGCTGAGCCGAAGCAGGGTGGGGTGCTGCATCCCCCAGGAAGCACAAGGGGTTGGGGAACTCCCCTCGCCAGTCAAGGGAAGCCGTGAAGGACTGTGCCATGAGGAATGGTGCACTCCGGCCCAGATACTACACTTTTGCCATGGTCTTCACAACCTGCAGACCAGGAGATTCCCTCTGGTGCCTACACCACCAGGACCCAGGGTTTCAAGCACAAAACTGGGCAATCATTTGGGCAGACACCCAGCTAGCTGCAGGAGTTTTTTTTCATACTCCAGTGGCCCCTGGAATGCCAGTGAAACAAAAGTGTTCACTCCCCTGGAAAGGGGGCTGAAGCCAGGGAGCCAAGTGGTCTAGCTCAGCAGATTCCACTGCCATGGAACCCAACAAGCTAAGGTCCACTGGCTTGAAATTCTTGCTGCTAGCACAGAAGTCTGAAGTTGACCTCAGATGCTTAAGCTTGGTGGGGGGAGAGGCATGTGCCATTACTGAGTCTTGAGTAGGCAGTTTTCCCCTCACAGTGTAAACAAAGCCACCGGGAAGTTGGAGCTGGGCAGAGCCCACCGCAGCTCAGGAAAGTCACTGTAACCAGACTGCCTCTGTAGATTCCCCCTCACTGGGCAGGGTATCTCTGAAGGAAAGGTAACAGCCCCATTCGAGGGCTTACAGACAAAATCCCCATCTCCCTGCAGCAGAGCGCCTGGAAGAAGGGGCAGATGTGGGCGTGGCTTCAGCAGATTTAAACATTCTTGCCTGCTGACTCTGAAGAGAGCAGCGGATGTGCCAGCACAGCGCTTGAGTTCTGGTAAGGGACAGACTGCCTCCTCAAGTGGATCCCTGACCCCTGTACCTCCTGACTGGAAGACACCTCCCAGTGGCAGTCGACAGATACCTCATACAGGAGAGCGCCAGCTGGCATCTGGTGGAGTTCCCTTTGGGATAAAGCTTCCAGAGGAAGGAACAGGCAGCAATCTTTGCTGTTCTGTAGCCTCTGCTGGTGATACCTAGGTACATAGGATCTGGAGTGGACCTCCAACAAACTCCAGCAGACCTGCAGAAGAGGGGCCTGTTAGAAGGAAAACTAACAAACAAATAGGTATAGCATCAACATCAACAAAAAGGACGTCCACGCAAAAACCACATCTAAAGGTTACCAACATCAAAGAACAAAGGTAGATAAATCCACAAAGATGAGGAAAAACCAGTGCAAAAAGGCTGAAAATTTCAAAAACCAGAACACCTCTTCGCCTCCAAAGGATCACGGCTCCTTGCCAGAAAGGGAACAAAACTGAATGGAGAATGAGTTTGACGAATTGACAAAAGTAGGCTTCAGAAGGTGGGTAATAACAAACCCCTCCAAGCTAAAGAAGCATGTTCTAATCCAATGCAAGGAAGCTAAGAACCTGTGAAAAAAGGTTAGAGGAATTGCTAATTAGAATAACCAGTTTAGAGAAGAATATAAATGACCTGATTGAGCCGAAAAACATAGCACGCAAACTTCATGAAGCATATACAAATATCAATAGCCAAATCAATCAAGCAGAAGAAAGGATGTCAGAGATTGAAGATCAACTTAATGAAATATAGTGTGAAGACAAGATTAGAGAAAAGAGAATGAAAAGAAATGAACAAAGGCTCCAAGAAATATAGGACTATATGAAAAGACCAAGCATACATTTGATTGGTGTACCTGAAAGTGACGGGAAGAATGGAATCAAGTTGGAAAACACTCTTCAGGATACTATCCAGGAGAACTTCCCCAACCTAGCAAGACAGGCCAACATTCAAATTCAGGAAATACAGAAAACACCACAAGATACTGCTCAAGAAGAGCAACCCCAAGACACTTAATCACCAGATTCACAAAGGTTGAAATGAAGGAAAAATGTTAAGGGCAGCTAGAGAAAGGTTGGATTACCCACAAAGGGAAGCCCATCAGACTAACAGTGGATCTTTCTGCAGAAACCCTACAAGCCAGGAGAGAGTGGGGGCCAATATTCAACATTCTTAAAGAAAAGAATTTTCAACCCAGAATTTCATATCCAGCCAAACTAAGCTTCATAAGTGAAGGAGAAATGAAATCCTTTACAGACAAGCAAATGCTGAGTGATTTTGTCATCACCAGGCTTGCCTTACAGGAGCTCCTGAGGGAAGCACTAAATATGGAAAGGAAAAACCAGTAACAGCCACTGCAAAAACATACCAAATTGTAAAGACCATTGACACTATGAAGAAACTGCATCAACTAACGGGCAAAATAACCAGCTAGCATCATGATGACAGAATCAAATTCACACACAACAATATTAACCTTAAATGTAAATGGACTAAATGCCCCAATTAAAAGACACAGATTGGCAAATTGGATAAAGAGTCAACACCCATCAGTGTGCTGTATTCAGGAGACCCATCTCATATGCAAAGACACACATAGGCTCAAAATAAAGGGATGGAGGAATATTTACCAAGCAAATGGAAAGCAAACAACAACAACAAAACAGGGATTGCAATCCTAGTCTCTGATAAAACAGACTTTAAACCAGCAAAAATCAAAAAAGACAAGGGCATTACATAATGGTAAAGGGATCAATGCAACAAGAAGAGCTAACTAACCTAAATATATATGCACCCAATACAGGAGCACCCAGATTCATAAAACAGCTTCTTAGAGACATACAAAGAGACTTAGACTCCCACACAATAATAGTGGGAGACTTTAACAACCCACTGTCAATATTAGATCAACGAGAGAGAAAATTAACAGGATATTCAGGACTTGAACTCAGCTCTGGAACAAGTGGACCTAATAGACATCTACAGAACTCTCCACCCCAAATCAACAGAATATACATTCTTCTCAGCACCACATCGGACCTATTTTAAAATTGACCACATAATTGGAAGTAAGGCACTCCTCAGCAAATGCAAAAGAATGGAAACCGTAACAAACCACCTCTCACACCACAGTGCAATCAAAATAGAACTCAGGATTAAGAAACTCACTCAAAACTGCACAACTACGTGGAAACTGAACAACCTTCTCCTGAATGACTACTGGGTAAAAAACGAAATTAAGGCAGAAATAAAGAAGTTGTTTGAAACCAATGAGAACAAAGACACAACGTACCAGAATCTCTGGGACACAGCTAAAGCAGTGTTTACAGGGACATTTATAGCACTAAATGCCCACAGGAGAAAGCAGGCAAGATCTAAAATCGATACCCTGACATCACAATTAAAAGAACTAGAGAAGCAATAACAAATTCAAAAGCTAGCGGAAGAGAAGAAATAACTAAGATCAGAGCAGAACTGAAGGAGATAGAGACACAAAAAACCCTTCAAAAAAATCAATGAATCCAGGAACTGGTTTTTTGAAAAGATTAATGAAATAGATAGGCAGCTAGCCAAACTAATAAAAAAAGAGAAGAATCAAACAGACACAATAAAAAAATATAAAGGGAAGATCACCACTGATCCCACAGAAATACAAACTACCATCAGAGAATACTATAAATACCTCTATGCAAATAAACTAGAAAATCTAGAAGAAATGGATAAATTCCTGGACACATACACCCTCCCAAGACTGAATCAGGAAGAAGTCGAATCCCTGAATATACCGATAACAAGATCTAAAATTGAGGCAGTAATTAATAGCCTACCAACCAAAAAAAGTCCAGGACCAGATGGATTCACAGCTGAATTCTACCAGAGATACAAACAGGAGCTGGTACCATTCCTTCTGAAACTATTCCAAATAATAGAAAAAGAGGAACTCCTCCCTAACTTATTTTATGAGGCCAGCATCATTCTGATATCAAAACCTGGCAGAGACACAACAAAAAAAGAAAATTTCAGGCCAATAACCCTGATGAACATCGATGCGAAAATTCTCAATGAAATACTGGCAAACTGAATCCAGCAGCACATCAAAAAGCTTATCCATCACAATCAAGTTAACTTCATTCCTGGGATGCAAGGCTGGTTCAACATACACAAATCAATAAACATAATCCATCACATAAACAAAACCAATGACAAAAACCACATGATTATCTCAACAGATGCAGAAAAGGCTTTTGATAAAAGTAAACACCCTTCATGCTAAAAACTCTCAATAAACTAGGTATTGATGGAACGTATCTCAAAATAATAAGAGCTATTTATGACAAATCCACAGCCAATATCATATTGAATGGGCAAAAGCTGGAAGCATTCCCTTTGAAAACCAGCACAAGACAAGAATGCCCTCTCTCACCACTCGTATTCAACATAGTATTGGAAGTTCTGGCCAGGGCAATTAGGCAAGAGAAAGAAATTAATGGTATTCATATGGGAAGAGAGGATGTCAAATTGTCTGTTTGCAGATGACGTGATTGTATATTTAGAAAACTCCATCGTCTCAGCCCAAAATCTTTTTTCTTTCTTTTTTTTTTTTTTCTTGCTCTGTCGCCCAGGCTGGAGTGCAGTGGCGTGATCTCGGCTCACTGCAAGCTCCGCCTCCCGGGTTCATGCCATTCTCCTGCCTCAGCCTCCTGAGTAGCTGGGACTACAGGCGCCCGCCACCGCACCCGGCTAATTTTTTGTATTTTTAGTAGTGACGGAGTTTCACTGTGGTCTCAATCTCCTGACCTTGTGATCCGCCCGCCTTGGCCTCCCAAAGTGCTGGGATTACAGGCGTGAACCACCGTGCCTGGCTAGCCCAAAATCTTAAGCTGATAAGCAACTTCAGCAAAGTCTCAGGATACAAAATCAAAATCAATGTGCAAAAATCACAAGCATTCTTATACACCAGTAACAGACAGAGAGCCAAATCATGAGTGAACTCCCATTCACAATTGCTACAATGAGAATAAAATACCTAGTAATACAACTTTTAAGGGATGTGAAGGACCTCTTCAAGGAGAACTACAAACCTCTGCTCAAGGAAATAAGAGAGAACACAAACAAATTGAAAAACATTCCATGCTTATGGATAGGAAAAATCAATACTGTAAAAATGACCATACTGCCCAAAGTGATTTATAGATTCAGTGCTGTCCCCAGCAAACTACCGCTGACTTTCTTCACAGATTTGGAAAAAAACACTTTAAATTTCTTATAAAACCCAAAAAGAGCCTGTATAGCCAAGACAATCTTAAGCAAAAAGAACAAAACTGGAGGCATCACACTACCTGACTTCAAACTATACTACAAGGCTATAGTAACCAAAACAGCATGGTATTGGCACCAGAACAGATATGTAGATGAACGAAACAGAACAGAGGCCTCAGAAATAATGCTACACATCCACAACCACCTGATCTTTGACAAATCTGACAAAAACAAGCAATGGGGAAAGGATTCCCTATTTAATGAATGCTGTTGAGAAAACTGGCTAGCCACATGCAGAAAACAGAAACTGGACCCCTTCCTTACATCTTATACAAAAACTAACTCAAGATGGATTAAAGACTTAAATATAAGACCTAAAACCATAAAAACCCTAGAAAAAAACCTAGGCAATACCATTCAGGATGTAGGCATGGGCAAAGACTTAATGACTAAAACACCAAAAGCAATGGCAACAAAAGCCAAAATAGACAAATGAGATCTATTTAAACTAAAGAGTTTCTGCACAGCAAAAGAAACTGTCGTCAGAGTGAACAGGCAACCTACAGAATGAGAGAGAAGTTTTGCAATTTATCCGTCTGACAAAGGTCTAATATCCAGAATCTACACGGACTTAAACAAATTTATAAGAAAAAAACAAACAATCCCATCAAAAAGTGGATGAAGAATATGAACAGTTTTCAAAAGAAGACATTTATGTGACCAACAAACATATTTAAAAAAAGCTCATCATCACTGATTATTAGAGAAATACAAATCAAAACCACAATGCGATACCATCTCACGACAGAATGGCGATCATTAAAAAGTCAGGAAACAACAGATGCTGGCGATAATGTGGAGAAATAGGAATGCTTTTACACTGTTGGTGGGAGTGCAAATTAGTTCAACCATTGAACCATTGTGGACAACAGTGTGCCAATTCCTTAAGGATCTAGAACTAGAAATACCATTTGACCCAGCAATCCCATTTGGGGTATATACCCCAAGGATTATAAATCATTCTACTATAAAGACACATGCACATGCATGTTTATTGCAGCACCGTTCACAATAGCAAAGACTTGGAACCAACCCAAATGCCCATCAATGACAGACTAGATAAAGAAAATGTGGCACATATAAACCATGGAATAATATGCAGCCATGAAAAAGGATGAGTCCATGTCCTTTACAGGGACATGGATGAAACTGGAAACCATCATTCTCAGCAAACTAACACAGGAACAGAAAACCAAACACTACATATTCTCACTCATAAGTGGGAGTTGAGCAATGAGAACATATGGACACAGGGAGGGGAACATCACACACTGGGGTCTGTTGGGTGGTGGGGGGCTAGGGGAGGGATAGCATTAGGGGAAATACCTAATGTAGATGACGGGTTGATGGGTGCAGCAAACCACCATGGCACGTGTATACCTATGTAACAAATCTGCATGTTCTGCATATGTATCCCAGAACTTAAAGTATTTAAAAAAAAAAAAAAAAAAAGGAACAGACACTGAATCTCTCTGTTTCTCTTTCTCTCTCTCTCTCTCTCTCTCTCTCTCTCTCTGAGAACACACAAAGAAGAGGTCACATGAACACACAGCAAGGAGGTGGCCACCTAGAACCTAAGAGAAGAGGCCTCAAATTAAGCCTATCTTATCAGCACCTTTACTTTGGAATTCCAGCCTCCAGAACTACGAAAAATAAATTTCTGTTGTTTAAGCCACCCAGCCTGTAGTATTTTATTATGACAGCTCAAGCAAACTAAAGCAATGATGATAAATGAAATGACAAAAATCACTTACGTTTGTTGATCACTTACCATATTATAGGCACAGTATGAAGTGTTGACTCATTTAATCCTCACAATGACCCCATCAGGTGGTAACTAGTTTTTACCTTCATTTTACAGATACAACAAAGACCTAGACTAGTTAACTAACTTGCCCAAGGTCACCTAGCTAGTAAGTGATTGAGCCAGGTTCAAACTCCAAAGTATGGCTATAGGAATCTCTACTCATATGTATATGGAAGCCAAGAAAAGGGTTTCCAGAAGGGGAGGTAGTCAACACTGCTGAACATTGCAAGAGGTCAAGGGAAATAACTGAGAAAATAAGGATGGGCTGTTTGGAACCCTGCTGGAAGGGAATTAAAGAGAGTGGTCAGGTGGTCAGTGAGTATAGCCATCTCTTTTTTTTTTTTTTTTTAATGGCCATGTAGATGGCATATTAGGAGTGTATTCTACTTTAAGGAGAAGGGGAAGGTTTGTCTAGAATGGTAAAGGAATGAGGATGTTCTGTAGATGCGAGGATGTAGCTTGTAGCGAGGGAGTACAGATTTAATAGAATGATATCTCTGAACCTGTCCTATCCTAAAAGAAAAGATGCAAAGTGGGCATTTTTTCTTCCTGTAGAATGTGTATTGTTGCTTCTCTGCAAGCTTTTATAAAAAGCGTCTTCATCATTTAATAAAAATTAATTCATGCAAGAGAAATGAAAGTAATTGTATTGCTATAAAAAATAATTTGCCCAAGAATGTTCACAGCACCTTTTTTCATATTAGCTTCAAACTGGAAACAACCCAAATATCCATCAACAGGAGACTGAATAAACAAATTGTGGTACATTCATACAATGGAGTATTACTCCAAAGTGAAAAAAGAACACACTACTGACACATATAAAATCCTGGATTAATCTCAAAAACCTTATGTTGAACAAAATAAGCTAAATACAAGAGCACATACTGTCTGATTCCATTTATATGGTGTTCTATAATAGGAAGAATTGGACTGTGGTGATAGAAATCAGAACAGTGTTTGCCTATGCAGGTGGGAGGAGTATTATAGCTGGAAAGGGCATGATAGAACCTTCTGGAATGATGGTAATGGTTTATGTCATGATTGACATTATATACACATGGGTGTATACAGTTATCAAAATCCATTGAACTATACGCTTATGTCGTTTTTATTGTGTATAATATAAACTATATTTTAAAAATCTTACGGTTCTCTTCCCCCTTCTCTCTTTCTCTCTCATTATCTCACTCTCTGCCTTTCATTCTCACTCTGTCTCTCCAATTCCTGAAGGAAACTTTTAGAGGCAGTATAAATGTCACATTGTAGAACTATTCTAAGTCCTTCTAGTTTCTCTCTTTTATTAGACTCAAAAATACATAGTATCAACTATACAACTAGTAGGAGAAAACATAGGAGAAACACTACAAGACATTGGTCTAGGGAATGATTTCTTGCATATGATGACCTCAAAAGCACAGACAAATGCAAAATAGACAAATGAGATTATATCAAACTAGAACGCTTCTGCATAGCAAAAGAAACAACGAATAGAGTGAACAGACAACCCACGGGATTGGGAGAAAATATTTACAAATCATACATCAGATCAGGGGCTCAAATCCAAAATATGCAAGAAACTCAAACCACTCACTAGCAAGAAAACAACTCTTAAAAATGGGCAAAGGGACTGGGTGCAGTGGCTCACACCTGTAATCCCAGCACTTTGGGAAGCTGAGGCAGGCGGATCACGAGGTCAGAAATTGGAGACCAGCCTGGCCAACATAGTGAAACCCCATCAGTACTAAAAATACAAACATTAGCCAGGTGTGGTGGCACACACCTGTAGTCCCAGCTACTCGGGAGGCTGAGGCAAGAGAATCGCTTGAACCCAGGAGGTGGAGATTGCAGTGGGCTGAGACCATGCCATTGCACTCCAGCCTGGGTGACAAAGTGAGACTCTGAGACTCCATCTCAAAGAAAAGCAGGGGGATGGGAGTGGCAAAGGACCTAAAAAGATACTTCTCAAAAGAAGACATAAAACAGGCCAACAGATATATGTTAAAATGCTCAATACCACTAATCAGCAGGGAAATGCAAATTAAAACCACAATAAGCTATCATCTCATGCCTGTTAGAATGGCCATTAGAGAAAAGATGAAAGATGGTTAAGTGTTGGGAGGCCGAGGCAGGCGGATCACTTAAGGTCAGGAATTCATAGTGGCCACGTAGTGAAGCCCTGTCTCTACTAAAAACACAAGAAAATTAGTCAGGTATGGTAGCGTGCACCTGTAATGCCAGCTACTCAGGAGGCTGAGGCAGGAGAATCACTTGAACCCGGGAGGCGGAGGTTGCAGTGAGCCAAGATCGTGCCATTGCGCTCCAGCCTAGGTGATAGAGTGAGACTCTGTCTCAAAAAGGAAAAAAAAAAAGGAAAGAAAGAAAAATTGTAAGTGTGGCAAGGATATGGAGAAAAGGGAATTTTTGCCTACAGATGGTGGGAATGTAAGTTAGAACAGCCATTTTGGAAAACAGTATGGAAGTTTCTCAAAAAAACTAAAAATGTAGTTACCATCATTCTGCAGTCCCACTTCTGGGTATATAGCCACAGGAATGTAAAGCAGTGTGTTGATGAGATGTCTCCACTTCCAGGTTCACTGCAGCATTATTCACATGCCAAGATATGGAAACAACCTAAGTGCCTATCGACAGATGAAAGGATTTAAACATGTGGTCTGTGTACATGAGAGAATACTATTCAGCCTGAGAGAAGAATGAAATTCTGTAATTTGTGACAACATGGGTGAACCTGGAGGGCGTTATGCTATGTGAAATAAGCCAGGCACAGAAAGATGAGTATTAGATATGGAATGTAAAAATTTGAACTCAGAAGTAGAGAGTAGAATGACAGTTACCAGAGGCTAAAGAGGGTGGGAGTGGGTGGTGAAAAGTAAAATATTGGTCAAAGGGCACAACGTTTCAGTGCGATAGGAGGAATAAGTTTTGGTGATCTATTGCACAGCAAGGTGACTATAATTAATAATATGTATATTTCAAAGTTGCTAAAAGAGTAGATTCTAAATGTTCTCACCACAAAGAAATAAGTATGAGGTGATGGATATGTTAATTCACCAGATTTTCTTATTCCACAATGTATACAAGTATTGAAACCCCATAAATATATACAAATGTCAATCAAAATAAAATTTAAAAATATACAGTATCAGAGACTCATTTAGAATGATAGGGCTTTGCTGGGCACAGGAATCCTCTAATAGGTTGGAATCCGAGGAAGCAAGCCAGACATCTGTGTTAGTTAGCTTTCTTATTTTGCAAGCAACAGACACCAATTTTGGCTAAGTCAAACACAAAAGGATTTTATCAGGAGGATATCCAATAGCTCAGAGACCCAACAGGAAGTGTGGAGAAGTAGGCTTGGTAAAGGATGGAAACTGGGAAGCCTTGGGCCTCCAGGTGGACAGAACTGACAGTCTCATTAGTGTGCTGCTGCTGCAATGGAAAATTCCAGCAGGTTTCTCCATTGAAGAGTCAAAGTCCTGGTAACAAGGGTTGGATTGGCTTAGCTTACGCCACATCCCACACCTTGGCCAAGGGGAGCTGGGACCCCCTGAGTGACAGTCTCAGCAAGACTACACACAGAGGGGAGAAGTAATTTTCAAATAGGAAATCTAGAAAGAAGGGAAATATGGGATGGACAAAAATGATTGGTGTCTGTGACTGAAACTCATGTCAGGGTAGCCGCCTGGCTTGTCAACTGTCATTTCATTATTCAGCTGGTAGGGCTTCCTGACACCTTTGGGGGATTGTTGAAATTGAATGTAGCACACAAATATCATTCTTTCCTCCTTCTTGTTGCGTTTGCATTTCTGAAGATTGTACAGACAAGACCTGTGTAGATCCCCTCTGATCCCAAATGTGATGCTGGTATAATTCAGGTTGACCAGTGTGTATTTACACAGGGGCATGGGCCACTGCGTCATAAGGGGGCGTGACCTTAGGATGGGAGTGAGGAATGATTCTATTCCCTCCCCACTGATTCCTGTAATCTTGGTCGCTGGTCTAGCTCTCCTCCCACCACTGCTGCCAAGTAGGAGTGTATGTGTGAAATGTCTCTGGGACAGGCCTACTTCTCACACCCACACCATGTTTCTCTCTCTAGCTAAGAAGGAAGGAGGATGCAGGATGGGGCAAATGGTTATCACCTACCTCTGTAAGTCTTTCCACTGGAAAATGTAGGATATGAGAAAGGAAAGATTGTTTGAGGGAGAAAATTGCTTCTGTTCTAGGGTATTCTAGCAGGTGTAAATGATTCTTATAAAAGCAGTTTCTTTCCTGGCACTCGAACCCATTTCATTCTGGGTAGTTAGTAAAGAAAAGCCTCGGGGTGTATTTCAACATCTAATGAGCAGATTAAACTAAATAGGAATGGTTTTAAGGACTTGAAACCAAGCATAGCGCTTAAACCCATTGCAAAATATTAAATAATGAGACCAGATCCTATTGTTTCTCTCTTCCAAGAACTCAGCTTTCTACAAAGACTGCCTTGCTCAGTCCTCATCTGTGGTCGGTCGGGGTGTCAGTATTCTAGTGTTCCTATTCAACAGATGCAGGAACAGAGACTCACAGGGGTAGGATGGTCTGCCCTGGGTTACAGAACAACAGAGAAGAATCAGAGTCACTGAGAAGTTACATAAGCACAGCCCACCAAGCTGAGAGCAGCGATTTGCCTGAGGGCCTGCAGAAGAATTTCTCCCTCCATCCATCCAAGCCATGACTGATTCATTTCCTTTAAAAACAAACAAATGTGTTTTCACATCAAGACTACTAAGACTTCTCCAGGAAATCCTGGGTCTCTGTCTTAATCTCTTGTAGCAGAATTCTCTCACTCTCCGAGCAGAGGTCACCATGTTGTAAATTGGTAGGGACATGTCCTGAAGGAGTGGTTGGGACATTTTGTTGTACCTTGCATGGACCTTGGGATGTTAGTATCTGACCCATATCAAGAGGTTTTCAGAGTTAGATTTACAGCTACAGTGTGATCAGTGAATATGCAACTTATATTTAAATTATAAATTCAGCCCATGCTTATATTTAAATTATAAATTCAGCCCATGCTTTACATATTTATCAGACATTCTCCCCCCACTGATACAGTCTTATTTGTCTTGGCTCTGTCTTCCCACCTAAATCTCATCTTGAGTTGTAGTTCCCATAATCCCCACCTGTCATGGGAGGGATCAGGTAGGGATAATTGAATCATGGGGGCAGTTTCACCTTGCTGCTGTTCTCATGATAATGAGTTAGTTCTCACGAGATCTATTGGTTTTATAAGGGGCTTTTCCCCCTTTTGCTTGGCATTTCACTGTGCTGCCACCACGTGAGGAAGGTTGTGTTTGCTTCCCCGTCCACCATGATTGTAAGTTTCCTGAGGTCTCCCCAGTCAATTAAACTTCTTTCCTTTGTAAATTACCCAGTCTAGGGTATGTCTTTATTAGCAGCATGAGAATGGACTAATACACTGTCCTTCCCCTAAAGCTGTTAAACAGCTACCATACCTGCCAGTCTCCATTTCTTAGAAATTTCTGTGAGAACATTCCATGAATCAGTGGGACTTGTTTACAAAAGGTTAAAAGAAAACTCACTTGTATATCTGTAGTCTGAGGTGGGAAGGTGCACCCCTCTTTCCTTTTATCTGGGTAAAATCTACCTTGATTCTTATGATGCCACCATCATAAGAGTGAGTATTTGTTGCCTAGCTACCCTCTGGAGCCATGTTGAGCACAATATCCAATGTACCTCTTCAGATATTTTAATACAATCATCTCGTCACCCTGCATCTTCTTTTTGCCAGCCTGCTGAATAATTTTATTTCCTTAAACTGATTTCTATGCTTTGGGGCTTGCTGTTTGTTTATCATCCTGGCTGTTCCCTCCAGAGTGTGGTAAATGAGTCATAACACACAGGTCTCCTCACCTGTGTGAGCTCTGCTGTGCTGGGCTTGGAAACAAGGAATATTATTGGGATTGATTAATGATGCCTTGCTTGAGCATGGGAAGGGGGAAATGGCTACATCTGTGCTGCCTCTTTGCCATCTCTATGGTTTTTCAATCTTTCCAATCATGGTTACATAGGTGCCAATTAATCCTGCTAGTTGCTTGAAAATTTGAGATGAGTCTCTATTCTTTATTAAAGAAGATGAGCTTCATAAATGTTCACAATATTGCATTAGATTTGACTACAAATGCCTGTATGCATTTTTTAATGGTAGAGAATGATGCAAATAAATATGAACAGGTTATCGTACATTGTCTAAATGTATTCATATTTAAAATGTAAGTAAAAAATAATATGTAGCTGATCATAATTTTTCAAGAGATGACCTTAGGATGGCTGAAATTGTCGGGGGCTGGCCTGGTTTCCCAGAATAATCCTTTAAAGTAAGGATTCTCTCATTGGGAGCAGTGTATCCAGAGGTGGAGGAACTGAATCAAGGATAGTTTTAAAAACTGGATCATCCAATGGCTCTGTATTAAATAGGTTTAATTCTTTTGATTGCATTTCCTGTTTGCACCTGAGGCCGTATCCACTGCAGAATAATAAAATTGAGGTACTGGCAATTATTTGTATTTGAATTCTTCTTCTTTTTTCTTTTTTTTGAAACGGAATTTCACTCTTGTCACCCAGGCTGGAGTGCAGTCGTGCGATTTGGGCTCACTGCAGCCTCTGCCTCCTGGGTTCAAGTGATTCTCCTGTCTCAGCCTCCTGAGTAGCTGGGATTACAGGTGCCCACCACCACGCCCAGCTAATTTTTGTATTTTTAGTAGAGACAGGGTTTCACCATGTTGGCCAGGTTGGTCTCAAACTCTCGACCTCAGGTGATCCGCCCATCTCGGCCTCCCGAAGGGCTGGGATTACAGGTGTGAACCACCGTGTCCAGCCTGTACCTGAATTATTCTGTTTTCAAACCCACCTGCCTTCAGCCTAAACAGTGGCAAGCACCTATCATATCCTGAAGTCAAGAGACATAATTATCATACCTCTTAGCTGCAAACCTAGGCTTCACCATCAGTTAACTGTTTGAGGTCCTTTTACTTAGTAACCCAAAATATTTAGTAATTGAGTATATATAGGGATATATTTTCCTTTAAGATTACTACTTGTGATGTGTATTATCCTGGAATAGAATGCTCTCATTCACAGCCATTTCTGTTTAAAGTGGGAGACATTTCTGGATTTTTGCTTTTCTCTTTCCTATTCTGTGACTGTCACTGCTCTATTGGAATCACTTTTGTCCCGGTGGTGTCCAGTGATCTTTGGATGGTCCACTGAAGGTAGATACCTCCCAGCCCTTTCTGTGCCAGGACTAAGATGGCACATACAGTATTCTGTAGCTCCCCCTGGCCAAAGCAGAAGCTATCATCACTACCCACTTTGTATGATTCCTCCTGTATAGCAGCACCCTCCACTGGGTAGTGCTTCGTTTTTAATCTATAGTTTTTATTCTTTCTTTTGGATTGCCAAATATAAACACACCACCACTACTGCCCCCCCACCCCTGCCCCTTGTGAGGAAAGCACTGTATAACTTTGTTGACAAATGTCTGCTTAGTTATGTTTAATGATTCAGAAATAAAACAGGGAGTAGTCCCACATTCTAATTTCAAACTGAAGACTGTTAGAAGCCAACAGAGTGTTTGTTTTTGTTTTGTTTTGCTGAGACAGGGTCTCACTCTGTCACCCAGGCTGGAGTGCAGTGGTACGATCATGGCTCATTGTAGCCTTGATCTCCCTGGGGTCAGTGATCCTCCCACCTCAGCCTCCCAAGTGGCTGGGAATACAGTCATACACTATACATTTTTGTACTTTTTATAGAGACGGGGTTTCGCCATGTTGCCCAGCTGGTCTTGAACTCCTAGGCTCAAGCAATCCACCTGTGTCGAACTGCCCCAATAGAGATTTTTAAAATGTAGATGATTAATAACTCGTAGTTCTGGAGCTGTTCAACAGAAGTTGCAACTCAAGATCGCTATTTAGTAATTAATAAGAAAAGTTGGGGGAAACAAAGTTCTACATTGTGTTCCGCTGATCTTTTTCTTTGAAACCTTACTGCAGATGCTATTTCTTTGTGGAGGAAAGGTGAGTAGTCTCTGATGGGGCAAGGAGTTCATTCGATTGTGCCAGCCTGAAATATGGCAGGTTAGAGGGGTGGAGAGAGCCAGGTATCGCAGGGGTAAGAAACGCGAGGCAGACAAACCTTGTCACGAGTTTAGTGAGCCCAGAAGTCAACAAATGAGTAGGGGCAAGAAACTGGCAGGGCAGCCATAGATTTCATATGGTTATTGGATTAATTTATTTTTGCTTTAAAATTTTATCGAGTGAGCCATAATTTATGGGGCTGAGTTGAGATTTGTCCGGGGGGATTGATTTGAAGTTTGGATTCATCCCAGGAAACAGCTTTCATTTAAAGTCATGCTCCAGCAAATTATGTTGATTTTAAATGGAGCAGCCTATTAAAAATAGGTCAGATTTCAACAGGACAGTGGAACGTTTGGTTTGAGGAAACTTTGAGTACATCAGTAACTATTATGAGATGTTCTGCTGTGATCACGTGGCCTGCCTGTCATCAGGAAAGGGAGAAAACGGAGGGGAGGACTCTTACATTCCAGTCAATTCATGTAGCCTCTTGATGCCAAAAATTAGAAAGGGGAAGCATATCAGATGTGTACAGCTCAAATTCCATTTGTACTTAAGGTTACGTAACAGCTCATCATGTAATAGCTTTGGCCCGTGTCCAGTGAGCATGTAGATATTGGCGGCTTTGCATGCTTAGTAGACCCCCATCAATCAGTGGTGATGCCTGGTCCTACACCCAGTTGCCATGTTTGTTTAAGCCGGCTTTGGAGGTTGTATAAATAGTGTTAGCAACCTGCTCTCCCACCCTTGGTGATAAATGGCACCTTTAAAAATCCTTTGGCACATTCTTAGGATGCGAAGGAGTAGAACTGGATCCATTGACATCTTTGGTGGTTATCAGCCTCCTTCTGTGTATGTTCTCGTGGCATCTCCAGGAGGGGAGTGTGGAGGGCGCCTGGGGCATCCGTACTACCCTGGCTTCTTGGGCCTCTGCAGCCTCTGCCTGTCTGAATCAGCTAGTGGAGTGTCCTGCCTTGTGGAAACTGGCAAGGGCAGCACAGGGGCTCCCAAATGAAACTGTGACTCAGGACTGGACAAGCGAATTCGAGTTCATACAAAATGGAAAGGTGCACTTTTTCCTCTTAAAAAAAAAAAAAAAAGATTGCTACAACATGTTGGCATTGATTCATGCAGCCACTTTTTGTTTTTCTGTGCAAACAGTGGCCTTGGGGTAGCAGAAAGAGCAATGGGCAAAGGATACAACCCCAGGGCAACAGCCCTGGACTGTCTTGGACACGGTTGCATATCTAGAAAATTAAGAAATAACTTCCTCTCGTTGTGAAGTTCCAGCGAGATGCCATGTGTAAAGCACTTGTATCAGTGTTGGACGTTCCACTATTGGTGACTGAGTGCCTGCTGTATGCTTATCCTCTGACAGCGTCATCTCCTGACAGCGAGTCTGGGTGTGTGCAGATGTAGGGGAAGGGTGTTCCAGGCAGAGGGAACCACAGTAGCAAAGGTGCTTGGGCAGAAAATACAGGTGTTGGGAAGCATCGGCAAGTGCTTCCACTGGAGCAAAGAACTTATAAAGGGGAGCAGTGTAAGATAAGGTTGGCCTGGAAGTTTCGGGCCAGATTATAGAGGGCCTCAAATGGAGGCTAAGGAAACTGGACTGCCTTTTATAGGCAGTGAGGAGTTATTGGGGTTTGTAAGCAGGAGAGTAATATGATCAGAGCTGAGCTTCAGGAAAATTAATCTGGCAGCAAATCCTGCAAAACCTCTTTGGAGCAAAAGGGGTAAAAATAAATAATTTGAAAATTTGGCAGGCATGTTTTCAAATATGTTCTGAAATGTGTAAGCTATAATATGTATTTTGAAATGATAACGTCTTTCTTTTTTTGTTCCTGCACAGCAGCCAAATTCCTTGTTCATTCTTTCGTTATTCTCTTTTCTTTTCCGCATTCCCTCCCTCCCTCTCTCTCACATTTTTCCTGTGTTTCTGTTTCTTTCATTGTTTCTCTTGGTTTCAGCGTCTCTTCCTTTCTCACTCGCCCAGTCCCTCCCTCACTCTTTGCCCTGTTCTGTCTGTCTTTCATGGTTAGTGGTGTTTTCCGGGTGTATCTAAACCCAGCCAGGGATTGTGAGTTCCAGGACAGTCCTTCAGAAAGGTCCATCTGCTAGTTTTTGTGCCCAGTGTACCAGCTGTGAGTGGGCTGCATTACTGAAGGCTGTGAAATCACCCAAGTTTGATCTTCAACTCTCATCATACAAAGTATCGGTATTTTGAATTTGTAGGCAAGTCATTGTAATTCATGGGGGCAATGTTTCTACAATTGAACTTTCTGGACTGATCACCAAAAGGTTCAGTCAACTTCTGTAACTTGTGGGTTAGCAAGTGGATTCTATAGATATGCCCCACGTCCCTGCCCAGGCAAACTTAATAAATGTGTTCAGACCTTAGGTGTTCATGGATTTAACTCACAGATCTGTGATTCTTTGTGGGTTCTCCTGTGGGTTTGTGGCACAGAGTTGGGTTGAGGTATGAATTCGAGGAGTCTACTTTGCAAGATACATGTTATGGAAAAGAGTCATTTATCCTTATTGTTCTGCTCACTCGTGCATTTGTAACATTGTGTTGTGTCTGCGGAAAAACGGCCATCAGGTGAGAGCAACATTTAGTGAAATCTGAAAGTAGGGTTAACTTGTAGTGTATAGTATGAGGCTATGCACAGGAAAATGCGTATGGCTCTCCATGGAAATGTGATTCAAGGGAAAGCTGGGAGCCTCTATACACATTCTTGTATTTGTGGATCTGGGAATTCGAGAAGGTTTCGGATGTATGCCTCAGGAATGTCAAGAGTCTGCTGTATATCCAAATTTACAAAACAGATAAATTATTGAATGACTATTCAGGTTGCAAAACGATTCTTCATTTTATTAAATATTTACTGCACATTTACCCTGGAGATGTTCTTTAGTAAATATAGTACTTGATTTACAGAAATTCAGTGCATATGACTGTTTCAGTATATATATCTTGTGGTAAGTGGGATCCTTTCTCCATAGCATGAAGAAATTTTAAGATAATCTTTTCTCCATTTGATAAATGAGTTTGTATATATGAAAGGCACTTGTTCAGTAATTATAGATTTGGTTTTTTACCATGAGGAATTTTGTATCCTGGATGACTAATTTTCAAAACTGTTTGATGAAAAAGTTTCCTATTTGTTGTGTTCAGCCATCAGCATGTTCACTGTCCTTTGGCTTTGGCTCACATAGAATAACCATTAAAACCCTGACTGATGTTCACCTGCTCTGGGACCAAAGGTCTCAGATTCCCTGTTAGGGAAAGGAGGATAATAGTAGTATCGCCCCTCAAAGGTTTGGGAGAAGATTAAATGAAATAGTCCCTACACCTGACACCTGGTATGGGCTCAATAAATGTTAGCTGTTATTACTATTTACTGTTATTTTTCTAGTCCCAAAGATGAGGTCAGCTAACTTATGCTGAGTAATATTTTATTTCCAAAGGAGTGTTTTTTATTCAACTTTTCACATTTTGATTTTGTTCTCTCTGTGGACTATTGTGCATTTTCCCAAATGAGGAATGTTTGGCATCTCACTTAAACTGTGGCATCCAGCAGTCACAGGAAATGCTCCCTTATTTGGTGCTTGGATTAAAAGTGTTTTAGGCCGGGCGCGGTGGCTCAAGCCTGTAATCCCAGCACTTTGGGAGGCCGAGGCGGGCGGATCACAAGGTCAGGAGATCGAGACCACAGTGAAACCCCGTCTCTACTAAAAATACAAAAAATTAGCCGGGCGCGGTGGCGGGCGCCTGTAGTCCCAGCTACTCAGGAGGCTGAGGCAGGAGAATGGCGGGAACCCGGGAGGCGGAGCTTGCAGTGAGCCGAGATCGCGCCACTGCACTCCAGCCTGGGCAAGAGCGTGAGACTCCGTCTCAAAAAAAAAAAAAAAAAAAAAAAGTGTTTTAAAGGTTCACTGATTTATATCCCTGTCCAGCTGTACCATAACCTGATATAATTGTAAGAAATATAATTTAAAAACGGAAGACATAGAAAGAAAGGAAAAAAGAAGACAAGCAGATATGTTAGTTGTTTATAAATGTGAGGTTGGTCCTGTAGCTGTCCCGGTCTTGTTTCTAGGAGTAGCCACTTGCTTGTCCAGCGCTGCCTTGGTTCCGACATATCCTAGCTAAGCTCTGCTCCTTGACTTTGACGGTCCACATAGGCTGACACCCACAGTTAACCCACACGTACTTTCCCACCATTCCACTTTACACTCAACCGAGCGCTTCACTGTGAACTTGCTCATGTAGTGACTCCCGCTAGGATTTCTGCCAGTGCTGTTCATTTACTCAGATTCTATCAAATCTTCAGGGTCCAACTCAAAGCTTACCAGATCCACGAAGGCATCCCTAACTACCTGATTCCTCACTGATTTCTTCCTTATTCAACTTGTGTATCCTTTTCAGCCTGGGCCCTATAACAGAGTACCCTATTTTAATTAATTGTAGTCACAGTAATACTTACAAACATGCGCATTAAGTTCTCTAGCCCCCAGAGGATTTTCTTGTATGTTATTTCTTTGACCTGTGAGGTGGGCAGGTCAGATTTTTTTTTTTTTTTTTTTTTTTTTTTTTTTTTTTTGATGGAGTCTTGCCCTGTCACCCAGGCTGGAGTGCAGTGATGTGATCTCGGCTCACTGCAACCTCCACCTCCCAGGTTCAAATGATTCTCCTGCCTCAGCCTCCCAAGTAGCTGGGACTACAGGTGCGTGCCACCACACCCGGCTAATTTTTTGTATTTTTAGTAGCGACGGGGTTTCACTGTGTTAGCCAGGATGGTCTTCATCTCCTGACCTCGTGATCCGCCAGCCTGGACCTCCCAAAGTGCTGGGAGTACAGGCATGAGCCATCGCACCCGGCCAGGTCAGATCTTTGTAACTCTATTGTATACAGTTACTTGGTCAAACTTATATGGCCAGCAAGACTAAACTTGAACACACCAAGTCTACCAGCCCTGTTGCTCACATATGGTTTTAGATCACTTGTTGTTTCATGAATGTTAATATTATCTCCTTAAGTAGTCTGTAGTATTTTTGATGTTGAGAGAGATGTGTTTTACTTCAGAATCTGTTAATGGCATTTGACCCTGAACCTAGCTCATTAAAGACTTGGTGCCGAATAGTAGTAATGTTTGTTGAATATTTACTATGTGCAGGCAGTGTGCTGGGCTTCTTTACAAGAAGCATCTTACACAGTCCTCAGAGCACTTCTGTAAGACAACGGACATTATTAAGTTTGGGTTTAGGGAGGTGTAGCAACTTGCTAAGATCAGATAGATTCAGTAGCTAGTAAGCAGCTTTATCTCATCACAAAGATTGGTTATCATGGGAAATGTTTCGCCCTATTTTTAAAATTCATATTTCTACATAGCTTACAAGTGGAAGGCAGTGGGCTGCATTGCGGGGTTTGGGGGCAAGGGGAAGATCTGCTATGTTGAGATCTCAATGCCCATGGATGGTAAATGGAGACTCTGGTGGGGGAAGGAAAGAGCTAGTCCTTTGTCCTGTTTGGATCCTTTACTTTAGAAAAGAGCAACCTTATGTATCTCCTGCCAGAATTTCACATTTTATGTCAGTACCATCATATTCTACTTAAACAAGAGGTACAATGCCTTTTCTCCTAAGTGCCCTTAGCTCCAGACTCGAATGAATGAGAACCCTGGAAATGTGACCCAAGTAGTACAAAGAAAGGCTAGAGATGTCTACACGTGTTTATGAATGCATGTGGGGTTTTCATTGTGCACAGTAATGTATGCCTGTTTGTCTTAATAGAAAAATGCGGCCGGGCGCGGTGGCTCAAGCCTGTAATCCCAGCACTTTGGGAGGCCGAGACGGGCGGATCACGAGGTCAGGAGATCGAGACCATCCTGGCTAACATGGTGAAACCCCGTCTCTACTAAAAATACAAGAAAATTAGCCGGGCGAGGTGGCGGGCGCCTGTAGTCCCAGCTACTCGGGAGGCTGAGGCAGGAGAATGGCGTGAACCCGGGAGGCGGAGCTTGCAGTGAGCCGAGATCGCGCCACTGCACTCCAGCCTGGGGCACAGAGCAAGACTCCGTCTCAAAAAAAAAAAAAAAAAAAAAAAAAAAAAAAAAGAAAAATGCTTTTATATTCCTTGCTATTGAGGAAAAAAGATAGGTTTTTGGATATTTTTTAAATTGGGTTGATGAAAAGAGTGCTAATGCTGCATTAAAATAAGTTCTAGGTCCAGGCAGCCTCTCTCTCTTTGTTGGTGTTATATATTGAGAACAGAAACTCATACACATAAGTGTTGGGGCATTCCACCTAGAGAGATGCTCAGCATGTTGCCAAAGAAGTGGTTCCATGCTACATTTCCAGGAATAGGAATTACGTATAGGAATTTCAGTACTTCTTCATGCTGAGAAGCCAGGTTACTTCTGTAATATCATGGACCCAAAGTGTTTCTAATTTTAGTAACAACAACAACTGTTGCTCTTTATTTTGACCCATGTAAATAATTATCTTGTCTTCACATGTAAATAACCTAACTCAAAGACTTATAGACCTCTGGATCTGAGCTCTTCATGAAAAACTCTCAAACCTTTTCAGCTATGAAAGAAAAAAATGTCCTAAATAAGTCAATTTCTGAATAACAAAATAATTCATTGTATCCAGGTCTTTACCTTTGTGTTTTGAGAACATTTGTTTTCTCATTAAGAAAAACAATTCAACAGTAAGCTTAAGAACACTAGTCATGATTTACCCAGTCTTTCCCCCTCCCCATAGCTAGTATTCGAGTGGATAATAAAGCAAGCTTTCCTAGGAGGCACTTTTTGTTGCAATGTTTCTACAAACTAACATTCAACCACTGTCTGCATTGACTTGTTTCTTTTTTAGAGTGTTCTATTCTCTACTGAAGCTGTCGGTGCCTTCACCAGCCTCTGTCCAGGCTGCTATTCTCAATTTTAACCATCAACTCTACATCTTCAGAGATGTAAACACCATTCTTACTATGAATGGAATGGAATAATAATACTTGATTAAACATTACTCCATCAAATAATTTATAGCTAAGCATTTTGCACAGTAACAAGCCTTCACAAATAATATTATAAACAGAACAAGCAAAGATCATTAAATGGACTCATCACTAATATAAAACCTCCCAGCCAACTGGAAAGTCCTGTTACTATTCCTTCACTTGTGTCTGTTGAGTAGTTTAAAATGTGTTGTTTGGTGGTATTACTGATTTTTGGCTTGGCTGTCTCTTTTTGCTCCAAACCAGGATAATTTGTGTCTACATGACAGGGCTTCACCAAATGTTCTCATGGATTGAGCTTCACCTCCTAAAGTGTTTCTGAAACTAACTCTGAGTAAAATTTCAAGCAACTGAGTACTTCACTAATTGTTTTCCAGTGAATTGTTCCAAACCCCAACTTTTCTCTTTTATTAAAAAACGGCCGGGCGCGGTGGCTCACGCCTGTAATCCCAGCACTTTGGGAGGCCGAGGCAGGTGGATCACTAGGTCAGGAGTTCGAGACCAATCTGGCCAATATGGTGAAACCCTGTCTCTACTAAAAGTACAAAAATTAGCTGGGCATAGTGGCGTGCGCCTGTAGTCCCAGCTACTCAAGAGACTGAGGCAGAAGAATTGCTTGAACCTGGGAGGCAGAGGTTACAGTGAGCCGAAATCGCGCCACTGTACTCCATCCTCGGTGACAGAGCAAGATTCTGTCTCAAAGAAAAAAAAGAAAAAAAAATTTAGTGATTTTTCTTTAAAAATGTGCATAGTTTCTTTATTAATATCATTGCAAAAAGTTTTTTTCATGCAGCTAATACTCAGATTTTTTTCTACCAATTTTTTCAAAGTGAGGTTTAGGCACATTTATATATCCACAGTGATAAACACTTTATTTGATGTATTTGTTCTACGCATCTTAGATTGTGACCAGTTTACTCTACGTTGGGTTTGGGGTCATGCTGTTACTGTTGTTTTTCCTATTACTGTTATTGTTATTTGTTACCAATTTTATTTTATTTTTAACTTTTAAGTTCAGGGATACATGTGCAGGATGTGCAGGTTTGTTCCATGGGTAAATGTGTGTCATGGGGATTTTTTGTACAGATTACTATATCACCCAGGTATTAAGCCTAGTATCCATTAGTTATTTTTCCTGATTCTCTTCCTCCTCCCACCCTCTGCCCTCCCATAGGCCCCAGTGTGTGGTGTTCCCCTCTATGTATCCATGTGTTCTCATCATTTAGCTCCCACTCATAAGTGGGAACATGCAGTATTTGGTTTTCTGTTCCTGTGTTAGTTTGCTAAAAATAATGGCCCACAGCTCCATCCATGGCCCTACAGAGGACATGATCTTGTTCTTTTTTATGGCTGCATAGTACTCCATGGTGTGTATGTACCACATTTTCTTTATTCAGTCTATCCTTGATGGGCATTTGGGTTCCGTGACTTTGCTATTGTGAATAGTGCTGCAATGAACATATGCATGCATGTGTCTTTATAACAGAACAATTTACTTTCCTTTGGGTATATACCCAGTAATGAGATTGCTGGGTCAAATGGTGTTTCTGACATTAGGTCTTTGAGGAATTGCCACACTGTCTTCCACAATGGTTGAACTGATTTATACTCCCCCAACAGTGTATAAGCATTCCTTTTTTTTCACAACCTCATCAGCATCTGTTATTTTTTGACATTTTGGTAATAGCCATTCTGACTGGTGTGATATGGTATCTCATTGTGGCTTTGATTTATATTTCTCTGATCAGTGATGCTGAGCTTTTTAAAAATGTGCTTGTTATTGTCAATATTATAGTAGGGAAATTTCACTATAACTTTTGCTGACGTGGGGTTATTTTGAATTTTGCCTATTATCTTTCACATTTTTGGTCATGTATACCTCAAATTTTCAGTCTTTAACAAACAACATTCCTATGAGTAAACATATTCCTGTTTAAGAAGAATGATATTTGAGTCAAAGTCATAGTCACAAAAAAATTGATACTGAACAGTGTGACTGCCTGGAAAATATACTCAACACAATTAAATACTTAGAATGTAAAAGTACAGGAGTAGCCTTTTGGGTGGCTTAATATGGCAGTGTTAGATGCTTGTCTTTACAGAAGGAAATGGGAGAAAGTTCATCATTTTAATCATTTCATCATGTTGTGTTAATACTTGATATTTAGAAAATTGTACTAGTGTCCAAGAAAAACTGAAAATAATCTTATTATCCCACAATGTTTTTATATAAACCTACAGATCTAGACTTTTACCCATTGCTATATCTGTAATAAGCATTATGGAATCATACTGATGTTCTTCCATTCTTTGATATGCATGAGGATATTTTTATTTTTTTTATTTATTATTATTTTTTTTTGATTTAGATTAATTTTATTGACAAGGTTTATAAGAACAAATTAAATATTTAAAATCGAAGGCCAATTATTAGATCTCATTTAGTTGCTTATTTTGTTCACTTTTATTTACCTTTCCCTAGTGTCTGAGTAACTATCAAACAAGTCAAACCTGTGAAAATACCTGTTAACATTCAACATATGTATTTCTGTTCTATGATGCAAAGATATTTTTCAACACTTAATTGGTACATCAAATGTGTCATTCTGTCATAAGCAGCATGTTTTAAAATTCAGATTTAATAAACTGATTTAAGACAGTAAATTGAAAGACAAAATTAGTCTCATTCAGGAGTGGTCCATTGTGTTGATCATCTAGAATCAACACTGATTAGACAAACTTTAAAAGCCAGAGCCCCAACTCCAGAGAAACATTAAATTTCTTTAATGTAAAAGTATATTATTTTTGAGACACACTTTGTCAGAGATATCCACGATTACTTGCACATTATATTCTGGCATTATAATCTGGTACTTTAATCGTAATCATGAAGGTGGCTAGGTTTCTGGTAAATATCAGTATTTTATATGGGCAAAAGCAGTTAATAAAAATCGGTTCATTTACTATAAGCCAAATGTGCTTGTACTTAATCCCACCCTTTCCCGAAGTTTTTGAAGCTTTGATATGTTGATTTTTGGTCTGTCCTTAATATAAAACGTACCTACAGACACTTTTACAGAGTTAATACTAAAATTACAAATTGATGACACTTTCGAGCAAAGCAGGATAACTGTCTGTTCCTTCAGTGTTCCATCACTGAATTGACTTTCCATGCTCCAGCATACTGTCTGGCTGAACACTGACATTCCATAGTCTACAACTGTAAAGATACCTACCTATGTGAGTTTAAAAAGTGGTCTGCACAAAAGAAATAAAAAAACTTTATATACAACAAATTGTTTTTTAAAAATACAAAAATAACATCTGTCACTTTTGTCATGCTAACAATCTGACATATATACACATGCGAGGAAAGTTCCAATTCAGTCATCTGGACAACTGTAGCTTGTATATTTTTAATATGATGGACACACTGCTGCTGAATTTTCACACTGACAGAGATGTGTATTCAAAATATTTCATATACTAAATACCCAATCTCTGTGTGTATAAATCCCAGTCATAATAGTTTCTGTTCTACTTGATTAAAAGTATGCCTTAAGCTAATATTAAGCGCACTAAAAACCACGACAGTTCAAGAATCTATGACCTTATATAAAGAAACCCAAAATGTACAAAATACAACTATAAAAGCAAGGAACAATTAATGCCATGCAAGATTTTAAACTAAAAATGGCATAGAAATGCAATTTAAAATAGCAAACTCAAATTCACATAACACTCAAGATAAAAAGGTCAGCAGTAAGTTCTAATGTTGCTTAACAAGGATTTAGAAAAGGAAATACATTCTCTTTGCTGGTATAATGGTATAAATCAGATCTTTGAAACTATGGGAACGAGTCATCTTCTCTGTCCTCTATCTCAAGAAATTAGCTCTTTTACAGTTGTTTTTATGAAATCTTTCCTTTCAGTTAAATCATAAGTAGGATAATTTTCATAGACCTTTTTGCAAATCTGTTTCATTGTGACTTCTTCCAAGTTAGCACTGGCCAGTAATTTCTTTATTGTTTCCTTTAATTCTTCATCTGTAGGGGGTTTCTTCAACTTTTTAATTAAAGGTTCATCATCTGAACTATCCTCAGACTCACTTTCTTTTTTGGAACTGTTTTGATTCTTCTTGGTGGTGCTGCTATCTGCCTTCTTAACATTGGCACTTTTCACAGATTTTTTACTTTTAGAAGTAGCTTTCTGTTTAGGTTTTTCTCTTTTGGTTGTCTTTTTTGGTGGCTCCTCTTCACTTTCTTTATCGTCATCATCTGAAGACTCTTCCTTGTTTTTCTTTTCATCTTCATCACTACTAGATTCATCTGACAGAATTTCAGGACATTTGGTTCGCTTAGCCTTCCTTGCCATTCCAGAACTGTTCCGTTCCTTTTTACTGCCTTTGCTAGAAGTTTTTTTAGATTTTGGCAATGGTTTGCCAGAGGGCTTTGGATGCATTAAGAAATTCAAGATCCTCTTCACTAGTTCACTATTTACACCTGATCTCTCCAAATCAAGAACCTCACAGATGCTCTTTAACATGGCATTTCTAAATTTTTTCAACATTTCTTCCTTCTTTTTATACTGGACACTTCCTTTTTCAAACGGAAAGCCACTGAACTGACCCACATTCTTCTTTAATGAGGACACAGTGCCTGGCCTGTTGTAAAGCAGTTTGTGTAGATTTCTAAGTTCATCGGTTTTCTTCTTACTTAGAAAAAAATGTATCCTCTCAATTTCACAAAGTTTCTGCCCCTTTCCTTGTGCAATTGTAAATGGTTCTCTCTGTAAGGAAGAGACTTGCATTGTCAGCCTCTCTACTTTCTTCTTTTCCCTCTTGCCTTCCACGATGAGACTCTTTTCTTTTTCCTCCTCTTCCTCCTCGTCGTCGTCCTCGTCGTCTTCCTCCTCGCTCTCCTCTCTGGGACCAGGCATTTCGGGTTCTTTCTCGGATGCGGGCTGGGCGGGGGTTCCCTCTCCCTCCGCAGCAGGGGCCGAGGCGGACATGCTGTGAACCGCGGATCCCGGCCGCCACGGGCCTGGCACGCGAGGGCACGAGGAGGTTCTGGGAGGCGGCGGCGGCCGACGCCGAGGAGAAGGCGCGCGGGCCGCTGTCTGGCGTGACGCTCGCTGCCGCGCGCTCGGCTCCCCAGAATCAACAAGGCATGAGGATATTTTTAAATTTAAATGTTTATATCCAAAACAGTTCCAGACACTACCCGCAAAAGTAATCAAGCTTTACGTGGTGAAGAGAATGAGGGATATGTTCCTGGGAAAAGCCCTTGGCTAGAAGGCTTAAAACCAGAGAGAAACTTTAAAAATAGCCTTTTGTGAGGCAAATGTAACTTGGTGAAAATCATCTTACACAGTTTTGAAACTAGGATGAACCCCCCACCACCCAGGAGTCCAGGACCACTCTGTGGTCTGATGCCAGGAAGATGTACTTGCATATTTTAGATGCTTCGTATTTTGTTTTTGATGTTCTGAGCTGGTAGAGTTGGGTGCAGCTCTCCTTGGATTGATAAACCATGTTCCCAGATGTTGAATTCAAGAAGGAATTTTAAACTCTTCTATGTTTAAAAATGATTTCTATGGCTGAGGGCTAATATACTCCCTCAAATCAATTTGGGAAATTTTTTTGAGAAGAAATTGAGTCTTTTTCACATTTGAGTAACTTTATACATTATGCACAACATGACCTGTAAATACAGATAGGCCACCTACAAAGTGCACTAGGTGATATTTTATACTGCAGATGTTCTAGTTTGCACCTGATGAAACATGTAAAATGCTTATTAAAAGAAATGAATTGTACAGTCCCACACAACCATTTGCTTGGTATTTACTAAATTTGATTCTGCCTTTAGATGATAAAAAGGAATCAGTCCACAGTAAACACTTAATGTGAAAAGAGATAAAGGCAAACTGGAAGCTTTCTTATCTTGTCATTTTGATCCATTTTTGAAAGAAAGCATCCTGACAGCAATGAGGAAATATCAGCTTGGAATTCATACCTATTTGATTTGGCAAATGTGAATAACTATTCTTTCAGAGGATCCAGGAAGTGAAAACATGGGCCAGCAACTGAAAAACCACCTTAGAGATTATCTGATTAACTCTCTCATTGTACATTTGGGGAAACCGACGCTCGGAGATGTCTAATGACCTTCTAGGAACAAGTGAGGGTGGGGGCTGAAAGTCAAAATAAATACCCTGACTTCTCTTACCAATCCATCTCCTGCTGGTCAAATCTAGCTGGAGGCCAAAGGGCAAGGGCTCCTTTCTTGGACATAGAATAGGACAAATAATGGCAGAGAAAAGATCCGGGAAGGCAGAGAACAATCAGCACAGTGATTACAGAATAAAAAGATCCTTTAGGAATGCAGTCATCTGTTTATTCAGTACATTTCCATATCTTATTGATCAGAACAGCATCCACGTACATTTAAAATAGTGCCTATATGCATGTGTGATACTTGTTTACATAACAAGTGTGCTGACATTTGGTGCAGTGTATGGATGCAGGCTTCTCTGACAGCAATATCAGGACCTTCCAGGGATCCATGGTCTTCTGCATGGGGGATTTCTGCAGAATGAAATAAAACACTCAATGGACAAATCCCTAACTGGAAGAGGTGTCTGTTTATTAGTACTGCTTTTTGAAAATAAAACCAACTCTATCTTTTAGGCAGATAGCTAAATGTTGCCAGAAGTTGGAATGAGGGTTTTAATTATGAGCTGGACACTGTATGAGACATCTTTCCTGTGCTGCCCCAGGTCCTCTTGACTGTAATCAACTCAGGAGTCTTGGCTCAGTCACTGCGAAAACTGTCCTCAGGTGGACAGACGCCACAGCTCCTAGCCTCACGTCTGCCACCTTGGGGCTCCCTGTTGACTCTGAGGGGCAAGACTCCCAGGGCCCCATGGATGCTCAGGCATGTGCAACCAGGAGGGTTGGGAGGTGGCACCTCTGGGGTGAACATCCCACTGGTGGGAGATGGGAATTAGTAAAGTTCTTTTGCTTACCCCTCTCTGAATGGACTGTCTTGATGCTGCCTTTATGATGGTCCCTCATGATCCCAGGCTCAGTTGCATTGGATGCCAAGCAGAGCTCAGCTGGGGAACATGCCCCATCCTGTTTTCTCTCCCTCCTTCCCTGCCTCACTCTCCATTGCCCTCCTCCCTGAATAAAGTAGCGGCTCTGCTTCAGGGAACCCGGGCTGAGATAGATACCAGGGCCTTTCTTTTGGAGGTTCTCTTTTGAGGTCCAGTTTTCAAAGGAACTGATTGGGCAACTGCAAAATGAGTATGTGAAGACATTAAGTACATCAATTTGTAATTCGATTATTATAATTATCTGGATACGGCTCAAAAAACAAATGCCGATCTGTTTTAAGAACAAAGAATCATAGTGCGTAGAACCCTAACTTGCCTTCCTAGCTCACCTGATGCCTTCTCAACCCTCATCTGGGGCTCATTCCTTTCCTTTATGACCTGCCAGGAACAAGGGAGGAATAGGAAAAGTCAAAATAAATACCCTGGCTTCTCTTGCCATTTCATCTCCTGCTTGCCACTAGCTTCCTTCTGACAAGGGAGAAGTAACTGGGATTCGCTTTTCCATTTTCCTAGCTGGATGATCCATCCCTCCCTTACAATCCAGAATGAGATGATGGTGCCAGGGCATGGGGGAGTATCCACGTGTGCTGATAACCTCCTCACCCACCCTTCTCCAGAGCAGATACATGTCACTCCCAAAGAACATTTCACAGTTCTTTATTTCCAGCAGTAGATGGAATTGGGAGAAGTGTATTGGAGGCTTTGCTTGGGATCCAGCTGCCTTAGTCCTCCCTACTTTGTCTTCTTACTACGTAGTGCTGGTGACCATGGGCGACAGTGTATGAGACATGTCTGTAGCCTTAGGCCTAGTGCTGGCACAGCATGTCCTCTGTTCCTGGCTAAGTAGCTTCCAAGCTGGCTCTCCTGGAGGTTCTGCTAGCTGCCTTATGTCCTTTAAGTATATTTTCCCCTGAAACCAGCTAGGGTGGGTTCTATTTGCAACAGACCAAGAGAGCACTTTTTCAGTCCTTGAAATTTTATGCTAAGTCTCAGGCTTTCATTTGTTGTCATTTAGATTTTTTTCCCTCTGTTTGTCCTATTAGTGTCTTTTTGGGATCTCCATATCTATCAATGGATTGCTTGCATTGCTTTTAAAAACTACTGTTGTTTACAACGACGTTCAACACTTGTAAAAGTTATTTGTTGCCAAGAGGAAACTAAATGCATTGTAATTAAATTTATTTCAGGCTTTGATTACTAAGAAGTGCAGAGATACATCATTCACTTATGCTTAATTTAAAAAGTATTTTGGTCATAATACATAAATTAGTTACCTTTGTAGTTTGCTTATAACCCATAAGACACTCAACTGGATAAAAAGCTGCTGGCTACAAATAAGTAACTTTGTCATCACGTGCTAAAGGTGGCTAATACGTTTGTCCCTACTGCCAACTATAATCATCAACTTATTTTTAACATGTATAATCACATTGTAATTGATGTCTGCAAACCTGGTTTCCTTTTTTCCTTTTTTTTTAGTTAACTTTTACTTATAGACACATGCATATAATTTAAAAGTCAAACAGCCCAAAAGGGCTTATAATGAAAAACAGTATTCCCCCAAATTCCATCCCACTCCCCAGAGGCAACTATCATAAGCTTCTTAAACTGTCTTCTGGCATTTTCCTTAATTTTTCTAGACAATGTGAATTATCCAGTTTGGATATTCCTTCTTGACTTCTTGTAAGGTAACTGGATTAAGCACTCCTATATCAACCACTCCCCCAGCCTCACTTCTGCACCCTAATCACCCCCATGTAGTTACAAATGAACTTTTAAATAGTTATTGTTTATATTATTACGACTATTGTGACTATGAAAAAATAGTTCACTGCAGTTCTTTCGTATGTTATCACATATATCACTTTCTAAACATTTCTATGTATCTGTATTAGTCAGGGTTCTCCAAAGGAACAAAGCCAATAGTATGCACATATAGAAATAGGTTCATTATAAGGAACAGGCTTACATAGTTATGGAGGCTGAGAAGTCCCAAGATCTACTACATTTGTCAAGTTGAGGACCCAGGAGGGTCGATGGTGTAGTTCCAGTCTGAAAGCCTGAAGTCTTGAGACTCAGGAAGAGCCAATAATTCAGTTCAAGTCTGAAGGCAGGAAGAGACAGAAATTCCAACACAAGCAATCAGGCAGGAGGAGTTCCCTCTTGCTTGAGGGAGGGTCAGCTTTTTTGTTCTATTCTGGCCTTCAACTGATTGGATGATGCCCACCTACCTTGAGGAGGGCCATCTGCTTTACTCAGTCTACCGATTCCAATGTTAATCTCATCCAAAAACACCCTCAAAGTCACATATATTATTACCAGAATAATGCTTGACCAAATATCTGGGCACCCTATGACCCAGTGAAGTTGACACATGAAATTAATCAATGCAATATCTTTCTGACATCTATCCATTTTTCCGAGTACTCAGACACATAAAGTAACCTACCATTTGCATTTTGCTTTTTCTTGGAGGCCTCCTACCCTTAGTCTTCCACCCTCCTACTCCAATCTGGACTGGTTGTGTTCTAGGCTGGGCGCATAGCTAGCATTCTCTATTGTGGTGGCCCCTATCTACCATATCCTTCTGCTTTCTTGGTTACTGGAAACACATCCTCTAATAGCTTCCTAAGGAAGGGTGCAAGGGAAGTATTGTTTTCACTTTTGCATATCTAAAATGTGTTGATTGTACCCCAGACTTGACTTATAATTAAACCAGTTTTGGAAATCGCTGTTGGAAATCATTTGTTTCTTAGAGTTCTGAAGGTATTCCACCATTGTCTTCCAGCATTCTACTTGTGATAAGACCAATGCCATTCTGATGCTCTTTGTTTTGTGTGTGATTGAATTTTGCCTCTGGATGCTTTTCAGGTCTTCTGTTGATTTCTGGCATTCCCATACTTCATGATGAGGTACCTTGGGGAGGGCCTTTGAACATCTGTTGTCTCCTATGCATCCCTTTGGATGAACCCTTTCAAGCTAGAGGTGCTTGTGTAGTTTCTTTCAATATCTCTTTGATACTTTCTTTCTTTGTATATTCTCTGTTCTTTATTTCTGGAATGCTGTTTTGGATAGCATCTCAACTTTCCTTGTCTTTCCTATTTTCTGTTGTTTTTATTTTTGGTTCTCCTTTCTGGGGCATTTGCTTGTCTGTCTTCTAAATTCTCTGCTGAACTCTTTAATTTTTATGACCATGTAATTTCCAAGACCTTTCTAGTTTCTGATTATTTCCTTCACATAGCATTCTGTTCTTGTTTCATGGATGCACTATCTTAACATACTTTAATTAACATTCTTTAAGAATATAACAGGATTTTTTTTTTTTTTTTTTTTTTTTTTTGGAGACAGAGTCTCGCTCTGTTGCCCAGGCTGGAGTACAGTGGCGCTATCTCAGCTTACTGCAAGCTCTGCCTCCCAGGTTCACGCCATTCTCCTGCCTCAACCTCCCGAGTAGCTGGGACTACAGGTGCCCGCCACCGCGCCTGGCTGATTTTTTGTATTTTTAGTAGAGACGGGGTTTCACTGTGTTAGCCAGGATGGTCTCGCTCTCTTGACCTTGTGATCCACCCGCCTTGGCCTCCCGAAGTGCTGGGATTACAGATGTGAGCCACCACGCCTGGCCAAATATAACAGGATTTTCAAAGTTCTTTTTATTTTCCCTGCCTATGCCCTCCCACCTCCAGGTTCTTTTCGTGTTTGTGTTAACCCTGCCTTTCTTGTCAGGGGCTCTCCCCAGACGGCTGCCAGCTTTTAGAGCATATCCATATTGGACAGGTGGAAAGTTCTGTGTGCACGTGCTGCAGATGCCCCGTGCCATGCCGCTCAGCTTGCGTAGGTGGGGTAGTTGGTTGATGAGCTTTTCTTTAGGAGAACAGATTTTGAGCTATCTTTTTTTATTGGAACCCTGCACACAACTGTCATTATGTAGATGTTTTTTCTCTGAGGTGGTTGGTTTTCTCCAGAGAAGAATCTTTGAATCTCCTGCCTGGAGATGTGGACGTATGGTTGGTGTTTTGGGTGCCCCTCGCCCTGAGCTCTGTTCTCCAGGGTGCCTGTTTCCTGGGTCTGCAGCCCCTTCTCAGTTTCTCCAAAGAGTAAACCTCTCCCCTGCTTGGAGAGGAGCATGGGGGTTACATAGTAGCCTGGCTGCGTAACATGGGCTTAGTAGCTCAGTTTTCCGTCATGAACTGGAGCCTCCTCTTTCATGGTTCCTGTGTCTCCGAGGGCTGGGCTGCTGGGGTGTCTGTCAGTCCAGATGACTTTGTTCTCAAGTTTCCTCCATGGTGGATATGAATGTTTGCAACTTACACTCAATTACAATGCTTTCCTCTACTTTTCTCCAAGTTTGCTGAAATCTTTATTTGTGGATATCTCCTCTCTTTTTGCTTTGTCCTCATAGGTTAAAACGTTTTAAAATTCCCTAACAGTAGGCAATTTAGTAGGGTTTTGGAAGCGAGAGGAGGTGAGATGGTCACTCTTCCATGTTTAACTGGAAGTGGAAAGTCTAGGCTTTCTCTTCAGGCCTGGGAGGTGCACGTGAAACACTCCCTCCCAGTGGCTGCCTGGGGGGCGGGTCCCTGGAGGGTGTGAGGCCACCATGAATCCTGGGGCAGGGCACTTGCAGTACATGTGCTATGTGTTTGCTAGTATTGTTTTCGATGTTTGATCTCCTAGCCTTTGCTTTTCTTTGTATTTTTCCTGCTTTAGTCCATTTCCCTTCTAGCTCCTTCTGTTCTTATTTATCTTCTGCTGCTGCTTGGAGTTACATTTTTAGCAAGTCTATAACACCTCTCTGAACCTGAGGCTCTCAAGTTCATCTTTCTTTCTCCCAGCCTAAGCCTGTGCTGCTGTCATGAGTGGCAAGCTTCTGTTTGTTCTGTCTTCTTGTCAGTGCCAAGTGTCCTTTTACAGAGAACGCCTGTTTTTCACTGTCTAGCTCAGTTACCAGGAGTCACTGTGAATGACACCCACAGGTCCCTCAGAGAAGTGAGATTTCTCTTGCAGCTGATAAAGCCAACAAAATGTGACCTAAGCAGGCAGAATTGGATGGGTCCCTTCTTACCTTCGCCCTCTGCCACATTGACATTCTTATCTGATGGCACAGGCTGGGAGTTCAGGATCCACTTAGATGGGGTCCGTCCAGGGGATACCAGTGTTCACGTTTTTCCTTTTAAGAAAGTGTCTTGGCCTGAATGTTCCCCATCCGGACACAGGCTGCATGTCTCTGTGAGTGTCAAAGCTGCCATGACCATCTCGGTAACTTACTCTTACTCCACAATGTCTGTATTCACTGCAGGGCTCTATGATTAGTCCGTAATGTAAAATGCCTGGCCCAAAACGTATGGCCTGAGTTTATCCAAGGCCCAAACAATTACCAAACATTCCTCTTAGATAGAAGACAGATTTCTTTCCCTTGGCAAAGATCTTCTACTAAGATATGTTACAGGATGTTTTACATTCTCTTGGTCTTATAATAACACCACGCCCAATCCAGTATTTGATGTGTCGGTGGCCACTCGAAAAGTTGTTATTTTAAAAATACTTATTGTTCTCAGTCCGCAGTTCTCATAGCTGTAAAAAAATAAAATAAAAAAATAATCTTGTTTCCACCTTTCCAGAATTTTATGGCACCTGGGAACTGGGATCAAGCTGGAACTGGGTCCAAAATCAGGGTGGGTGACTGGCGCCTGCGTCAGGGACTGTGAGTGCCCCACAGGCTGGAAGGGATGCCCTGGTTGTAGCCTTAAGATAAACAGATTGGGCTGGACGTCTGTGGTTTCAGATTAGGCAGGAAGGAAATCATCTCCTACCTGGATTACTCAATATCTTCCTTACTGGTCCTGCAGTGATCCTGGGAGGGTGATATGATCGGGTTTGTTTACAGATGGATGAACCAGATGAGTCCCTGGGAAGTGAAGTGACTGGCCCAGGATCACGATGAACTCTCAGGGCCAAGTTTGAACCCAGGCCTTCTGACTCCGAGCCTGTAGTCCTTTCACTGCCCTACAGCTGCTTCCTGAGCCCCTTTCCTGGTTCACTCAAGCAAAACAAACCAGCTTCCTGCAAGTTAAGGGGGAAAAGGGTTTAATGGGGACTGACTCATTGAGGTTGGCAGTCCCCTTTGGTTAATTTCATCAGGTCCTCTCCCAGCATTCCATTTCCTTTTGTGGAGACACAGATCAGAGGCAATCTGGCTCTGTATGAACTCACTTTGTGGCTCTGGGTGAATCATTTCCCTCTCTGGGTTTCAGGTTCCTCATTGCACAGTAAGTATATTGGAATTCATTGGTTCTCAAATCTGCTGGAATGTCAGAATCACCTGGGGACCTTTTCTTTAAAAAAAAAAAAAGGCCAGGCATGGTGGCTCAAACCTGTAATCCCAGCACTTTGGGAGGCCAAGACGGGCAGATCATGAGGTCAGGAGATCGAGACCATCCTGGCTAACACGGTGAAACCCCGTCTCTACTAAAAAATACAAAAAACTAGCCGGGCAAGTGGCGGGCGCCTGTAGTCCCAGCTACTTGGGAGGCTGAGGCAGGAGAATGGCGTGAACCTGGGAGGCGGAGCTTGCAGTGAGCTGAGATCCAGCCACTGCACTCCAGCCTGGGCGACAGAGCGAGACTACGTCTCAAAAAAAAACCAAAAAAAAAAAAAAAAACCAAAAAAAACAAAAAAAACAGCTCTTTTGAGTCACATTTTACATATAATAAAGTTCACCCGTTTCAAATGTACAATCAATGATTTTTAGTAAATTTACCAAGTTATGCAACTATCAGCATAAATCAGTAATAGAACATTTTTATCATGTCAGTAATATCCCCATCCATTCCCACTCCCTGCCGCAGGCAACAAGTAAGCTATGTACTTTCTGCCCCTGTAGATTTACCTCTTCTGGACATTTCATATAAATAGAATCATGCACTGTGTAGTCTCTTGCATCTGGCTTCTGTTACTTAATATAACATCCTTGAGGTTCATTAATGCTGTAGCATGTATTGATAGCCTATTCCTTTCTATTGCTCAATAATATGGCAATTGTATGATATGCCACGTTATTTATCTGCTTATCAGTTGATGGATATTTGGTCCAGTTGATGAATCATGAATGATGCTGCTTAGAACATTCATGGACACATTTTTGTGAGGGCATATGTTTTCATTTCTCTTGCGTATATACCTAGACATGGAATTACTGGGTCAAATGGTAACTCTTATGTTTAACTTTTCAGAAAATACCCAAACTGTTTCCCAAAGTGGCCACACCATTTTACATCCCCACCAACAATAGATAAGGGTTACCCTCTGGGGAGCTTTTTAAAAATTCTCATTTCTGGACCCTACCCACCTGAGGTCTGGCACGGGGTCCAGGAATCTGCATTTTATGAGCTCCCCGGGAAATTCAGATACATCTGGTTCATGGATGTGTGTTTCAGCCCACTAAGACCAGATGACCTCTGAAGCTTCCCTAAGGCCTGTTGTCTCCATTAGTCTGTGCCTCTCGGGCAAGACGCACATTCCTGCCAAGCCTTTCTGGGTGTTTGTCTTTGGATCAGGGAATCAGTACGCAGAGCAGGGCTGAGGGAGTTGGCCAAGCAGCGTGCATAACTGTGCAACACCTGTCCTGCATTATCCTCCACACTGGCCAAGGCTTTGTGTCCCTGGCTTCATGGACATAAAATTTTATCACAGGTTTTTATGTGTTATCACATTGTAAAAGTGCCATAAAATCAAGGGTCCAGTTTTCAGTGCATCTGCAAATGTCCTATTCCTTTAAGTTATAATCTTGGTTGCAGTCATTTTGGTACCTTGTTGAGAAGCCTCATCCCAACCCTGCCATTTATTAGCTATAACTAGATTTTTAATTGCTCTGAGCTTCTGTTTTCTCATCTGCAAAACGAGATTAATAACATCGACCTCATGAAGTCTCTTGAAAGGATTAAATGAGATAACCTGTGAAATGCCACTGTAATGGACCTCAATACTCTTTGCTTTCTTTTTGCTATTTCTGCCCTATCCCTGCTTCCATTATTGTATATCTTTTCATGCGCTTATTGCCCATTTATATGTCTTCTATTTTTAATGAGGTGAAATTCACATAGCACAACAGTAACCCATTTTCTTCACATCCTTGTTATTTTCTTTTCTTTTCTTTTCTTTTTTTTGAATTATAGCCATCCTAGTAGTGGGTGTGAAGTGGTATTCATTGTGGTTCTGATTTGCATTTCTTGAATGGCTAATGATGAGTTTCTTTTCATGTTTTCGTGTGCTTATTGGCCATTCATATATCTTATTTGCAGAAAAATATTTATTCAAGTCCTTTGCTCTCCTCTTCTTTTTTTTTTTTTTTTTTTTTTTTTTTTTTTGAGATGGAGTCTCGCTCTGTAACCCAGGTTGGAGTGCAGTGATGTAATCTCAGCTCACTGCAACCTCCGCCTTCCATGTACAAGTGATTCTCCTGTCCCAGCCTCCTGAGTAGCTAGGATTACAGGCACGCTCCACCATGCCTGGCTAATTTTTGTATTTTTAGTAGAGACGGCGTTTCACCATGTTGGTCAAGCTGGTTTTGAACTCCTGACCTCGTGATCCACCTGCCTTGGCCTCCCAAAGTGCTGGGATTACAGGAGTGAGCCATTGTGCCTGGCCTTTTCCTCCTCCCCTTTTTGAAGACTGAAGGGTGGTCTCTCTATGTTGCCCAGGCTGGATTCCAGCTCCTGGACTTAAGCAGCCCTCCTACCTCAGCCTCTCGAGTAGCTGGGACTACAGCTGCACATGACTGCACCTGCTCTTTTGCCCATTTTTACATTGGGTTGTCTTTTAGTTGTTGGGTTTTAAGAGTTTTTTGTATGTTCTGGATACTAGAGCCTTATCAGATATATAATTTGCAAATATTTTCCCATTCTGCCATTCGTCTTCTCACTTTCTTGATAGAGTCCTTTGATGCATAAAAATTTTTATTTTGATAAAGTTTGATTTATCTGTTTTTTTCATTTCGTTGCTTGTGTTTTGGTGTCATATCTAAGAATTCATTGCCCAAATCTAAGGATGTCAAGATTTACCCTTGTGTTTTCTTCTAAGAGTTTTATAATTTTAGCACTTAAATTTAGGTCTTTGATTCATTTCGAGTTAATTTTTGTATATGGCGTAAGGTAGAGTTCTAACTTCATTACTTCATTCTTGTGGGGGTCTGTTCAGTTGTCCCAGCACCATTTGTTGAAGAGACTGTGTCCCTTTGAATAGTCTTGGTACCCTTATCCAAAATCAACTGATCTTAGATGTAAGGATTTCTTTGGACTTTCAATTCTATTTCATTAATCTATATGTCAGGCCTTATGATAACACTCCACTGTCTTCATTACTGCAGCTTTGTAGCACATTTTATATCAGGAAGTATAAGTCTTCCAACTTTGTTCTTTTTAAAAGCCCTCTTCTGTTGTTAACCAGCCATCCCACTGTTATTTTGCTACTAGACCAGAGTATCAGCTATGTATACTGTAAAATTAGCTACACATATCTGGTATCTCTATACTTTTTCCACCAGATGAGGCTTTATTTCTTCTCTTCTAGTCTCCCCTTAGATATTTCCCTCCTTCAGTGAGACTGAGACTGACCCCTGGGTATGTGCTGACTTTTATTTTTTTTGGAGACTGTCTTGCTCTGTTGCCCAGGCTGGAGTGCAGTGGTGCGATCTCGGCTAACTGCAATCTCTGCCTCCTGGGTTCGAGCAATTCTCCTGCCTCAGCCTCCTAAGTAGCTGGGACTATAGGCACATGCCGCCACACTTGGTTATTTTTTGTATTTTAGTAGAGACAGGGTTTTACTGTGTTGCCCAGGTTGGTCTCGAACTCCTGAGCTCAGTAAATCTTCCCTCCTCGGCCTCCCAAAATGCCAGGATTACAGGCGTGAGCCACTACACCCAGTGCTCACCTTTTATTTCAATCTCCTCAATGGCTGGAGAAGCAGAACCTTTGCTATTGAGTCTGTGGTACACCCTCAGCACCTGCCTGGTGCTCTCAGGTTCTGCCCTGTTATTTCATGAGTCTCTAGTCTGAGTCGTCCTTTATTGCACTGAGTTGGACGGGAGGAACAATAACCACAGAGGAGAATGACCATTAAAAGAGGAGGGAGTGAGGTAGCGTGACTGTTGATGGTACTCATCTAAATGTTTTACTATATTTTGAAGTTTTAAAACTTAAGCCCTCTTGCAGTTTTAGTTTAAAATTCTTGGTTTCTTCATAGGAGTATGTTAAGAATTGTGGATGCTTCAATATTCTTTAACTATTTACTCCACACTGGTTAGAGAAGAAGCTGTGCTAGGTGAAAAGGGAGAAAGGAAGACCACTGGGGCAGCCACTCCTTTGTTCTGGGTATTTCACCTCTGCTCTGAAACTTGCATGCTGCATTGACCAAAATAAAAACAATGTGGTTTGTGACAGCGTGCATGAATCTAGAGGACTTTATGCTAAGTGAAATAAGCCAGGCAGAAAAACACAAATACTGCATGATTTCACTTGTATGTGGAATGCAAAGAGTTGAGTTCATAGAAGCAGAGAGTAGAGAATGGTGGCTATAATGGGGAAAAGGGAGCTGTTAGTCAAAGGGTACAAAGTTTCAGTTAGAAGGAATAGGTTCTAGTGATCTATTGCACAGCATGATGACTACAATTAATAATAATGTGTATTTCAAAATTACTAAAAGAGAAGACTTCAATTGTCCTTATCACTAAGAAATGATAAGTATCTTAGGTGATGGGCATGTTAATTTGCCTGATTTAATCATTTTGCAATGTATACATGTGCCATAACACACATTGTACTCCGTAAAATTCATACATTTCTTATATGTCTATTAAAAATAACATTGGACTGGACGTGATAGCTCACGCTTGTAATCCCAGCAGCTTGGGAGGCCCAGGCAGGAGGATTGTTTGAGGCCAGGAGTTTCAGACCAGCCTGGGCATCATAATGAGACCCTGTCTCTATTACAAAAAAAAAAAAAATTAGCCATCGGTGGTGGCAGGCATCTGTGGTCCCAGTGACTCAGGAGGCTGAGCTGAGAGAATTGCTTGAGCTCGGGGCTTCGAGGCTGCAGTAAGCTATGACTGTGCCACTGCACTCCAGCATGGACAACAGAGCAAGACCTTGCCTCTAAAAAATAAAACAAAAATTAAAAAAATTAAATTTAAATTAAATATAAAATTAAATATATAAACATAAATTAAATATAAAATTTTAAAAAATTAAATATAAAATTAATTTTTTTAAAAAAGAGAACAGTTTAACAATCACACCTCTTCACCAAGAGACAAAAAAATAATGTGCTTAAGGGGAACCCACCTTAGAAAGCAGAAAGCATTTTGGTGACCCTCTCCTGTCACTCAGGCATACCTCTGTGGTTGTCATGGCCACAGGCCCCCTTGTCGGAGGACTTACAACCATCTACAGAGCCCTCCTTGGAAGGAGTTCTGAAAAGTAGTATTTTCTTTCTCTGGTTAGGTTTTCCTAACGTTCAGGGGCTTTCAAAGCCACATAGGGACAGCCGGGAACTTGAAATGGTTTGATTGCTGATTGTGAGGGATTGGCTTGGTTGATGTTTTTGGATCAGATGCTGCATTTATAGAAGTTTCTCATCACTTTTCTCACTAAATTCCTCAGCACATATTCTAGGCAGGGTTCAGCTTTTTAAACTCTTATGAATCCCGCCCAAAATTATCCATGAAGATGCTATTGTATAAGAGTAAAAACTACAGTAAAAACCTAGAGTGTATAATGTGTTCTTTTTGATTGCATTGTCTAGTTTAAACTCTCAGTGAAATGTCTGGCAGGAGAACATTATACGAGAACTTAGGTTCCAAATTAAGAAATGACAAGCAAGATAATAAAATAAATGCATTGTGTTGGCAAGTTCCAATAGAGCATCAAAGTGCCTTTGATAAACATCTTCCCGAGGAACCAACTCCCAGCTTCTGAAATCACAGCCAGGGGAATCTTTTTGCTGAGATTTTACCATTGTCCAAAGGAATATGGGTTTAATTAGATAATTTTATTTTAAGACACAAGAATTTGCTAAAGTAGGTGTTGTCTGGACAGGTCCTGTTTTATTTAAAATAATCTGGGCCTTTGCTGTAGGACAAGGGAAATCTCTCTCCCCTACGATAATTATTTTCTAATTGCCTAAATTTTTCTTTCATTAAAGGTTGGGAGGTTTTTCTGTTGTTGTTTGTTGTTCAGCAGAAATAGGGACTAAAAGCAAGAGAAAAAAATCAGCTCCAATTTCACCACTCAGAAATAACTTCCATTAATATTTTGTTCTACACATTATTTAGTTTTTTAAGAAAACCTATATATATAATGTTGTTTAATTTGTCTTTCTGCATTTAACAATATATTGTAAACAGCTTTTAGGCCAATAAAGACCTAGTCCATGATTTTTCACGGCTCCAAGTATCTCATTTAATGGATGGATCATAATATATTTTATTAATAATTATTTTATTAGTGTGTTGGTATTTAAAACAATGTGCTAGTGACTGTCTTTGAACATATACCTTTGTGTTTTGGGGATAATCATTCTTTCCATCTTTGCTGTTCTATTGGGTAAAAAATGAGATCCTAATTTTTTTTTTAGCAACTTTGCATTTTCTGACTATTTATATTTCTCTTTTTGTGAATTTTTTTTTGCAAATTATAGTTTTTCTTTAGATTTCTATAGACCTTTTATTTACTCTTCATTTATTGGGGAGAAAAGTCTTGTTCTATTTAGACTCCTTTACCTTCTCAGAATTTTAGACCAGAGGTTCCCAAACATGACGGTACATCATGGATGCTTTTCCCTGGTCCTCTCAATTTCCTGGGAATCTTTAAAAACTCCTGGAGCCTGGCACCCAATTCCAGACAGTGGTTTAATTGGTATGGGGTGGACCATTGCTCTACACTAGGCCAATCATTATGCATGCTTCCATACATTTATATTTTCTTCCAGTTTGTCCCATTGATATTATTTTCATGACTTTACTCGGAAATTTCTGTCCATCCCTTATTCTGCTTTCTTTTCATTTCACATTACATCATAAGCAGTTTTCCAAATTGCTTCTTCATTTAATAACCACCATTTTAGGCCTGTGAAATGCTGCTTTGAGTGTCCCGACAATAATTTATATGAAACGTATCCTGTCAGTAACATTCCTGTTGATTTTATAAGGGAGGCAGCTGAGTGTAGTGGATACAAGCATTGACTCTGGTTTTAGACAGCCTGGATTTGACTTAGTATTTCTATGACTTTGACCTTGAGCAAGTTGCCTAACTTCTCTAGACCTCAGTTTCCTTATCTGTAAAATGGGGATGATAAAATAGTACCTACCTCTTAGGATAAATGATTGAATGTATGTAAATAATTTAGAACAATGACTGTCAGCAAGTGATCAATAAGTGTTAGAAAACACTTGTGTGAATAGCTCTGTATTATAAGATGTATTTTAAAGCTGCCTATTACATTCCATTAATATGATTCCATTATAACTCTTTTGTAATATGTGTTAGTATCTGCAAGTCCTATTCCCCTTTAGTACTCTGCCTTTTCCGAGATTCTCCTAGCTGTTCTGGGCTGTCCTTTCTCCAATGAGCATTAAATTGATGCTTGTGTTTTCTTTTGAGAAATAATTTATTATCTTTTAAAAATAATTTTCTCTGGGCTACCTAGAGACCCCCTCTGGTAATGTGATTCAAGCTACAATGCAGAGTTTTGAAGTTGAGTGTGTGCTTAGTTGTACTTACATCCTGCCTGTGTACCTGCAAGGGAGATATCCTCTCTTCTAGCCAGTGGAACTTGTAGGGAGGAGAGGAAGCATCACTCAACCTTTGCAGTGCATCATGTTAGAAAGATGGGATGCCTTTTGAGCCCTTTAGTGTGGTGGGTTTCTGGGGGGCTGAACTCCACTGCCTGATACCCACACTGGTCCCACAGCAACTTCAGGGCCTTCTGATTTCTTGGTCAGACTAGAGGGTCTGCCTGTGGGAGCAAGCTTAGGGCTGGTTTATTTTGGGATCTATTTCCAGAGACTGAGATTTGAAGTAGCATGCTCAAGCTCAGAAACGCATTCCACATGTAAGAGTTGAGCTGCCAAGTGTCATTGGAAAGGGAAAACCCTTTCCCTGGCAGGGTTTTCCATCCTTGTTTGATCAGATTCCATGGGCTTGGGGCTAGACAGAGTTTCTCATCCCAGGTTGGAGAGCACACCAGAGGTGGCAAAGGGCTGGGGTAGACAGAGCAAGGCTGAGACCCACATAGAGAAGACCAGGTCTGATAAGCCCACCAGGGAAGGCCAGGGGATCACCAGAACCAAAGGGGCCGACGCAGGCACTGAGCCAGAACACACAGTTAGAAATGGCTGAGTCCGGGACACGGCAGAGCAGCAGGTCCCATCCCACAGGGAGGCTCTGGGCTGCTGCTCAGAGCAGGCCCCATTTCTGCCTTAGTGCATGAGATGTGGCTACATCACCTGCAAAAGAACCTCCTCACATCCACTTACTTGGATTTTTCCAAGCGGAATGGTTTTGTGGAGTGGGGGTGAGGGTTGGGATGTGGTGCTGGGGGCGGTGAGCAGGGGAAGCAGGCAATGCAGATTTTTGGTTATGCCTCCACACACACTCCTGCCCATGCTTAGCCCGGTGGGAGCTTCCCTTCCTGGGGCCAGCAGGAAGTCCGCTTGGTTAGTGGTGCAGTGGCATGTCATGATCTGTCACCCCTCTTCAGCTGATAGATTATCAGCTGAACAACTGAATGGTACACACCTTCCCCCTTCTTCCAACACCATGGCACCCAAGATGCTGCACCTCCTGGCTCCTCATTTAGCCCTACAACCCCCTGCCACTCAACATTACGAAGAGGGCCCAGGAGGGTCTTGTAGTCATCCACACACTTCCTTGCAAATTCTTTGTTTGGTCCCTAGAAATGGCAGCCTGCATGTGGAGAAGGCTGCATGCAGCCTCAGGCCTGCACACCTCTGATATGAGGTCTGCATTTATGAGTTGTTTGCATCACATAGCTCCTCGCCATGCTGATGACTAAGCTTCTCAAGGTGAAACACTGGAAACTGTTTACACAAACTCCCCAAGTGGTTCTGGCAGCCAGCACAGAATGACTGTGCACAGACACACAGGCATCACTAGCTCTGGGCACCGTACATTTCCCTGCTTCAGCCAGGGCAGTGGCTAACACTTCAGGTAGGGCCCACATGCACTCAGATTAAAGAGCTGCCTGGGCAGGAAGAGGGCAGTCAGCATGGGCTAAGTTTTTTACAGATCTCTGGCAGACAGTGTTGTCTGCTTTGGCTAAAGAGGGAATGGGGAGGCAAATGACAAATGGCCTCTAAAGTTGCAAAGAATAATGTGTTATGTGGAACTCAGACAAGCCAGTTCTATGGAGAAAACAGTACACTGAAGAGATTCCTGCTTGTTTCTTTTTGTTTTTGGAGGAAAAGCCAGGGCTGTGGGCCTGACAGAAGTTGATATTTGGGTCTTGAATGTGTTATCTCTTCCAGAATCTTCCTTTTCCCGTTTTCCCAGCTTACTATTGATACCATTCACAGAAGTCTTGCATTCAGTGCTCTTTCTAGGTGGTAACTCTTATAAACTGGGCCTTATGCTGGCATCTTGGGTCCTTGGGAGGATAATTTCCTGGTGCCCTGGATTAGTCATAGCCTATTGTAGTGACTCTGGCATGGTTACCTTGGGAACACCACCAGGCGAATATAGACCCTTTAACACTGGCTGGCCCTTGTGTCTCCAGACCCCTCCCAGGAGTTCCTCACACTAGGAACCTTGGGCTGCTCCACTTTGGGTCACAAGGACCCCTTTGCCTAGCCCAAAGCAGGACTCTTTGGTTGCTTTTCCCTGGTTCACTCTGGCTATGACCTTCAGGATCAGAGGGCAAGAAGTCAAGAAGGACATGTCTCCAAGATCGAGCACTAAGAGCCACTGGGCAGAACTGGCTGAACCTGTTCATTCCTGGCCTTTTTATGGGTAAGATGCCTCTAGCAGTGGTGGACATCTCATCCCGGATACCACCAGGAGGTGAACTTGCTCTGGGAGGCAAATTGAAAGGGCTGCACCATGCAAAGGGCAGGAACTCTCTCTTCTGCGTGAAACATGGCACAAGCTCTGCCCCATCTGGCTGTGACCAGCTGGGCCTTTGGTCAGGACTATCTGTGCTGCTCCTCACCAGATGAGGAATGAAGGAGAAAGAAGGAGTCTTGTGCTGCTTTCAGAGGTTGGACAGTGCCGTGACCCTGTCAAACTGTCTAGTTTCTCTAAGCCCTAAAGGCTTCTGCTTGGAGTTTAAGAGAGGCATAATTTATTCTGAAGTTTGCCATGGAGAGAATAGCATCTCTATTCCAATGTAGTCATAATATACGATATTATCCTGCCTATTTAAAAATACTTTTGGTAGTAAATTTTTTAGTCTTATTAAAATTTTAGCCCAAATTCTTTTCCTCCTTTCTTCTTCTTCCCTGGTCGGAAGATTCGGTCAGTATTTCCCCCAGGGGAAATGCAAGAATATTACCTAAGAACCTCGAAATTATTTTCAGAGAATTCAGATGCTGCTGCTTTTGAAGATGCCTAAAGGAGTTTCCAATGTTCTCCAACCTTATCTATGGTAAAATAAATTCCACGTAAGAGATTCCCTCCAACAAAAAGTAACCAAAATGCATATTTGCCCCATCTTAGATAATTATACTCCCTATCAGACTTGCAGATTTAGGCAAAAAGAGTGGTCAAATATAAAAGCTCATTAATCATCCTGGCATCATGAGCTCATATTGTTATGAAATAAATATGCTTACTAAATGGATCCAGATGCTCTCAAATACATGTTTCCAATAAAGACTATTTTTTGTTCTTGCTCAGGCAATAAATACACAAGGCTTGTTTATAACACCTCTTTTCCGTGAATCACACCGGTCCGACCCATATTCTTTTCACCTCTTTTTCTGGCGAGAAGTGGGTACGTTTTCTGATGAGGATTCTGGGGAAAACCCTAACGAGGTAGGAGATGTATCCCCATGACCCAGAGCTGATGGGTGATAGGAAAATGGAAATCACTTGGCTAATCGTGTACCAACATGGAACAGACATTTTTCTCTATCAATCTTCTTACCCAACACATCAAAGTACCAATTTCAATCCAAGACGGTACCAGTCCCCAGAGGACAGACTTGAGTCTTAGAGAACCCTCTGCAATCTGCTCTGTAAGGATGGAATGGTAGAAAGATGAAGACGTATTCAATTATCATCAAGCCCCAGGTTCTTGATGTGGGTGAGCCGTCTTCCCAAGATCACCCCTGGGAGTTGGCTGCAGGGCTGGAAAGCAGAGGGGGCCCATTGGAGGGAGGATGGAGTTCATAGTGAGTTGAGGGCAGTGGTTAACATGGGGTTGGAGTCAGACACATACAAGTTCCTATCCTGACTCTGCCACTTAATAGTTATGACCTTCAAAGGTATTCTACCTCTCTGAGTCCATTTTCTTTATTCCTTAACTCCAAGTTGCTGGGAGGATGAATGAGATTGTTACCATAAACTGCCCAGCACTTAAGATGCACTAAGATGTGGTAGCTCTTGTCACCCTTCCTAGAAAGGGTATTCCGGATGGGTACTGATGCAGTCCAGGAAAAATGGATGAGTAGAGGGAGAGCTGTTTGCTCTTAATAGTGGAATGAGGCTCACATGTGTCACTAACCAAGGGGCCTGCCCTGCTGGGACAGACCTCTCCTTGTAGCCCACTCCAAATCTATTGTCCTCGAGTTCCCACTCACTGGAATCTCCAGCCTTCCAGATTTTCTGGGACCATCGTATGTAGCTGACCAGAGTGCACATTTTCCCTTTAATATTGGAGGAAGTGTGAAGATAACTTTTTCCCTCAAAAGATTATATAGGAGCTTAAAGGCGTTAAGATGAGAGACGGGGCAGGCACAGTGGTTCATGTTTGTAATCCCAGCACTTTGGGAGGCCGAGGTGGGCAGGAGTTCGAGACCAGCCTGGTCAACATGGCGAAACCTCTTCTCTACTAAAAATGCGAAAATTAGCCAGGCATGGTGGCAGGCGCCTGTAATCCCAGCCACTCAGGAGGCTGAGGCAGGAGAATCACTTGAACCCAGGAAGTGGAAGTTGCAGTGAGCCAAGATTGTGCCACTGCACTCCAGCCTGGGTGGTAAAAGCAAGACTCTGCCTCCAAAAAAAAAAAAAGAAGAATAGAATTATATATTTTTTGATGCCTTCTCTTAAGGCCAGTATCTTACTAAACTATTTTATCTCATTTTCATCCTCATAATAACAAGAGGTCACACCCAGATTCATCTTTCTTCAAAGCCTGTGCTCATTCCAGTACACTTCTTGCTTCTCAGTTATCTTTACTGAGAAATTAAGGTAAACAAAGCAGCACAAATGAAAACAGGGTTCAGAAAGGAAGCCTTTGTGTTTTATGAAGTATAGATGTCTAATCCACTAGATAAGCAATTTTCTCAACCCTGGTGTCTGTTAGAGCCATACATCTCTGAAATCCTGCTTGAAAGAGAATTCTGTGGCCAAATAAAGTCAGGAGTGCTGCATGTAATCTTACCATCTTGACAATGCATAGTGCAAATTATCATTTTAAAGGTTCTGAGAAGTCCTGTAGTTAAAAACAACCCCAAAACATAAAATTGCTTAACCTACTGTTTCCCAAACATAGACCCCTGTATGATATGTGAAACACGTATTAATGTCCTTGTTGCACTTCTCCTTCACAGAGCATTCTTTAGAAGTACCAGTTTGAGGGCGGGCTTTACGCCTGTAATCCCAGCACTCTGGGAGGCCGAGGCGGGTGGATCACAAGGTCAGGAGATCGAGACCATCCTGGCTAACACGGTGAAACCCTGTCTCTACTAAAAATGCAAAAAAAATTAGCCGGGCGTGGTGGTAGATGCCTGTAGTCCCAGCTACTCAGGAGGCTGAGGCAGGAGAATGGCGTGAACCTGGGAGAGGGAGCTTGCGGTGAGCTGAGATTGTGCCACTGCACTCCAGCCTGGGCGACAGAGCGAGACTCTGTCTCAAAAAAAAAAAAAAAAAAAAAAACCAGTTTGAAGTACAAGCATAAATTTCTCAAATTTTAAAATTGGCATCAGGTTCCAGTCTAGGAGAATATTCAGGCACTCTCCCAGAATTTTCTCCCTTATCTTCTCTCCAGGTCTTGCTCTGCAGTCCTCTCTCAAGCCATACTCTTGGGGAAAATACTTTCCTTCCAGGCATTGGGACAAATTTGCCTGCCTCATTCTTGGGGATTCTTTGGAGCTCCGGCCTGTGAAAGTTGCTCTTCTTGACTGACACCCCTACTTTTCTGGCCTGTTGGTCGCTGAACACCTCCTCACTAGCCACTTGTTAAGGCTGGCTGAGTAAATATGCGCAGGTCCTCCGTGATGGGAAGTTAGGTTGTCATCTAGCCCTAGTTATGATGGTGGCTGTGTGGCCTCTGTGTCACCATCTTCCCACATGTAGCTTGGTATTTTATCCAGTTTCTACATCTGTGTGATTGATGTGTATGTTACGTTCATTGGATGTGCCAGCATACTGAATTTTTAAGACCTAAGTGTGTCAAGGGCCCTCAAGATCATCCTTAGGCTTGATGATTTGCTAAAAGGAAGCACAGTACGCAAAAATGCATTCAGGCCAGGCACGGTGGCTCACGCCTGTAAACCCAGCACTTTGGGAGACTGAGGCAGGTAGATCACGAGGCCAGGAGTTCAAGACCAGCCTGGTCAACATGGTGAAACCCAGTCTTTACTAAGAATACAAAAATTAGCTGGGCATGGTGGTGGGAGCTTGTAATCCCAGCAACTCGGGAGGCTGAGGCAGAGAATTGCTTGAACCTGGGAGGCGGAGGTTGCAGTGAGCAGAGATCACACCACTGCACTCTCCAGCTTGGGCAACAGAGCAAGACTGCGTCTCAAAAACAAACAAACAATGCTTTCATACTCACACTTATGGTTTATTACAGTGAAAGGATACAAATAAAAATTAGCAAAGGGAGAAGGCATATGGAGCCAAGTCCAGGAGAAACCAGGCACAGGATTCTAGGGATCCCCTCCCAGTGGAGTTGCACAGGGATGTGCTTAATTCTCCCAGCAACGATGTATGATGATACATGTGAAATTCTGCCCTCCAGGGAAGCATGCCAGAGCCTTGGTGTCCAGGGTTTTTATTGGGGCCAGTCATAGAGTCATGCAGCACCTGTGTGACTGACCTCTAGTTTCTCCCAACCCAACCTCCTCTACCCCCCCAGCAAAAACAGTCATTCACCCTGAATACTGGGTGGTCTATGTTCTCAGACATACAAAAACACTCTTATCAGGATAGTATTCCAAGGACCCAGAGGTTACCTCCCAGGAGCCTCCAAGGGTCAGTCCTTGAGGCAGGCCTTTCTGTGGAATATGCAAGGTTTGAGCATCACAGGCCTGCTGAGTTAGCTTTTTCTTAACCCTTTCCTGCCTACTCAGGCTTAACGTGTCCTTTTAAGTTGCTACTTTTCTTAGAATGATTGAATTCAAGTCAAATAACAGGTTCTTACAGCTGGGCACGGTGGCTCAAGCCTGTAATCCCAGCACTTTGGGAGGCCGAGACGGGCGGATCACGAGGTCAGGAGATCAAGACCATCCTGGCTAACACGGTGAAACCCCATCTCTACTAAAAAAAATACGGGCGAGGTGGCGGGCGCCTGTAGTCCCAGCTACTCGGGAGGCTGAGGCAGGAGAATGGTGTAAACCCGGGAGGCGGAGCTTGCAGTGAGCTGAGATCTGGCCACTGTACTGCAGCCTGGGCGACAGAGCGAGACTCCGTCTCCAAAAAAAAAAAATAACAGGTTCTTCACATTGATTCTTTTTCCTGCCAGGGTGCTTGTTGAAATATGGAAGACAATATTTGGGCTTGGTTTGAAAGATCAGGAGAGCCCTGTCTCCTTCCTTGCTTTTTCTTTTCTTTTCTTTCTTTATTTTTTACTGAGGTAAAATTCATATAACATAACAGAGCCATTTTACGTTGTGCAGTTCAGTGGCCTTCCATGTGTTCGTATGGATCAGTTCTTCATTTTAATTGCCAAATAATATTCCATGAGATGGATATATCATTTTGTTTATCCATTCATCTGTTTATGGACATGGGTTTTTTCCACTTTTTAGCTATTATGAATAATGCTGCTATGAATATTCATGGGCAAGTTATTGTGTGGCCTTGGGTATATACCTGAGAGAGGAATTGCCTGGCCGTAGGATAACTCCACAGTTACCTTTTTGAAGAACTGCTAAATTGTTTTCCACAGCAGCTGCAGCATTTTTATTTCTACCAGCAACGTATGAGGGTTCCAAGTTTTCCACATTCTTGTCAACCTTTGTTATTGTCCATCTTTTTAACTCTAGTCATCCTAGTGGGGAGTGAAGTGGTTTCTCATGCTTTTGTTTTTTGGAGACTCACTTGGTCGCCCAGGCTGGAGTGCAGTGGCGCTCTCTCGGCTCACTGCAACTTCCGCCTCCCAGGCTCAAGCGATTCTCCCACCTCAGCCTCCCGAGTAGCTGGGATTACAGATGCATGCCACCACGCCCAGCTAAATTTTTGTATTTTCAGTAAAGATGGGGTTCACCATGTTGGCTAGGCTGGTCTCGAACTCCTGAGCTCAGGCAGTCCGTCTGTCTCAGTCTCCCGAAGTGCTAGGATTACAGGCATAAGACACCACACCCGGCCCTGTTTTATTCTCAATGACTAATGTTGAGCATCTTACTGACCATTTATATGTCCTCTTTGGAAAAATATCTATTCAAATCCTTTACCCACCTGTAAATTAGGTTGCTTGTCTTTTTATTATTAAGTTGTAAGCATTCTTTATATACTTGAATACTTACCAGATATATACTTTGCAGATATTGTCTTCCAATATGGGATTGTCTCTTCACTTTCTTAATAGTGTCCTTTTAAGCACAAAAGTTTTAAATTTTGATGAAGTCTAATTTACCTATTTTTTTTTTTTGCTGCGTATACATCTGGTATCGTATTTAAGAAACCATTACCTAGACTGAGGTCATAACGATTTACACTTAGGTTTCTTTCTGAGATTTATAGTTTTAGATCCCTTACCCATTTTGAGTTAATATTTGTAAATAGTGTGAGAAAGTGGTCCAACTTCATTCTTTTGCATGTGGATATCCAGTTGTCCCAGCACAATTTGTTGAAGAGACAATTTTTCCACCAATTGAATGATTTGGGCACTCTTGTTGACCATATATGTATGGGCTTGTTTTCTGTTTCTTTCTTAATAAAAAGATATACTTGACAGAGGAAGGTGTGGCATGCAGGCCATGTTACACAGAGAATATGGGCTGCCTGAAACAGCCCCAGTGCTGACCTCTGCTGCTTTCCTCCCTACCTCATGTACTCCAGATGGACACCCAGCATTGATGGCTCTCCACCTATACAGCTTATCTTCACCCTGCAAGTATGTATTATTCATACAACTCCTAAAAGGTTGGAGAAAGATGTCAGCTGGCATACCATAGAAAGCTATCAGTTGGATAATGCCAGCATCGCTATCATTTAGGTGGCTTGCAAACCGTGGTCCTTGGTACCCTGCCTCCTCTAATCCAAGTACTTCTGCTTTTATTATTTTACCTACCTATCTATCTTTTAGTGTGATTTCATTTTAGAAAATCAACACAGACCTTATGATTCCCTTATGCTATGGGACTAGGAGAGATCCATTAGAATCCAGTTTATCACTAAGTTGAAAGGATGCCTGGAACATATGTAAATGTCTCTGTGGGGGCCCAGGAAACTTCCCCTTTGCCTTCTGAAGGTTCACTGAGAAATCAGCTCACAAAAGCCAGATTAATTGGGGAAATGTGTACGTAGGAGCCTTCAGAACGAAGACCCAAAGATACAGGAAACAGTGTCCATATTTTTAAAGTATCCATTTTTATGCTTAGGTTCAACAAAGTATGGGCAGCCATGTAGAAACATGGTTGACAAAAATGATATGATCTAATGCTAATAGACGGAGGGGAAACTCAGCAGGGCCTGGCTGTCTAGATTCTTCTTGGCTTCTCCAAGCTTGCATTCATTCCTTCTGAGTGTGGGTAGGACCCTCTCTGGAATGGAGTGGGGTTCTTATGACTGTCAAACAAGGTAGGTCAGATAATTTCTTTATGGCCTGTTTTTACACAGTAAGGCATTGGGAAAGTTAGAGATATATTTTTAGGTTTTATGGTTGGCTTTGGGGAAAAGAGGTTCTGGTTTCTGTGACCCACCTGGGAGAAGAGGGATTCAGTTTCTCTGTCTAGCCTTGGTAGAGAATGGGACTGAGAGACAGTGGGGCAGGAGAATGTCAGAGAAAACCTTTTCCTTCTGAGGCCTTTGTTTTGGGGTATTGTTTACCGAGCCCCAACACCTCCCCCACCATGTGCCCATTATTCCCTAGCTTATTGTATCCACTCAGATTTAGTTCAGTGTTAAGTAGCAGAGACCCAAAATAAAATGACTTAAACATGACAGAAGTGGATTAAAGGTGGCTATGCTCCACAGAGTCCTCAGGGCCTGGAGCCTTCCAATTTCTTACTCTTCTATCCCTTGGGTTTGGTCCTAATTTTAACATTCCAAGAGGCCATCAAAGTCCCAGCCATCGTATTTCAATTTCATACAGATAGAGAATAAAAAGGGAGGACAATGAGCAAAGGACATAGACCTGCTGTTTGTTATCATAGATTTCCAGGAAGTTGTCATAGGCCACCTCTACTTACAATGCACTGGCCAGAAATGCACCCCAGTGGCAACACCTAGCTTCAAGGAAGGCCTGGAAATGTCATCTTAGAAGGGGATAGCCATAAGCTCAGCTAAAAAGTCTATTGTTTTGGAAGATAATGGGTTTTGGAAGACATCCGACATTCTCTGGCATGGGTGCATCATTTGAACAGCTTTTAGAATCCAGCCTCTTCCAAGACATTCTTTAAACTAATTAGAAGAGTGATGTGCTCCCTGCCCCTCTTTGTCTGATCCTGGGGTTTCATAGTACAGTTGCTGCTTCACTTTCTAACTGTGCACTGAGCCTTGCCTTCCACTTCCACATGTCCTCTTTCTAGACTTACAGGTGACAAACCTAGCATTATATGTTGATATGTTTCCCTTTTATCCGTGTGTATCATATAATACCATCTGTTTTAACCTCGGTAAATGGCACCACCATCTACCCATTGCTCAAGCCAAATGCTTGGGAGTCATCCTGAAGAACAACCTTTCTCTCGTCCCTCTTCAGTCCATCAGCAGATCCTGACTTTTCTTCTTCCCATGCCCTATATCTGTCCTCCTCTTTCCATCTTCATGCTGTCACCCTAGTGTGTACCCCATTGTCTCCAACTGGGCAGCTGCAGCCACTCTCGCACCTGGCCTGTGGCTTTCGCTCCTGCTAACCCCTCCCAATAGCCCGTGCGCCACACAGCACCGTAGGCAGTTATCTTTTGTGACACTGTCCTACTGCAGACCCCCCGTGGCCTTCCTGTTGTGCTTCAGAAAAATCCAGAGTTCTCTTTGTTTCCCTGCCCTCTGTTATAGGGACTGAATAGTGTCCCCCTCAAATTCATGTTTAGCCCTAGATCCCAGTACCTCAGATTGTAACTGTATTTGGAGATAAGATCTTTAAAGAGGTAATTGAGGCTGCCTGTAATCCCAGCTACTCGGGAGGCTGAGGCAGGAGAATCACTTGAACCTGGGAGGCGGAGCTTGCAGTGAGCTGAGATCACACCACTGCACTCCAGTCTGGGTTACAGAGCAAGACTCCGTCTCGAGGGAGGAAAAAAAAAAAAGGGTAATTGAGTTCAAATGAGGCTGTCAGGGTGGGTCTTAACCTAATCTGACTAGTGTCCTTTTAAGAAGAGGAGATTATGACATGCAGAGACACCAGGGCTGCATATGCACAGGGGGTCGACCATCTGTGAGCTGAGGAGAGGCCTTGAAGGAAACCACTCCTGCAGGCACCTTGATCTTGGACTTCCAGCCTCTAGAACTGAGAAAATAAATTTCTGTTATTTAAGCCACCCACACTGTGATATTTCATTATGGCAACCCTAGAAAACTCATATAACCTGCCAAGCCACACATGATCAGTTACCTCTGGCCTCATAACTTCCTCTGCCTTTTCTCACTCCACTCTAGCATGACTCTGGCTCCCTCTCCCTATTTCACCACCACCCCACAGGGCCCTTGCACTTGCTCTTCGTGCTTCTGGGAATATTCTGACCCCCAGATCTTCCTATGGCTTCCTCCTTATTATTCAGGCCCCCCTTCTGATTGTCCCCTCCTGCAAGAGACCTTCACCGTCATACCTCACCACTCAAGTATCTGAAATTTTTGGAGTTGGTTTACTTATTCCCATAGAATGAAAGCTCTGTGAGAGCAGGGACTTCCTCTGTCTTGTTCACTGCCACATCTTCACTCGCTGGAACAGTGCCTGGCATATAACAGCACTTAATGAATATTTCGTTGGAATGAATAAGTAGATGTATGATAAAATTAGGATTTTTCCCTATGTATTTATTTATATCAGTATCATTTATTTATTGATATCAATATGGACCCATGGATATTTATTTTATACTTTAGGCTACAGTTCACTTCTACTTTATTTATTGCTCAAATTATTCAAGCCTTAGTCACTGAATTGAGTTGGCCTCTGGTATCCCCTTGGCACAATCCTGTCATTCTGTGTGTGTACATGCATGTGCTCACATATGTGTGTATGTGCATGTGTTTAGTACTTCCTTACTCTCTGGCACGACAAGATGCTCCAGGTTCAACTTGGGTATTCCCTGCCCCAGTTATCAAATCAGCCATTTCTTCAAGGAGCTCTGGTACTTTTTAATTTTATTTTTTGATATTTTTATTTTTGGGGAATAACACACACTGGAGCTTATTGAGGGAGGGTCGGGGGAGAGCATTAGGACAAATAGCTAATGCATGCTGGGCTTAATACCTAGGTGATGGGTTGATAGGTGCAGCAAACCACCATGGCACATGTTTACCTATGTAAAATTAGTTTTAATATATACACTATTTCAAAATCTTAAAAATACTGCTTTGAGGGAAGGAGAGAGTCTGCTTTTCATAAAAGTGTTTCTAAGGAAAGGCATGTCATTTGTTACTTTTTGATTTTTTCATACTTACCCCTCCCCCAAAGCAGCTGACCTGCTGGCTGTGGCTCGCGGGCTCCCTCCATCTCTGCAGGTTTGTACCGACTGGGGGCTCTCCGTAGCTTTCATGCTATTGCTGGTATCATTACTGGCATCAATTGTTCCTATTAGAATGAGGACTTAGGTAGTTAGAAAAAAACATGTCACGAGCTCCTAAAGCAGATTAAAGCCATCTTTTCAGTTAATTAGTTCCAATGCTCTGTACAGATGATGAGGCATAGGAAAGCTTTTACTGGAGGAATTCTTCTGTCCAGAGGGGCTTTGAACGCAAATGTGCTGAAAGTCTTGCGGCTTTTCTCAGTGGTTTGAGAATGTTTATCCTAAGAAGTGTTTCTGAGTGAGTTGGAAAAGATCGTTTTAGCCATATGATTATAGCCTTTTTTAAAGGTTTAATAACAGTTACAGTTTATTGAGAAAGAGGTTGAATTATACCTTGATTTTTTTCTTTTGTTTGATTTAGGCTGAAAGAACTTATCTCGAAACTTAGCCTGGTAATATCAATTTTGATAAGTTACTATAAGAAAATATTATATTTTTATTCTTTTTTTTTTATTGGAGATGAAGTCTCACTCTGTCACCCAGGCTGGAGTGCAGTGGCGTGATCTCGGCTCACTACAACCTCCGACTCCTGGGTCCAAGCGATTCTCCTGCCTCAGCCTCCCGGGTAGCTGGGATTACAGGTGCGCACCACCACACCCAGCTAATTTTTGTATTTTTAGTGGAGATGGGGTTTCACCATGTTGGTCAGGCTGGTCTCGAACTCCTGACCTCTGATGGTCCATCTGTCTCGGCCTCCCAAAGTGCTGGGATTACAGGCATGAGCCACCCACCACGCCTGGCCATTTTTATTCTTTTGAAAGAGAAAAGTAGTTGTGCTTTCAGCCTCAGAGAAACCATGCCTACAACATAATCTTATTATTTGTATCACAAAGTTGTGATCCAAGTATTGCCACACCTTGGGTTCAGTGTGCTGTAGTGCAGGTTAGATATTTTGAATGCTAAATACACCTCTTGCAGCAGGTTTTAAATTTCTGCAATAGACTCAAATAAAGAGAACCATTACTTTAAAAATATTTCTATTTTAAACAAATGTAACTTATGTCTTATTTTCAAAGACAGTAGAATATAAACTTAAACTTTCAAGTATTCTCATACTTTCACTCTCTTACCTAGTTTAAAACAGTTTTCTGGGGATAATTTTTCTAAAGATTCAGGCTCATAGTTAATTCAAGCTCCAGGGCTATTTTCCACCTGGAGTTCTCTGCCTCCTGTCCCCACTCCCCAGGATGACCTCTGCAATCAGGAGTATATTGATGGCAGTGGTAACAGGGAGGACTGTTAAGTACCCTCTCTGCCCTCTGGGTCCTTGTTGGCATCCTAGAGGTGCCCTTTGTCCTCCCAGCATGGCCTGGGCTGCCTGCCTTCATCTCCCCGTCTCTGGCTGATATACCTGCATTCACCTGTGCTCTGGGCTAGCTTTAATTGTGCAGCTGGTGACCATCCCTGCCTTGGTTTTCAGCCAGTCTTGCCCAGAACCTGGACTTTTAATCATCCACAGACCCCCTTCACACTTTTATTATGAAACTGAGCCATGCATGAGCTCCTGGTTCACCTCCCTCTAGGCTGTGGGAAACCAGGGAGATATTTCAAAGCCTGCATGACACTCTGTCTTCTCTACTCCACCATGGCCACCTCTTGTTGATGTAGGGCACACAGGGGGTGGTCTTCTCCCAGAATTCCAAATGGGAAGCAAAGCACCCAGGATAGGAGGTCAGCTGTGTCCTCTGGTCAGTCCTCCAGGCTCTGCCTCCTTGAAACCAACAAATATATATATTTTATTTTATTTTGAACAAAGCCTGATTATTGTTACTGGAGGTTGGAGGGGGCAGGCTTTGTTTGCAGATAAGTCTCTAGACCAGGAATTTAGAAAACACTATTTTAAACTTCCGGGATTAGGAATGACTCCCTTGTTCAAAGTTGTTATCTGTCCTTGCTGTGAAGGAGGATGTAGATGCTTCAGTTTCAGGAGGTGGAGAGATTTGGGGAAGTAGGAACACAAGGAATAAAAATATATCAGATTGTATCTCACCACCACAAAAAAAAAAAATTGTCCTTATACATTCTTAGTAGTAGAATGTACTGATTAATAACAAATGACTGTGTGTGTGTATATATATATGTGTGTGTATATGTGTGTGTATATATGTGTATATATATATGTGTATATATGTGTGTGTATATATATGTGTGTGTTTATATATAACCTCATCCTCAAAAGTGAATGTAGGATGACTTTCAAATTAGAAGTCAAGGTGAATGAGAAGTAAAATAGAAATTATAGAGGAACTCTTAGTAAGACTTTTGGGTTCAGTGGGTATGAGCAGAGTAAGGAGTTGGAGATAACTTCAGAGTTATCCCTGTTAGCCTGTATGGAAATCTGCTTGCAAAACAGGCTCTTGGCTATGACTGAAGTCATATACCACTTGATTAAGCTGAAACAGGCATTTATGTTTGTTGCCATTACTGCCCTCTCTTCTGGTCTTCATTCTCACATCTCCAACTTCTGCTAAACAGCCACCTTTAATAGCTCAACTTTACTTCCAATTATGTACATCTAAACCTAAACCCATCTTTTCAAAACAAATAAACATTGACAAACCTTAACCCCCCTACTCCAACCAAGGGGTTACGTTAAGATGATACTGATGGGACATCTTCAGTCACCTATTTTACAATCTTGAAGTTATCCCCAAGGCATTACGGTGATTGGTCCACTTTTGTGGAATTGGTAGGCCAAGCGCAAGTCTACCTTTATTGAGGGTGAGTGATACAAAACTGTCACTCTACAGAGGTCTAGGTGGCATTTTGGCTCCTTAAATATACTACACACCAACCTAGGCCCTAGGCCCATTGCTGCTAGGGAGGGGGACCCGTCGTGCTTCCAGGCCTGGCTTAGTGGCTGAAGGCCTAGATACAACTGAACCTGGGGCAAGCTTCCTCAGTTCCAGCAGCTGACCAGAGTGGGGCTCCCTGGACCTGGGGAAGGCTGGGCCCCCAACAAGCAACAGGATCTGGCTGGAAGATTAATGGTCCAAGCATCTCAGTGAAGTTCTGAGAACACAAATGTAATGGATGTTAGGGCCGAAATCTGAGGACTGAGCCCATGTTGGGAAAATACCAACGTATTATACTTTGTAGTTGTCAGTGGGACCTAATAAACCATTGTCAATGCTGACATTTATATTTTCATGTGACACAAAATGAGCCATGGGAACTGCCTTTCAAGATTCTTTAGAAAGTGCTTGGCAGAGCCCAAAGTTTTAAAAAGATTGGGTGGGATATAAATGTTTAGACAGATTAGATTGCCTAAGTGTTTGCTTTGTATAATAATAGTCTGAATAAAATGCAGAGGGAGAATTTTCAGAGCTGGATTTTGGTGTTTAAAATAGTCAACATACAAGCGACTAAGCCTCCACTCCCTTAATCTCTGAAACATATTTGTGATGGAGAGCATTAGAAGTGAGGAGTAGCCATAAAAGGAAAAAGGATGTTGTCTCCTGTGAACCCATTTCTGTGTACACAGGGTAGAATGTTTTTGAAGATGGTGTATTAGTCCATTCTCACCCTGCTAATAAAGACATACCCAAGGCTGGTAATTTGTAAAGAAAAAGAGGTTTAATGGACTCAGTTCCACATGGCTCGGGAGGCTTCACAGTCATGGCAGAAGGTGAAGGAGGAGCAAAGGCATGTCTCACATGGCAGCAGGCAAGAGAGCATGTGAGGGGGAACTGCCCTTTATAAAACCATCAAATCTCACGAGACTTATTCACTATCATGAGAACAGCAGGGGAAAAACACACCCCCATGATTCAGTTACCTTTCACTAGGTCCCTCCCATGATATATGGAAGTTATTGCAATTCAAGGTGAGATTTGGATGGGGACAGAGAGCTAAACCATATCAGAAGGCAAAATGTACCCTTCGGGAAGTTTGTTTTTTCATATGATTCCAAGGAAGAGGCTGCCTGTGTAAGGGGACAGTGGGATAGTTGAGGACTGGGAATGGTCTGGTTTCAAATCCTGGATCCATTGCTTAGTATTTATATTTGACAAATTGCTCAACCTCTTCCAGCTTTTCTGTAAACATGGAGAAATTCATAATGCCTACCTTCATAGAATTCTCATGGCATTAAATGAGATACACTACCTAACGCAGTTGATTAGCAAATGCCTGGTATTTGGTCAGGGCTGAGTAAGTGTCAGTGTCCCTTGTGATCCTCACTGCTGTTTTATTAAGGGAGGAGGTGGTGGAGCTTAGAATTTATATGCCCAGGAGGATGGTGCTTCTTGCCCAACACCCACCTACCAGTGGCTTTTGAGGGGGCAGTAGGGAAGGGAAAAAGGATTCAGGGAGCATGGAGTTACATGTTCCTAATCTGCTTGGTCCGCCTTTGGGGGAAGTTCATGAAGAACAGTCCCAGTTCCTTCCCAGGAGGCATGCCATGAGCCAGAGATAAGGCAGTGAATTTGGGAAGAGAGAGATTCAAGACAACTGAGCCTCCAAAGTCACCACACACTAGGACAGAGGCAGCATGGATGACCACCAGAATGAAGGCCGAGGATGTCAGGGGTGGAGACAGACAGAGCCAGGGAGTGGCAGTAGGCATAGGATGGAGCATAGTTTGAAGTGGAGTTAGTTCGGTGTTTTCTACACCTGGGACCTTTGTTCCTTTACCACGCTAAGAGATGGAATCTTAGTGGGAAGGAGCCACTATTTGTCCTTTAGTCATTAAGTTCCTAGCCCAACATAAAGGCTCCTGGAATAAGTATCCTAATGGGAAAAGCTAAAGCCTCTTGGAGGAACTCAGGGTTTGGCCACAGTCATTGATGGGTCAAGAGTTGTTAAGGTGATTCAGACCAACACAAACCAGGGGCTTGTAGCTGAGGCTGGGACTCAGCCCATCAGCAATCAGAAGGGCCAGAATCACACTGGATCATTTCATTCTGAGTTGGAAATGACTGGAATGAAGATCCTAGGGGAAGCAGGAGCAATGAATCTAAGACTTAGAATAGAAGGAGCACAGACATCCAGGTTACCTGAAGAAGAGTTAGATGATGCCAAGTGTGAACCTGAGAGGCAGGAGGGCTGGGGAGGCAGAGTACAGCAGTGGAGAGAACACTGAGCTGAGAGCCGGAGCCCTGGCCCTGGGTGCAGTACAATTCTCCTAGCTTGGGGTTTAGCTTTGGATAATTTGTTGTATTTCTCAGAGTTTCAGTTTCCTTATCTTCAAAATGGAGATGATCATGCCCTAGGTCATAATGTTGATTAATGGCAGAACTTGATTTAGAACCAGATCTCCTGGAAGTAACAATTTACGCTTGTGCTGGACATTGGTGCTTGCAACATACTTCTCCTAAGTGATCACATTTGATGACATTTGTTCCAGGCCTGTTTCCAGCACACCATGATCAGGACTGATCACCTTAGGACACTTCTGCTATGTCTAATCAAGGAAATGGGGAACACTACAATGTTGACATCAAACAAGGATTCTAAAATCTCTTTAAAATGTCCAAAAATCCATCTTGAAATCTTCAGCAAATACTCTTTTAAGTTAATTCCAGATAAATCCACTCTTCCTTAAAGTATTTAAGAAAATAGAACTCAGTGGTTTTCTTTGTTTTGATTCTGAATTGCCCTGTTGGTGGTGCTGCCCTGTTAAAAGTCAGTTAGGATGGCCCTGAATATGAGTTTTGCTAGGTTATTGATGACTGTTTATTTGGCCAACAAGTGTTACAAACACGTGATGAAGCAAAGGTAAGCAAATTCTTTATTACAGGAGTTCTCAGAGCTCTTACTGTACTGACATGAATTATAAATCTTCAACAGGAGGGTATAGTAACTAGACTCCAGCAAAAGGATCATAGAACCGTTTTTAAATTGTTTTGTTGTTGTTGTTGTTGTTGTTAGATCTCTTGGCACTAACATTCTTGAGAATATGCTTAGGAAAATGCTGACTCAGATTCATGTTTACTGAGCCCAGAGTCCACCGGGTCACCCCTAGGTGAACTTCTGGTTCCTAAAGTTGGGCTGGATGAGTCCTCTTCCCCTATCAGGGTGAACTGTGTGAGGATCATTCTGCAGTCACTCATGATAACCACTTCACAGTTTAATGGTACAATTCCATAATGCCTTACATCTTGTATAAGTTGCAAACTCATAAAACATCGTTGTATATTTGGAATGCACTAAAGACCACAAGTTAACCCAGACTAAAACAACCTCAAAGTTATTCGCAGTCTTCTGAACATCTCCATATTACAGCAACTCCCCTTCCCACAGGCAGGTCCATTTTCCTTTTTCCATGGGGATACCCGCTCCAGCAAGCTGAATTCTCCTTTGGATCACAAATTATTTCCTTCTCCTAAAGGTCCCAGATGTTACTAAGATTTAAAATGGGTTAGCTCACATTTTTGGCCTTTTCCTACAATGTAGCCCACCTTAGATTGGTAAAGAGACAGACAACACGTGGGAAAAAAAGATCTAAGTAGCCCAAGAAAGCCTGTTCCTGGAACGTGATCAAACTTTTTGCTCCATCCATATCTTTCCTCACAAAAGCTTTTTCAAAAATGTGGGACTCATACTGCTTGTCCCTTGATTTTAGTGGAACCAAGAAACTGCATCAAATAACACTGAATCCTAGAATGAGAAAGTCATTCCTTTTTCAGTTCTCTTTCAACTCCAGACATCTTTTTTTTTTCAGCATCAAGAAAGGTGTTCTGCTAGTTATGTCTTTAACAATTCTCAAATTGAGCTAGTCTTCAATTGTGTCTAGCTAGGATTTAATAACATTGTTTCATTTTCTTTTGTATTTATTTTACTATAACTTTTTATCCATGGAAAGTGATGTAGCTTTTCCGTGTTCCATGGCAAGATAAAATTTGTTTTGAAAATAAACGTTAAAACATTTAAACAAATAAGAGTATATTGGGAAGATCAGAACTGCTGTCCTAACAGCTGCCTTGTAGCCTTGTAACCTTCTAAAGTTGACCCAAAACATATGATTCCCCGTTTTACAGATGTATCAGCTTACTCTAGCAGAGATGAAATGACTGCCTCAGTGATGTGCCAGTTATTTGACTGAGATAACCAGAGCTGGACCCAAGATCTTCTGCAGCTTCACGTACTCCCTCTGTAAAACTTTTGTATCAGGCTGGGCGTGGTGGCTCATGCCTGTAATCCCAGCACTTTGGGAGGCTGAGGCAGGTGAATCATCTGAGGTCAGGAGTTCAAGACCAGCCTAGCCAACATGGTGAAACCCCGTCTCTACTAAAAATACAAAAATTAGCTGGACATGGTGGCAGGCGCCTGTAATTTCAGCTACTCAGGAGGCTGAGACAGGAGAATCTCTTGAACCTGGGAGACAGAGGTTGCAGTGAGCCAAGATGGCGCCATTGCATTCCAGCCCGGGCAGCAGAGTGAGTTTCCATCTCCAAAAAAAAAAAAAAAAAAAAAAAAAAAACAAAAAAGCTTTAGTATCAGCCTTCTCTTTTATTTATTTATTTTATTTTATTATTATTTTTTTTGACATGGAGTCTTGCTCTGTTGCCCAGGCTGGAGTGCAGTGGCGCAGTCTCGGCTCATTGCAAGCTCCACCTCCTGGGTTCACGCCATTCTCCTGCCTCAGCCTCCTGAGTAGCTGGGACTACAGGCGCCCGCCACCTCGCCCGGCTAGTTTTTTGTATTTTTAATAGAGACAGGGTTTCACCGTGTTAGCCAGGATGGTCTCGATCTCCTGACCTCGTGATCTGCCCACCTCAGCCTCCCAAAGTGCTGGGATTACAGGCGTGAGCCACCGCGCCCAGCCAGCCTTCTCTTTTAAAACATAGGGTTAACAGAATCTTTTAAAATTGTTTTCCCCTCCCTGCAGCATTTTGAAATCATATTCCAAGAATAGATTTATTTAATAACTAAGTTATTAAAATATTAAAAGCAGTTATGAATGTGAGAGTGCTGAAATAAATGTAATTGCATTCTTAAAATGCTATAACTTCAGACAGTTTTTTTTTTAAGTTAAAATATTTAACTGGAAAACAGCTGAAACAACTTAAGACCTATTAAAACAACAAATGGGCTAATGTGAGCAATATTTAAAAGAATCTTAAAATATTATAGTCAATTCAATATGGGCAAAAAATTTTACTTTCTTAAGACCCTGAAAAGCAGCGAAAACAAATAAAAGCCAGAGTCAACAACTGCAAATATTAACAACAATCAAAGACTATTAGAACTAAAGGGAAAATGTAGAACTGAGTAAAATGATCACATAGACTTTAAAAAAAAAAAGTGGGTCAAATTAAGTTGAAAACAAGCTTGGAGTACATTAAAATGCACCTAATAATGGTTTTTAAAAATTCATTGACGTTTATACAGTGTTACGGAATTTAACCTGGAAGGGATCAGTGACTTTTTAGGAACTTTGAGGAAATGTCCCCTTGGTCTCCTGCTTTGTACCTGCTGACTTGCTTGCTAGGAAACAGGATTACCATGAGTTGAAGTGTCTGAGAGGCTAAGACTGTAGGTGGGCAAACCAGACAACACTCAACCGTTGCTGGAGGATATTTGGTTATTAAAACCATCCAGAAAAATGTGTCAGAAAAAAGTGAGGAAATTTAGTCCAAGGAACAGATCAGAAAAACTTTCTAGGCCTGTTAAATCTTTGTGACTTCCTTCTATTTTAAATTTTGTCTATTTCACCTGGTATGGGGTAATAGAATTCTAAAAACACAAATGTATTCGTTGTCTATGACTGCATAACAAATTATTCTAAAATGTAGTGGCTTAAAAACAGCAATAAATATTATCTTAAAACGTTTCTATAGGTCAGGAATTGAGAAGTGGCTGGGCTGGGTGGTTCTGGTTCAGTGTCTGTCATGGGGTTGCAGTCAGGTTGGCTGGCGCTGGAGGATGGACTTCCAAAGTGGCTCACTCCCTGTTGCTGGCTGTGGGCAGGAGGCCTTAGTTCCTCTCCACATGGGCCTCTCCATAGGGCTGCTTGAGTGTCCTCCTGACACGGTGACTGGCCTTCCTCAAGGCAGCCAATCAAAGAGGCCGGGTGGTGGCCAGGTATGGTGGCTTACACCTGTAATCCCAGCACCTAAAAGGCTTAGATTGGGGAATTGCTTGAGCCCAGGAGTTCAAGACCAACCTGGGTAACGTGGCAAAACTCAGTCTCGACTAAAACTCCAAAAATTAGTTGGACATGGTAACACACACCTGTAGTCCCAGCTACTCAGGAGGCTGAGGTGGGAGGATGAGGCTGCAGTGAGCCATGACTGTGCCACTGCACTCAAGCCTGGTTGTTGGAGTGAGACCATCTTAAAAATAAAAAAAAAAATCCTAGTCTCCTAATCCTTAACCTCATCTTGAAAGTTATGAAGTGCTTACTTCATCGTTCTCTGTTGGTTACACAGACTAGTGCAGATTCAGTATGTGAGGAGACTGCCGAAAAGCATGGATACTAGAAGGCACCAATCGCTGGGGGCCGTTTCAGAAGCTGACTGCCACAACCAAAGATTAAAGGTGTTGAAGAGAACACAGAAATCTCATGTTGGCCTGTGGCCAGCCTTGCAGGGGGAAGCCTAGGAAATAGACACATGGTGGCAGCTTAGAAAAGGAGAAAGAAGGAGCTTAAGCCAGTGAGGCCAGCTGAAAAGAAGCTGGGATTGTTCAGAGAGCCAGTGAGGAGCTGAGGAGGAGCGTAGCAGGACAGAGTGAGAAGGGGGCAGGTAGAAAAGCCTGTTCCATTCTCTCAGGTTCCCTGAAAACTGGTTGAAGAGCTGCAGGCAGGTTTGGGTTCCAGGTAGGTCGTCTTGAGCTTAAAGCTGTGGGTGCCAGAGCGGATGGATCCTTATTAACTTGAGTGGGTGTCCCGAGGTGGCAAGACACAAGCTTATTGATAGGAAGAAAGATAAAGAATGAAGCAGCAAAAATCAAGGGCTGCCTATATTTTCCTTTGGCAGAACACCAGAGTAATGCAATGATCTGACTCTTAGAAACACACACACACAGTTGTTTTTCTCATAAGGAATGTATTTATGGTAGCAACTTTAGAGAATGCAGATAAGCAAGAAGAAAGTAAAAATAATCTGCAACCCCACTATTCAAAGAATGCTACTACAATTATGGTTTCCATGTTTTCCCGTGATATAAATGTATCATTCTGTGTGTGTGTGTGTGTTATTGTGTTTGTGTGCATGCATTTTACCAAAGTTGTGTTGCGCCTCTGTAACCTGCTTTTCTCATGCAGCGCTCATCTTCAGCATCTGTCTCTGTTGTGAGTGATTCTACTACAGCACTGTTTCCCAACCCTCTCTTCATTACTGCTCCCATAGAAGCCTTTTGAATACCACCATGAAATGTTAATATTGCAGGTATACTCTGTATCTGTTTATATACTGGGTCCTTTGGAAGGCAGCAAATAATTGTGATAGCTGTGGTTTGTTTTTTTTTTTAACCTCCCAAGAACAAATGTTTGGCCCTTTGACAATGCATGCACAATAGCACCATATACAGCTTTATAGTATTTCATTATATGAGTGTGCAATAATTTTTAAAAAATATTTTTCTTATTTCAATCGCTTTTGGAGTACAAGTAGTTTTTGGTTACATAGATGAATCATAGAGTGGTGAAGTCTGGGATTTGAGCCCACCTGTCACCTGAGTAGTATACATTGTACCCAATATGTACTTTTTAAATTCTTTGCTCTCTCTCCCATCCTCCCCATTTTGAGTCTCCATAGTTGATTATATCACTCTGTATGCCTTTGTGTACACATAGCATAGCATAGCTTAGTATTTGGTTTTCCATTCCTGAGTTACTTCACTTGGAATAATGGCCTCCAGCTCCATCCAAGTTGCTGCAAAGACATTATTTTGCTCCTTTTTAATGGCTGAGTACTATTCCATGGTGTATATATACCACGTTTTCTTTTTCCAAACACTGGCCTATGGACACTTAGGTTGGTTCCATAGCTTTACTATCGTGAATTGTGCTACAATAAAACATACATGTGCAGGTGTCTTTTTGATATAATGACTTCTTTTCCTTTGGGTAGATACCCCTTAGTAGGATTGCTGGATGAAAGGGTAGGTCTACTTTTAGTTATTTAAGCAATTTCCAGACTGTTTCCTATAGAGGTTGTACTAATTTACATTCCCACCAGCTGTGTATAAGTGTTTCCTTTTCTCCACATCCACGCCAACACCTATTGTTTTCTGACTTTTTAATGGCCATTCTTGCAGGAGTATGTAGGTATCTCATTGTAGTCTTAATTTGCATTTCCCTGATGATTAGTGATGTAGAGCATTTTTTCATGTTTGGTGGCCATTTGCATATCTTCTTTTGAGAAATATCTGTTCATATAATTTGCTGTCAGTATATGATAATTTATATAACCAGCCCTTCTTGCTGAAGATATGGGTTCTATATAGATTTGACTTGTCATGCCCAATGTTGTAAGAAACTCCTCATACATGTACAGTAATCATTTCTCTCATCCAGAAGAATGACTCTTATCTGTAACCTCCAGTATGCTATCCTCCTTTTCCTTCCATTGCAAGACCATCAGCTTTCTCTTTATTTCTCAGTTCAACAGTCCCTGAGTACTTACCCAGTGCCAACCAGTCCTGAGGCTGGCACTGGTTATAGAGAGATGGCCAAGAAACTGATTTTGTCTGCATGTAGCACTCACAGCCCAGTGGAAGGAAGGAGGTGAGTGTGGGGATGAAAAGGATGTGAGGAACCTGGATACCAGAAATGTCCAGCGAATGTTCTAAGGGAGTTCAAAAGTGGGACATGTCACAGTCCCAGTCCTCCCTGGAACTCAAGTCAGAGTATAAGGTTACATGATTTGTGATTATTGCAAACCTCAATTTCCACATTTGTACAATGGGCTGTTAATACTGACCGCTTAGGAATTTTTTTTTCAAACCTCTTGTGATTGGGGCTCAGCTATTGAAATGCCAAGCCCAGGTCAGAGATTAGTCAGAGGAAATGCTAAATTAGAGCCCATTTGACTTTTATGTATGATGCTAATTAAACAATAACAAAAAAAATCTCCAAGAACTCTAGATAGTTTGTCCAGGGGACACCTATAGGTTATGACAGCATCAAAACCAGAACCAAAAAAGTCCAAAGATTTTTACTGGGATCTTTTTTTCCTCACCCCTGAGTAATTCTAATAATACGCATATAAAATACATTATGGCAAATCTTCTAACAATTTCCACCTCTGTGATAAACGTTGCATTCTAGTAGAGCAAGAACATCTACTTAATAATTCCATATAACTATTCTGCAAAGCTGCTGGGGGCAGAATTTAGTCAGTTGGGTACAGCATGAAGCAGATGGTGTGAGACAAAGAAAGAAATTGT